>NC_088684.1:39943998-41193998 GCF_028017835.1 Emys orbicularis
TTCTAATTCATGTATCTGATAGTACCTCATTTAAACAAGCAACCATCTTTTCTAAACCAAAGCAAAAAATAAATAATTTAGCTTCTCTCTCTACAATTCCCATGCCTTCTGTCCTGTTGTACCTGTAGCCTGATAGTCTATTGCTCCTCTGGATTTCATGTTTAATATTTTTCACAACTGGGAAAGGAGTTGGATAGCTAAAGGGATAAAGCTTTTTATCTGTGGGAGTTATCAGTTTGATTTCTCATCTGAAGTACTGAAAATGAAATCCATCAATTATTTCCAATTCAAATTCTCACACACAAAGGGTACCACACAAATTTTTCATGACTTGGGACCTCTGTTTGGGAAAAACTCTGCTAAATTACCACATTTTTCTCACTCCCAAAGGAAACAGTAGTAGAGTTAAGATCACTGGCACAGCAATGAGGACATGTTCACACAGACATTTGCAATAAGGACCACCTCCAACAGATGACCCACTAGCTGAAGAAACCACTTTAAAATATTTCCAAGGTTTGCAGCACAATTTGTTCGACCTTTTGTGAAAGGCCATCTTTTCCAGGCAACTGACTCTTGTTGGTCCCTTGTGTGGTCTAAGACTTGTGTGGTCTAGAGACTCCAGCTTGGGTGGCTTAATTTGGTTTGTACTGTATTTAATCGTTTTATATCACATTTTACTTTTCTGGCTACAAAACTTGAAATTCAGTAAAAGAGGAAACATCTTTTTGCCCCCATCTTGCTTTCTAAATGTGAGCATCTATCTTATGAGAAAGCCCACATCACACGTTATTTAATTTTGTCTGCCAGCTGATTTAGTTTCAAAAATCAATCAAATAATAGATATACAATACCAAAAGAACCCTAAACATTTAATGAATCTGTGCAGTATTGTAAATTCTTTAACTCCCAGAAAGCTATTAATCTACTGGTAACATTATCTCTAGCAGTTCCAGTTGACTAGACAGTAGTTTGTGTTTTCTTTACTTTTTTATTGCACATACACTAAGAAAGTAGTGGTTATAATAAATGTACTGTCTTCTAACACTATTAACTTACCTAGAAAAGTGGTGCAGCTTTTGTTACTAGTGCTTAAGACATGGTGCAATTCAAAATAAAATACTGAATTTTGGCATTTGACAAAAATTGGAGTGTGGTAGTATCTCTTCTGGATTAGTATACCACGTTGTAAATGGAGTTTAAAAGGATTTTTCAGTACTTCTTTGGGTCTACATACAACTGTTCAGAGATTTATCTGGCTGGCTCTCCTGCAAGAAGCACTGTACCCTGCCTGCAAGCCCATGTCTTTACTTTGACATCCTACTAGCATCACTTCCTCTTTCCCCCGCTCTGTGTTCCCATTCGTTATGCATAGCACAGTGGATATCCAAAGTGAAATGGAATTAAGTATTTGTTAAAGTTTCACTTATCAACCTGTCATCCACATAGGACAAAGCTACAGAGCAGAGCTTAGCAGCTGACAGCCTATCTGCTCTGTTCCATGGGCTCCAGAGTAAAATTTACCGAAGAATTAAGTTTCATGTTGCAAGTTCCCAATAGAGATAGCACAAAGGACTAGAGGGGTATGGAAAGGAACCAAAAAAGATAGGAAGGAAAAACTGAGGCAAGTGACCAAGAGAAGTAGGAAGCCATGGGAAACCAGAGACATCCAACCAGTAAAATAGGGAAGGACAGAGTGCTAACAGAGTAGAAAAGATCACAGAAAGGATAAACAGAGGAATGTAATGGGGTTTACAAATCCCATACTGAGCCCATGCAGAAGGGAAAGGAGAGTCTTCCCTGCTTACAGGCCAGAACTGCCAATCGTGGAGGCATGCACCCACACCTGTGTCCAATAAAGAAAATAAGTGCAACTATAAAGTAGACAGGACAAAGAGGAAAAGTGAGGCAGAAAAGCAAAAAGTGTAGCAAAAGGGTAACAGCCCCACACCAGGCTCGCTCTCAAAAACTGACAAGGAGGAGACAAAAGAAGACTGCAAGTTTAAGGGCTGACAGACTCAATTTAGGGTAGGAGTTTATAGACTGGTCTAATTGTAAGCAAATTAAAGGGGATCAGTTACAAGGAAGCTGGGACCCCTAGAGAGACTGCACCAGGAGCAGTTGACAAGGAGACACAATAGAGAAGAGATAAAGAATTCTGGTCTGGACTTTTACAAAGAAAAAAGAATGGCGTGATATTTTCAAGGAGTCAAAACAATCTTAAAGACAAAAAGTAACATTTTGTTTGTGTAAACATGTATGAGTGGATATCTGACCTTTCCGATGTGCATTCCCAATGTGTCCCTTCCCTCACCCACACTGCAAACTTAAATATTATTAACAGAAAGAAGCTCCCACTCATCAGAATCTGGAAAAATCTGTGCAACTGTCCATCAACTCATGGATGCTCTTTGGAGGGAAACAGAGTGTGAAATTAATAGCCAAGGATTCAAAGATCATGAAAGTTTCAATGGTAACATTTACTGGCAGGCAACATCCTGAACCATGTGATTTACAAAGCACTGACATCAGTTCTAAAGGAACTTTTATGGGGGCTAGATTCTGTTGTCAGGAAGTACCAGCATCTCTATTGCCTTCAATGGAAATTTCATTTACCAGTGTAAAGGAGCTCTTATATTACTAATGGATTCTGTGGCTCCATCCTGCTCTCAGATGCATGTGGCGATTAATGTTAGAAAAGTAGCTTCTTCAGTTAAATAGATTTTTCTTATAAGGGCAATAATTAAGGCTGTGAGTTTGTCGCAGAGGTCACAGAATTCACGGATTCTGTGACTTTCCAGTGGCCAGTACGCCTGCTCAGACTGCTGGGGCAGTCTCGCCCTTCCTCCCCCAGCAGAAGAGTTTGGTTGTGGGAGGGGGAGGGAGCAGGGGGTTGGGGCATGGGACGGGGGTGAGACAGGCTCTGGGCAGCACTTACCTGGGGGGGGGTTCCCCGGAAGCGGCGACACCCCCCTCGCTCAGTTGCTATGCAGAGGTGTGGCAAGGCAGCTCTGCATCCTGCTTCCACCCAGGGCACAAACCCCGCTCCCATTGGCCCATTACTCCCCACCCAGAGCCCGCCTCACCCCGTCCCGTTCCCCAATCCCCTGTCCCCTCCCATGCCCAAACTCTGCTACTGGGCGGGGGAGAGGCACGGAGCCAGGTAGGGAGCCTGCCGGCTCCGCCATCTCCCGACCCCCAGCACCAGCAGGGATCCTGGGCTGCACACCGCCATGAGACTGGACAGGATGAGGTAACCCTTCTCCTCAGCTGTGCCTAGAGGAGCTCTCACAAAGCACATGTCTTTTTTTAAATTATTTACATATGCAAATAAAATTCATTATCAAATATCTATAGGGCTTGATTCATTGTTCAGTCTTATTCCAGTATTCTTCTGATGTAATTTAATTAATTTTAATGGAGTATCCCAGCATAAATGTGGCAACACATTGGTGAATCAAGACCACAGTATACACCAGAGGTGGGCAAACTATGGCCCGCGGGCCACACCCGGCCCGCGGGACTATCCTGCCTGGCCCCTGAGCTCCTGGCCGGGGAGGCTAGCCCCTGGCCCCTCCCCCACTGTTCACCTCCCCCGCAGCCACACCATCATGTGGGCAGCGCTCTGGGCGGCAGGGCTGCACGCTCCTGCAGGGCAGCATGGCAGGCTCCGTCCGGGTGGTGCGGCTGTCAGAGCGGCATGGTAAGGGGGCCAGGGTGTTGGATAAGGGGCAGGAAGTCCCGGGGGGGGGGTCGCAGTCAGGGGACAGGGGGTGATTGGATGGGGGGGGGGGTGTTGGATAGGTGTGGGAGTCCCGGGGGGCCTGTCAGGGGGTAGGGGTGTGGATAGGGGGCAGGGCAGTCAGGGGACAGGGAGCGGGGGGTTGGATAGGGGGTGAGGTCCTGGGGGGCAGTTAGGGTTGGGGGGGGTCTCGGGAGGGGGCAGTCAGGGGACAAGGAGCGGGGGGGGGAGGTTGGATGGGCTGGGAGTTTGGAGGGGGGCAGTCAGGGGGTGCGAAGTGGGAGGGGGTCGGATGGGGGCAGGGGCCAGGCTGGGGAGGCACAGCCCTCCATACAGTTTTGCAACCCCAATGTGGCCCTCAAGCCAAAAAGTTTGCCCACCCTGGTATACACAATCAAGCTGAGCTTTTACTGAATAAACGTTTTGCACTACAAGATGAAGAACCATACTTCAAACTACAATAAACTGCTATTAATACATTGCATAATGTTCCTTCAGTTTAGAAAAATGGAATCTTGTTATATTAAATAACACAGATTGACTACAGCTTTCTAATTTTTTGTCCTTTGTGTCCAGCAACGTTGCTAATTGCTTAATTATTAAGATGTAAAACCTTTTTTATATTTGCAACATGGGCAAATACAGCATAGCAAATACTGTGGAAGAACTATCTTCACACGGTTATATATTATGCAATGCATTAATTTTAGGGCTGTCAAGCTATTAAAAATACTAGATTCTAGACAAGCTGAGGGGGGATGGAGAACTTGGCCCTGGCGTACATCGATGACATGTGTGTCTTTAGCCAGACCTGGGAGGAACATGTGTCCCAGGTGAAGAGGGTGCTGGGCTGCCTCAAGGAAGCAGGACTGACAGTAAAAGCCGAGAAGTGCAAGGTGGAGATGATCAGAGATTGGCCCATTCCCCAGACCAAGAAAGAAGTCCAGGCCTTTATCAGGATGGCGGGGTGCTCCCAGAGGTTTGTACCTCACGTTAGCTCCCTAGCTGCCCCATCCCCGAGCTATGTGAGAAGGGTAAGCCAGACGAGGTGGTCTGAACTAAGCAGTGCCAAAGGGCTCTCTGTATACTGAAGGGGAGACTAATCCAGGGCCCGGTAAATCTGGTAAACCCAGACTTTGCCAAGCCTTTTGCTGTGTTCACTGACGCCTCAGACGTAGGTCTGGGCACGGTGCTGATGCAAGCCGATGCTAAGGGGGGGAGACACCCCATCGGGTACCGGAGCAAAAAACTGCTGCCCGGGGAGCAGAACTATGCGGCCTCAGAGAAGAAATGCCTGGCCATGGTGCAGGCCCTTAGAAAGCTGCAGCTTGGGGCGAGGGATAGCTCAGTGGTTTGAGCATTGGCCTGCTAAACCCAGGGTTATGAGTTCAATCCTTGAGGGGGCCACTTAGGGATCTGGGGCAAAAATCAGTACTTGGTCCTGCTAGTGAAGGCAGGGGGCTGGACTCAATGACCTTTCAAGGTCCCTTCCAGTTCTATGAGATAGGTATATCTCCATATATTAAAAAAATTAATCGTGCAATTAATCGCAGTGTTAATAATAGAATACCATTTATTTAAATATTTTTGGATATTTTCTACATATTCAAATATATTGATTTCAATTTCAACACTGAATACAGTGCTCACTTTATAGTTATTTTTAATTACAAGTATTTGCACTATAAAAAACAACAGAAATAATATTTTTCAATTCACCTAATACAAGTACTGTCGTGCAATCTCTTTATCGTGAAAGTTGAACTTACAAATGTAGAATTATGGACAAAAAAACCTGCATTCAAAAATAAAACAATGTAAAATTTTAGAGCCTGCAAGTCCATTCAGTCCTACTTCTTGTTCAGCCAATCACTCAGACAAACAAGTTTGTTTACATTTGCAGGAGATAATGCTGCCCGGTTCTTGTTTACAATGTCACCTGACAGTGAGAACAGGCATTCGCATCGCACTGTTGTAGCCAGCATCGCAAGATATTTATGTGCCAGATGCACTAAAGATTCATATGTCCCTTCGTGCTTCAACCACGATTCCAGGGGACATGCGTCCATGCTGATGACGGGTTCTGCTCGATAAGGATCCAAAGCAGTGCGGACCAGATTTTCATTATCTGAATCAGATGCCACCCGCACAAGGTTTATTTTCTTTTTTGGTGGTTCAGGTTCTGTAGTTTCCACATTGGAGTGTTGCTCTTTTAAGACTTCTGAAAGCATGCTCTACAGCTTGTCCCTCTCAGATTTTGGAAAGCACTTCAGATTCTTAAACCTTGGGTCAAGTGCTGTAGCTATCTTTAGAAATCTCACATTGGTATCTTCTTTGTGTTTTGTGAAATCTGCAGTGAAAGTGTTCTTAAAATGAACATGTGCTGGGTCATCATCCAAGACTGCTATAACATAAAATATATGACAGAATGCGGGTAAAACAGAGCAGGAGACATACAATTCTCCCCCAAGGAGTTCAGTCACAAATTTAATTAACACTTTTTTTTTTAACGAGCATCATCAGCATGGAAGCATGTCCTCTGGAATGATGGCCAAACCATGAAGGGGCATACGAATGTTTAGCATATCTGGCATGTAAATACCTTGCAATGCTGGCTACAAAAGTGCCATGCAAATGCCAATTCTCACTTTCTGGTGACATTGTAAATAAGAGGAGTGCAGCATTATCTCCTGTAAATATTAACAAACTTGTTTGTCTTAGGGATTGGCTGAACAAGAAGTAGGACTGAGTGAACATGTAGGCTCTGAAATTTTACACTGTTTTGTTTTTGAGTATAACAAAACACTATGTAACAAAAAAAATCTACATTTGTAAGTTGCACTTTCACGACAAAGTGATTTCAGGACAAAGATTGCACTATAGTACTTGTATGAGGTGAATTGAAAAATACTATTTCTTTTGATTATCATTTTTATAGTGCAAATATTTGTAATAAAAAATAATATACACTTTGGTTTCAATTACACAGAATACAATATATATGAAAATGTAGAAAAAACATCCAAAATATTTAATACATTTCAATTGGTATTCTATTGTTTAACAGTGCAATTAAAACTGTGATTAATCTCGATTAATTTTTTTAATCATGATTAATTTTTTTGAGTTAATTGCGTGAGTTAACTGTGATTAATCGACAGCCCTAATTAATTTAGGAAATCTTTGACATGGAAAAGTACTTGAACAGCATATGCAAAATTGCACAAGTAGATAAAGTTGACATTAGTAAAAAAAATATTTAGATCACTGCTGACTCAAAAATTACTAAGGCAGCAGCTTTAGGTTGTTCCGAGCCCGTAACTAAAAAGGGAAGGACACCTTTAGATACTGTCTATGCTAATAACAATATTTCTGATTAGGTAAACCTCCAACGGCTTGTCTACATAGAGAAATTGACTGACATAACCATAGCAGAATAAACTATCGCACTTTAGATATTCTGGAGTTGATCCCCATATGGAGACGCCATTCTAGGATAAAAGTTATTTTATTCCAGAATTATCAGTGCTGTAATGTATTAAAAGTTGTTGTTCTAATTTTTTTATTCAACATAATATTTTCATAAGAAATTGCACTTTGAGTCATACTCAATGAGCTCTCTCAGCCCCATCTTGCAAGCTGCTGGGAGCCACCAGATCTAGCATCCATTCAAGTCAGTGGAAAGACTCTTAATGACTTCAGTAGGCACTTGATCAGGTCTTATGTGAAGTAGGCTTTTGGGATTTCTACTAATAGGAAAATGTATTTGCAGAGCACAAATTTATAATGCATCTTCACATACACACAAATTCAAGAGACCACATATTTAAATTACAGATGAATCAAAAAGACTGGGGATGGGATTTTTTCAAAAATGACTAACGCAGTTAGGTTCCCCACTTCCACTGAAAGTTAGTGGGAAGAGTTAGGTGCTTCACTTACCTAGCCACTATTGAAAATCTCATTTGGATTGTGTAAAAATATTTTTTTTATATCAAAGTTTTACTAATGCTTAAAGATACAAGTACACTCAATTATAATATTCCACACTCCATATTGTACCTTCCAAATGAGATTCTGAAAGCACTATACAGTAAGTTTCACAACACTCCTTTGAAGTAGATTATAACACATATTATGAATAAATTGATACACAAAGAAGTTAGGTGACACAGACAAGGTCAGTAAGTCAGTGGAAGAGACAAGAATACATCATGGGATGGAATCTTTCTGCTGTAATACACAGCCCACACAATGTAAGGTAAAGTAATAAACAATGAAAGTAAATGACAATGCTGTTTGAATTAAACCCACTTAGACACATTGCAATAGTTCAGTGTGATGAACAGTAGTATATTACTAACCTTAACCTGGAGGGTAAGGACCCTGCAGTTCTTAGTCAATAAATTGATGATGTCAATGGGAGATTTACTTGAGCAAGGACTACATTTCTCAGAAGATCAAAGATAACTAGTGTTGCATTCTGTCCTAAACAGACCCAGATTCACACTTTCCATTAGTTAATTTATAATGAGCCCATGACTACTACTTTTATAGATCCATAAGAATAAGTGTGTTTTTACTCTTTTACTAATATTTGTTTAATTAAGTTAATTAATTACAGCTTAACTGAAATATCTTACAAAAGACCTCACGCAGCTTTCAAAGTGTAATCTGAAACCTAATCCTTTTTTTTTCTTTTAAACTAGCACTGAGGATGAAGTCAATAAATTGTCAATTAATAACATACTTGCTTTGATGGCTCTTCAGTAATTTACTTTCATACCACTTCATAAATTTCTTAGCAGAACTTCTGGGATTTTTAGTACAGTACCTCTGACATGGGAAAATTTGGTTTAAATATGCTCTGCTACCAATAAACCAATAAGACTAACTGGCTGATAATCCTCCCACACTACACTGTTTAGAAATATGCACTCAACCAGTGAAAGTTTAATTTGTTCCGCTAATGGCACAGAAAACTACTCAGACTCATTCACTATATAAATCTGAACTTCAGTCCACTACTTTTAGTTATTGCCAAGGTACAAAAATCAAATTATTCAATGCTTTGTAACAAACTATGTTATCTTTCTTTTGATCTAAAGCATAACAGTAATAATAAACACTATCAGTAGCTAAGTATTAAACTGCACTTAGTAGGAGAAATATAATAATAAAAAAACTTAGAAAACTCTAAACATCTATTTGAATCAGTATAGTGTCGTGCAAGACAAATCATTATGGCCAAATGAGTCAATATCAGAGCATTATTGTTTATTTAATACACTTAAAAACTAACTAATCTTTACAAATTTCAGCTACCACACTTGTTGTCATTTATAGTTTAGGATTTCCAGACAGATAACATTATGTATCTTTAATACAGATTTAGCTGAAAAGGTAATTTAGCTTACAAGTAGAAAAAAATGTGGTGCAAAACTGCACAACTTTTAAATGCCCATTTGATATTTTGCTATACAGTACAACCAAATATTAGATTGAGCTCTAAAGCGAGTATATTTTATATATTAATTCTTAAGCATATATATAATAAAATTTTAAACAAAAAAATCTTTCAGATTGATCATTTTCCAAAACACACATTATTCACTTTATATGCTTTGTTCTTCCTATTTACATGATAGTTTGAGTGAATAAATAAAGAATATGTGTGAAAAATGTGGCATAAAAATTTTATTTGCAAAGGTTTGGGATGATCACGCTGTTTGGCAGGGACAGTAATAGTGATACAAATCATCCCAAGTAAATGTCAATAAAAACTTTATTCCACATCATGATGTATCCTGTGCATTATGCCATATTCTTATAGAAAACCTATTATTTAATATCTTTAGGGTTTTTTTAAAAAGATTATTATTGATACTGTATTTCATATCCCTCCACCTATAAGGTCCTTTGAAACAAACAGTATGTGACCATGGAATTAAAGACTGTGAAAAAAAATGCATACACACAAGTGAGTAAAATTAAGATTGTAAGGTTATTTTCCTAGTTTTTTTAAGGAAAAGGGTAAAAAATAAATTATATTATGTACAAGTGTGGAATCCCCTTCAACCCACAATCATGCAAGTTCAGCAGTTTGAACCCTAAACCTTCAGTGTTTCTGCACAGACTTCTACCACTAGAGCTACAGAACTAATTAGGTGGCAGGAGAAAACTACTGCTATGCCATGTGGTGTGTGTACCACTCTAAAACAGTCCCCTTGATATTACCCTACGTCAAATATAGGTTATATATTGAAATAGCCCATTATAAAGACATGAACATTAATATCTCAGAAAAGCAAATTTCCAAAGTAGATAGATTACTTGAAAAGTGAGCAGTGTTTCCAATTACTATCTGAAGTGCTAGAAAAGCCTAATTTAGAGAAATCTTTACTGATGTTTGTTCCACATAGTACCATTAATGGGCTTCTTATAGACATGCTTTTTACAGCAGCAAACACTGTACAATAGTTGTTGTATAAAGCGTATCCTAGATATGAAACAGACATATTTTGAGATTAGGAGGTGTTTATGCAGAGGAATGATGTATCTGTTTCAACTGACCATCTTGGTGCTACCAGCAAACTATGTTAATAAAATAATTATTTTAAAATATACATATACTCCTAAGTTAGGCATACATTGTGTATACATCCTTTATGACATAAAGGTTCTTAAATCTCATTTTCACTGCAATTTAGATAAAGATACATTATTATTTTACCAATGAATTGAGATATCCCAGCCAGTGGACTCATTTTCAAGGTCTTTACATAATGTGACAATAATTCTGAGCAAGGTAAACAAGGTAGTGTTTTAAGCTAATTTCCATGGATATTTAAGTATTTTCAGTGGGAAGAGTCACTTGTAATAACTACTAGCCCAGGTTCTGTGTACTCTCTGTACAGTGGGACCAAATTCTGTCACATCAACCACCAAATTCCATACCAATGTTTTCTATCACCAAGAATATCCTTTATTCCCATTTCCCAGCACCACAAAAAAAACACACAACTAGGGTCATACTTGAAATTAATCACCGATGTAAAATTCATTGGGGATTATCAAGCATGACTATTTTACAGGAAGGTTTTTTTCCCCTCACTATGCTCTCCAGGCAGCCAGGTTTCACTCACATTGAGGTTTTCCAGGCAGTCGGACTCAGCATCTTCTTCCCCTGTATGAACCACGGAAGGAGGGAGTTTTGAGGCAATGGAATCAATGCCTGATCTCCCCAGCTCTTGGCTACAGCTGCTGCAGTGTTCTGCAGGCAACCCAGCTCACCAATCTAAATTTCTGGTTTCCCTTACTCCCTGTCTAGAATCTGAACTCCAGCTCTGGCTCCTTGACTCCCTACTGCCTGGCTGCAGGGAACAAGTACTGTAGTCCAATTAACTCCCCATTGTAGGGAAAACTGCAACACAAGCTGCAACTACAGGCAGGTCCCAGCAGATCAGGGAGGCAAAACAAAATGTTGAACATCTGGCTGCTGCAGAATCATAGAATTGTAGGACTGGAAGGGACCTCAAGATGTCTTCTAGTCCAGTCACCTGCACTCAAGTATAATCTAGACCATCCCTGACAATCTGCTCTTAAAAACCTCCAATGATGGAGATTCCACATCCTCCCTAGGCAATTTATTTCTGACAGGAAGTTTTTCCTAATGTCCAACCTAAACATCCCTTGCTGTAATTTAAACTCATTGCTTCTTGTCCTATCCTCAGAGGTTAATGAGAATATTTTTTCTCTCTCCTCCTTGTAACAACCTTTTATGTACTTGAAAACTGTTATGTTCACCCTCAGTCTTCTCTTCTCCAGACTAAATAAAGCCAATCTTTTCACTCTTCCCTCATAGGTCATGTCCTCTAGATCTTTAATCTTTTTTTTTTTTCTCTTCTGGACTTTCTCCAATTTGTCCACATCTTTCCTGAAATGTGGCGTCCAGAAATGGACACAATACTCCAGTTGAGGCCTAATCAGTGCAGAGTAGAGCAGAAGAATTACTTCTTGTGTCTTATTTACAACACGCCTGCTAATACATACTGTACCAGAATGAGGTTTGCTTTTTTTGCAACAGTTTTACAGTGTTGACTCATATTAGGCTTGTAATCCACTATGATCCAAGATCTGTTTCTGCAGTACTCCTTCCTAGGCAGTCATTTCCCATTTTGTACGTGTACAACTGATTGTTCCTTCCTAAGTGGAGTACTTTGCATTTGTTCTTATTGAATTTCATCCTATTTACTTCAAATCATTTCTCCAGCTTGTCCAGATCATTTTGAATTTTAATCCTATCTTCCAAAGCACTTGGAACCCCTCCCAGCTTGGTATCGTCCCCAAACTTTATAAGTGTAGTCTCTGTGCCCTAATCTAAATCACTGATAAAGATATTGAAGGCTCACTTCTTCTACAGAAAGTGAAATAATCACAGTGGGAAGCCTTCACATTGTGTCATGACATTTGTGCTATGTTTAATTATTATGACAATGTACTCAGAAAATAAGGATACATCATCATCATTCAAACATCATAATACAATATCAGGGCATTATACCATGGATTTTTTTGTTACTTCATGCAACTCAATTTCATCTCTTTTCTCTCTCCATGCTCCACACTCCTAGCTGCCAAGAGAGCGTTTGTAGCCAGCGTTGCAAGATATTTACATGCCAGATATGCTAAACATTCGTATGCCCCTTCCATGTTTCGGCCACCATTCCAGAGGACAGTCTTCCATGCTGATGATGCTTGTTAAAAAAAATAATGCGTTAATTAAATTTGTGACTGTATTCCTCGGGGGGAGAATTGTATATCTCCTGCTCTGTTTTACCCGCATTCTGCATATATTGCATGTTATAGCAGTCTCGGATGATGACCCAGCACATGTTCGTATTAAGAACACTTTCACTGCAGATTCGACAAAACGCAAAGGTACCAATGTGAGATTTCTAAAAATACCTACAGAACTCGAACCAAGGTTTAAGAATCTGAAGTGCCGTCCAAAATCTGAGAGGGACAAGGTGTGCAGCATGCTTTTAGAAGTCTTAAAAGAGCAACACTCTGATGCGAAACTACAGAACCCAACCGTCCCTCCCTCCCCCCCCCAAAAAAGAACCTTCTGCTGGTGGCATCTGACTCAGATTATGAAAATGAACATGCGTCAGTACGCACTGCTTTGGATCGTTATCAAGCAGAACCCATCATCAGCATGGAAGCATGTCCTGTGGAATGGTGGTTGAAGCATGAAGGGACATATGAATCTTTAGCACATCTGGTACGTAAATAACTTGCAACACCAGCTACAACAGGTGACACTCTAAACAAGAACCGGACAGCATTATCTCCTGCAAATGTAAACAAAATTGTTTGTCTGAGTGATTGGCTGAACAAGAAGTAGGACTGAGTGGACTTGCAGGCTCTAAAATTTTACATTGTTTTCTTTTTTAATGCAGTTTTTTTTTACATAATTCTACATTTTTAAGTTCAACTTTCATGATAAAGAGATTGCACTACAGTACTTGTATGAGATGAATTGAAAAATACTATTTCTGTTTGTTTTTTACAGTGCAAATATTTATAATAAAAAATAAATATAAAGTGAGCACTGTACACTTCATATTCTGTGTTGTAATTGAAATTAATATATTTGAAAATTTAGTAAACATCCAAAAATATTTAAAATAAATGGTATTCTATTGTTGTTGAACAGTGCGATTAATCGCGATTAATTTTTTTAATCGCTTGACAGACCCAATTTACAGCCATTGTCTGGCTATACTGGAAGGAGGACAGGAAACACTGTATATGGTTTAAATAGGACAAAACTTTATTCTTAAATATCTGGGACTACCCAGCAGATAAAAGGGTATAGTGCAGATAATTCCATAATCATTTCAATATATACCTAGGGGGCTTCAGTCAACCCTCCTCATTACCCATCGTGGTCCCCAGCCAACCCACTGCTGGGACCTCACTATTCCCTCCTCAAATGAGGATTGGGGGAGGGGTTACAAAAAAGATGAGGGTGTGGCTCTCTGCTGTATTAGTCATAGGAGCCCTGAACCTCCCCACCCCCATTTCCTCTCCTTTCAAGAATACCTCCTTTAAATCCTTTACCAATTCATTTTATCTGATCATTGTATCCCTTCAATACAGAGTACCTGCACTGGACATCCACCCCACAGTTATGTAATGAGTTGCGACATCATAGCCTAACTTCTGTTTTATGTTTGCCCCAACTAAGCCCCCAAAACCTGCTGTGGGGAAGGAAAAAAAAACCCAGTTTCCCTTGGCATATCCAGTGGTGAGAGAAAAATTCCTTCCCAGCCCCCTGAGAAAGGAGTGACTAGCATAATGCCCACAGCAGATCCTGACAAAACCCAGTATTCCACCACTTCCATGTGTGGGAAGGTGGGTGCTATTACGCCTGGTCCAAACAAAAGAGGGCTTTACCTACACTGACATGCACTTATATAGTCCCCCCTCTCTTCCAGTCACCTGAGGGGGATGGGTCAACATCTCCACACTAACCTGGTCTGCAGCTGGAGCAGAAAGTCACTCCCTTGCTCTCTAGCCTTAAAGGGACACACACCTTTTCCAACAAGTCAGACAACAGCCTCCACCACTTAATGTGCAGTGAGGTCATTTTCCACAACCCAGAGTAGTGCCTGCTTTGCTTACTTACAGATATATTGTAATTACCCCCAAATCATATGCATAAATCTGACCCTTAATTTATAGTCTAAGTTCATGAGACTGATGCAATGTTAAAGGGGTAAAGGGAGCCCACTTCCAGAGGAACCTTTCAAGCATTGAAGCTGAAGTTAGCATATAGCCATGGAACCTTTAAAAAGAAGTGACAGTTGGACCAAGGAATCTATCAGTGAGAACTCAATACATGTGATCAGTCTCCCTCATACCACTGACTCACTACAACCATTAGAATTGTTGTCTGCAAGTTAGCTGTAGAGAAGTGGTGATGATTGATTCAGTATTCTCTGATATCACAATGGACCCACTTAAAAGTTACCTGTGCTGCTGAAATTATCCTATCTTTAGCCATGTAATCATAACAATTAAGTACAAAAACTGTTAATAATTTAGCTGAATTACAACCTAATTTCTTCAAATAAAATTAATTTATCTATAAGGAAAGGTTGAAGGATCTGTGCTATTTTATTACTGAGATCATTTAGGACAAAAAGCACCTCAGTGATAATAAATTTCTTAAAAGACATGGCTTTTCATTCATTTTAACTCAAACTAATCAATTGATTTACTTGTAAATTCTCAGAAAATACATTTTGTATTTAAAATAATTGCTGTAAGTTTGGGGAAGATATGCTATACTTTTTATACATAAAGAGGCTGAATCACTGATTCAAATACAAAACAGAACTCAGCCTATCTTATGGAGTTGTGATTGATACCTCCTAATAAGAAATAAACAATTTAAGGGCTTGTCTACATTGTGCAGCAAAGTGTGCCAGAGGGTTGTGATTTGTAAAGTGCTCTAAGATGCTGCATTCTAACTGCCCCAAATAGACCCTGTTGGCATACTCTAAAAGGTACTTAGTTTGCATTAACAGACTATGTTAATGTGAACTAGCTACCTTTTAGAGTGCACCAGCAGGATCTACACAGGACAGTTAGGGCGCGGCACATTAGAGCACTTTACAGCACTCTTCTAGTGCACTTCGCCAGCTCAGTGTAGGCAAGCCCTTAGTTACTATTCTGATCCGCACTGTGTGAAGGAAAATGAGGTTACTTACCTGTAAGAGAGAGTTCTTTCAGATGTGTGGTGCCTATCTGTATTCTACACATGGACATCATGCACATGAGTCTGGAAATTCTAACAAAGTGTCTGTTGGCCCGCACATACACAGTAGTTCTCTTCACGCTCCAGACCGGGGGCATAAGAGGCTGATGCCTCTCCAGCTCCTCTTCTTAAAGCGAATCCAGCAGGATTTGAAGCAGAGGTGATGGAGAGCAGGTAGCGGAATACAGATATAGAGCACATATAACAAAGAACTTCCAGTTACACGTAAGTATCCTCCATTTCTTCTTCAAGTGCTGGTCCCCATGTGTATTCCACATGTGGGTTATTGACAAGTAGTATTTAGACTGGGGGGGGGGGGGGGGGTGTAAGGATGCCAGCAGCAAAGATGTTTGAAGTACTGTAGTTCTCACTGCTGCATCTGCAGTGGAGGCCTGAATCAGTACATAATGCTTTGTGACTGTGTGCATGGAACTCCAGGTAGCTGCTCTGCATAGATCCAGTGTAGGTACTTCCTACAGTGATTCTGTAGAGGCAGCTTGTGCTCTCATGGAGTGTGCCCTAATCCGACAGGCAGTGGGATATGTACTAATTGATAGTATGCGATGGTGAACCCAGAAATCCATTAAGAGATTCTCTGAAAGGATATAGTTTCTTCTATTGAACTTTCTGCTATGGCAAGAAATAGCCTTGGTGACTTTCTGATAGGTTTGGTCCTCTGCAGGTCAAATGCCAACACACATCTGACATCAAGGAAATGAAGTCTTCTTTCTTCAGTGGAGGTACGACGTTTGGGGAATAAAACAGGTAAGTGGATCGTTTGGTTGACATGGAATTCAGAAATAACCTTGGAGAGGAATTTAGGATGGAGGCAAATGGAGACTTTTCCTTTTGAAAAACAGTATATGGTGGGTCTTCCATGAGGGCTCCCATCTTGTTCACCCTTCTGGTAACCTTCATGGACAGGTGGGACATGGAGCATGTTGACAAGGGTTCAAATGGAGGCCGACTGAGTGCTGATAGGATGAGATTGAGGTCTCAGTGAGGTGAAGGTTTGATGACTGGAGGAAAAGTCCTGACTAGGCCTTCCATGAATTTCACTGTCAAAGGCTGAGTAAAGATGGCCTGTTTACTGGAGAAAGGAAGGCACTGATTGCTGTAAGATGGTCCTGCACAAAGAGTTAACAGAAAGACCTGAGGTTTTTTTAAAACAGGAGGTAATCTAAAGTGAGTTAACAGAAAGACCTGAGGTTTTTTTAAAACAGGAGGTAATCTAAAGTGACCAGGATACCTGCAGAACTTGGAGAAGGCTGCTTATCCTAGGCCCAGCGAAATGTCTCCATTTAGCTAGGAGGCAGTTTCCAGTCAAGTCTTTCCTACTTTGAGTAAGAACAGCCTGGACGGCTGCCAAGCAAGTTCATTCTAGTTCCAATGCCCATCCAAACACCAGACTTTTAAGTGGAATGGATCTGGATTAGGGTGTCTGATTCTGCCCTCTTCCTGAGTAAGGAGATCAGGGAAGGGGTGGATCCTGATAAGAGGACAGATTGACTCTGGCTATGTCATGGCAGATCTTTCTCCTAGCACCCAACTGGCCCAGACAGTTTTGGTTCCCAGAGCCCCTGAGAATGTCAATCTCAAGATCTGTTGTAACAGGGAAATAGGAGGAAAGGCATATCTGAGTTTATTAGTCCATGACAACAGGAGAGCACTGCCCTGGAGCTGGGACTCATAGCTCCTCTGGAGCAGTACAAGGGAAGCTTCCTGTTCATTTGGAATGCGGAGAGATCCAACTGAGGTGTTCCCCATTGAGCGAATATCCCACTCAGGATAGAACTGTGTATCTCCTATTCCTGCTCTGTAGAGAAGTGTCTGCTCGGGTTGCCTGCTAAGGAGTTTTGAGTACCTGGAAGGTATGCAGCTTGGACAGTGATGCAGTTTCTGATGCATCAGTTCCAAAGCCTGTCTGCTTCTAAGCTAGGGATAGAGATATTGCTCCACCTTCGTTTATGTAAGAGACCATGGTGGTGATGTCTAATGTTACTTAGACATGGAGAAAATGAATGAGCAAGAGAAAAACCCTGCATGCCAGGCTGAATGTCCTCATTTCCAGTAGAGTGATGTGCAGTCTGGCCTCTCGTTGAGTCCAGGCACTTCGTATGGTGTGGTTCTTCATGTGAACACCCCAATCCATAAGGGATACATCTGGTGGCACTGGGAGTGGGAGTGATGAAGGGGGATGTCAACTGTCACTCGATCCAGGTTTGACCACCAGGTAAAACAGGTGATGACCGAGGTGGGAACAGTCACTCTGGTGTTGATGTGATCCTTGTCTGGTGAGTAGACCAACCAGAGCCAGGCCTATAGGCAGCATAGATGGTATAACGGCAAATGGTATAACGTAAGTGCATGAGGCCATGTGGCCTAGAAAAGAAAGGCACACCTTGACTGTAGTCCTTGGTCTGCAAATAATCTGTGCTATCGGCTTGCTCATTAACTGAAATCTTTATGTGGGACGGAAAGTTCTTGCTGAAATGGAGCCCAATGTCGCTCCAATATAGTTTATCGTCTTTGTGTGTGTTAAAATTTACTTTTCTTTGTTCACACAGGCACCCCCTACTGCTAGAAGATGGACCAGGAACAAAGTCGCCACTCTGACCTCATGTCTGGAGCAACCTACTAGGAGCCAATCATCATAGAAGATTAGTGTTGGAAGAGACCTCAGGAGCTCATCTAGTCCAACCCCCTGCTCAAAGCGGGACCAACCCCAACTAAATCATCCCAGTCAGGGCTTTGTCAAGCCGGGCCTTAAAAAGATATCATCAAGATATGGGAAAACTGTGTAACCCTGATTTAGGCTGCCATCACTGAGGAGACCTTTGTGAATACTCAGGGTGCTGTTGCTAGTCCAAGCGGAAGGATTCTGAACTGGAAATGTTCCTAACCAACTAGAAACCAAAGGAGCTTTCTGTGGGACAGAGGAATATCTACATGAAAATAAGCATCCTTCATATAAAGTCCCAGGGACTGTAAGTTGACCTTGAGTCTTTCAATCAGTTTAGGGACTCATGCGTTTCTTTGTTGAAAAAATGTGACTCGTTGAAAGGCAGGTCTTGTATGATGTTCTGGACCTCACTGGGGAGCCTCAAAGAGAGAGGCCAAGACTCAAGCCTCATCACTATGCCAGTGGCTAAGCCTCTGGATGCACTGTCTGCTGTGTCCACTACAGCTTGAAGGGATGTCTTTGCCACTAACTTGCCCTCCTCTGAAGGACTGAAATTGGGCTCTGTTATCAGAGGGAAGTTTGTCCTTAAAAATCAGCCACCCTGGAGTAATTGTTAAAATTATACTTGGCTAACAAGGCCTGATAGTTAGCTATACAGAATTCTATACAGAATTGCAGGTTCATAGAGGAAAAGACCTTTCTTCCCAAGAGGTCCAACCTCTTTGAGCTCTTGTCAACCAGAGTGTTCTTGGGACACTGTGATCTTGCTCTATCCATGACTGCCTGTACCACCAGGCTGGGAGAAAACAAATTCAGGCTTCTTTTATGGGCAGATATGAATGGGGATCTGTCCTTTCAACCATGAGTGCGCCCCTATTCTCACGGAAAGCCTGGGAAGAACAGTTCTTGGACTTAGCAGCTGTAGACTCTGCTCCTAAGTTTGTTCTTGGAGGGGCGCTGCTTGTCTGATGGGGCCAATTTGTGGGGGGAGTCTCCCTGGCACAGATCAAAGTGACGCCTCAGAGCCTTCTCCATAACGTGTTTCCTTAACTGAAGCTCATGAGCTTTGCATGTTTGCAGCGAAAATGAGCAGCAGATGCTGCACACTGCAACAACATGCAGCTCCCCCAAGCAGTAGAGACAGCATTGGTGATCATCACTCGTGAAGAAGCAGCGAGGGCAGGAGACACAGTTCTTGAAGCCCAGGATTCTGGGCATAGTCCCAGACCGCAGGGAGGGAGTCACCGGTATGGGGAAAGAATTAGCAATACCAACTATAGTATAAAACTCTAACAACACCAATGTAAAAACTATAAAAACTATTTACAATATCTATTTACAGGCTATCAAAGATAAAAGCTGGAGAAATCTGTGGAGACAGTGATTCCAACTCAGCCCTTGTCACGGTAAGAAAGAAGTGGAGAGGCATCAGCCCACACTACCTCTTATGTCCTTGATCTGGAGTACAAGGAGAACTTCACTGCATCGGTGGTGCAACAGATACTGATTTTTAGAATTTCCAAACTTGGCCTCATGGAATGCATGCACACCCACGTGTGCAATACACATAGGGACCAGCACTTGAACAAGGAGTTAGGAAGCTTATTCTTGATTGGAGAACCCAATCAAGGTGTACGGTAGACAAAAACACAAGCAAAAAAAACCATCCGGGATGGCTTAGGCATGGTATCAGTTAAACAACTACATTTGCAGAGAGCTTGGTTATAGAAACCCTGCCCATGGACAGATCCAACAAAGTGATCTACCAAAGTAGAGTAATATCCTGTATTCTGTTGCCCTCAGAGTGTAAATAAATACCTACTTTTAAAAGATATGCATTTTATCAAAGAGACTAGAATCAAGCCCTAGCAAGCAGATAGATAATGCTCTTTGAAATCACTTCTGCAACACTTATGCCTTATTCAGCTCTCCTCTTCACCTACAAACCCAAAGGACTGTGTTCGATTTTTTAAACTGTGGTGAACATTTACGGCATAGAAAAATCTATGCAATTATTACATACACATTTTTAAAAGTATGTCATTTTAGGTCAGCTGAATTTATGCATTAAAAAATGTGCAAAAAGTAGATGAACATTTTGTAACTTGGATCCTAAGCGGTCAACTGCCTCTTGAAACTATAAAGTCCAAAGGTTTCATTAATCCAGGACCATTAAAGTAATAGTGAAGTTGGTCAGTAATTAAACTCATCACATCTCCCTGAAGACCAAAAATGTAGACAACAGCTAGTAGCTGACAACTAACTTCAACATTTTCCAGCTGCTCTAGAGTAAAGCCTTTAGACAGTTGAATGCATGCATGCATCTTATTTTCCCAGGATTTCAAAGTCCACATGCAGGCTGCTGCTCAGCTATTATAAATGAGTAATTCAAGTAGGGCATGACTGCTTCTTGTATTAACTTGATAAAGATGTTTCACTCCAAGTGCATCAACAGTTGTGTTAAGTCATCCCTTTCACAGGCTGATTAGGATTACTTATGCCATGTTTTGTTACCATCGAAAAATAAAGAAGCATTATTAACTTTGACATTTATTTTCATAAGAATTTAACTCTTGGCTAATGAATTAAAAATAATTTCATTCACTGATTGCTGTCTTAATTCAAGTAGTATCGCATTACTTAAAAATCAAGCATTATAATGTATTAACCATCCATTTAAACTATAAATTTGTTTTCAGAATGTTCAACTGTATTAAAGTTTGTTTATCATATTGGCACACGAATCAAAAGTTCTATTTTTTTGCTGCCAACAGATGAGTATTCAGAAAACTGATTTAAATACAGACATTTTAATGTAATTGACAGAATATAATTACGCCTGGGGGGAATTCTGCACCACGGCACATGTGCAGAATTTATATCCCTCACAGATTTATTTGCTTCCCCACAGAAAAATGACTCTCTCACAGGGAAGCAAAGGGAAACCACAAGAGCGGTCATGCAACCCTCCCTAGCGGTATGTTTCGGGTGCCCAGGGCAGCTGGCAGAGAGGTAAATCACTGTGGGGCAGTAGGTAGGACTGGGGAAGACTGGGCTGGTGACCTCTACCCTGCACCGGGCTCAGCTGCTAGTCCTGACTAGGCTGGGGAGGATGGGACTTCCTCTTCCCCTGCACGGCATCTGGGGCCGGGTCAAATCTAGCCCCCGATTTCTCCCCCGGCTGTAGGAAGCTCTGCAAACTCTCCCCTCATACCCAGACCCTCCCGCTGAGCCTCACTCCCCTCCCCGCACTCAGAACCCCACCTGATGAGCCCCGCTCCCTGGCACCTGGACCACCCCGATGAGCCAACCGCACCCAGATCCCCACCCCACCGAGCCCCAACCAGTTTCACCTGAATACCCCCACCACTGAGCCCAATTCCTCCAGCATCTTAGACCTCCCACTGAGCCCCCCACACCCAGACCCCCCTGCTGAGCTCTATCCTCCCACACCCAGACCCACTCCTGACACTGAGCCCCAACCACATTGACCTGGACCCCCCTGCAGAGTCCCATTACCATTGCACCCAGAACCCCCCAACAAGACCCTGTGCATCCAGATCCCCCCGAACCGCCCGCACCCACATTGCCCCACACAGAACCTTCTCAAGTCACACCTAGATCCCCCCCACATTAAGCCCCTCCACATTTGGATCCTGTCTTGCTGAGCCTGCCTGCCCACACAGAGGGGCAGGGCACTGAGATGTTTCTGGATCAGACCGGGTCCTTGCACTGTGTCAGGGTTGGGTGCAGCCTCACCTCTGAGTCTGTGTCCCCAGGGAGTTGGGGGAGGAGGGAAGCTGCACATTGATCTCCCACTTCTGTGTAGCCAGTGGCCTGTGCTTCCCAATGCCATGCTGCAGATGCCACATGTATTTGACAAATAACATTTGCAGAATTTTAAAATACTGTGCAGAATTTTAAATTTTTTGGCACAGAATGCCCTCAGGAGTAATCTAATGCATCTTAAGAATGTAACATAGTGATTCTATAATCAAACATTTACAAAATAGCTATTAACTATTTTTCAATACATTTTGAACATGAAAATATATTTTAGGATATGTTTATGAGTTAACCATATCGGTACATATATTTAAAGCAATTTAACAATTTAAAATGTTTTGCAAATAATATAATGCTTATTTTTTCTAACTTTGTGTTTATTAATTTTCAGTTCACTGGCCACAGAGTTGGTACACACACGGTGGAATTCCCTCTTTCTATCCCCACCCAAAGGCCCTTGTGTAAAATACTCTATGGATTAAGGGAGAGAGAAGAGAATTCACTTGCCCCTCTCAACAGATAAGAATGACTGCTTATTGGTTCAATGGAAACAGAATCAAACATTAATACAATTACATTAAAAAGACAAATTTCAGTATACATAATTCACATGCACCTCAAAGGGGTAGGATGCCAGGATATAGAAAAATGAATAATTTTAATAAAATGTTTTGTGGCTATACTATATCTTTAGAGATATAAATATATTTAGCGAGATAGTTGATCCTCTCGGACCTTAAATTGCGGTACTTTGAGGACATATTCCAGTAGTGTTTTCAAGACAAATAGGCATCACCTGATTCAGAATATGATTCTGAGAGTAATAAACTGATCTTCAAAACTTTCAATTGTATCATTTGTTATCTTTTAGTGCCCACAATAATTTTAGAAACATATTCAGTTTTCCTCCTCTCGGAGTTCTTGAAGGTGGCATAGATATTTGCTGTGTTTGCAGTGCTGTTGTGTTGGCATCCATGCTGTTCCTAAGTCTCCAAATCTGTAACTGTCATTACTATATTGTCCACTTCACCAGTAATAGCTATTACTGTGGCATGTACCCTGACACCTTTCCATTAATTTCATATTGTATAGCCTTAAATTATTGCTTTTCTCATTATACAGGCATAGAATTCTTTTTCCAGGTTTCCTGGTGAAAATGACAACCTAGAGGGTTTTACATCTGCCTGCATGACCTTGAAAATATAATTCTGAATCTGTTTTGATTGTCTCTTGGTCATTTTCAGTAAGTTAGCAGCCTTATACCTGTTTGAGTACAAACATAGGCTCTGAACCTGCAGCTGTTTCTGCTCAGGCAGATGCCAGTGACTGCATAGAGTCAGTTGCAGGATTGGGGCTATAGATATAGTAATCTGTAATTCAGCTGCTGTTTCAGTAAAACACATTGTCTGCCCTGCTGTGTTGCTTCTACCCTCCTCCTCAAATAATTTAACTGCAAACCAAATTCAAGTTAAGTAACAATTTTAAAAATGTAGTTATTTCATTAAATTATATAATCTTATCAGTGTATTTTTCAAATACATTTAGTTTACCAGGAAGTAATAAGAATGTTAGAAGTGTTTCAAAAGTGAATTTCAAATAAGACTTAAAATGACTAGATTGCATGTAAATTAAATATTCTACTGTGTTTATGGTGCCTGTGTTTGAAGTTATGTTTTTTAAAAACTGTTTTATGGAGATATTTACAACTAAGAGCACATAATATACATGTAGCATATTCACTATTATTCTACATAATAATAGATCTATCTTAGATACTTCTAAAGCACCCACAATACCTAGTTATTTAATGCATCATTGTTATATATAGGCAGGCATATTGGTATTTAGTGCAAACTAGTTGTACTTAGATGCTTTGGAGAAAAATGCAGATGTTACTTATTCAGTATATAAAAGATTAATGGCCAAGATTTTCAAAAATGAGTAATGATTTTGGAAGTCTCAATTTTTGGATGCCCAATTTAAGGGGGCCTGATTTTCAGAAGGTGAGTATTCAGCACTTTATGAAAATAGGCTTCTTTAGAGTTTCTGAAGTGAAAACTGAGGATTCCACAATCACTAGTCACTTCTGAAAATCTTGGTCAACTTTTCTAGATATACAAAAATATTGTTTTAGCTCAATTTGTCACTGGCATTGTCTTTCTGGGTTACAATTAGCTTACTGATTAAATCCCAAGAAGATTTGGGACTGAATAATCCTAGCTCTGATCTGTTCCATATCTCATGTGGCACCACATTCCTTTAGTCACGTGGAAATTGTATAATTTTATCTTGTGGTGACAGTTGTAATTTGGTATGGCAATTCCTATGAGCCTCAAATCAGTGAGGCACTTCTTCATGGATTTTGTTAATGTTCTGAAAATGTTCATTGTTTTGTACATTTGAGGTCATGTCCCAGAACAAGTAGTCTGGGTTTTAATAAAAAACCATGTATATCAAAGATTTTCAGTAAGCTTGTGTGCATGTGTGCAATCCTAAAAAGACAAATCAAAACTTTTGAATCTGTGACCATTTCCCAAAAATATTTGTGGAGCAATCTACATGCCCTCTTCATCTACAACAGAGGTTGGGCTGTGGTGAATAATGGAGTCCAGAAGCAGAAGCATGAAGAAAATATTTAGAGTTGAAAACAAACCATCTCATTAAAAAGAATATTTCAACTGTATAAAACAGTGGTTTTCAAGCTGGAGTCTGCAGACTGTCTAAGGGGTCCACGAAAGGTTGTTGTTACCATAGACCAGTGGTTTTCAATCTTTGGTCTGTGGACCACTCAGGGTCCACAGACTAAGTCTAAGATTTCCAAGGTGGTCCGCACCTCCATCTGAAAATTTTTAGGGGTCCACAAATGAAAAAAGGTTGAAAACCATTGGTATAAAATTTTAATAGTATGAGTGTTAGGTAGTAATCAGAGTTTCAGAACAATAACTAAAACTCAAATTACAATCACAACTATTTGTGCAAACTTACGATAACTTTATATGAAATACTTAATAAAGGTTACACTGCATTAAAATACAGTACCCTTAAAAAAAAAACAGTTACAATATATTGACATTTAATTTATTATTACACTTTTTGAAGAAAATAGTGTCATCTGAAAACTGAATAATTAACCTAAAACATAAAAATAAGCTACATGTGAAATACATTTGTGTTTTATGTATATTGCATTTATTTTCAATGCAATATTTTTCTCATTCAACATTATATGCATCAGCTCCAAACAAAGGATAGTTGTGGCAATTTAACTAAATTATGAAGTTGGAAGAATTTTAAACATTACATGAAAGTGAACAGCCATGGTCCTTTCTACCCATCTCTGGTGAGCATCCAGATGCAAGTTAAAGATCCCAAGGCAATTTTTCAAAATGAGTAGGAGCTATCCCGATATCTTGGCCAACATATACACTCTCAATTAAAAACAGATTTTAATGTCCAAAGCTGTGTGTCAGCAATTCTGGAGAGTATAATGGCTGTCAGGTTTCCAAAACCTTTCTGCACAATCAGCATCTAGTCACCTTGCTTAATAAAATGCTCTGAGGTATCTTGAGTGAGAAAGCTGCTTTATACAAATATATTATAGAAAAATGTATTGGTCCATATTGTTACTGAAATAAAATCTTATGTTTGGCCTCCCCTATATAATTTATTACATACAAAAAAACTAAGAGATGTTGTTTAGGTTGCTAAATCAAGCTCTCGCAATTAGCAGATGCCAGATTTAACGGTGGCTATGCAACTTGAATTCTGCCAACCAGTGAACTGAATGAGGCAGGAGTCCTATAGAAAACAATAATATGTGATCATATAATTAAGGACTGTATCATAATACTTAAACACAAGGGGGCAGAATTAAAGTTGCCCATGTAACCTTATATCTATCATTTTCTATTTTTCAAATCTTTAATTTTGAAACCTCCTAAACAACACAACATATTTTTGGTACAAAATTTCCTACGCTTTTCTCTTTTTAAAGGAAAATAAGTTCTACTATGTACAACTAACCGTCCTCCCCAATTATGCGTCATCAACAGGGTTTGAACCCTAACCCTCCAACACTGCAGCATAGACCTTTACCACTTCAGCTACAGAACTAACTACATTAGTTGTCAATGGAAAGCTGTTATCCAAAGGAGAGAAGGATGGATTAGGGACAGTGATGCAAGTAAAATCCATGTCTTACCAGTACAGGGCGAGCCACCAGTTAAGGTGAGCATGTGACCTCCCCACGTGAATTCTCACCGCCCCACCCCCAGCCTGGGGCCCCCATGCTCTACCTGTCCTTCCGCACATCCATCCCATGTTACCTGGGGCGGGGGGAGGGGCTCTGTCCTCCTCCTGAGTCCTGCTGCGCCGGAGACAGAGCTGGGGGCAAGCAGTACAGCCGCCAGAGATGCTGCCAGCGTTCTGCTCCTTTCCCCGCTGCTGCCCCTCTCAGTGGGGAAAGGAACAGAACTCCCAGTTCCATCCCCTAGCCCTCTCCTCCGGCGGGGCTGCTGCTGTGGTACACAGACGGAGACGCAGCTCTGTTGAAGGGCAGAGAGTGGGGCTGGGAGTTCTGCTCTTTTCCCTGCTGGGAAGGGTAGCGGGGAAAGTAGCAGAACTCCTAGCCCCGCCCCTGCCCTTCCAGGCACGGAGCTGCATCTCCATCCTTCCTCATACTACAGCAGCATCCCCGCCCGAGACAGGGCGGGGGGGGGGTGGTGAGGTTGGGGGGAGTACATCTGCCGGAGGAGCTGCCAGCGTTCTGCTCCTTTCCCTGCTGCCCCTCCTAGCGGTGAAAGGAGCAGAACCCCCAGCCCCACCCCCCAGCCCTCTCCTCCTGTGGGGCTGCTGCTGTGTCTTTCCAGTATGCTGTACCGGCTATAAATAGCTTGCTGGTACGGTGTACCAACCTACTTGCACTGCTGGTTAGGGAGGAACTCAGCATGACACTATCTCCAACCCCCTACTACACATAGGTATATGGCAATTCTCCAAAAATAGCCATATTTTGGGAGTTTAATGTACCCATCCTACACATACCCATATATACCATCTGAAAGCTTATTTTATGTGCATTTAGATGACATATGATGTGGAGCTGTCAAATGGTGCTGTAAGCCTGTAGGTGAGGTGAAACAGTGGCATCCAAAATGAGAAGGTATCATTTTTTTGCACAGTTCCAAAAATACTGCAACATGACTATAACTACAGTTTTTACTGTTTCAGTTAATTTCAACACCTTATTGTGGTGTTTATTGATCAAAGCTACTAAATAATGTATTAAAAGATTTTTATTGGTTTTGCATGGGCAAATAATTTTTCTTCAGAAATGATGTAGCTCTTTAGCATGTGGCAAAAATGGCGAATATGAACATTTTGCAATATACTAACATGAAATGTTTTCACATCACATTCTTAATTGTCAAAGTATCTCACAAATGATAATAGTTTTCTACATTTTCAATTGAAATTTGCTGATCAAATAGTCTCACACTGAAGGTTGTGTACCAGTAGCAGTAGATTGCATGCCCAGAGTTTGTACTGCACAGTGGGTACAAATGTAAGTGAATTCTTAATGTAATGCTTCTCCATTTGTAAGCTTTTGTACATACAATGTATCAAGTAGTCTGCCTGGTAGAAGGTTATAATTTGTAATTGCCTGTGCATGCAGTACTAGCCTTTTAAATATGCTAGAAACTAGCTTTTTAACTCAGTGACACTTATGCACAAGTCAGTATTAGTGTTAGAGATGACAATACACAACTTCATATGGGCTTCAATCAAAGTGCTCACTAAGCAAAAATAGCCATTTTTATACTAACCTATAGATTTAATTTATACATAAGTTAGCACAAGTTTGTATACTTGTACAAAATGAAAAATGGTGATAGTAGTGATGGAAATGTTAGCAATATACTTTGGAAATTTTACCTCTACAGGGAAGATGCAAAATATGAAAACATGGAGGATATAAGCATCTTAAAGGTTACATCAAAAAGAAAAGGACTCTCCACAAACTTTGAAAAAATGTGTTATTTGTCAAGAAAATAAAAAAATGCAAAAGTCACCAGTGCTGGACACAATTCTGTGGTGCTGGAAGAAGCAGCCAGAAGAGATTAATTGTGTTGACAGTTACTGGATGAATTTTCTTGTTTAGATGATGTGCCACCAATACTCTATCATAGGGGTTGCTTTGAAAAATACACAACCAAGTCAAATTTGCACATCAGAGTTGTACTGAACCCAGGAAATAAAACAGACTCTGAACCTGATCAGAGAGCATCATGTTCACCTGCTTCTATACCCATCAGAGCAATTGTGTCCTCCAGTGATTGGTCCTTTTACATTATTTGCTTGAGGAAAAACACACAAGATAAGAAACGTTATCAAACAGAAACCTTTGAGAGAGCAAGTAGCCTAAAGGAGGCAGCACTTCAAAGAGGAGATGTTGACATATTGCACAGAATATCTATGGAAGACCTGATTGCTAAGGATGCAGTTTATCACTCAACATGCCTTTCTTTCTACTTGAGCAAAACAAATCTTAAAGCAAAACCATCCAGTTACACAGCAACTACACAGTCATCTTATGACATTGCATTTTATCAGCTGACTAAAGAGATAGACAGTGATCTTACGCACAACAAGAAGGCTCTTCTCCTGTCCAAGCTGGAGAAGATATAAAGCCCTTCTTGCCTCTGATGTAGAAACTGAAAGCTATTCCAGTGGCAAATGACAGGCAAAATAAGAAAAACACTATGGTTCTCCAATTTCATTCCATTCACAGCATGAACAAGGCGAGTCTACCATTTTTCAATACAGTGCAACAACATGTAGTTGATGCTAATCCAAGTTGCCAGTAATCTGAAGCATGAATTTAAGTAATCCAAATGTTTTGCGACTGTTCTTCTGGCAAGTGAGCCTGATGAAAAGCTTTCAAATGAACAAGTGGTTTTGTTTAATGGTGCTTCAATCCTTTCATCTGAAATAGCCAAAATGAAAGCCTCAGAATATTATCCCCAAAGCCGGTGATAGCAGTTTACAGAGGTCAGCTACTTTTGTGCCCCAACTGGTGCAGGAGTTTTTCCTTTGGTTGACGGACAGAGAGGCATATAATTCAGCTAGCAATGAGTATCATCCTTCAGAAGACATTCAAACAAGGTGCCTCTCAATTGCAGAGTGCATAGTATTTAAGAATTCCAAAATTATCACACCACTGCACATTAGCCTTGCTGCACTGCTACACCATGAGTTTGGGTCTCACAATTTAATTGACATACTACAGGTACATGGATTCTGCATCAGTTATGATGAGCTGAGGTGGTTCATCACTAATGCTGCAAACACTGACGTAGAAAGACTCCAGGGAGGTGTGGTCATGCCAAACAGAACTGTACCACTTCATGCCGGTGGAAATCTCATCTATTACCAAAGAAAACTCTCGTGTCTCTACTTTGTAAAATCACTCCACTCTCAGATGAACGCTGTGGACCCTGAGCACATGGATCCAACCTTAAAAGATTCATGTTTAGTTATTATTTTGGCTTATTGCCAAACATTTCCTGAATAATACAAGCAAGGTAAGAGAAATGGCTATTTTCAACAAATGGCACAAAGAAAAACATTTCTCTTGCCACCGGGCTGTCCCCAACCAAATTTCAATGTGCTGCTGCAAATAATAAAAGTGTTAGTGCATCTAAAAAAAAAAAGGCATAAGATTTTTTTTTTATAATGGAAAGTGATAGGTAACCTATAGGAGTCATTACCAGCTCCCCCTATAACAATTGCATTGACACAGCATATTCATTTTTTTCTTTATTCTTGTTAAAAAGTAGCAGTTTTTCCATTTTATTTGACACAATCCAGGAGCTTATTTAGCAAAAATTATACATGAGTTTCTAAGTCACACAAAACACTAAAAGCTGCATACCAGACTGTCCTATCCAGGGGAAAGATAGGCCACTGCAGAAACAAAGAGAAGAAAAAAAATACAGCTATGCTTCAGGAAACCGCAGTGTCATTTGGTGGGAAAGGAGAGAGCATTGAAATGAACTTCCTACCTGCTGTACAATACAACTCCCTATCTAGAATTAGATCATCTTCCTTACCAACTGCTGGGGTTATGCAGTTCACTAGACATAACACTGATCTAGTTGTTACAGTACAACAGCACACCCCACCCTGATTTTATTCCCAGGAGATGGAGTTGCAATCATGGTGAGTAGAGTAACAGACTGTACTCAAGAAAGAGATTACTTCCCACTTGGTACAAGTAGCAGGTTTCTAAATTTCATAGCCTAAGAAAATTGCAGGATCTTTATAAACTGGCAGATGTAAAGGTGATATGGGGCTGGATAAAGTCTTCAGTATTTATTTAATTGCTACACAAAATATATTAATTTCTTAGGTAGCTATTGTTACAATTGCACAAACAGCTTAATAAAATAAATTAAACAGAGGATTTTTAAATCTTACAAATAGATATTATTTTAAACTTAAATCTACCATTGTTGTTAATTAGCAAAGATATTTATTATTAAACGTTTTTTCTTTGGCATCCCCAACTGCTGTTCCTACCTGATCCTACAATACAATTTAAATGCTCAATTAGTTACATCACAAGTACCATGACTACAGACCATTACAACTTCATTATGGGAGCTGGCAAATGGAGAAAGTGCACAGTAACAAAGAAAATAACTCTTTCCCACATACAATAGTACTAAAAGAGCACCTTTATTCTGCAAGATATAGCAAGGCACTGTGAGGGACCGGGACATGGGCGGTTTTGCCTAGTGGTCAGAGCAGGAGTCAGGATACAAAGCTGAGGGTCAGAACCAGAGTCAGAAGCCAGATGCCAGAGTGAGGAATTGGAGCTGAAGGTCAGAACCTGGTTACTCAGAGTCAAGGAAGGCAGGAGGCAGTCTTCCACTCATCTCCCTTCCTAATCTTCACCAAGTTGTAAGCTCCTTGGAGGTCAATTTCGTGAAGACCTTGGTGGAGCAAAATCATTCAAAAAGCTCATTGATGAGGGGGAAAGAGTACCAGTTCTGGATGGTGGTCTTGTTTAGTGTCCTGTAGTCCACACAGGGCCACTGAGATCCATCCTCCTTCTTTACAATGAAAATCAGTGCCCTAGCTGGAGATGTGAATGGATTGATGGATGAAACCCTTTTGAAAGTTCTCTTAAAGGTAGCTCCAGAGCACCTGTAGCACACGCTCAGTGAGACAGTAGATGCGACTGAAAGGGATCTCTGCTCCTAGCTGAAGGTTAATGGGGCAGTCATAACTGTGAGGGGGCAGCAAGGTGTCTGTATTCTTCTTAACGAACATGTTGACAAATTCTTGGTATTTAACAGGTATTGCTGAAGTTGTAAGAAGCAGCACAGATGATGCTGAAATTCCCTGTGAACTAACTGCCTCAGACTCAGGTTCTCAGAGAAGGCAGACCAAGTTGCAGAGGGCTTCTGGCCCACACCTGAGTTTTGGGAGATAAGACTGCCGACAGTGCAGGGACTTGAAACATACTGTACTTGCAGGCCAACGGATATGAGGATGTTGGGCGGTGAGCCAGAGCATGCCAAGGATAACCGGAGAGTGCAGGGCCTTGGATGAGTCTGAATTAGAGGGTTTCTCGATGACCCTGGAGGGTGGTGACCCAAAGGAACAGTCTGTTGCGTAACCAGGCATGATGAGAGAAGCGGCTCGTCAATAGACTCCACTAAGTCCAGAGAGCTTTACTGTGGATGGAGACTGTATGTGCTCGCGCAATGTCCAAGTCCATGAAATTACTGGAGGCATTCGAATACACCAGTGCTTCCAGTGGACTTCAGTCATGGTGGGTGTGATGTTGCACTCCATATGTTTTATGGAAATATGCTTATAAGTGTGAATATAATGTAACTGGAATATGCTTTATGCAAAAGGTCTCTTGTAAGGTATCATTACAAAGCTTATAATCTACTGAGTGTGTTCATCCTATTTGTATGTATGCATCATTCTTGTATCTGAAGCTAGAAATATAAAGTATAACTCTGAGGTACTATTGTAATTATGCAAAGTGTGGGCCATTGATGATGGTTTAGAATCTTGATGGCTCCCATTGACTAGAACAATTGATTGTAAATGGCTGTTTACTTGCAAGCCTTCCTGTGTTCCTGTACGCCAGCCCAGGAAGAATGGTGGAATCCATCTTAAACCTGGTGCTTTTCCATTTAGAAGGAGGGGTGGGGCTCCAGAGAGACAAAAGATTCCTGCCTTGTGCCAAAGCTATAAAAGGGAGTGGAACAGAACAAAGGGGGTTGCCAGTCATGAGAAAACCCCTAGTTACCATCTGAGCTGGAACTAACAAGGACTGTATCAGGGGAAAGGATTGGGCCCAGACTAGGAAGGAGTCTAGTCTGTGAAAGAAGCTTATTGAAACATCTCTGAGGGTGAGATATTATCTGTAATCAGTTTCCTAATGTATTAAGCTTAGACTTGCGTGTTTTTGCTTTATTTTGCTTGGTGACTTACTTTGTTCTGTTTGTTATTACTTGAAACCACTTAAATCCTACTTTTTATACTTAATAAAATCACTTTTGTTTATTAATTAACCCAGAGTAAGTGATTAATACCTGGGGAAGCAAACAGCTGTGCATATCTCACTATCAGTGTTATAGAGGGTGGACAATTTATGAGTTTACCCTGTATAAGCTTTATACAGAGTACAACAGATTTATTTGGGGTTTGGATCCCATTGGGAGCTGGGTGTCTCGGTGCTGGAGGCAGGTAACCTGCTGAGCAGTTTTTGGTTAACGTCTGCAACTTTGGGGGTGTGGACCAGACCTGGGTCTGTGTTGCAGCAGGCTAGCATGTCTGTCTCAACAAGGCAGTGTTCTGGAGTCCCAAGCTGGCAATGAAAACGGGCTCAGAGGTAATTCCAGCACATCAGGTGACAGTCCCAAGGGGGTCTCTGTGACCGAAACCATCACAGTGGGGTGTTGAAGTTGGAAGGGGAATCAGAGATATGTCAGGTTCTGGTTAGCCATTGCCACAGTACCAGCAGACATATATTGACATTGTGTACTGGAGGGATGGGAAGAATACCAGCCCAGCCCAGACCCCTCTGTTGGGACTGGGACTTGGCGTTTCCCAGCTGGGACGCAAGTTGGACCTTTACAGGACAGCCTGATTTGATGTATCCAGGTTCTGCACAGTATAGACATAAGCCCACCATTTGGTGTCCATTTTTCTCAACATCTGAAAGGCAGGGCTGGGCTTGGTCAATTTGCATGGGTTCAATATGGAGGGACAAAGCTGGTGACTGGAGAGCTGGGGCCAGAGAAACCAGTGGGGCACAGGAGGCTAAGCTTTGCTCTTCACAGTGCTCTGTCAGACAGCTATCAATCCTTATGCATAGGTTCAATTAAATTGTCCAAGCCGGGTGGGAACTCCACCCACACCAGCTCATCCTTGATTACTTTGCTGAGGCTAGGCTGGAGGTGGTAATGCTGTCAACCTCATTCCACTTGGTATCTGTTACCAGGCTCTGAAATTCCAAATTCCATTTGGATATCGATTGGCACTTCTGTCACAATGCTTGGAGCTCAGTCTGTGCTGTGCATGTGTGGTTTGGATCATTACAAATTGGCACCATGGCTTGCATATGGTTTTCAAACTAGCCTAGAGTGGGTTTGATTTCTCCAGGAGTGGGAAAGTCCAGGCCAGAGCCTCCCCTGTTACCAAGTTGATGATAAGTCCTACTCAGGCTTGATTGGTGGGAAATGTCCACAGTGTCAACAGAAGCTGACACTGACTCAGGAATCCATTGAATTTGCTTCAATCACCATTGTACTCACCTGGCAGTGGAATCTTTGGTTTGCGGGGAGCTGAAATTGGAGCTGCAGCTTGCACCTGAAAGGCCACATTCTGCGCCTGCGGAGTTTACAGATTGTGTACAGCACCCACTATATCAAACAGGGAGGCGTTTGTCTTGGTGGGATCCATGTCAGCAGCGAAGAAGGCCCTTTTCCCCCTCAATGGTTCCTTTTAGGCTGCTCAAACTGTTAGAGAGCGGGATGTGGGCAGTCTTGCCTAATGGTGGAAGCAGAAGCCAGGTGCCGAGAAAAAGGAGCTGAGGGTCGGAACCAGTGTCAGAAGGCAGATGCCAGAGCCAAAGGTCAAGCCATAGTCAGAGCCATAGGAATTGGAGCCAAAGGTCAAATCCAGATTACCTGGAGTCAGGGAAGGTAAGAGCAGGGCCGGAACCAAGTGCTACTGCTGGGAAATACTTTGAGCAGACAGCACCCTGCTGCTGGCCTTAAGAGCAAGTCTGTGGATCCCCTCAGCCAATCAGGCTGTTATACCAATCAGGAGGTCCAATTTGGGTCCACCTGTGCTCATTAGACTGCCTGGAGGTTAAGCAAGCAGAGAAACATGCTAGCTGCAGGCCCTGACTAAAGAACATAAGCACTTTGGTGAATCAGGGTCACATACAATTACTAAAAAGTTATATTGTTCTGTGTTCGAAGTTTTTGTAATCAAGTTTACTCACATTATGCAAGTCACTTTTTTATGAGGAAGGAACAATTAAGACACAGAAAATCACCACTTTCAAAAACTATACACATGAGATATAGTAAGATTACTCACCATGGATGACATGTTTGTAGACAGCACTTTTCATTTACTAACAAATCTCAAATTCTTAAAATATACAGAACTGACAGCACACTCATTACCAGTAAAACATTCATTCGGCAAGGTTTGCAACTTGGGAACTTTTCTAATTTTAGCCTCACACTCCAAGTATTTTAACTGTTGTTGTCAACCCAATTTTGAAAACTACAGGCAATAGTTAATGGAACTCATCATAGAATATCTAAGTGCCTGAAACCTAATTTACCTTATCCTAACAAAAGTACAATATAAACATTGGTACCAGGATTTTTTTTTAAGGCAAAATAATGAGAATAAATTATATTTTAAAAGTAATTAAGAGGATAAAAATGTTCTGTGCTGCAACTGCAGAATTCTCAAAAGACTGAGTCCTGGCAACTATCATACTCCTTTTGAAATTGTTGATATTAAGATTAAAGATCACTTTGTTCCTGTATTCCCACAACTAGTTGGTATGGTAAAGAGATCAGATCCCTAGTTTTATATGTAACATCTTTAACATTTGCACTCCTTTCTGTGCATGTGATTAAATGTAACATTTTGAAATCCCAAAGTTCTGAGAAAAACATAAATCCTTGTCCACAGCTGCTGTTTTACTCTGGAAACATATGCATTTTCTTTTCAAGCATCTACCATCAAAAAATCCCAAAGGACTTGAACTGGAGAACACCTGCATCTCTTCATTTAGTTCCAATAACAGAGTCTAAACTTCAAAATTACAAAAATAGATGCTATGTTCAGCTGTAGTTACATTTTGCCCCTAATTCCTGTGAACAAAAATGCTAAGAGCATGAAATCATTCGGGCAAGCTCTGTCATCGAGAGGATAAGGTTTTTTGCACCAAAAGCCCAGTGGGAACATGATAGAAAACTGGCAACAATTATAGATAAAGTACATAGCGAAGTCCTCAGGGATAGGAGAGGAAATGTAATAAGATAGATGGGTATAATTTTTACGCATTTGTGCCCAAACCACAAATGTGAATTGTCTTTATTCACTACAATATATAAGCATTCTTACTTACTTGTTGTGTCAAAAATATTTTAAAAGGTACTTTAAGCAGTTCATTGAGATTTTACTATTTTTTAACAACATAAAGACATACATCTAAATTTAAATTGAAAAATGTATAAAACATCATTGTTCTAACTTCAAAAAACTAACTTCTGCTAGAATTTACAATATTCCAGACAAGAATGGTGAAATGGAAAAATAATTACCATTGATAACTTCATTTTAACCCTTGGGCTTTAAAAAAAAAAAAAGCAAAATTGGATTTTAAGCTCACCCTTTCCTTTCCAATTGACCCTACTGAACAAAATTAACCTTTGCATAGTAGGAAAAATATCAGATAACATTGTTATTAGTGTTATAATTTACGACACTTTTGTAAATTTCAGTGCACTCTTTTACATAGGATTTTTTTGGAAGCTGAGAAATAGCCACACACTTATAAATACTCAATTTCAGAGTAATTTATTTTCAGAGATTTGTGAAATTATGCATACATTTCAAATACTTTTAAATAGAAGTTTCTCAAAATGCTTGAAGGGAAAGTCACTCTAAGGAAAGGAAGGGAAAGAAAGGAAAGTCACTAAGTTAATGGGGCACTACTAATTCCTGATTAACATTTAAAATAGTTTGAAAATGTTTATTCTCCACTGTTAGTAATTCCCTCATAAAACTAGAAAAAGCTTTTATCATCAATTTGGTCCTTGTCTACTGGATGCACTAATTCAGAGGTCGGCAACCTTTCAGAAGTGATGTGCCGAGTCTTCATTTATTCACTCTAATTTAAGGTTTCACGTGCCAGTAATACATTTTAACGTTTTTAGAAGGTCTCTTTCTATAAGTCTATAATATATAACTAAACTATTGTTGTATGTAAAGTAAATTAGGTTTTTCAAATGTTTTAGAAGCTTCATTTAAAATTAAATTAAAATGCAGAGCCCCCCGGACCGGTGGCCAGGACCCGGGCAGTGTGAGTGCCACTGAAAATCAGCTTGCGTGCCGCCTTCGGCACACGTGCCATAGGTTGCCTACCCCTGCACTAATTTATATCAAATGAACCCAAAATTAACACTATTGCTTTTGTTTACTTCCTTGCTTCACTACTGTAGTATTCAATATTTAAGTTCAGTTCAAAGAAGATCATTTACTAATTATATTTATTTTATTGCCTTCTAATTTAAGTAATAAAAACTGTCTGTACAAAGGCTTGAGTGCCTTGCCAATTATTTAATAGTACAAAATAAAACAGTTTAATCAGCTCACCCCATCTTTTCAATAGAATCTCATAATTCAACACAAAGGGCTGGTCTGCACTAACACTGTAAATTAATCTAAGTTACGCTACTTCAGTTACATAAATTACGTAGCTGAAGTCGCCGTAACTTAAGTCAACTTACAGCGGTGTCTTACACTGTACACTGTCGAAAGGAGACGCTCTACTGTCGATACAGATTCCGCCTCTCGTGGAGGTGGAGTACAGATGTCGATGGGAGAACACTCTCCCATCAACTTATCATGTCTTCACCACACCCACTAAATCGACACCGCTGCATTGATTGCAGCAGTGCCAATTTAGCCGATAGTGTAGACATAGCCTAGCACTACCATTCATCTTCAAAGTCCCCCGTCTTCAAACGCCAGGTGAAACTAATGGGCACCGCACCTTTTTTTGAAAGTCAATATACCCAGGCTATTTCAGATACGGGTAGGAGGGCATTACCAAACCTTAGGTCCCTTAACAAAGAAAATCCTGCCAGTCACCCCCTCTCTATTATATCATATATATGCTGTGATCTAGACAAAGGTGAGGGAGCACTAATGCTACAAAAATATTCATGGGACCAAAGACTATTAAAAAAAAACACTGAGCGATCTATTGAAACAGATGAATGATGACAGAATTAAGAGTATTAACATACAAAGTTACATTTAAGGGCCAGAACTATTGTTAGTAAAATCATAATTAACTGTTATTTTTATATTAGAAAATACTTTGCTATCTACACAAGGCAAACGGATACCACTGTCACACTTTTTTGTAAACACACAAATGTAAATAAAAAACACTACCAAAAGAATCAGCCCTTGTTAAGAAACTGCTAATACAAACGGGCTATTATATATAATTTTTCCTTTTTCCTGTTAAGACTTTTGTAAAAGTCATTTTACCAAGATTCAGGTTTCTCTACTAGGTTACAATCACTGTAATTTAATATTAATTCTGTATTATCTTATTCCTTCCACCATCAACTCATTAAGTTGAAAATAGACACAAAAATGTTAATGTAGGGTTTATTATTAATTAATTATTATTATTCACTTTTTGATAACATTTTCTTGGCATGTACTTCCAAATGAATATTAACTCTTTTTTTTTTAACGCTGCACAGTCTCCTCCTAGCAATTTATACCCAGTTTAAAGACAGTCTACCCACTCCACTAGTTGTGTATACCAGAAGCTGATTCCCAATCTAAGTAGAGATTTATAACCCCCGTCATCTCATTACAGAAAGCAATCAGTTCTGTACAATGCCAAAACCTCCTGTCTACACCATAGGTGCAAAATTAAGTTAGTCATTCTTCCTTCACTCATACTTGTAATAGAAGGAACTGTAAGAACTTCATCTGCAAGATATTTTCAATTCTCTTCCAAGATCTGGAAAATTGTCCTTTATTCTAATTAATATCTCGTCACTAGTTCCTATATAGGCCACGGAGAAATATATCTGGAATTAATCTATCTTTGGCCTTTCTGGTCATATTTCTTGCCTGGATTCCCAGAAGGGTAGCACAGCATCCTTTTCTCTTTATCTGGATCATATATTGTCTGGTCCATGTTCTTCACTATCAAATTATCAGTAGAGAACAATTGTTTCTATTTCTCCTCTGATAGGAACTTTTCCATTCTTCTTCTAAATTGGTTGCATCATAATCTTTCAATACCCCTTCATTTTCCATATCTATCCCAACTTAGTTTAAACCTATTATAGCTCTCTAACTATCCAATTTAGCTTTAATGGTTTCTGTCAGTGGCTTCAGACGATGCTCACAACACACTTTGTACACTCATAAATGGAAAACAAATACTTTGTGCATATGTAGCTGTCATGGCCTCATTCAAAAAAAGGAAAGGAAAGGATAAAAAATTGTCCATTTTCAGCATTGCACATTCTTTAGCAACCTTTCAATTTTATAGATTCATGGATTCCAAGGCCAGAATGGACTTCTGTGATCATCTACTCTGACCTTCCATATAACACAAGCCATAGAACTTCTCCAAAATATTTCCTAGAGCATATCTTTGAGAAAAACACCCAATTCTGATTTTAAAATTGCCAGTGATGGAGTATCCATCCATCCATGCTTGGTAAAGTGTTCCAATGGTTAATTACCCTCATAGTTAAAATGTTGTCTTATTGCGATCTGAATTTGTCTAGCTTCAACTTCGAGCCATTGGATTGTGTTATGCCTTTCTCTGCTAGATTGAATAGCCTATTATCAAATATTTGTTCCTCATGTAAGTACTTATAAACTGTGATCAAGTCACCCCTTAATCTTCTCTTTGTTAAACTAAACAGATTGAACTCCTTGAGTCTATTCCTGTGAAGCATGTTTTCTAATCCTTCAATCATTTTTGTGGCTCTTTTCTGAAACTCTCCAATTTGCTAAGAAAAACTGGCTACTTGATTTATAACATTTTAAACTCACACATCTGTTAATTATTCTTGTCAATTCACCTACACAATACTTACTGTAAGTCCTTATTAGAACTTATTTTGCTGCTGCCTCACTTCAACTGGCCTCTCAGTGTCCATATACATAAATCTGGCCCTATATTTGTTTTTTGTTTTCAATTCTCTCAAACATCCTCTTCCAAAAATCAATTAAATTTGTTTTTAAAAGCTCAAATATTAAATGGAACTACTTTCATGGTGATCTAAAATATATTTAAACACTCTAAATAATAATAATTATAATTTATATAGTGATGGTAGGTATATACAGTCCTTTAAAATGAGTCATATGTGCTAGTCAAACATGGGATCCTTGGACTGAGAAACTTATGAAGAAAAGACATAAAAGGTACAAAACAATACAGATGTCATGAACAAATGCCATGAACAGTTAGTGGTGTGCAGTGATTGAAGTGAGAAAACTGCTGAGGAATAGGTAGATGTTCAGAAGGTTTTCAAAGGAAGGAAAAGGGGAAGTCAAAAAAAAAATACAGACTACATACAGCACACATAGGACAAGGTATTCAAAGGGATCCTAGTGTAGCCTCCATGTGTATTTTGTTCTCTCAGAAGTTTATTTTTGTTTTGCAGTGCTTTGTGCGCAGTTAATTTTATTGTTTCCCTGGTAAAATCAGTATATTTGTCAGCTTCCCATATTCTTTGTTTTGATCTTTAAAACAGTGTCAAGGGTGAGAACAACATTTTAAAAATAGGAAAATGCGATTACTACATCAACACATATTAACAGGGGGATGTAAGACCAAATACAGTACCTGAAATGGCTTTTACATAATTGTTTTTAACTAACTGGATTTCAAATTGACAATGTCCATTTAAACAGACCACTAGTGGTCAATGTTTTGTTTAAATGTCACAGAATTCATGAGAATGCCACATGAGTGCTCATACCTACACAAGCATTACCAAACCTTTCAAACCAGCAACTTCCTTCAACTCCTATACAAGCTATTCAGAGACTCTAGACTTGCTTACCATTTAAATCTCTAGCACTGTAGCAAGATAGATGAGGCTAAATGTATGGCTAAATGTATGGTTTCCAAACTGTTTCCAGAGCTGTCACTTTTTTCTATGTGGATTAACAAATTTTTAATGGCAATTATTTATGCTACAGCTTTACATGAGCCATTTTGAATCCAATGTCAACTCAGGAACTAACTTGTTGCTTCTGTATATGAAACCTTAGTTAGATAAGAAACTAAAATAAAATTAACATCTACACAGCATGGATTTTGTCAAACTAAAAAAAAGTAGGCAGAAGACAGTATATAATTTTTTCAAAAAGCAAACAGTCAATTAGGCATGCACTATCTAAGAGAATATATATTACAATGGTGTGTTTTGTTTTTAAGTTTCAGAGTGAACTAGAGTGAAGTTATAGTGTGTGCAGTATGTGAAACAGATACTCTGGGCATTTGGCACATTTTATATCAAATCCCCCTTTCGAAAACTACATTGGATATGAAAAAGTAATGTGATACCAGCTTAACAAGAGTTTTGCACTTACCAGAATTATGGCAATAGTCCATATACTGTGGACTCTGGATTGTAAAGGCTACCATATCTGGAGCTAAGAGAGATTCTGGCTTTCTACTTTCATTGAGCCATTTGCTGCTGTGTAGGTCTCTGGTGTCAGAAGGGCCTTGAATTAAAGGAATCAGCTTCTCTTTTCCAACATCACCTAAATAAAGATTAAACTCTTTACACCTTTTCTAACAACAAGGTAATTCAACACTTACTTTCACTGGCCTGAGCAGGGCAGCTATTAAATACACAAGTATAGAACAAAGTGACAAAATACAAAGAATGAACAGCATTTATAAACTTGTTAGTAGTAAACAACTTCCTTAAAAAGTTATTTTTCAAATGTCTTTGTATGCAGAAGAATTTAAATTAAAATTTAATTTAAAATAATGTTCCCAGATAAATCAATCAAGTCTCATTAAATAATTGGTAAATTACTATCTTCTGACTAATATCTCAACAATCACCTTGGAATTCCTAAATCACATTTAATATAATTACAATGTTGAAAAAGCTCTAAACACTGACTACATAAGGTATTTGTATGGGTTGAAAATATTTACTGTATACACCTCTCTTCACTAGAAGCAGTAAAGATTCATTATACCACAAAACCTCTTAAAATCTCCATAATTGAAAATTTTACTTGTGTCTTATTTGGAAATGATGAGACAGATTTTAAAAAATCATAATATACATTCATAATTATATAGAAAGTGGGGCAAAACACAAATGTACTGTATCATTTGAAAGTTCAGTTTTCATATCAATTTTCTTCAATGTTGTTAGACTCTGGTTTTTGAGATCAAAATCCAACAGGTTTTAATTTTATTTATTTGTCATAAAAATTGAATTTACTATAGCCATGATGTATCATCCTGACACAATTAAAAAAAATAGAATACAAAAAAACCCTCTCTGATTCATAGGAACAATGAGTAAATTCTTGTTTCAGTAACTCTCCTTGTAAAAAGCAAGGCCAATTCTCCTATACAGGCAATAAAGTTTTACATGGTCCAGCTGCACATACCTGGGGCTTTGGCACAAATTTTTATTGATCCCACAGTCCCAGAGGCACATTTGACCAATGATGTGCTGCAGTACTTCAATTCAACATTCTGGACTGAGCCCTCAAGAGTTGGCAGGGGATTCTTAGATTTCACACCTAATAAAAGAAAACTGCAAATGTACTAGCCTGTTGAATTTAAATATTTTTATATTCCTTCACCAAGGTATTTAAACTTAATTATACTTTAATTATCCATGTTAGATGTTCTTATAGCATTTTTGCTGCTATTCATAGCTGACTTTGTGAAGTGAGAGAATATTGTTATACACTTTTATACATATACATATAATAATGCACAAAATATTTATTTGTTCTTATTTTCATACACATATGGCAACTTACAACTTTTAGAATAAATATGTATATACACAAATCCAGATAATTTTGTTTCATTTTATAATTGAGCCATGACACTTAAACTGCTCTCTATCAACATTATTATTATAATCCTTTAATTTGAGGATCTTAAATAACTAAAAATGTTTTCAGATGACACTTAGAAAACAGGGTTTCATTCAGTAGCAAAATCAAAACATTAAATACATGCAGCTGAGTAGCACAGCAGGTTAGTGCACTTGCCATTTCACTACGGAAACTAGAGTTCAAATCTTGCCTTAGGTCACACGTTAAATAAGTTTGGTGGTCTCTTCTGAGTCCCCATTTGTGCACACAGAAAGCTAAGACACAGTTTGGAACAAATCAGAGCTATTGGCAATCTCTTCTGAAGAGACGCCTAGAACTGTAACAGCAGGGGATATTGCAGGTCAGGATTTAGGTACATTGGCAGAGTTCTATGGGGAAGCTTACACAACATCACCCACCCACACCATGTATGGCTCAAATTAACTATTATTCCATAATAACAGGTTTCAGAGTAGCAGCTATGTTAGTCTGAATCCGCAAAAAGAACAGGAGTACTTGTGGCACCTTAGAGACTAACAAATTTATTTGAGCATAAGCTTTCGTGGGCTACAGCCCACTTCATCGGATGCATAGAATGGAACACAGAAGATATTTATACATACAGAGAACATGAAAAGGTGGGAGTAGCCATACCAACTGTAAGAGGCCAATCAAATGAGATGAGCTATCATCAGCAGGAGAGAGAAAAAAACCTTTGAAGTGATAATCGAGATGACCCATAGAAAGCGTGAGGATATTTTAACATGGGGAAATGGATTCAATTAGTGTAATGACCCAACCATTTCCAGTCTCTGTTCAAACCTAAGTTAATTGTATCTATTTTGCATATTAATTCAAGTTCAGCAGTCTCTCTTTGGAGTCTGTTTTTGAAGTTTTTCTGTTGCAAAATTGCCACCTTCAAGTCTGTCACTGAGTGGTTAGAGAGGTTGAAGTGTTCTCCTACTGGTTTTTGAATGTTATGATTCCTGATGTCAGATTTGTGTCCATTTATTCTGTTGCGTAGAGACTGTCCGGTTTGGGAGACAGACCAGTCCTCGCTTACAGACAGCCCCCCAACCTGAAGCAAATACTCACCAGCAACCGCACACCATACAACATAAACACTAACCTAGGAACCTATCCTTGCAACAAAGCCCGATGCCAACTCTGTCCACATATCTATTCAAGTGACACCATCATAGGACCTAACCACATCAGCCACGCCATCAGGGGCTCGTTCACCTGCACATCTACCAACATGATATATGCCATCATGTGCCAGCAATGCCCCTCTGCCATATATATTGTCCAAACCGGACAGTCTCTACGCAAAAGAATAAAGTTTTACATTGTTTTATTTTTGAATGCAGTTATTTTTTTACCATAATTCCACATTTGTAAGTTCAACTTTCATGATAAAGAGCTTGCACTACAATACTTGTATTAGGTGAATTGAAATATACTATTTCTTTTTTTTTTTTTACAGTGAAAATATTTGTATTAAAATAAATAGAATGTGAGCACTGTACACTTCATATTCTATGTTGTAATACTAATCAATATATTTGAAAATGTAGAAAACATCCAAAAATATTTAAATAAATGGTATTCTATTAACAGTGCAATTAATCGTGATTAATTTTTTTAATTGCTTGACAGCCCTAGTTTTTAAAATTAACATGGCACATATTAAATGGATTAAAAACTGGTTAAGTGATAGGTCTCAAAATATAATGATAAATGGGGCATTGTCATCAAGTGGGTGTGTTTCTAGAGGGATTCCGCAGGTGTCTGTTTCTGGAGTACTCTGCTTAAAATTTTTTATCAGTGACCTGGAAGAAAACATAAAATCATCACTGGTAAAGTTTACAGGCAATACAAAGGGTTGGGTCATTACACTAATTGAATCTATTTCCCCATGTTAAAATATCCTCACACCTTCTATGGGTCATCTCGATTATCACTTCAAAAGTTTTTTTCTCTCTCCTGCTGATGATAGCTCATCTCAATTGATTGGCCTCTTACAGTTGGTATGGCTACTCCCACCTTTTCATGTTCTCTGTATGCATAAATATCTTCTGTGTGTTCCATTCTATGCATCCGATGAAGTGGGCTGTAGCCCACAAAAGCTTATGCTCAAATAAATTTGTTAGTCTCTAAGGTGCCACAAGTACTCCTATTATTCCATAGACTTTCACCATCAGAAAAACTACATTTACTTACAAATTATAAAAAAACTAGTTTGACACTTGTAAAGAGCATGTGGCGGGAGAGAAATTGAAGTTACCATTTTATAAATGATTTTTTCCCAACACAGAACTGATATTGAATTCAAAAATTAGATTTGGCAAGCATTTTGTTCATTATGCAAGGATTAGCCTAATTATGGGGATCATTTCTGTGCATAGCTAACACAGTATTTCTGCCAGAATCCATATTTATACAAAGAAACTATTATGATCCATCAGGCAAAAATACTTTTTTTTTTTTTTTTAAACCACTTTAATATATATTTTCATGATAGATGGAGACATTAGGGCAACTGGATAAATATATATTTTAAGTCCCCTAAATACTTAACAGATTATATTTTCTTGGATTGGCTCTCAAAGACACTTGCACTAAAGATTATTCTTTTGATTATTTCAAGTAAACAAGGAAAAAAACATACACAGCACTTAATTTACAAAATGACAATAGGCAGAAAATTCAAAATAAGTCCGAAACTCTGTGCTTAGTACATTTCATTGTCTAGATACTAGAGCATATTCAGTTGGGCATGTATAATCATGCTGCTCAGAGTCCTTTGCAATATAACTGTACCAGGGAATAGACTAAAAATTAAATTACACGAGTAATCCCTCTACAGTCAATTAACACAATCACGTGAATGGTAACACTGAATTCCAAATGAACCTATTAGGGCTTTCACACAATGACAACTCCTGTAAAGGTTGTAGTATTGGGGAAAACTTTGGGAGTATTATTTAAATTAGGAGCTATGGGGAAAAGCGGAGAGTACCAAAGTCCCTTATGTAAAGCAATTAAATTTGCTAAGGACAGCTTATGTACAAGTGAAGTTATGTATATAGCAATAATTATAATATCACAGAACAAACTGTAGGGAGTCAAATAATTAGAACTTCTAGTCCAGTAGACACCAATACATAATACGAATATAGAAATTGCTATTGTGATAAATCAAAGGGGGGAGGGTAGCTCCCTTTTATGGACATCCAGCCAGCCAGTTAGCTACAAAATCCCTGTTAGTAGCTGTTCTCTAAATGCTTTACCTGTAAAGGGTTAAAAAAGCCCATAGGTAAAAGGAAGGGAGTCGGCACCTTACCAAAAGAGCCAATAGGAGGGCTAGAACTTTTTAAAATTGGGAAGAAACTTTCCCTTTGTGTCTGTCTGTCTGTTGTTCTCCGGAGAGAGGAGACACAGAGCAGCAATGCTGTAAGAAGCTTTAAACCAGGTATGAAAAATCATCAAATCATACCTCGAACCTACTTATCTGAAACCCCAGATATGTACGTAGATCATGGAATGTCTAGGAAGACATGATTAGGTTTATTTCTTTTATTTCTGTATGGCTTGTGGACTCCTCTGTGCTAACCCCAGATGCTTTTGTTTTGCTTGTAACCTTTAAGCTGGACCTCAAGAAAACCATTCTTGATGTTTAATTATTATATTTGCTCCTTTTAAATCTAGCAATAGCCTAAGTTCCACATGTATTTTCTTTCTTTTTGTTTTTAATAAAATGTACCTTTTTAAAGAACAGGATTGGGTTTTTTGTGTCCTAAGAGGTTTATGCATATGTTGTTTAATTAGCTGGTGGCAACAGCTGATTTCCTTTGTTTTCTTCCTCAGCTCTTCCCCGGGGGGCGGGGGGGATTTATGTGAAAGGGCTTGAGGGTACCCACACAGGAAGGAATTCCCAAGTGCTCCTTCCTGGGTTCTCAAAAGGGGGTGTGTGTTTTTTTGCACCTGGGTGGTGGCAGCATCTACCCATCCAAGGTCAGAGAGACGCTGTAACCTTGGGAGTTTAATACCTGCCTGGAGTGGCCAGTATTAATTTTTAGAATCCTTGCGGGCCCCCACCTTCTGCACTCAAAGTGCCAGAGTGGGGAATAAGCCGTGACAGCTATCTATCTATCTTAGGTACTTATGTGGCTCCCACTGTAGTACCTAAGTGCCTCACAATCTTGTAACATGTATCTCACAAGGCCTTTGTGAGGTAAGGAAGTACTCATATTTCCATTTTAAAGATGGTGAATTGGGGCAGAGAGACTGACTGACTCATCCAATATCATATAGGAAGCCTGGGGCAGAGACAATAAATTAATCTAGGTCCTCCAAGTCCCAAACAAACACCCTAGCCACTGTACCATCCTTCCTCTGCAATATTAGATGAAACTAGTGGTCCATCTGGTCCAGTACCAAACTCTTCAGAGAAAAGTTCAAGAAAACCTATGGCCGACAATGATGAAACCACCTCTGTCACAATCTGGACCCATGCTGCTCTCTGGACGGACCCCAGTCTGTTGTGACTGAATCTAACCGCTGAACTCATGTGCTTCTAAATCGCTTTGGGTCTGGATAATGACTGATCACTGTTCCCAGCTCTTGGTCTCCCTAGCTCTGGGTCTTGCCCAGAGGCAGATCCTGTGTCTGACACCCTTCTTGGGCAGTGGGACCCCACCATCTAGCCACCAAGACCCCAGAACCAATGCCAAACACTTCCCCAAGTGCCCAGATGCTTGGACACATTCCCCCACCCCCAACCACTAGGAGTCCGCCTCGCTGTGGGAGCTCTGGTTTCTTAGTGCCATTGTTACTGGGTGAGCCATACCTTACACCCCTATTAGTCCCTCGAGTGCCAGGTCTGGCTTTCTACAACTCACTGTGAATTGAACTACATGGTCTAACCACTCTTAGATTGGATCTGTGGGCTGCAGCCCCCCGTTTACCAACCACGTTAATCTGACTGGGTCTGGCACCTGTAATCCTCCTTTCTCCAGGCATTGGTGGCAGCAGCTGATTACAATGACTCAAAAACAGCATCATTAAATAAAAGTAGCATTTAATTGCCAAAGGAAACATAGCATTTAGGAAAATGGGTTAACACAACAAAAAGTCCTATGTGCCTATTTCCTTACCTAAACTTAACCTTTGGGTTGAGACCCCCAGCCTGTTTGCTACAGTCCCTGTGTCTCTTTGTCTGTGAGTATCAGGCCAAGTCTACACTTATGGCAGAGTATAGGCACTACACATGTAGGCAATCTGTTTCCACACTTGTCACAGTGATGTGCAGCTACACAACTCAGTGAAAAGCTCTAGTAGGTCCCCACTGCCAGAGCCTTTTACTATGGTGAAGAAAAGCTCTGGTTGGGGGTGGCAGTGGGATGCTACACTGCTAACAGTAGCAATGTTGACATGGGAGGCACTGCTTGGGCATGTAGAGAGCTGTCTCACCCTAGGGGTTCAGGCATGTAGCACTCTTGTGTACTCTACTCACCTATGCTGTGTCTTACTGTCTACACTACTATTTATACGCATGCTAGTTGCATGTGTAGTGTCTGTACTCTACACATCACTGTAAGTGTAAACTAGCCTTAGTCAGTTTGAGTGTCAGCCTCAGATTGATGATAACCCACTCCCTCATCCTTAAAAAGCAACAGAGGGTCCTGTGGCACCTTTAAGACTAACAGAAGTATTGGGAGCATAAGCTTTCGTGGGTAAGAACCTCACTTCTTCAGATGCAAGTAATGGAAATCTCCAGAGGCAGGTATAAATCAGTGTGGAGATAACGAGGTTAGTTCAATCAGGGAGGGTGAGGTGCTCTGCTAGCAGTAGAGGTGTGAACACCAAGGGAGGAGAAACTGCTTCTGTAGTTGGATAGCCATTCACAGTCTTTGTTTAATCCTGATCTGATGGTGTCAAATTTGCAAATGAAATTTGAAATCTGGAGATTTCCATTACTTGCATCTGAAATTTGAAATCTGGAGATTTCCATTACTTGCATCTGAAGAAGTGAGGTTCTTACCCACGAAAGCTTATGCTCCCAATACTTCTGTCAGTCTTAAAGGTGCCACAGGACCCTCTGTTGCTTTTTACAGATTCAGACTAACACGGCTACCCCTCTGATCCCTCATCCTTGTTCCTGAGGCTAGCATCTTTCAGGTTTAGGATCCCCTTTGATCTAAATTTTAGTCTGGGAAGAATACACGTTACCAGACTAGCAAGAGCTAGTCAGGAGTTATCTTGAAATCAGAAGCTTCCCATATTTTTTCCCCAGTGAGCCTTATCTTTGTCATTGTCTAGTCTTTCCTGATGGTTTCACTTTGACAGTCTCCTGTGATTTAACTCTTTGCAGTCAGGCAGGTTAATATCAAACTGATAACCAGAAGGAAATAAGGACATGTGATATTTATAAAAAATACTGTACAGCTCCCACATTCTCCACACCTAGACACTTTCTTCAGGGAGAACTTGGCAATAAAGCAATGAACACAGGCTTAACAGAAGAATTTCTTAACCACAAACACTTTTTAAAAGCACAAGAGTTACAAATCCATGGAAAACAACAAACAATCCTGAAAGCAATCCCCATGGTCTGATCTCACCCCATTTGAGGGTCCTGGTTCTAGCCAGCATCCTTAGGTGAGGCAGAGTGTCTCCTGTCTTTGCTTCTTTCCACTCTATAACCTTTACAGCACACTCTCCTCTAGAATATGGACTAAAACCCGGAATCCTTAAATCCCAAAATGTCTCTGCCATCTAGCAAATACCTGTGAAACCCACTTGAACAGTGTGTATCCTAACTCCCAAGTGTCTGGTTCACAAAGGCAGCCTACTACTGCTATCAGTTACTCGGTCAGCTCAAGTGGTAAAGGTCTGCCTTGTAGGTCTAAAGGTTCCAAGCTTCTTGATGACCAATGTGAGCCAGTATGGTCAAACGCAATGTAATTTCTATTTTTTCAGGATTTTTTTTTACATTAAAAAACCTTACATTAAAAGAACTGTAAGGTTGCAAAGTCAAGCACTCAAAAGTTAGGAATACCAGGATTAAGGTTGCCTGTGCAACCTTAATCTAGCCCTCTTATGCATAAACAGTCTTTAATTACATCATCTCACATTTTCTTCCACAGGACATCTGGCATTTCCTAATTTTAGTGCTTGCCTTTGCAACCTTAATGTTCTTTGAGTGTACTTTATTTGTACATGCTTGTACACAATTATGTACACACACCCATGCATAAATAATTTAGCCCTGTAAATAATTCTATCGAATTTAACTGTAGGTATTTTCATTTAATTACAAATGCCTAATGCTTTTCAACAAAGTTAGCAAGAGTTCCATTGTTTTTGTTTTATATGAAACGATCAAAAGTAGGTCTGATCAGTTTTTTGGCATTCAGAATTCTGAATCCTTCCAGAAAAATAATCCTAGCCCTTGCAAATGTCATTACATGTATTTCTTCAAATTATCTTTTATGTCCTCTTCTGAATGCTTTTAATCTCAGTGATATACTTCTGAAGATAAGGCAAAGAAAAAGATAGATGCCATACTCCAACTCACATTGATTTGTTCAATAGTCAGGAGGCTAAATTCAATCCTGTAACATCACTCAAGTAAACTCAGTTACACCAGGAATGACTCTGGTATGTTATATTTTCTACCACCACTTTCTAACCTTTTTTAAATGCTTCTAAATCATTTTTTCAAAACATGCTGTGCACTGGGCAGCTGTCTTCACTGACCTATCCAAAATAAATTCTATTGGTCAAATCCTGCTTCTTTTTCTCATGTGAAAAGCCTTATTTATATCATTCGTTCTTTCCAAGGATTTCTTTTTTTAAGTTATTTCCCAATCTGTTGAACCACTTCTTCAATGATAATATACTGTGTTTGTAAAATCAAAGCCCTTATAGCTGTAGTAGAAATCTTTGTGATATGCCTTGTTTCCCCTCAATAAAAATATATTTAAAACATTAGGCAATAGAGGTTGGGAAGTAGTATATAGAAAAGGATTATAAAAATATGGTCCAAATAATATTTCTGAAGAGGTAACATCTGTACATCAGAATAGTAATTCATAGTCACTAATTCACAAATATATACACACTACCAGTGTTTTAACTGGACTAGTGATAGTAAACTCAATGTTGAGAATTCAAAGAGGTAACCATATCTACTACTATGTATTAATAATGGCCAAATTCAATTTCCCAAAACCAAACTGGTGGAAAAGCACATTTGGAGAAAATTCCTTAATATCAAAATAATTGTTTTGTATAATGGCTTATTCTGGAGCATACAAGAATAGGGGGCTACTGGTGATTTAGTGTTCAATTACACACAGGTGTTGGTTCAGGAAGTAAGTGTGGTTGAGCCACTAAGTAACATTTTCTACAAAATAACTGTGATATTCTAGCCAGAGAGATCATACTTGGAGTTATAAGACATAAATTTCGAGAAGGGTGTTTTAAAAATAAGGATGTTAGATGAAACGGCTTGAAAGGCAAGTTAAAATGCACATATCTAAGAAAAGGGTAGTTCAGCTACTAAACTAAATATGTATCACTAAAACACCTGATATACTGAACAGCTAAAGGGTGGTATGTATGGTGTCCATCTTTAAAGAAGTAGTTAAGGTTAATTCACTGAACTATAACACCAATAAGCGCAAACCTGAAAGAAAACATTCAGCATTCAAAGTAGCCAAAAATAACTTCCTTCAACTCACTGGGCAAGTTCAGGTGATTGATGACGAGATGCAAAACTCTAAGTCACCAGTTTAGCTCAGCTTGGTAATAACAGAACCAAAATTGTTTGCATCGCTCTTCAAGATACTCAGTTGGCTCCTCCTTCATCCTCATTTTCCTTGGTCTTTTTGCCAAACAAAATCAATCCCTCCTCCTCAGCATCTTGTTCTCCATTGGTTTCTATGGCTGTGTCTTGTTTCTCTAAGACTCTTTCACCATCTCCTTTGGCAGTTCCTCCTGCCCTCCCCTGAGAATTCTTTGAGTCTCTGCCAATGTCCCTCAAAGGAAAAGCCATACACATCATTCCTAGGTGACCTCACCTGTTCATAACTAGCAGCTGTATGCAGATATTTCAGGCTGTATATATCTAACACTCTCTCTCACACACACAATTTTTCATTACTCAAAAAGGCAGGAGGGCTGGACGTGACGTCATCATATGCCAAATACTTCCTGTGTCTTGCACATGACATTCACCCACCTTGTCTCTCTAAACAGAAGTTGGTAAAATAAAAGATATTACCTCACCCTCTTTGTCTCTTATATCCTGGGGCCAACACAGCTACAACTACACTGTATATGACATTTTAAAGGCTAGTATCAACCAAACAATGCTCTGTAAGATTTGAGAAATGTTTCAGTGTACGTCTGAAGAAAAAACACAAATTTCGAAACCATTGCAAAAATAATATTGCCAGCACTACAAAAGTTTGATGTTTCCTACCCAAAGTATGTTTAGGTTTATTCAAGACTATGTTGCATACATGAACAAATGCTGGGAGCAAGGTCTGAAAACCCTCTGCTTAATGGAGTGCATGTAAACTTGTGCATCAAGCTAATTTCCTGCTTAAACTTATGTTGGGACATTTGGATATAGAACTTTAGTCACATAAATTATTTTGTTGTAGCTCATTTAAATAAAAAAGGGGGGGGGGATAAAAGACATCATAAACACTATGCCTGTAAGGAAAACAAAATACAAACTCTTCCTGCAGCCTCAAATCAGATCTTTTTACATAGTACACACTGAATGGATTAAAAACTGGCTAATATCTAAGGCTAGGTCTACACTACCTGCCTGAATCGGCGGGTAGAAAACGACCTCTCGGGGATCGAATTATCGCGTCTCATCGGGACGCGACAATCGATCCCCGAATCGATGCTCTTACTCCACCAGCGGAGGTGGGAGTAAGCGCCGCCGACGGGAAGCCGCGGAGGTCGATTTTGCCACCGTCCTTACAGCGGGGTAAGTCGGCTGCAATACGTCGAATTCAGCTACGTTATTCGCGTAGCTGAATTTGCGTATCTTAAATCGACCCCCCCCCCCCCCGTAGTGAAGACGTAGCCTCAGTCTCAAAATGTAATTGTAAATGGGAAATCATAATCAAGTGTATGTATTTTTACTGGAGTCCCACAGGAATTGGTTCTTGACCCTACTCGGTTTAACAATTTTATTAATCACCTGGAGAAAGCATAAAATCATCACTGATAAAATTTGAAGATGACAAAACATTTGGGGGGGAGGCAGTAAATAATGAAGACAGGTTACTAACAGAGTGTTCTGAACCTCTTGGTAAACTGAGCACAGCAAACAGCATGTGTTTTAATAAGGACAAATGTAAAGGTATACATTGAGGAGCAATGAATGGAGGCCATACGTACAAGATGGGAGAGCTCTTTCCTGGGAAGCAATGGCTCTGAAAAAGACTTGTGAGTTGTGACTCTGGCAGAACAGATGCCTACTCTTGCCAAGGCTTTAGGCCTCAGCTGAACACTGACAAATTCACTACTGGAAACCAGTCTGTTTCACCTGTGTGTTAGTATTGTTAAGATGAGTATTGGACTTATAACAATGTGTTTAGACTTTGTGAAATGTTTGTAAATTGCTGCATGCATTAATCTCACTTATAATATCTTTATTACATGCTATAAGGAAATATTTACGTTTTGCTTTGTAACTGTAAAAACATGTTTGCTCTCAAACTGTGAACCCAGATGGGCCACCAAAACTAAAGGGACCATTGTGGGACATCACAATAGAAAGATTTTGCTAATTACCCCTTACACCCATGGAGAGGCTACATGCAAAAGGATTCATCACATCAGCCTGAATTCTGGAAGAAGGAAATAAAATTAGCTGACAAGAAAAAAAAAAAAGTCATCTCTTAATTGTCATCTCTTTTGCAGTTTGAACTTTCACAGGGCTGGAAATGTGAAACAGAAACAGAGATCCCCAGGGTCAACCTGGGATAGCACTAAAAGACATTCAGAGCAGACATATCACTACAACTCTGTCACTTTTTGGAACCATAGAATGTAAATCATTTGTGTATAAAGGTTTGCTGCTTTAACCTTGTAATATCTCTCATTTCTTTTCTTAGTTAGTAAATCTTTAGATAGCTTACTATAGGATTGGCTACTAGTATTGTCTTTGGTATGAGATCTAATGTATAAATTGACCTGGGGTAAGTGGCTGATCTCTTGGGACTGGGAGCAACCTGAATATTTTGTGATCTGTAGTGTATAGCAACCATCTATCACTAAGTTCAGTTTGCCTGGGTGGCAAGATAGACTGTCAAGGGGACGGTCTGTGATTCCATGGTAAGACTGTTATAGTGCTTTAGGAGTTCACACTTGTTACTGGGTTGGTGAAATTTAATATAGAACATACAGCCAGTTTGGGGTCTCTGCCCTGCTTCTTGGTAGTCTGCCCTGAGGTTGGCATTCACGGTTGTGAGCCATTCCAGACAGCGTGACAGGGGTCATGGTGGATAATTAGCTGCACATGAGCTTCTAGTGCAATGCTATGGCCAAAAGAGCTAATGTAATCTTTGGATTCATAAACAGGGGAATCTCCAGGAGCAGGGAAATTATTTTACCTCATTATATAGCACTGGTACAACCACTGTTAGACTACTGTGTCCAGTTCTGATGTCCACATTTCAGTAAGGATGCTAATAAATTGGAGAGGGTTGAGAGAAAAGCCATGAGAATGATTAAAGGATATATATACAGTATAGTGATAGACTCAAGGAACATATCTATTTAGCTTGACAAAAAGGTGGTTATGATGCAACTTGATCACAGTTTATAAGTACCTACATAGGTAACAAATATTTGATAATGAACTCTTCAAGCTAGCAGACACAGATATACCAAAGCCAATGACTGGAAGTTGAGGTAGATAAATTCAGATGGGAAATAAGGCATACATTTTTAACAGTGAGGATAATTGATCACTGGAGCAACGTACCAATGGTTATAGTGGATTCTCCATCACTGGCCATTTTAAAATCAAGATTGTTTTTTTTCTAAAAGATATGCACTAGTTCAAACAGGAATTAATTCAGGGAAGTTCTATGACCTGTATTATATAGGAAGTCAGACTAGATAATCACACTGGTTCCTTCTGGCCTTGAAATCTATGTAGCAGTATTACCTCCCTTGGTGTTAATTTCTCCTGTTTTCCACTACACATAACATTTGGATGAGTACATCCCCTTCTTCAAAGAAGACAGTGCTGCTTGTACCAAAGCTGCAACTTTGTCCTCAAATGTGCCATTAAGATGGTAGTACAATATGCAAGTTATATACAGGGTTGTCCTTTGATTCTTGGAATTTTTGCAAGTAAACTACAGGGAAAAAATGTGAGGAAAAAACATGTTGCTCCCTAGAACTCTATGTTCCAATAGAATTGCTATGAGATTCACTTCACTCTGTTGTTCAACATCAACAAATTCATTGAGAGAAAGTAGGAGAGAGCAATCATGCTCATCATGTGTTTTTTTTCCCATCACAACTGACAAATTTCTTTAGCTAATTTCTTTCTTACCTCAGCAACATGGTAACCATAGACTATAGGGAGATAGTCAGTATACATGACTACTGAGATATAGTATGACCCAAGCAGATTTTACATTTGCTTCAGGTAAGAATGCAGAGATAGATTACCCTTTTCTGGTTGTACTGTTTTTGTAGAAGATACCTGCTTTTCTGTGGAGCAGATTTCAGCAAAATCAAACTCTTCTCTCAGTATGTCACGTGTAGCTTTTCTGTTTTAGATGAACTGGAATATTTCACATAGTGTAAAACATACCACCATCAGATACATGAAATTTTGTTCTTCTATATTGCAGAACTGGAAAACTGGCTGAAAGATTTCCCAAAGCTCTGCCTTGACATTTTATACTCCCTATACGGTACAATAACTCACTTTAATGTTCATTCTATTAGTCTCCAGAAGTGCACAGAGCTGTTCTTTTCCAGGGATATGTACAGGAAGGCCTCAAGGAGACATGCTACTTAGAGCTCCCGGAGAGCATAGCAACTGTGTTACCCCTTAGAACGATGTAGTAAGATTTCCATAGGTAAGACAGCATTATTCATTGGGGCCAAGGCCTGGCCTCCTCACATTCCTACTGGGTACTCCTTAAATTTGAAGGAGTACAAAGGTTGCAACCTCCCCCCTCCATATGTCTTCTGCAGGACAAGCCACAATCTGGCACTTTATGGCTAAATTAAAGACTTCAATCACCAAGGCTGTCAATCTGATACTTATAGTGAGCCCTAATTTAACCTAAGAATTTTTTCTTTTTTAATATCTATTCCTTAATTGGTGATCTTAGCAACCTTTATATCCATTACCAATGCACTGGTAAAGTAATAAGTTTGCAGTGATTAGTGGAAAAATCAGGAGGGTAGTTTTGAACTGAATTTTATAATATACAGGAAATCAGTGAAGGGAATGAAAGATAAAGGCGATATATTACTACTACTTAGGGCAAGAAAGTCTGAACTAAGTATCTGAACACCCATTAAGTTTAAAGAGTAATAATTTACGAAGATCATAAAAGAGGGAAATGCAAAATATGAGATGGGAAATGAGTAAGGCATGATTAAAATTTTCAAAAGTGGCCCCAAATGGATTCTAGCAATGTTTTTGAGGTGGCTTCAAAGAGAGGACTTCAGTATTTAAAGCATTCAATAGCAGGAAATGATGGTATGGCCAGGACACAAAATGAAGACTGGCACACAAACATCAGAATGATTAAGAGTTGGGTGAAAAGAGACAGATCCATGAATGGGAGCAAGTAGTTTTTACCCAAATGAAAGAAAATTTAGGGACTAATACAATGCCCATTGAAGTCAATAAAAATATTCCCACTGTCTTAATGAACGTTAGATCAGGCCCTTACATCTCGATCCAGTAATACATATAAGTACATGCTTAACTCTAACCACAAGACTTCAGTCAGACTACTGATGTGCTTGAAATTCAGTACATGCTTATCTGTTTTGTTGAATTGTGGTTTTAATGAGGTTGTTTTGTACTTGGTTAAAGAGGTGAAAAAACTTGGTTAGAGAATTGGAGACAGAGCTTCTTTCCCTCCTTCCCACTGAAGTGACACAGCAGCAGTGGGAACCAAATGTAGCCAATCCCACATGCCACCAGCCCAACTGGAAGTAGCTGAGGAGCCAGAGCACCCATAAAGGGGACTTGTCCTGTTCCAACAGTAGGGTCACAGCAGCAGCAGGGGAGCTTTACTACCCCTTAAAGGGTTCATGGTCCCCACTTCTCTAGCTGTTCTTTCCCTCCCTCCACCAGCGAGGACATGGCAGCATGGAAGGGACCACTGTTCATTTCCAAAAAATAAGAAAAAATTAAAGAGATTTTCTACAATTTGAAAATGAGGATATGATGACTCTCCAAGTCACTTCCTCCAGCTCAAGAACCACCACCAGGAACTAGGCTCCCAAAAGAGGCTTCTCTTATGGGGAAGGAGCCATTAGCTTCATTCCTGCTCCTTCAGCCTTTGCTACCTTCTTCTAACCAGGAGGACATTTTTACAGCTGTAATTCATACACTGTTTAATAGTAAGAACTATTTAGCTTCCTCTCACCCCTCTCCTCCAAAGCAGATAAAGGCAGCAGAGGCACCATGACCACAGACAGCTTATTTCAAGGAGACATCTGATGCCATTTACATCCCCCTTTTCCTAGACTCAACCTACTTAGTATTATTGTTGCTATTATTATCATTTCTGTTGTAATGCCAACATGCTTCCAATACACCCACCGCTACTCAAGAAACAGACTGGTCCAATTCCAAACGACAAGAAAGTCACATGACCCTGATTCAAACACAAAGACTCAGACTTAATCAAATTTCAAAGCATGCTGAAGCAGAACAACATTCCACAACAGGACAAGGTGTCAATGATCTGGTGAATAATTATCATCATACTCTAGCCTCAGCCATGAACACTCTGACCCCCATACAGCTCATTCCTTCCCTTCACTCACACATATCTCCTTGATTTTCTGATACTCTGCACCAGATGAGACAGAGAGGTTGGAAACTCAAGCACCTATGGCGAAAAACGAAGCTGAAACAAACAGGTTGGAGAATGTCAAAGATTATTCTGAAGTCGTATTACAGGCCAAGAAAAACTTTCTATCAACCTCCACTGAAGATGCCAAATCCCACTCTAAGTAGCTATCCAATGTGGTAAACCACTTCATCAGTCCTGAGTGTCTATAGCCCATAACTGAAACCAGCACAAAGCACTGCAAAGAATTACTTCACTGAAAAGATCATGTGCATTTGGGAAGGCTTCTCAAACAGCATGGATCCACTCCATCAACCCAGGCAGCAAACAGCTTGCCTACAATTCCTAGATTTCAGTACATTCACTCACGAAGAAGTATTGGACACCCTAAAAGGAGTCTCAACCCTAGATACATGAATCCGACCCATGCCCTTCCTGGTTGGTGGAAAAGAGTCATAATCAACTTGTGCTACTTGTGGCAAATATTAATGCCTCATTCAGGGAAAGAATATTCCCTTCCTCCTTCAAATATGCAATAGTGCAACCAACAATGAAGAAACCAACCCTGAACATATGATTCTAGCCAATTACTGCTCAGTATTAAACCTTCCACTCCTAAGCAAGCTCAAACAAAAGCTAACTACAAGCTCATCTAATTGACGGACTCAAGCCAGGTCATGGGATGGAAACAGCTTTTGTGGCATTGATGGATGCTCTCTTGCTGTAAATGGAGAGAGGGAAGACTTTCATTCTCATCCTCATGTCCTACCTAAGAGAAGCAATAGGGGCCCAGGCAACTGTGGTGAAAATGGGTTAAGTCCCTCCTAAAGGGACACACCCAATGAGCAGTGATGGGAAACACTCCAAACACCTCACTTGTGGAGTCCCACAAGGATCAATTCTCTCTCCGGACCTATCGACACCTACATTCAGCCAATAGGTAAATTGGTAGGATGACACAGATTGAAGAGCCAGCAATATACAGCTCTACCTACCACAAATGACCATACCATTACCACTAAGATAGTCCAGTAACTGGAAGATCTGATTGAAGCTGAACCTGAACAAGACAGAAGTGTTGCTGGGGAAAAAGAGGAAAGTTCTTTGAAGGGTATGCAGCCAAGGTACACAACCATTATTGATCAATTCTGTATGTAGTTTAGGAATGCTCCTGGGTTCCTTGCTGACATCAAGCTCTCACATAGCAGCATCCACAAATAATGATCTCTACCACCTCCCGGGCTAGGAGACTCCATCCGACCCTGGAAGATAATGACCTGGCCTCAATTAAATACACCTTCATCACCTCTCACCTGGACTACCACCAATATAGATGGTCAGGAAGCCAGTCATTCTTACAAAACTCCAATTGGTATGGAACACTACAGCATAGCTCCTCATCAACACAGGGTATCGTAAGCACATAAAACCTGGCCTCCACTATTCCATAGAATATAGACTCAAGTTCAAGGCCTCAATCCTTATCTTCAAGTTGCTCCATGGCCTGGCCTCAAAATATCTAAATGATCATCTTAAACTCTGGGATGAAGACTGTGTTTGACAACTCCACTGCTCAGGCACAATGAAACTACCATAAAGAGAATGCTGGTCTATGCAGGAGGCAATATTTCTTGGGGACTGGTCTAAGACAGCTGAATGAACTCCTACAGGAGCCCATCACAAACTTCACCACCTTCTGCTCCTAGTGCATGGCACACTTTTTCGACCTTGTCTTCTCTCACACACATATAGCAGCATGTATATTTAAAAAGGAAAAAGAAAAAGAAAACAAAACATTACACAGCATGCACAATTCTCCCCCATGGAAGAGGATGAAAGAAAATGAACCACATGTGACAGATGTTGGAGCTTGTCTAAACTACCGCTTAAGTCGATGTAAGCTATGTCCCTCAGGGATGTGAACTCCCCCCCACTCCCCCGAGCATTATAACTTACATCGACTTAAAGTGGTGTCTTCATCGTGCTATGTCAGTGGGAGACGCTCTCCCACCAACATAGCTTCCGCCTCTCATTGAGATGGAGTAATTACGTAGACAGGAGAGTGCTCTCCCATCGACATAGCGCGTCTTCACCATGCAGCACCGCCGATGTAGTGCGGTAGTGAAGACAAGCCCTAGGCCATACTGCTCAATGCACTGCTGGAATTCGCTCAGATACTACAGTGATAAGGACAGTGTAAGAACCTGAATAAAATAGGATAAGAGCACTGGAGAGCAGTAGTTAACTAATGACTAAGACCAAAATTAAGGTGAGCAAATTTTCAATGAAATGGATAGTAGCAACTATTTTGAGTCTGATAGGGAAAGAACCAGAGGAGATGGAATTGTTGATACAAGGGATGATAGCTGATCTTATAAGGTGAAAAAAAAAGGCTGGAAGTGGATTCAGGGTTGCAAACATATAAAGAATAGAAACAGACAACTGCCCTTAAGATAACAAGAGGATCAGGTATATTTTCAATCTTCTAAAGCAGCGGTTCTCAAACTGTGGGTCAGGACCCCAAAATGGGCCATGACCCCATTGTAATGCGGTCGCCAGGGTTGGCATTAGACTTGCTGCGGCCCAGGGCCAAAGCCCAGGGACGAAGCCAAAGTTCAAGCCCCACTGCCTGGGGCCAAAGCCCAAGGGCTTCAGCTCTGGGTGACGGAGCTCGGGTTTTGGCTTTGGCCCCCATCCCCAGGGTGTTGGGGCTCGTGCAGGCTCAGGCTTTGGTCCCCCCTCCTGGGGTCATGTAGTCTTTTTTTTTTGTCAGAAGGGGGTCGTGGTGCAATGAAGTTTGAGAACCCCTGTTCTGAAGGAAGAACAAAGCAAATTTTACTACTTAAAATAATAATCTGGAACAAGGATAATGAGTTACTAGTTTCCTCAGTGACGCATGACACGAAACTATGTATCTGCACTCTACAAAGAGAATGGACAGACACTAGACTTCCCAGGTTTTTTTTTATAGAAGTCCAAGAAGCACTTTCTTCTCTCCACATGCCAGCAGATAGAATTGAGTTTATTGAAGTTATCTGTGTACCACATTATGTGGGAGAAGGGGAATTGGTAGAAACTCAGATGAGAGCAAAGTGATCCAGAATCAAGAAAAGGACAGTGTAACAGGTATGAACAATAGATTAATGAAACATGGTCATTAGTAAAATCAAGAATCGAGAGAAAAGACTCACTAAGAAAACTGAGGGGTACAGGAGATGCAAAGGATAAGGGTCAGGGAGAGGAGATACAAACTAATACAAATAACTTCAATGGCAAGATGAGAAAAAGTAAGGGAGAGGTATTTAAGGTGTATAGAGGTTAATGGTGTGAAAATGTAAAAGATCATCACTATCCTACCTTTATGAGGTAAAGGAAGCTAGAAGCAAGGTGGTCAGAGTGGCTGTCACCAGAGATATTGACAGTTAAGTGATGATTACAGTAGAAAAGGCCTATTGTTATCATGAAACCAGAGAAACTATGGATGTAGAGCTGTTAAATCAAGAACTTCCCTGCTGAATAAGATGTAAGAACGGTAGTTATGTATTTGAAGTGTTAGTGTACATTGAGACAAAAACAACAGACTTGCCTTTTATAAGTCTAGAAACAGAACTGTTCAAAATGAATGAGATGGGAAAAGATATTTCAAATAAAATGAAGAGGCGAGAGCACGAATTCTGAGTCTCAGGCAAAGACACAATTAGTCATCAAGGTGCTCATGTAAGAATAGACATTTTTCATTAATAGGCTGGACATTAAAAACTGCAGGTATAGTGGCAGAATAAGCAGAGGTGGTGGGGACCCAATGGGAAGCATCAATAGGGATATACACTACACTGTGCTGTGGCAATGCAGGTTGCTGTTGAAAACAGTCACTGAATGGGAAATGGGACAGTTGGAGAACAACAGTGATTGCGGTAGGAGCCTGAGGGAATGAAAAGGTAAGAAGTGGTATGGATTACATGTGAAAAGGTTGAGCAGTTATTTACCAACATTATTTAAAAGCAACCATTGTTCTCTCTTGGGAAATATTGGCTGTTTAAACAAGAAAACAAAACAAAACCCCAAATAATACTTGAATCTGAACCTTCACTCCTAACCTTTTGTAGCCAGGGAGGCCAAAATTTCATCATATCAAAAGGTGTATTTTATTTCTAATTTCAGTAGCATTCAAATCCACTCAAATTATCTTATGTACATCTACAAATTTGTTTTCAGTTAAAAATCACAGAATTCTCCCTAATAATTTAAATATGAATGGTTTAAGTTCAACATAAAAACAGAGTGTTCTAATTTTAGTGGAAAAAAGAGTAAGAAATGTTTTTATTTATCCCCAAAATATTCTGTATCATTTGTGAGTAGTTAAAATAAACAGTATCTTTAGCATCTCGAGTGGCAGTTTCTTACACCAGAAGGATACTAACCTTTAATCCCCGAAACCATTAAAGAAATGTTTTAGGAATATTTTTAGACTCTTTTTATCTGGTCAAAGCACTGGAAGTTGAGTTGTGTCCGTACAAACCAATCATTTCGCCAACAGTTTTATATTTCTTTAAAGCCTCATATAAAAAGCACCTGCTTAAAGTGAGTAATGGAGTTTTATATTCATTGCACTTAGGAACAGCGTATGTAACCTATTCCGTTTTCCTCCCTTGTGGAATGTATTTCAGCTTATATTGCACAGCACATTACTGATGTGTATAAAGACTCTCTGATCAGCAATTTGGACTGCAGACAGCAACCTGCATGAGTACATTTTTTTTTCCTAAATACAGTATCCACTTGATTCACCAAGACAAATTAAAACCATCCTTTACAAGATGGTGATCTCACCTTCACAGTGAATATATACAGCACATATATGGGTACATTATGTATATGTGTACAGTACACTATCACACCTACAGAATACAAAAAAACATTTACCCCGCACAACTAAATGAAAAAAGGCATGCTAGCAGCATAATAAAAAAAGGAAAATAATTTTTATGTTAAGCTTCACTGTCCGAATAATGTCAATTCTCTTTAATTATGAATACTTGTTAATTCACAAGATGTTAAAAATCTCTCTGATTTGATATGGATTAAAAGAAAAATCCTCTACGTGTACTTAAAAAAATTAAACTACAACTAAAATCATATATGTTCTTTTCATATAACATAAGAGCAAGTTAGAAGACATCCTTTATTTCAAATAATTCCTCTGTCAAAGGTTTAAAATATCTTATTACCTAAAATGTTTCAAAAATATGATGAATTTCAAGGACACTTTGAAATTTGCATTTCATAAAGAAAAACACTATGTATAATAAAACACAAGCCTCTACAGTGCCTTAAATTTCTCAGTTATCAAGAAATGTCATGTTCTTAATTTCAATCTCAGCACAACTCTCCCTATAGGATTATTCATTAATATATATTCATTAACATGTATGTTTAACTTTATAAAACAGATATTCTAACAGTTCAGAAGTATTTATTCCACTGTAAGAATATTATAATTGGATTGCAGTATGTACTATATGCCTAACTTTACGGTAGGATGAACATATTACATTTTACTACAATGTACCTTTATAACATTTGACTGGAAAAGTTGGGACTTGTGAGAGGAAGAGTGCAAAATCAATTATACACATGTAGCAATTTTGTATAATTAACCAAAACTCAACAAGTATTAAATACTTTTTTATAAAGCAGGGAAAATATCTTAGCCTCAATTTCTTAAAAAATTATCACAGTGATTTTGATTGTTTAGTATAAATAGAGTTGTTGATATATAATTCTGTGAAAACTGTTGAAAGCATCTTCAGAAAACTACTCTCTTACTCATGGTAGAAAGTTAGGCTGTGGACCTTTTCCCATCTACAAATCTCCAAGCTGATAAACTTTGCCAGAACAACTTGAACCAAGCATAGTATTACCTGTCAATATTAGTCTACATAACTACTTACCCACTAAACTAAACAGGAAGACGGGCTATATTACATTAGCTTGATGAGTACCTCTTGGAAGACTGCTAAAGAAGTTGTGAGGTCAATGGAAGTTTATATAGATCATGAGAAGTGGAAGGATTAGGCCTTCTGTGTTACTACATAGTACACCTAACACTCGTGATCAGGAAAGCAAGCATAAGTTGGTATCTCTGGCAAATTTTAAAATGTCTACTCTAATTAGGTTAGTGTTGTAGTTAATAGTAGTTGTAGTCTCTTTATAATACTTCCAAAATCTTTTGATGTTTGGAAGTATTCTTCATAGAGTTTGCAATTCTAAGGAAGGGTAGAAGGGAGAACAGCAAAATAGAGACAATGGATTTCAGGAAGGCGGATTTTGGTAAGCTCAGAGAGCTGATAGGTAAGGTCCCATGGGAATCAAGACTGAGGGGAAAAACAACTGAGGAGAGTTGGCAGTTTTTCAAAGGGACACTATTAAGGGCCCAAAAGCAAGCTATTCCGCTGGTTAGGAAAGATAGAAAATGTGGCAAAAGACCACCTTGGCTTAACCACGAGATCTTGCATGATCTAAAAAATAAAAAGGACTCATACAAAAAATGGAAACTAGGACAGATTACAAAGGATGAATATAGGCAAACAACACAGGAATGCAGGGGCAAGATTAGAAAGGCAAAGGCACAAAATGAGCTCAAACTAGCTATGGGAATAAAGGGGAACAAGAAGACTTTTTATCAATACATTAGAAGCAAGAGGAAGACCAAAGACAGGGTAGGCCCACTGCTTAGTGAAGAGGGAGAAACAGTAACAGGAAACTTGGAAATGGCAGAGATGCTTAATGACTTCTTTGTTTCGGTCTTCACCGAGAAGTCTGAAGGAATGCCTAACATAGTGAATGCTAATGGGAAGGGGGTAGGTTTAGCAGATAAAATAAAAAAAGAACAAGTTAAAAATCACTTAGAAAAGTTAGATGCCTGCAAGTCACCAGGGCCTGATGAAATGCATCCTAGAATACTCAAGGAGCTAATAGAGGAGGTATCTGAGCCTCTAGCTATTATCTTTGGAAAATCATGGGAGACGGGAGAGATTCCAGAAGACTGGAAAAGGGCAAATATAGTGCCCATCTATAAAAAGGGAAATAAAAACAACCCAGGAAACTACAGATCAGTTAGTTTAACTTCTGTGCCAGGGAAGATAATGGAGCAAGTAATTAAGGAAATCATCTGCAAACACTTGGAAGGTGGTAAGGTGATAGGGAACAGCCAGCATGGATTTGTAAAGAACAAATCATGTCAAACCAATCTGATAGCTTTCTTTGATAGGGTAACGAGTCTTGTGGATAAGGGAGAAGCTGTGGATGTGGTATACCTAGACTTTAGTAAGGCATTTGATACGGTCTCGCATGATATTCTTATCGACAAACTAGGCAAATACAATTTAGATGGGGCTACTATAAGGTGGGTGCATAACTGGCTGGATAACCGTACTCAGAGTTGTTATTAATGGTTCCCAATCCTGCTGGAAAGGCATAACGATTGGGGTTCCGCAGGGGTCTGTTTTGGGACCAGCTCTGTTCAATATCTTCATTAACGACTTAGATATTGGCATAGAAAGTACGCTTATTAAGTTTGCGGATGATACCAAACTGGGAGGGATTGCAACTGCTTTGGAGGACAGGGTCATAATTCAAAATGATCTGGACAAATTGGAGAAATGGTCTGAGTTAAACAGGATGAAGTTTAACAAAGACAAATGCAAAGTGCTCCACTTAGGAAGAAAAAATCAGTTTCACACATACAGAATGGGAAGAGACTGTCTAGGAAGGAGTACGGCAGAAAGGGATCTAGGGGTTATAGTGGACCACAAGCTAAATATGAGTCAACAGTGTGATGCTGTTGCAAAAAAAGCAAACATGATTCTGGGATGTATTAACAGGTGTGTTGTGAGCAAGACACGAGAAGTCATTCTTCCGCTCTACTCTGCTCTGGTTAGGCCTCAGCTGGAGTATTGTGTCCAGTTCTGGGCACCGCATTTCAAGAAAGATGTGGAGAAATTGGAAAGGGTCCAGAGAAGAGCAACAAGAATGATTAAAGGTCTTGAGAACATGACCTATGAAGGAAGGCTGAAAGAATTGGGTTTCTTTAGTTTGGAAAAGAGAAGACTGAGAGGGGACATGATAGCAGTTTTCAGGTATCTAAAAGGGTGTCATAAGGAGGAGGGAGAAAACTTGTTCACCTTAGCCTCTGAGGATAGAACAAGAAGCAATGGGCTTAAACTGCAGCAAGGGAGGTCTAGGTTGGACATTAGGAAAAAGTTCCTAACTGTCAGGGTGGTTAAACACTGGAATAAATTGCCTAGGGAGGTTGTGGAATCTCCATCTCTGGAGATATTTAAGAGTAGGTTAGATAAATGTCTATCAGGGATGGTCTAGACAGTATTTGGTCCTGCCATGCGGGCAGGGGACTGGACTCGATGACCTCTCGAGGTCCCTTCCAGTCCTAGAATCTATGAATCTATGTTCTTAGTTTTTTAGTAAAGTAAAACTTTATAAATCTAGCAAGTAATATCTTGTAACATTTGAAGCACTGGAATGACAAAGTTCAAATGAAATCCTTATACATCTTTGCAGTATGTCAGCAAAAAATCTGCAGAAGTATTTTGGTAGAACTTCTGACACAACAAATGCAAATTCTAACAATCTGTAAGATGGGAAACATACACCTTTCTTGCTTTTCTTTTTACTACTGAAAAAAATCAAAATTTTAATGTAAAGATTTAGTACTATGAACTTATTCTTATTCCAACGTTATTTCTTTTGGCAATTAGAAGTCTTTACTATAATGTTAAATGTGTACTGACATATCTTTATAACTTATAAAGCATTATTTTATAACTTGGCTTAATTTGTAAGAAGGAGGCCTATATGAATGCCAGTTGTATCCTTTTCTACAGAAGGATACAAACTTATTTGTGATCTGTTTTTCTCTTTCAACTTATCTCTAGTTTCTCTGTAGATTTAGAATGTTCATTGTTTCCAATTTTAACAAATCACCTAATGGCAGAAAGGAAAACATGTTAACCTTGGAATTATTTGCAGTTGTAGAAATCCCTTTTGTCTGGTTTATGCAAGGCCTGCAATCTGTTTTAAACACAGATTGTCTGTCTTTCGTCTGACAGCCACCAAACTGCACAAATTACTTTCTGCCTGTTCACCTGTTTGCAGCTGCGTCTGTAAGCTAAGGATTCTGTAGTTTGACTTGAGCAACCACTCCAGGATTGATGACATGTGCTGCTGATAAACTGAGCAATTTGAAGAAATTACTGGCTAAAGTTATGGAAAGACATCTGTGCATGAGCTGAGAACTAGAAGCCTTCAATTGTATGTTTGCAACCTGCAGTGGCGGCAGCACTGTTTGAAGTAATATCCTTCTATAAGAGAGCTGGCCTTGACACTAAATAACCAGGCCATCTTTGCAACATAATCTCTCACATGAGTAATAAAGAGTTCGGTCCTTCTGGTCTTATAATTTAGGTTTAGTCATTTATTTGAAAAGTATTTGGTAAATAAGGGTATATAACAATAATTAAGATTTCTTATATCCCATATAGCAGAAGTAATCTCTTTTGAAGTTTTTGTCTTCCAGTTTGACTTGTGCTTCTCAATTCTCAGTTTTCTCTATTGTATAGCTCTGTTCTCAGCAGTTATAATATCTAGTACAAAGCTTCCTTTGAGCTGGAGGGTCACAAGAGCATGTTTATTTCAACATTACACTATAGGTCAGCCAATTGGAGATGATGCTTTTGAAACAGTGTGGCTTACACACCAACCTCTCTTTTCCTTCTCCACTAAATATATCATCATCTCTTCAGCTAAACTCTGCCCTAAAATCCAAGATCCCTGATTTGTTCCTAAACTCTCTAAATTAAAAACAAAATGCTATATTTCTGAATCAGGATAATGTTTGTCACTTACTGTCTAAGTCTGTTGACAAATTTAACAATATTTTTCTTAAATATCCTTTTTCACAACACAAAAGGTGAAAGAATCATATTCTAGGTCATGTTGTATAAACAGAAAACATTGTTAATTTAGGCAGGAAATATTCTAGCCGGCTTACCTTCTATAAACATTGTTTTACAGTTATAATAAATATGGTCTGATGCCATGCTTTTATATGATCTAGACACAGATCCTGCAAACACTTGCACACATGCCTAACTTTGGGGCACTACTTGTTCAAATGTTAAAACATCCACTTAAGACTTTGCAGGATCAGTGCCTTAGCCTCGTTTGTCCATTTTATATGTTATTTATCTACTTTTGTCCCATTTACGACAAAAAGGTGAGCACTGACAACAAAAAAGTTGTACATCTGCCTTTGGGAAAAGAAAAATTTCTAAGATCTGTGGACAAAATTCAATCTAGTATACACAGATGTACCTCCCATTTTGAATAGGAGCTGTGCCCATTTCACCACGGTGTATTTGTTTGTACACTTCTAGATAAATGTGTTTCAAATGTATAATTTGACAGAAGGACACCCAAAAGCAAAACTTTGCATGCCTTCAAACAATCAGTAGTTTGGAGTAAATAGCAATTTTTCAAAAACACAAGCATAAAAAGAATTTGATAAGTCATAGACAAAACAGTATATTTTGGGGATAGAGAGAAACAAATCTGAAACTGAAGTCAGTGTGTGGGTGTTAAGAAGTATGACGGTGTATTAGAAATACACAGACTCAAACTATATGCCTTGACAAAAATTACCACTTTTTATGTTTTTAAAGCATTAAAAATAAATGATACATGGGAAAACAGAATATTATAAATTCATCATTTCATTTACCTTTTCTTATTTACTACTGGCCCCAATCCTGTTCCTACTGAAAGTATGGTCACTGACTTTAGTGGTAACAGAATAGAGCCCTAAATCTGCACTACCTTTTATTTATTTTAGCAAATAAATGAACTTTGCTATTTCTATTTCCCACACATTTGGAAAAATTCTTACATTTAAAAAAAGTATTTCTTTACAATGCTAAAATGTTCAATCTTTGTGTTTTATTTGATAAAAATTTCAGTCTGCTATAAATTAAACACACTTGAAAATAGGAAGGCAAAGCTTTCAAGTTAAGTAGCTATATAAATTTGGCTTTAACATTTCAGAACCCATAAACTGGATTCAACACAGAGCTAAACCGATCTACAGGAAAAAAGGATATGCAGCATACTGTATGTGCACACAATAAATCAAGTCCTTATTATTTATACTCAAGTGTACATCACTAATAAGAAAACCTTTAAGATTCTATAGTACAGCACGTATGTAAATAAATGCAGTCAGTTTGCTTGAACTCACAATATGAATAGAAAGTATTTTTAATGTCAGCTTTTATTTTAAAAGAGCTAAGTCGTGAGAACATTCTTATGTACCACTTCATAACTCTGACACCAAGTATGTATAAAAAGATTAGCCTTTATTTGGTATAAAATCAGTTGGCAGTTTTACATCTGTGCAATGCAACATAAATACCCCAGCTGGCATCTCAAGCTCACACACATATGGACTTCAAAACAGAAACTTCCTTATTTGCAGCACTGCCAGGGTAATTTTGTATACTCTACATACTACAGCTATTTGTCAGGGCCCTGCAGGTGTGCACTGCACATAAACACACAGCTGTAGTCTACCAAGCCAAGTGTTCCATCAAACACATAAAGGGAGACCTCAGCAGCTGGATTAGTCATCCCTGCAACAGGTCCAGAGAGAACAATATGGGTTAGTATTTTTGGAAAAGCATGGATGGTAAATTTATGATTGTGCTTGCCTTACCAAATAACTGCTGGATTGTGTCATTTTTATGCAATGTCTACTTATTAAAGTTTTTGTTAAAATGGCTGGAACAGACTGAATATTTTTTAGTTTTTAATATAAACAATAAGGTAGTTTATGTATAAAATAGTTTATTATGTGCAAAATGTTAAAAGGTTTTCATAGTAGTGGTTGGTTTTTGACAGATGTTACAATTATTTGCATTGGCAATAACAGACAAATCACTGGAATCAATTACAGTTAATATATCATAAAACTTCTTGCTAGTTATATATTATATTTTGTCACATTTATTGTAATTACATAACATTTTTCTATCTGTATTTGTTTAGCTCCAAGATTAACTGCTTAACTCAGGTAAATTCTCTATTATATGAATACCTGATAAAAAGGACAGCATAGAGTAAATCTGCTTTATCTTTTATAATTCTGACAATCTTGTTTATTTTTAATAGTATCACGTCAGCGTTAAAATGTAACACTGCTCTACAGCCAAAATGCTTCTGAAATAAATGTAGTCAAACTTTACTAATTCTAGGTCACTGAGAATGAAAATGATGCTTAAAATTGTTGATTGGCTCTAGTTTTCAAGATACTCTATTGGGTCAGTATATACGACCCTTGACTTGGGAATGGTGGAGGATAAGTGAGTTATAAAGGGAAGGGATCTCAATTTAAACCAGAAATGACTAAAATACATCTTTGACTGGATCTATGAATAAATCTATGACTGGGTTTGGACAGTACTTGCTTTTTAGGCAAAACAATGAATGATGCAAGCTGAAGCTGGTATTGCGTCATACATGATATGAATTGCATCATGTTATTCCTAGAAGTCATGGATGATGCAATCATAACGAAGCTTACATCACTCTGCTGAACAAATTGCCCTATATCAGCTCTAGAAATCATACAGTGTCATGCTCTCTTATTTGTCAGTGTTTGATTTTGCAAAGGGACACATTTCTGTTTAGCCAAAGTGAGCAGAGATGCCTCGTACTTGTGTGAACAGTGCAGATAACTTCTGCTATGTTTGTGGTGAAGTGACTTTTGCATCACAAAAGCGCAGTATAACCACTATGGTTAAGAAAGCCTATCACCTTTCTTTTGGCTGCAAAATTGGAGATCAGGACAAGAGGTGGGCCCCACACATATGCTGCAACACTTGTGCAACAAATCTTCGCCAGTGGTTGAACAGGAAAAGGAAATCTATGCCTTTTGCAGTGCCAATGATTTGGAGAGAGCCAACAGATCATACCAGCAACAGTTACTTCTGAATGGTGCCTCCAGTTGGGAAAGGTGTGTCGAAGAAGAAAAAGTGGACTGTGCATTATCCAAACATTCCATCAGCTATATGCCCAGTACCCCACGGAGAAGGACTGCCGGTTCCTGATGCACCAGAATCATTCTCACTTCAGTCAGACGAGGAAGAGGAAGAGGATGAAACTTCTGGTCCTGAACCATCAATGTCACAGGACCCACATTTTCTCCCATCCTCCTCCTCTGAACCACACCTCATAACACAAGGTGAACTGAATGACCTTGTCAGGGATTTGGAACTACCCAAGAGTAAGGCAGAGCTGTTGGGCTCCAGACTACAGCAGTGGAATCTCCTGGCAGGTGATGTTAGGGTTTCCATGTTCCGTGACCGTCCAAAGGATCTTGTCCCATTCTTCTTCATGGAAGGTGATCTTGTAGCCTGCAACAACATCCATGGTGTGATGGCAGTCCTCAACATCGTTCACGATCCAGATGAGTGGAGACTGTTCATTGATTCATCGAAGACGAGTCTTAAAGCTGTTTTACTGCATAATGGCAATGTTTTGCCATCAATTCCAGTTGGTCATGCAGTCCATATGAAGGAAACCTATGACAACATGAAACAACTTTTGAGGTGCATAAACTATGACCATCATCAGTGGCAGCTTTGTGGCGATTTGAAGGTTGTTGCTCTCTTGCTTGGTCTGCAGACTGGATACACAAAGTACTGCTGTTTTCTCTGCGAATGGGATAGTCGTGCAAGAGATTCCCACTACATCAAGAAAGATTGGCCACTCCGACAGTCATTGGAGCCTGGGAGGAAAAGTGTTCAGCATCCACCACTTGTTGAATCAAGGAAGATTTTGTTACCACCCTTACACATCAAGCTGGGTCTGATGAAGAACTTTGTCAAGGCCATTGACAAAACACAAGCAGCTTTCAAGTACCTCCGTGGAAAATTTCCAAGGTTAAGTGAAGCTAAGATAAAGGAAGGTGTCTTTGTTGGTCCTCAGATTCGTGAACTTCTTCGAGATGATGCATTTGACCATGCACTGCGTGGCAAGGAAAAGACAGCATGGAAAGCCTTCCAGTTAAGTGGTAATAAATTTTCTCGGAAACAACAAGGCAGACAACTACAGGTTGTTGGTGGAAAACCTCCTCAAGGCATACAAAAGCCTTGGTTGCAACATGTCACTAAAGATACATTTTTTGCACTCTCATCTAGATTTTTTTCCACCGAACTGCGGAGCAGTGAGCGACGAGCACGGCGAGCGATTTCACCAGGACATTGCAACAATGGAGAAACACTATCAGGGCAAATGGAGCCCATCAATGCTTGCAGACTATTGCTGGACAGTGACAAGAGATGCGCCATTTAATGAATACAAGAGACAAGCCAAGAAGCGCCAAGTAGACACTGAATAGGACTAAACTATGTACATAATAGTTTTTTGCCTTTTGTTTCATAATACATTTTATTTATATAACCCTTTTGCTGATTTTTAAAGTGTTACATAAACAGGACAGGTGAAATATTATCATGTAAAGCAACCATAAACACATGAAAAGACCTAGGTTTACAATTTATGACTGCAAACTCTACTATCTACACAATATACATAGACATAAAATGTAAAAACTTAAATATCTTAGAAACAGTAGCCAATCAGTTGTTTTAATTGTCATATTTGAATTCAGCACATCAAAATACATAATAAATAGCACATTTTATCTCTGAAGCAGACGACTTCTCAAAAATTGTAGATCAGTGTAATAGGAGAGATTTCTCCTGTCAAAACCACATTTGGAAGATACATGCTTAGCTCTTCTCAATCACGTAAGTGTTAAAATAACTTTACTGAAGCAGAGAAAATAATGTCTTAAAGAATTATTTTGTTCAAGTCTCCACTAAAAACCTGGTGATATTTTAATAAGTTAAAGGCAATAGTAAAGGAAAACAATCAACTATACAGCTAATGCCTCTGTGGAAACGTCCAGCATACTTCTCCACAATGTTCAAACTACAGTATCTCTCATAGGTATAATCACTGACTTGTAAGGATGACAAAATACAAAAGCTATCTACAAAACTGAGTAGATACTAAATCTTAATTTTCCATTCATAAATGAAACACATATCCTTTAATGTTATTTGTCAATGGTGTTTACTTTGAAATAGTAGGGAAATCGCACAAAAATAAAATACCTTACCCAGTAAGCAGAATTTTCTAAAGGTAGCAGAGTTATACTAATTTTAGTAACAATGTCTGCCAATTGTGGGGGGGCAACTTCAAAATTCAGCACATAAGACTTTTAAGATGAGACAGTCATTAGGCCAGTTATGCACATGTTTGGAGGAATGAGCTCCCACATTTTCTTCCAGAAGAGACCAGTTTTTGACAGCAGATATAGACAATGTAACATAAACCCCATTTCAAAACTCTCTGCCCAGGTTCTTCTGCTGAGGAAGCCATTTCATAACTGGAGTGAAACAAGGAAAAATAGAGGGCCAAACTCTCTTAAATGTGCCCCACACATGTTTAAAGAGAGCTAGAGAAGGCTGACCATTCCTCATGCCCCAAGAAGTCACTTACATATTCAAATGCTGAAAGAGGCCATTGTGTTCATCTAGTCTGACCTCCTGTATAAACAGACCACAGAACTTCTTCAAAATAATTCCTTTTGAACTAGAGCATATCTTTAAAAAAATCTAAAATTTATTTAATAAATACCAGTGATGGAGAATCCACCACAACCCTTGGTAAATTGTTCCAATGGTTAATTACATTCACTGTTAAAAATTTACGTCTTATTTCCAGTCTGAATTTGTCTAGCTTCAACTTCCAACTACTTGATGGTGTTATAACTGTGTCTGCTGGACTGAAGAACCCATTATAAAATATTTGTTCCCCATGTAGATACTTAGACACTATGATCAAATCATCCCTTAACTTTGTCTTTATTAAAATAAAGAGATTGAGCTCTTATCACCATAAGACATTGAACTCCGATCACTATAAGATATGTTTTCTTTAATCATTATCACGGTTCTTCTCTGAACTCTCTCCAATTTATCAACATCCTTCAACTTAAAAACACCAACACTGGACAAAGTATTCAAACACCAAATATATAGGCAAAATAACCTCTTAACTCTTACTTAAGATTCCCATTTATGCCTATAAGGAACACATTAGCTCTTTCACCCACAGTGTCTTACTAAGAGCTCATGTTCAGCTGATTATCCACCATGATCCCCCAAATCCTTTTTAGAGTCACTGAATCCCAGGATAGAGTTCTCCATCTTCTATGTATGGCCTACCATCTTTGTTCCTAGAAGAACACATTTATATTTAGCTATATTAAAACGCATATTGTGTGTTTGCACCCATCTTACCAAACGATCCAGATTCTTCTGTATCAGCACCTGACCTCTTCATTTTTTACCACTCCCCCAAATCTTTGTATTGCCTGTAAACTTTACCAGTGATGATTTTATGTTTTCTTCCAGGTCACTGATAAAAATTTTAAGCAGAGTACTCCAGAAACAGACGCCTGCGGAATCCCTCTAGAAACACACCCACTTGATGACAAAGCCCCATTTATCATTATATTTTGAGACCTATCACTTAACCAGTTTTTAATCCATTTAATATGTGCCATGTTAATTTTAAAAACTAGGGCTGTCAAGCAATTAAAAAAATTAATCACGATTAATTGCACTGCTAATAATAGAATACCATTTATTTAAATATTTTTGGATGTTTTCTACATTTTCAAATATATTGATTAGTATTACAACACAGAATATGAAGTGTACAGTGCTCACATTCTATTTATTTTAATACAAATATTTTCACTGTAAAAAACAAAAGAAATAGTATATTTCAATTCACCTAATACAAGTATCGTAGTGCAAGCTCTTTATCATGAAAGTTGAACTTAGAAATGTTGAATAATGGACAAAAAATAACTGCATTCAAAAATAAAACAATGTAAAACTTTAGGGCCTACAAGTCCACTCAGTCCTACATCAGCCAATTGCTCACACAAATAAGTTTGGTTACATTTGCAGGAGATGATAGTGCCCACTTCTTGTTTACAATGTCACCTGGAAGTGAGAACAGGCGTTCGCATGGCACTGTTGTAACCGGCGTCACGAGATATTTACGTGCCAGATGTCCCTTCATCCTTCAACCACCATTCCAGAGGATATGCATCCATGATGATGACTGGTTCGGCTCGATAATAATCCAAAGCAGAGCAGACCGATGCACGTTCATTTTCATCATCTGAGTCAGATGCCACAAGCAGAAGGTTCATTTTTTTTTTGGTTGTTCGGGTTCTCTAGTTTCCGCATCGGAGTGTTGCTCTTTTAAGACTTCTGAAAGCATGCTCCACACCTCGTCCCTCTCAGATTTTGGAAGGCACTTCAGATTCCTAAACCTTGGGTCGAGTGCTGTAGTTATCTTTAGAAAACTCACACTGGTACCTTCTTTGCGGTTTGTCAGATCTTCAGTAAAAGTGTTCTTAAAATGAACAACATGTGCTGGGTCATCATCCGAGACTGCTATAACATGAAATATATGGCAGAATGCAGGGAAAACAGACAGGGAACATACAATTCTCCTCCAAAGAGTTCAGCCACAAATTTAATTAACGCACTATTCTTTTAACAATCATCATCAGCATGGAAGCAGGTCCTCCAGAATGGTGGCTGAAGCACGAAGAGGCATAAGAATCTTTAGCGCATCTGGCATATAAATATCTTGCGACGCCAGCAACAACAGTGCCATTCGAATGCCTGTTCTCACTTTCACGTGACATTTTAATTAAGACGTGGCCAGCAGTATCTCCCGTAAATGTAAACAAACTTGTTAGTCTTAGTGATTGGCTGAACAAGAAGTAGTACTGAGGGGACTTGTAGGCTCTAAAGTTTTAGATTTTTTTTTTTTTTTTTTTTTTTTTTTACAAGTTTTTGAGTGCAGCTAGGTAACAAAAAAAATCTACATTTGTAAGTTACACTTTCATGATAGAGATTGCACTACAGTACTTGTATGAGGTGAATTGAAAAATACTATTTCTTTTGTTTATAATTTTTACAGTGCAAATATTTATAATAAAAAATAATATAAAGTGAGCACTGTACACTTTGTATTCTGTGTTGTAAACTGCCGTTAATATTTTCGAGTTATCGCGTGAGTTAATTGCGATTAATCGATAGCCCTATTATTAACACTATATTTGAAGCAGGAAGTCTAGAAGACAATCTATGGGTGTGATCTATAACCAGTGAGCAATTAAGGGGGATAAAAATATTGCAGAGAAGCTGACTGATTCTTTGGATCAATCTTCATTGCTGTAAAATCAAGCCAAGATACTTACACTTCCCCTACTCTTTTCAGATAAATTAAGGTGAGATATTCCAAAAAACAGAGGCATCAAAAGATAGGATATTGGAACAAATGGATAATTTAAAGGGGAAAATCACCAGAATTAGATCATAAACATCCAGCAGTTCTAAAGGAATTTAAGAATGATGTAATTGAGCTGCTAACAAAAATATGCATTCTTTCATTAAAATGTTCTATGTTTTTAAAATAGCACTTTGATTTTCCTAGGAATTACAGGTAAGTAAACAATACTTCTGGGCCAGACAAATTAGTTGAAATCATAATACTAAATAGGACTGCAAAACACTAAAATGTCCATGATACCATCAGGCCAAAACAACATGGCTTCCATAAAAGAAAATTGTGCTACTCTAATCTACTAGAAATTCTTTGATCAGAGTTTATTAAATGTATTTGAACTTTCAAAAAGCCTCTGAAAAAGTATTTCACAAAATGCTATTGAATATAGTAAGCCATCAGGTGACAGGGTAAATACCAATACAGATTAAAAACTGGCTATGTGGCATAAAAAGGTAGAAATAAGTTGTTAATTTTCAAACTATTAGCAGTTGTGTGTCCCAAATTTCAATATGGGTGTTTAGTATATTATTAACCTGGGAACGTGGGAGAACAAGTGAGGTAGCAACATTTTCAGAGGAACCAAATTATATAGTTCAGATAAGAGAAAACTTTGAAGAACTTCAGAGGGACCTAGATGAGTGACCTGTTCTTTCTCACCTGAGTCTGTGGCCTCAGACAATGGGGCCAATGTGGTGTGTCCAGGGTAGGGATGTTATGGTAAAAAAGACAGTTAAATGACTTTTTCCTAGGAGGCACAGTAGTGTAGCAGACTAGGCATAGGCCTAAATGCCAAGAGATTTGGGTTCTAATCTTGGTTTTGGAACTGATTTGCTCTGTGATTTTAGGCAAGTCACATAAATCTCTGAGTCCCTGTTTCCCCAAAGGAAAAATGCAGGCTATCACACAGGAGAGAATTTATGTTTTGATACTGCTTTGGAAAATACTACATAAATAAATCTCCACACACCTTAACTATGGAGCCACTATAGTGCTTCCAGTATTACATAGATATTCTAATTTGTACACAGAGAAACCTATAGAAGAGATTGTCCTTTTAAGGCTCCTGTTTTAAGAAAATTATATAAATTATCCCCAAAGGTACTGAGTACAATTCCACTTTTGTTAGAAACCTACATGTGAAAGATTTCCAGAGGTGCTAAGACTCTCTAGCTCCCAGTGAAGTCAATGAGAGTTCAGAGGATCTCAGCACCTTTAAAAAAATCAGGCTACTTATTTAGTTGCCTTACTTTAGATACCCAAGTTTGAAAATGTTAGCCCTAATATATATTTACCTCTTTAAATCTCTCTATATAAATCAATCCCTATCCATCTTTTAATCAGAGCGATTGACCCATGCCATCAAGTTCAGATCTGATCTTCCACAAAGTCCAGGGTTATTCAGATCCAATCTTTATGAAAGGTTAGCTATTTCAATACCATTCAAAATAGTTAAGAAAGGAGAGACATGATCACATTATAAAGATCTGCACAGTCTATTGTGAGTGTCACCTCACTTTGTTGCTAACAAGTGAGTAGTGCTGGGAGAGACCCAACACTTCTGATTTTCTTCGAGTTTGATCCAGGCCAGGGGACAAAAGGCCATTGGGAAGGAGCAGAGTCCTGGAGGCAACTGAGCTCCATCAAGGTGGAGCCAATCCCTACAGAGCCCAGTGATGCATACAAGACCTGTCTCCCTGATCAGATCCAGTAGGCATCTGGCCTGGCAGTCAGTGTCTACAGATATCAGTGCATCCTAAAACAGATTATGGCAATTCAGGACCCTAGGCACATCAGGACCCAGAGCCTCCCTTAGCCCCGTCCCTGTGCTGTGGCTGTCCCACAATTAGAATGGCTGTGTCAAGAGCAGTGTAATGGGGCTCCCTCCAGAATAGTAGGAACACTTCCCCTAGGAGGAGCAAATATCCCTGTCCAACTCTTGGTGACAGAAGGAGGAGGCAGTACTTATTCCAGCAGTGGGGGTTGATTCAGAGTAAGTTGATGGGCAGGGCCAAATGCATGTTTCTGCCACACACAGATCCCTCTGCGGGAGTGCTGTTGGTGGGGGGTCCCTACATAAGACCATAAGAACGGCCGTACCGGGTCAGACCAAAGGTCCATCTAGCCCAGTATCCTGTCTACCGACAGTGGCCAATTCCAGGTGCCCCAGAGGGAGTGGACCAACAGGCAATGATCAAGTGATCTCTCTCCTGCCATCCATCTCCATCCTCTGACAAACAGAGGCTAGGGACACCATTCCTTACCCATCCTGGCTAATAGCCATTAATGGACTTAACCACCATGAATTTATCCAGTTCTCTTTTAAACGCTGTTATAGTCCTAGCCTTCACAACCTCCTCAGGTAAGGAGTTCCACAAGTTGACTGTGCGCTGCGTGAAGAACAACTTCCTTGTATTTGTTTTAAACCTGCTGCCTATTAATTTCATTTGGTGACCCCTAGTTCTTGTATTATGGGAATAAGTAAATAACTTTTCCTTATCCACTTTCTCCACATCACTCATGATTTTATATACCTCTATCATATCCCCCCTAGTCTCCTCTTTTCCAAGCTGAAGAGTCCTAGCCTCTTTAATCTCTCCTCATATGGGACCCGTTCCAAACCCCTACAGCAGTAGGTTATGACATTAACCCCCCATTGAGATGCATGGAGTACTTCACATCTCACAGAGCTACTGTTCTAGGCTGTCTGCAGACTCAGACATCACTGCACTGGTTACACTTGGGTCTCACCTTAACAAGCGTTCCTTCACAACCATGAGTGCTATAACCTTATTTAAAAAAAAAAAAAAAGGTGAAAACTGAGATTCTGAACTCAATCAAGCTGATTGAGCTGGCACCTTATACATAAACATTTAATGCCTATACCTTAAGCCAGTGCTGAATGCATCAGTTACACTCAGTTCATGATTTCAAGGTTTTCCAACAATGGGTGCTAGAAATAATTCATTTCTAATAAAAGCTCAGAATCTTGACACCATCACTTGACTCTACAAAATGGGGAATTTAGGTACATGACTATTGTGTTTATGCTTTAATCCAGCCCTGCCCATGGTTATTTCCAAGCCCCACTGAGAGGAATCAAACTTGCAGACAGGGTGAATAAAAATCAATGATTTTTTTTTTTAATGTATTTTTTTTTGATAAAATGCTTTTTGAGGAAAAAAATCTGTCTAAAGATACCGGTAGTTTTAATTAAGATACATTATAGCTCAGAGATATCTCATCATGGAATAGGGATTATAAATTCTAATTCTATAGTATGAGACAATATATTCATGTAATGTTTAAGAAAAGTTTTGTAAACGAGTTCCAATAGTTCATGGATTAGGGAGGGGCTTCTGCACAGATTATTTGGGTTAATCTTTCTATCTACCCAATGGGATTCAGTGCTCAGTCTAGAAAAGGGGTGGGCAAACTTTTTGGCCCGAGGGCCTCATCTGAGTATGGAAATTGTATGGCAGGTTATGAATGCTCATGAAATTAGGCATTAGGGTGTGGGAGGGGGTGAGGGCTCCGGCTGGGGGTGTGGGCTCTGGGGTGGGGCAGGGGATATGGGGTTGGGGGTGCAGGAGGGTGCTCCGGGCTGGGATGGAGGGGTTCAGAGGGCGGGAGAGGGATCAGGGCTGGGGCAGGGAGTTGGAGCCCGGGAAGGGGGTCAGGGGTGCAGGCTCTGGGCAGCGCTTACCTCAAGCAGCTCCCAGAAGCAGCAGCATGTCCTCCCTCCAGCTCCTATGTGGAGGCATGGCCAGACGACTCTATGCGTTGGCCCATCCGCAGGCGCTGCCCCTACAGCTCCCATTGGCTGCGGTGCCCAGCCAACGGGAGCTGCGGGGGCCGCACTTGGGGCCAGGGCCACGCACGGAGCTCCCTGGCTGCCACTACGCGTAGGAGCGACATGCTGCTGCTTCTGGAAGCCAGGAGGAGCCACAGCATGCACAGAGCAGGGCCAACCCCTGACTCCGCTTGCTGGCTGGAGCGTGGCAAGCCCTGGACCCTGCTCCCCAGCGGGAGCTTGAGGGCCAGATTAAAACGTCCAAAGGGCCAGAAGTGGTCCCCGGGCCGTAGTTTGCCCACCCCGGTCTAGAAGACACCATCAGAAATGCTTATTTTTGCACTTCTCAGTGTGGATTTCTGTCTCCAGAGACAACATGCTTGTTAACAGCAAAAATGTTTTTAAATAAATAAATAATATATAGAGGTGAGAAATAACAGACCTCAACCCTATTGTCCCTCTGCAAGTTTGTGTACACAGAGTCAATCCCTTACCTCTCTCTAAAAGTGCAAAGTTTCAAAAAGTTCAATGAATAGAAGATTGTTGGGGCAGAATAGATCTGGACAAGGAGAATAAGTCTGGAGATAAATGTGAGAAGGGAGGGACAGGCAGTAGAAACAAAAGTGAAACTGTTTGAGCAGCATATTTCAGAAGTCTTGAAGTCTTTCTGAGTGTAGCCTTCATTGATTTGAGATCTACCATACTATTCTCTCACTAGAAGGGAAAGCCTATAATGGCAGCAAGCTGTAAAAGAGACCCTGTTTGGGAATATTTTAATGAAGTTCCTCTACCTGTGAGTAAGACTGGCATGTATGCAAAATGCAAACAGTGCAACAAGGAAATGCAAGGCCTGGTTGCAAGAATGAAACAACATCATGAGAAGTGTTCCTTCTCAGGAGGAAGCTGCATTGAAGATGATGAAAGGAACATGTCTGAACATGCTGGATCTTCAGGTTGGTAAACTTGTTTATTTAATACTTCTTTCTTAAGGACTGCCTGTCTTCCTTCTGGACTATTCTTGAATTCTCATGTTTGAGCAAACAATATAGTTGTTACTCTATGGTACTATCATTTTAGATGCAGTTGTGATAAAAAAAATAAATAGCTGAAATAGGCAGATCTTCCTTTTACAACTTCACCTTTAAAGTAGTACTGAGTGTCAGTGAATGCAATGAGTAATACTAAATGAGCAGTACGGTAATAATTAAATAAGTGCATTGACTTATTTTGTTTAGGAGAAGCCATCCTCAACATACAGGATTCTGAAGACTATCCACCTTCAAGATCACCATCATTTTCTATAGTTTCAGAGTTATCTGCCAATGACAGTGTTTCTGTCACATAGCCACAATATATCACCTGTAGCAAAGAGAGAAAAAAAATCTCCATCATTCAGAAACAACCCGATAAATTTGTGATAAGAACCAGCAGATTACAAAAAAGAGGTAACTGATGAAAACATTACCCGGTTTGTTTATGCAACAAACTCTCCTTTCCCTATAATTGAAACCCCACACTTCATTAACATGGTTCAGTCATTAAGACCAGGATACAGTCTCAAACAGAACACAGCATTCTACGTATTGTCTTGTGATGGGGTGTTAATCCCACACTAGTACGGAAAGAGTTAATGTGGCTCAGAGGGGATTAAGTAACCTGATAAGCCACACCTAAGGGAGAGTTAGGCTTGACAGGCAATCCCTAACTGAGGATGGAGCTCAGCTGAGCAGGCGCCAGAGGGGCTGGTATAAGGCAGAAAGCTGGCAGCAGAAAGGGGTGGCAGTGTGGAACCCTGTATTCACTCGCTGGGCATTAGAGAGGGAAAGGAGGAAACCCAGTGAAAAAGGAGAACCCCTGGGATTCATTCCCTGAAGGAAGGATTTAATTCAGAAGGGTGGTGGAGTAGAAGCCTGAGAGACACAATAGGAAACGGTTCAGGGAAATGGCAGCAAGATTTGGGACGGAGCAAACCTTGGCAGCTGATTAGAGGGTCCCTGAGCTAGAACCCAGAGAAGAGATTGGGCCCAGATTCACCTACCAGCCATTGGGGAAGTGGCATTGCCTTGGATTGGAGGACTGCTGGGAATGATACCTGGTCAGTCAACCAGTGAGACTTTTATAGTCAGGAAGGGGGAAAATCACTTAATGACCTGGCCAGAGGATCAAGCCATGAAAAGGGAGTACCCTGAATCATGAAGTGGAAGCACTGCAACTCCCAGAGCATGAGAGGAGTCACAGTGCGTATGAGAGATAGAAAGGGGCGTCAGACCATGTGGAGCCATTCCCCAGATGCAGCCAAAAAATCTTACTGCGTTATAGGTGAAACCACATTATATCGAATGTGCTTTGATCCGCCAGAGTGTGCAGCCCCGCCCCCCGGAGCGCTGCTTTACCGCGTTATATCCGAATTAATGTTATATCGGGTCGCATTATATCGGGGTAGAGGTATAATTGTTTTCTATATGGCTCTCACGAGATTTGAAACGGGTTCTCTTCTCACTACTGGGACATCTCTTTTTTTCCCTACATTTCCAAATATTTCAATTACAGCACAGAATACAAAGTGTACAGTACTCACTTTATATTATTTTTATTACAAATATTTGCACTGTAAAATGATAAACACAAGAAATAGTATTTTTCAAATCACCTCTTACAAGTACTGTAGTGCAATCTCTTTATCATGAACATGAAACTTACAATCTTAGATTTTTTTTTGTTACATAACTGGACTCAAAAACAAAACAATGTAAAACTTTAGAGCCTACAAGTCCACTCAGTCCTACTTCTTGTTCAGCCAATCGCTAAGACAAACAAGTTTGTTTACATTTATGGGAGATAATGCTGGCCACGTCTTAATTAAAATGTCACCTGAAAGTGAGAACAGGCATTCGAATGGCACTGTTGTAGCTGGTGTCGCAAGATATTTACATGCCAGATGCGCTAAAGATTCATATGCCTCTTCATGCTTCAGCCATCTTTCCAGAGGACATGTTTTCATGCTGATGACGCATGTTTAAAAAATAATGCGTTAATTAAATTTGTGACTGAACTCCTTGGGGGAGAATTGTATGTCTCCTGCTCTGTTTTACCCGCATTATGCCATATATTTCATGTTATAACAGTCTTGGATGATGACCCAGCACATGTTGTTCATTTTATGAAGAAACTCACAGCAAATTTGACAAAATGCAAAGAAGATACCAATGTGAAATTTCTAAAGATAGCTACAGCACTCGACCCAAGATTTAAGATTTTGAAGTGCCTTCCAAAATCTGAGAGGGATGAGGTGTTCAGGAGGCTTTCAGAAGTCTTAAAAGAGCAAACTCTGATGCGGAAACTACAGAACCCAAATCACCAAAAAAAGAAAATCAACCTTCTGCTGGTGGCATCTGACGCAGATGATGAAAATGAACATGTGTGGGTCCGCACTGCTTTGGATTGTTATCTAACAGAACCTGTCATCAGCATGGACACGTGTCCTCTGGAATGGTGGTTAAAGCATCAAGATCTGGCATGCAAATATCATAGAATATGAGGGTTGGAAGGGACCTCAGGAGGTCATCTAGTCCGACCCCCTGCTCAAAGCAGGACTAATCCCCAGACAGATTTTTGCCCCAGATTCCTAAATGGCCCCCTTGAGGATTGAACTCACAACCCTGGGTTTAGCAGGCTAATGCTCAAACCACTGAGCTATCCCTCCCCTGCCTAAAAATTTTAAATTAATGGAGATATCCTATCTCGTAGGACTGGAAGGGACCTTGAAAGGTCATTGAGTCGAGTCAAGTCCAGCCCCCTGCCTTCACTAGGGGGACCAAGTACTGATTTTGCCCCAGATACCTAAGTGGCCCCCTCAAGGATTGAACTCACAACCCTGGGTTTAGCAGGCCAATGCTCAAACCACTGAGCTATCCCTCCCCCCTAAAACTAGTGCTCTAGGTGAGCTTTGAACTCACAACCTCAGCATCACACCACACAGCACTGCTCTATAAGTGCTGTGCACTAACCCATTGCACCACTGGAGCCCACAAATATCTTACAACGCCAGCTACAATAGTGCCATGCGAATGCCTGTTCTCACTTTCAGGTGGCATTGTAAACAAGAAGCAGGCAGCATTATCCCCTGCAAATATAAACAAACTTGTTTGTAATCAAAAATAAATATAAAGTGAGCACTGTACACTTTGTATTCTGTATTGTAATTGAAATTAATATATTTGAAAATGTAGAAAACATCCAAAAATATTTAAACGGTATTCTATTAATGTTTAACAGTGCGATTAATCGTGATTAATTTTTTTAATTGCTTGATTAATCACGATTAATTTTTTTATTGCTTGACAGCCCTAATTATTATTCATTTTTGTGTTTAGCTTGTACAAGACACAGAAGAAAATACTGTGCTGGCCGAAAAAGAATTTATAATCTGAGCAAACTGACAACACAAAAATGTTCTCAAAAACCTAGAGGAATATTCTGTTTTAAACTATCTGCAAGCACAGCAGTAGCAGAGATGGTGAGATTGAATATGCATTTACCACTTTCTCACGTGTGGGGGAAGGGAAAGAACTGGATAACATGCTGTAGTTGTAGCCTTAATTCTTACTAAGTAGCAGCCTGGCAAACATTACAACTAAACACCTGTATAACACATGAAAAGTACTTGGGGAGGGAGGAGAGAGAAAGAAAGAGAAACCATCATCTTTCCATATTCAGCCCAAACCTCATCAGTGTATGCAAAATTGAACAGAAAACTTGATAAAAACCTAATTGACAGAGGAATTCTCAGATTGAAAACTGCATTGTTAGCTGAAGCAACATTATCAAACTGTAACCAGCTCCAGACCCCTATGGGCAACACATCACCATGATTTTTTTTCCATTTTTTAAAAAATACAGTCTATTTTATAGGGTGATTGTAATATGATACTATGATCATTGCTGATTGCAGTTAAAAACAGACCTTTCTAATCCATCTGCTCTCCACTTCAACAAATGCCATTTAAAAGCTACTTCATAAAAACATTATTGCTTCATACTTAAAAGACATTAAGTCAAGATTTTGGAAATTCCATTCACTTGATTATATCAGCAAGTGCACTAGATGTTAGATTTATCATTAAAGCAAAATCCATGAGAACTGTTTTCCAGACTTTAGTTAATGCTCTTATGACACATTTGGCCAATGAAAATGGATGAAAAACAGTAGTGCTTTGAAGCAATAGCCAGTAAATGCCACTGTGGTTTACCAAGAGTGGGATGCACAACATATTAGACCATAGTTAATTAAATTAAACCAAACCATTTCTTATGTTATTGAAATGTGTCCTGTATTACTTGTTTGGAATCTACACAACTGCGTAACCCTTGGGATTTTACTCTTTTTACCCCCCCACCCCATCCCCCCGAAAAAAAATACTACCTCTTGCATCTATTGGTAATTAAATCAGTAAGTGACTACCACTGTTTTGTATTTTATTATACTGTTTTAAGGCAAAGAATCTCAATAAATAGTTATATTTTCTTTTTATTTCCACACTAATAGTTATAATTTCATTTAATCCATTATTCAAAGATATGGGGAAAAGATCAAAGTGGGGAAAATGGGATCAAGTATGTCCGTTGATAAGTAGTTTCCTTTCATTACATGTCCATGCAATGGGGCTTTAACATAATACTTATTTTACAGAGTTTGATAGAGAAACTCTTTTGGCAGTTGTTTTGGTCCTGTAGATTTTGGAACTTTTAATATATCCTTCATATATAGTTAACCCACTAGATGCTCAGCTGAATAATTTCCTAAAATAAGAACTATTCACCTTTATCTGGAAGTCCTGAAGGACAAAACAGATGTTTTTAGTTCAACAAATTTACTTCTAGAAATTCTAAAAATATTTAGGTACTGGTCATGATTCCATGGTTAAGGCCAAATTGAGTATTTTTCCTTACAATAGGGATTAAACCTCTTTTGGGTACACTTTCACTAGCCTAAACCTGGTCTTACACTAGGAAATTAGGTTGCTATAACTACATTGCTGAGCAACCCAGTTAAGCAGACTTAACTTCCGTGTAGACAGTGCTAGGTTGATGGGAGAATTCTTCCCTCAACATATCTACCACCTCTCCAGGAGGTGCAGTACCTACACCAAAGGAAGAACCCCTCCTGTCAACATATGTAGTGTCTTCACTGAAGCACTAGAGTGGCACAGCTGCAGCAGTGCCTCTGTAGCAGTTTATGTGTACACATACCCTTAGCATGAGTGGAGCATCCCTACTGCAAACAGCTACCTCTGCCAGCCCCCTTTGCATCCGCAATGCTGCTGTACAAGCCCATGTGCTGGAATGGATTTCTGGTGGGATATCCCACAGTTCTCAGTGAGGCATTAAACTGGGCTGTTCTATGAATTTATTTGCTCTTTCTCTCTCTCTCTCTCCCACATAGTATGGAGCTGAAGTCTGTGGTACTGATGTGAGAACAATACTTTATGTAAATAACTTCCAAGTGGAGCTATTCATTATTAACACAGAGATTCATGTAGGCGAAAGCAAACAGCATTTTGCAGCAAGAACTTTTAATAAGAATGTAATTTAGGAATTCAGTTTGCAAACCACAAAGTGAATCGTAGAGCTCCCGACTGACTTATCTTCCTCTCGATTTCTTTCCTAGCCACGAAACATAAAAATGTCATTTGGGATCCATTTCCCCAAATTATGGGTCTTGCTAATATCACACTTTAGCAGAAGGCTGGTGTCAGAATCTAACAGGCTGGCAGCACAGGAGGAAGATTTCTTAGGCAGCATCTTTGTTAAAATGTTGTGAAAGTGCAGCAGAAATGGAACAGGTAACCATGGGGAGGTGTTAGACAAGGCCTGGTCTACACTACGAGTTTAGTTCGAATTTAGCAGCGTTAAATCGAATTAACCCTGCACCCATCCACACAACGAAGCCATTTACTTTGACATAAAGGGCTCTTAAAATCGATTTCTGTACTCCTCCCCGACGAGGGGAGTAACGCCGAAATTGACATTGCCATTTCGAATTAGGGTTAGTGTGGCCGCAATTCGACAATATTGGCCTCTGGGAGCTATCCCACAGTGCACCACTGTGACCGCTCTGGACAGCAATCTGAATTCGGATGCACTGGCCAAGTAGACAGGAAAAGTCCCGTGAACTTTTGAATTTCATTTCCTGTTTGCCCAGCGTGGAACGCTGATCAGCACAGGTGACCATGCAGTCCCGGAATCAAAAAAGAGCTCCAGCATGGACCGAACGGGAAATACTGAACCTGATCTCTGTATGGGGAGATGAATCTGTTCTATCAGAACTCCATTCCAAAAGATGAAATACCAAAACATTTGAAAAAATCTCCAAGGCCGTGATGGACAGAGGCCACAACAGGGACTTAACACAGTGCTGCGTGAAATTTAAGGAGCTGAGACAAGCGTACCAGAAAGCCAAAGAATCAAATGGATGCTCACGGAGGGAGGGGCGACTGACGACTGTAGCTATCCCACAGTTCCTGCACTCTCCAAAAACCATTTGAATTCTGGGTTGAGCTCCCAATGCCTGAAGGGTCAAAAACATTGTTGCGGGTGGTTTAGGGTATATGTCGTCAGGCCCCCCCCTTGTGAAAGCAAAGGGGAAAAAAATCATTTCTCGCCTTTTTTCCACTGTCACCGTATAACGTAACATAAGAACAGCCGTACCGGGTCAGACCAAAGGTCCATCTAGCCCAGTATCCTGTCTACCGACAGTGGCCAATGTCAGGTGCCCCAGAGGGAGTGGACCAAAAGGCAATGATCAAGTGATCTCTCTCCTGCCATCCATCTCCATCCTCTGACAAACAGAGGCTAGGAACACCATTCCTTACCCATCCTGGCTAATAGCCATTAATGGACTTAATTACCATGAATTTATCCAGTTCTTTTTTAAACGCTGTTATAGTCCTAGCCTTCACAACCTCCTCAGGTAAGGAGTTCCACAAGTTGACTGTGCGCTGCGTGAAGAACAACTTCCTTGTATTTGTTTTAAACCTGCTGCCTATTAATTTCATTTGGTGACCCCTAGTTCTTGTATTATGGGAATAAGTAAATAACTTTTCCTTATCCATTTTCTCCACATCACTCATGATTTTATATACCTCTATCATATACCCCCTTAGACTCCTCTTTTCCAAGCTGAAGAGTCCTAGCCTCTTTAATCTCTCCTCAAATGGGACCCGTTCCAAACCCCTAATCATTTTAGTTGCCCTTTCTGAACCTTTTCTAGTGCCAGTATATCTTTTTTTAGATGAGGAGATCACATCTGTACGCAGTATTCGAGATGAGGGCGTACCATCGATTTATATAAGGGCAATAATATATTCTCAGTCTTATTCTCTATCGCCTTTTTAATGATGATCCCTAACATCCTGTTTGCTTTTTTGACCGCCTCTGCACACTGCGCGGACATCTTCAGAGAACTATCCACGATGACTCCAAGATCTTTTTCCTGACTTGTTGTAGCTAAATTAGCCCCCATCATATTGTATGTATAGTTGGGGTTATTTTTTCCAATGTGCATTACTTTACATTTATCCATACATTTAATGTGGATCATCAAATCCACATTAAATTTCATTTGCCATTTTGTTGCCCAATCACTTAGTTTTGTGAGATCTTTCTGAAGTTCATCACAGTCTGCTTTGGTCTTAACTATCTTGAGCAGTTTAGTATCATCTGCAAACTTTGCCACCTCACTGTTTACCCCTTTCTCCAGATCATTTATAAATAAGTTGAATAGGATTGGTCCGAGGACTGACCCTTGGGGAACACCACTAGTTACCCCTCTCCATTCTGAGAATTTACCATTAATTCCTAACCTTTGTTCCCGGTCTTTTAACCAGTTCTCAATCCATTAAAGGACCTTCCCTTTTATCCCATGACAACTTACTTTACTTAAGAGCCTTTGGTGAGGGACCATGTCAAAGGCTTTCTGGAAATCTAAGTACACTATGTCCACTGGATCCCCCTTGTCCACATGTTTGTTGACCCCTTCAAAGAACTCTAATAGATTAGTAAGACACGATTTCCCTTTACAGAAACCATGTTGACTATTGCTCAACAGTTTATGTTTTTCTAGGTGTCTGACAATTTTATTCTTAACTATTGTTTCGACTAATTTGCCCGGTACCGACGTTAGACTTACCGGTCTGTAATTGCTGGGATCACCTCTAGAGCCCTTTTTAAATATTGGCGTTACGTTAGCTAACTTCCAGTCATTGGGTACAGAAGCCGATTTAAAGGACAGGTTACAAACCTTAGTTAATAGTTCCGCAACTTCACATTTGAGTTCTTTCAGAACTCTTGTGTGAATGCCATCTGGTCCCGGTGACTTGTTAATGTTAAGTTTATCAATTAATTCCAAAACCTCCTCTAGTGACACTTCAATCTGTGACAGTTCCTCAGATTTGTCACCTACAAAAGCCAGCTCAGGTTTGGGAATCTCCCTAACATCCTCAGCCGTGAAGACTGAAGCAAAGAATCCATTTAGTTTCTCCGCAATGACTTTATCGTCTTTAAGCGCTCCTTTTGTATCTCGATCATCAAGGGGCCCCACTGGTTTTTAAGCAGGCTTCCTGCTTCTGGTATACTAAAAAAACATTTTGTTATTACCTTTGGAGTTTTTGGCTAGCCGTTCTTCAAACTCCTCTTTGGCTTTTCTTATTACATTCTTGCACTTAATTTGGCAGCGTTTATGCTCCTTTCTATTTGCCTCACTAGGATTTGACTTCCACTTTTTAAAGGAAGTCTTTTTATCTCTCACTGCTTCTTTTACATGGTTGTTAAGCCACGGTGGCTCTTTTTTAGTTCTTTTACTGTGTTTCTTAATTTGGGGTATACATTGAAGTTGGGCCTCTATTATGGTGTCTTTAAAAAGCGCCCATGCAGCTTGCAGGGATTTCACTTTAGTCACTGTACTTTTTAACTTCTGTTTAACTAACCCCCTCATTTTTGCATAGTTCCCCCTTTTAAAATTAAATGCCACAGTGTTGGGCTGTTGAGATGTTCTTCCCACCACAGGGATGTTGAATGCTATTGTATTATGGTCACTATTTCCAAGCGGTCCTGTTATAGTTACCTCTTGGACCAGATCCTGCGCTCCACTCAGGACTCAATCTAGAGTTGCCTCTCCCCTTGTGGGTTCCCGTACCAGCTGCTCCATGAAGCAGTCATTTAAAGTATCGAGAAATTTTAGCTCTGCATTTCATACTGAAGTGAAATGTTCCCAGTCAATATGGGGATAATTGAAATCCCCCACTATTATTGGGTTCTTAATTTTGATAGCCTCTCTAATTTCCCTTAGCATTTCATCATCACTATCACTGTCCTGGTCAGGTGGTCTATAATAGATCCCTAATGTTATATTCTTACACTGGTCTACAATTTTTGAGAAGTCGTCTGCTTCAGAGATAAAATGTGCTATTTATTATGTATTTTGATGTGCTGAATTCAAATATGACAATTAAAACAACTGATTGGCTACTGTTTCTAAGATATTTAAGTTTTTACATTTTATGTCTATGTATATTGTGTAGATAGTAGAGTTTTAATCATAAATTGTAAACCTAGGTCTTTTCATGTGTTTATGGTTGCTTTACATGATAATATTTCACCTGTCCTGTTTATGTAACACTTTAAAAATCAGCAAAAGGGTTATATAAATAAAATGTATTATGAAACAAAAGGCAAAAAACTATTATGTACATAGTTTAGTCCTATTCAGTGTCTACTCGGCGCTTCTTGGCTTGTCTCTTGTATTCATTAAATGGAGCATCTCTTGTCACTGTCCAGCAATAGTCTGCAAGCATTGATGGGCTCCATTTGCCCTGATAGCGTTTCTCCATTGTTGCAATGTCCTGGTGAAATCGCTCGCCGTGCTCGTCGCTCACTGCTCCGCAGTTCGGTGGAAAAAAATCTAGATGAGAGTGCAAAAAATGTATCTTTAGTGGCATGCTGCAACCAAGGCTTTTGTATGCCTTTAGGAGGTTTTCCACCAACAACCTGTAGTTGTCTGCCTTGTTGTTTCCGAGAAAATTTATTGCCACTAACTGGAAGGCTTTCCATGCCGTCTTTTCCTTGCCACGCAGTGCATGGTCAAATGCATCATCTCGAAGAAGTTCACGAATCTGAGGACCAACAAAGACACCTTCCTTTATCTTAGCTTCACTTAACCTTGGAAATTTTCCACGGAGGTACTTGAAAGCTGCTTGTGTTTTGTCAATGGCCTTGACAAAGTTCTTCATCAGACCCAGCTTGATGTGTAAGGGTGGTAACAAAATCTTCCTTGATTCAACAAGTGGTGGATGCTGAATACTTTTCCTCCCAGGCTCCAATGACTGTCGGAGTGGCCAATCTTTCTTGATGTAGTGGGAATCTCTTGCACGACTATCCCATTCGCAGAGAAAACAGCAGTACTTTGTGTATCCAGTCTGCAGACCAAGCAAGAGAGCAACAACCTTCAAATCGCCACAAAGCTGCCACTGATGTTGGTCATAGTTTATGCACCTCAAAAGTTGTTTCATGTTGTCATAAGTTTCCTTCATATGGACTGCATGACCAACTGGAATTGATGGCAAAACATTGCCATTATGCAGTAAAACAGCTTTAAGACTCGTCTTCCATGAATCAATGAACGGTCTCCACTCATCTGGATCGTGAACGATGTTGAGGGCTGCCATCACACCATCAATGTTGTTGCAGGCTACAAGATCACCTTCCATGAAGAAGAATGGGACAAGATCCTTTTGACGGTCACGGAACATGGAAACCCTAACATCACCTGCCAGGAGATTCCACTGCTGTAGTCTGAGCCCAACAGCTCTGCCTTATTCTTGGGTAGTTCCAAATCCCTGACAAGGTCATTCAGTTCACCTTGTGTTATGAGGTGTGGTTCAGAGGAGGAGGATCGGAGAAAATGTGGGTCCTGTGACATTGATGGTTCAGGACCAGAAGTTTCATCCTCTTCCTCTTCCTCGTCTGACTGAAGTGAGAATGATTCTGGTACATCAGGAACCCGCAGTCCTTCTCCGTGGGGTACTGGGCGTATAGCTGATGAAATGTTTGGATAATGCACAGTCCACTTTTTCTTCTTTGACACACCTTTCCCAACTGGAGGCACCATGCAGAAGTAACAATTGCTGGTATGATCTGTTGGCTCTCTCCAAATCATTGGCACTGCAAAAGGCATAGATTTCCTTTTCCTGTTCAACCACTGGCGAAGATTTGTTGCACAAGTGTTGCAGCATATGTGTGGGGCCCACCTCTTGTCCTGATCTCCAATTTTGCAGCCAAAAGAAAGGTGATAGGCTTTCTTAACCATAGTGGTTATACTGCACTTTTGTGATGCAAAAGTCACTTCACCACAAACATAGCAGAAGTTATCTGCACTGTTAACACAAGTACGAGGCATCTCTGCTCACTCTGGCTAAACAGAAATGTGTCCCTTTGCAAAAATCAAACACTGACAAATAAGAGAGCACGACACTGTATGATTTCTAGAGCTGATATAGGGCAACTTGTTCAGCAGAGTGATGTAAGCTTCGTTATGATTGCATCATCCATGACTTCTAGGAATAACATGATGCAATTCATATCATGTATGACGCAATACCAGCTTCAGATTGCATCATTCATTGTTTAGCCTAAAAGGCAAGTACTGTCCAAACCCAGTCATAGATTTATTCATAGATCCAGTCAAAGATGTATTTTAGTCATTTCTGGTTGAAATTGAGATCCCTTCCCTTTATAACTCACTTATCCGCCGCCATTCCCAAGTCAAGGGTCGTATATACTGACCCAATAGCATATCTTGAAAACTAGAGCCAATCAACAATTTTAAGCATCATTTTCGTTCTCAGTGACCCAGAATTAGTAAAGTTTGACTACATTTATTTCAGAAGCATTTTGGCTGTAGAGCAGTGTCTTATTAGAGCATGAAATTTCTATCTGTAGAGATTCTATGGAACATGTGGAGTCACTTAAGATTTTTACTTCATTTGATTCTACATTTTCTTTCACATATAGTGCCACTCCCCCCCCGCACGACCTGTTCTGTCCTTCCGATATATTTTGTACTCCGGAATGATTGTGTCCCATTGATTGCTCTCAGTCCACCAGGTTTCTATGATGCCTATTATGTCAATATCCTCCTTTATCACGAGGCACTCTAGTTCACCCATCTTATTATTTAGACTTCTAGCATTTGTGTACAAGCACTTTAAAAACTTGTTACTGTTTATTTGTCTGCCCTTTTCTGATGTGTTAGATTCTTTTTTATGTGAATGTTTATCATCTGATCTGGCCCTTACATTATCCTCCTCCATCCTCTGCTCCTGACTATAACCTGGAGATTCTCTATCATTTGACTCTCCCCTAAGAGAAGTCTCTGTCCGATCCACATGCTCCTCTGCAGCAGTCGGCTTTCCCCCATCTACTGGATCTATATGTCTACTGGATGCTGCTGGCAGACGCGGTGCTGCAGCGCTACACAGCAGCATCCCCTTGCCTTGCCTTGCAGACGGCAGACGGTGCAGTATGACTGGTAACCATCATCGTCGTCCTGTGGGTGCTCCTGGCTGGCCTCGGTGAGGTCGGTCGGGGGCGCATGGAGAAAAAAGGGAATGACTCCAGGTCATTCTCTTCTTTAAGTTTTGTGTAATGGAGATTCAGTCCTGCCTGGAATATAATGCCAGCTGGAGGCTTCTGCCTCAGGCTGCTCTCCCAGTCGGCAGCACCGCGTGGTCGCACCTACCCCAGCCTACCCCTTGCTCCCAGGACTCACAAACAGATACATTTTGCTACAAATAAAAAAATAAAGCTGCTGTTTAGAACTGTCCCCCAACATACATATCCTGGGACATTTTGTATTTTACCAGTGTCAACCAAAGGCCCACACACAAATGGAGATTCAGTCCTGCCTGTGCTTCTATCCTAGTGCTTATCACAGATTCCCATTTTCAGCTATAGGCTGAGCAAGTGCAGAATGGTGGTTCACTCGACTTCGCTGTAAGCCAACTGCCCTCCCCTCCCCCCTTTGATCTTTGCTTGCAGAGGCAATAAAGTCAGTGTTGTTTCAAATTCATGCATTCTTTATTACTTCATCACAGAAAAGGGGGGATAACTGCCGAGGTAGCCCGGGAGGGGTGGGGGAGGAGGGAAGCAATGGGTGGGCTTGTTGTAGGGGCACCCCCTAGAATGGCATGCAGCTCTTCATTTCTGCGGGATCTTGGTCCAGCAGCGTGGCGCAGGCTGGACCAAGCCACACCTGGGGCATCCCGGCTTGAACCCGGGTGGCCTGGCCCAGACCTCTCACGGGGCGCCCCTCCCTGAACCCAGCCCCGGCCGGACCTCCGGGGGCCAAGGGAGGGGCACCTATCCTGCAGTCCCAGCCCAGGAGCTGCTGCAGAGGGGAGAGGAGGAGTGCCCCTTCCCCCCCAGCCCAGGTTCTGCTGCGGGGAGAGAGAGCTGGGGGAAGTCCTCTCTCCCCACCATAGCCCCGGAGCACCCTCCTGCACCCCAAACCCCTCATCCCCAGCCCCATCCCAGAGCCTGCACCCCTTGCTGGAGTCATCACAATCCTGCACCCCAGCCCTGAGCCCCTCATTCCCAGCCCCACCCCAGAGCCCGCACTCCCAGCCGGAGTCCTCACATCCCTGCACCCCAACCCTCTCCCTCAGCCCCTTCCCACACTCCAAACCCCTCAGTCCCACCCCCACTACATGAATTTTGTTACGTGCACCGTTATGAAGGCGATGTGCCACACATCACCTCCGTATTGGAGCACGTAACAAAATTCATTCCGCACATGGGTGAGAAAAATTAGAGGGAACACTGGTCTCGACCCCATTTTAATGGGGTCACCAGGGCCAGCTTAAGACTTGCTGGGACCCCTAACTGAAGCTGAAGCCTTAGCTCCACCCCTACACAGAGTGTAGTAGTAACTTTGTTGTCAGAAGGGGGTCGCGATGCAACGAAGTTTGAGACCCCTTGAGCTAACTAATTTCTATGATTACAGTAATGTCTAGATCAATAGCACAGGTCATTCTAAAGTGGTGTCACTGTGAGAGAAGTTGAGTCATCACCATTCTTCTCCAATTAATTGGCATGCCACAATTCTACAGGTTATAGGAGTCAGTGGAATGAAGTGAACTGTACACAAGGGGCATGTTTTCGTATAAATTTTCTGCATTCTACAAGGAGAAAGGCAGGCAGCAACAGAGTTTTCCAAGTACCCTCTTTCGGAGAAGACACGAAGACAACATTTTTTTCCCCAAAGTGGGCGTTCGGATTTTTGTTTTTTAATAGCATGAGAAAGCTACATATCATAAAATTAGGAAGTTTTCTGAAAAAAATTCTTCCAGCCTATATGCCAGGACCCCAGTATTGAAGCCAAGGCCCACGAGGTCCTTAGGCAGCATCCTTAACCACTGTGCCACAGCAATACACTGAAACAGAGTGCCTGACTAAACAGCCTTAGTGTTAAAGGCCTACAGGCCCACAAAAGACATGCACTAGGCCTCTGATTGGATGGACAGTCAGCACTCTCATTGAGAACCTGGATTATATAAAGGCCACAACAGGAAAAGGAAGCTGAGCAACAGACAAGTGCCTGCTAGCTGCTCTCCAGACTGCCTTGCAGCTTCCTCTGACCCTGCCCTGCTGCCTCGCTGCCTTATCCAACCTCGCCTGCCCAATCAACTTACCCGGCCCCTTGGACTGGATCTTCTGGCTACTGTCCCTGCAAGAACTCAACCACTGCCCTGGACTGCCCCTGATACGGAATGACCTGCCAGCTACCTGACCACCCTTGTACACTTGCCTACTGCTCTGGACACCCTCTAGCCCACCTTAGCCACCAAACATTACCCTTTACATCACACAGATATTTTCAAACAAATCACTTACGCAGATCAAAAATTGGAGGGAAGGTGTCAAAATAAACTGACAGTGGAACTTAAATGCAACTTTAACTCTGGAGACAGTCAAGCCTCCATATTTAAAAAAAATCCCATACAGAAATATATTAAGATAGAATAGATCATTGCCCTTAAAAGGAAATGTTACTATCTCTATTAGCAGAGGTGTTGAATAACATGGTCTTTAACAGAAGCTGTACTATGCATCAAAGTGGCAGTGAAGCTCAGATCACATACCCTCATTTCCATAATCATTTTCATATGCCTAGTATGCATTAAATACAATACCATCTTAAAAATGAGAAATAGACATTCCTTTGGAAATTAATTCAACATTACGTGTGTCACACTAGGAAAAGGTTTTTCTCTCTTTCCCCTCCTCTATGACAGTATGCGAAGCTTGCAATACAATAAGCAACCACAGACATTTTTATTATGATTTCCAAGGGTTCCAAAGCCCACACTTCACTGCTGGCACACACTGCCTCCCCAGGAATTCCTTTCCACCTCTTTCAACAAAGAAAGAAACAATATATACACACACTAAATTTCTCTAGCTTGCATAGTAACAGAACATTACTTCCTACCTTCTACTTTCCACATGAAAAAACAATATCTTAAACTTGACCAATACACACTTCTACAGTAAATATATGTTAATGTTACAGAGGTCAGAAGTTAAGGTTCTACATTAGTATGCAAATTAGGGGAATTCAGGGCATGTCTGCACTAGAAACACTATAATGTGGAGCTAGAAGGGATCTTTCTAAAGGTACAGGTTATGTCTTCACTGCAGAGTAAACACAAGTTATCTACACTTGAGTTATTCCTCTTGAGTTTGCCTCACTTGAATGACAGCAGCCACACTATGAAACAACACGTCAGCTACTGCATCCACACTAGCACTGCTCTCACTCATGTGTGGCACTCAGAATTCAGGGGGCAAATCCTATGATTCTTAGCACAGTAATAATCTGACCCTCGCTATGCATTTTGTTTGCAACACATGAGAGCAATTGTCTGTCCTTTCTGAACACACAAGATGAATAGTGGGAAGACTAGCAATACTCAAGTGTCAATAGCTTCCATCCACACTGCAGAATGGTTGTGTTAGCAGCTGATAAGTTGCTTTTACTTCTGCATTAGCCTATGCCGCCTCTCATGCCAACCAACTTGAATTAAAAGCACCACCACACCCAAACGACGGGCTTGTGTGGATGGAGGGAGTTGAGTTAGGGCAACATTTGAGTTACAACGTAAATTAATTTTGCAGTGAAGACATGCCCATAGTCCATCAGTGAGAATGGCTAATGTGATGTGTGGGTATATAGTAAAGAAGGTTCTCTTAACTTATTTCACTGCTTTTAAGAATTTGTGGGGGGAGGGAGTTACATGTAAGCAACCTTAACTGTTTTTTGTTTGTAGGTATATTAAAATAAATAAAATGTTAATACCCTAATGCTAAACATCTCTGTTTATATGACAAGACACTAGTATAGACATATCCATAAATGTACGTACTGAAATGATCAAATTCTTTGTGGGTTTATGCAACTTCTGACCAAGTTACAAATCAAATATATGGTAAATATCTGTTTAACAATTATGCAATGAATCACTACACTTTAAATAATAAGTGATTACACTTTTTCTATTTCTCAAGACCTCAGACAACCTCTGTCCCACATAGTGAATAATCTTCTCCAACATGCTGACCAATACTTAGATTGTAAATTCTCTGGGGCAGGGACTGTTTTTGTTCTGTTTGTACAGCACCTAGCACAATGGGGTCCTGGTCTGTGAGCAGGTCTCCTAGGGACTACAGTAATACAAATAATAAATAATAATAATGCAGAATTAATAATCAAGCAGATACGCCAAAAAAATCCTACAGGGAATTCAGTTAAATGTTTACCTTTTATTCTAAGCAGAGTATAAACAGAAGGAGTTTGGGGGACGACGACAAACAATAGAAGTACCAACTGATTATACAATCAAGAAAAAACACAAATTGGATTACATCTGTGCTAACTTGTGAAAATAATGGCTGATGCAAAAAGATGTTGATTATTGCTGGACTAACACCAAAATATTTCATGGAAATAGTAGATAAAATATTCTGAAGGAGGAACTTGTAAAATATGTAAGCTATTTACAACAGGACATACTTCAAAATAAAGGAAACAAAAGATGTTAATAGAATTTTCTACTTATACTCAATTTATACTAAAAATAGTGACCTAAAGTGGCTCTTAAGAAAATGATAGAAGCAGAACTCTAGAAATGGCAGCAACATTATATGTATGTACCATCATAATACATACCACAAAGCTAAGATTCAAATCCCTTTTAACAGACAAAAAATACACACATTAGACAATCTGCAGTGAGAAAGAAAGAAAGAAAGAAAGAAAGAAAGAAAGAAAGAAAGAAAGAAAGAAAGAAAGAAAGAAAGAAAGCCATCTTATAAATCTAAGGATGTCATTTCTCATATGTGGAATGCATATTTTATTTCTACTGCAGAATATGTCATCGCTGTAGGGCCAGGCCAAAAATATCCAGATGTTTTAATAAGAAAGATTAAGCATAATCTTTCTGGTGATCAAATTTTATTTTTCTAAAAGACAGTTGTTAATGTTAAAAATGGAGGCTGCTAGCAGTTTTAGAGGCCTATTCATTTAGAATTATTCCAACCACTTCCTCACAGATAATGCATTTGTTACAAAGAAAATGTGGACAGCACAGCTTTACAATTCATTAAACTTCTTTTCAACTGCACATAGCTGACAGTTCTTAGTTACATTCCCCAAAGGCTGGAATGGTACTAAGACATTCCTACTAGTAATGCATGAAATAAAAGTAGTATAAAAAAACAAAACAAAACAAACAAAATGTCAAAAAGAGACGTCTTTTAAAGTACTTCAATCTGAAGAAATCACACATGTTATACAGCAATTATGTTGCTATTTAGCATACACATCACACAGTACATATTAAAGAGAAAGGAAATGGTGAAGGGGAGAGGATAAAAACTATGAAAAACAGTTTATTGTATGCCACACACTGTCCACAAAACAGGTAGGCAATTTAAATATTCAGGCAGTTGAAGGAAAGGTTAACCCTCCAAAGGAAATAAAACTCCCATAGGAAATGAAAGTGGAAATGAAACCACGGTAAAAAGCTGTTTGGCTCCACACCCTAAGAATTGCCTACAGCACTGTGTTACAAAAAAGCCCCCAGAGACTGGTTGAGCTTCAACAGCAGCAATATTACAGCATAAATATTGGGTCATCAGTGGCAGCAGTGAGCTGATTAAGGGTTGAGGTAATTTATTTACTTTCTCTAGTCAGGAACTGTATAAAGTACAGGCAGAAGTACAAAGAGTTCCTGTATATCTATTGTGTTGAAGGAAATAAAGTAATAATCCATGTATTAAGAAGGAAATACGAAACATGCTAGAATGACGACAGTTTAGATGAAGAAACACACACGAGACCTGAAGTATCATACTTAGTTACACACCCAGTATAATAAAAATCAAAGACCAAATATGGACAGACGTACCTCCACATTTGTTTCAATGTTATCTAATGAAACTGTTTCCAATAAAAAAGAGAAAACTATCCCACAAGACTAGTATGTTTACAATATTATTTGTACCAATACTATGGTGTGCATGATATAAATGCTTAAATTTTATATACCTGTGTGTATGTTTGTGTGTGGGTAGTGAGAACACGGTGTGTGTGTGTGTGTGTGTAGTGAGAGAAAGGTGTGTGTGTTAGTTAAGAGAAAGGTTACTTATCAGTTGTTTGTTCGCTGAATATATTGCCACTGCAGATCTACACTGTAGGTCTCAGGAGCTTCGTCATGCAAGAGATAGAACCTTTTCCAAGGGAGTTACCCATCAGTTTCTATGAGCATGTCCTTCAGATGTGGCATTCTGCATCCATGAAGCTATAAGCCTCTGTGCCCCATATCCACCCTACAATTCTCTCTGGACACATCCTTTTAAATTTCTGAAGTACACAGGAGGATGAAACTTCAAGTTTTGGTCTGTAGCGGCAATACATTGAAAGAACACCAGTTCCTGACAAGTAACCTTTCCTTCTTCTAAAAGATGTTGCCTCTGTAGATAACCCAACGTAGAAGATCAATTTGAAATGACAGTCCTCAAGATGATGAACAGGTAGTACTATCGCTAATTAAAAAGAAACTGAACCACAGTTTTGCTGAATTGAACATTTACTCTGGGTTCAGCACTAAGAAAATACTACTTTGCAAACATATTAATTGAACTTCAGGTATCAGAGCATTAGAAAGCTGCACTGGCAAAAAATATTGTAGAGACTATTTCCCCTTTTGAATATTGGACACCTGGAATTTTTGAAAGAGTAGTTCCAGCTAGGTCACAGCATAACAAAATACATAATTTAATCCATGTTGATGGCTTCTGGACTGACATTGCTTGGCCTTTAGTCTTAAGCAAGACTCACAAATAACCTTGTCCGATGTATAAAGGGTTTAGAACTAGCTATAATGAATAACCCTTTTAAACATGCGAGGAGTGTAACAAAGCTTCACCTTGAAGATCATGAGGCTTTCAGAAAAAATGGTAGCAAAGAAACTGACTAATTAAAATGAAATTATCTCAGACTGCCTAACTAAAACATTTTGGATGAGATCTTAAAACTATCTTATCCTTATGAAAAATTAACATTTGAAATATCTGCCATCAAGCCTGCTGCTGAAACTCTCCTGGCTTATGGAAAAGCCACAAAAAAAGAACTCTAACAACATATGCTAGAAGGGACAGGTACCAGGAGGTTCAAAAACAGCATCTACGAGTTTGTGAGGACAAGAAATAAGTCTCAGTCTCACAGGTCTATAAACCACAGTATACTCATTCATCAGAGCCTTAAAGAATCTTTTTTGGTGAGGAATAAGAAAAGACTGAACAAGGACAAGGCAGGTAGTCTGGTTGCTAAATAAGCTTTAACCACAGAGAACAAAATAATACTGAATCCATCACAGATAAGATATTACTACTAAAAAGGAAGAGCTCATACACCACTTCAAACTGTGTATAAGCATGAAACTGTTTTCACTTACAAACATGACAGCCTAGAGGAAGATTTTCATGATTCCAAAAGAAAAACTGACTTGCTCACACAAATGCAATAATTCTTTAGCAATAAACCAGGAATCTAGTGTTTAGGTGAAGGGATTTTTCTTCTAGTTGAAGAACCTGACATCCTTCCTGAGACAAGAAATATTATTAATATTGAGGTATCTGAGCCCTGCTGTAGCACTGGGTATGTCTACACAGCAATGTCTGCCTAGGGTTAGTGAGACTCGAGTCAGCTGACCCATGTCAGGAAACCCTGGACTTGAGTGTCTACACTGCACTTTAACCCTAGGTTAAGGACTTTCTGACCCGTGCTCGAACCTAGGTCTCTGGCATCCACACTGCAGTGCACAGACCCAAATTAAAGTTACCCTATCCCAGAGTTCCCACCCAGTGTCGACACTCTAGCCCTATGCATATGTTGCAGTGTGGGAAAATTCTATTGCCCACCCTGTTTCCTAACTGTGACAGTGCTATTGATGAGACTCAACTGCCCATAAGAAGCACGAGTGCATGAACTGCATAATTAGCTCCTTTGGGGCTCTCTCAATAAAATGACAGTAGTTTGAGAAGGCTTTATACAGAACTATCACCTAGAGTGAGAACTGGGCTCTCCACCTCTAGGCTGAGTCACACTGGCAGGAAAATACCCCTGTGCACCTGTTCTGAGAATAATTAGAACATCAGTCTCCAGGGCTGTCAAACTATTAAAATGAAACTTTGCAATTCTTAATTTTTAAAATGGGATGTTCAATAAAGGGGTTTTTGTTGGTTGGTTTTTTATTTATTTTTGTCTGTTTGTTTGGAAGTGTGACATAAAATGTAGGTTTCGGAGGAAAAACACACACACACACCCCAGCCTGGCTGCTGCTAGATGCCCCCCAGAAAGTGGGGATAAGGGATCCCCAGGAGGCTTTGGGGAAGTTTTAGAGCTGGCTCCCACGCACTGCCCTGACAGTGCATGCTGGCCAGATGCCTCAACACAAGCAGCTCCAGAGAGGCAAGGGGGACCAGAGAGCGGAGCAGGGACCAAGCAGCTGCCCTGCAGGGAGGGGGAACAGCCAGGATGTTGGGGGTCTTCCCTCCCCTGTCTGTGCTGAGCCAGGAGCTCTGCCACTCCCATTCCCTGCGGGCAGAGGCAAAGTAGTATCATTACCTCCATTGTACAGATGAGCAAACAGACACGGCAATATTAAGTGCCTTTGCCAATATCACACAGCATGTCCCGCAGAGCTGGGACTGGAGCCCAGAACTTCCAATTGTTTGTCTTAGCGTTTATTCACAAACCTTCCTTCACCCTTCAAAGGTAATATATTATTAATCAAACCTGGAGCTCTTAAAAGCACACACAACTATGACAAGGTCTATATTAGGAATAATCCATTCATTTAGCTGAACAGGTAAAAATAGGCACCTCTGGACACCAATGCTACATGAGAATCCATGATCAGGTGAGGATCCAGAATCATCCTCAGATTGTGAATCTTAGTCATTAGCTGATTTTAGTCATTTATATACATACAATTAAAGTGATGTGAACATTGTTTTGAGTTTCTTTTAGTGGACAAATTTCCACACAAAGTTGAAATATAAGGTTATTCTCCATTCCATTTATATTAGTATGAACTCCATAGAATTTGATGGAGTTACACTAATGTAACAGAATGAAGAGTAAAGCCCATATTTCTCACCTTTGCAATCAGAGACTAACTAAGGGATTGTTACTACATCAATTAAACAAATGTGTATACATGTGCACCCACACATATTGAACAGCATATGTTATCTTATTCAAGTTGGACAATTCGATCTAGTGAAAGTTTTTAAACTGGAAGATACTAACAATTATATACCATCTCAAACAATATTAAAATTTCATTTCATACCACTCAGACTCTTAAGTCTCTCAACGTAAGGCATTTTCTCTAGCCCTTAAACTATTTTTGTGGTTCTTCTCTGCATCCTCTCCAATTTTTCAACCTCTTTTTAAAAATGGGTACACCAGAACTGTACGCAGTATTCTAGTATGGCTCTCACCAATGCTGTACCAGCGGTTCTCAAACTGTGGGTCAGGACCCCAAAGTGGGTCACGGCCCTGTTTTAATGGGGTTGCCAAGTGTGGCTTAGACTTGCTGGAGTCTGGGGCTGAAGCCAAAGTCTGAGCCCCACTGCCCAGGGCTGAAGCCAAACCCCAAGGGCTTCAGCCCTGGGCGGCGGGGGGTCAGGCTTTGGCTTCAGCCCTAGGCAGCTGGCCTCAGGTTACAGCCCCCCACCTGAGGTTGAAGCCCTCAAGCTTCAGCTTCGGCCCCCACCCCAGGGCGGTGGGGCTCAGGCTTCAGCGCTTTGCCCCTCTCCTCCCTCCCACTCGGGATGGTGGGGCTTGGGCTTCAGCTTTGGCCCCCCCACCTGGAGCAGTGATGCTCTGGCTTCGGTCCCCCTTTCTGAGATCATGTATTAATTTTTGTTGTCAGAAAGGGGTCGCAGTGCAATGAAGTTTGAGAAACCCTGCTGCAGACAGAGGTAAAATCACCTCCCTATACCTACTCCTTAGTTATACACTGGAAGATTGCATTAGCCCTTTTTGCCACATAAATGCCCTAGGAACTCATGTTGAGTTGCTTGTCCACTATGACCTCTCAATCCTTTTCAGAGTCACTGTCTTCCAGGATACAGGACCCCATTCTATATGCATGGCCTACCTTGCTCCTAGATTTATAACTTTGCATTTGGCTGTACTAAAATGCATTTTATTTGAATAAGCCCCACTTACCAAGCAATCAAGATCACTCTGTACAATTGCCCTGTCCGCCTCATTATTTACCATTCTACATAAACCATAAATTTCAGCATTAATCATTCAGCAAATTAAACGACTCTGTAGAAGTATATTGTTTCTCAACTTTTAAATACTGGAATACACTAAAAATTTTGGAATAATAAAATACAAAAGTAAATTTCTCAAATTTTTTGTAAATACTTCATAACTTTATAGCAATACTTCCTCTCTCTTCTCTCCCCCTCCTCTTTTTTACTAAATCACATATGTAGGGGGTCTTGATTCAGGTAAATGACACATTAACATGATCAATCATAAAAAAAAGTGCTTAAAGACTAAAAAGGCTATTTAATGAAAAAACATAGAAATGTTTCCATATGTTTTATGAAGTATTCTTTACCCTCTAAAAGAGCACATTCAGATTTAGTCTCTGGCTTTGTTTCAGAGAAACTCCATCTGTATACTACATCGCTTACAGGCCCATCTCAGTCATGCAATAGCTATGTCACAGCTCATATATCAAATAAAAATCACATTCAAGGCCACACAACCTTATATACCCAAATTCTTCCATTCTATTTAAAGTAATCCTAAGAGAGCTCTTACTGCACCTCACTGCTTATGTCACATGACTTTTGTTTGGAAATAGAGTCCTACAACTTAAAAAAATCAAAGAGTTCTTAACACAGATGAGAATGATCTAAAAGACAACTCTGTTGTGCTTATAAATTGGGGAAAACTTTTCTGAAAAACAGGTGCAGAATTAAGAAAAGTCTACAAAAATAGGAGTATTACAGGACACTGTGCACTAATGAAAAGACTCAGGTTCAAGAATGACATGAGTGTCTCCCTCGGCCCGCGCCGCTTCCCGCAGCCCCCAATGGCCTGGAACGGCAAACCGTGGCCAGTGGGAGCTGAGATCGGCTGAACCTGCGGACACTGCATGTAAACAAACTGTCCCGGCCCGCCAGCGGATTTCCCTGATGGGCCATGTGCCAAACGTTGCTGATCCCTGGCATAGAGAATTCAGCTGATGAACCTGAATTCCAAGGCCAAGAATGATGGCTCCCCCAGTTTGCAAATGAGGAAACCAAGCTGGGGAGGTTACATTATTTGTCAAATTATGCCAAAAGGCATCAGTGCAAGAGCAGTGATTCCAGATTCCCAGTTCCATGTTCACACCCAGCATGGTCAACCTGCACAGGCAACAGGCTTCTCACTATATGGTTATCTCAGATAAAAAACGGTTACTCACCTTCTTGTTACTGTTGTTCTTCAAGATGTGTTGTTCACGTCCATTCCAATCAGTTACCAGAAATTTTTCCCCCGGCAGCTTCCATTGGGTTGGCTGTGGAGCCCCCTCAAATGGCGCCTTCATGGCGCTCAATATATGACCCTGCCGACTCAGCCCCTCCTTGGTTCCTTCCTGCCAGCTACTCCAACAGAGGGTAGGAGGGTGGTTACTGGAATGGACATGAACAACACATCTCGAAGAAAAACAGTTACCAGAAGGTGAGTAACCATTTTTTCTTCTTCGAGTGCTTGTTCACATCAATTCCAATCAGGTGACTCCCAAGCTCTACTCCGGAGGTGGGGTTGAAGTAAAGGAATCACTGATTGGAGTACTGCTCTGCCGAAAGCTGAATTATCTCTAGCGTGCTGTATGATGGCATAGTGAGAGGTGAACGTATGCACTGAGGACCAATTAGCTGCCCAGCAGATTTCCTGTAGCGGGACCTCGGCCAGAAATGCAGCTGATAAGGCCTGTGCCCTTGTGGAATGAGCCTTAAGAGGCAGGGCTGGGACCTTGGCCATAATATGTGCGGATATAGGCCGTGATCCAGGAAGATAATCTTTGAGATGAGACTGGGAGTCCTTTCATGCGGTCTGCCACTGCCACAAACAGCTGGTTCGACCTCCTGAACGGCTTTGTGCGCTCAATGTAGAATGATAATGGTCCTTCTGGGGCCAAAATGTCCACCATTGGGTCCTCCTGTTCCACCACCTCCTTGGCTTGCAAGCCCATGTTGCACGCCACCCTGCGGACTAGGTCTTGGTGGACTCGACAATCTATGGGTGGCGGTCCTGAGACCGAAGTTTCCCGCTACCGCCTCATCCAGGAAAGAGGACAAGGATGCAGGCGGGGGAACCAAGTCATGCTGGGCCTGTTGGTCCATGTGTACCTGCTGCTTAATGATCCCCTGTTCCACCATAGGGGCAGGGGTCTGTGTCAGTGAAGGTGCTGTAACCGGAATCCCTTCAGAACCTCTGAGCACGGGGCGGCCTGGGCTCGGCCTGGCGGCCTGGGCTCGGATGCCATTGACCGGGAGCCCTTGGACAAGGTACCCTGTGACTGGCGATGTGCCCAGAAGGGTCAAAAAGGCCATTGTGCTAGTTCTTGCAATTGGGGAGGCCATGGCATTGTACCCACGTCGGCCCGTCGATGCGTCGACCGGTGCTGGCTCCGGTGTGAGTACCTAGACCCCGCGTCTGATTCTGAGGACAGGGACCGGGAGCTAGAGGACCATGATGGTGCCACGCAGAAGGGGGGCGGTGCCGAGACCTCAATTTGTATAGAGGGGATCGGTGACGCAATGATGATCGGCACGGGGAGCGAGACCACCGACGATCCAGGGACCAGTGCCAAGACCACCGGGGCCACGAGCTCGACCGGGGCCAGAACTCTGAGTGGCACCGGGAATCAGGACGATGACTCCTTTCCAGTGCCGGGGATCGGTGACCTGGCGATGTGGGCAGGCACATCATTGTTGGCTTGCCGTGGGACAGTAGTGCCCTCAGCGGTGCCGGGGGCTCATCACGGAGAGTGGGAGACCGCGGTGCTGTCATGGCAATGAGGTCCCGCACGGCCTCGAAGGTATCCGGAGTGGACGGCAGCCCAACCTCCTCCACCATGTGGATTAGGGAGTCCAACGGTCCTGGGCTCAACTGTACTCCTTGCGTGTCTGAAGTTCCCGGAGCCAATGCCAAGGGTCTTGGGGCCGGGTGTTCCTCTCTAGGATGCACCCCGTTGGCTGAGACCGCAGGGGAGGGTCTCACAGGAGATCCGCTTCTACCCTGCTTGGCGTGCTTCTTCTGCGGTGCCAGAGAGAGGGACTGGTGCCGGGCAGTTCCCACAGTCATAGACATGGGGGATCAGTGCTGCCACGAATCTCTGTGCTCGGAGATCTTCCCCTGTGCTCATTCTGTCACTGATGCCGGCACACTCCGCACTGAGGAGCTCAGTGTCGAGTCCTGCAACGCCGAGACAGACTGCAGTTTAAGAGCCGCCTCTATGAAGCGCTGTTTCAACCTGAAATTTCGCTCCTTTTCGGTCCTGGGTCGAAAAACTGCAAATCCTGCACCTATTGGATTGGTGAGCCTCTCCAGACACTTTAAACAAGTGCCGTGGGGGTCGCTCGTTGGCATGGGTTTATTGCAGGACTTGCAGGGCTTGAACCCTGGAGATCGAGGCATGCCCCGAGGTCCCCAGGGGGAAAGGTCGGGGTGGAGGGGAAACTCCCCACACCTAACAGAACTACTAGGAACTAATAAAACTAGAACTATAAACTACTAAGGTAAACAACACTAGAAAGCTAGGGGAAGCGAGTAGAACTTGTAAGCAAGCCACCCGCAGTTCCAACAACCATCAGAGGTGGTAAGAAGGAACTGAGGAGGGGCCTGGTTGGCAGGGTCATATATTGAGCGCCATGAAGGCTCCACTCCAGGGGGCTCCACAGCTGACCAGACTGGAGCTGCTCGGGGAAAAATTTCCAGCAACTGTGCATGCGGCGCGCGCACACCTGATTGGAATTGACGTGAACAAGCACTCTAAGAAAAAACCCAGCTTTCTTCTGGATAAACATACTTCTCATTTTTGTAAAAGAAAAAACTGGCATGAAAAGCAGTTTTGGGAACCTTGAGAGGCAGGTAAGACTATGCCCACCCGTTCTATAACCTACCTTGACTGGTGGATCTTTTCTTCTATTACCACAGCGTTTTCTTTGTTAAAAGAAAGTGCCAAAAATATTTTATAAATTTGAGGTGGTCAACTAAATCTAAACAAACCTACTGTAGCTTCAGTAAAAGAAGGTTCAATTTCTAAAATTACAATGTAATTCTAAAGGATTAATAATATGTGTATAAGTTTAAAAATTACATAGTTGCTTCTTGGATGGTCTCTAAGTAATGTACAAAAAGATTCCAATACTATAAGACATTATTATGAACAGCTGTACATTAACAGTAAACATTTCTATTCTCTCTTGTAAAAGCATCTCATGATTCTATTCATTAATAAAATGACAGCCATCAGGAAATACTATTTCAATCTAATTTAACCAATAAAGTCATTTTTAAGGAGCTTATTTTAAACCAACTTAACAGCTATATTAAAAAAATATATTCAGTAAAGCATTTCAACTCTGGACATGAGAGAAATGAGAGCCAAACTCATATCTCTTATACTGAGGGTCAGCCACTAAGCTTTTTAAGTTTTGCATTTGTGGGCTCATTTGGTTTTCTGAACCTCAAAGTTAGGTTACCAAAAATGAAAGCTTATTACACATCCACCATTTACTACTGATCAAAAATGCAATACTAGTAAGTGTCCAGTTAGCTCAACATGCAGCAGGAAGACTGAAAGAAACTACATGTCAGAAAAAAGACACAAATATAAAATCTCAGTAAAAATAGAACAAAAATAGTCTTACAAAGACACTGGATAACATCTACCACCAAAAACTAAAGGGATTGATTATAGCTAATAGCAACAGCCTGATGTTGGGGGTAGTGCGGAGGCACAATGCCCCCATCAGATATCTGGATGGAATTGTACTTAAAGGGATAATGCTGCCTGGAGCACCAAGTAACACTGGATCAGAGGGGCCACTCTTCCATCTTGGAAGGACTGCAGAGTTCCAGCTGTGACTGGTCAGCAGAGTGGGAAGACGGGAGAGAAGAAAGTGGAGAGCTAGGAAGTTAGCATCACTTACTCTATGAAGTTCTCATATTCTTGAGCACATGGATTCCCATTGTCCTCAGCCCTTACAAAGCAGAGTTGGAAGGGAGGGGAGAGCCTATTTATGGTCTCTTCATTCCCTGATCGTTTGTACAATACTGACCTTAAACTATTTTATCTAATGAATTGTGTGTGTCACTTCTTCTTGACCATTTATATGGTTCCATCACTGTAGTGTCTGGATACGACTCACATAATTAAAATTATTAATCCCTAAAAAAGGGGAGGAGGGGAGAATACTGTACATGACCTCTTACTCTTATCTGTTTCTCCAGAACATCAGCTTTTATCTAAAAAAAAAATCTGTCTCTTGCTATTAGGCTTGAGATGTAAACCACATATATGTGAATCAAGTGTAACTGATGAAGGGATATCTACAGAAGTCTCCAGAGAGCATGGAACAATTGTTTAAGGAGTTGTAAACTGACTCATTCTTCTCAGTCAGTTGTTAACTCAAATGCCGAATGACGACAGTTAATAAAGTTTGTCATTTAAATTATCTCACCCATCCTCTAAGAAAATAGAGGGAAGATCACAAATCCACACAGGATTTCTGTGGTTTCACATTGGTGACCCAAGTAAGTCCTGTTTGGGAGATACGTTTTCATTTTTCCCAAACTAAGAAGGAGCCAAGCCTAAGGACCTCAGCAGAGCCTGTGGGTATAATACAACCCCATTGAGGGGTGCCAAGGTCAAAGAACACAGTAGATAGAGCTCAGAGCACACAGTGATATTTTGAACATTTACACAATATACCGTCAGCAGTACATATATACTCTCATTTTGGTGACTAACATGGGTGGAGCTTGATTTAAAGGCAGGGCTTGGACTAGATTAATAGAATATAAAGACAGAAGGAACCATGTGATCATCTAATCTGCTCGCTTGTATAACGCAGACCATAGGACTTCCCTGAATTAATTCCTGTTGAACTAGAGCATATCTTTTAGAAAAATATCCAGTCTTCATTTTAAAATTTCCAGTGATGGAGAATCCACCACAATCCTTAGTAAATTGTTCCAATGGTACCCTCAATGTTAAAAACGTATGCCTTATTCCCATCTGAATTTGTCTAGCTTAAGCTTCCAGCAATTCGACCTTGTTACACATTTGCCTGACAAGATTGAAGAGCCTCCACCCCCTTGCCTCCTCACATCTAATCTGGAAATATCAGCTAAAAAGACCAATGACCATAGTGGTCTATTAGAACCCAGATATGACGACTTTCAGGGCACCCTGCAGTGTCAGTTTGTTCTCCCAGGCTTTCTCTGGGGAGAGGTAGTTCCGAGTCCTGATATACTGTTGAAGCTTGGATAATCCTTTGTCAGCATTATGCTATTTTGTAATTAATTTTGGTTTATAATCTTGTTTTAAAAGTTTGCACATGTGGTTTGAGAATACTGATCAGCACTTTATAAAAAATATCTACATCAATAAATGATTAGAACAGTAAAGGCCTTGTGAAATTCATCATCTGAATATAGACATCCAGCTTAATGTAGATACATACTGTAAAGGAAAAAAGAAAATGTGAATCACTGTTTAAAATACATATCTTCCAGCTGTTTAATGAGACAAATATATATTATGTTAAATGCTTAAAGAGAAGAAAAAGTATCACATTTCCACGGGCAAAAGATCTGAGCTCCAACTACTAAGGTGTAACACAATGGCATTCAATCAATGGCCTAAACGCCTCTTGTGGCTCTTGGGACTCTAAAAGCTGGCTTTTAAGAGCAACTGTGTTAGGAAGAACATTTATATTTGCTCAAGAATTGAAAAAGGTTTCCCTGAACATGCCCTGTAACTTTTAAACTAAAGTATTATCAGTATAGTTAAGAGATAGAGGCACTGTTTCATCAGCTGCCACGCACTGCTTTCTCTGAAACCACAGGAGCAGCTCCGGCATGAGCTAGGAGCATACTGAGCAACTGCCGTCATTTTCCAGCTGCAGCTGCTCAGAAGCTCCATGAAACAAAGTATAAAGGCACACCTTGAGCCCAAGTGCACAAGGGGTTTTAAGGAAAGCCAGTATTACCCCCTATCACATGGGTGATCTGGGGTGGGATTTTAAAACACAGGGAAAGCAACTGAAGTGGGGCTACACCTTCCCAGTTTACTGAAAGCTGAAAAGGCCCCTGGTGGCTATGACCAAGCATTTGGAGTTGCTTTGCTCCTGTTTTGCTTCTTTTTTTGTTAATAAAGCCAGTTCTGATCAAAGAACTTTGGACTGAATCACAGTTTGAGGCTTTACTTTACCTGGGGTATTTGCCCACAGCTGATACTCTCCAACTGCGCACCCGCTGCATCACAAGGGAGGGGGAAAGGCAGGGAGGAGAGAGTAGCTGTGGCTCCTCTGCTGCCTGATTCATTGCTAGGCTGTGGCAGTCTAACAGAACAGAAGCTTGAATTACTCTGTCTGAATTTAGGGACATCTAAGCTTGACACCTTCTTGAAACAATATGGCCAGCCCTCAGGCAACAATATGGCCACCACTGCCATATCATCTCGTCTTCAAGGAGGCTTCTTTCCTTGAAAAAAGCCAACAGTTTCAAGAATAATCACCACAAGCCTTAGATCCTATCATTAGCACACCATCTTTTACCACATCAAATTCAAGCTCCCTCTCCTCCCCAACAAGGCTCCATATAACCCTGCCCAAAACTACAGGTATGCTCATTTCCCCTTTCTCTACACTTACTAACCTTTTCATATTACTGCTCCCTTCCTCTCCTATTCCCCTTTTGTCTCTTCTATTATTGTCCCACTCACCTGGAAAAATCTCCTCCTCTCTCTACCAAGGATCTTTTTCTTTCTTTAAATCCCACCTCCTCAAATAATTCCTCTTCCTTTCTTTTCTTCATTCACCACAAAGTCCCTGTACTAAATTGCTGCCCTGTGTTTGTCTTATCAATCATAGGCCCTGATCATGCAATTTAAAACATGTAGGTAGACTGCTGAGCCTGTGTGGAACCCCACTGGGTCACCACATGAGCACAATCCACCCGCACATGGTAAATGGAATAATTAGTCCTTTAGACTGTAAGTTCTTTGGGGCAAGAAACATGTCTTATCCTTGTAAAACGTTATGGAATTTTACAATGTCATATGCGTGTTTTTAATAAAATACTGTACTGTAAGTGGACTGTGGAAACCAAAAATGCAAAATACATAGGAAACAAAATGTATGAGAGTCAAAACAGCAATACTGAAACAACTGGAAAAATAGGAAGTGCAGAGGATGGCTTGCATGGGGGATTAAAGAATGTAGTACTGCTGATATTCATACACAGTGAAAATAGTGACGATGAATAAGAGTTTCAATGGAAAAGTAGCATGAAAGCAGGGGCAGCACTAGGGGAAGCTTGTGGGGACTATAGACACCCCAAAATTTGCATTAGCCCTCCTCCCATAAGTACCCCTCCCAGTGCAAAGGTCAAATGCTATGCAAAAGTAAATGTGGCATGGTATTGCGCTTCCACCCTTACTTCTGTGCTGCTGCTGACAGCAGCGCTGCCTTCAGAGCTGGGCACCCAGCCAACAGCCACCACTCTCCACTCTATCTTCAGAGCTGGGCGGCTCATCCCCTTCCCCCCCTCTGAATACATTCCATGCCCCCCCGTTTGAGAACCTCTGGTATACATGACTAACTGTGAAACTGAGCTATCGCCTGTGCACTGTGTGAAAAGTAGTAAATATTAGCATAATCTCATAGCATGTCACATGATGATGTAGGTTGAAGGTCAATATCGTGACAGTAGGAGTGAAGCAGCAAGGTTGAGGTTAAGTTTGTTGGTCATCAGGATCGGTTTTAACTATGGATCGCTTCTTAATTCTATAAAAAAGTGACTGTCGGTCAACCAGTGGTGAGGACCCACTACAGACTGCTGCCCCAGTCGGAAACATTGAAATCAAGGACGCGGATGACGGAGTTACTGAAGAGGTAATTGCAACTGGCAGCAATGAGAGTGATGAACAATGTGTTGCTATTTTAAATAAGGTAGAAGATGACAGAGAAAAAGTGCAAAAAGCCCCCTGAACCTGATGATATCAGTCAACTTCCAGATGAAGGGCCATAGCATCCTGAACTTAAAAGATATCCATCACAAATATTTGGAATGCAAGCCAGGTTTTTCAATCACAGCTGATATGAATAATATTCTTGGTTAGAGTATTTAGTTGCATTGGACACCATGTTTTGTTTTGCTTGCCAACATTTTGCACATGTTGGAAGGTCTATACCGAAACTGCCTTTACAGATGACGGTTTCAAAAACTGGAAAAAAGCAAATGTCTCTCTGAAAACCCACAACACAACTGCACTGAACAAATATTCTTGTGAGCAGTAGTAGAATCACTTCATTTCACTGGGTGTCAAAATATTGCACAACGTGAAGATGAGCAGACCACCAATAGAGGTAAGTTCTTCGAACTTTTACATTTGCTCAGCAATTTTGATAGATGATCCAGGTAATGCAAAATACGTCCATCATGACATACCAAATTAAGTTGTGGACAAAAAGGCAAACAGAAAGATTAGAAAACAAATAAATTAAGAGGTGAAGGCAACAGAGCACTTTGCATTCATATGCCTGCAAAGCAAAGATATCAGCAAGAAGGAACAGATATTTGTAGTTGTGCGCTACTTGAACGACAACCGTATTCATGAGGACTTTTTAAACTTCACCCCAGCAGAGGGTCTTGACGCTGACTTCCTCCTGCAGAAAATAAAGCATATCCTATGCAAATACAACATTGGGAAGAATGCATGCATAGGTCAGTGTTATGATTGGGCTGCTGTAATATATGGGTGTCATCAGGGTGTTCAGGATAAGTTTTGGAAAGTGCCAAAAGCAGTTTATGTACACTGCTACACTCATCAACTCAATTTAGTTTGACTGTGTTCACAATGTGCACACAGCTGCTGAGTTTTTTGCCACAATTCAGATGGTATACAACTTTTTTTCTGGAACAGTTATACATGACCTGTTCATTCAAAACCAGAAGGAATGTGAGCCCACAAAAAAAGCCTGTTGAACTGAAAAAACTATCCGACACACGATGGGCTTGTCAATATGCTGCTTGCTGGGCAATACAAAAAAAAAATTGACAGCTATATGTGCAACTCTAATAGACATCATCAACCAGCCAAATGCTCACAGCAACTGAGGCAAGAGCATTGAATACACTGATTGATCAGTCATTTACAGTTAATCTCACTATGATGGAGAGTTCTCTGTCTTACAAAAATGATGTGCAATCATCTACAGTCCCCTGGCATGCCATTGGCCTCTGCAATTGATCTTGTTCACTCAGTCATATCTGCCCTTAAGGATAAGCAAAACAAAAAAACATGGGAAGATACATGAAACAGAGCAAATGACCTCTGTGAACTAGCTGGGATTAATACAGAGCAGAATCAACAGGTGAGGAAATGAGCACAACCATGCCATCTACAGGATTTCACTGACAAAACCTGATGATTATCAAAACCACTGCTTCTACCCAAGCACAAACAACTTGGTTAATTAACTAAATCAGCACTTTTCACACGACTCTTGCAACATTCTGAAAGGTGTGAACGCACTTATTCCACAACACAAATCATTCCTGGACAAACTGTGTTCTGCCGCTGGCCCTCCAATATGAGATTTGCAAAGACAATCTGGCCACAAAACTTCATCAACTGCGATGTCTTCTTGAAAGAAAAAAGCAACAGGGAAATGTTGGTAACTCCACACTTGCATTTTCGGCCATGCTCCAACCATATCAAGATGCATTTATTGATTTGCACAAACTTGTGTGCATTGGCGTTAGTTCAGCAGCCTGTGAACATAGCTTTTCCTGCCTATGACAACTGAAAAATTATGTAAGAAACAGCAGTGGAGACTTTCGAACCAGTAATCTCACCTTATTTTCCATAAATTCAACGAGAGCAAAAGGACTAAAATTTGAAGAAATCATTGATTCTTTTGCTGCAAATCACAAGATCCTTAAGTTAAACCTCCTCTCTGTGGTGAATAGTAGTTCAATCTTTGTACTCCCTTTTTTTGTTTCATAATGTATGTCAGTTTTTCACTGATTTAGTAGCAACCTTTAAAAATACCTGCCCCACATTGTATGTTTAGAAATTACTTATATTTACATATTGATTTTTGCTGCCTGTCAAATGCTGGTTTTGTGCTTTATTGGCAGTGCTTTATTTATTTTATGCTTTTTTTGTATTAATTGACATTTGGTTTAGTTAACAGCTGAATTGCTTTTGTTACTTTAACAAAGACTGTGGCTCACGTGGGTGCACAACAGTCACAGGAAGAGTGACACCCCTCCCCCCAAAAAACCCCACCAGTTTTTAAAATGTTTTGAATTTTCGGATTATATGTATTTGATTGGATTTTGATTTGACTGGAATGGAAATATGGGCTCGATCAGCTAGGGAAAAGAAGTTTTGTACTTAGTTTTGGTTGGTTATTTATTTTGCTTTAAATAATAGTGTGTGTTGTGTCTCATTTTCTTTGGGTGTGCAAATGGCTAATTTTAAAATCTAATACAGTACATTCTCCTATTTAAAGTAATTAGCTATTAGTATTATTTAAACCAGTAATTTTTTTCCAGGAGTTTGCATTTGTTATTATTGTTAATATTATTAATATTATTAGTTTATTTATTTATTGGCTTAGGGTTTTTTCCTATTGATTGTCTGTGAAATAAATGTTGCACCAGTGAGCTGCCATAGATGAAGCTTAAAACAGGTCTGTCTGTATATATTTTTATGCTCACCTCAGCCCCCCTACCAGGAAGAGGCTGGTGCTGCCCCTGTATGAAAGAAACAACAAAACCCCAAGTATTCAAGACAATCTGCAAAAGGATTAAGAATTTTGGAGCAAAGTTATCTGGTATGATAAAATATATAAACATGTTCCACCATGATGAAAATATCTAGATACTGTACATGGGTAAGGAGAAAGCCTAGACATTCTACATGGGGCTAAGTACTTGTAGGCCAATTCAGAAGCTATAGCTACTTCAGAATGTGGCAGCCATAAGAACACATTACACTAATTCTCCAGAAACTCACCATCATCCTCTTCATTTCAGTGTGCAACTCAAAGTGTTTAAAACTCTATATAATTTAAGTCCTGTTTTCCAACTCTTCTAGCACATGTAACCACAGCAACTGAGGCATTTGAGTTAATACTTGGTGGAAGGAGTTGAAGTATGCTTTTTTTGAAACTGCTGGAATGTTTCCTTCCAGGGCCGGCTCTAGGATTTTTGCTGCCCAAAGCAAAAACAATTTTGGCCGCCCCCCCCCCCATTTTTTAATTATCCCACCCCCGGCCCCGCCTCAACTCCGCCCCTTCCCCAAATCCCCAGCCCTGCCTCCTCCCCCCAGGCTCTCAAGCCTAGGAGGGAGGGGGAGAAGCGGCGCCCGCGCCGCGGCCACTCGGAGTCTCCCCCTCCCTCCCAGGCTCTCAAGCAGACCATGAAACAACAAAAAGATTGTGGGGCAGCATGTCTTTGAAGCTGTTCAGTGATAGCATCTATCTTAACACTAGTTTATGATGGCTCATTGCCCCATAAATTGATATTTTTTGTTTATTCCAGTGGGATTAGACCATCCTGGTACCTTGTGAAATAGGTTTCAATCTAAAGAAACTAACAACGGAAGGTGCCAATTGCTCTACCTTTTCAGACAGTTACTGGTGGTAATTATTAGAGCTGGCACATGGATAGAAGCAGGGGTTTTTTGCTGCCTCAAGCGGTGAAGCGGGGGGGAGGAGGGGAAGATAAAGCCGCGATTGGCGGCAACTCTACCGCGCCGCTTCATTCTTTGGCGGCAAGTCCTTCGCTCCGAGAGGCACTGAAGGACCCACCACCGAATTGCCGCCGAAGACCCGGACGTGCCGCCCCTTTCCATTGGCCGCCCCAAGCACCTGCTTTCTTCGCTGGTGCCTGGAGCCGGACCTGGATAGAGGAGAACCAGCTGGATCTTCTTCCCCCATTCAGAAGCTGCCAGCAGTCACATTGGTACCCTGGTGCAGGCGAGGTCAGTAATGCAGAAAGCACTTTACAGGCCATTGCAGCAAGGCAGAGGACACAAGCGACTTCCCCTCCAGCCCCCACACTGCACTGGGAAGAAGTGCACATCTGGCTCTGTGGCTCCCATGGAGGGCTCCTTGGTTTGGGACTATTCCCCTGGGGGCTTATGCAGCTGTTTTGGAGCAATTTTGTGCCAGCTATACTGACAAAAGGAGCCACAATGCAACCCTGAACCTAGACCATCATTTCTTACAGGGTAAACAACACTGTAGAGAAGCACTTCCACTGGGATAGCTTTAATTACTTTAATGTCATTAAGTGTGTAGAAGACAAAGTGGATGGTTTATCAATTAGATCTGAAAAAACTGAAGTTTTACAGAGACTTGACAATAATTTTTAAAACTATAAATTAACAAGAATAGAGGGAGAACATAAGCTTGTCTACTGTCAAGATCTTCACCAAGCATTCTCAAAACTACGATACCCACACAAGGAAATAAAGAAACAAATCAACAGAGCCAGACGTGTACCCAGAAGCCTCCTGCTACAAGACAAGCCCAAGAAAGAAGCCAACAGAACTCCACTGGCCATCACCTACAGTCCTCAGCTTAAACCTCTCCAACGCATCATCAGTGATCTACAACCCATCCTGGACAATGATCCCTCACTTTCACAGACCTTGGGAGGCAGGCCAGTCCTCGCCCACAGACAACCCGCCAACCTTAAGCATATTCTCACCAGCAACCACACACCGCACCATAACAACTCTAACTCAGGAACCAACCCATGCAACAAACCTCGATGCCAACTCTGCCCACATATCTACACCAGCAACACCATCACAGGACCTAACCAGATCAGCTACAACATCACCGGCTCATTCACCTGCACGTCCACCAATGTTGTATATGCCATCATGTGCCAGCAATGCCCCTCTGCTATGTACATTGGCCAAACTGGACAGTCACTACGCAAGAGGATAAATGGACACAAGTCAGACATCAGGAATGGCAATATACAAAAACCTGTAGGAGAACACTTCAACCTCCCTGGCCACACAATAGCAGATGTAAAGGTAGCCATCTTACAGCAAAAAAACTTCAGGACCAGACTCCAAAGAGAAACTGCTGAGCTCCAGTTCATTTGCAAATTTGACACCATCAGATCAGGATTAAACAAAGACTGTGAATGGCTATCCAACTACAGAAGCAGTTTCTCCTCCCTTGGTGTTCACACCTCAACTGCTAGCAGAACACCTCACCCTTCCTGATTGAACTAACTTTGTTATCTCCATACTGATTTATACCTGCCTCTGGAAATTTCCATTACTTGCGTATGATGAAGTGGGCATTCACCCACGAAAGCTTATGCTCCAATACTTCTGTTAGTCTTAAAGATGCCACAGGACCCTCTGTTGCTTTTTACAGATTCAGACTAACACGGCTACCCCTCTGTCTACTGAGAGAGACATCTTAAAAGAAAAAGAAAAGCCCTAGTTAAATGACTAAACTCCTTAGTTTACATTTTACAAGTTAGATAATACACAGAATGAGATTTTTACACTTCACACTACAGTGTTCTAAATATACCACAGTTGCAGACCTTTATTGCCAACAATATGCAATGAATTTGGAACAGATTCAAATGCAGGAAACAACAGGACATAAATGTATTTTCAGTAGCAAATATAAAGCTTCAGAACAGCAACTGGCAGATGCTCACTGCTAAGCACCTACAATGAAAAAATATGCTTTAAAACTGGGAAGCATGAGACAACTTGTTGGAATGTAATTGGTTAGATAAAGAGTCTAATTTAGGCTTAAAGTAATTTATCGAGGAAAGTGCAAATTTCAGTATAGAAACATTTCAGAAAAGGAAAGGAAAGTGATTTAATTAATATAACTAGTGTTCGAAGAAATTATCAGTTTTTCTATGTAAGGGTGCTTAGTAAGGAACATTTATTTGTACCCTCAAAATGTGATTTATGTATTGGATTTCTTGAGATGGCATGTTGGAATGCCAGAGGGGAACAGACAGTGATTGCAAGCAAGGCTGAATGAATCTAACTGCCAAACAATGAACAGCCATCATGGAGGCATTCTCCTAAATGGCCAACCTGGTCAATTGGGAAAAAACAGCCTGAGGCAGAAAGAAGACTTCACACCCAGGCCCTGTAACAAAGACCACTGAGTAATATTGAAATTCCGCTCAGGCATACATAGCATCTTTCAGAAAAGGCTGAGAAAAATGGAAACAAATGGATAGACACACAGAGACAAAGCCTGGCCCAGGAGCTCCTTGACTTCCTTACAGAGTGTAAGAAGGCTCTGTTCTTTTTCTGAAACTCTAGAAGGAAGACCACTTAACTTAGCTTGAAATGAAAGTACATGTGTGTAGGCTGTTAATTATTTTGAAATAATGTTCTCTAATGCTTTGTTCCATTTGCTAATAAACATACTTGTTTTAAGAAGGCTGTTGGTCGCTGTATCGCTGGTCACAGGACTCCAAAAAGAGGATCAAGCAGATGACTGAACCCATCAGGTTTGTATGATGGTTAGCATTTGACATAGATGGGAAATTGTACCCAGATCCCCGTATAAGAATGGGAGAATTGTGAGATTTTAATCTCCTGATGGGTAAAGGCAAGAAGTCTAACACATGTGAGGGTATACTCAGAGAAACCAGAAAAAGGACAGTGTCATAACCATAATTGTGCACCGTTGGATTTCTTGAACATTTTCCTCCGAATCATTAGGTACTGACCACTGTCAGAGAGAGGATACAGATCTAGATGAACCAGTGGTCTGAGTCACTATGGCAATTTTTATTTTCATACAATGTTAAGATGTTTAACTTAATTATTTTAACTAGTTTAATGGTCTTAGAACAATGACATTTTTCACCTTACCATGGAATGACAAGGCTGACTGACAAAAACTAAGGACTCATTTCCCCCCTTGTTAATTAAACAGCTACAACTCATGGATTTGAGGAGTTCCCAGAAAACAAACATGGCACTTATGATTCTTAACTGTAAAACAATTCTATAGAACTCACTCAGAGCTGCATTTCCCCTGAACCATCCTTCCATGCCCTACACATTCACCTAACTCTACCCTTAAAAAAACAACAGGGAAAGGCTAAACTATTAGAAAAGCCCAACAAAAATCTGAAAGAGCTTCCCCTCCCTCCCAAAAGGTAAGAGATCTGAAGCCTGCTCACAGGAGAATTTTATCCAGAGTTGTAAGTAGGGTATGAATGAATGCTTCCCTGACAGCTAGCTGGGAGGGGGAGAGACTTTGGGTGTGTTTATGTAAATACAGTTTGCTCCTGCTCTGCTTAGATATTCAGCACATAGAACGGTGACAAAGTAATCAATTTTGGCTGGTGTTGGGTACAAGTCACTTTAGTACTGAATGCAGGGGTAGTGAAATGCTGTTACCAAAATGTTGTAATTATTGTAGGAATACAAGGAAGCAGGTCTGTGCTTAACCTGTCCCAAATGAGGGGGGTCACCTTCAGCTGAAAGGACCTTGTTAAGCCAGGGGTTCGAATGCCAGAGCCTTGTGAAAATAAGGGGAGGGGACAGGTATCTCAACTAGAAAGCTGCACACCCTCACCAAGGGTCCTCCCTGGACTGGTTTAACCTATTCCTCCCCACTGTTTAAAGAAAGAGCTAAATGGGCTTCATTAGGAGCCTCTTTGTTATTTTAAATGCTCAATCAGAGCTAAAAATCAGTTGTGGTGGGACTGTGTTCCACCCAGAGCTGACAATCACTGAGAGCTGAAATCACTTGAGATGGGGCAGTGTTTCTGCCTAGCCTCCAAAGATCTGAAAATCACTAAGACACTGATGTGCAAAGGTCACAACAGAGAGACAAGTGGCAGCAGAAGGTGATTGACAGTCAGCTGGCGAACAAGCAGAATGAGCAGCTGGCGGGGCGGCCAGGTGGCACAGCGAGCAGCTGGCGGGCAGCTGGAGGAGAGGCGCAGCGAGCGGCTAGCAGGGCAGCTGGCAGAGAAGGACCGTGAAGCGAGTAAGGTGCCTCCTTACCTCCACCCATGGTGAGAGGTGAATTCTGCAGATGCACCTCTGAACTCTGGGTCTGCACTGACCAAGGACAGCAACTGTGAGTGGGGTGCAGAGAAGGGATGGGCACGTTAAAGCAATTTTTGGGTTGCTGGACTTAAGAACCTGAGGGGAAAAGGACACTGCCCAACTTACTTCTTCACTTTTAATAAAAGTTTATTTTCTACACTCAGACTCCGTACTTGTGAGTGGGGAAATAATGCCTCTCAGAGTCACCCAGAGGTGGTGTGTAATTTTCCCAGGTTACTGGGTGGGGGCTCGAGTCGGTTCTGTGTTGTATCAATGGAAAGGAACCCCTAGATATTGAACACGGCCCTGGTTGCTGCTGGCTCTGCCTGGCAGAAGGGTTACAGAGGGATGCTTCTTTTGTCCAAGTTCTGCTCCCATTTGGCTTGGGCGCATAAAAAGAACTGTTGCAGGGTTGAAAGCTAGAAGAAGCACCAGGAAAAACCTCAGTGCAGGACACAAGGGGAAAAAAACAGCTCATAAAAGGGGCAGAGCTGTAGAGAACAAAACCCTCAGACTGGTAACGTTATTTTATCAGCCTTTACAGAAAGACAGCCTGGATCCCCAGGTGATTAAGATTCCAGGTGGAGGTCAGAGAGCTTTTCTGTTTAGGAATCAGAACACTGTCCCCAATGAGTCAGTAACTGAGACAGGGAATTACTATCACCATCCATCCCATCTTACTGAGGTGGGCTCCTACAGCTGATATAAGCTAGGCATAAGCTCTGGGGAAGGAAAGACCAAAGGGAAAAGTACAGGACTGGAGAACCAGTTCCTGAGACTGAACTGGAAGTAATGGCAGTGCTAGATGACCCGAAGCTCCAGGACATTGATATGCAGCGAAACTGCCTGCTCCAACCACAGACCCTGAACCTTCAGTGACCCCACATGCACTCTCCAACCTATCAGGGAGACGTCGGTGACAACAGTCCTGGCTGGTAAGGGCCGGACAAAGGGAACGCCTTGACATACATTCCCCGGAACTGTCCACCAGTGCAAGGAGTTCGGGATCAATGGAGCGAGGTGGTCCATCCTGTCCAAGGAGTGAAGGGTCAGATAGTAAACTGTACTGAGTCACATTTGGAGAGGGCAAAGGCGCAACCTTGCAAATTGAACCTCTTGCATTCATGCAGACATGTAGCCCAAGAGCCTCAGGCACATGCAAAATGTCATGGAAGGTTGAGACTGCTGACCAAAACAAAGGTGACAAATTGTCTGGAAACGGTCAGTCTTCAGAAACATACACAAACTCATAGAGGGCCCCAATAAATGTGATTTTCTGAAGGGGGGACGGGACCAATGTTAACTTTCTGATGTTTGGGATGAGACCCAGATGATCCAGTAAGCACAGTGTAATCAAAACATGAGAAGAACTTCTTCTCCGGACTTGTCCCTTAATAGCCAGTCATCCAGATACAGGAAGATATGGATTCCCTTCTTCCTGAGGTATGCTGTCACCACAACCTTACATTTGGTAAAAACCCAGGGACAGAAGACAGACCAAAAGGAAGGACCTTTACTGAAAATAACTGTTTGCCACGATGAACTGGAGAAATCTTCTGCGGCTCAGGAGAATCGCCACATGGAAATAAGCGTCCTGAAGGTCCAGAGCAGCAAACCAGTCGTTCTGAGTTAACGCAAAGAGAATAGTTGTTAGAGTGACCATTTGGAACCTCACGTATCTGACATATATGGTGAGATTGCAGAGTTTGAGAATAGGTCTTACTCAGGCCCTCCTTTGGATTTGGGAACCAGAAACTGAACAGAAAATACCAGAAAAAAAATGTGACTCTGGTGCTCCCACACTGTTCCCAAAGCCAGAAGAGACTGGACCTGCTCAAGGACCAGTATCTCATGAGAAGGGTCCCTGAAGAGGGACAGGGAGAGAGGAACTGGACAGCATAGCCCAATCTGACAGCCCTTAGGACCCAAATGGTGGTAGCAATTGAACCCCAAACATTGAGAAAATGAGCTAGCCTGTCTCCGAACAGGGGGCTGGGAGTAATAGAAGTCATGACTGGACCACTGCCCTGGACCAATGAGTCAAAACGGGTGCTGGAGAGGTACTGGGGGAGGGCGTGTGGATTGGCCAGACCCAAAACCTGAATGCCTCCACCTCTGGGACCTATGCCCCTTTCTGGGGTCATCTTGCTGACTGAGGGGAGGGAAAAACCACCCAAAGGGACGTTGCAGGTGGTACAGTTGCTGCTCTAGTTGTTGGTTACAGAGCGGTGCACAGCCAACCATCCCCCAGTTCCTTCTCTACTTCAGAGAATTGGCGTGAAACTCCAGAATAGAGGGGAGGAGGGAGGGTAGTGGAGCACCAACAGGGACAACCATCTCGAAGAACCTCAGTTATTGCACAAGGTGGGTAACTTTTTCTTCTTCGAGGAGTGTCTCTGTGAGTGCTCCACTTTAGGTGACTGTTGAGCAGTGCCCCTCAGTGGAGGGGAGAGGCTTCGGAGTTGGTCTATTGATGGTGAATAACACCGTAAGTCCAAACTGAGCATCTGATGCTGATTGTTGTTATATAGCATAGTGTTTAGTGAAAGTATGGGCTGATGCCCAGGTAGCTGCTCTGCAAATGTCAGAGATAGGTACATTATTGAGAAAGGCCACAGATGCTGCTAGCACTCTGGTGGAGTGTGTGCAAACTCCCGGTGGAGGTTGCAGATTGCTGTTTTGGTAGCACAAATAGATACATCCAGATAGCCATTTGGATAGTCTCTGTTTTGAGATGGTTTGGCCCCTCGAGTGTTCTGTTATGGAAACGAATAGTCTACGTAATTTTCTGAATGTTTTTGTTCTTTCTGTATAGAAACTTAATGCTCTGCAAATGTGTAGCGTGTGGAGTGAGGCCTCCCTCCCATCAGCATATGGCTTCGGGAAAAATACAGGTAATTAGATGGGTTGATTTAAATGAAAAGGGGAGGCGACCTTGGGTATAAACTTAGGATGTGGTCATAGGATTACTTTAGCCTTAAAGAATGTTGCATAAGATGGGTGAGCCATTAAGGCATCTAATTCTCCCACCCATCTTGTGGATGTGATGACAATGAGGAAAGCCACCTTCATTGATAAATCCAACAAAGAGCAAGTTGCAAGGGGATCAAACGGTTTTCCCAAGAGTCTGCACAGAATAAGGTTGAGGTCCCACATGGGTGTAGGGTTTCTTAGTGTGGTATAAGTGTTTTCTATGCCTTTAAGGAAGCATTTAATTGTCGGGTGAGCAAATATAGTGACTCTGTCCACCTTGTTGTGGAAGGAGGTAATGGCAGCCACGTGTACTCTGATGAAGCTTGTGGATAACCCCAATTTGTAAAGTCCCAGTATATAATCGAGGATTCTTGGTGGAGGGGGCCAATTGTGGAAAGATCTGTTTGTCCTGGCACCAGGCGCAGAATTGTTTCCACTTATGGATATATGTCTTTCTTGTGCTGTCACCGACTGTTCAGTAATATATCTTTTACTTCCTCAAAATAGTCCTTCTCGACCCCCGTCAGCCATGGAGTAATGAGGCCTTGAGGTGGAATACTGCGAGGTTGGGGTGACGTTCTGCATCTTGTGATAGAAGGTGAGGCATTAGGGGAAGGGTTCATGATGGTGTCACTGCCAGCTGATGCTGGTATAAGAACCACATTTGTGTGGGCCATGTGGGTGCAATGAGAATGACCCTAGATTTGTCCTGTCTGATCTTGTGACTGACTCGGCTTAGAAGTGGAGTCGGGGGAAATGCATACATCAGTGGCTCCTCCCATTTTATGAGGACAGCATTCCCTAGGGAGTGGTGTCCCAATCTGGCCCGGGAGCAATATTGTGGGCACTTGACATTCTGAGCTGTTGCAAATAGATCTAAGGTGGGGAACCCCCACAGTTTGAATATGGATTTGAGAATTCCTGGATCCTTCTCCCACTCGTGGGTTTATGAAAAATACCTGCTTAGTTGATCCGCTGTTGTATTCTGACATCCCGGCAGATAGGATGCGGATATCACTATGCTGTTGGTGATGCACCAATTCCAAAGGTGTATTGCCTCTGTACATAGGGAGTATGATCGTGCTTCCCCATGGCGAAAGAAGGAGCTTGCTGTAGTACCAGAGTTGCCAACACCTGATGTTTTGGTACGGGGAAGACGAAAGGGACTCCTGAGCAGACGTTCTCTGGTTATGTCCACCATGTTAGCAAGTCTTTTATCCTACATGGCATTGTGAGGCGTCTGTTGAGAGAGTGTCTGTGCGGTATATACACTGTTTGAAGCCAGGCCTGCAAGCATCGCATGTGGAGTCTGGCATATTTTACAACAAACATTGTCGCTGACATATGCCCCAAGAATTTTTAGCATATTCTGGCGGATGTTTGTGGGCTGTCCATCACTGTTGAAATTAGGTTGACTAGAGTGAGAAAGCGTTGTTGAGGTAACATTGCTGTTTCTGTGAGACAATCAAGATAGGCTCCTATGAATTCCAACTTGTGGCCTTTTGTACATTTATTGGTAACCCTAGGTCTGTGAACAGAGTTATCATGTTCTGCATGGTGTTTATTGCTTCTTGCTGCGTTGGTGCCTTTATCAGACAGTCATCCAAGTATGGAAATGTCATCACTCCTTGTCTGTGGAGATGAGCTGCAACGACAGTGAGAACCTTGAAAAAAACTCTTGCGGCAGTGGAAAGGCCAAAGGGTGTTACTCTCTATTGGAAATGCTGTTTCCCTAGGGTGAATCTCAGGAATCTTCTGTGTGACTGGTGAATGGTAATATGAAAATAAGCGTCCTAAAAGTCGTTGGTCGAGAGTTAGAAAGTAATGTGAATAAAAACCTCTCCCCGTTCAAGAGCATAGGCTTACTGCAGGCAATGCAGGGCTTGAAACTCGGAGACCGAGGCATGCCCCGGCATCAGGAAGGTGGACAACCCCGCAACTTAAGTGTGGAGGCATCCAAGCTAAAACTTCAAACTACTAAAAACTACTCTAACTGTAACCACTATTTACACTAAACCTGTATGAAAAAAACCACTAGGAGAGAATTGTCTAAGCAATGAAGGATTCCAGACAACTGTCACAGGTGGTAAGAAGGAACCAAAGGGGAACGGGGTCAGCATGGCCCTTTATACTGGCACCATGTGCACGTGGCACCAGAGGGTGCTAGAGTCAACTTGACGGATACTGCTAGGGGGAAAATTTCCAGCAACTGCGCTCTGAGTGCGCACACACCTATGTGGGAATAGACATGTGCAAGCACTCTAAGAAGAATCCCACTTATGGATAAACTCAGTGAAAAGAGGTACAGGCACAGGAACATCGAATCTAAGGCGCATTTCAAGCTGAAGAAAAGAAAGAACTGGACAGCAAGAGTGGAGCTGAACTTAGAGCCAAGGAAAGGAAAAGCTGATTCTTCTCTGAAGTGACACAGAGTAGTGATTGTCGAATAATCTCTTTTGTTTTTGTTAATAACAATGCACTTGGTACTAGCTGCACAGCATGTATAAGCTTACAAAGGTTAATGAATTGGTAAACTATAGATTATTATTATAAATAGTAAGCCTTTGGTAATATTCAAAATAATTTATGCTCCTTGTAAAATTTTTGTGTTTTCGCAATTTTAAAAATTTAAAATTTTTAAAATTTAAAATTGTCTCTTTTATCTCTGCCTGCCTCTGCCTCTCCTAACATAGCCTAGCTGGGTCATCACATGATCAGTATAGATTTACTTTCTTCATTTACGGACAGGGAGGAGGTCATTCATTGGAGGAACAAGTGCTGCCTCTATACCATGACCAAATTTAAAACCTCCTTGAGAGGGACCCAGAACACTGGCAGCTGACTTTTCATTAAAATTGATTTGTGCTAGTTTCTTGATTAACATGCTTAGAAATCAGAGATTAGACATTGGGCAGCAGTTTGAGCAATTACTCTCATTAAGTAATGGTTAGACTACTGTATGTATTAAGGTGGGTGGCAAATTTTTCCCATCAAAGGAGATGTCAATAAACACATTTAGTCATGATCCCAGCATTCTCTTCTTTAAAAAAAAAATTCCTATCCAGGAAGGCAGGGATCAAAGTCACATAGGTGGTCTGATTGCCATCAGTGCTTCCATGGCCACTATTTGTCCAAATTAACCTAATTCTTAGAGTAAGCCCTGTCTTTGGCTTGTTGTTATTCTTGGTAGCCTACCATTATATACACAGGAGTCTATGTTATCCTAAAAACACACACACTCAAGGCTAAACTGTGCCGCCTTCAACTATATAACTCTATTCAAATTAATGGCTGTGGTATTAATCCAGTAGTGCTCATCTTTTAGGCCAAAAGCTAATCATGCCTTTCCTTTTCCATGTGTGACAGGGTGTACCAGGCCTCTGTGGCCACTTGCTGGAGGTCCTGCAGTCCTACCTCACCCCATCCCAGGAAAGGAGCAGCGAAGGTGGGTCTTCCAGACCTGCTTAGAGAGGCAGCATAGAAGCAGCCAATCAGAGCCCAGCAGGCTCAGATTTAAAAAAAGCTGCTGGATCTGAACAGTGCAGTTCCTGGCTGGAACTAGAGGGGAAGGAAGGGTGCTCTGCTGTGGTCAAAGGATCTTAACGGGCTGCCTTTACTGGGCCTGGGAGAGAGGACTTGAGAACTGTAACCTTAAGTAAAGGGTGAAAGGAAAGGGATGAGGCGGGAAGAAGTCCAGGGAAAACAGCAGCAACCAGTCAAAGAAAGCAGTACGCAGCTGCTGTTCATAGGGTCCCTGGATTGGGACCCGGAGTAGTGGGCAGGCCCGGGTTCCCCCACTGGCCACTGGGAAAGTGGCCTAAGCCCCAAGCGAAGGGCTGGATTAAAAAGGGCCCAGACGTTGGGCTGAAGACCTTGGTGAGGGCAGATAGTTCTGATGGACTTTTGCTACACTGGAAGGGTTAATCCATATTGATGGTGTGACTTGGCCAGAGGGTTGAGCAACTGAAGACCTGCCTAGTGAGGTTGGCAACCTGCAAGGGGCAACAGGAGCAGAAAAAAAGATTGCAGCACCACACTCAGCCAATAGGAGGCACTCAGGAGATGAGTGCCCCCCATGACACAATGTTACTGACTTTTTATTTATTCTTTTTCATTGTATTACTGAGCCCCCATTTTTGCATTTTCAGCAAATGTGACCATTTCATTTGTGGTCCCAAAGTAAATTAAAAATGATTTTAAAATATGTTTGTTTTTCTTTTTTCCCCTATCACGTTTACAGGGTGGAGTTAAGGTTGTTTGAATACCTCAATTGCACATTTCCTTACTGTTTATTTTACTGTTTGTAACATTCTTTAATTTTGTCTTTGAATTTTTATTTAGGTTAACAAACTTACAAATATAAAGCTCTTTAATGTACATATTTTGACTGAGCAACATGAATTTCAACAAAATTAATAAGAAAAGTCTGAAACTGTTAATTAAAATTGTTTAACCACTGTGCTCTATACACACACTTCATATGTATGTTCCTTTTTTTCTTTTCTTTTAAATTTTGTTAATTTTTCAGCAGTGCTGGGTCACTCCAGAACCACTGCTGTAGTAGGAAGACTTCTCTAAGACACTAGAAGCTTCTTCATAATCTAGATACCAATGGTGATTGTAAGAGTAACACACTGTCACATTCATGCTGAGATCAATGTTGTTATCTCTGCAATGCACCCACATCTTCATGTTTTAAAAAAAATCTTGAAGATAAGTCTTCTTCATAACAATTAAAGGTGATATGATCATATATATGTCAATCAATTAACATATCTGAATTAACCACAATTTGATGCTAAGCTGTATTTCCAAACTATCTGCAGATGATTAATTTCTACCTAATTTCAAATGTACTACTTGCACAGAAGTTAACTATATATAAAAACCAGTACTATTTATGCATTGTATGCAGAAACCTACATAACGGATCAGAATACATGTGGGTACAATCATCCAGGAAAGACAGCAAAATGTTTATACTGTGCAAGTTTCATACAGCTGTGCTCTGCCACTCCCAAGCAATTACTCAAGAGAATGCACTCTTGCACTTTGATTTTAAACAGAAAGTCTAACTCACAGTCCTCAAAATGAATGCCAACCTTGGCCACGTTATGTGGAACAAACAGAGATTCAAAGCCAGTATGTTGCAAGGAAATGATTACAGCTCAACAACCTGCATTACAACTGAACTTAGAAATGTAAAGAGGGGGAAAGTAGTTTTAAAACAGGGGCATTAGAACAGCAAATCACTATATTTCAATCTTTTTCCTAAGTGGTTAAAGAACTATGCAGCAACTCCAAAACTCTTTTTATATGTACACCTGGGAAGAATACTGAATCCTGTTACTTTCCTCAGCGCTACCCTGATGTGGTTTAGACCAGATGTTTAAATGTTACAGTATGCACATTTTCTTCTCTTCTTCCCAGGCAAAAGCAAAATAAGAGGAATATTTGACTTCACTCCACAAGAGACCTATTTAATAGTTTGGCGGTTATGTAAGTAAAGGTAGCTTGGCTAAGTCAATGTTGACGACATACAGAACGACATGATCCTAATGAGTTGGAAAATATTGGCTCTCATGAGATTCAACCAGATGCTACTGCGCTGAGAAAGCTACTGTATTATTGAATTTCATTTTTATGAGGTAAAATTTATTATTCAACCATTAAGGTATCCCACATGAAATCTTGCATAAAATAGTTTTACAGTTACTTTCTGGAAAGTAGATTTTATTTTAACTTTAAGACATCATTTACATGAGGGATTCCAATGCCTATTTGATCGCCTTCAGAGAAATTTAAGGTCTGCAAGCAATTTTCCCAAATATGCCAGATTAATGGAACTGGACTGTCAACAAAATAATGAACTACCTGAACAGGACAAGGAAAAAGTGGTAGCAAGTTCCAGTTTTCCAGAGCAAAGTAAAGCCATATGTGACTGTATATGTGTTTTCTTGGCAGACTGATATGGTTAGAAACTAAGTGGTTTAGGTACACACTAACAGAAAAAATATGTAACAATAACTCCAAAGGATTAATAATATTACAGTTCTTTAAAGAAATTACTGCTTTGCAATGTTTAGCTATTTCCTATATTTGTATGTTTATAATCAAGTGTGATAATAAATAACATTTTCTTGTTTGAATTTACTGTAATGACCAATACTCACTGTACATATGCAGAGAACATGAACATTTCAGACCCAAGTTTCCTTTCCCACTGAAACTGCACGAATTATAAAATATGCCTGCCACATTACTGGGATAGTATGTTAATTAAAATGTGTACAGATGCTCCCCAGGTTACGCAAACCCGACTTACGCAAATCCAGATTTACGGAAAAAGTTCCGTACATTCCGTAAAGTTGTTGGGGATTTTTTGCTTTATTGTCAGGTATACATTCCCGACTTGCGCAAAATTCGACTTACGCAAGGCGTTCCGGAACGGAACGCTTGCGTAAGTCAGGGAGCATCTGTATTTAGTATACTACTACTATGCTTACATATTGTATCAGTTAGAAAATATTTTGGAAAAATCATGAGGCAGCACTAATCTAAAGAAAAGAGCATGAGGTTGAGACACCTTATTTCCAATTCTTTTTTATCAGTTTTAAATGTACTGCCTTTCCAATTTCATTACATGTCCCCACTGTTCTCAATTTATGAAAAATAGTAAATATCTCGTACTTCAAGAGGGTGTTTGACCGTGACGCGCAGCGTCCAGAGTGCCTTTATCCTTTACCCTGGGTTGACTACGCAGACGACCTGGAACAAGATTTTACATCACGGGGAGTAATGTAGGCCAGACTTACAAAGACCAAAAACACAGCCCCACGAAAAGATGGCATTCGCTACAACTTCCTGAAAAAACAAGACCCCAGTTGCCTGGTACTAACTGCCATTTTCAACAAATGCAAACAGTTCCGCTGTACTCCCAGATCCTGGAAGAAATCTATGATGGTGCTCGTCTACAAGAAAGGCAAGCGAGATGACCCCAACACCTGGAGATGCATCTCTCTCTGTTCCACCACGTACAAACTGTATGCCAGCTGTCTCACGGCTAGGATCACAGACTGGTCGGTGAACGGAGGAGCCATCAGCTCCATCCAGAAAGGCTTCATGTCATGCGAAGGCTGCTACGAACACAACTTTGTCCTTCAGACTGCCATCCACTCGGCCAGGAGGGCATGGAGGCAATGTGCCATAGCATGGCTCAACCTGGCCAATGCTTTTGGATCGATGCCCCACCAGCACATTTTCGACACGCTGCAAGACTTCTGAAAACTTTCTCCAACTGGTCCAGGAACTGTATGAAGGCTGCACCACCACCATTCCTATCTATAGCAGCGTGAAACAAGGCTGTCCCCTGAGCCCCATCGTTTTCAACTTAGCCATGGACTCACTCATTTGAGCGATCTCCAGTGGTCTATGCAGTTTCGATCTATACGACAACAGAGTGAATATCCTGGCTTACGCAGATGACCTGGTCCTGATCGCAGACAACCCCAAGAGTCTCCAACAAATGCTTGACATCACCAGCCAGACTGCCAATGGGATGGGATTCCACTTCAATGCCAGGAAGTGTGCAACCCTGCATATCGATGGCAGTAGAAGGGATTCGGCCCAGGCAACGTCATCCCAGATCCAGGCGAACCCATGATCTTCCTCGAGGACGGGCAAACGTACCAACATCTCGGCACACCGACGGGTTTCCGTGTCCAACAGACACCTGAGGATACCATTGCAGAGATCCTACAAGATGTGGCCAGGATCAACTCCTCCCTATTGGCACCGTGGCAGAAGATCGAAGACTTGAACACCCCCCTAATCCCCTGTATCTCATTCATCCTGAGGGGATCTGCTGTGGTTAACGTACCTCTTAACAAGGCAGACAACACCATCAGGCATCTGGTGAAGTGGATGTTTCTTCCCCAAAGGGCCAGCAATGAACTGGTGTACATCTCGCACAGGCAGGGCAGCACCAACATCCCTCGAATAGGTGATCTGTGCAACGTTGCTGTGATCACTCACGCCTTCTGACATGCCCGGACGCCACGGTGAGGAACATTGTGGATAGTGCTCTGCAGGATGCCGTCAAGAAGCAAATCACCAGGATCCCCTCCAACCAAGATGTCACCACCTACCTGAGCGGCTCGCTGGAAGGCGAATTTGGAAGAGAGGGGAGAGACTTTGCTTCGCTCTGGACTCATACCCACAATGCTACACGAGGACTGGAGAAGCTTAACGGCTGCCACTAGACGTGGTGCGAGGAATGCCAGGAGCTGGAAGTCCTGGTGTCACAGGTGAAGAACACGGAGCGCACCATCATCACTCCGAGAGCCAGAACCAAGCTGGAGAGGACCCTGAAGGATGCCATCCGCTGCCAATAGGTGGAAAACCTGAAACAGAAGCCAGACCAGGACCAGGCCTTCGAAGTGACATGCAAGTGGGACACCAGCAACCACTTCCTCCCCCGGGGCAGCTTCACCCGATTTGCCGACTGGAGGTTCATCCACAGTGCCCGGCTCAACTGCGTCCCGCTAAACGGAGCAGTCTGCCATGGGAATCGGGACAAGCGATACAGGAAGTGCGGCTACACCAATGAGATGCTGCCCCACATCCTGTGTAGTTGCCCCACGTCCTGTGTAGCTGCAAGCCCCATTCGAGAGCTTGGCAGCTGCGACACAACGCCATCCAACATCTCCTGGCCAGAGCCATCCGGCCACCCATGGGGAAGGTTGCTGTAAACTCTGCTATCCCCGGAACCGGACATCTTCATCACCAACGAGGACTGGAAGAAGATCATCATGGTGGACGTCACAGTGCCCTTCAAGAACAGGATCTTGGCCTTCCATGATGCCCGAGCTCGAAAGGTAGAGAAATACACCCCTCTGGCTAAGGGAGCTAAGGGCTACCAGGTTCAGACACACGCACTGATCGTCAGAGCCAAGGGCACATGGGACCCCAGTAACGAGCGAGTGCTGAGAGAATGCGGAATTGGTCAACGCTACACTCGGCTGATGTGGCAACTCATGGTGTCAGACGCCATGAGGTGGTCAAGGGACATCTACATAGAACACATCACCGGACATTGGCAATACCACGATGGATGAGCTGGAGTGCCGATGAGAAGTGCAGTCAGGAAAGTAACTGAAATACTTTCCTCATGGATTGTATTTTCTAAATGGACAACCGACCTAATTCTCAATTACTGAGGGACAATCTCCACTCATTGATATATTTTACTTTGCACAACGAAATCTCTGTACAACTTTTCACGAGTGATGTACCCAAGTATTTGGATTCTAATATCTAAATTATATTGTTAAATCTATTCACCTAAATTTGGATTATTGCTGATTATGTACTCTCTTTTTGCCCCAGCACCCCCACGAACATGATACAGTTCTGCGGTGATCTGGAAGCCTACTTTCGCCGCCTCCGACTCAAAGAATACTTTCAAGATAACACTGAACAGCGCACTGATACACAGATACCCTCCCACCAACAACACAGGAAGAAGAACTCCACATGGACTCCTCCTGAGGGTCGAAATGACAGTCTGGACCTATACATAGAATGCTTCCGCCGACGTGCACAGGCAGAAATTGTGGAAAAACAACATCGCTTGCCTCATAACCTAAGTCGTGCAGAACACAATGCCATCCACAGCCTCAGAAACCACCCTGACATTATCATCAAAGAGGCTGATAAAGGAGGTGCTGTTGTCATCATGAACAGGTCTGACTACCAGAAGGAGGCTGCCAGACAACTCTCCAATACCAAATTCTACAGGCCACTTTCCTCATATCCCACTGAGGAATACACTAAGAAACTGCACCATCTACTCAGGACACTCCCTACACTAACACAGGAACAAATCAACATACCCTTAGAGTCCCGACCGGGGTTATTCTATCTACTACCCAAGATCCACAAACCTGGAAATCCTGGATGCCCCATCATCTCGGGCATTGGCACTCTCACTGAAGGACTGTCTGGATATGTGGACTCCCTACTCAGACCCTACGCCACCAACACTCCCAGCTATCTCCGTGACACCACAGATTTCCTGAGAAAACTACAATGCATTGGTGACCTCCCAGAAAACACCATTCTAGCCACCATGGATGTAGAGGCTCTCTACACAAACATCCCACACACAGATGGAATACAAGCCGTCAGGAACAGTATCCCTGATGATGACACAGCACAACTTATTGCAGAGCTCTGTGACTTTATCCTCACGCACAATTATTTCAAATTTGGTGACAATATATACCTCCAGACCAGTGGCACCGCTATGGGCACCCGCATGGCCCCACAATATGCCAACATTTTTATGGCTGACCTGGAACAATGCTTCCTCAGCTCTCGCCCACTCATGCCCCTTCTCTACCTACGCGACATTGATGACATCTTCATCATCTGAACCCATGGGAAGGAGACCCTGGAAGAATTCCACCATGATTTCAACAGCTTCCACCCCACCATCAACCTCAGCCTGGACCAATCAACACGGGAGGTCCACTTCCTAGACACCACCGTACAAATAAGCGATGGCCACGTTAACACCACCCTATACCGAAAACCCACCGACCGCTACGCCTACCTTCATGCCTCCAGCTTCCACCCCGGACACACCACACGATCCATCGTCTACAGCCAAGCACTGAGGTACAATCACATCTGCTCCAACCCCTCAGACAGAGACGAACACCTACAAGATCTTCACCAAGCATTCTCAAAACTACGATACCCACACAAGGAAATAAAGAAACAAATCAACCGAGCCAGACGTGTACCCAGAAGCCTCCTGCTACAAGACAGGCCCAAAAAAGAAACCAACAAAACTCCACTGGCCATCACTTACAGTCCTCAGCTTAAACCTCTCCAACGCATCATCAGTGATCTACAACCCATCCTGGACAATGATCCCTCACTTTCACAGACCTTGGAAGACAGGCCAGTCCTCGCCCACAGACAACCCGCCAACCTTAAGCATATTCTCACCAGCAACCACGCACCGCACCATAACAACTCTAACTCAGGAACCAACCCATGCAACAAACCTCGATGCCAACTCTGCCCACATATCTACACCAGCAACACCATCACAGGACCTAACCAGATCAGCTACAACATCACCGGCTCATTCACCTGCACGTCCACCAATGTTATATATGCCATCATGTGCCAGCAATGCCCCTCTGCTATGTACATTGGCCAAACTGGACAGTCACTACGCAAGAGGATAAATGGACACAAGTCAGATATCAGGAATGGCAATATACAAAAACCTGTAGGAGAACACTTCAACCTCCCTGGCCACACAATAGCAGATGTAAAGGTAGCATCTTACAGCAAAAAAACTTCAGGACCAGACTCCAAAGAGAAACTGCTGAGCTCCAGTTCATTTGCAAATTTGACACCATCAGATCAGGATTAAACAAAGACTGTGAATGGCTATCCAACTACAGAAGCAGTTTCTCCTCCCTTGGTGTTCACACCTCAACTGCTAGCAGAGCACCTCACCCTCCCTGATTGAACTAACCTCGTTATCTCCATACTGATTTATACCTGCCTCTGGAGATTTCCATTACTTGCATCTGAAGAAGTGAGGTTCTTACCCACGAAAGCTTATGCTCCCAATACTTCTGTTAGTCTTAAAGGTGCCACAGGACCCTCTGTTGCTTTTTACAGATTCAGACTAACACGGCTATCCCTCTGATACTATGTATCATATGACTTCTAAAAACAAACTTTGTATTTGTGGATAATCTAAGCACTATACCCAGCTGTACACTCTTTGCTCAACCTGTGTATTTTATATATATATATATATTTTAATATTAGCTTTAATAAAAATTTAAAAAATAAAAATAAATAAGTTCTTATCAGCTATGTGCTCAAAAAACCAAATAAATGGGTCAAAGGGTATCATTATCGAAGGGGAAATTCAGAAGAGTGATAGACCTAACTAGTTAGTGGACTGGAGCACTCAACTACTGTGTCCTGTTGTTTTACTACCAGAATTGCAATTTCTTCCATTGTGAGTCACATGCATGCATTTTTATGTTTTTTTAATAAACATACTTACAAAATGAATCAACAATCTTTTGTGTTTCATTTAATAAAATGTGTATGTTTTTTTTAAATTTCCTCCAAAAAAAACCCCACCCTGAATTTTTTTCAGATTGGGGAAAAATCTCAACGTGGTATCTTCACTCAAATATTCTCTGCGGTGAAGACAGATGTAAATAAATCCTCTGTCCTTATTTTCAAATTGCTCCCTTTACTCCCTGGGAAAAGATTGGAACCTTTGAATTGTATAGGCTTCCAATATACTTAAGTAATTTCTTTTTATTTTGTTTTTACCCCTTTGGCTATTTATCCTCTTCAAATTCCTTAGGCCTCTGAATTTCCAGCTTACATTTTACCTACTTACAGTTTATTCTATTTTCCCTTGGTTTGGATTTCCATTTTCTGAATGATATATCTCTTTGGCTTGAAGAACCTTTTGAACTTTGCCATTTAACCATGCTAGAGTTTTGGGTTTTTTTGCTTCCTGATTTCTTTACTGTTTAGGGGCATGCATACTTTCTGTAATTCTGTTATGGTTTGCTTAAGAAATGTCCAAGCTGAATTAAAGGATGTCAGCCTACACTTCTGGCTCTCCTTGCCCTCTGGCGAGAAGCTGGACTCCAGCTCTGGCTCTCTGACCTCCTGCTCCCTGAAATAACACAGGAGGCATGCACTGTAGCCCAACTACCTTTCTCTTATGGAAAAAGCTGGTGAGCAAGAGGCAGGTGCAGGCCACTCAAGGACACTAAAAGCAAAATGCTGGGTGCCTGGCTGCAGAAGAATGGTAAATTCCATTGTAAAACTTCTTGAGAAAATGTCAATTTTTGTGGCCACAGAATCACAACATCCACAAGGACCCTCACTGAGATGAATGGAACAATTCATTTCTCTCAGAGCTATTATTTCAGGCCTTCTGCAGACTCAGGAAGACAATATTGCATTGGTTTACACATAGTTTACATTTTCTATGTTTTTATCACAACCATATGGGCTAAACACACTATTTTAAAAATGAAAACAGATTCTAGAGCACAATTCTGTAACAAATTCAGAGGCCCTGGAGCATACAGGACCCTGGCCATAGTCTTAACAGGATCATCATAAAAAACAAATAGTACCAAAATGCAGCAGGAGGATTATTTTTCCAGCTATCCGCTCTAGAGTTCTTATTTGGGAACTGCCTGACAGCCCTGTGAACTTCCTCTCTAGCTGCACTTAGACAAGATGAGCACTTTATATAGCTTTAGTTGGTCAAATAACAACCAACTGCTAAACTAACTCCACTTTTTTTTAGTCCTTGCTGCTCTGGGAAAGAGCCAGCCCAGTGTCATAATGGACTATTTGTATTGCTTTACACCTTTTTCAAAGAAATGGATATCATCAGCACTGTTTTGTAACACAGACTAAGACAACTACCTCACCATAGTCTACTTTTAGAGATGGAGCTCATGTCCATGCTCTCTCTGCTGGTGCTCTTCTAGACGCTGCTCTAAATTCTCAGCTGCCAGCATATAATCTTGGATGACATGAAAGTCTTGAAAAAGATACCCACCATGGAGTCAACATTGAATCGAAAAGAGGAAATAAAACTGTTTTTTTCCCCGTCTTTGGCCAAAATAAATACATTTGTTCATGGGGGAAAAATAGGTGGAAAAAGAAGCCAGGCTTTTTCAGAGAGTTTGAACCAATACATTGAAGAAAGTGTTCATCCTTAGTAAAACCATTACTCATAATTTTGCCAAGGTCACTGAGTACTTGGATTTAAGTAAACTCGAATAAGGTAACCTGAATTGTCTGTGGGCTAAGCCAGATTCAGCCAAACACTTAAGTACATGCTTATTTTAAAGCATGTATATAGCTGTGTAAAGATGGATAATAAGCATGTGCTCAAGAGCTTTGCAGAATCAGTCTTTAATTTGCACAAACAACTTTTTTTTTCTGAAAACCCACCATGTTTTGCATTATGAATCCATGTAGCCAGCTCCTTTATTTCTTCCACCTCTTGGATTTGTATCATTGTAGCTACTTCAGAATAGTCAAGGAAACAGTTATTGATTAAATTGGCTTAGATGAGGAACATTGGCGGCCCTTTTGAACAAATCCACATCTGCATTCTACAAAATGTCCTTGATGAATAAAGCCCTTAAACCTACTGCTTTGTACTTCATTCAACAACTTCACCTCTGAATGATCTTATGTTATTACATTACACAGTATAAGACAGCGAGGCTGGAGGTCTCAAATAATGAAGCAAGTATGGAAAAATTATCCTGTATGGCAATATTAAATGCATCCAGAAACTGGTGCCAGAGAGAGAAGCTTGGTGGCTTAGTTTACATCCTGGATTTTAAGCATAAGCTATAAATACCATATGCACACGAAAACATTCAGTCATTTAACTACAGTATGCTAAAACCTAGATTTAAAGTAGTTGTATGTGCATTCATTTGCTACTAGCAGTGCTCTATATTACCGTAGAGATTTTAATCTACCGTACTTGTCAGAAATATTATGTCTTTACCTAAAGTTTGGAAGACTTCATTCAGCAAAACTTCATTTACCACTGCAGAACTGACATTTCCAACATGATGAGACCAGCTCTGATAAATAGTTTGCAGCAGAAGGGTCTGGGCTCTAGTTGCTTGAACTGTCAGATTTGGAAGTTCAAATATGCATTCTGTTAGTGGAACATGAGATCGCTTGGTCCTGTTTTAAAAATTGAAAAACAAAACAGAAAGTGATTAATTTAGTACCTAGTACTGGCAAATATACCAAAAAACTGTAATCATGAGAGCTGAGGCTGCAAGCAGCTGGCTTTTAAGGCATGAATTGTACTTTATTGCTGGCATTTCATAATTTACACACAAAAAAAAACCCCACTAGATTACAAATATGATTGGATATCAAAAGAAATTTCATTTCTCATTGTTATCTGCCTAAAAAAAACCAAATATGTCATGCACTATTAGAAAGAATAACTGACTTCTCATGCCTTCATCCCAATTATCTCAAAATTTTTAAACATTTAAATAAAAAACAACTTGTCCTACTGATGCGTTCCCACCAAAATAGTACTTCGTGTTTTCACTCTTGCAAATCTAAGCATCGGGCACATGTATAGCAACCACACTGTATGCATAAAATTCAGAACAACAGGAAAATTCATTCTGGGATTATAGTCCATTGGCGAGTGCTGGTGATGACAAACCACAAGCGCAAACCTCAAATAGTTAATCTAATCCCCAGAATTCCTCAATGTTATAATCTCCATAATTCAAATATTCTGGAGAGGTTTTTAATATAAAATATGAATCAAGGCACATGCTCCCTCTGTACTCCAACTAATGCTGCCTTCACCTTTTCCTTCTCCCACAGCTGCTACTGTCACCATCTTCCAACCTCAAATGCCCCAAACTGCTACTACAGATCTTCCCCTAAATTCTCCCCCACTTTCATTGTTGATCCTTATTCACGGTCAATCCTCCTTCTATCACTACTGCTTTTCCAGCTACGCATATCTTGCCCTACTTCTGAACCTTTCCCCTAACCACTCCACCAGATCTAGCTGTTCTATTTTCTATCTATATATTTGTGACCCACCCAGCACTAGAATATCTGAACATTTCCCAAGTATTCAGGGATTTATCCTCATAAAACCCCTGACAGTCATTTTTCTGATCTTAACTATATCTAAAGGTAGTAAAAGGGATATCAATTATGTACTTATAAATACGAAATATTAATATACACAATATTTTAAAATTATTTTTGTTACACATTAGTTATAGATTTGGCAATGTAGCTGTTTAACATTACTAAAATGGGGGAAAGTGTTTATAAATTGAATCATTTGCAAATATTTTATTTAAAAAAATGTAGTGAGTCACTAAATGAAACATCTGTTACGTTGCACTACCAGAAGAAAATAATTTTAAAACAGCCATGCTGACGGTATCTTGGCAAATAAAAGTAACAGAAATGAGCTTTTCCTCACTCCTCATACTTAGAACTCACTGAATATGCACTCTATTTAGCCACTATCAGTTTTCAAACTCTTTCTCAGATTTGATTCCTTTTCACAGCATTATTTTAATTTATTTCCAGGCACATCCGCTTCCAACAACAGCACTTCTGGGAATGACACAAAAATACATTTGTAGCCCACTGAACACAAGGCAGGCAAGTAGTACTCTACATCAGTAGTCAGGGGTTACATTTTTCTTTAAGCTCCAGGTAATATCTATATGTTATAAACAAACAAATCAATGTATCGTATTCACTGAAAACCAGAAATATACTGATAGTTTCATCCTGCAGTTTCTTTTTCCAAAACATATCTGAAATCTGACACTTTCTTGTCCTTAACCTAATCAGCTGCCTTGATCACAGCAATCTATTCTTCCTGACATCCACATCAGTCCCCAGCAATCTGTCCAAAATCCCATCAATGCCACCAACATTATTTTCCATACCCATCATTTAGATTATGGTATCATCCATTTAGAATCCTTTGACTGGCTTCCCAGTGCCCCACACATCAAATTACATTTATCTCCACTTTCAAGGTCCTACAATACACTTACCAAACACACCTCCTTGATCTCAATAATTTTGCATATCCCAGCTGTTACTCTGCCAGTGACACCAGCTTTGATGCCCCCTTTCTTTCCTTCTCCAACTTCTGTCTCCAGATCCCTTTTTTCCCCCCATACTGTTCCTTATGCATGGTATATACTCCCAATCGCTGCACACAAAGGCATTACCCACTCCTAATTCATATTCTTACTATAAACTCATTTTTCCTGTGTTGCCTATTAGCAAGTTAATTAACAAGATTTTAATTGTGTGTAAATACACATTTTATATCACCAAGCCAATGTGCATATACCTGTGTATCTCCACGATATCATGTTAACCCATGCCCTTCCCCATCCCTTTTATTAATTGCTTATATTTTGGTGGTGCCCAGAGGTCTCAATCAAGATTGGAGCAAGATTGTAAAACAAGCTGCTTATACACAAAGACATGGTCCCTGCCCCAAACAGTTTACAATTCAACACCCTGATCCCATAGACACGTATATTTTTATGTTCAAGTTTACTCATACAAATTGTCACAGAACCATAGGGTTACAAGTGAATGCAAGGATCATCTAGCCTAATCCCCTGCCAAGATGCAGGATTTGTTGGGTCTAAACCATACAAGAAACACGGCTATCCAGCCTCCTTTTGAAAACCTCCAGTGAAGAAGCTTCAACAACATTCCGAGGCAGTCTGTTCCATTGTTCTACTGTTTGGAAGTTTTTCCTGAGATTTAATCTAAATCTGCTATGCTGTAGTTTAAACCCACTGCCTCTTGTCCTGGCCTCTGTGGCAAGAGAGAATAACTTTTCTCCATCTTTTTTATGGCAGCCTTTCAAGTATCTGAAGACCGCTATTGTATCCACCCTTAATCGCCTCTTTTCCAAACTAAACATACCCAGGCCCTTCAGCCTTTGCTCATATGGCTTCCATTCTATCCCTTTAAATCACCTTTGCCACTCACCTCTGGATCCTTTCTATATATGATCACCAAAACTGGACCCAGTACGCCATCTGAAGCCTAATCAGTGCCGAGTAGAGCGGTACTATCACCTCTCGTGACTTGCATGCTATGCCTCTGTTAATGCAACCTAAAATTGCATTTTTTCCCCCCAACAGCATCGCATTGCTGACTCATGTTGAGGTTGTGATCCACCACATCCCAGATCCTTCTCAGCAGTGCTGCTGCTGCCAAGCCAGTTTTCTCTCACTCTGTGCATTTGGTTTTTCTTCCTTAAGTGTAGCACCTTACATTTGCCTTTGTTCAATTTAGTTTTCTTATCTACAGTTCAGTTCTCCAATTTATCAAGATTCCTCTGAATTTTAGCTTTATCCTGCAAAGTATTGACAACTCCCACTAGCTTTGTGTCATCTGGAAACTTGATCAGTATGTTCTCTTTACCTATATCCAGGTGTAGCGGTGTGGTTACCCCGCTCCTGCCCTGAAGGGCTTAAAACAGCCCTGGAGGAGGGCTGTGGAAGGGCAAGACGCCTGGGCAGATTGGGAGGAAGCAGGCTCAGCTGGGGCCATGCCCCAATCAGGGCCCAGCTGGCCCTATAAAGGCTTGAGCCGGGAGCTCAAACAGACAGTCTACTCTCTCTGCCTGCAGAGAGAGAAGGGTCTGGCTGCAGGGAGCTTAACCAGGTATCTGGAGTGGAGCAGGGCTGGGGAAAGGCCAAGGGAGCTGGTGAGCTCCGGCCTAGGAAAGCCCCAGGCTGCAGGCCTGGTAAGGCCTATTAGGTACTGGGTTGCAGGGGGCAGCAGGTCCAAACCCCTTTGCCTGTGATGAGTGGCTTATACAATGCAGTCTGCCCCAGTGAATGGGGGCTAGATGAGGACTGGCAGTAGCCAAGACTGAGGCGAAGTGGAGAGAGTGGGTGGGGGTTCCCCTGGGAGGGGGAGACCCAGAGCTGTGAGGGGTTACTGCCAGGGGGCAGCACCCCAGACAACAGGGCACTGGGTCCGGGAGGGACACGGGGGCCAAGCAGTAGCGGAACACAGGCCTGCAGAGGGCACTCCAACGGCTGGAGAGCTAATTCCCAAGACGACCAGCAGGAGGCGCCACAGGGGTGAGTCCCATGCCTCTATACCAGGTCATTAATAAAGATGTTAAACACCGGATCCAGAACAAGATCCCTGAGGAACCGCACTTGAGACCTCCCTCCAATCCGACATCATTCCATTAATATTTATTCTTTCTCTGCAGTTGTTTAATCAATTATGTATCCACTCAGTGGTAGTTCCACCAAGCCCACAATTCTCCAGCTTACCTATCAGAATGTCATGTGGGACAGTGTCAAAAGCTGTGCTGAAGTCCAAGTACATTATGTCCACCGCATTCCCCCATCCACCAAAATCAGTTACCGTGTCAAAGAAGGAAATTAAGCTGGTTTGGCATGATTTGTTCTTCATAAATCCATGTTGGCTGCTAGTGATTATCCCTTCATCCTCCAGGTATTTGCAAATTGAATGTTTTATACTTTGCTCTGGTAGCTTCCCAGTTCTCAAAGTCAGACTGACTGGTCTATAGTTCCCTGGCTCCTCCTTTTTAAAGATGGGCACTACGTTAGCTCTTCTCCAGTCTTCTGGGACCTATCCTATCATCCATGAGTTTGTAAATATTACCACCAGTGGCGCCAAGATTTCTTCAGCGAATTCCTTCAATACCTTTGAACAGCAAATAGCATCCAGCCAACTGATTTGAATTCATTCAAATTGGACAGAAGATCTCTGACCTGTTCTTTACTTACCTTGATCCGCATCCTTTCCCGTTTATTCTCTATGGTAACTTCACTAGTCATCTGGTCACGTTATTTTTTGTGAGAAGACTGAAGCAAAGTAGGCATTGAGCAGCTCTGCCTTCCTATCATCTTCTGTTACCAGTTCAACTTCTCCATTGAGCAGCAGACCCACACCACACTTGATCTTTCTTTTTTGTCTGACATATTTGAAGAACCCCTTCTTGTTGTTTCTAACATTTCTTGACAGCTGCAATTCATTTACTACCTTGGTTTTCCTGATTTTGTCCCTACATGCTTATGCTATTTCCAGGTATACTTCCTTGGTGACACGTTCTTCCTTCCATTTCCTGTATGTATCCCTTTTTGGTTTTAGATTAGCTAAAAAGCATCTTGTGCAGTACACTGGCCTCCTTTAGCTCTTCTTCTCTTTCTTCCGCATCAGTATATTAATGTACAAGACTCAAGACAAAAACATTATGCAGAAAGAGGGGAGCCACAAGTCTCATACTACTAGTCCCCTCTCTCTAACACGGCACAAGGCACCACTAGCCATGTGAAGGGCAAAAGTGCAAAGTTACAACAGTCACAAGCCAGAGCCCAAAAACGCATGTTAGCAGAGCCTTTGGCAGACATTAACAGAAAATCTCCAAATTTCCCTGAAGGCAAACCAGCATAAGTTGATATACTACTATGGTAGTGTCAATCGTCATCAGAGTCCTTCCTACCAGGCCTTCTCTCAAGCCATGCCCACTTTTGTAACATGGACCTCAATGCATTAGTGTCATTGTTCCATTTTCCTTTATGTCTCTTAAAAATATGCTCTTCTACTTTTTGTTTTCACAGTATGATTTCTTTAGTTTTAATGTTTGGCTCCTTAAACTAAATGCTTCCAATTCCCTTAATATGTAATCTGATGGAGGATGTTTCATAACATACATTTGAAAGAAAGACAGTAAAATGTAATGGCACACAACTATTCAGCAAAAAATAGGACTAATATAATTATCAACGCATGTCTCTATAGTAAGGCTTTTCTAATGAATAATAAATGTACTTGCAGAGAAAAGGGGATATCCAGAGAGCTGCAACAATACTTACAGTGTAACATCTTGGAAAAACTTCATTTTAAAAACTAAGACTATTCATTTAATGTGTAGTGCAGCTACTGTACTGAACTACAGTGACTTTTACACTTACAGATTTCATGTAAAAGATTCCCTGATGGGTAGTAATAGTGTATTAAATAAAAACTTTTTTTACAATATGCAAATTCTAAACTTACTATAGTTTTTTAATACTACCATAGGGACAAAATACATTATTCATTTTCAGAGAAAGGAAAGGTGAAGAAAATAAATCCTGCTATGCACAGAAAGGCAGGAAACAAAAAAGGAGAAAAAAATTCTACTGTACCATGTGTGCAGCAAATGTTTCTTAAAGGAAATTTTAACTAGGACTGGCTAACGATGAAAGTGCATTTTATAATTCAAATTTTATTATAATGGTTTTGAAGTACAAACAATGCATTTAAAAGCACTATATAATATACATTTGCTACCAAACTGCACCTGTTAATACAAAATATCCACTATTAATAAATTTAATGAGCTATATTTAACCAGCTTTTATTACCTAACAGATATATTCAAACAAACAAATATAAACGAATATTCACGTAAAACTAAATTTTTTTCATTGAACCACGTCAGATCTTAATTTCAACTTTGTGCCACTATATTTTGGTAGATCATTTTGGTTCATACAAAATAACTGAATATGAATTCATACTAAAATTAATCATATTAAAACTTACTGTAATTATATAGCGGATTGCTTCTACACTTTAAAAAGCACTAATCAAATTCCATTTAAAAATCTTATTAACAACAATAATAAAAATAATTATTTCTCAAATCTTTCTTATATCCAGAGTTAAAGTTCAGATCCAAACATATGTTCATTTAGCAAAACAGGTTAAAAAACTATCAATTCAAACATTATTCTCCAGGGCAAAATAAATCCTAATGTAACTAGCGGGTTAGGCAACTCATTAAAGCTAAACTTGGACAAATTCCAGGATAAATTTAAGGAAATAGGAACAAGCAAGTCTTGCTGTGTAGTGGCATGGAGTGAAAATGAATCTGTCCTAATTAAATGATTTTTAAATACACTTTGCTGTACGCAGTTTGCTGACAAACTGTAATACAGACTTGCTGAAATATTTGGATAAATCTGGCATATCATTAAAGAAAATAGTTTTCTTCACTGTTTTTGAATGAAATCATGAATTGGTCCTTATTATGCTCCGAGCATAGGCATTAATATAACCAATCCATGCAAGTTCACAGGGCTGCCATGAAATATTTGCAGTGTGTAGACTTTAGGAACAGCAACCCATTCTTTTAAAATCAACACCTCATAGTGATTGAAAGAATATAGTGGTGAACAGCTGGCTCCAGAGGTTTATACAGAGTCCCAAAATGCAAGACTGGAACCTGCAAAATGTTTCCAAAAATTTAATTTTTGTTATTACTCATATCCTGTACAGTAAAATACGATTAGTTCATTTTTTCCAAAATAACAAAACTGGTAACCTGCTACTAGAACCTAGTGAATGTGCTTTAAAAGAACCTGAATGTACTTTAAAAGCCTAAATATTGGCAGACATTTTAACAAATTTGTTTTTATATAACCAGGATATAATTTTTACATTCAGTTATTTAATACGGACAAGATTCACTTGCAGTATACGCAATGTCTCCCATATAATTCAATCACTGATTTCTTTGATCCTCCATTTAAACTGATAAAAACTTCAGGAATAAAGTCATTTATATTGCCAACACCACAATTTCAAACCTTTAATTTATCATCTTTTAAGCAAGAATTATTGGATAATCCAATCCATGCCTATAAAAATGTCATTTAATTAATAAGGAATACCAAAACTCTGAAGAGAAAAAAGAAAAATAATCCAATGATGACTAACAAATGTTTTTAAAATACTGAATTCCAGTCACTATGATATGCTATGCAAGTTATGGCCCCCATTTTCTCCTTATAGGAGGAAATTCTATCTTCTAGAGATAAATGATGTATCTTTACTCTTGAGGCACTAAATTACTACTGTGATGAGTGCTACAGAAATGCCAGTAAAACAAATTAAATAAAAATATAAAACTAGCAGGTGCAATAAAAATGTATGACTTTGCTCCATTAATAAACCTCAAGTGTGACCCATTAGAGGTCACCTCTACTTACTTTATTAAGTTCTGCATAACTGAGTGTGTGGCACCTCATTTTGGTCTCTTAAATGGGTGAAATTTCAGGGAGTACCACTAATTTTTCCAATCTGACCTCTATAAAGCATGCTAGTCAGACAATTAATCAGAATGGGGAAACCACTAAATTATGGTATTCACAAACCAGTATTTTTCTGTTTAATGTAAAGGCAGAAGAGTCTGGCTGGGTAATAATGAAGTTTCATTTCTGTTTTCTGAAGAGCCAGAGGACACATTGTCTTTGGAAAAAGACTGACAAACCTTTGCTAGAAACAATTTTGGAAAAAATAAAAAAATGCAAGCTTCAGTGATACTTTAGAGAACAAGTCTAAAGTGTGGAATTCTACAATTAGGAATATAACATTGATAAAAATGTTAAATAGCATAGGGCCAAGAACCGATCCCGGTGGGCCCGCATCAGAAACACACCCACTTGAAGATGATTCCACATTTACAATTACATTTTGAGTCCTGTCACTTAGCCGGTTTTTAATCCATTTAATGTTTGCCGTGTAAATTTTGTATTGTTCGAGTTTTTTAATCAAAATGTCACAGAATACTACTAGCTTTAGTTGTGAATGACAGCAGCTGGCTAAAGCCACTAAAGCTAAAAAAAAAAAAAAAAATCCTCATAATATTTGTAAATCTAATATTGTAGCATTATGCTCATGCATGAGAACTTAAAAGTTAAACTGATTAAAAACTGACTAGACACAAAAGTGAAACTAAATAATCCATCTTCATCATCCAAGCTCAGGAGAAAGAATAAGTAAACATAGTAGGAAGTGTTATAGATTTTTAAAATTCTTTCAGTTTTAACAATCGAGGGAATTATTAGTAACATAGGTAAATTTTATACATATGATATATAGATATAGATATCAACTCTTGCATGGGAAACAGAGAACAACAGGAGCTGGGAGGTCAAAGGGAAAAAAAAGTCAAATATATTATTTTAAAAAGTAAATGTACCTTAACTTTTAAGTCTGCCAAAACACTATGCATAATTTAAGACTGTGAATTTCCTCCCTATCCCAAGTTTTGTAGTTAATCTTTAAACTTTAATTATTTTTTCTTACAACTCTTTGGAAATTTGTAGATTACAGAGGTGGAGCTTCAATTTAGTTTGCCTCCTGCCCCCAAAGACTGAAGATGGTGGACATTTGGACACTCCCTGAAGCAAGCATATGGGAAGGATGGGAAGCCATGGGGTCCTCCCAGAAGACTCCTGAGATAAAGGGGAGGATCTGTGTCCTCGGATTAGGAGTGGTGGCTTTGTAGGAGCCAGCATAGGACTAGGGGAAAGGGTCTAGTAGGCAGGAAGGGGCCTCAGATAAGAACTACCTTGCTGGTGGGGGCAAAGATAGAGGTGCCCTGGGCAGGAGCACCTGGGAGACGGGGTGGAAATCCAAGGATTTAGTCACTCATTATGAGCTCTCAATCAGGCCACAAGCCCAGTGTCTTCATCTCCCCCCTGGCCTGGAGGCAGTGTAGCAGGAGAAGCCAGAAAGGGGTGGAAAGCTGAAGAGCCAGAATGCTCACACAACTGATACTAGTCTAACCTGAGGAGGGTTGGGAATGGGGAAGAATAGGCTCCCATCATTGCCCGCTCTCCCAGGTTTCTAATGTAAGGGGAGGAGCCAAATGAAGTCCTTTGAGGGGAGAAGATTGGGAAGGTCTGGGGGTGAAGATAGGTGTCAAAATAACATGCTGAAGGAATGACAAGTGAAAAGGTAGTTAAGTTGAAAGGCTTGCAGAGGAGGGTGTAAGGGTGGGGAAAATACTTGGAAGATGAGGGTGGGTGGTGAGAGTGTGTACTTGGGAAGAGGAAGCGAGGGTTAGGAAAAATGAAATTTCTTTGTGGAGATAGAAGGGGATGGTGGCTGTGGAATGAAATGCTGATGATGGGAAGGGGAAGATAATTAAATGCTGGAGTCCAACTATTTCCTTTCCTTTCTTTATTGTTCTCTCTATTCTATTTTTGCACTTCATCTCTCTCCTCAGTTCTAAGTACTCCTAGAATAATATATTAAAATGTATGCAAAACAAGCACATTTAAATAAATTTGCTCCTCTGGTGCTTTAAAGATGTTGGTATGTATGAGGTTACCATTATCAGAGGATTAACTGCTGCTGACTGAAAGGGACTCAGACGGAATTTTTTTTCATAAGGTAGGGACTTAGCTATGGACTAAGACACTGGTTTCATTTCTATTTCTGAAGATTCACAAGATACACAACTCCTTAGGTGACACTACAGACTAACCCAAAGTCTATATTAGAAACTTTTGCTGGCAGAATAATGTTGATCAGGGTGAGATTTTTCTTTTTACAATTCTATATCAGCATAACACTAATGTAGAAGCAGTTCTACAAGTATAGAAGTGCTTTCACTGATACAGTTTATTTCGCTTGGGAAACTAGCATGAACTATACTGGCAAGGAAACTCTTTCTCCACAGGTATACCTATACCAGCAAACCTTTTCTAGTGTAGACTGAGCCTATGAAATCATCACTAGAAAAGATCAGAGGAGAAAGACTAAAAGGGGTGGGGGGTGTTAGTGTGTGTGGGAGAGAGAGTGTGTGAGGCAGGGGGGCGGAGGTAAATGTCAAAGTCCAGCTGAAACATTGCACTGATGGAGACGTTACAGTTCATGTTTTTGTTCCACGAATATGCATTGTATAAGTAGCAGAAAGAGTGTGAAGGCTGTAAAGGAAGGATTATATTGGCAGTCTCACTACTTAATAACTTTGTTTAAAAATATTTTAAAGTATTTCAGGTACGATTCAAAATTTCTTGTTTGTATTAAATGTAAATAATTGTATACTAGTAAATGTGTTTCATTTCTCTCCAACAGCTACGCTAGCCCTTAGTGAAAACTATATTTTAGATTTAAATGCAACGGCCCTGGGTTTGCCATAGAATGCTTTCTAAAAAATACTAAAATCTTTGAAGCAGTTTTTAAACACACAAAAAGATTTTGCAGACATATAAGGGGAAAAAAAGTTGGGTTTAGTTTTGGCCTACTAACTTTGAAAGTGTCTTGTTACTATTATTTAAACATTAAATAGTTCCACAAACCCTGGTGAGTCTCAAGACCATCAAAATAATCAGATACAGACATATTTAAAAAGATACTGTAAGTATAATAAAATGTCACAGAATAACATTCTCCCGCTGTAACATAAATGCAAAATCAAAGCCAAGACATCTATGGAAAATACATATTGGAACATAACTGATATACTTATTTTCAAAGCAAGAGCCTTTCAGTCTGACACAGTATTCCAGTATAACTTCATTTATGTTATGCCAAATGACTTCAGTATATTCGAGACAGCAAAGAATGCATTTTAAGCTCTCAGCAAGATGTAATTCCATAAGTAACTAGAAAAAGAGGTTGAAATCCCGATATTGACTTCAGTGAGACCCAGATTTCATCCATAGAATTTTTGCATATGCAACTGCACACCTAAACAGATTGACTGAAGCACAAGTCTGTTCTTCAGCCAACTGGAAACCACCGTATTTGAAGAAAAAAAAAAAAAAGTTGGCAAAGTACTGAAGTTATATTTAATGCATGTAAATAACCCAGATAGCCAGTCTTTCTGTCCTGCTCTTTAGCCACTAGAATGTGCTTTGTCTTATATAACTATTAAGTACTTTACCCAAATTCTTATAAAAGTTAATACCACCTCATATTAAAAAATAACCCTAAAATACATCTTCATAAAAACATTTGCAAATTCTTTGACTTGCAAAAAAAATACCAAAACCATGTTAGGCAAACATGTTTCCTGGGTCCTTGTTTCTTACACAATGTTTACTGTTCTACTGAACACCTTATTTGGGCATCTTTGCGCCTTTTTAAACATTCAGAAAAGTAACAATTCCCTATCTTCACAACTCTGCTTCCCTGACTTTGTCAAACAAACAAAAACAAAAACATATGGCTGTAAATTCTTATGCTTCATTTCAGGCCAGAAAATAGTGTGTGGGGGTGTTGTTGGGGGAGTAAGTTTGAGAGAAATTGGTCAAGACGTTTTTGAATTACATAGTAAAGAAAATCCAAGGCATTTAAAACAGTATAAAAAAATGTCAAAACCAGCTTGGATTCAGAACTTTCAAAACTTCTCATGTAATTTTGCCTTCCATCCCTTCTTAACTGACTGGTTAGCTGACAACAGATTTATAATGAATTTTTTAAAGAATATGTACACAACCTAAATGATGAGGTGGGGGACAACTTACAATATATGTATATTGTAGGGCTATCGATTAATTGCAGTTAACTTACGTGATTAACCAAAAAATTAATTGCAATTTTAAAAATTACTCATGATTAATTGCAGATTTCATTGCACGGTTAAACAATAGAATGCCAATTGAAATTTATTAAATACTTTGGATGTTTTTCTACATTTTTCGTATATATTGTATTTTGTGTTGTAATTGAAATCAACATGTATATTATTTTTGAGTATAAATATTTGTACTGTAAAAATGATAAATAGAAATAATATTTTTCAATTCACCTCATACAAGTACTGTAGTGCATTTATCATGAAAGTGCAACTTGCAAATCTGGAATTTTTTTTGTAACATAACTGCACTCAAAAACAAAACAATGTAAAACTTTAAAGCTTACAAGTCCACTCAGTCCTACTTCTTATTCAGTCAATCGCTAACAAAAAAAACTTCAAAAACAGACTCCAATGTGAAACTGCAGAACTGGAATTAATTTGCAAACTGGACACCATCAGATTAGGCCTGAATAAAGACTGGGAGTGGTTGGGTCATTACAAAACCTAAACCTAATTTCCCCAATACTAATTTCCCCCTACTCTTACTCACACCTTCTTGTCAACTGTTTGACATGGGCCACTCTCATTACCACTACATAAGATATTTTTCCTCCCTTGGTATCCTGCTGTTAATTGAATTGTCTCATTAGACTGACCTCACACTTGGTAAGGCAACTCCCATCCTTTCATGTATTTATACCTGCTCCTGTATTTTCCACTCCATGCATCCGATGAAGTGGGTTCTAGCCCACGAAAGCTTATGCCCAAATAAATTTGTTAGTCTCTAAGGTGCCAGGACTCCTAGTTGTTAAGACAAACAAGTTTGTTTACACGTACAGGAGATAATGCTGCCCTCTTCTTATTTACAATGTCACCAGAAAGTGAGAACAGGTGTTCGCATGGCACTTTTGTAGCCGGCATTGCAAGGTATTTACGTGTCAGATATGATAAACATTTGTATGCCCCTTCATGCTTCAGGCACCAATCCAGAGGACATGCTTCCATGCTGATGATACTCATTAAAAAAAAGGTGTTAATTAAATTTGTGACTGAACTCCTTGGGAGAGAATTGTATATCCCCTGCTCTGTTTTACCTGCATTCTGCCATATATTTTATGTTATAACAGTTTCGGATGATGACCCAACACATGTTGTTCATTTTAAGAACATTTTCACTGCAGATTTCACAAAACGCAAAGAAGGTACCAATGTGAGATTTCTAAAGATAGCTACAGCACTTGACCCAAGGTTTAGGAATCTGAAGTGCCTTCCAAAATCTGAGAGAGACATGGTGTGGAGCATGCTTTCAGAAGTCTTAAAAATGGAACACTCCGATGAGAAAACTAGAGAACCCGAACCACCAAAAAAGAAAATCAACCTTCTGCTGGTGGCATTTGTCTCAGATAATGAAAATGAACATGTGTCAGTTGGCACTGCTTTGAATTGTTATCGAGCAGAACCAGTCATCAGCATGGATGCATGTCCCCTGGAATGGTGGTTGAGGCATAAAAGGACATATGAATCTTTAGCGCATGTGGCCTATAAATATCTTGCGATGCCGGCTACAAACAGTGCCATGAAAACGCCTGGCCTCACTTTCAGGTGACATTGTAAACAAGAAGCATGCAGCATTATCTCCTGAAAAAGTAAACAAACTTGTTTGTCTGAGCGATTGGTTGAACAAGAAGTAGGACTGAGTGGACTTACAGGCTCTAAAATTTTACATTGTTTTATTTTTGAATGCAGTTTTTTTGTATATAATTCTACATTTGTAAATTCAAATTCAGGATAAAGAAATTGCACTACAGGTCTTGTATTAGGTGAATTGAAAAATACTATTTCTTTTGCGTTTTTTACAGTGCAAATACTTGTAATCAAAAAAAGTGAGCACTGTATACTTTGTATTCTGTGTTGTAATTGAAATCTATTTGAAAATGTAGAAAACATCCAAAAGTATTTAAATAAATAGTACTCTATTATTGTTTAACAATAATGTGATTAATCGCGATTAATTTTTTTAATCACTTGACAGCCATAGTATATTGTAAATTCTACAGGCTTACCTTGAGAAAACATTTGTTGCAGAAACGTTCCTGCAACCCATCCATGACATGCAAGATAAGCTCACCTTTGATTTTAGGGCATAAAATAAGGGGGGTTATGCATTAATCAAAGTACTGCATCACCATTCCTCCTATGTACTTTCCTATAGGTATAATCTTTAAGTGCCAGAATGGGTTCCTTGGCTGTCTACCAAATTCAAACCTAGAAGGCTAGGTTAGTGGAAGAGTAGGATGACAACTTCAATTTCCATTTTCCTCTTTTCTATATCCTTTGTGTGAACTGCCTTGAAAGGTGGCAGATTCTCCTCTGCCCAGGATGTTATTCCTATTTCCAGAGGGAAAACTGAACTCTGGTTACTCACTAGTTTTGGAAGGGATATAAACACTCATGCCTCAATCATAAGCCAATCTCTAACAGGAGGTAAAAGGAGACTTCCCCTGTGAGCACCATGGTTTCCCACCTTCCACTGAAGCAGCTGGTACTGGCCACCGACCTAGACAGGATATTGGATTTGATGGACTACTGGTCCAACCTTTAGGGCCATAGTTATGGGTTAGGGTTTTTTTTGTTCAGACATGAATAAACTAAATGGATATGTACTCTCAGATGTTGGGAACTTTCTTCCAAGTATGCTACTCATCCTTGCTTCCATACCGATAATGCAGGGTCTGGAGCGAATACTGGGTTGGCAGTCAGCGTGTTGTTTGTACTTAGCTGCCCACAAAGGGACAATTGGATGTGACCTGACAAAAACATCTGATTTTGCATTCCATCTATCACGGAGTCCCCAGGCGATGCTCTGGAGCTGCTCCCTACAAAGCCAGTCAGGACTCTGGTGAAGTCTCCTCTCTGTGAGCAGACTGTCTTCAGGGCAAGAAGCTCACACGGCTTCCACCTTCCTGGGTCTGACCTTGGAGCATTCAGCATCCTCTGCCCCTCCGTGCACTTCCCACAGCGAGTCTGCCCAGGCGGGGTCCTGGGGAAGCCAGAGGGTCCTGCACCCCCACTTCGCAGTCAGACGTGACTCTTAGCCAGCCAGTAAAACAGAGGTTTATTAGATGACAGGAATATGGTCTAAAACAGAGCTTGTAGGTACAGAGAACAGGACCCCTCAGCTGGGTCCATTTTGGGGGGCAGTGAGCCAGTCACTCCCTTCTGCACTTCATTCCTCATCCCCAGCCAGCCTCAAACTGATTTCCCCTCCAGCCGCTCCTCCTCTGCGTTGTCCCTTTCCGGGCCAGGAGGTCACTTGATTCCTTTGTTCTCCAACACCTTTAGCTATCACCTTGCAGGGGGGAAGGGCCCCAGCCATTAGTTGCCAGGAGACAGAGTGTCAGCCATTTATGCACACTGGCCTTTATCCCACCACCTAGAGACTTAAGAAATGCATAGGGGAAACTGAGGCACCCCTACAATATTCAGAGGAAACATTAAGAACAGTCCCACTTCGTCACACCATCAGGTGTGTGGTTCCATGTCATCAGAAGGAAATTCTGCAGGCACATTTTAAGAAACCCACTCAGTGGAAGCAGCTGATGAATGACACCAGCAATCTTAGTCACTGGAGATAATTTGGTAAATATGACCACTGCTAGGAAATGCCTTGATGCAATAAAGTTTAGGACCTTCTTTACCATTGTGGTAACATGCAAATACCTCAACTGTAGAAGATGCTTGCTAAATGCCCTAGGAGCCTGAAAGCCTGCCTGCTTGCTCCCCCAGGTTGTCTAGCACCCAAGTACGTACAGTAGAAGTCACCTAGTTGCACTCAGGGCTTTAATCAGTAAATCAGGATCATTTTGAACATGAGAAGGGATTTATCTCCACATCCCCTGCCCTCCTCCCCAGTAACACCATGATGATGCAGGTTTCTGGGAAGTAGAATCCTCGTGTCCCTTTGTTCTGGTCACCGATTATTTACATTTTAAAGTGTGGCCGGTCTGTGACGAGGGAAAGAGAGATCACTTTCCGCTTTTCAGATTCTGAGCCCCTTTCCCTGACAAAACAAGAGTTTATGGATGATGATCAGAAGGCACAAATCCCATTCTGCTGCTGCCTGAATCTGAGCCCCATTCCCTGGTAGAGTAAAAGTCCCTGGGTTGAAAGCCAAACAGGCACAATTCCCATTACACTGCAACCTGAGGAAGAATTTCACAGGACAGTGACAGAATCCTCTGCATGCCTAGACATGCTGCGAGGTGGGAGGGGATGGTGAGCTTGGTACAGAACACTGCAAGAACTTCTCTGGGGTACGTCTAGACCGCAAAGAAAAACCCACAGCATTGAGTCTCAGCGGCCAGGTCAGCTGACTCAGGCTCAGGCTGTTGGGCTTAAAAATAGCAGTGTAGATGTTTAAGCTTGGGCTGGAGACTGGGCTCCATCCGAGATCTTTGGGTTTCAGAGTCCAGGCTCCACTCTGAGTCCAAACATCGACACTGCTATTTTTAAGCCTAACAGCCCAAGCCCTGGGAGCCCAAGTCAACTGACCTGGGCCCTGAGACTCAATGCTATGGGTTTTTCTTTGTAGTGTAGACATACTCTCTATGTAGGAGAGGCCCCAACAAACACTCTCTTAGGTAAATGAGAAGGGGGTTAACCACTGGTTTTCACCACTTGCTCATTAATCACACTAATTATTGCACTACCAAGGTGATGGTTGCTTTTACCTTTCTGGGACCCAGAGTCTCTAGGGTTTGCATGACTTATACCTGAGCATCATGAGAATTCCCTGATGTACAGTGGGAAGGAAAGGGAGTTGTGTAGCAGCCCTACTTCTTTCCCCAGGTAGCTGAGGACCCACTGCAGTATCTGGGGGTTGGGTTTTTGATGCTCTTCAGGGGGTTTTCCCCCTCTGGTCCAGGTCTGTTGTGGGATTTGCTCCTTGAGCTGGCTGGTTAGTGTCTTCTGCATCCTTAGACACTCTCTCCCAAATCATAAGACGCTCCTGATCAGGATTCTCTGTGTTGTAGTCATGGCTTCTCAGGACAGGGAGGGAACCCAACATGCCAGTTCAACAGAGCTCCATGCACTGGCAGTGCAAGGTCATCTGGCTGTGAACAGTCAGAATATAATTTGCCTTCTGTAGAGCCTGTAAATGTTGCCTCCAACAGGAAACACTGCTTAGAGTTAGCCTGATGTTTGCAGGACTGCTCTGCCATGCCTGAGTGGGGACAGAGGAAGCCCAGAAGAGAAGCACTATAGTAGCAGATCCGGGTGGTTGAAACCACCAGGCTGCCTGATACCCAATCCAGGAGAAGGAGGCAGAAGAAAAATTATAAATCACTACAGCATAAAAACAAATACAAAATAAAGTTTTAAAACAAAATGATTGGGACAAATTGAACTGGCAATTTGTTCCATCGACAGAGGCAGAAAATCTGGTGGCCCGAGCAGCAAGGCGAGGCTTAGTCCAGGAGTCTCCAGCAACAACACTGGTCTGCCTCTGATTTGCACAGGTGGAGGGCATTAACCCATTAGTGACAAATGAGGAGAGAAGCTGTGCAACAGAACTTGTCATATGCTTATTCCTTAATTTCTTTAACATTCCAACTGTATTACACATGCTCCCAGGTCCTACTGAGCTTCTTGAACATGATACCCACAGAACTAGAGCTCCAGACAGGATACAAGCAAAGTAGATCCTCTGATCCTCTTCTTCCCTGATGTATTATGCTGCAGCATAATACCCTTTTCTACAACCTTAACTACAAACCTTAGCAACATCAGCAAATATGTTGAGTTGACATATGTGCACAGATTGAGTGTGCTTAAGGAGGAGACATGAGATCATAATTAAGCTTTTGTGTTATCCGTGAGGAATATTCTTGTGTTGTGTGTTTCCTTGAAGACAGAAGGAAGTTCCTTGAGAGGATTCTGGGTCAATCACTGGAAATGTGCTGTGTGGTACACTTGGGTACGTTTAAGAGATATATCCTGTAATATAGGGCTTGTCTATACAGCGTATTAGTACCTACTGAAGCAGTATGCAAAGCACACTACAGAACTTTTAGTCTGCAACAGCAGGGTCCACATGGACAATTAGTGCAAACCTCCTGGAGCAACCCAGCTTATCATGCACTAACTTGCTGTATAGACATATTTCCTTACTTTATAGGATTTGCATTGGCAAGCAACCTTATCTCCCTCAGGATTTGGAGCTGAAGCAGATCTCCAAGCATTTATGAAATCCTGTCCGTCAGAATCAGGAGGCTTTGAAGTTAAGGTTTCTTGAAGCAGCACTACTTAGAGTCTATTTTGTCATTCTTTTTTAGCCCTTGAGATAAAGGATGGAACAATGTCTGGAGGAATGGCTTCCCCCCAGCAGGCCACGCACCAAGCATGGGTGTCCAAGGAAAAGAAAACAGCAGGGGCAGAGGCAGAACTCTTGAACAGCAGTTTCTTTGCTTTTTGTTCCTCCTTAGCAGAACCAAGGACTCCATGCCAGGGCAACGCAATCCTCTCAGACAAAAGAAGAAATACATGAAACACAACACTAAACGAACACTAACCTGGATTGCACTAACTAGATGTAGCTAAAATATAGTGAATTAACTGAAACAACTGTTCCAAAAAAGACTGAGTCTGTGAAGCCAGGGAAGCTCCTCGGCCACTTACTACCACAGCTGGAAGGAACTGAGGTAGCTCATTCAACCTGTCCTCTTTTCTGTTCTCGCCCTCCAGACATTCAGATTTCCCAGGGGAGTAAACAGGCAGTTTGAGGAAATTCCAACTGACACTGCTTCAAGCCATTTGCATTAATCCAGGCTGCATTGATGGTGCATCCCAAGCATGGGAATGTGCAGAGGAGAAAATAATGATATAAATGACATATGACCTGGACCAAAATCTACCTCATAAAACATATAGATGAAACATTTCTGTATCAGCCCAGATATTTAAAACAAAAACCGAATTCTCTTAGGAATCTAATCTTTAGTACCACAGGAACCTTAACAAATATTCATCTGCAGAACAACAAAGTGCTACTCTACTGGTGATACTGTGTTACAATACTAAACTGTCCTACACCCAATTACCTCATCTGCTGAAAAATAAATTCTAGCCAAAAGAAAAATGAAAAAACAGTTAATTCCTCTCAAGATTTCTGTTTCGCATTAAGTATTATTATTAGTCAGTATGTCTTTCGAGCCATATTCTGCTAATTTTTTAGTTGCTTTTAAACGTCTGCCTGGAAGGTTTGAAAGCTATTTAATAGCCTGGCATGCAACACTACATGAATTAGTTGTAAAACACAAATATTGAAATTGTATTTTGTAGGTTACTGCCACTGTGAACAATGACACAGAAGATATTTTTAATTTTAATTATAAAATTAAGTTACATATACAGGAATTTAAAATATAGTCAGAAACACATTGAACTAATTGCTCTGAGCAAATCTCCTGGCGTTAAGCCCACATATTCATTTGTATTAAAATACCAAATTAATAAACAAAAACAAATATCACTTGTTTAAATGATAAAAATAGTTGCCAGCATCTTTATGGGAGATGGGAGGAGAACTAACTTACTTTCATCTATCAAATGTTACCTACGTTTCTCCACTCCACTTTAAAAATGTAAATATAGCAAATTATAGCATATATTGTATACAGTTAGTGTACAATTTGGAATTTTTATTTTGAAACAAGAAAAATGAAAGCTATTCTGTTGATTTATGTCAGAAATAAAGTTAAGATTTTCGCTGCTAACCGAAAACATACTACCTAAGGGATTCCATAACAGTTCATAAAATGTCTTTGTTTTTAAAAGCTCTGGTCTGTGGTATATATTTTCTCCCAAGAAATAGAAGAACATATGTAGCATCAGATGTGTGTACTTTAAGAAATTCTGGAATGTGAAATCTAAAAATCCAAATAAAGCAGGTGGTGTAATTTTGAAGGGAAAAAAATGAGTTGAAGCTTAATGACATTACCAGGTTATTCTAGCAGACTAATTCTCACTCAGTGCATGACTTCAATGAAGCTCTCAGTCCTCATGCTGATTTCGATTTAGTTCAAGTGCTATTTGATGCATTTCATCTGGAGTTTTATTCACTTCAAACTACACTTCATTTAAGCAGGCTGCTGCTGTACTCATTTATTTTTTCTACTTTATTACCCTCAAATTGGCGTTGCTTGGTTTAGATAAATTGTTTGCATAAGTTAGTTTTATCTTATTAAGATTGTGAAATATATTTATATTTTTTAAAAATGTACAAAAGCATTATACCCTAAAGACAAATGATCAAACTCGCTATTAAAATAATTTAGAAATGTAGTAAGCTATAGATGCTATTCGGGTTATAAATCCTATTCCCAAAAGTTGACATATATTTTCTCATTTTAAGACAGCACCATTTTTTGGTTTAAATTATGAGTTTTCTTTTTTCTTGATGGCCTATTGAGTTGTTTTTTCTGCCTGGGGAATTTATCATGTTACATCACATAAAGTAACCTACAGTCTACAAATAAAAAAAAGAACGATAGAAGAAGGCATAATATGCACAGAGACAAACATTATATTTAGGTTTTAAACATCTAATTCATTTTTACAAGCTAATACTTGTTAACAAGTACAGCAAACTAACGCTGAGTGAAAAAAGTTTGTTTTTCCTAATCTTAACGACTAAAGTACTCTTCACCAGTGTTGACAATTTACATCACTTCTAAATTACCATAATAAAGTCAGTATTTCATCAGCAAAATGAAAGATCAGCACACTATTTCACATAAAGTATTAGGTGTTTTTGTGAAGTATCAATGAAAAATATGATCAAGAAAAATTAATCTACCACCACCTGGTGGTGTACTGACAGTGTTAAAATATTATTATCCATTAAAATAACATAGTGCAGCTATCAGTAGTAAACAACTTAGTATATTCCAGTGTAGGATTATATATAAATCTAGTCTATTTGCATAGTTCATAAATATTAATAGGACAAAAATATTATATATTTTCCCAGTCATGCATATAAAATATTAAATATGAGGACAGTATCTTTAAAATGCTAACTTTTCTTCTCCCTGATTTCTGCTTCTTTTTTAATAATATTCCTCAAGGAGAAGACTTTCATTCAATGCAAGTAAAAATTTAATATTATATTATATTATATTATATTATATTATATTATATTATATTATATTATATTATATTATATTATATTATATTATATTATATTATTATATTATATTACCAAAGAGAAAACTCTAAAAATTTCTGCTATGACAAGCAAAATGCCATATTTAATTGAAAAAAAATTTTTAAAACAAAAATAATTTTTTTCTACAGCATACTATTTTAAACACAAGACCTAATTTGTGGAGCTAGGTTGTAGATTATCGCCCTACTTTGTTTCAAACCCTGAGTTTGTTTGAAGTGAGAACATAGCTCTTCAGTTAAACACGTTAAATTTGTCAGTTGACATCTACTCTTGGTATCATTCAAGAAAAAATGGGAGGAAGTTACTCACCTTGTGCAGTAACGATGGTTCTTCAAGATGTATCCCCCTATGGGTGCACCACAGTAGGTGTGTGTGTGCACGCCCTTGCGCTGTCAATCAGAGAATTTCAATAGCAGTCCATGCCACCCGAGCACGTGTGGCTCCCCACCTGCCACGAGGCTAGTCAGCGTGCATGGGCATTTCTCCCTCAGTTCCTTCTCTACCACAGAGTCAACCAGTAGAACTCTGAAGTAGAAGGGAGGAGGGAGCACCCATAGGGGGACACATCTCAAAGAACCATCGTTAGTGCACAAGGTTACTTCTTCGTGTAGTGTCCTATTGGTGCTCCTCTGTAGGTGACTCCCGAGCGGTACCTACCGCTGGAGGCTGGAACTTCAGAGCTGAGTCTTATACAGATGAAAGTACTGAGGCCCCGAATTGGGCATCGGGAGCCAAATCACTCAAGATGGCATAGTGTTCTGCGAAGGTATGTGCAGATGCCCATGTAGCTGCTCTGCAGATCTCTGATATGGGGATACCCTTGGAGAAGGCGATCAATGAGGAGACTGACCTCGTGGAATGAGTGCGTACTGAAGATGGGGGTGTTTGCTACCAATTGCATGGGGTAGCAGAGTTTAAATACAGCAAGAGACCCACTTGGAGAGTCTCTGAGCTGAAATCACTGCACCTTTTGACCTATCCACAACTGAGAGGAAGAGACTTTTCTGAAGGCCTTTGTCCTGTCTAAATACAAGGCCAAGGCGTATGGAGGATAGCCTCTCTGTTATCCATATGATGGTTTGGATCGACTGTTGGGAGTTGAATAAGTTGATTCATGTGAAATGCAGAAGTTATTTTGGGAATGAACTTTGGGTGTGGTCTGGATAAGACCTTGTCCAGGAAGAACACCGTAAAAGGGGGTGTGGTCAACCTGTTAAACTCTTTGCCAGAGGATGTTTGTTAAGGCCAAGATTATAACAGGGTTCAAAAAAGAACTAGATAAAGTCACGGAGAATAGGTCCAACAATGGCTATTAGCCAGAATGGGCAGGGATGGTGTCCCTAGCTTCTGTTTACCAAAAGCTGGGAATGGGTGATGGGATGGATCACTTGATGATTACCTGATCTGTTCATTCCCCCTGAAGCACCTGGCATTGGCCACTGTTGGAAGACAGGATACTGGGCTAGATGGACCTTTGGTCTGAACCAGTATGGCTGTGCTTATGTTCTTATGAGATGTGCCATCAAAGCTGCTATCTCCCCTATCCTTCTGGCAGAAGTGATGGCGATGAGCAATGCCATCTTCATGGAAAGGTGATTTAATGAACAAGTGGACATGGGTTCGAATGGTGGTCTAGTCAGGCCCTTTAGCACTACATTGAGGTCCCATTGCGGACTGGGGATCCTGAGTTGTGGGAAAAGGTTTGCTATACCTTTTAGAAACCTCTTCATCGTTGTGGGGAAGACTGAGTAGCCTTCTACCTGCTGGTGGAAGGTTGCAATTGCTGCCAAGTGAACCTTCAGCGAGCTAATAGGGAGATCCGATTTCTTTAAAGATAACAGGTAGTGCAGGATCACCAGCAAGGTGGCTGAATTAGGTGTGACATCCTTAGGCTAGCACTATATCTGGAATCTCTTCCATTTCTGAAGGAAGGTGCAACGAGTAGCACCCTTCCTACTGTGCAATATCTCCTATCACAGAACAAGGGTCACACCCGTCACCTCAATCCATGGGTCCTACATCTCAAAGTGTGGCTCCTTCATGGCTCCAGCACATAGAGGCATCCTGTTCAGAGGAAGTACAGCAGTGATCAATAGGGTCATCGGTGAACACAATGCCAGCTGAGACAGGTAAGGGTACTATGTCTGTCTGGGCTAGATGGGGGCAATCAGAACGATGTTTGATTTTCTCCTTTTTATTTTCAACAGGACCTTCAGCAACAGAGGGAATAGAGGAAAGGCGTAAAGAAGGCCATTGCCCCAAGGAAGGAGAAGAGCATCTTTCCTGGAGTGTTGTTCTATCCCCGCTCTGGAGTAATACTGCGGACATTTCTTGTTCTAGTAAGTACAAGTCTCTCTCTGGCACCCCCCATTGCCGAAATATATTGTTGTAGGCGTAGGTGCGTGTGGCTCTCCCTCATTGTCATCTCTGGGGGAGGCCATCTCCCTTTGCTGCCACGCCCGTGCAATAATAGACCCTCAGCCAGGGCGGGACCCCCAGCAAACAGTCTAGGGCACCGGCAGAAAGTTGAGCACCCAGCAAACCATCTAGGGAGCCGGCTGGGGTTGAGCACCAATTGTTGTCTATGGGGCTCAGGTAGTGGTGAGCACCAATTGCAGTCTATGGGGTTCAGGCAGGAACACCCCAGTCTGTTGTCTTGAATCTGGTGAGCGACAGACCAACACGTGCCTCTTGGAAGAAGGGGGAGTACTGCTACCCCAGGGGTGGGGTGGCAGGAGTAGGGGGATGCAGGCCCACCCGACTCCACTGCATCCCAGCCCAAGGCCCTAACAGTGGCAGTGTGGTCTGCCACTGAGTCAGCAGGGAATCCAGCCGCAACACGCTGACCGTGTCTCAAGTGGCACTGCAGCCAGACTACAGTCGGCTATCTCCAGGCTCCTTCCTACCCTTCCCTCCAGGTATACCTGAACCCCGGGGTTGTCCTCCATCTCCCCAGGGTATACTGCCAGTGGCAATCCCAGCAACTCCTCCGCATCAGGCACGTCTGGCAGTCCTGGTACCTGGGAGGTGTCCTCAGGGCAACAGAAGTCTTCCGCAGGTTCCAGCTCAAGCAGTGGGCAGGAAGCGTCTACCTCCCTCGGCGGCGCCTGCCCAACTGAGCTGCAGGGCCTGCATCATATACTTCCGGTTCCTCTCCCGCCCTTCCACTTCGAACATGGAGGCCTAGACCTTACAGGTTCTGCCCACCAGGGGGCATCTGGCTCTCCCTTGCTGTCAGTCTCTGAGGGAGGCCACGCTCCTTTGCTACAATCGTGCAGAATGGATGGTTCTAAGTCCTATTTCTGGCTGAGCAGGAACTTGCGGTTTAGACCGTCGGCCGTCGTGTTGTGTATTCCCAGTTTGTAGGCCACTGATATTATGACATTCTGGGAGATGCACTAGTTCCATAGCTTCAGAGCTCTGTGCATAAGGAATGAAACCTGGCTCCTCCCTGCCAGTTTATGTAGTACATACAGCCCATATTGTCTGTTATAACCTTAGTATACATGTTCTTGATCAGGGGGAGGAAGTGAGCGCACGTGTTTTGGACCGCTCTGAGCTCTACTAGACATGGAGACACGTCTCTGATGGGGACCATCTGCCCTCTACAGTGTGACCATTGAGATGCACTCCCCAGCCTCTGAGGGATACGTTGGTGGTCAGGAGAAGGGATGGGGAGGACTGAGTGAACGGTATCCCCATGCAAACGTTCACTGGCTCTTTCCACCAGTTTAAGGATTGCTAGACTCAGGTGGGCATCGACAGGAGCTTGTTTATATTGTCTTTGTTCTGTACATCGAACCAAACCATGCTTGAAGGCACCTCATGCATAGTCTGGCATAAGCAATGACTTGCCCGCAGCCATGTGCCCCAGAAGCTAAGGCAGTATCTGGACGGGATTTGAGGACTGGATTGTATTGTCTCTATCAACGAGGAGAGACTGAGAAATCTGTGATATGGCAGGCACACCCTTGCCTGAACAGAAACTTTAGTTTCTGAACCAATGTTAAGGTTGATTTTTGTTCATTGATCTGAAGGCCAAGTCTCAGAAAAAGGTCTCGTATGGTCTGAGTGACTAATCGGACCTCTACGAAGGACCGTGCCCTGAGAAGGCAGTCGTCCAGGTAGGGGAAAAACTGTAAAACATAGATTGGCCACCGCTATAGAAAGGACCCTAAAGAACACCCTGGGGGCTGATGAGAGGCCGAAAGGGAGTACTCTATACTGGTAGTGGTCCTGGCATAGTGTGAACCTGAGGTAACGTCTGTGCCTCTATGACAGAGATATGAAAGTATGCATCTTGAAGGTCAAAGGTCGAGAACCAGTCCCCCACTTCTAATACTGGGATAATCATTGCCGGTGTGACCATCTTGAATTTCTGCACTTTGACATATCTGTTGAGCGCTCTGAGGTCCACTATAGGTCTCCAATCTCCCTTTTTCTTCGGGGATTGAAGGGCCAATTCAATGAGCAGGAGTTTTAGCCTTAACTCTCTATCCCTCCTGGACCTGGGTTTAGCTGCTGGCACCAACTACACTTCTGTGGATTGTGCTTCTCTGCAAAGTAGCGAATACATTGCGAGTGACCATCCGTTACTGGGATGGATTCTTTGCAGCTAAGACACTTTTTTGAAGCCTAGGAAGCCAGGCATACACTTGTCCGGGGGGGGGGGGGGGGGGTCCCCTCCACTGGGGTTGGTGGGAGGCGAAACCTTATCTTCTTTTTCTTTTTATCTGGCATGGCCAACTAAAAACAAACAAGTACTAAAGAAAAGGGAATTCAAAAGAAGCAAAAATTTGCTAAATTATCAGGAATTAACAATCCGTGAACGGACAGCTCTCAGCTCCGTCTCTAGCCTAGGGCGGTTGAGAAGGAACTGAGGGAGAAATGCCCGTGCATGCTGGCTAGCCTCGCATGCATGAGTGGGACAGACTGCTTATTGAAATTCTCCAATCGACAGCGTGAAGGCGCACACACACCTACAGTGGCGCACCCATAGGGACACTACTCGAAGAAGAAATTGAAGTTAAACTTACCTGTAACTACGGGTATTTTGAGATATTTGGTATGTATTCCATATGTGGGTAAGAATGAACACCATGCACCTGAGATCAGCGTTGGTCCGCGCCTGCATCATTGCTCCCCTTGTGCTCCAAACCAAGGACATAAGGGACAGTGCACACCAACTGCCTCTCCAGTTTTTCTTCTTACTGAGAATCAGATAAGATCTGAAGCAGAAGGGAGGGAGAGCAGGTAGTGGAATACAGATAGGGACCACACATCATGAAGAACCTCCAGTTACAGGTAATTAACCTCCATTTCTTCTTCGACCGCTGGTTCCTATGTGTATTCTAGATGTGGGTGAATAATAAGCAATATTTAAACAGGAGGGGAGTAGCAAGGATACAGTTGGTATAGGTGGTTGTAATATTGCAGTTCCTACAGTTCTCCAGAGGCGGCTTGAACTAATGCGTAATGCTTCGTGAATGTATTGATGGAGCTCCAGGTGGCCGCCCTACATATGTCCAGTAGAGTTATCTCTTGAAGAGATGCTCTTGAGGCTGCTTGTGCCCTAGTGGAATGGATTCTTACCCCATCCAGGGAAGGAATATATACTAACTGGTAACACAGAATGATGCAACAGAGATCCACATAGAGTGTCACTGAGCAGATAATGACAAGTTTCAGAGTAGCAGCCGTGTTAGTCTGTATCTGCAAAAAGAACAGGAGTACTTGTGGCACCTTAGAGACTAACAAATTTATTAGAGCATAAGCTTTCGTGGGCTACAGCCCACTTCTTCGGATGAGCAGATAATGCTTGCCCTCACGACTGTCCCACTGTAGCGATAAATAGTCTTTGTGATTTTCTTATTGGTTTTGTCCTTTGTAGATAGAATGCCAGAGCTCATCTGATGTCCAGAGAGTAAAGTCTTCTCTCCTCATTAGAAGCATGAAGTTTTGGGAAGAATACAGGACAGGTTGATCTATGTGAAACACAGAAATTACTCTAGGAATGAATTTCGGGTGAAGGCATATTAAAAATAGTGTATGGCGGGTCAGGTGCTACCAGTTCACTCATCCTTCTGGCTGATGTGATGGCAACTCAAAATGCAATCTTCATGCAAAGGTGAGTTATAGAACATGTGGCCAGTGGTTCAAATGGTGGTCTGGTAAATACTGACAGCACAAGGTGGAGGTTCCATTGTGGTGCAGATTTCACCACCAGTGGGAATGTCCTAACAAGGAACTTCAGGAATCTAATTGTTGTTGGGTGAATAAAAATAGACTATCCCTCTACTAGAGGGAAGGCACTGATTGCTGCTAGATGGATCTGCAAGTAACTAGTGGAAAGCCTTGAAGTTTTCAAGGACAGGAGAATCTAAAATAGCAAGGATATCCACAGAGTCTGGAGATAATTGATTACGTTGTGCCTAGATAGAGAAATGCCTCTATTTAGCCAGAAAACATGTTCTGGTCGAATCTTTCCTACTTTGATTGAGAAAAGACTGAACGGCCTTTGAGCATGAATGTTTTAGGTCTGTTGCCCCTCTGAATACCAGATCATGAAGGGGGGCTGGGTTGGAATGTCTGATCTTTCCGTTCTTCTGAGATAGTAAATCTGGGGAGTGATGGATACTGATAGGGGGACGGGCTGACTTTGCAGAAGGTCCAGAAACCAGAATTGTATGGGTCAGCTGGATGCTATAAGAATGACCTGAGCTATGTCATAGCAAATCTTCCATAGAACTTGTGGTAACAGATGGATGGGAGGAAAGGCATATGTGAGCTGGCCTGTCCAGGATAGCAGAAGGGCGATGCCCCTGGAGACATTGCCAAGAGCTGCCTGGAGCAGTAAATGGTGAATTACATATTCATTTGGGATGAGAACAGATCCCAAGAAGGTGTTCCCCACCGCACGTATCATTCAGGACAGAACTGTGTATCTTCCACTCATTGTCTGTGGAAAAGTGCCTGCTGAGATTGTCTTCTAGAGAATTCTGTGCACCTGGCAGGCATGCAGCCAAGACAGTTATGTGGTTTCTGATGCACCAATTCCATAAATTCATTGCTTCAGAGAAGGGATTTTGCTCCAACTTGTTTATGTAAAAGAGTTGTCATGCTGTCTGACATTATTTGGACATGGCAGGATCCTAGTGGGAAGAATATGCTGCAGGCTAGATGGCCTGCTCTCAGTTCTCAGAGTCCAAATTACTTGTGTGGTGCGACTATCTAAGTGGGCTACCCAAGAAGGGATGCCTCTGTGACAACAGTCACATCTGGTGTGGTTATGGTAAAAAGAATTCCCACATGTACTTGTTCCGGGTTCATCCACGAGGCAAGGTGACTATTGTTATTCTGGTGTTTATGTGGTCTCTGTTTGCTGGGTAAATGGACCAGAGTCAGGCTTGTAGGCAACATAGGTGAAGTCTGGCAAACAGTGTTACGTAAGTACACGATGCCATGTAGCCTTGTAGGAAAAGGCAGACTGACAGAGTCTGTTGTCTGAAAGAGACTTGTCTTATCAAATTGTTCACGGTCTCGAATATTTCTGTAGGGAGGCAGGCCCTTGCTGAGGTCAAATCTAGGGTCACTCCTATAAAGTCCATAGTCCTTGTGGGAGTTAATGCTGACTTTTCTTTGTTGACAGATTCCGAAGGCTGCCAGAAGATGGAGCAAAAAGAGTTACTGGCTGGACCTCCTGATTGGAGTCACCCACTTAGACATCTACAGACACAGGATTCCAACTCAGCCCATGCAGCAACAAGAAGGAACTGGAGAGGGGTTGATCCATACTGCTCCCTATGTTCTTGATTTGGAGTACGAGGGGAACAACTGTTTGGGCACAGACCAATGGACACTACTTGCTAGAAATCTTTGATCTCAGGTGCATGGTGTGCATGCATATCCATGTGTGAAATACACAAAGGGACCAGCACTCAAAGAAGAACTGGTCCATAAGACTTCCATTAGTTTTAAAAAGCAAAACATTTGCTACAGGCTTTTGTAGCTTGTTCCTTTAGTTCATTCAACCAAAGAAGGGCCTACAATGCCAATTAACAGCTACATCCTCACCTAAATTTTATTGCAGACAACAGACATTATATGATAATATATTCTACAAGAAACACAAAGGCCTAGAGACAAATATGGTACTATACTCAATAAAATTCCATTTATCTTTAACCTATGTCAGTAAGTATAACACAAAAATAAAGTGAAAGATTATCTGTTACTATTTCATATTGTAAGTTTAATACTCACCAATATTTGGGAAACTTAAGCAGTTTGCCATAAATAGCAGTACTAAAAGAGGGGATAATTGGAGTAGGTAAGCAGTATGATCCTCTAATGTCCAAAGAGGTCAGTCCTGCCTGAAAACCAAATATCTGAAACAAGAAAAAAAGGTCAAATTATATAATGATATAAGATTTAACAAGCATAAGATTAGATCTACCAGTTTCAATTTTCTTTACAATAACTGTACACTAAACTCTTTCTAGTTTTGAATCCAACTCCCCAAAATTTCAACTGGTTAAAATTAAACTAAATAAACATAAAATAATCATGGATTATAATTAGAGAATACTTTCCCAGCACACACAAATAACGTGAAAATTCTTCATGTCCAAGTTCTCTCCAAAAACAAAATGTGCAAGTGTTTTACTTTAAGAGAAATAGATCTGTTGAAAAAAATACTTAAAATGTATTTTAATTCACCCATTAAGATTTAAACATCATCCCACATGCTTCCTTACAATAGCATAGTTATTTTTATTATCATAGCAGCAAGGAGCCCTAATCATAGACCACGGTCCCACTGTTGTAGGTACTGCACAAACACAAAAACAAAAAGACAGTCCCTGCCCAGAATAGTTTACAATCTAAGTACAAGACAAGAGACAACAAATGGATACCGACAGACAGGGAGTACAAAGAAATAATGAGGCAATATTGGTCAACATGATAGGCTGTGTTCTCAGCACACCAGGAACCAGACTGTTGTCAATTTTTTTGTAGGTACCACAGAAAAGTAGAGTTTGAAGGAAGGATTTGAAGGAAGAAAGCACAAATGAGCCTGTTTGAAAATTTAACAAATGGGCATAGAGGCTGGCATCATGGGCCAACCTGAAGTGGGAGTCAACTTTTCTATACTGAATGGGAACGTGTAGGTTGGGTGGAGGTAAGCTGGGAAGGGCATTGAAAGTGAAGACAAGTAGCTTATGGTTGATACACTACAGAAGAGGGAACTAGTGGAGGAATACAAAGAGACGGATGACATTTTCAAAGTGAGAGCCAGGAAAAAGATCTTTGCAGCAGCATACTGAATAGGTATGAATGGGAAAGACTTCACTTGTCAAGGTGTAGCGCCTGTGGACGGGGCATCACCCAGAGCCGCCTGGCCTCACCTCCATGTAGGAGCCGGAGGGGGGATATGCCGCTGCTTACGGGAGCTGCTTGAGGTAAGCGCCGCCCGGAGCCTGCATCCCTGACCCCCTCCAGCGCCCCAACCCCCTGCCCCAGCCCTGATCCCCCTCCCGCCCTCCGAACCCCTTGATCCCACCCTCCTACACCCCAGAGACCACACCCAGAGCCAGAGCCCTCACGCCCCCACCTGCACCCCAACCTCCTGCCCCAGCCCGGAGACCCCTCCCGCACCCTGAACTCCTCATTTCTGGCCCCACCCCGGAGCCCACACCCCCAGCTGGAGCCCGCACCCCCTTCTGCACCCCGACCCCCAATTTCGTGAGAATTCATGGCCCGCCATACATTTCCATACCCAGATATGGCCCTTGGGTCAAAAAGTTTGCCCACCCCTGCCTTAGGGGGATGGAGAAAGGTGGATGGGAGATATGGGGGATCCTCCGAAGGACATGTAGAAGGAGTGATTAAAGAGGTAGGAGAACCAGGAGAGGACACAGTCACAGAAGCCAAGGGAGAATAAGATTTCTAGAAGCAAAGCATGGTCAACTGTGCTGAAGGCGGCTTACAGGTTATGAAGGATGAAGATGGAGGAGTAATGGTTCCAAGCTTTGGCTAGGAAGAGGTCAATAGACACTTTGACCACAGCAGTTTCAGTTGAGTGGAAGGGGTGAAAGCAAGGCTGAAGAGAGTCTAGGATGGAAATGGAAGAGAGGAACTCCAGACAGCAGTTGGAGACAGTGTTCTCAATTAACTTAAAAATGAAAGCGGGGCAGTAGTTAGACAGACAAGTGGGGTCAAGGATTTAAGATGGGAGAGACTAAAGCAAGTTTTGTATTGTGAGGGGAAAGAGCTAGAGGAAAGTGAGAGGTTAAGGAGAAAGTAAGGGAGGAAGATGAGAGTGGGCATGAGGGATATCAGGAGATAAGATGCATGAGGCCACTAGGGCAAGTGGAGAAATTAGAGAGGAAGAGCAAATGAGAAATTTCTGCATCTATGTCAGGGAGGAGGAAGAGAGTTGTGGGACGAAAAGGGAGAAGGAAAGGCTAGCTCAAATAGAACTCATTTTTTTCTTGAAAGAAAATGGCAAGTTCCTGTGCAAAGAAGGCGAGGCAGCAGAATGAGAGTGTTTGAGGAGTGACTCAAAGGCAATGAAAAGCTGGCTGGGATGGTAGATATAAAATTCAATTATGTTGGAGAAACAGAGTTGCATAACCAGGAAGATTGCTGAAATGAAAGAGGAGAGAACAAATTTGTAATGGAGGAAAGTCAGGGTGGTCACAGGATTTCCATCAGAGATTCTCTGCAGCAAAAGAATAGGGACAGAGGAAATGGATTTTGGTGATGAGCCAGTGCAGGGAGTTGCAGGGCAGACCTTGAGATGAGAGAGAGGAGCAAAGAGTGAAGGGTATAGGAAATAAAAAAGAGTGTGAAATGGAGAGAATCAACAATCATATCAATGGAGGAAGGGGAAGAGAAAGGCAGAAAGAGAGGAGAGGGCTGAGAGCAGATGAGAAGTCATCAAACACTGATAAACTTGAAGTCACAGAAAGACTGAGTGACAGGGTTTTTTGGGGTGGGGGAGGCTAATGGACAGTGTTGAAAGATACCATGTGATGGTCGGAGAGGAGGAAATCAGCAACAGAGAGATAAGTGACAGATTGGTGAAGATCAGGAGAAGTAATAATAATAATAATTAATGGAGATATCCCATCTCCTAGAACTGGAAGGGACCTTGAAAGGTCATTGAGTCGAGTCCAGCCCCCTGCCTTCACTAGCAGGACCAAGCACTGATTTTGCCCCAGATCCCCAAGTGGCCCCCTCAAGGATTGAACTTACAACCCTGGGTTTAGCAGGCCAATGCTCAAACCACTGAGCTATCCCTCCCCCCAAATCAATAGCCCTTTCAGTGAGTGGGAGAGTTGAACCAGGCCTGGAAGTCGAATGAAGACCACAGGGTGAGGAAACACACAATTAAGGGATCAGATGGGTCATCAACATGGAAGCTGAAGACACTGAGGATGAGTGAGAGAGAAAGCCAGGAGTCGAAATCAGAGAAGAAGGCTGGGACTGGGGACCTGGGTGAATGGTAGATGACAGCAACAAGGAGGGAGAGAGAAGAGAGTTGAAAGAGAAGAAAATGGGAAGTGGGGAAGAGAGGGGTTATCATAGTACACTGTATACTTAATACAAATTAAACAAAATGCAGATATCCATTGTTTCATAGTTAGAGTAATATTTTTACAAAAACAGTGGGATTTAGTGACAAAAGTATCTTTTCTTCAAACCTTTTTGTTATTTTGAATAAAATGTGACGATTTAAATTACATTCTATACAGTATATTATAATTGTTCTTTAATTTTTTTCTGTACTAATGTGAAAATTAATTATTGTGGAACTGAATCTTTTCAACACATGTTGCCACACTTCCTATAAGAGTACAATTCATATGTTTACACTAAAACTGGCAGATAAAACAATGGTCTTAATCCTGCTCCCATCAACTTCCCTGGGAGCAGAACTGGACCCTTCAGTACTGAAAACACCAACAGTTTTCTTTAACATTTATATATTAACTTTGGGAAAAGAAAAAAAACCTAAGGAAAACTTGAAAAATATTTAGGAGCGTTGAATGTGATATTGCTGTCACAATTATTTTAAATGTGATATGAGGTGAATATCTCATTCTAGAAAACTGAAAATTTGCCATGTAATTAGCCAACACAGTATTACTGTTTTACAAGGACATTCTAAGAATTTCATTACTTAGACAGCTGTATGAGTAGACAGTGCAGTGGAAACTCATGCTTCTGTATGTCTTTCAAAAGAGTCAGTAAAAGTTAGTAGTAATATTAGTAGTCATGATAGTAAATTGTTATATTATGATAGTACCCAAAGACCCTTCAAATGATTCTAACCACTGCACTTGGCCTGGTAGGGAAACTAACTCTTCTGATGATCCAAAGGGGGCAGAGTTTCAACAGATTCTTCTAAAATCTTAGCAGATGCCAATTGCACATTCTCAAATTGATTTTTTTACAAAGGTGGAATTCTCATTCAAGTAATAGGAAATTTTGCCTAAGTTAAGAGTGCAAAACCAAGCCCTTGATATTTGCTATACACCTCTTTGGCAAAACTGAACATGCTCTGGGAGATCACAACTCTTAGCATCTAGGACTGTCTGTATTTGTATTAATTCTTTTCAGTGTTCTTTAATAATAAATACACTTCATATTTTCTTTTACCTTAAGGTAGCAGTGTGCATAACAGTAATGAAGCAGGTTATCAGAAGATTGGCTAAGGCTGCTGACTGTTTGCACAAGTTGTTCAGCATACATTGGCACTGAATGTTCCAGGTTAATTTTGTCCATCAATATTCTAATAGCAGGCAAAGGCCGTAAAGGCTGGAAGCTTGTAGCATTTAACAAACCACTTGAACTCTAGAAAGAAAAAGAAAAGAAAAAGTATTCTAAAGACAAACTTTTATGCAATACCCCATGGAGGACCTCATACCGCTATCAATAAAATTTTGAGTCTGAAACACTTCTAAAATAATTTTCCTGTAACAAGTTTTCATGTACAGAGTATGTGAAGGTGCAGTATGCTAGTCTATAAAAAAGTTATTTACTCATTGCTTCACCACTTGAAAGTAAAATGTCCCCAAACTCATTATGATATAACTTTTACACCACTCTGTACTATCCCAGTGTTTATAAATGTGCCAGATATCTTAACTATTATAACAAAATAATGCATTTAATTTTCAAAAATATGTTACATAAAGCTTTTGTATGAAATAAGTAGAAGTTGGAGATAAAAGCTAGTACAAACTCCATGCATTTCAACTAAAAACTGATTAGGGGCTTTCAAGGTCCCCAGTGAAGCCACAAAATTGCTATATTACACAACAAAGATGGTCTGAGAAAGACAGGAAATGTTCCTTCAAGGACTCCAGTTATGTGTTTTTATTGGTTCATTCTGATGGAAAAGTTTGCTACCTGACCTGGATGTTGCTTTTCTGGTGGTCAACTGGCATCTTGTTTAACTTGGCTTTAACTGTAGGAAGCTGTCAAAGGATCTAACTACAGGAGTAGAAGCAAGCTTCATCATCATGGCTGCCATCACCCCTACTGAGAACTAAGAAACTACAAGCAAACCATTAGGCCTCCATTATCCTAAACATGAAAAATATTCTGACTATATAAGGGGAGTAGATCAGAGGACACCAACATCTAAGTTGGGTACAATTAAATCTTAATCAAAACCTGAGATGGGAACCTAAGGTTGCCACTACTATCCACTCCACAGGGTGTCATTTTTCCTTCCATACCTGATTCCTATTTTTCTCTTTTGCTTTCTGAGTAATGAGAGTCTGGCTTAGCCAGGGAGAACAAGTCTATCTCTGCAGCACGACAATGGACCTGTACTAAACAGACAAGCTATAAATAATCCTCTCAGTGCAATTCTAGTAGAAGTTTGCCAGTTTTGAAATGGCTAATAAGTCCATGTGCCATGCTTGTAACTTCCTGGCAGATAGGTTGCTTGCTCTGGCAATTCAATTCCTCATCTCTATGATTACATACAATTCTATAAAAAGAGTAAATTTAAAAAGTGTTATATTTTCAGTTTAATCCCTGAAAAGTTAGGAAATGCCAAAGGTTAAGGTTGTACATGCAACTTTGACTCTGCCTGAGTTCATCAGAACTACCACCTGCTTAAGTACACAGGAGAAATATGCAACCCTGCAAGGTTAGCAGGCACCCTACCATAATGCATGATCACCTTTCAAGGTTGTCCAAGGCTCTTACTACAGACCTCGTGCATCATACCAAGTCTATTTGAGCCTTTGCCTCAGCCCCTATGCTGTTTCACTAGCCAGATCACTGCAAAGCTAAATGTAGCTGCGGATATATGCGCAACAAGTTCTTCATGTCAGAGGGGCAGTTGGTTCAAACCTGAGCAGTGCTGTGACCCCGTGTGCTGGTCACAACACCCACAGTGGAGAACTGGGTCCAGCCCCATGGGACAGGAGCCACAGGAGCCACTGCTGAGGGGTGAATGCAGAGAAGGCTCCTCCCTCCAGGCCCCACCTGTTGCCCTCAACCGTCTTCTCCACCAACGCTGCTCCTCCTCATTTGCCAAAGCATTTTTTTTTTTAAATAAAAAATCATGAAACTCAGGACTTTTACTATATTTACAGTGACTACTCCATGATTTTTGGTAAAAAAAATTCCATTACAAATCTGCAGCCCAAGTCACACTGAGCAGATGGTTTACTACTTGCCATCACAAACTTTACCACTTTCCACTCCAAAGGCAAGGCACACTTCCTTAACCTTGCCTTCTCTAATATAAACACACAGCAACAGTTCCACTTGTACAAAAAAGAAAATGAAATTAAAATAAACCACCACCAAAACAGGACACTCCACTGCATGTTTCTCCCTATGGGGAGAAGATGAGAGAACAAACAATGTGTGACATATGTATGCATGTGGTTTAATGCACAACTGGAAGGCGCTCAGATATCATAGTGATGAGTGTGGTATGAAACCTATACAGAACAAAACCTAAATAGCATACTTTTAACAGGTATTTTTGTGTGCATCGTCGTAGGAAGGAAACTGAAAAAACAGCATTCTACCATATGGAATTATATTGAAACCCACATGGGTCATCAGCAGGGTTTGAAACTTTAGATCCACCACACACACCTCTGCAACTTGACATAACTATATAACCAATAGCAGTAATATGTTGCCATTCTCTATGCGGACCATCACTAGCAGGAGATGAAACAAGTTTTCAGCGGATTTCACAGATATTTGTTGACAGCACAGGAATGGTGAGACTCAGTAATCTTGGGTTCTGTTTCTGACTCTGAAGGAGAGGTTGCTCTATTGGGTACAGACTCTTCTGCCCAATACTCTCTCAACCTGTCCTTGTCTTGACTCTTTGGCACCCCAGTTCCTTGCACTGGTCCCATTCTCCCTCACGTAACCTGTCCCAATTTCAACTCCTCAAGGTTTCTTCTCCCAGCACCCAGTCTCCCCTTTACTGCCAGGTTAGTCACCTTACCCAACCCTACCGAGTTCCCACCCCCCAGCTCCTTGCACAGCAAGTCCCAGTTCCCCCCCTCCAGCTCCTCATCTGATCTTTCTCTCTCCACCACTCTGGCATACAGTCACCTCCCTGTTCATGTTTCCCATCCCCGCTGGTCCCCTACATGGAGGATAACAGTCTATTACTGCTGTTTATTCCTTCAGCTCAAATGGAAGAGGTCTGCGTAGTAAACCTCAAGTTCCAGTCCTCAAGTTATTACTCCCTGCTGACAATGCTTGCAGGGAGTAATAACAGTTGCACATGATAGAATTTCTTTGATTCCTTTCAGTTTTCTTCCTGAAAAACACCTAGGAAATTCCATACATGCATAACATACATAATGTTAAACGAACATTGTAAGGTTGCAAAATCAAGCACTCGAAAGCTAGAAATTGACAGAATTAACGCTGCATGCCTCCTTCTGTTTATGTCTTACGAAACGATCTTTAATTATATTACCGCAAAATTTCTTGTCTCATTCAGTATACAGGGTACCACACAGACAGGATGTGTAGTCAACAAGGCTGTGGTTGAGAATATGCCTGCCTCGTTGGCTGACAATGTTTTTAAAATGTAAAATGAATGAGGAAGGGGCCTGCAGGAAGAGAAAAGATGTGTTTGTGATTAAAGTGCTGAATGAAACCTGTGAGCCCAGGGTTCCATCCCTATCCCTGGCACAGACTTTCTGTATGATGTTAGGGAAGTCATTTAAACCAGAATTTTCATACGTAGCCACAAACTGTTCTTCATTTTCTCTGTGTATGATCTGACACACCTACAGTCTGATTTTCACTTCTGCACACTCATAACTCCCAACTGCTCGGCAACTCTGAAAAAAATCAGGCCCTAATTATCTCAGGTTGGGCACCCACTTATTGAGACACCCAAAAATTTGTGAGCCGACTAATTAATTTTGGCCTAAATCTCTCTGCACTTCAGTTCTCTATCTGTAAAATAAGGAAGTGTTATTACCCCCTGTGACAAAGTGCTGGCAGCTAGCAGGTGAGTCAGCACTCTGATCATTCTGGTACAAATTAGTTTCCCCAGAGAGGTCTGATTGGGGAATTAAATGTAATTTTCTAATTAGGACAGAAGACTAGGTGAGCTAAAAGATTAATTAACCCATCAGCTGAGGACTCATAAAAAAGGCATAGGAAGGAAGTGCATGAGAGAGAAGCTGGGCTAGCTAAGCCCAGAGTCAGAGAGATCTCAGGGAAGGGCATCCTTTTCTTTTCTTTGAGCCTTGAGAGAGGGCTGAGAATACAAGGGACTGTGTAAATAGTATTGTTGCACAAAAATATAAAGGTGTTGGTGGAGAGAATATAAACAGCACAGTGTGAATACTCAACCAATGGACTCTGTGCAGATTTCTGTGGTGCAAGGCAGCAGGAGTGGATCATACCCTGCTACACCCCCATTTCACAGGGGTGTTATAAAGATAAATGAATTAATGTTTATGAGGCAACCAAAAACTATGGTGATGAGTGCAACAGAAATCTTGTGAAGAAAAATTCACACTCAATGTAAATATTGGATGGTGTGTAGTAAGTCAGTCATGAGACCACATACTCAAGGACTGGGATAAAAAGAAATACCGCACAGCAACACGGTTCACGTAATACCTTCTCATCCTGTGCAATGAACGAGGCAGGAATTCCATGGAAAAAGTAGTATGTGATCATGTAATTAAACACTGTATCATAATGCATATGGCACAAGGAGACAAGTTTGCATAGGTAAACTTAATTCTGGCATTTCCTAGCATATGAATTTGACAGAAGTGGAGCTGCTCTGTAATAATTTATGAATACGGTATGTTGACCCTGTTATTGGGGTATAATAGGCTGTAAGGAAAAGCAAGCAGGAAGCAAACTATGGCTCAAACTAAGCCAACCCACAGTAAACACTTCAGGGTTGTAAAAGACAATACCCAAACTATTAGGTTTGAAGATTCTACCACCTGGATTCAGTCAACTTGCAGACCCAGTTTTAATGACCAAGGCCAATGGCCAGAAACTGAAGAGAACAAAGTACTATAGCAGTTTTAAAAAGGACTGTCGATAGAGAGAGGTGTTGACTGTTCAGCAGTTGTTCTGGGAGAGCAGACTGAAACAGGTACCCACTTGCATGTCTAAAGAAACTAGGCCACTTGAGACTTCCATCAAGGAACGGTAAGACAGACATGCATGTAGACTGGTTGTTGTTTTCAAATACTTTGTTCCTACTGTTATGATAAATCATACTTGGGTTTTGAAAAGGCTGTTGGGTTACTGTACGCACCACAGGTCACAAACTCCTGAAGGGAAGAACCACAGATTCTAAATCTATTTGGATCTGCTGGGTAAGATTGGTTGACACACAAAGTACTGTAGCCAGGGCCTGGTCTAAGAAAGGGAGAATCTAAAGGCATGGGCATAGGACTTGAAGGAGTGCACTCAGAGAGCCAAAAAAGAGGACACAGATGTAGTTAATCCTGTAACCATGACAATGAATGCTTGAATATGCAACCTTAATGTACTTTAAGCTTAGGTATTTTTAATTTTTATATATATATGTGTGTGTGTGTGTAATATATATATACACACACACAGATATATTATATACACCTATATACACACACAAATTTAGCAAATATATATAAAATTTACTGTAGATAAAAATATCTTACCTTCTGTCCCATGATTATAGGCAGCAAATGGCCCAGTAAATTGAATTCAGCCATAGAGATTGTAATGGTGCACTTAAGAATGGTAAAGCTTGTGAGTCGAGTGGGAATGTATTCCTCCAAAGATGCTATTTCTTCTGAGTTTGGCATAGTTCTATTTCCTTCCACAGTATCTAAAATCAATCAGGATTACACAAATAAATTCGTCATATGATTAAAATAAAAGTAAATGAATTACCTTAAAATGCATAGATCCTAAGGCCAGAAAGGCCCATTTTGATCATCTAGCCTGACTCCCTGTATAACACAGGCCACAGAATTTCCCAAAAATAATTCATGGAGCATATCTTTCAGAAAACCATCCAATCTTGGTTTAAAAATTGCCAGTGACAGAGAATCCATCACAACCCTTAGTAAATTATTCCAATGGTTAATTACTCTCACCATTAAAAATTTATGCCTTTCATTATTTGTCATCTGAATTTGTGTAGCTTCAACTTCCAGCCACTGGTTCGAGTTATACCTTTCTCTGCTTGAAGAGCCCATTATTAAACATTAGTTCCCCACATAGATACTCAAAGACTGTAATTAAGTCACCATTCACCTTCTCTTTGTGAATCTAAATAGATTATATTCTTATCTTACGTTCTTATGATCTTATTGAGCTCTCACAGTCTATCACTATAAGGCAAGTTTTCTAATCGTTTAAACATTCTCATGGCTCTTCTCTGTCCCAACTCCAATTTATCAATATCCTTCTTGAATTGTGGGCACCAGAACAGAACGAAGTATTCCAGCCGTGGTCGCACCAGTGCCAAATACGGAGGTAAAATAACTTATCTACTCCTACTCAAGATTCCTCCTTGGGTCACAGCATTGCACTGGGAGATCATGTTCAGCTGATTATCCATCACAACCCCCAAATCTTTTTCAGAGTCTTTGCTTCCAAGGATAGAGTCCCCTATCTTGTAAATATGGCCTACATTGTTTGTTCCGAGATGTATACATTTACATTTAGCCATATTAAAACACATATTGTTTGCTTGCACCCATATTATCAAGCCACTCAGATCACTCTAAATCAGTGATCTGTCCTCTTCATTATTTACTATTCCTCAATTTTTGTGTCATCTGCATATTTTATTAGTGATGATTTTACATTTTCTTCCAGGTAATTCATAAAAATGGTCAACAGGATACAGCCAAAAACAGATTCCTGCAGGGCCCTTTGGAAACAGACCCACTTGATGACTATTCCCGCTCACAGTTACACTTTGAGATCTATCTGTTTTTAATCCATTTAAGGTGTGCTGTGTTAATTTTATATCCTTCTAATTTTTTTAATCAAAATGTTGTGCAATACCAAGTCAAATACCTTACCAAAGTTTAAGTATATTAAATCAACTCTATTTTCCATATACCCATGCTAACTTGATTTGAATTACATTACCCTCCTTTAGTTCTTTATTAATCGAGTCCCATTATCAGCCGCTCCATTACCTTGCCTGGGATCGATGTCCAGCTGACAGGCCTAAAATTACCTGTAAATATTTTCTCCAGCGTCTAGTACAGTATTTTTTGTGGATTAGTAAAAGATGCAATTTTTTATCTTTATCTCTCTATATTTGGGAATATTATCCCTTTTACATTAGGCTCTACTTAATGCTAAATATAATAATAATGAATTATCTTCCTCACTTGGAAATCCACACTTGTAGAGTGAAAAATACACACAGGCTCTCTGTTTTATCTAAAATGTTAATCTTCATAGCTGGCCATAATTAGTGTCCATTCCCTTTTTCTGTTTAATCCCATTATTTCATAAACATTAACCTACATTAAGGATTTCCTTTTATTTTCTGGGACTTTAGAGGAGAAAGTACACTTAGGAGTGTGGATGTTGTGATGATACAAAGCCTCCAGCCACCACGGGACTTGTAGGTAATCAGCATAGCCATAAAAGTGGTATGTGCTGGCCAGAGAATGGCATAGTTAGGGCTGCCAGGGCATATGCTGATTCATTTTACCCTCCCCCTAGCCTTCGCTGGTGTGACTCCCATGAAGAGACAGGCAGAGATTAAATTTCCTCTCTGCATCCCCTCTTCCACTATTTGCAGTTTGCACCTTTCAGCAGTGCTGAATCTGGTCTGTACAAAAAACATATTCATAATTAAATAAGCAGCATACCTGGTTTGGGCTTGTTATATGGCTCATATTCATGTTCCACAGCACAAACTATCATTTTCATAATCCTGTGTACTGCACTGCTATCCAGTCGAAGATTAAGTGGACCTACAATGAGGCTTTTTGTAGACATCTCCTGCACATTTACTAAATCTTCACTCTTTGATGAAGAAAGGTCTTGCTGATTTCCAGAAACTAAATAAAAGTGTATTTTTTTCAGTCAGTAAAATGAATGACAACAATTGGGAATATCAACATATTAATTTTGTCAATTATTTTTTGATACAGCTCTTATGACCCCAGATTTATTATCAGAAAATAAAATTCCACAGAAAACATAATTAAGTAAATGCAACACTTCTGTTAACACAGAGTTAATCTATATTTAAGAATTTTTATTCCTTTTCATGTTGAGAAAACTAAGGGTGAGATTCTGTGCTGTGCAATATATAAGAGCAGACTCGGGGAGGGAGCACTAAGGTGGCTTTATACCATGCTTTTGGAAGCCAAAAACATCCCCAGATAATTTAGGCAGTCCCGGGAAACTGTCTAAATTACAGAAGCCTGATACCAGCTGCCTATGGATAGCTGTGCTGCTCAAAATCTTTGCAGTGTGGCATTGTAGCCCCAATCCCAATAAACTCTAATGTGACCTCAGTTCCTGCACCAGGGACTGCAAACTTCCTCACCAATGTACTTCAGTCCACTTGTTGAAGGACCACCCCAGGGATGAAAGGGTTGTTCAATCTCCATCTCCAACTGATCTTTGGCCTCTGTGCTGAGACCACCAATCAGTATACCAATTAGAGCTAAATGTGATGGTAGTTCTTGTGTTACAGGCACTTGGAAGAAATGGATTGAAACCACCAACTCATTGCACAGGCCACTGGACAACCATTAGATGGTAGTGACTACATTATTATAAAACTATTTTATAGTAAAATACTTCAGCCAAATTCTTCTAACTTTAGTGATTTAGGTTTTATAACTTTTTTTTACACTATTCATTAAAAGATTTCTTCACCTTTTCCTGAGCATATTTACTCAGGAAAGGTCCATTCAGACTCATTTCATTTTCAGTGATTTTTTTTACAGTGATTCAGCAGTTTTTATAGTGTCCTTATAGAGTTGAAATATCAAATGGCTTGCTGAAGGTCACACAAAACTAGAACCAGGATCAAACTGACTCCCAGCCCATTTCTCTAACAACACACAAAAGAATAGAGCAAACATACAAAAACAAGAAAAATCTGAGTCAAGGATGAGCAATGAGAGCCTACCTAGTCCATTCCAATAAGTATCATATCTTGATGGTATCTGGATAACTGATAGCACACCAAACTCCAAAATCCATCTGACCAAAGTGGTCCCAAACAGGAAACTTACTTTTACCCAAACAAAAATAGAGACAGCCTGTGACGACTAGGAAGGTGGTTTTATGAGAACCTGCAGCACAGCATTTATTACTGTGTGCTACTGGAGAACTGGTTAGTGGGGAATCTGGTAAGGTAATGATGATTAGAGTTTCATCTTGATTTCTTGGAGTTTTCCAAACCTTTCCCTTGCAGACACCCATCTCACCAAAACGTAATCCTTGACTTCCATGGTCAAGCTGTCCTGTAGAAACTATGTCGTCTTTCACTTTAATTGGCTTTGTGAACACTAATACTTGCTTAAGTGATTCCATAGATATAATTTCCTCTGCAGGTATGTCTACACTGAAGTGTAAGGTCGGGCTCAGACTCCGGTTAAAGCCTAACCCTCCTTCTGTCTACTCACAAATTGTGCTAAACCAGGGCTTGGACCCAGGGGTCCAGGACTTTGTGGAGCGGCAGGCTGTGAGCCCTAGTCAAGCCGTGACCCAGGTTTTGAGCTCTAATGCTTTGCAGTGTAGACACAGCCCACCCCTGCCCCCCTTGACTCAGGTTCTGAGAGTAGCCAAAAGTATCTCACAATTTCATGAGCCAAATTCCTATGCCCTATCCAAAGAATCCCCAATCGACTCCAAAGAAAACGGAAACAACCCCCACCCCTTGATGATCAGCAGCAGCTCACTGAGTCAGCACTGACCCTTCCATTGTCTTCTGATCACCAAGCTGCAAACACATGAGAGTGCCTTCTGCATTTGCAATGAACAGAACAAGCCTTTTGCAAAATGCACTGCTTCATGATCACGGGGGCACAGCCAGATTTTGGTAAATCTCTGGTGCAAGGCTAGCAAAACTGACTTTAGTAAGAGTACCAGGAACAACCACGCATACCAGCAAATAATGAAGAAGCCAGCAGCTTTGCAAATTTACCAGTAATACTCCTTCTGTGGATCCTGTCCACAAATCAAATTCTTTCTCCAGTATGAAACTGCTCTCAGTTCCAACAAAATTGGAGACAACAATAATTGTGGTTGAACAAGGGAAATTGGAGAACAGTTCTTTTCTAGGGATCCAGAAAATGTCCTTGGAGTTGAAGGAAGAGGAGAACCCCCACACTCCTCTACATATCCTTTCCCTTCTGGAGACAGACATATTTGAGACTGTTGGAGTCTGGTTTCTCCTTGCTCCAATAACACAACTGACTCCATATCTGCCGGCTCTGAGGTCAAATCCAATCTATAAACCTGCACCTGAACAATTATGCACTGTGGTGCCATAGTATCAGTCACTGGTGTCACAATATGTCCTTGCTTCACTAGCTCCTTAAGTCTCTTTTTGGAACTGGCTCATCCAGATCGGATGGTAGCAGATCCGAAGAAAGTTTCCTCACTTTTCCATGCAGCTGCATCTCAGTATATGGTTCTTTATATTTAGTGTGCATAGTGGAATCCTTCACTCGCGGATTGGCTCTCTTAAGAGAGGTTGACACTGTCGAGGACTGACTACTGACATCTGCCTGCGTAGATAAATCATTATCAAGAGGATTGGCTTTAGACATAGAAGCCAACATCTCAGAGGCTTTCCTCTTTTTCTGGGCCTTATCACCAGACCTTACAGTCCAACAAAGATGACATCTTTTTTACCCACAGAACCATCCAGGGCAGATGGTAGTCTATGGATCATCTTGCCAGTTCCAGATGGCTTTGCAGCCAAGGCTATTTTCAACAGGATTGCTTGTAATCTGTTCTTTCTTTCTTTGCTCTCGAGGTAAATGTAGAGCAAATTGAGCACTTGGCGGATGAGTGCCCTTCCCCTACACATGACAGGCACCCAGCATGTGCACCAGATGCTGGGAACATCGCGGGACAGGATACATATCTTTTGAAACCATGTTTCTTTTTTGGTTCCATCAACAGCTATCTATACTATTACTAACTATAGGACTAAACTCTCTATAGCTACTAACAATTAAGATTTTAACTAACTAATCATGGATACAAGAGGATACCTGAGCTCCACACAAAAGGTTCAGCTGGTCATAGTTAAAAGGAACAGAGGTAGCTGGAGGGCCACACCCCTTTTATACTCTTGCCTTGGAACATTTGACAGTCTCTGAGGAGAGGGGAGAGGGAGGAGCGTGAGCACCCTAATGACTACTGCTAGTTAAAGCTCATGGGGTCAGACTGCACCAGTTCAGAACATCTTGAAAGTGGTAATATGCACAGGACACCTAAAGAAAAATATCCAGTTTTAGAGGTACTAAACTTAAGTGTCTTTTTAAATTGAGAACTTTGCATAAGAACAAAATATTTTCTTTAATAGTACATCTGTTCACCATTCCCCAGCTGATATCACTATTCCATATATGTGAAAATTGTTTTTACAGACAATTGTGAGTTCCACAGCATAAAGGTAAGCATATGTACAGAAAACAGCTGATTTGGAGCAGGCACATATACATCTGCTTCGTCAGAAGCCCCCAAGTAGGCACCAAAGAATCCCCATGGCAATAGTATTTGTTCGTCCTTAAATGCAGGTGGGGAAAGAAGCAGTTACCCAATGGGGTGGAGCTATGGAATAGCAGCTCTACAGGGTATTTGCTCAGAGAAAATGACCTTGAATTACCTATAGAAAAATTATAATATAAAAAGATGCTACATGCTGAAGAATTAACTAACCTTGGGTCGCTTTAGCTATCCTCAGAGGAACATGATAACTTTTAAATGAGCCAGACACATTGTCAAAATTAGAAAGCTCAAGAATGGCTGATAATTGGTGCAGAAGTCTATATACACACATGGTTTGAACCAATATTTCCCATAAATCCTCAAACTGCATAATTAAAAATACTATAAACCCACCATCTTCTGTGCATTTGCTAATCCCACTATCCCAAAATAATAAATGTGTAGGGTTGTCTACACACTTAGCCATGTAATCTGGGTGTTGTAACTTCCTTCTTCTGAATATTTTTTCCTGGGGAATATGATATGGCCCTAGGACATCAAGTAGAAAATGAGCAGCAAAAAACAGATTAACTCTTAAGAAACAAAGATCTCGTCATATAAATCATCTATATATAAAATAAGAAATCACAGAAAATATATTCTAAAACTAGAATTATTTCTCAATTTTTTTACAGCATCAGGTTGTTGTTGTTTTTTTTAAAGTCATTCAAATGTGACACTTCACACGAAATTCAATCTAGTACACTACTAGATTGTACTACTAATAGAAAACTTCTTTAAGTTTAGCTGTTGATTATAAAAAATATCTTTCCAATCACCTATGACAGTGTTTCCCAAACTTGGGACTCTGCTTGTGTAGGGAAAGCCCCTGGCGGGCGGGTTTGTTTACCTGCCCCGTCCGCAGGTCCAGCCGATCGCAGCTCCCACTAGCCACGGTTCGCTGCTCCAGGCCAATGGGAGCTGCTGGAAGCGGCGCGGGCCGAGGGACATACTGGCCGCTGCTTCCCACAGCTCCCATTGGCCTGGAGCAGCGAACCGCGGCCAGTGGGAGCCGCGATCAGCCGAACCTGCGAACGTGGCAGGTAAACAAACCGGCCCGGCCCTCCAGGGGCTTTCCCTAGACAAGCGGTGTCCCAAGTTTGGGAAACACTGACCTATGAGAAAAAAACAAGTTAGAATACCAAGAATCTAAGAAAACTCAAACATGTCGGTTCCAACAAGCAACTGCAAAAATAAATCTAAGGTAAGGTAGAGGACAGCTGGTCAAGGCCCGGGTGGCTGTCAAAAAATCTTTGCTTTCTGTTTTTCAAGAGAGGGCAAAACAAAGAAAAAGCGTACCTTTGCCACTGGTGCTTTCCATTGTGTACAAGTAATCCATGTAAAAGGCACCAAACCTCTGCATTCCAGCTATCTCCGAGTATGTCTCCTACCAACAAAACAAAGCAAATAAAACAAAAGTTGTATAAGGAAAGAATCTTGAGATTACAAACTAATAGGCCTAGTATCAAAGATATATATGCTTGTTTGGGTTTGTAAAAAGCAACAGAGAGTCCTGTAGCACCTTTAAGACTAACAGATGTCTAGTCTTAAAGGTGCCACAGGACTCTCTGTTGCTTTTTACAGATCCAGACTAACACGGCTACCCCTCTGATGTTTGGGTTTGTGCATTAATACACAGAAAGGCTTATCAAAACAGAAGACAGAGGTCATCTCAGAGAATTCACCTTTCAGATAGGTAATTAACTTCTATTGCACACCACACAAAAAGGAGATCCATAATTCTGCTTGACATTTTGACCACTTTATCAACAACATATAGTTTATTAATACCTTTAATGGAGTAAATATTCTTCACTAGACCTCCTACATCCCAGCAGACCTGTCTAATACTGTAAAATTGAAACTAAAGCTTGTTAATTCTAAAATATTTTGATTTTTTTAAAACAAAATGCATTTTATCTTTAGCCTTTTGAAAACTTACGTCACTACATCATTACGATTTTTAGAAAATATCTCATATTGTAATTCATAGAAGCAAGAAAATTATAGAAAACTTGTCAAGGAAAGGGCATTTTTTAATTAAGGAGAAGTAAAGGATATTCATAAATGTTTGGGTTTGGGGCTTTACCAATTTCACTCTGTTGAGGCATCTCTAGATTGATATCTACTGTACTGCTCTTTTCTTTTCTTTTTTTTGTTCTAAGCAGTATATAGATTCATAGAAAAGTAGGGCTGGAAAGGTGACCTTGAGAGGTGACCTAGTCCATCCTCCCGCCCTACTGAAACAGGGCCAAATATAGCTAGACAATCCCTGACAGGTGTTTGTCCAACCTGTTCTTAAACACCTCCAGTGACAGGGATTCCACAACCTTCCTAGGAAGCCTATTCCAGTACTTAATTATCCTCAGAGTTAGAAATCTTTTCCTAATATCTAACCTTAAATCTCCTTTACTGCAGATTAAGCCCATTACTTCTTGTCCTACCATCAGGAGAACAAATGATCACCATTCTCCTCTTTATAAAAGCCTTAATATATTTGCAAAATTATCAGATCTCCTCTCTGTCTTCTTTTCTCAAGATTAAACATTCCCAGTTTTTTTAACCTGTCCTCAGAGGTCAGGTTTTCTAAACCTTTTATCATTTTTTGATCCTTTTCTGCAGTACTACTGCCTAGCCAGTTAGTCCCCATTTTATAGTCGTGCATTTGATTTTTCCTTCCTAAGTGTAGTATTTTGAACCTATCTTTATTAAATTTCATCATGTTGATTTCAAACCAATTCTCCAATTTGTCCCGGTCATTTTAAATTCTAATCCTGTCCTCCAAAGTACTTACAACTTCTCCCAGTTTGGTGTAATCTGCAAATTTTATAAGCATACTCTCCACTTCATTATCTAAGTCATTAATGAAAATGTTGAATGGTACTAGACACAGGATAGAACCCTTCAAGAACTCCACTAGATACATCCTCCCAGTTTAATAGCAAACCATTGCTAATTACTCTGAGTATGGTCTTTCGGTCAGTTGTGTAACCAACTCTTATAGTAAATTCATCTAGACTGCATTTCCCTAGTTTGCTTATGAGAATTTCAGGTAGGATTATGTCAGAAAGTCTTACTAAAATCATGATATCACATCTACAGCTTCCGCCATATCCAGTAGGCCAGTGGTTCTCAAACTTACTTGATTGCACCCCCGCCCTTTCTTTGTGTCTGTAGTAGTTTACGCCCGCCCCCCACCGCCCCTCAGCTCTCCAGCCACCCAGCTCTGAATGTGCATAGTAAGTTTTTTCCCCCTAAAGCTTCTCATGCCCTCCCCCCATCAAAATACATTTGGCGCACCACCACTACCCTTTGAGAACCTCTGCAAAAGGCCAACAACCCAGTCAAAGAAGGAAATTAGGCTGACTTGGCATGACTTTTTCTAAACAAAACCATGCTGGCTATTTCCTTATCACCCTATTATCCTCTAGGTGCTTAAAAATTGATTGGTTAATAATTCCACATATTGAAGTTAGGCTGACTAGTATATAATTTCCTGGGTGCTGCTTAAAGGATGTTTGCCCTTCTCCAGTCCTCTCAGACCTCACCCATCCTCCATAAATTCTCCAAGATGATTGCTAATGGCTCCAAGATTATCTCAGCTGGTTCCTTAAATATCCTATGGTGAATTTAGTCAGATCATCAACTTCAATACATCTAACTTATCTAAATATTCTTTAATCTGATCTTTCCCTCTTCTGGTTTGTGCTCCTTACCCATTTTGTTAATATCAATCATGGTAGGTATCTGGTTACAATTTACCTTTCAAATGAAGATTGAGGGAAAACAGGTATTCAACATCTCAGCCTTCTTGATGTCATCCATTATTAGCTCTCGTTCCCTGCTAAGTAGAGGTCGTACGCTCTTCTTTATCTACCTCTTGCTCCTAATGTATTTAAAGAACCTTTTCACATTGCCTTTCATGTCCCTTGTTAGGTTCAATTCATTTTGTGTCTAAGCCTTTCTGATTTTGTTCCTATATGCTTGCAATATTCTTTTGTACTAATCCATAGCAGTTTACCCATGTTTCCACTTTTGGTAGGATTCCTTTTCTATTTTCAGCTCATTAAAGACCTCCTGGTGTAATCATATTGGCCTCATACTAGTCTTCCTATTTTTTTCTTTACATCCACATATTCTGCTGCTGTGCCTTAAATACTGCCTCTGAGAAACTGCCAGCTTTTCTGAACTCCTTTTTCCTTTAGATTTTCTTCCCAAGAGACCTTAACTACCAGTCCTGAATTTGTTAAAATCTGCTTTTTTGAAGTCCATTGTTCTGATTCTGCTGCTCTCATTCCTTCCTTTCCTTAGGATCATAGAATCTATCAATTCATGTATCAGAGGGGTAGCCGTGTTAGTCTGGATCTGTAAAAGCAGCAAAGAGTCCTGTGGCACCTTACAGACTAACAGACGTATTGGAGCATGAGCTTTTGTGGGTGAATACCCACTTCATCGGACACATGTGTCATATTCACCAATTCATAATCACCATAATTTTTTTTCATCCCCATAAACAATTCTTCCCTGTTAGTCATAATCACGTTTATAATGGGCTTCCCGTCTGCTTACATCCTCCTCCGTATGAAACAAGAAGTTGTCCCCAGCACCTTCCAAGAACTTCTTGGAAATTTTTTGTTTTGCTATTTTACTGTTCCAACAGATGTCAGAGTGGTTAAAATCACCCATTCCTACCAAATCTTGTGTTTTCAAGACTTCTGTTTCTTGTTCTAGAGACATCTCATATATTTATAATACTGACCCAAAACTCTCTATCATAAGACTTTTAATTTAAAAAAAAAAAAAAAGAGTATGATCTTATCAACATGTACCTGACTCAGAATTTCAATATTTGTAGAATAACTTTTTCAAAAGTGCCTAAGGGTATATCTACACTGCAATTAGAGATCTATGGCTGGCCCATATCAGCTGACTCAGGCTTGTAGGGCTCAAGCTAAGAGGCTGTTTAATTGCAGTATAGACATTTGAGCTCAGGCTCCAGCTGAGTCAAATGACATGGGCCACCCATGGGTTTTTAACTGCCATGTAGACATACCCTCAGTGACTTAGGAGACTAAGTGACTTAGGTACTTAGTTGTCTAGATCTCATTGAAACACAATAAAAGGCAGGGCTTGTTTACACTACAGTAGAGCACACTAGTGCATATGCAACATATGTGAACAGAAGGTGTTCTGCTGCCAGCATAGCTACACCAGCAACCCTATGGCAACAGAGGCACTCTTCTGTTAGCATAGCTGGGGCTATACTGGGAGCTCTGCCAGCATAGCTATGTCAGCTAGAAGGTGTGATTTTTGCACAATCCTCAGCAATGTAGCAATGCAAGAAAACTCTGTAGTGCAGACCAGATCTCAGACTCCTCCTAGGTGCCTAAATCTCTTTTGAAAATGGGACTTCAGGATTTTCAAAATTATACCCAGAATCTGCAGTCTCACATAGATTTGATTCAAAATAGAACTCACTGTATAGTGGATGTGCTCTCCGCAAATGAGAACAAAATGAGGAAGAACTCTAATAATGTACACAGAAAGGAGACTTGTTTGACTAATTCCAAAAATACCCCTCTTGACACATGGCTTATTTAAAGTCCTAAAATGACAAAAAGTGTGGGTATTTGAGAATATAGCCAGCGTTACAAATCAGAGCATGAAGCATACATGAGCAGAATGACTCAGTGTAAGTTAATTTAATCTCTTTTGGAATGATAAGGCTTCTAGCTAAAAAAAATAATCTTATTCACTAAAGAATTTTGTGCGTGGTCTAATTGTCAGAAATTTGTTGGGTCTGGTACCCCATGTTCCACAAGTTTTCTCTGAACCATTTCTAATTTGTAGGCATTCTACAGCGTAGGAATTTTGTTAACTACTAAATGTTATACCCCTTTTCTCCCATATGTGAATACCATATTCAAGTTATTCAACTTAAATTCTGTGTATAATCTCATAAAACAGGATCAGACCCAGATACAGAATTAATATGGAGTGATGTGGAAAATTATTGAATCCCAAATAACACAGACAGATATAGCAAAAGAAGCAGCATGTTGCTCTCCAACAGTATAGAACAACAATGGTGAAAATGAAATGCCAAAGGACATCTGTTCCAGCAATTTAAGATTACTGGGTTTCCCTAATGGGAATGAGAAATTATTACATACTGGACAAATGACTGCTAAACACCCTATTATTGAACATAAGAGAGAATCTAATTTACAGTGAAGCAGTATATTGATATCTGACTGAAGAGTTAACAAATGTTCCATGTTAAGTAACACAATAGCTGTCAAAATATACAACTGCACCTTTACCAAAGATAAAAGCAGAATTAGCAGTACACCTTTCAAGTAGATAGATATAGCATGCAAGGACAACACAATTAACATTCTTCCAGACTTGGGCTCTTTAAAACAGCAGTTCCCAAACTGTGGTCCATAGACCACTGGTGGGTTGCATGAGCACTTGCTGGTGGTCTATAAAGAATTGTTTGGATACATGGTGCTGGTGCGCCTCTTAATTTCTGGTTTCTTTTACAAGCGCTCAAACTCTAAAATCAATGCAGCTACTGATTGCTCAGCACTTTTGAAAATTTGCCCTTTTGGGGGGCCATTAAGGCCATATGTAGAGTATGCTATTCAACATAAGAAAGGGTGGCAGAATCTGGTATTTTAAAAGTACATAGATTTTAAAATCCATTGAAAAATTAAAAAAAGAAAAGAAAATTTATTTTCTAACCTTATGATGAGCTGCATCCAAAATAAATTCTGCACGAATACCATTATTTTCTGGACTTCTGTAATCAAATAGTGAATTGGTAAGGTACGTCATTCCTTTTGTACTCAGATTTTCTCCACAACTGAAGAAGTAGGCCTCCTTAAAAGGTGGTTTAAAAAACAAGCAAGAGAGAGACAAGAGGGCAAACATGAGAAAAAGTCAGGTTAGTGTGACCAAACATTTCTGTTGTTTCTTCATACAATGATCTATGTGTAAAATCCACATGAATCCTTATGAAAACTTGAAACAGGCCACCTTAAATCCACTCCTCAGTTTTCAGCAAAAACACTGGTATAGCTGAAGATATTAAAACAATTATTAAATTAACTTCAAAGCTTTTCCTTATTTACAAGTTAATAAAAATATCCTGGGCTAATGAACTTCACCATTCTGTAGTTTGTTAGCCCAGAATACTTAGAACTTGATATTAATATGGAGAAGCCTTGAATTATTATTATACTGAAATATGCTCTCCATCTTCTCACCTCTGTTTTCTGCCTTACCACTATAAATCCCCTTTCCTAGTTTACTGCCCAGTCCCCTCACAATCGTTTATCTATTCACAATAAACGTGGCTACTTCAACCTATGACCTGCTCACTACCTTATCTTCCTTCAGCCACAGTCTTGTCTGTAGCCCTCCAACTTCCCTTCCTTGCCTTTTGAGAGAGGCTAAGCACTCTCACTTCCCATTAAGAGTAGTTCCTTTTTAAAATTATACTTTACCTGAGAATAGGTAGGATGACACTGTGGGAACACGGTAAAAAGGTTAAAGATACAAAACGGTTACCTACCCGCCCTCCTACCCCTCTGTCAGAGTTGCTGGCAAGAAGGAACTGAGCCGGTGTAGGACCAGCGGAGCCTAATATACCAACGCATGAGTACAGCACTCCAGAGGGCGTTGCAGCCGACCCTATGGATACCGCTAAGGCAAAAATCTCCAACAACTGTGTATGTGGGCACACACATACCTAGAATGGAAGACATGAGCAACACATCTTGAAGAACAACAGTTATGAAAGGTAGGTAACTGTATTTTCTTCTTCTAGTGCTCGCTCACGTTGACTCCATTCTAGGTGACTCCCAAGCAGTATCCCTGGAGTTCACGCTCTTGCTGCTTGTAACACTGCTCTACCAAAGCCTGCATCGTCTCAGGCCTGCTGGGTAAGTGCGTAATGTGATGTAAATATGTGGATAGATGACCAGGTAGCGGCCCTGCAGATATCTTGAATAGGTCCATGGGCCAGGAAGGCCGCTCATGCCCCCTCCGCCCTAGTCAAATGGACGGTTACAATCGCCATTGGAAGGACTTTTGCCTGATCACAGCAACAGCAGATGCAGGCCGTGATCCAGGATAAAATCATCTGAGCGGACATTGGACGACCTTTCATCCTGTCTGCCACTTCAATGAACAACTGCCTTGACTAACGAAATGACTTAGTCCTGTTGATGTAGAACACAAGCGCTCTCCTGACGTTCAGAGAGTGCAACTTGCATTCCTCCTCCAACGACTTATGAGGCTTTGGAAAGAAGACAGGTAAGTATACATCCTGGCTGGTATGAAACTGTGAAATTACCTTGGGCAGGAACGCCAGGTGCAGCCTAGCTGGACCTTGTCCTTGTATATGGTGGCTCTGACCTAAGCGCCCTGATCTGAGACCCTGTGGGTAGATATTATTGCAACCAGGAAAGAAACCTTACAGGAGGAGGAGGAGAAGGGAGCAAGAAGCTAGAGGCTCGAAGGGGGGACCCATGAACTGCAACAGCATAAGATTCAGGTCCAAGGAGGGACGGGGTCCCGGACATGGGAATAGAGTCACTTCAAACCTTTCAAAAACTGAACTGTCATGTCATCAGCGAAGACACCTGCCCTGGAGGGGTTGGGGGGGGGAGGGAAGGCCAAAATAATGGCCAAGTGGGCCTTAATTGATTACAAGGATAACCCTTGGAGCTTGAGATGCAGAAAATAGTCCAGGATCACCTGCAGTGAGGCCCGTTTGACTGTATACCTTGGTCTGAGGACCAGCACGTGAACCTTTTCCATTTGGCCAGGTAAGTCACTCTGATGGAGGGTTTTCTGCTACCCAACAAGACCTATTGGATCCGGGCTGAGCATTCCTGTTCTTCCGCATTCAGGCATGCAGTAGCCAGGCTGTCAAGTGCAGCACCGCCAGGTTAAGGTGCAGAAGATTTCTGTGGTTCTGGAACAGCAGATCTGGCCAAAGAAGCAGCTCCAGTGGGGCAGCTACCGAAACGTGCAGCAGTGTGCGGAACCAGTGCTGGCAACGCCAAGCCGGGGCTATCAGAATCACTGTCGCCTTCTCTTGTTTGATTTTCATGAGGACTCTTTGGATCAAGGGCACCAGTGGGAAGACATACATCAGAGCCCCCCAACCATGGGAGCAAAACGGCGTCCGACAGGGAGCCCCTGTCCATCCCCCGAATAAAGTAGAACACATGGCACTTCCTGTTCTGACAGGACACGAATGAGTCCACCTGGGGAGCTCCCCACCTCTGGAAGATTCTACTGACTGCCTCCAGATGGAGTGACCACTCGTGGTGAAGAGAGAAGGTCCTGCTGAGGCAATCTGCTAACACATTTGTGGCTCCAGAAGGTGTGCAGTCACCAAATGAACTGCATGCTGCACACAGAAGTCCCAAAGGCGAAGAGCTTCTTGGCAAAGGGCCGACGACCTGGCTCCGCCCTGCTTGTTGATATAATACTTTGCAGTGGTATTGTCCATCATGACCTGTACCACCTTGCCCTCTAGATGGGGCAGGAAAGCCTGGCAGGCTAGGCGAACCGCTTTGAGCTTCCTGACGTTTATGTGGAGCAGTGGCCCTGTGTGCTGATCTCGGGCAGGTGGGCTTCGCAGCCCAGGTCCGAGGCATCGGAAACCAGGGTCAATGACGGGGATGGGGCCGCGAAGGGAACTCCTTCCAACACCAATTGGGGTTCTAACCACCAATCCAGGGACAACTATATATGATCCGGCACCCTGACTATGCGATCTAGATCACGTCTGTTGGGGATGTAGACCGACGCCAACCACACTTGCAGTGGCTGGAAATGGAGCAGAGCATGATGGACCACGTACGTACACACCTCCATGTGGCCTAAACCTCAGGCAGGAGTGAGCGGGTGGTCCTTCACATGGGAGATCAGGTCCGACATTGCCTGGAAGCGGGCCTCCAGAAGGAAGGCTCTGGCTCCTGTGGAGCCAAGGACCTCCCCTATGAACTCTATCCACTGCACCGGCTTTAAGGTCGATTTCTTTTAGTTTATCAACAGGCCCAGGTCATGGCAGGTGGAACGTACCAGATCAAAGCTTCGTTGCACCTGTTCCTGAGATCAGCCCTCAATGAGCCAATCGTCGAGGTACAGGTAAACCTGGACACCTCAGGTAAGCGGCCACTGGCACCAAACTTTTTGTGAACATCCTTGAGGCCGACGAGTCTCCAAAGGACAGTGCCCATTACAAAAAGGAGGAACTGTCTGTGCCCTTGGAAGATGGAGATATGGAAATAAGCATATTTCAAATCAAGGGAGGCATACCAGTCTCCCGGATCCAGGGAGAGGATAATGGAAACTAGGGAGACCATGCAAAACTTCAACTTCCTGAAAGATTTGTTGAGGCACAGCAGGTCCAGGATGCTTTCAGGATTAGGAAATAACGGAAGTAGAACCCTTTTCCTCTCACTTCCCAAGGGATCTCCTACACTGCCCCTAGCTGCAGAAGGTTCTAGACCTCTTGAACGAGGAGATGCTTGTGAGAAGGGTCCCTGAAGAGAGACGGGGAAGCGGGGGGTGGAGGGGAAGTGGCCAAGAATTGCAGGGTGTATCCCAGAGGTCCGAAGTTATCCACGACCAGGCTGAACAGTAGTGGTGTAGGCGGTTGAGGAAAGAATGAGGTGGATCCAGGAAGTTGACTGGGACTTCACTCTCAAACGCACCCTAAAAATGAGCGCTTCTGGCCCCGATGATGCTTTGCCAGGTCGGGTTGTGCAGGTGAGTGGGAGGAGGAAGGGCGGTGACAACTAAAACTCATATCTCTAGCCCTTCTCCTTGCAGAGCCCTGCCGAGGCTGCCAGGGCCTTGAAGGAGGGGGGCAGATGGGACTGCTTCCTCGCCGACTGACGTGTATGCAGACCCAGCAAGCAGAGGGTGGCCCGAGAGTCCTTTAGTCCATGCAGCCTCGCATCCATTTGTTCTGCAAAGAGACCATTCCCATCAAACAGGAGGTCCCAGATGGAGGACTGCATCTCCTGGAATAAGCCCGTAGTTTGAAGCCAGGAACTGCACCTCATGACCACCACTAACGCAACCATCCTGGCCACTGAAACGGCCACATCCCACATAATTTGGAGGGAGAATCTTGCCGCTGTTGTACCCTCCTCCACTAGGGCCTTGAATTCTTGGGCCAAGTCCTGGGGCAGGAAATCCTTGAACTTACAGAGGAAGTTATATCTCCCCAAAAAAGCCTGGTGGTTTGCAACCTTGAACTGAAGGCTGGCATTGAATAAATTTTCCTTCCAAAAAGGTCCCGCGTCTTGGCCTCCTTAGTATTGGGGGTAGAACTGGTTTGCCCCATCTGTCTTTCTCGTTGGCCACAGAAACAACCAGTGACCCTAGAGGCGGGTGGGTGTACAAGCATTCAAACCCCTTGGCTGGGACAAAATATTTCTTTTTAGTTCTCTTGGAGGTGAGCGGGACTGAAGATGGGGTTTGCAAGAGGGCTTTGGCTATCTTTAACACCCCATCATGCACTGGAAGATGTCCGAATTCTCCACCATCTCCTCAAACTCCAGTGGCCACCCTTCAGAGCAGGACCTAGTGCTCCTTGAAATCCTCCATGGGCTAGATTGAGAGGGCCCCACCACAGCTTCACCTGGAGAGGACGACAATGACTGAACCACCAGGAGAGGGCCTGGGTCATCGATCCCCATGGGGGAAGAGGATTTTGGGGTGCAGACTCACTCCTCCACCCCAGCATCCAATTGCGTTTCGCACACTGAGCCTGGCACCGCGGGTTGCTTTTCCGAAGTGGCGACCGAAGACTGGTGCAAAGGGGGCATCAGCATAACCAGAATGCCCCAGGCATTCCAGTAGAGCCACTGTGCCGTGCTGCCAGGACGGCACTGAGGTCGACGCAGCTCAGGTGCCCAGTCACGCCGGTGATGCCTCGGTGATAGGCTGAACTCCCTTTCCAGGCCAGAGGACTCCCCTTCCGGTGACCATGGTGGGGCCGTCATGGCCTGAGTCCGGCAGCTAACCATCGCTGTTGGTGAACGATGCCTCAAATAGGTGGATCGGTATCGTGTTGGAGAACGTTCCCATGGTCTAGGTGATGGCAACCTATGTTGTGGAGACAGCTGGCGGGAGGATGACCAGTGCCAGCCATTCAGTGACCAATGCCTCCCTCCTTCCGTGTGAACCTCGTTGAGAGGGTGGAGACCGGGAGCGCGGTGTCTGCTATCTAAAACGTCAAACTGGTGACCAGTACTGTTGTGGAGACCTGGGGAGCAGCGACAGGGAGCGCTGCCTCTGCTCTGGAGACCGGGGAGGTTCACTTGCCCTCTGGGGGGTTATCATGGCTGACTTGTTCTTGTGGGGAACCTTTTCCGGGTCCATTGCAGCATGCAGTGCTGGCTGCACTGGGAGAGTCCTTTGCTCTTTGGGCACCAGGAGGGCCTGGGAAGGCATTGGCCCCGCTATGAATCTGGTCCCCTACCACTCCCTGGAGTCAGTGGCGGATCTCTCGGGGAGCTAGGAGGCCCCATCAGGGAGGCACCCTCATGTAGCTCTGGGGTGGGCGGGTGACCCAAACTGGGTCCTTTACCCGATGCCCGTTGGCCTTTTCTTGCCCGGTGCCGGAGAGTCACGCTTCTTTGACTTCTTTTTGGGTACCAGCAAAGGGGAGCAGTGCTGGGGGTGCACTGCGCACCAAGGCTGAAGTGGTGGGAGTCAAGTCCGGCCAGGACAGCTCCGAGGCTGGGCAGAAGGCAGCCTCAATGAGAAGGGCCCTCAAATAGATGTCGGACTCTTTCTTTGTTCAGGGACAAAAGTTCTTACAGATGCAACACTTGTCCTTCACATGTGATTCCCCCAAGCACTTCAGGCAGCTGCTATGGGGGTCACTAATAGGTATAGGCCTGTTACTGTCAGAACAGGGCTTAAAACCCAGAGACCAAGGCGTGCCTCACCTGGGGCAAAGTCCTCGCCAGGACTCTAACTTACTAACTACTGTACTTAACAATTACTTCACTCACTAACTACTGTAAATGAACTATTTACAAGACACTAAAAACTTGAAGAAAGGGACAGAACTGCTGACTAAGGGAAAAATCTCCGACAACTGTGCACATGGGCACGCACGCACCTAGAATGGAATCAACATGAGCAAGCACTCGAAGAACAACCATGGCTGTTGCAGGGAGAAGGATAGGGAGTTCAGAGGGTAGCAGCCAGGATTCAATACACTCATACATGGCATGATTGTTGAAAAATAACTATCTCTGAAAAACATTTAGAGATGTTCAGATGGAAGGTGCTGTGTAACTGCAATGTATTAGTAGCTGTAGGATTATTAAATCAGAAACCCTTGGCAAATAAATGCACAGGAAATTGCATTACTAAGAAATAAGTGTATAGTTTCTATGGTTCAGTAACTTTACAGCATCCTTTCTCTCTGAGTGAGACAGTTCCCCAAAATCATGCCAGATATACATACTACCACTAAACACTGGATTCCTGTGACACTGTACTCTTCTCCACACCTAAGAAAATTACATATTTTAAATATTTTAAATCAATAAAGCACAACAACATTGTTGTATTTAACAATCAGCAGTATTTCAAATGAACTTACTGCATCACTTCTGTTCACATTCTCTTCAAAGTCTTTAATTCCCATAATTCCTTTAAGGCACATAGCTTTGCAACAAACAAAACCTATTTGGCAGTCAAAGAAAGGTTCTCCCATCAAAAGGGCCTATTGGAGGAAAAAAGTTATATGATAACAAGTACTATACGACTGAAGATATTAAAATCTAAAAAAAGAAAAAGTAGAGAAAATTAAAATATATTATATGGTAAGCTTTACAAGTGTAGTTTTTAATTAATCAAGAAATTAATTCAATAATAACATTTTTAGAAGTACACTTTTACCAAATCTTAGTACTATGGCGTTCTAACTTTGTAGTAACAGAGAATAGGAATTACTTTAGTGAACTATCTAAAAAAATAGAAATATACAACCAAATATTAACTGCCATTTCAAAATATTTAACTGATGAAAAATATTTATTATACATCAATTTGCCAAGACATGTACTATAACCTGAAAAATTTAGTCGTAATGGAACATTACCTCAACTGTGGTTCCTTCTTGCTCCCAACGTATAACTTCTTTGGATTTTACTTTCTGAGGGCTATAATAACTACTTTCAGCTTGCATTTCAGTAAGCTATGAAACAATATGATAAACACCTTATATTAGCCAATATTAGCATTAAATAGCAGTAATCTGTCATTACTATAAGAATTGATGAAGACAAATTAAATGTTAGTATAGGCCAAAATTTATTATTAGGCAGGAAACAGGTGCAGTAAAAACAGCTGTAACACATTATCCATATTAGAATACGCGAACTTCTAGCTGAAATATGCCAATTTAATCTCAAGTATTGCTAAGAAAGTTTTAAACAGTTTAGTATTTTTATTTAGCTTCTCTTTTTATATCAACATTGTATAAAAAGTAAAGTAACAGATATGCAGCTGCAATACACATGCCAGTTTATAACCTGCTCTAAAAATACATAAAAATATTAAAACATTTATGCTGCATAGTAAATAATTCACAGCATAAATAACATTAAAGAAAACATTATGAACTTGAATCATACCCAAATTGCTTTTTTGTCATGTTATTTTAAAATAAAACTCTATTAAATTTTATTTTCTCTGCTCTAAATATTTAGATATTTATCAAAACTTTAAAACTGTAAATCATACAATGGAAAAAGTTAAACACTATTATATGAAGTTTTAGTACAACTTTTCTTTGTTTTGCATTTTTATAGTTTGATCTGCTGAAATTAATAATTCAAGTTTTAATTTTTATATAATACACACCGGCTCTCATTACTTAGTTATTTCCAAGAGCGTGTAGAAATGGTTGCTGTTTCTAAGTAAAATTCCATAATCCAAAAGCTCAAGTAAAATTGGTTTAAAAAAAAAAAAAGATCACCCTTCAGCTGTGTGCAATTATTGTGGAGGAAAAGCAATTAATTGATTAAAAGAACTCAGAGACATTACAAGAACAATTTTCAACATTATTAGAAAAATGCTACATTTAATTTGGCATGATTTTTTAGCTGGAATGGTATCAACTGTTCAGAATGCTAATACAGAAACTTGACCTTATTTTTTGACCAAAATATGAACCACAAATTAATTCCATACATTCTTTGCATGCAAGCAGAACAATGAATTCTAATGTTTTCCTCCTAAATGTCACCATACTTCTCTCATATACCACTTTGCATTCTAAAAATATAAAATGCAAGATGCCATAATTTATAAGTAATTTTTACCACATCCTAAGATTAAATGCACAAGCCTATTAAATGCACAAGCCTATAAAGAGGCCGAATCCTGCAACCCTTGCTCACGTAAATCAGTGGTTCTCAACCAGGGGTACGCATATCCATGAAGATATGCAGAAGTCTTCCGGGGTTTTATTATTATTTATCTAGATTCAATTCATCTAGATAATTTGCCTAGTTTTACAACTGGCTACATAAAAAGCACTAGCAAAGTCAATACAAACTAAAATTTCATACGGACAAAATGAGAAAGTAAGCAATTTTTCAGTAATAGTGTGCTGTGACACTTTTGTATTTTAATGTCCGATTTGGGAAGCAAGTAGTTTTTAAATGAGGTGAACCTTGAGGTACGCAAGACAAATCAAGCTCCTGAAAGGGGTACAGTAGCCTGGAAAGGTTGAGAACCATTGACGTAAATAGGTCCGAAGACTTCAGTAGGATTTCTGATGTCAGCAAGGGCTGTAGAACCAAGATTCAATACTGCACATGGGAACACAAAACAAGGCAAAACCGTTTAAGTTTCAACTGCGATTTTAAAAAAAATTACAACTCCCATTCTTTTAAACAAAACAAGGTAAGTGAAAATCACGGGAAAGCTGCATATTTTCCTCCATTCATATTAATTAACATTTTTAACTAAACAGAAGACATGAAGATATGTTTCAAGTACCTAATAAATCCTTTAAATAAAATTATTTACATTCTTACATCAGCAAATAATTAGCAACTGTCAGAGCTGAAGTGGTTGAAACTTTTAGCCCCTTTTCATTAACATGTCTTTTTAAAATGCAGATTCTCCACCATCCATTCTTTTCCTGCTCTAAAGCATTCTGGCCTTTATTCAACATATGCCTAACTATAAACTCATCAGTAGTCTTTGGTCGGGCTAATCATGAACATAAAATCTGGCATGTGTTTAAATACTTTGCTAAACTAGGCCCCGTTTTTTATCAAGTTAATTCCTGTCAGTAAATCTTAGTGTTTTATTAGTAATTAAGTTAACAAAATTACATAAAATCAATGACTGCCCAGTATTGCTTTCTGAAAACTCATAACAGGAATAAGCAGAGATCTATTCATTTATTATTTGAGATTATTTTGATCACTGATTTATGAAAAAATTTATACAAATCTCAATGTGTATGTATGTGCACACGCGTGTGATTTCTTACTTTACTGTTCCTAAGGTGACTCCCAATAGAAGTGCAAGTATTTAAAAATATCAACTAAAATTTACTTTAATCTTGGATGTTCCCGAGTAACAGGTCCAGTTCTATCTATTATTACAGTAAAGAAAATAACTCCAGCCATTATCAAATTGCTATATCAGCAAAAGTACTTTTACAAGAAATCAAATGAATTTGCAAAAACGTCATATAGACTCAGAAGCCAATATTAAAATAAATGTTCATGGATACTCTTTGATATTAAGAACTTTTTCTTTCTTTCTTTCAAGTCTTTTATCTATTTTAGTGCTAAATTAAAATGGTTTCCCTTCAGAATTAGATTTTTTTTTCATTGAATTAAATTTTGTATCTATCAGCTCACAAAGCCAAGTTAACTGCAAATTGTTTGATGAAGAATAAAACTTTACAATTGCTTCGTATTTTCAGCAATGTAAGTTTTCCTTCTCTTTACTAAAAAGACAAATAACCATACACTGAAATCTAATACATTAATTCATTGCTCAGCAAATCAATTATTAGACTATAATGTAGAGATGTACTTACCTTGAAAGTCACAGTTGCCTTTGTGCAGTAAAACCCAATAGAAACAATAGGATCCCTAAGGGCCTGGGATTTCTGCTGATGCAGTATTGTTCCACCTTCTGTTCCAGTATAGTCATCCTCTCCATCATCATAACTCACAATAGCAGGAACAAAAGACCAGGCCCAGGAAACCCATCCCTGCTGCTGATCATCATCTTGATGCATGTAGGGTTCTTGGTTAATATACTGGGTAGAATATTGCATATCTGAACCTGTTTCATCTTCTACACCTTTTGATACAAAATATAAATCAAATTTCAACTCAACAATGATTAAAAGCTCTTCTTTTATGCAATGTCCACAATTATAATATGTAAGCAGTTATCTGGGGTAAGTTTCACAGACCATTCTCTTGTTTCTGGTCTCATTTATACCAATAAAATTTTTTATAAATAAAAGCTTCCCGCTAAGACTTCCTAAGCTCCTAAAAAAAACATTTATTTTTTTAGATTTTAAGGTAGCAAATCTGAACTCTGATGACTTTCACCAATATTTTCCCTTATGATTACAGAAATGCTATGGACTTCAAGTGTTTTTCTCTATGGTACATGTTTCTCAGTCACATTCAGTCCTCCCTCATTGAGGCTATTCTTGAAATTTCAAACCAAATCTCATTAAGTAAGGCAATCTTACAACTTTAAAGTTCAATTTTATAAAAAGTGGGAGGAAAGCTTTGTTTTTAAAACCCCAAGCAATGAAAGTTTAACATAGTCGTATGCTAATGCCTGTATACTATGGTGATTGCTACCCTATAAATACACTATATTTATCTCAATTATATAGCAACCCCTTATTTTCAGAGATGTGTACTGTAACTCCACCATATAATTCACAATACTCAAAAATAGCATCCAGTTTTAGCACAGAACAACTTTTAACTTAATGTCAAAGAATGATGTTCGCCTTTATTTTGGTCCCTTTTCCTCCTAATTCGGGGCTTAATGCATCACATTATTTTTCTATTTACTGCTTTTTTCTCTGCCCTTCAGGGTACTCACGATTTTAATGAAAACTTGAGAGTCCTTCCTGTTTATGAGATAAAACCTTAGATAGTAAACTCTTTGGGACAAGAAGGTTACTATTTTTCCGTGTCTGTAAAGCTCCTAACTCAATAGGGCCCTGAACTCAAGGCGCAACAGAAATACAAATAAAGAATGGTTTCAGAGTAGCAGCCATGTTAGTCTGTATCCGCAAAAATAACAGGAGTACTTGTGGCACCTTAGAGACTAACAAATTTATTAGAGCATAAGCTTTCGTGGGCTACAACCCACTTAAGTGGGTTGTAGCCCACGAAAGCTTATGCTCTAATAAATTTGTTAGTCTCTAAGGTGCCACAAGTACTCCTGTTATTTTTGCAAATAAAGAATAATCATCATCATGGAAAAACACTGAAGTTAATGGCTGATGGCTGTTTCAAAATGAATTGAAAGACAACTTCTCTGACAAACAATAAAAACACAAACTAAACAACATATGGCATATATTCTAGGAACAAAAGCCCTGTTGACCAGAAAGGAGGGAAAAGAGACAACAGGTATTAAAGTAAATAAGAATGGTATGATCTTGCACCCACTGATGTTCATGCAGTGACTTCAATGGAATAGAATTGAGTGTGAAGGAGGAAAATGAGTCGAAAGGTATTTTTAATTGTTTTTTTATTTTGAAATAATTTCCCATCTCATACACCCATTTTCATTCTTTTCTGTAGGGTTCTCCCTCCTCCTCTCCACCGAATCTACATTTTGGAATTTCCCTGTTACAACTCACGTAGTGAGAAGCAGAGGTGGCCATCTTAGTTACTGACAAACAGGCTGAATATATTTACAGTATAATATTGCCTACATATTATCACTACATCTGGGCATGGTGCTTCATGGGGAGGGAGGAACAGTCACTATCTTAAAACAAGTGAAAATCTAAATTAGACATACAAGAAATTAAAATAATTGACCAAAGAAAGAGGAGGAACAGGACAAGGAACAAGGGATACAACAAATTATTGTGATTTTTTTATGCTGTATATTCATGTATCTTATGGGTCTGGATATTTATATTTTGAGAAAGGGTAAGGAAAGAGGTCAATAGAAGGCCCTGGATTAGAGCTCAGCAATAGAAAGCTAACAAAATAAGTTAATTTTGAAAAAAAATCTAAAGATGTCAACTGACCTGATTTTTAGGAAGAAAGAGAACTCTCCAGGTTGGGGGGAAAGAGGCAACATCACGAAAGGTGTAAGTGGGAAAAAGGGGAAGGAATCAACACAGCACGAAATGTAGGAATAAAACGAAGAGTAGAAGGAAAAGAGAGGTAATAAAAAGCAAGGCTGGAAAAAACACACTTCTTAAGTTATTAGAAAGCTTTTCTGAGTTGAGTACCATCAACTCCTGCACATTTGAGTTGCCGTTTAAATAAAAGGTTTTAATCCTTATGGTTGTGCAGATCACCTTGCAAATAGGAGTACCATGTAAACGAATGCAGTGCTATCTTCCAAAGTCTGCAAAAAGTCCCACGGATCAAAAAAGATGGAGAGGAGCAGAGGGAAGCCAAGAAGGGAAACATGGTATACAAAAACAAGAGCTGTAGTAAGTTACAACTGCAAAGTTTTAATATGAAGTTCATTTATAATAACTTACAATTAAATATAGACAGGACTATAAACCATACACAACTGTTTCATTCATATTAAATTGCAGAATGTGGATTTGAGAGGACAAGGCAGCACGGGGTTTTTTCTCCCTGGTTAGTGGATATTAGGTCATTTTTTCAAGCTCTAATAAAAGGAAAAGGGCAGAAATTAAGCAAAGAAGAATTAATTAAGATGAGATCAAGGGAGTTAAGTTCTGTGTGGAAAGAGGTTCAAAAAGTCATAGAATCATAGAATCATAGAATATTAGGGTTGGAAGAGACCTCAGGAGGTCATCTAGTCCAATCCCCTGCTCAAAGCAGGACCAACACCAACTAAATCATCCCAGCCAGGGCTTTGTCAAGTTACAGAACAGATTAGTAACCATTTTTTCTTCTTTGAATGATTGCACCTGCGCATTACGCTCTTGGCAACTCACAAGTAGTGAAATCAGGAGGTAGGATTGAAGTCTATCTGAATAAGAACTGGAGGACAACTTTCACAAATCTCTCATCAACTTTAGAATGCTGAGTGATGTCATAATAGGATACAAACATGTGTACTTAAGACCAAGCTGCTGTCCTATAAATATCTAAGATAAGCATTTGAGCCAGAAAGGCCGCAGAGGTCACTTACAATCTTGTTGAATGTGGTGTCACTCTGCTTGGTGGTGTAACGCTAGCCAAGTTGTAGCACAAACAAAAACAAAAGGCTATCCTAGATGAAATCCTCTGAGAAGATACTGGGAGCTCTTTCATCCTGTCTGTGACTGCCACAAACTGCTACAAAGACAAGAGGAACTGCTTGGACCTGTCAAGGTAGGACACGAATGCTCTCCTGACGATCGAGTGTGCAGCCACTCCTCGTTTTATTTAAATAAGCTTTGGGAAAAACAAAGGTATGTAAGTTGCCTGGTTCATATGGAAATTAGACACCACTTTTCAAACAAACTTCAGATGAGGACGTAGGTAAATCTTGTATCTAAAAAAAGGAGAGCCAGACGTCAGCACACCTGAGTCATCTACCGTCCTGGCAGAAGTGGTGGCCACCAAAAATGCCTGTAACTAAAGGCTCAAAGGGAAACCCCATAAGCTCTGACAAAATCAAATTCAAGTCCCACAGGGTAACAGGATATTGCATGTGAGAGTACAACTGTTCCAGGCCCTTCAAAAATCTTATGGGCATCTTATACAAAATTACACCTCTACCCCGATAGAACGCGACCCGATATAACACGAATTCGGATATAACGCGGTAAAGCAGCGGGAGCCCCGGGCCCTTTAACGCTCCACCCGAGCCCCGCTGCTTTACCGCGTTATATCCGAATTCGTGTGGAGCCCCAGGCCCTTTAAATCACCGCCGGAGCTCTGGCAGTGAGGTTCGGGCGGGGATTTAAAGGGCCCGGGGCTCCCTGCAGCGGCCGGAGCCTCTGGTCCTTTAAATCACCACCCAAGCCCGGCTGCCGGAGCCCCGGCAGTGATTTAAAGGGCCTGGGGCTCCACACAAATTCGGATATAACGCGGTAAAGCAGTGGGGCTCGGGTGGCGCTTTAAAGGGCCCGGGGCTCCCGCTGCTTTACCGCGTTATATCCGAATTTGTGTTATATCGGGTCGCGTTCTATCGGGGTAGAGGTGTATTATCAAACCAGTGGAAAGCTGAGATAGCTGCTAGGTAGAATTTAGCAGAACTAACAGACAAACTATATTGTTTTAGGTGTAACAAAAAGTCAAAAATAAGCTGGATCTCAGACTGTGTCAGTGAGACTCTAGACTGTTCGTAGAATCATAGAATATCAGGGTTGGAAGGGTCCTCAGGAGGTCATCTAGTCCAAACCCCTGCTCAAAGCAGGATCAATTCACAACTAAATAATCCCAGCCAGGGCTTTGTCAAGCCTGACCTTAAAAACCTCTAAGGAAGGAGATTCCACCACCTCCCTAGGTAACCCATTCCAGTGCTTCACCACCCTCCTGGTGGAAAAGTTTTTCCTAATATCCAACCTAAACCTCCCCCACTGCAACTTGAGAGCATCACTCCTTGTTCTGTCATCTGGTACCACTGAGAACAGTCTAGATCCATCCTCTTTGGAATCCCCTTTCAGGTAGTTGAAAGCAGCTATCAAATCCCCCTCCCCCATTTTTCTCTTCTGCAGACTAAACAATCCCAGTTCCCTCAGCCTCTCCTCATAAGTCATGTGCTCCAGCCCACTAATCATTTTTGTTGCCCTCCGCTGGCCTCTTTCCAATTTTTCCACATCCTTCTTGTAGTGTGGGGCCCAAAACTGGACACACTACTCCAGATGAGGCCTCACCAATGTCAAATAGAGGGGAATGATCACGTCCCTCAATCTGCTGGCAATGCCCCTACTAATAGAGCCAAAAATGCCATTAGCCTTCTTGGCAACAAGGGCACACTGTCGACTCATATCCAGCTTCTCGTCCACTGTAACCCCTAGGTCCTTTTCTGCAGAACTGCTGCCTAGCCATTCGGTCCCTAGTCTGTAGCAGTATATGGGATTCTTCCATCCTAAGTGCAGGACTCTGCACTTGCCCTTGTTGAACCTCATCAGGTTTCTTTTGGCCCAATCCTCTAATTTGTCTAGGTCCCTCTGTATCCTATCCCTACCCTCCAGCGTATCTACCACTCCTCCCAGTTTAATGTCATCTGCAAACTTGCTGAGAGTGCAGTCCACGCCATCCTCCAGATCATTAATGAATCTATTGAACAAATCCGGCCCCAGGACCAACCCTTGGGGCACTCCGCTTGATACCGGCTGCCAACTAGACACGGAGCCATTGATCACTACCCGTTGAGCCCGACGACCTAGCCAGATTTCTATCCACCTTATAGTCCATTCATCCAGCCCATATTTCTTTAACTTGCCGGCAAGAATACTGTGGGAGACCGTATCAAAAGCTTTGCTAAAGTCAAGGAATAACACGTCCACTGCTTTCCCCTCATCCACAGACCCAGTTATCTCGTCATAGAAGGCAATTAGGTTAGTCAGGCATGACTTGCCCTTGGTGAATCCATGCTGACTGTTCCTGATCACTTTCCTCTCCTCTAAGTGCATCAATTGATTCCTTGAGGACCTGCTCCATGATTTTTCCAGGGACTGAGGTGAGGCTGACTGGCCTGTAGTTCCCCAGATCCTCCTTCTTCCCTTTTTTAAAGATGGGCACTACATTAGCCTTTTTCCACTCAACTGGGACCTCCCCTGTTCGCCATGAGTTTTCAAAGATAATGGCCAATGGCTCTGCAACCACATCCGCCAACTCCTTTTACACCCTCGGATGCAGCACATCCGGCCCCAGGGATTTGTGCTCATCCAGCTTTTCTAAATAGTCCCGAACCACTTCTTTCTCCACAGAGGGCTGGTCACCTCCTCCCCATGCTGTGCTGCCCAGTGCAGCAGTCTGGGAGCTGACCTTGTTCGTGAAGACAGAGGCGAAAAAAGCATTGAGTACATTAGCTTTTTCCACATCCTCTGTCACTACGTTGCCTCCCTCATTCAGCAAGGGGCCCACACTTTCCTTGACTTTCTTCTTGTTGCTAACAGCATACCTGAAGAAACCCTTCTTGTTACTCTTAACATCTCTTGCTAGCTGCAACTCCAAGTGTGATTTGGCCTTCTTGATTTCACTCCTGCATGCTTGAGCAATATTTTTATACTCCTCCCTGGTCATTTGTCCAATCTTCCACTTCTTGTAAGCTTCTTTTTTGTGTTTAAGATCAGCAAGGATTGCACTGTTAAGCCAAACTGGTCGCCTGCCATATTTACTATTCTTTCTACACATCGGGATGGTTTGTTCCTGCAACCTCAATAAGGATTCTTCAAAATACAGCCAGCTCTCCTGGACTCCTTTCCCCCTCATGTTATTCCCCCAGGGGATCCTGCCCATCAGTTTCCTGAGGGAGTCAAAGTCTGCTTTTCTGAAGTCCAGGGTCCGTATTCTGCTGCTCTCCTTTCTTCCTTGTGTCAGGATCCTGAACTCGACCATCTCATGGTCACTGCCTCCCAGGTTCCCATCCACTTTTGCTTCCCCTACTAATTCTTCCCTGTTTGTGAGCAGCAGGTCAAGAAAAGCTCTGCCCCTAGTTGGTTCCTCCAGCACTTGCACCAGGAAATTGTCCCCTACGCTTTCAAAAAACTTCCTGGATTGTCTGTGCACCGCTGTATTGCTCTCCCAGCAGATATCAGGGTGATTAAAGTCTCCCATGAGAACCAGGGCCTGCGATCTAGTAATTTCCGTTAGTTGCCGGAAGAAAGCCTTGTCCACCTCATCCCCCTGGTTTGGTGGTTATAGCAGACTCCCACCACGACATCACCCTTGTTGCTCACACTTCTAAACTTAATCCAGAGACTCAGGTTTTTCTGCAGTTTCATACCGGAGCTCTGAGCAGTCATACTGCTCTCTTACATACAATGCAACTCCCCCACCTTTTCTGCCCTGCCTGTCCTTCCTGAACAGTTTATATCCATCCATGACAGTATTTCAATCATGTGAGTTATCCCATGCTGACTGTTCCTGATCACTTTCCTCTCCTCTAAGTGCATCAGAATTGATTCCTTGAGGACCTGCTACATGATTTTTCCAGGGACTGAGGTGAGGCTGACTGGCCTGTAGTTCCCTGGATCCTCCTCCTTCCCTTTTTTAAAGATTGGCACTACATTAGCCCAATTTTCCAGTCATCCAGTCACTGTTGGGACCAGAGAATAGCTTTCAATTAGTCAAATAAACAGATCTACTAGATGGCTTCCTATTATTTAATAGCACATCCTGAACCTCTTTACAATAAGACTCTTCTCAAGGGTCTAGCTATAGAGCATCCAGGCAGTTAAATGAAGTGTCTGCTAGTTTGGATGGAGTAGGCAATGGTAATCTTGAGAAATTATGTCCAACGAAAGCAATATCAGAGCTTTCACCAAAAGGGATAGGAGAGTGGAAAACCAGTGCTGCCAAGGCCAAGTTGGGGCTATAAGTGTGATTCGAGCATGCTCCTGTCTGATTTTTAGCAACACTCTGAACAGCGGGATTGGTGGGAAAGCATACAGAAGCTTGCCTGTCCCATGCAACAGAAAAGCATCCATGAGGACTGCTACCTTGCAGGAAGCAAAAGTGCTGGCACTTCCTGTGCTCACTGCAAACTAGTCTACCTGGGCAGACCACCACAGCTAGAAAATGTACTGCCTACATCCAGATGGAGAGACAATTCATGCTCACATGTAAATGATCTGCATAGGTGGACTGCAAACTCATTCTGCACTTCTGGAAGGTAAGAGGCTTGGAGATTGATCAAAACGGCAGTGTAAAAATCCCAGAGTTGGATTGCCTCTTGGCAGAGCAAGGACGAGCAGGCCCCTCCTTGCCTATTGAGGTAGAACATCACCGCTGTGTTATCTTTGAGAATGAGCAGGCTTTCCCCTTGATATGGGTTAGGAAAGCCTGACACACCAGTTGGTTACTTCTCAACTCCCTGACATTTGTGTGTCCAAACAAGTCCTTTGTGGACCATTACCCTTGCCTCTGTAGAGAGCCCAGATGAGCCCCCAAACCCAGAGCAGATGCTGTCTGTATGTCACTAATGTCAATGAAGGTTAACGCAGGACAAAGGGAACACCTACCACATAAGTTTACAGGGTTTGTCCACCAATCCAGAGAGGCTAAGACCTTAGAGGGTATCCCCACCACAAAGCTTCCAGAGTGACAACTCAGAGAACGGAGGCTAACCAAATCTGTAGTTCCCTGAGGCGCAACCTGGCATGACAGACTATGTATATGCAAGAGGCCATGTGCTCCAGAAACCTCATACAATTCCATACTCTTGTGGTTAGATGAGCCTTGAGATCTAAAATGATGGATCAAATTGTCTGAAATCTTGGCCGAGAAAGGAAAGCTCTAGCTTGAGTTAAGTCCAGGACTGCCCACATGAATTCTATCCTCTGAACTAAGGAGAGGATAGACTTCTCTGTGTTGATTAATAGTCCCAGTGCATTGAAGGTTGACTGGATAAAACTTACACTGGATAGTACCTGAACTCTGAACCAGCCTCTCTCAAGCCAGTTGTAGGGATACACTTATAGATTCATAGATTCATAGATTCTAGGACTGGAAGGGACCTCGAGAGGTCATCGAGTCCAGTCCCCTGCCTGCATGGCAGGACCAAATACTGTCTAGACCATCCCTGATAGACATTTATCTAACCTACTCTTAAATATCTCCAGAGATGGAGATTCCACAACCTCCCTAGGCAATTTATTCCAGTGTTTAACCACCCTGACAGTTAGGAACTTTTTCCTAATGTCCAACCTAGACCTCCCTTGCTGCAGTTTAAGCCCATTGCTTCTTGTTCTATCCTTAGAGGCTAAGGTGAACAAGTTTTCTCCCTCCTCCTTATGACACCCTTTTAGATACCTGAAAACTGCTATCATGTCCCCGCTCAGTCTTCTCTTTTCCAAACTAAACAAACCCAATTCTTTCAGCCTTCCTTCATAGGTCATGTTCTCAAGACCTTTAATCATTCTTGTTGCTCTTCTCTGGACCCTTTCCAATTTCTCCACATCTTTCTTGAAATGCGGTGCCCAGAACTGGACACAATACTCCAGCTGAGGCCTAACCAGAGCAGAGTAGAGCGGAAGAATGACTTCTCGTGTCTTGCTCACAACACACCTGTTAATACATCCCAGAATCATGTTTGCTTTTTTTGCAACAGCATCACACTGTTGACTCATATTTAGCTTGTAGTCCACTATAACCCCTAGATCCCTTTCTGCCGTATTCCTTCCTAGACAGTCTCTTCCCATTCTGTATGTGTGAAACTGATTTTTTCTTCCTAAGTGGAGCACTTTGCATTTGTCTTTGTTAAACTTCATCCTGTTTAACTCAGACCATTTCTCCAATTTGTCCAGATCATTTTGAATTATGACCCTGTCCTCCAAAGCAGTTGCAATCCCTCCCAGTTTGGTATCATCCGCAAACTTAATAAGCGTACTTTCTATGCCAATATCTAAGTCGTTAATGAAGATATTGAACAGAGACGGTCCCAAAACAGACCCCTGCAGAACCCTACTCATTATGCCTTTCCAGCAGGATTGGGAACCATTAATAACAACTCTCTGAGTACGGTTATCCAGCCAGTTATGCACCCACCTTATAGTAGCCCCATCTAAATTGTATTTGCCTAGTTTATCGATAAGAATATCATGCAAGACCGTATCAAATGCCTTACTAAAGTCTAGGTATACCACATCCACAGCTTCTCCCTTATCCACAAGACTCGTTATCCTATCAAAGAAAGCTATCAGATTGGTTTGACATGATTTGTTCTTTACAAATCCATGCTGGCTGTTCCCTATCACCTTACCACCTTCCACACACATCTTCCTCAGAAACGCAGCTAACATGCCATAAATTTTCTAAAAACTTGTGGAGCTGTGAACAGGCTAAAGGGGAGCATTATGAACTGGTACTGAGATTGGTTTACCAAGAACTTTAATACTTCCTGCAGCCCTGATAGATCACTATGTGGAAGAACGCATCTTATAAGTCAAGAGCAGCCTACCAGTCTCCAGGGAGGGAATAATGGAAGCCAGCAAGACTATGAGAAACTTCATATTTTTCAGATATCTGTTGAGTTGAGGCAGGTCTAAAAATCAGTCAGACTTCCCTTTGCTTTCGGGTAAGGAAATACTGGGAATAAAAACCCAACCTTCTGTGACACTATGGAACCCCTTTTACGGCTCCCAACTGAAGGAGATATTGTAACTCCTGGAGGAGTACTTCCTTATGAGAGTGGTCCCTGAAGAGTGACAGAGAAAGAAGGTGGGAAGGAGGGGTAGAAACAAATTGAAGGGTGTATCCCACTTCCATAATGCTTAAGACCCATTTGTCTGAAGAAATTCGGGACCAAGAACCTAGAAAGTAGGATACACTGTTTGCAAACAGAGAGCAAAGAGAGACAGGAATTTTGGAGACTGGTATGGATTCCTTAATCAACCCATCAAAATGTTTGTTTAGCACCCCCAAAGAGTGTCTAGATGAACCAGGAGCTGCTGCAGTAGCAGGAGAATATGGTCTGCGCCTATAACCTCTATTCTTTTTCCTCTGCAGATCTTGGAGAAGCACAGAATAGAATATCAGTGGGACTGCTAAGGATGAAAGTGTTTTCTTTTCAGAGCCAATGTATATATACCCAACAACATAACATTGTCCTGAAGTCCTTTAAACCAGGAAGTTTCTCATCCATCTGTAACAGAGAGGGATCACCCTTCAAATGGCTGGTCCTGAACAGTTTGCTGGACTTCTTAAAGCAGGTCCAAAGACTGCAGCCATGAGCACCCCCACATGATGATGGCAGAGGCCATGATCCTAGCAGCCCATTAGCACCGTCCAAACTGGCCTGTAGTGATATTTTTGCTACCAGCTTCCCTTCATCTACCAGTGAAACTCTTGTTTTGCATCCTTCAGCAACTTATCCTTAAGCTTCAGTATAGAGTCCCAAATATTAAAGTCATAACGCCCCAATAAAGCCTGTGGATTGGCAATTCTAAGTTGTTACCCAGCTGTACAAAAGATTTTTCTACCAAACAGGTAAAGATTTTTGGCATCCTTTGATTTAGGGGTAGCAGCCTGCTGTCCCTGGCATTCCCTCTCACTGGCAGCTGAGACAACCACCAACCCCAAAAGGGGGAGGGAATAAAAATGCTCAAAGCCTTGGGAGGAGGATACACAGTAATGAGGCTCAGCCCCCTTGGGTGTGGGAGGACGGGGTATGCCACTGGGCCTTGACGGGTGGACTCTAAAATTGCCTCATCAATCGGTAAGGCCACACAAGACAGGCCAGCTGTGGTTACAGTGTCAATAAGTCTATGGTACGACTCCCCAAACTTCCCTCCACTTGGATATCCAAGGCTGAGGCAACTCTTTTTAAGAGCTCTTGTTGTAAGTGTACGGGGAGATTTTGGCAAACCAGTAAAGTGCCTAAACCACTATTGCTTGTTGCTAACAGTAGCCAAATTAGCTGGCCATACTGAACCACTATTGCATGTTGCTAAAGGTAGCCAAATCAGCAGGTCGTAAATTGATCATGCAGTGGGCCTCAGCATAACCAAGACAGGAGGGGAGCGGGTTTTGGGTGCCACAGACAGGGCAGCTTGACCCCGCGCCCTTCCTGCTGAGAATGTTGAAATTGCTGATGCATGTATTTTAGAAAAACAAGAAGTTTGTTTATATGTGCCCCGGGAATGTTTGTCAGGGCCCCAAGGCATGGACACTTTGGGGTGGGGGGCGGGAGAAACATATCTGGTAAATTGATGACCATAAGGAAATCTGCTTGATCTTTAAAAAACTGCTTGCTTAGCATGTTTTCTTTAAGGGATACGTTATTATGTTACTAACGTATAAATAAGGGGGAAAGTTTGAGGTAACCAGACTACTCAGAAGGAGCTCTTCAGGAACACTCCCTCTGCACGCATTTTGGGGTCCGCACCGGCAGACGGAAGCCTGGCCAGCAGAAGCCTGTTACAGTGCCACTCGAAAGCCACTCTCAGCTTCGGTAATTATTGAGGGTTGGGGGTGTTTTACTAACCTGTTGCGGACGTGTATAAGTGCTTGAGACTAAGTAAAGTTTAGCTTTATGTGAAAGCACTCTTGTGTTGTCCTATTTGTGCCAGCCATCTATTGGTCAGACGCCGTGTCTCCCTTGATTTATTTCCTGACACCACCTCGCACAGAGTAAAAGTTACCAAAAGCTTTGGGTTCAAAGAACCCGGGTAACAAAAGGCTTGGTGTTATCAAGTGTAGGTTAGGACACTCCCAGGGATACTGCTTCATCTGGGGAAGAGGAGGATGGAGCTAACAAAGGTTGAGGCTGAGTCTCCTCTGGCAACTGACTCACAGGATCCCCCTGAACTGTTACTTCCTGCTCAGTACTGGGTGTGAGATCACAATGAACTCAACAAGAAAACTCCCCACGCCTAATGAAACTGAAGGGGAGTAGTGTGGGGAGGACATGGAGATGTGAGGAAACGCCCCTGGGTTCTCACAAGGCCACTGAAAAGGCACTGGACTCCAATGCCTTACCAGCCACGTGTTCCCACCAGCACAGGCTCCTAGAAGTATCCTGGGCGGTTAGCTCTAGGAGGGGAGCAGCGAGATGCACTACGCGCTTGTGAGACATAGGAGCCAATCCCTGAGTCAGAAGATGAAAAATCAGCCTCCTCTGACCACCAGGTTAACTATCCACTAATAACAACAATGAACCAACAGGTAACAATCTACAAAAATAAACATGTAAAGGCCTTTCTAATGTAAGACCAACAGATTCCAACAACTGTTATTGGTGGTAAGAAGGAACTGAGTGAGGACAAGGGAACTCCACCCTTTATTTCTGCAAGCAAGGGTGAGTGGCAGCAGAGGGCACTTGAGCTGCTCTGACAGGTACCGCTGAGGGGAAAATTTCCAACTGTGTACGGGATGCGCACACACACCAAGAATGGAATGCACATGTGCAATCACTTAAAGAACTATAGATGTGACATTTGTGTGATCGCCATCCCTCTACTGGGGGGAGGGATAGCTCAGTGGTTTGAGCATTGGCCTGCTAAACCCAGGGTTGTGAGTTCAATCCTTGAAGGGGCCACTTGGGGATCTGGGGCAAAATCAGTACTTGGTCCTGCTAGTGAAGGCAGGGGGCTGGACTCGATGACCTTTCAAGGTCCCTTCCAGTTCTAGGAGATGGGATATCTCCATTAATTATTAATTATTATATTATTACCTAAATAGGGCCGGAGGCACATCCCTCTGGAAGCTGTCCCCATCACTCTCAAGAGGGCTATAAAAATGCTGCACGTTAACCAGGGGGTCTCACCCCAGCTAAAATGGTAAATAAACTCCCTTTATTCTGGAGGGTGAATTTTTGGGTATAAGATTGTTCAATCTCCATGTCCATTCAGTTTTTACCTCTCTGCTGAGGCAGAAAAGGAGACAAGAAAAGGAGAGGTTACTCACTTTTTGCAGTAACTGGAGTTCTTTGAGATGTGTGTCCCCATGGGTACCCCACTTCAGGTTTGCTTACACCCCATGTACCTTTGGCAGCAATGCCTGTTTGACCCGCACATGCCCCCTACACATCCTCGTATCCTGCACCAAGATGATATAGGACTGTGCAGTTGAACCTCCCTCAGTTCATTCTCTACCGCAAAGTCCCCAAAGGACACTCCAAAGCAGAGGGGAAAGAGGGCAGATTCTGGAGCACCCATGGCGGAAAATAAATACTATAAAAAGAACAACAACGAGTCCTTGTGGCACCTTAGAGACTAACAAATTTATTGGGGCATAAGCTTTCGTGGGCTGTAACCCACTTCATCAGATGCATTGAGTGAAAAAAAGTAGGCACATATAAATATACAACACATGAAAAGATGGGAGTTGCCTTATAAAGTGGGGGGGTCAGTGCTAACGAAGCCAATTCAATTGGGGTGTATGTGGCCTTTTCCCAACAGTTGACAAGAAGGGGTGAATATCAACAGAGGGGAAATTATTTTTTGTAGTGACTCAGCCACTCCCAATCTTTATTCAGGCCTAATTTGATGGTGTCAAGTTTGCAAATTAATTCCAGTTCTGCAGTTTCTCGTTGAAGTCTGTTCTTGAAGTTTTTTTGTTGAAGAATGGCCACTTTTAAGTTTGTTATTGAGTGTCCAGGGAGATTGAAGTGCTCTCTTACTGGTTATTGAATGTTACAATTCTTGATGTCTGATTTGTGGCCATTTATTCTTTTGAGTAGAGACTGTCCGGTTTGGCCAATGTACATGGCAGAGGGGCATTGCTAGCACATGATGGCATATATCACATTGGTAGATGTGCAGGTGAACGAGCCCCTGATGGTGTGACTGATGTGTTTAGGTCCTATGATGGTGTCCCTTGAATAGATATGCAGACAGAGTTGGCAACGGGGTTTGTTGCAGGGATTGGTTCCTGGGTTAGTGTTTCTGTTGTGTGGTGTGTAGTTGCTGGTGAGTATTTGCTTCAGGTTGGGGGGGCTGTCTGAAAGCGAGGACTGGCCTGTCTCCCAAGGTCTGTGAGAGTGAGGGATTGTCCTTTAGGATAGGTTGTAGATCCTTGATGATGCACTGGAGAGGTTTTAGTTGGGGGCTGTAGGTGATGGCTAGTGGCGTTCTGTTACTTTCTTTGTTGGGCCTGTCCTGTAGTAGGTGACTTCTGGGTACCCTTCTGACGCTGTCAATCTGTTTCTTCATTTCCCCAGGTGGGTAGTGTAGTTTTAAGAACGCTTGATAGAGATCCTGTAGGTGTTTGTCTCTGTCAGAGGGATTGGAGCAAATGTGGTTGTATCTTAGGGCTTGGCTGTAGACAATGGATTTTGTGATGTGGTCTGGATGAAAGCTGGAGGCATGTAGGTAAGTATAGCGGTCAGTAGGTTTCCGGTATAGGGTAATGTTTATGTGACCATCGCTTATTTGCACTGTAGTGTCCAGGAAGTGGCTCTCTTGTGTGGACTGGTCCAGGCGAAGGTTCATGGTGGGGTGGAAATTGTTGAAATCCTGGTGGAATTCCTCAATGGCCTCCTACCCATGGGTCCGGATGATGAAGATGTCATCAGTGTAGAGCAAGTAGAGTAGGGGCGTTAGGGGACGAGAGCTGTTGTTCTAAGTCAGCCATAAAAATGTTGGCATACTGTGGGGCCATGCGGCTACCCATAGCAGTGCCGCTGACTTGAAGGTATAAATCATCTCCAAATCTGAAATAGTTGTGGGTGAGGACAAAGTCACAAAGCTCAGCCACCAGGTTTGCCGTGACATTATCGGGGATACTGTTCCTGATGTCTTGTAGTCCATCTTTGTGTGGAATGTTGGTGTAGAGAGCTTCTACATCCATAGTGGCTAGGATAGTGTTTTCTGGAAGATCACCAATGGATTGTAGTTTCCTCAGGAAGTCAGTGGTGCCTCGAAGATAGCTGGGAGTGCTGGTAGCGTAGGGCCTGAGGAGAGAGTCCACATAGCCAGACAATCCTGCTGTCAGGATGCCAATGTCCAAGATGATAGGGCATCCAGGATTCCTAGGTTTATGGATCTTGGGTAGCAGATAGAATACCCCTGGTCAGGGCTCTAGGAGTGTCTTTGTGTAGATTTGTTCCTGTGCTTCTTCAGGGAGTTTCTTGAGCAGATGGTGCAATTTCCTTTGGTACCCCTCAGTGGGATCAGAGGGTAATGGCCTGTAGAATGTTGAGTCATAGAGTTGCCTAGCAATCTCTCATTCATACTCTGACCTATTGATGATGACTACAGCACCTACTTTGTCAGCCTTTTTGATTATAATGTCAGAGTTGTTTCTGAGGCTGTGGATGGCCTTGTGTTCTGCACGGCTGAGGTTATGGGGCAAGTGATGCTGCTTTTCCACAATTTCAGCCCGTGCACATCACCGTGCACTCTATGTAGAAGTCCAGTCTGTTGTTTCAACCGTCAGGAGGAGTGCATGCAGAATCCTTCTTGTAGCGTTGATAGGAAGGTTTCTGTGGGTTAGTGTGCTAGTCAGTGATGTGATGGAAATATTCCTTGAGTCAGAGATGGCAAAAGTAGGATTCCAGGTCACTGCAGTATCATGTTCGTGGGAGTGGTGGGGCAGAAGGAGAGGCCCCGAGATAGGACAGACTCTATAAAAAGAGAGGCTCCACCATTAGATATCCTATTTCTCTAACCCTTTGGGCAGAGGTGATAGCCACTAGAAAGGCCATCTGCATAGATAAATGAATGAGGGAAGAAGTAACCATTGGCTGAAAGGAAAAATTCATAAGGCATAAGGAAATACATCCAAATTGGAGTGGGTTCCTTAACTTGAAAAAGGTTCCCCAATCCTCTGAGAAACCTCACAGCTGTGGGATAAGCGAAAACTGAGAATCCCTCAACTGAGGAATGAAAGACTGTTATGACTGCTAGGTATACCCTGATGAAACCAATAGATAATTCAGTCTTTTGAACTCTAGAAGGTAATCCCAAAATGGTCGAGAGGGACTATTGAGCAGGTGGAGAATATCTCTGAATACACCAAATGCCGAATCTTTTCAGAAGATAATGTATCTCATGGACTCCTTTCTATCGTTCATTAATACCTCTTGTGTCTCCTCAGAACAGGAAGTCTCTATTCCCATGAACCATTGAGCAGCCAAGCTTTGAAATGAAAAATCCTCAGGTTGGGGTTAAACATCTGACCAGCAAGGGAGACTCCATTTTATCAGAAAAAAGGAGGTCTCTGGAATATGTGAATTCCTGTGGTGCCACGCAAGTTTGAAGTACAGAGCCACTTCCATTGTTGGTACTGAGGACATAAGCTGTTCCAGCAGGTCTCTCCTGGTAAATATAGTCGGTACCAATGAGAATGTCTTAGGAGACACTGAGATTGTATGACAGGCACGGCACTTACCTGGTACCAAGAATGTCTAGGACGATGATGTTGGTACAAATGGCACCAAAGGACATGTAGGTACTGCCTTCTTAGAAGAGAAGTGCTTAGACTCCTGTGGTGCAGTACTCTGCTTCTGCAGTACAGTCTCAATACCGAAGCATGTTTGGTGCCTCCATTCTTAGAAGAGTCGGGAGCACTGGACATGAGGTTGGTATCAATGGCACTTGAAGCCTCAACAGTACCTAAACAGGACATGAGGTCTCTGAAATGGTCTTACTTGGAGGAATCAGACTTCTTTGAAGTAGGCGCCTCTTGAGAAGAATATGTTCTCTTCTTATGGGTCTTCTCTGAAGATTTACCATGAGCAGATCCAGGTGAACGTGCTGAAGTCGAAGGGGCACTGTGCTCACTGCCAGGCTGATGTCTGGTAGAGAAGGAGGCATGCTAGCCTGATCTGAGGCCAGATAAAGAGAATGCTGCATCATTAAGAGTTTGAATCTTATCTCATGATTCTTCCTAGCCCCGCCCATAAAAGCAGAGCAGATGGAGCATTTTGAGTAATATGCAACTGCCACAAGGAGAGGATACAATGATAATGCCCATCACTGACCTGGATAGCTTCCCAGCAAGAAAGGCACTGTTTGAAATCCAGAGAGCCTGGCATACCCCAGAGCAATGGTGATCTGAGGAGGAAGTTCTCCCCCATAAGAGTGAAGGGACTGAGACCAACCCCTCTAAAAGAAAGAAAGAAAAAGAGAAAGATAGAGACAGAGTAATAGAGTATTTTCAAACAGAAAGGCACACTAATGCTTCATCTAAGGCCAAGGCTGCTGAGAAGGAACTGAGGGTGGTTTGACCATGCAGCCCTATGTAGCCTCGGTGCAGGGCATGAGGATGCTTAGGGCTCATGCACAGCTTAAACAGGCACTACCAACCAAAAATCTCCGATCAAAAGTGCATGGGATGTAAGCAAATGAGGTGAAATGGAGCAGTGCTGGGGTCGTGGATAGTTCTCTGAAAATGTCCACGCAGTGTGCAGAGGCGGTCAAAAAAGCAAACAGGATGTTAGGAATCATTAAAAAGGGGATAGAGAATAAGACTGAGAATATATTATTGCCCTTATATAAATCGATGGTACGCCCTCATCTCGAATACTGCGTACAGATGTGGTCTCCTCATCTCAAAAAAGATATACTGGCACTAGAAAAGGTTCAGAAAAGGGCAACTAAAATGATTAAGGGTTTGGAACGGGTCCCATATGAGGAGAGATTAAAGAGGCTAGGACTCTTCAGCTTGGAAAAGAGGAGACTAAGGGGGGATATGATAGAGGTCTATAAAATCATGAGTGATGTGGAGAAAGTGGATAAGGAAAAGTTATTTACTTATTCCCATAATACAAGAACTATGGGTCATCAAATGAAATTAATAGGCAGCAGGTTTAAAACAAATAAAAGGAAGTTCTTCTTCACACAGCGCACAGTCAACTTGTGGAACTCCTTACCTGAGGAGGTTGTGAAGGCTAGGACTATAACAGAGTTTAAAAGAGAACTGGATAAATTCATGGTGGTTAAGTCCATTAATGGCTATTAGCCAGGACGGGTAAGGAATGGTGTCCCTAGCCTCTGTCTGTCAGAGGGTGGAGATGGATGGCAGGAGAGAGATCACTTGATCATTGCCTGTTAGGTTCACTCCCTCTGGGGCACCTGGCATTGGCCACTGTCGGTAGACAGGATACTGGGCTAGATGGACCTTTGGTCTGACCCGGTACGGCCTTTCTTATGTTCTTATGTCACTACTTGAAGAAAACCCAGTTTTAACTGATGTATTTTTGGAGGGAATTTAGACACTTATTCACTAAGAACTGGACATAAGCCATCCATTGGCTTCATATAGGCCACAGGAAAGCCAGCAACTGGAAATTCCTGATATGGATCTGAGCCAGCTCTGAACCTGTGACCCAGAGACAAAAGGGTCTGCATTCCATTACCAATCCCAAGTGTCACAGAGGGAGCAGAAGACAGTGTGAATCTGTAGAGGGGAGGGAAAGTCTCTGTCCAAATTGATTTTCTGTACATCTTGAAACAACAACATTGGTCACATAGAAATTCAACTTGAGTTTTGAAATTGATTTTTTCCCCCTGACTGTTCAGATATTCTATTATCCACTATAAAGGATAGCCAGTGCATATAAAATTCAAGTAATGTTTTTGTCACATCCTAATCTTCCAAAAACACAAAAACTAATGTCTACTTTTGGTTTAGTATTTTACTAGTAAGAATTTTATAGAGATACTAACAACAACCTTATGTTTTGACTGTGTGTGTCCATATACGTTGACAGTGAAAGATTGTTTTGTCCCAACACATACTGCACAGCAGTCAAAACCCCCACAAAAATTACTTCACCACCACCAGAGGAAATAAATATTTTAAGCCATAGTCATTTTCTCCTTTTAAAAAACCCCTCAAAATATAACTGGATTGAAGTTAATACCTCATGCACATGAATAAGTTCTCAACTAGAGCCACATGGAACACATACAATGGGCCAAACAAATGAAGACAAAATGGTGATGGCTGTGATACTGATTTAAAAAAGGATAAGAGGGATACCTAGCCAAATGCCCAGTTTCTTATACATTAAAATACTTTCCAAATAGGAGTTTTATCCAAACCACATGAAACAGGAAATATTTAGTAATTACTATATTAGAAGGTTTAAAAAAAACCCATCTTTTCCCATCAGAAGCATTAAACTACAAAAGATGAAAAGCTAGTGCTCACACTCCTAGCCAGAGTGAGGCGCGGGTGGGTTCAGGAGCAGTGAAGATGCCCTCTGGGATAGGAGAAGGAAACATTCAACTGTGAAGAGCTGAGTCAGCATTCAAAGTAATCATTCCTCCTTTACTCCCCCAGGGCTGCCAAAAGAAATTTGGGGCCTGGGTACATTATATTTCCTGGGATCCCACCCCTCCCATTTCACTTTTTGTCATACAGATGTTTTGGGGGTCCCCCTGACCTCAAGGCCCTGATACAATCATCCCTGCCCCCATCCTGTCAGCCTGGATTCCCACTATCTATTTGCCTTTGGAACCTGGGAGTTGCTTCTTTCTTCCCTTTTCCTCCTGTTACAAGGCATGGGGAAGAGGGAAGTAACATGGTGTATCTGGGCTTGAGCTCTGGGGTCTGTGTCACCCTCTTCCACTGTCACCAAGCAGTGAAGCTGGTGCTGGGCAAGGTGACTGAGTCTCATGTGGTGGCCGTGGAGCATGAAGGGGGTTGATACAGCTTGCTGCCTGGGCCGGGTAGCCATTATGGGCTCCCTGTTTCAGAACCATTCTTAACCTAGTTGCTGGCTCTCTGGTAATTCCAGGGGCTAGGCTGATTGGGCCTGAAAGGGATTTTTTCCATAGGAAAACACTGGCAAACGTGTTTTTTTTCACCATCCACCCACTGTCCTGGAGGTCTGTCTTTTGGGCTTAAGTTACAATTGTGCAACTTTGGCAGGCTCCAGTGCAGGTGCTGGGTTAGAAGGGGTCTGATGTGAGGTGACTGTAAAACCCAGTGAGCTGTTTGGGCACTGGTCTTGGGTATGCCTCTATGACTCATGCATCTTGTGGCTCCTTTGATATTCTCTCGCCTATCTCCAGCGTGGAACCAGGTTGGGACTCTGGCTTCTAGTCAAAGGCCATTGACAGGTCTCAGGGTATACAGGCGGCATGCTCTTCCCACTCACCATCAGATTTATAGTCCAGTCCACCAAGGCCATTGGGGCCAGTTGAGACCCAGACTGGAACCCTTATGTAGTCTGGGAGGGTTACCACAGTTAGGTAGCAGTTTTTATATAAAGTTTCTACCTTTGTATTTAACCATATTATGGTGCCTATGTCTTATTGTTTCTGTGTCCACATCAAGTTAAGTCCACTACCCTTTTTAGAAAGGGGTTTTGTGGTTTAGAAACTGTTCAGATTTCTGATGGTGAAGCTAGAGATTATGAACATATAACTGCTGAGTAGTGATGCAAAGTGAAAGCTTTAGATTAGTGAGGCTGAGTAAGAGCTTCCGGGGTGAAGCGGCAATTAGCTATTCCTATAGCTTTGAGTATTGGATAAAGAGATGAGTTTTGCCAGCCAGATCTTTTATCAGTTTTAGACTATGAAAGGAAAAGCTATAAACACACAGCAGTTAGTATATTATTATAGAATTACATCCAGAGCATATCTGAAGACTTTTTACTTATTGAATTCATTGGGGAGCAAATACAGAGTTGATCAAAAAGTATTTAGATATATTGTTATAATTCATTTTTCATTCACACTGAGCTTTTAACTATTTACATTCTGTGTCTTGTCCTGAGGAAGATTAAGCTGCATAAAAAGCTTAAATTTATCATTCAAAATAGATAAAGTAGTCCTATCTAATTTACAGCAACATAGATTTTTCATTTGCTATACATCAAAGGAGAGATTGGGTGAACAAGTTAAAAAGGGGGAAATGGAAGGAAGAGACAAGGAAGGACCAATACTTACTATGTAAGTAACAATACTTACACTAATTCTCACACATAAAATTTATTGGAATAAATTCCCTAAAGAGCTCTAACTTGGTGCAATCAACATTTACATGGTTGACAATGCAGGCTTGATGTGGACCTTGGCAGTTCTACAGGCACAATTGTTATGTAAGCAAATGGGTTCTTGAACAATCTCAAGTTATTAAATCTAAACAGGCATCCTTTTAACATCACACACACTTTTTTTCTTGCAACATTCCGCCGCCCCAAATTTATTTATTATTGCCAGTACAGAGAAATTACCAGATTCATTTTTTGAGCAAATTCCTCAATGTGCTTCATACAGTTATCAGATAGCAGTGGTACCATACAGGTTCTTATTCCAAAAGATGATGTATCTTTTGGATTCACATGGTACAAGACAAAAAACTCAAGTATCACAGAGTAGTAACTGGTAATGATTACTGACTATGCCAGCAGTTCCAACTTTAGGTGTTTACATGCACTTACCTCGTGAAATGTAACAAAGAATGCGGACCTTGAGCCACCACAAATGTATGTGGACAGCAAGCAATGCTGATGCATCAATTTTTATGTCATTGGACAGGATACCACTACCACCAAAAACCAAAATCTTATAGACCAAACTCTAGTCTGAAAGCCATTCCCCACATCCCCTGCTAAAAACAGAATTCCATTCTAGAAAACCTGACACCATGATAATTGCAGTGTGAATGCAGTGTTATAACAAAGTCACATTATCAGTGGAGAATGCCTACATAAAGTTTCCAAATATTTTCTTCTTTTTATACAAAAAGGTCATCCATGGTTCAAATAGCATGGGGTCTAATACTGAAATATAGTAGGATTTGGGGTCTATTATTGATTCCCATGTCAAGAATAGCATCCAGATTAATCTGGAACAATTTCTGGATGCTACCGGGCCAGACAAACAGATGCCTTCTAGGCAAACAATACTCTTAAAGAAAGAAATTATAACTCTCTTGCACCACTGAGCTGTCATACAGCCTGCTAGACACGGAATGCTCTTTAAGTGTTCTGCTATAGGGAAGTTTCAGCTTCTGTTCCACAAGGTGCACTGTCTCAAGAGCCACTCCACGTCAGAATCTTGTTTCCATTTTTTTTAATTAATTAATTAATTAATGGAGATATCCCATCTCCTAGAACTGGAAGGGACCTTGACAGGTCATTGAGTCCAGCCCCCTGCCTTCACTAGCAGGACCAAGTACTGATTTTGCCCCAGATCCCCAAGTGGCCCCCTCAAGGACTGAACTTACAACCCTGGGTTTAGCAGGCCAATGCTCAAACCACTGAGCTATCCCTCTCCCCGCAAAATTTGTTATATTGTGTTTCCACACAGTCTCCCTATCCACATTCAACTCTCTTAGTCTTATTATAAATTGAAATTAGCTAAAACCAGAGCTAACAAGTACAGAGAAAAGGAGGTGGGGGGGGGAGAAATAATCATCCAAACTTGTTAGGGAAATCCTGTTTAGCTAAAGAGCATGCCAAACTCATCCACCAATTTGATCAAGGAACTAGGCCACAAATACAGTTAAGTGCTGAACCAATAATGTGTTTGTTTTGACTCCTGTAGGTCAATTTAAGTCAAGTGATAGCAATTAGGCTTCACTCATAGGAAGCGCTCAAAAATTGCCTACATTTTGCAATTATATCAACTTAACAACTTCCATCTTCTTTTCAGGCAAATGGGTAACATATGGGGATGGCCACGTAGCTACATTACAGAAATCAAAACACAAAGCCTCAATTTTTCCCTCTACAAGGCTGCTACATAGCCACAAAAAACCCATTTAAAGAAAATGCTAGAGAAATAATCTAGTATTTAGCTTTATATGAGCAACTAATAAAAACAAATAAACCTGAGAGACAAACCTATACCTCTCAAATTTCAGGAAAGCTAGCAGAGAGTTTGGGGTCTGTGACTGATGGGGAATATTCCCTTTGAGAGAAAATGCCAAACAAAATCTGAATAGATCTGTACAATGCATCAACAGAAAAAGTCTCAACTCTGGGCAAAGTTATGCCCAGGCAAACAGCTGTGCAAAGTTATTGCCACTAAAATGACAGTTTTTTAAAGTAAGAGGAGGCAACAAAACTGATGCTATTAAGCTTACTTGTTGAGGAAACTTTAATCTTCAAAATTAACTATTTCTTTGGCAATCATTTCAACACACTGGATGGGGAGAGTGAGTGGAAATGAAGCCCACATGAGGAAATGCAGCAAGGAAAAAAATGGGTGAAAAAACGTACAGACAGATAAAAGGAAGAGAAATAGAGTATCATATTTATTTGGCATTATAGTGCCTAGCAGCACCAACCGAGATCAGAATTCCATTGTGCTAGGTACTACAGAGTAAGAGACTGTCCCTGCTCCAAAGAGTTTACACACTACAAAGACAAGATAAACAAATGGTGAGGTAGGGGGATAACATACGGGCAAAGTATTAATGTGATGCCTGGCAAATGTAGTATTAGTTCCACAATTTTTACTTTTTATTTGTTATGGGAAGGCAGGGGGGGGGGGGGGGACTGCATGGAGCCTGGTGTCCCTAGGGAGATGGGGAGGGAGGGGGGAAGGGTGTCACATCCTCTGCACAGTTCTGGGCCTGGGGGTGCTTCCCTACCCCATTCTGTGGCTATAACTGCTGCAGCTGCTTGTCTTAGAAAAGGGAAAAAAACAAAGACCAAAAGTTGCAACAGACCTAAAGAAAAAGGGAGCGTATTTTCCCCACTGAGTGATGCTGAATGTGACAATAAGGTACAGAACAAATAATAAATACCGATAAGTAAAAGTTGAATTACTGCATAATGGCCATATTTTACCATTGATATTTCTGCAAACCACTCAGAGACATGAGCGGAAGACCCACTGTACGTGGTCCTAAATTTATACCTCAGCCCACAGACTAATTCATGGATTCTGGCTATCTCCATAGAATATTTGATACCCTGGACCTTGGACATCAAGTTCATTGAGTAAAAATTCCTTTTCAATGTCATTAGTACCATGCTCATCACCAAAGGATCTGAACACCTAAAGAAAGCAAAAGTGTGCAAGATGCCTAAAAAAATTCACTCATTGGCCCCTTTATGGGCTGAAACACCAGCGTACAATGCTTAATTCTTTATGAAAGCCCGGCAATCTCTACGTCTTTATCCAGCAGTCAAAATAGAGAGAATGGGCATTTTTCTCAAATATCACCACTCTTTGCACTCAAACCCCAGCAGGGAGCACTTAACTGGGAAGTATCTGAGAATCAGTGTTGTTGCCATTGTCCACTCACTGGGATTGACTGTGCAAGCTGCCTGGTTCTTCCAGCACAGAGCTGTCTTTCTCAGGTAAGGTGAATCTACTCTGGCTTGTCCATTTTTACCCTTTTATTATACTCCAGAGTTTCATCTCCCCTTCATCTCCCCTTCTCCAACTTCAAAAGTTGCACTAGGTTTTCTTGCTGGCACAAATTCTTTTCAGCTGACTCTCTCCAATTCAAATGCAAGCAGTTCTCTGGATCTACTGTTAAGCCTATTGGTTTTATCTCCTCATGGTAATACACTTCTTCTCCCTGAATTTTCTATAAGAAGCACTTGAACATGTAGTTATTTCTATCTTAAAGGTTTGGGTCTCATAAGGACTGGAATCATAGAACCATAGGCTTAGAAGGGACCACAAGGGTCATCTAGTCTAACCTCCTGCCAAGATGCAAGATTTGTTGGGTCTGAACCATCCAAGACAGATGGCTATCCAGCCTCCTTTTGAAAACCTCCAGTGAAGGCATTTCTACAAGCTCCCTAGGCAGTCTGTTCCATTGCCCTACTGTTCTTACAGTTACGAAGTTTTTCCTGAGATTTAATCTAAATCTGCTATGCTGAATCTTGAACCAATTGCCTCTTGTCCTGCCTTCTGTGGCAAGAGAGAACAACATTTCTTCATCTTTTTTGAAGGATTTGAAGACTGCTATTGTGTCCCCCCTTAATCTCCTCTTTTCCAAACTAAACAAACCAAGTTCCTTCAGCCTTTGCTCATATGGTTTGCATTCCATCCCTTTGATCATCCTTGTCACTCGCCTCTGGATCCTTTCCAGTTTCTCCACAACGTGTATACATTTCTATATATTGGTGACCAACTAGACAAGATGCTTTCAGTCTAGATAGCTGGTTGGGAAGGGCCTATTCAGGACCATGAGCCGTTAGGAAAAACAATAGGCCTTAGGAGAAGTTTATCCCCCACCTGGTGAGCCTTCCTGAGAAGGCTACAGACAGCTTGTAAGTAATGGCTGCTATGATTGTACAAGGACATGTGACCAGGCCACATGATTCTGGACTTCATCTTGGGATGTCAGTATTTTTCCACAAACTGGTCTGGGAACCAAGTTTTGAAACAAAGGGTTCCCGTCATATGCTAAAGCAGAGATGGCCAAACTGCAGCCCACGAGCCAAATCCGGCCCGCGGGACCCTCTTGCCCAGCCCTTGAGTTCCTGGTCAGGGAGGCTAGCCCCCAGCCCCTCCCCTGCTGTCCTCCCTCCCCCGCAGCCTCAGCTCGCCATGCCGCCAGCGCTCTGGGCGGCGGGGCTGCGAACTCCTGCCGGGCAGTGCAGCTGCAAGAGCCACTGGCCTGCCCCAGTGCTCTAGAGTGTGCGGCAGTGTGGCTGGCTCCGGTCGGGCGGTGCGGCTGCCAGTCCTGGTGCTCTGACCACATGGTAAGGGGGTGGGGAGCAGGGGGCTTGGATAAGGGGCAGAGGGTCCCGGGGGACAGTCAGGGGACAGGGAGCCGGGGGCGGTTGGATGGGGTGAAGGTTCTGAGGGGGGGCGGTCAGGGGACGGGGAACAGGGGGGGTTGGATAAGCGTGGGAGTCCCGTGGGGCCTGTCAGGGGCGGGGCTGTGGATAGGGGGCGGGGCAGCCAGGGGACAGGGAGAAGGGGGGGTTGGATAGGGGGTGGGGTCCCGGGGGGGGCGGTTAGGGGACAAGGAGAAGGGAGAGTTCTGAGGGGGGCAGTCAGGGGGCAGGAAGTGGGAGGGGGCGGGGGCCAGTCTGTTTGGGGAGACACAACCTTCCCTACCCAGCCCTCCATACTGTTTCGGAAGCCCGATGTGGCTCTCAGGCCAAAAAGCTTGCCCACCCCATGTGTGTGAAAGGGAGCCCAGGCTGGTAGGTCAGAGGGCTCTGTGGTACCCCAGTTCCAGGTGGCACCCCAGGGGGAACCCATCACAGCCATCCTCTGTGTGGACCAGCACTAAAGGGGGATGAGACGCACACACTTTTGCTGGGAGTTTACCAGATACTTGCTGGCAGCAAAGGAACGGTGAGACTCAGGAATCTTGGCTTCCATTCCAGATTTTAGAGAGGACTGTACTCTAGTGGGTACAAACTATTCTGCCCATTCCCTCTCTACAACATTTCCCCCTACCTGTCTCAGTCCCAGTCCTATCTTTTTTCCATCCTTGGCTGTCATCCCAGTCCTATTCTCCTTACCAAACAACCCTAGTCTCACCCCTCTGGACTTTCCATCCCAGTCTCCCCCAAACTCCCAGTTAGTCTCCTTGCACAGCCAGTTCCATTCTCCCTGCCACCCCACTCCCAGTCCCAATTTCCATCTCCTTCCCACTCCCTCATTAGTCTCCTGTATACTTTCCACCTTCCCACATTCTTCCACTGCACATCAGATTCTTGTCTTCTCTGCATTCAAATTAGGCAACTTACTCCTCTACGCTGCTGTGGCCTAGCACACGAGAGACTGGCTTCCTGCTATCATTTCAGGAGCCCAGACTCGGACCCACCACTGCAAATAGCAGCCTAGTGCTGGTATTGTAGGACATGCTCATCCCAGGCTAGAGCATACTCAGTACACATGGAATCTTCATGTAATTTACCTGCAGATTTCTAAGAAGTCTCTACTGAGCATGTGTGACCTGGGATTTTTCAGATGCTTATAACATGGCAGAAGTTGGGAAGATTTATGAGGGCATTTCTGATACAAAGGACAACTCCCTGCCAAATTTCAGCGCTTCCTCCTCCTCCCCCCCTCACCACACCCCCCCAGGCTCAAGCAGGGGGACACTAGAACTTTTCACAAGAATATTTCGACATGGGCAAAACAACTTATTTTTCCCTAGCCTCATTATCAGAACAATTGAACCATTTTGGCTGAAGTTTTCTTTAAAAATTTTGCTTGAGTCAGATACCCAGCATGGATAACTTCAGCCCAAATGGTTAAAATTTGGCAGTTATAAGCAACTGAAAACAGGGTCTTATAATGGAAAATGTCAGGCAACCTTAATGATACACAGTGGTACCAGACCCACTATAATAAATATTTAGTTTAAGAGGACATGAGTAACTGTTTCAAAGAGTTATAAATATGACATTTCAAGTATTAAACCATAAAGAATTTAGGCACATTTTTGAATGGAATTACTTTTGAGTATCAGTAAGTGCTGCTGTTGAAAAGCACGTGGTCAGTATAGCACCGCAGATAATAGATATTATTTATTATGCTAGTTAATCAGCTAGTAGACATGTTTGAAAAAAGCAGCACACAGAAGTTTCCTCAGAAAAGTTAAAATCTGTGGTTGGAAATCTGGATGACTAATACACTATGAAGAATGAAGGAAAAATGTTTTCCAGCACCCACTCAGGGACATAATATAAAAGATTTTTTTAAAATATAGGCAATATTAACTAACAAGTTAGGGTACAGATAATTTTGCAAGTCTCCCGTATGACAGTTCTGCTTAATTACTCCTCAAAAAGAAAGACAAGCCAACACTAGATATTTATAATCTTTTTATGATTGACTCGCCATCCAAAAAACAAGCATAAGAAGGAAAAGCTAAGAAAATATAAGGAAAACTGCTGCTAATTTTTTTGGCTTCCATTTGACAAAGTATTGAAGAAAGAGTTGGATGTAGACAAACTGCTGCTAGAGCTAAGTCTGCACTATATATTGGTTAAGAAAACTGGAAACTTTGTCATGGCCCTCAAAAGAGTAGGGATTGATGCAAACAGCAGTCTTACAAATATGAACAGCTAGTGTCTCAACCTCTACTAAGGAAATGACTAAACTTCTGGTGAAATGTGCCTTGACCCTCCTCCAAGTCCCTCAAGAGCATCTGTGCAATCTGCATGTTCAGAAGATGGTTTAATACACCTTAAAAGACAGAAACTGATGGTTTGGATGTTTGCAGACCCTTGACAACACAGATTTATTTGATCTGAAACTTCTTTGCGAGAGACTAATAGAGCTTGCTGCTTGTTAGAAGAGAGTTTCAAAGTTTTATGAGCCAATATCCCTGGAGTCAAGATCACTATACCAAAGGATTTGAATCACCTGGCCTAAAAGTAGCAAAAGTGAAAAATACACACGCAAAAAAAGAAAAAGATGACCAAGAGTGTGAAGTAAATCCAGTTCCTTTTGACATTAAAATGTTTTCTAACTACAGCAATTTTTCAAAATATTTCCTGAAATAGGAACCTTCTCTCTGAATCCCAAATAGATATAAAAATCAAAAGCTTCAACAATTCAGTTTTGTCCACTGATAGACACGCACTCTTGTTTCCTTTAAATTAATCAGCAAAGCTAATTAATGTCAGCTAATAATTTCATGCCAGAGGTCTGACATATGTGCTCAACACACTGAGTAGAGAAAATCTGGATTCACCTGTGAGTTGTTTTCAACATGTCCAACAGTCTCTACAGTAGGCATTCTTCTTTACCTTATAAACCAAACTCAGACCAGACCTTTGGCCCTAAGCCAGGATTTAGTACCATGCCTCAGGAAGAATTCTCCAGAAAAATAAATTTCAAAGCTAAAAATATATATTGTGTCATGCACAAAAAACCACATTAAAAGAACATTATTAAGGTTGAAAAGTCAAGTATTCAAAAGTTAGGAAATGCCACCATTAAAGTTGCCTGTACATGGCCCCTAATGTGTATGCATTATGATACAGTCTAATTACATTATCACACTATTTTCTCAACAGGACCCATCTCATTCACTGCACAGAAAGGATGGTACTCACTTACTGAGTAGCAATTGAATATTATGTTTTATCCTCACAGTTCAATGTGGATCCCCATGCCTTATTTACTGCACACTATTCTAACCTATCTTGGAAGACAAAATTATTAATTTCCTCATGGAATTTTTTTTTTGGTGCTCATCACTATAATACCTGAGTGCTACACAAATACTAATACATTTATTTTCACAACATCCCTCTGAGATGAGGGGATATTATTATCCTCATTTTAAAGATGGGGAACTGAGACACAGTTCAGGGTCAGGTCAAAGGTATCCATTAATTTTGGGTGTCCAATTTGAAACACTGAAGACCTGATTTTTCAGAGTACTGGGCATTATAAAGCACTTTACATGTTTAAAGAACAGCTCCCATTGATTTCAGTTGCAGTGTGACTGCTCAGCACTTCTTCAAATCAGAATCTAGGGTCTCAAGACAGGCACCCAGAAAGACTCCCCCAGAAAGCGTGCTCCACCACTCGCTTCCAGTCTCCTACCCCCAACTCAAACTCTGAGACTTCCTGCCCAACCAGTCTCTATCCCCACCTCTAATCCCAATCACATTGCCTCTCTCCACACCATCAGCCTCCAGTCCTAGTCTCTCTTCCATTCCTCAACCTCCTTGTCATAGAATCATAGAATATCAGGGTTGGAAGGGACCTCAGGAGGTCATCTAGTCCAACCCCCTGCTCAAAGCAGGACCAATTCCCAACTAAATCATCCCAGCCAGGGCTTTGTCAAGCCTGACCTTAAAAACCTCTAAGGAAGGAGATTCCACCACCTCCCTAGGTAACCCATTCCAGTGCTTCACCACCCTCCTGGTGGAAAAGTTTTTACTAATATCCAACCTAAATCTCCCCAACTGCAACTTGAGATCATCACTCCTTGTTCTGTCATCTGGTACCACTGAGAACAGTCTAGATCCATCCTCTTTGGAATCCCCTTTCAGGTAGTTGAAAGCAGCTATCAAATCCCCCCTCATTCTTCTCTTCTGCCGACTAAACAATCCCAGTTCCCTCAGCCTCTCCTCATAAGTCATGTGCTCCAGCCCCCTAATCATTTTTGTTGCCCTCCGCTGGCCTCTTTCCAATTTTTCCACATCCTTCTTGTAGTGTGGGGCCCAAAACTGGACACAGTACTCCAGATGAGGCCTCACCAATGTCGAATAGAGGGGAATGATCACGTCCCTCGATCTGCTGGCAATTCCCCTACTTATAGAGCCAAAAATGCCATTAGCCTTCTTGGCAACAAGGGCACACTGTCGACTCATATCCAGTTTCTCGTCCACTGTAACCCCTAGGTCCTTTTCTGCAGAACTGCTGCCTAGCCATTCGGTCCCTAGTCTGTAGCAGTATATGGGATTCTTCCATCCTAAGTGCAGGACTCTGCACTTGCCCTTGTTGAACCTCATCAGGTTTCTTTTGGCCCAATCCTCTAATTTGTCTAGGTCCCTCTGTATCCTATCCCTACCCTCCAGCGTATCTACCACTCCTCCCAGTTTAATGTCATCTGCGAACTTGCTGAGAGTGCAGTCCACGCCATCCTCCAGATCATTAATGAAGACATTGAACAAAACCGGCCCCAGAACCAACCCTTGGGGCACTCCGCTTGATACCGGCTGCCAAGTAGACACGGAGCCATTGATCTCTACCCGTTGAGCCTGACGACCTAGCCAGCTTTCTATCCACCTTATAGTCCATTCATCCACCACATATTTCTTTAACTTGCCGGCAAGAATACTGTGGGAGACCGTATCAAAAGCTTTGCTAAAGTCAAGGAATAACACGTCCACTCCTTTCCCCTCATCCAGAGACCCAGTTATCTCCTCATAGAAGGCAATTAGGTTAGTCAGGCATGACTTGCCCTTGGTGAATCCATGCTGACTGTTCCTGATCACTTTCCTCTCCTCTAAGTGCATCAGAATTGTTTCCTTGAGGACCTGCTCCATGATTTTTCCAGGGACTGAGGTGAGGCTGACTGGCCTGTAGTTCCCCAGATCCTCCTCCTTCCCTTTTTTAAAGATGGGCACTACATTAGCCTTTTTCCACTCAACTGGGACCTCCCCTGATCGCCATGAGTTTTCAAAGATAATGGCCAATGGCTCTGCAATCACATCCGCCAACTCCTTTAGCACCCTCGGATGCAGTGCATCAGGCCCCATGGATTTGTGCTCATCCAGCTTTTCTAAATAGTCCCGAACCACTTCTTTCTCCACAGAGGGCTGGTCACCTCCTCCCCATGCTGTGCTGCCCAGTGCAGCAGTCTGGGAGCTGACCTTGTTCGTGAAGACAGAGGCAAAAAAAGCATTGAGTACATTAGCTTTTTCCACATCCTCTGTCACTACGTTGCCTCCCTCATTCAGTAAGGGGCCCACACTTTCCTTGACTTTCTTCTTGTTGCTAACAGCATACCTGAAGAAACCCTTCTTGTTACTCTTAACATCTCTTGCTAGCTGCAACTCCAAGTGTGATTTGGCCTTCTTGATTTCACTCCTGCATGCTTGAGCAATATTTTTATACTCCTCCCTGGTCATTTGTCCAATCTTCCACTTCTTGTAAGCTTCTTTTTTGTGTTTAAGATCAGCAAGGATTTCACTGTTAAGCCAAACTGGTCGCCTGCCATATTTACTATTCTTTCTACACATCGGGATGTTGTTCTTGCAACCTCAACAAGGATTCTTTAAAATACAGCCAGCTCTCCTGGACTCCTTTCCCCCTCATGTTATTCTCCCAGGGGATCCTGCCCATCAGTTCCCTGAGGGAGTCAAAGTCTGCTTTGCTGAAGTCCAGGGTCCGTATTCTGCTGCTCTCCTTTCTTCCTTGTGTCAGGATCCTGAACTCGATCATCTCATGGTCACTGCCTCCCAGGTTCCCATCCACTTTTGCTTCCCCTACTAATTCTTCCCGGTTTGTAAGCAGCAGGTCAAGAAGAGCTCTGCCCCTAGTTGGTTCCTCCAGCACTTGCACCAGGAAATTGTCCCCTACGCTTTTAAAAAACTTCCTGGATTATCTGTGCACCGCTGTATTGCTCTCCTAGCAGATATCAGGGTGATTAAAGTCTCCCATGAGAACCAGGGCCTGCGATCTAGTAACTTCCATTAGTTGCCGGAAGAAAGCCTCGTCCACCTCATCCCCCTGGTCTGGTGGTCTATAGCAGACTCCCACCACAACATCACCCTTGTTGCTCACATTTCTAAACTTAATCCAGAGACTCTCAGATTTTTCTGCAGTTTCATACCAGAGCTCTGAGCAGTCATACTGCTCTCTTACATACAATGCAACTCCCCCACCTTTTCTGCCCTGCCTGTCCTTCCTGAACAGTTTACATCCATCCATGACCGTACTCCAGTCATGTGAGTTATCCCACCAAGTCTCTGTTATTCTAATCACATCATAGTTCCTTCACTGTGCCAGGACTTCCAGTTCTCCCTGCTTATTTCCCAGGCTTCTTGCATTTGTGTATAGGCACTTAAGATAACTCGCTGATCGTCCCGCTTTCTCAGAACGAGACAGGAGCCCTCCCCTCTTGTGCTCTCCTGCTTGTGCTTCCTCACGGTATCCCAGGGGTAGGCAACCTATGGCACGTGTGCCGAAGGCGGCACGCAAGCTGATTTTCAGTGGCACTCACACTGCCCGGGTCCTGGCCACCGGTTCGGGGGGCTCCGCATTATAATTTAATTTTAAATGAAGCTTCTAAAACATTTTAAAAACCTAATTTACTTTACATACAATAATACTTTAGTTATATATTATAGACTTATAGAAAGAGACCTTCTAAAAACGTTAAAATGTATTACTGGCACGTGAAATCTTAAATTAGAGTGAATAAATGAAGACTTGGCACACCACTTCTGAAAGGTTGCCAACCCCTGCGGTATCCCATTGTCTCAATCTACTCCTCCACTCCCCATCCCCCACTCCAGATCCTGCTCTTGTCCCCTCTGCACTCAAATCAGTTTACTCATCCATGAGCTCACAGGAGAGACAGTCTTCCTGCTTTCACTTCTGATGCCCAAACCCCAGAGCTGAAACTGCAGGGAAAGTCCTGCTCAGCCCTGGACTGCTGTGTGCTCAGTGAGGGTGGAAACTTAGGAGATGCTAGCTGTGAAGCTCTAGTGAGACCTTACTGAGCACATATGAAGTGTGATTTTTTTAAAGGCTTATAACTTGGCCAAATTTGGGCAGATTTTCAAAGGGCTGGCAAAAAGCATATGCCTGATAAAAAGCACACCCATACCAATTTTCAAACCCCCACCATAAAGCACCGGGGTGCAAGTGTTTCTTAAAAAAAATAAAAATAATTTTTTAATATGGGTAAAACAATGTATTTTTCTGGGAAATGGAGGACACTTTTGTCTGAAATTTTCAAAAAAATGTTCAGCCTGAAGCAGACATCTAGTATAGAAAATTTCATCCCAAATGACTGAAACTTGGCAAAGTTATAAACACCTGAAATCTTACAACAGGAAATGTCAGGCAACCTTAGTAATACTTGGTGCTACAAGCCCTGTCTATAATAAAAGTTAAAAACTAATATTCAGCTCAAATAATTTACTACAAACCATTGAAAAGAAAGGTTAATGGATTTCACAAAAGAAAAATCAAACACTATACCCTTTTAAAATTCCTTAACAAGGAAGTAATTGCTATAAACACTCTGGACACAGAGTGATTCTCCAAGAAAGGGTCAGGCTTTTAGACATGGAGTACCCAAGAAAAAAAGTTCACATGTAAAACCAAATTTCCCCTTATCTGGACCCTCCAGATATGACAATTTCAATAGTGGGTGTAGAAAGCAACAAAATCACCACTTTCTAACTTATGCTATTCTACTTCTTTACGATGTTCTAGATTTTGTCAAAATGATAGGAATATTGCTTCTGTCCTCTCTAAAACAGTGGTTCTCAAAGCCGGTCTGCCGCTTGTTTAGGGAAAGCCCCTGGCGGGCCGGGACAGTTTGTTTACCTGCTGCGTCCACAGGTTCGGCCGATTGCGGCTCCCACTGGCCGGGGTTCGCCGCTCCAGGCCAATGGGGGCTGCGAGAAGGGCGGCCAGCACATCCCTCGGCCCGCACCGCTTCCCGCAGCTCCTGTTGGCCTGGAGCGGCAAACCGTGGCCTGTGGGAGCCACGATCGGCCGAACCTGCGGACACGGCAGGTAAACAAACCGGCCCGACCCGCCAGGGGCTTTCCCTGAACAAGTGGCAGACCAGCTTTGAGAACCACTGCTCTAAGATATCGTGTTGACCTTGACAATGATAACCCCAAGAACTACCATGACTTCATGAAACAGAGGGTCTACCAAATGCTGAAATCTGTCTGAATAAAATGATAGCAAATAGGAAAGATACTTTCAATGAGAAGAAGTAAACAGCTACCGACTGAGGACACTAGAACTGTGGCTTTATGAAGGTTTGGACCATACAGTTGAAGTTTCATTATGGCAATCTGCATATTATCAGAGAGCTGAAGATGGTGGCACTTAAGAATCTGGTCATGTGATGATAAATTAGATAGTCTCCTTTGTTTCTTTCAGTTCAATACACTTGCAGTTGCAAACCCTTGTGTTTTCCAAGTTAGTCCTGATCTTCAAGCCATTCTGTAAAACTCTAGGACAGTGGGTCACAAACTTTTTTACTGTTGCAAGCCTCTGAGTGCGACCCCCCTAATAAATTAAACACCCTTTTTAATATATTTAACACCATTATAAATGCTGGAAGCAAACGGGGTTTGGGGTGGAGGTTGACAGCTCGCGACCCCTCGTGTAATGACCTCCCAACCCCCAGTTTGAGAACCCCTGCTGTAGGATATCTTTCCTTTGGCTGACTTTCATTGCTTTAATAGATTCCATGTCAGAAGGGACCATTGTAATTAGCTAATCTGACCTGCTGCATAATATAAACCATAGAACTTCCAGAAAATAATTCCTAGAGCATATCTTTTAGAAAAACATCCAGTCTCGACTTTGAAATTGCCATGATGAAGAATCTACTACAACCCATGGTAAAGAGTTCCTTTGGTTAATTACCCTCACTATTAAAAATTTACACCTTATTTCCAGTCTGAATTCGTCTAGCTTCAACTTAAAGCCATTGGATCATGTTACATCTTTTTCTGCTAGACTGACTTGTGTGGGATCGATGTCAGCCTACCTGGCCTACAATTACACGGGTCATCTCATTTACCCTTTTTAAATATTGGCACATTAGCTTTCTTGCAGTCTACAAGAACTTTCCCAGTGATCCAAAACTTATTGAAAATCAACATAAATGGTGCAATGAGCTCCTTAACCCACTCTTTTAAAACTCTCGGATGCAAGTATTCTGGACCCGCTCTGGTGTAACTGTCTAATTTTAGTAGCAGCTGCTTAACATCTTCGTTGGCTACTGTTGAAGCAGAAAATATTTCATCGTCATACAATATGAATGCATCATCTGTTTTCCAAAAAAACAGAGCAGCAATCAGGGTGGATAAAAATCAATGATTTAAAAAAAAAAATCAGATTTTATTTAAATCGTATTTTTTTGATAAAATGCTTTTTGAGGAAAAAACCTATCTAAAAGATAGTTCAAATCAAGATACATTATAGCTCAAAGATTTCTCATCATGGAATAGGGATTATAAATTCATGCATTAGGGACCCAATCTTATGGGGTCACAGGGGCTTCTGTATAGATTATTTAGGTTAATCTTTCTATCTACCCAATGGGACTCACTGCTCAGTCTACAAGATACCATCAGAGATGCTTAGAGTTTTGCAGTTCTCAAACTGTGGATTTGTGTCTCCAGAGATAACATGCTTGTTGACAGCAAAAATGTTTTTAAATAAATAATATATAGAGGTGAGAAATAACAGACTTCAACCGTATTGTCCCTCTGCAAATTTGTGTACACACAGTCAATCCCTTACCTCTGTCTAAAAGTGCAAGTTTCAAAAAGTTCAATGAATAGAAGATTGTTGGGGGCGGAATAGATCTGGACAAAGAGAAGAAGTCTGGAGATAAATGTGAGAAGGGAGGGACAGGCAGTAGAAACAAAAGTGAAACTGTTTGAGCAGCATATTCCGGAAGTCTTGAGGACTTTCTGAGTGTAGCCTTCATTGATTTAAGATCTACCATACCAGTCTCTCACTAGAAGGGAAAACCTATAATGGCAGCAGGCCGTAAAAGAGACCCAGTTTGGGAATAAGAACCATTCAAGAAATATATGTTTGCTGATGATGTTTTAAAGAAAGTCACACCAGTGAACTGGTGGAAGTCACTTAAGCACTTGGAATCAAAGACTGTTGAAGTGAATCTCACTTTTAACAGCAGTAGCTTCTTCTGCTGGTGTAGAAAGAATATTTTCTTTCTTTGGACTAATTCATTCCAAATTGCGAAATCGTTTGGCACCTGAAAAAGCAGAAAAGCTTGTTTTTCTTTTCCAGATTATGGACAAACAGGAAAATGAAGGTGAAGATGACTGAGTTAGCTGCAGAAGCCAATATTTTAAGTTTCTTATGTTGACCTGGCTGACATAGTCGATTTAATTTTTGTGTTTTCTTTTTAAATATTTCATTTAACTACTTTAGTTAAAAACAATTTTAACAAAAACAAACCTGATTTTAAAAAAGTGAATGTTTAACTAAATTCAAAAATTCATATGCTTGTTTTGTTAAAATATTATATGTTTGCCATAGAAGAAAAAAATCCAGATATTGTTGTTTTAGTTAAATAATAACGTTTTAGTTAAATAAAACAATTTTATGTCTGTCTGGTGATATTCTCCTCCTAATACAGCATGGCAAGAAAATCCTCCAAATATTAATGATTAACCTGTTGAATTGGAGATAGTTCAATTGACTTCATAAATATCTGCTTCAATTACCTTTGGTAAATGAAATAACCACATCATCATTTGTTTTCTGGTATAGCTGTAAAACTAATCTGAAAAGTTTTCAAAATAAATCACTTTAAAAATATATAGTGTGTACCTTCTAAAAATGAAACCTATATCTATCTGAGTTGTGAAGAATATGTATTAAGATTATAACCAGCAACAACCCTTCTTCCATTAGTTTTTAATAGATAGATAGATAGATAGATAGATAGATAGATAGATAGATAGATAGATAGATAGATAGATAGATAGATAGATAGATAGAGAGTTTTTACAGCTGCCTTCACTTTTCCCTCTAAACCAGTTCAAGTATTTTGTGGGATTGTGGCTTTTGGAGAATCTAGTAAAGTGTTTTTAAACAATTTCCTGAGGTCAGCACAGCCCCGCCAGAGGACAGGGCTCGGGGCAGTACAGGTACAGCCACGCCAGAGGAGCTGCCAGCTCAGGGTGCTGGCTCCTGGGAGCGTTGGGCCCACATTCTGCTCTTTTTGCCACTGCAGTTCCCAAGAGAGCCTTGCAGTTCAGTTCAGCGCTGAATTGAACCACAGAGCTCTCCCAGGAACCACAGCGGTGAAAGGAGCAGAAGGTCGCTGGCTGCTCCTCCGGCGCGGCTTTACCGGTACTACGCCCAGCCCTGTCCTCCTGTACAGACCCCAGGAAACGCAGCTGGGTGGAATAGCTGGGGGCAGTGGCCCCACGTTCCGCTCCTTTCGCTGATGAGGTTCCCTGCTGAATGTGCCCCTCCACAAGGCATCTGGGGAGGGGCATGTGACCCTTCTTGACCCTCCCAGGCGGTGCCTTTCAGCAGACCCCAACAAATACCCCATCTTGTGTTTTATCTGTTAGGACATAGAAGAAAATATTCTGGAACACTTATGGATCTGAGTTGTTAGTGACTCAGACACAGTAGTGTCATTTTTGACAGAGTGCTGCTCCACATCCTCTCTTGCCCACTCAAACTCTTAATTCCTCACAAGGTATATAATTTCCTTTAAAGACCAGTGTTTCAGATTTAGAAAAAAAATATAGGAGCACTATCAACAATTCTGATAGACTAATTATTTTTTTGCTCAGTTCCACATAGCAGAAGCATGACAGTAAATTCCAAATCTGGTATTAGACTGAAATTATCATCTATGCCAACCAATATAGATGCTACATTTCTGGCAAATAAGTTTCCACTACCAACATCATTCCAACAATAAATTACTTCTTTAAAACCACAGACCACATAACAATGTATCTTTAAAAAAAAAAAAAAACTTTTGAATTTTCTTATTCAATTTATAAAATGAATTATTCTTAACACTCATCTGGGAAGCTTTAAACTACTATAACACTCTAACGGCAACAACAACATAGCCTAGATTACCAGAGCACCTTCATGTGTCCTGCAAGAATGTTGTGGACCTTTTTAGGGAGTACTCTTGATTGTTAACATTAGAGACCTATGCAAGATTATTTCTTGAGAAGATGAAATTAAAAACAAAAACTCTAAATTAGTTCCCCACCTCCACCAAAGATGTAAATCAAAAATGAGAAAAGTAGATAATTTAGATACCTCCTCTCCCTCTTCCTTCTGCCCAATTCCCCACTACAAAACGAAGTTTTCTGATAAGCGTGTGGGATGCTCAGTATCTTAATTGTTTTTGATTAAGACAGACATGACATCTTGAATTCTGAAAGTCTTTTCAAACCCAGTCATTAACATATACAATTACTTATTTGATGTTTTATATTGAAATACAAGGCAAAATATAACAGAAGAATAAAATAAACCATTAAAGCTGCACACCTGATTTATTGTTTCAACAAACAATAACCATTATTAAGTGAGTGATCATAAAACATCAGATACGGGGTATATACCATCTCTCAGAAAAAGAAGAGAACAAAACAAAACACAGCACTAGTGAAAACACCATGCAAAACATTTATTTAGGAGATACTTTGCAGTTCAACACTTAAGTGGAAAAAAGGGTTATTAACCTGTTCCATAACTTGTTCTTTGAGATGTGTTGCACATGTTCGTTTCACTCTTGTTGTCTGTGCATGTGAACCCAGTGCATGGCTGTAGGAACCTTTTTCCCTGAATGATACTCATTGGACAATTTGAGTGCCCTCTGCTGACGAACGCCACTGCATGCAGATATAAAAGGGCAGAGCCACACCCAGCACCCTCTCAGTTCCTTCTTGCCGGAACTTCAGTACAGAGGGGTAGGAAGGCAGGTTGTGGAAAAGACATGTGCAACACCTTGCGAAGAACAGTTTTAACGGAAAAGGTTAATAACCGTTTTTCTGTTTAGAGTGCTTCACACTCTTGGTGACCCACAAGCTGTGAAACAGGAGACAGGATCAGAGTCTTTCTAAATAAAGTTTGGAGGACAACTCATCCAACTCTAGCATCATCTCTCAAGTCCTAAGTGATGGCATAATGGGAAGCAAATGTGTGGACTGAGAACCGGTTACCCTGCAACAACTGTCCAGAATTGTAATATGTGCTAGAAAAGCTACAGAGTTAAATTCTGATCTCATCGAATGAGTTGTGACTCTGCTTGGTGGGGTGACATTAGCTAGGAAATAGTACATGCGTATACATGAGATTATCCAAGAAGAATTTCTCTGAGAAGAGACAGATGGTTCTTTCATTCTGTCTGCAACCACCACGAAGAGTTGAAAGGTTTTAGTACTGCTTAGTTCTGTCAAGGTAGAACACCAGAGCTCTTCTGACGTCCATCAGGTGCAAACGTCCTCTTCCCTGTTTGAATGTAGTTTTGGGAAGAATGCAGGCTGGTTGAAATGGAAAGTGGACACTACCTTCGCAACAAACATCGACTGAGGGTGCAGGTAAACTTTGTCCTTAAAGAAGATAGTATAGACATTAATGCAGCACACAGCTCTCCCACCCTTCTGGCAATCCAAGTTGATTCCAGTGACTGGTGCCAAGAACCAAGCGAAGGCTAGAGACACACCATCGTTGCCAGCTTCCTCTTACAAGGCACAAATGGGTAGACTGTCCAGGAAGTAGGAAGTAGGCAGCTGGTGCACTACGGGGTGCTGGACCACAGATGTTGGCACAGGGCGATTTAACAGTACCATGGGAGCTGATTCTTGTACCGCCAACAATACCAGCACCAACAAACAAAGTAAACTCCTCGCTGCTGCAAACGCCTCCAGAGTACTCGTCACCAAGATCATATCTGATTGATGCAGTCCTGCTGAAGTTAATAGTGCCATTTCTTGCACAGGACTCGACAGTGCCCATTCTGGCACTGGAGCTAACTGTGCAGTTTTAGGCATTGATTTGGAGGAGGGGTGATTAGATCTCAGTTGCCCTCTACTTGAATCCCTTTCCCCCTGCTTTGCAGACTTGGGGGGGGGGGGGGAGATCTTCCTCTGATCAGAGCCTCTCTAGAAGACTTATGCTCCTTCCTAGGCACAGGTGACAGTGAACAGTGCCTGGACTTTGACACTCTTGGAGGCAAACTTCTGACTGAAGCTGCAGCACTTGGCACAGAGTCAGACCAGGACAGCTCTGAGGGTCATCTCAGCTGCACCTCCATTAGCTGGAACTTCAGCCTAGCCTCCCTATCGCTCTTCACCCTATGCTTGAAGTCCTGGCAAATCTGGCACTGGTCCTTCATGTGTGCCCCACCCAGGCATTTGTAACAAATGCTGTATGGGTCACTCACAGGCATAGGTTTGGAGCAAGAAGCACATGATTTGAAGCCCGGTGACCCAGGCATGCCACGGTGTTAACAACAGAAACCCAAAACAAGGAAAAACTATAAAAGCTTACCTTTTTTTAACTACTAAAACTAACTACAACTAGTCTATGTACATAAAGGCTGAGAGAAAACTGTTTTAGCAACGAAAGGGGGTTCCAACAACTGTCGCAGAAGGTCAGAAGAAACAGAGGGGCTGTGGGCAGCTCTGCCTTTTATACCTGCACGCAGTGGCACATGACAGCAGACGGCGCTCAAGCCACCCACTGGGTACGGCTAACAGAAAAAGTTTCTGATGGCTATACACTGGGTACACAGACACCAAGAATGAAATTCACATGTGCAACCACTCGAACAAGAACAAGTGTTGACATTTCTATTCACGATAAAAAATACACAGTTTCAAAGTCAAAACACAAAAACAAAATCAAAAAGCTATATTTTAATTAAATTAAAAAATATCAAAAACTATCTAACAACCCCGAGTCTCCTCCTACATTGGATGAGCATCAAAATCCAAAATTTTGTCCAGAAAGAACAACCTCAGCTTAGCTAGGATTATCAAAATAGCTTTCTCAACATAACACACAAATAATGTTAAGAGTATTACACTCTTACATAGCACAATGTATTAGCTCTAACAGATTACAGACTGTCAAGACACTGTAATAGTGTGCGTTGAACACACACATTTTTAAAAATCAGAAAATAAAACCCAATTTTTTAAAATATTAATTTTGATTGAGAAATAATAGTTATATGTACCTGAGATGTTTCCCAATATATCTTTAGTATGACAAACCAGGTCTTCATTTTCTCCTTCTTTAAAGTTTCCCAATTCTCCATAGTAAAGAGCAATCCCAAGCTGCATTATGCGTATAAACATAGGGAGCTGCTGATCAGTGATGGAAAGCTTCAAACTTTCAACTAATGTATGAATCTACAGTATAAAAAAATACAGAAACAAAGAAATCATATAATTTTGTCTTCACTAAAATCAAGTTTTAAAATGTAAGATATGATGCATACTATATATAGGAACATTCTATTTTTTTCTCTTCAAAAACAATATCACAACATTATAATATCTTTAAGTCAAAAACATTCACACTTTGGAACCTAAATAAAAAAAAACATTTTATTGTATTAATAGCAGAGAGATTTGCATGAAAAATATTTTAATTTACATTTTTATAACAACTTGTGTTATAATAAAGGAGAACATTCTAAACTAAAGTTTGGGGTGTCTGAAACTGATTGAACACATTTTGCTATGTAGGACAAAATGATCAAAGCATTCCAGGGCTGTAAAAACCATTGCAACAATAAGAAAAACACACCACCTTGAAGAAAAATTTAAGTCAGTTGGGTTTTGGAAGGTTTGTTTGGTTTTTGGGTTTTTTTTTTTTTTTTTTTTTTTTTAAGTATTCTGAAGTATTATATGTCCACATATTTGAAAGTTTGATCCTAGAAACATCAAGTTCCTAATTTCAATCTGTGAATGACAACTAGTTATTCTAAAAAGGTGAAAGCAAAATGAGAACAAAATATATATTTTTATGCCTGATTATATCTATTAGGAAACTGTCTAGAAGTCCAGAGAAGATAAGAGAATGGCTGGAGAGAGGTGACTGAAGGGAGGTGTGTGATCAGTGGTTGAAATTAACAATCACTGGAAGCTGAAAAGAAAAGAATGCGTAGATGTATGAACTGTGAAGGGGGCTTGACTTACTAGAATCTGAAAAATTTTGGAAGGTGTTCTATGGAAAGCTGTTTATCTCATCTATAACAGTCTTCAGAGTTTACAGTTGGTGTAGTCAATAAGCGGACCGCAGGCCAAATCTGGACCACCAGACACTTTTGAATGGATCCCAAAATCTTCTTATTTACTTATTTATTATCATTATTGTTGTTTTTTTTAAATATTTCCTCTGGAGTCTGGGCCTTGACTACACTTTGACCAAAAAAATTAGGACCTTGATAAAAAATAATTGACTACCCTTGCTTTACAGTGTTGAAATCAGTAGGTGGCTGTTTCTCATTCCAACTTCTGTAAATCAAAAGTTGCTGATCAATACTGCAAACGGATGCTTGGTGTTTAGTGATAACTAAGCATCAGCATTTTATGAATTTATCTGTCAACATGCCTAAGGTTGAGGGAAGTGGTAGAAAAGAAGCAACTGCACTAATGAAAATAGATAATTTTTCAAAAGTAAAATATAAACTGTGATGGGGCAAGGCCAGATGGCTACAGTAAAGTAGTGAGGAACAGGTCTGTTAGCCCTAGGCTAAACAAATCCCTGGTACCATGGTAACCAAATGGCAGTTGCTCCAGGTTAATCAAGATACCTGGGGCCAATTAAGATCCTTCTAGAAGGCAGTGGAGACAGCTAGATTGATTGGGACACCTGAAGCCAATCAAGGGCTGGCTTGAACTAGCTAAAAGCCTCCCAGTTAGTCAGCGAGGTGCGGGTGCCAGGAGCTATAGGAGGGAGCTGTGCTGCTCGAGGAACGAAGCATTACAAATCCATATCAGGTGCAAGGAAGGAGGCCCTGAGGTTACAGTGAAGGAGATATTGAGTGGGGGCTGCTGTGGGGAAGTGGCCCAGGGAATTGTACACGTCCTATTTCCAAAGTCAGCTTCCATAGCTGCTAATTTTAGGGTCTCTGGGCTGGAGCCCAGAGTAGAGGGTGGGCCCGGGCTCCTCCCTCCCCTCCCTGATTAATCACTGAGACTGGGAGACAACAGAGACTGTGCGAGGGAGGGTTGCTTCTTCTCACCTCCCTTGTTGACTTATGATGAAAATGGCTCAGTAAGCTGTGACCCTTGCCTCTAGAGAGAGAAGGGCTACGTGGAGGGTCACAGTGAGCCTCTGAGGCTAGCAAAATCCGCCAGGAAACGCAAGACCCACGGAGTCATGGACAGTACTTTGTCACAAAACATTATTACGTAGCAAGAAAGGAAAAGTCATGCCCATTTAAAAGTACTGAAAACTAGTTTCTTTGGGTTCTTCATGATTGAATATACCACAACATGAAACTTTGCTGAAGCGGAAGAAAAGAACACTGATGAATATGACCCCACAAATGAGATATTTAATTGCTATTGTTATCAAAACATAGCCACGTTGGTAATTTAAGTCCATGTTTCAGGGCTTCCAGCAACCCTGCAGCAGCGTCATTCAAAATCAGTCTCCATTTGTCCCTGATACTCAAAAAATATTTTAAAAAAAATCAATTGGTGATTATGCCATGAAAATAAAGTTCTTCAAGATGACTCTGCATATTCACACTTATGGGTAATGTGCTGACTGATACAGCCTAACAGTAGAACCTTCTCCAAACATTGCCTGTTAGAGCACACTTATGCCCCCCTCCTGCCCTTCCCTTCAGCATCCTCAAATGTTCTGAGGGTGAGGCTATATAAGGGGCCCTGTGCCCTCTACCATCTCAGTTTCTGCTACCACTGACCCAGAGAAACCAAGAGAGGATTCTAACAAAGATGGGGAAGGCGGGTGGGAAGAGTGACTATGCGGGGTCACCTCAAAAAAACCCTCTGGTTACAAGTAAATAACCTTCATTTCTTCAAGTGGCTCTTCATAGTCCCACTTACGGGTACTTTGGCAAGCAGTACTGAAAAACACAGAAGGAAACAGAGCTCTAATTAAATGATGATTGAAGCACCGCTCTACCAAATCTAGCATCTGCTCTCGAAGCCAAATCCAAAGCATATTTAGTAGATGTACAGACTGACTTCCAAGTAGCAGGTATACAGATTTCCGCAACAGGACCATGTTTAAAATAAGCAAAAGATCCTGCAACTGCCTTAGTGATATGACATCTCATAACAGCAGGCAGAGGGACAGCTGCTAACTTCTAATATTCAAAGATACATTATTTAACCCATCTGGAAATAGTCTGGGCAACTACACTGTAACCCATATGATTCTTAGCACAAGAAATAAATAACCGAAAAGACCACCTAAAATCTTTTGCTCTATTTAAATAATAGGCTAAAACCATTCTAGCATCTAAAGTATGTAAAGCAGATTCCCCTTTATTAGCATGTGGCTTTGGAAAAAACACTGGTAAATTAATTGACTGACTGAAGTGAAACTCAAATACTATTTTTGTGATCACGTCTAAGAACCATCTTGTCGTTATGAGAAATAGGGATATAATTCGCTCATGATTCTGACGATGTTATAGCAAAAACAACCACAGTTTTAGTAGATACATAAAATAAAGAGCACTCTGCCACAGGTTCAGAAGGGGACTTCATATGCCTAGATAAAACCAAATTCAGATCCCATGGTGGAACCATATCTCTAGAGGAACAATAACACTTTAGACAACCCCTTCATAAACCTTTTATCTGTATCATGTACAAATAATGATCTACCATCAATCAAAGCATGATAATCTGAAAGATCCACTAAATGAACATAACATAAGAACATCCGTACCGGGTCAGACCAAAGGTCCATCTAGCCCAGTATCCTGTCTACCGACAGTGGCCAATGCCAGGTGCCCCAGAGGGAGTGGACCAACAGGCAATGATCAAGTGATCTCTCTCCTGCCATCCATCTCCATCCTCTGACAAACAGAGGCTAGGGACACCATTCCTTACCCATCCTGGCTAATAGCCATTAATGGACTTAACCTCCATGAATTTATCCAGTTCTCTTTTAAATCCTGTTATAGTCCTAGCCTTCACAACCTCCTCAGGTAAGGAGTTCCACAAGTTGACTGTGCGCTGCGTGAAGAACAACTTCCTTGTATTTGTTTTAAACCTGCTGCCTATTAATTTCATTTGGTGACCCCTAGTTCTTGTATTATGGGAATAAGTAAATAACTTTTCCTTATCCACTTTCTCCACATCACTCATGATTTTATATACCTCTATCATATCCCCTCTTAGTCTCCTCTTTTCCAAGCTGAAGAGTCCTAGCCTCTTTAATCTCTCCTCATATGGGACCCGTTCCAAACCCCTAATCATTTTAGTTGCCCTTTTCTGAACCTTTTCTAGTGCCAGTATATCTTTTTTTAGATGAGGAGACCACATCTGTACGGAGTATTCGAGATGTGGGCGTACCATTGATTTATATAAGGGCAATAACTCAAAGAAGAATTAGCCCCTCAGACTTTAAATATATCAAATACTCTAATATATAGGGAATAGAAACTGAAACTGGTAAATCAGATTTGCCTTGGATCAAAGAAGCAAATCCAGCCTATTTCAAGTAACATTTCCTAATAGATTGTTTTCTAGAATTAACACATTCTGCACCAACATGGAACAAGATATTTCTAGATTAATCAAAGTCTTATAGTCCAGGCCATCAGATGGAAAGACTTTGGATCTGAAAGAAATCTCCTGCCTTGCTGCTGTGACAATAGGTTTGGAGACAAAGGAAGAAGTACACAGATTCTCTATGACAGCTGGCGCAGGTCCATGGTGCCTCAGCCAAGCTAGAACAATCAGGATCATTCTTGCCTTGTCCTGTCTGATCATCTTCACCACCTTCTGAATTAATGGAAAGAGAAGGAAAGTGACCAAGATGGACTGACTGTTCTTTCATGCTCTTGAAAAGAAGAGACATTTTGTTGAATCTGGTTGGACAGACTCCAGCTGGAGAAAATCTCTTGCACCACCTAATCTTTCAGTGATCACTCGTGCATCTGAAACTGTCTCTGCTGAGCCGATCTGCCAACACACTGCTCTCCCCTGCTAGATATAGGGCCACCGAATGGATATAACAAACAATGCCTCCAATCCCATAGATTGACTGCCTTAGCACACAGCAGAAAAGAGTGGGCACCTCCTTGTTTGTTGACATAATGCATAGCCACTGTATTGTCTATCACTACCTGAACAACCTTCCTCTTTACATGAGGAAGAAAAGACCTGAGAGCCAGACCAATAGCCCTTAATCTTAAAACATTTATGTGTAAATCCTATTCCTGGGACACCCAGTCACCTTGAACTATGAAAGATTCCAGATGAGCTCCCCATCCATTGTTTGATGCATCAGATGTTATCATGATCAACACCAAAGGGGGACTGAACAGGATCCCCTCGAGAACATTAGTTCTGTTTATCCACCACATCAAAAAATCTAAAATATTTGTAGGCACGGTGACTAACATGTGAAGGCTGTCCAGCTTGTAAACTAAGCCAACCAGCGCTTCATTGCCTCATTCTGAAATATGCAAATTGAGTAACATAAGTAGTTGCTGTCATAAGACCCAACAGAGCCAAAAAGAAAATCACATTCTGAGTTCAACAATGATGTATCTCAAAAGTAGATTGAACTATCTTCAGAATGTTTTCCTCAGGGAGAAAAGCTCTTCCTAATACAGAGTCCAGGATAGAAGATCCATTTTATAGAGTAAGTGGAGTATAGATTTGACTTTTTAATATTCAGAAGCAATCATAAATCTGTAGGAAGGGAGGTAGTAAACTGGATGTAGCCTAGCAGATATTTGTGTGAAGGAGACTTCAGCAGTCAACTGTCTAAATATGGGTAGACAGAAGTGTCCTGTCTTCTGAGATGCATTGCTAATATAGAAAGTTACATTGTAAAGACTCCTGGACTGTAGAAAGGCCAAAAAGCAGGACTTTGTACTGAAAATGTCTTTGTGCCACCACAAAACATAGGTACTTGTGATGATTTTGCAGATAGAAATATGGAAGTACACATTTTACATCAAAAGTTGTAAACTAATCTATAATTAAAAGTAAGGGACTTATGGAGGCTAGAATTCACATTCAAAAACAAAACTTCCAAACAAACCTGTTCAACTTCCTCAAATCTAAAACTGGTCAGAAACCTCCATCTTTTTTCCACACCAGAAAATATCTTGAATACAACTCTTGACCCCAGAGACCCTAAGCTACCTCTTTCAGCATCTATCAGAAGCAATTTCTGAACTTCATCTCGAACCGATGAAGACAGAATTTTTTAGGCACCTTAGCCTTACTGAACGAGGAAGTTAGAGCCAAAACAGACCGCTTAGTCTTTTGATCTGATGATGGAGACCGAAGGCTTAGCAGCAAGAGCTTCTTTAAGCAGGAACAGTTGCAGTCTATTCTGACATTTCTTATGAGCTCTGAGTGGAAAAATCTGACAAACAGAACATCCAAAAGGAGAGTGGCCTTCTCCAAGGCTCTTAAGGCACCTAACATGGCCGTCCGACACCAGGAAGATAGCTGGGCATAAAGAACACCTCTTACATCTGCTTTTTCTTTTCTTTGGTTCTGTCATCATACAGAACCAAACCTAAAATTATATTAAACTAAGTACAACTAAAAACTCTCTAATTTAACTAACATTACAAGCTACCAACAACAATTATCTAAAAAACCCAGCTCTGAAGGACCAGATTAGTTCACTTCCATCTGGCAGAAGCAGTTGGAAAGAAAACAGGCAGTAGAGAGTGCAACACCTCCTTATATAACCTTGCCCTGAGAACATTCGAAAATGCTATGGGGAAGGGTAGACCATTTAGGGGATTACACATAAGGGGGAATATGCAGAACCACTCAAAGAAGAAACAATTGAAAGGCAAAATCCCAAACTGGATAAAAAAGTGGCTACATTCTTTTATAATCTTCAGTCTAACACAAAATCAGCTATTATAATAAATTACACATCATCCTAGATATATTCTGCCAGGCAGATTTAAACTCTCAGATCTACTAATAGAATAAAAAGGTCAATATTGACATTAATGCAATATATAGTTCATGAAACATGAAAAGTGGCTTGATAATAGTCCCAAGTATCCACACAGGGCAAAATGCACTTCTGCATATTGCTATTGACCCAACATCTGAAAATAAAATCACAAACGTAGTCCAAGATGCTCATGATGATATCCAAGAATGTAGAAAAATACAAGGAAAACTTTGCCATCCACACACATAACCCCATTTTTCATTTTTCTTCTTCTTTTTTAGTGTTCAGCCAAAATATTTATTGCTGTAATTACAGCTGCAGCTTTTACTTACTCTGAGTTGATTTGGAAACCTTCCTAGTCAAGGTAGATGTATAGAGATTTGTGTGACTGCAAACAAGTAGTTATTTCAGCATACTAAAAGGAGTGCAGGACATTAACCATGCTCAATGGTGGTTTTGAAGCTGGTGTGGAAGGCTTCATTAATGGCAGACAGTCCTGCATGTATACACACACACACTCTTAATTAGAAGCTGGACACTTCTGGCCAATAAGTAGTGAGTTCTATCAGGTGTACAAAACTGGCAGCCATTTTGAGCACCAGTCAGATCCAGTACAGTGCCAGGAGAAGACGGAGCTGCCAGTAGTAACCCAGACTGAATCTGTGGGTTGGATCTCAAAAGTTTCCTGTAATTTTACAGAAGTCAGTGGGATTGAGACTGGGAAAACACCATAAAGGAGGAATCCATAGACTGGAAGTCCAATGTCTTCGTGAGGTTTTTTTTGTTGTTTTTTTTTTCAAAGAGATAATTTATTAATACACTAGTCCCCAGGTATTCAAAAAAAAAATGTTTTTAAGTAAATGTAACTCATGAAATGAAACAAACATTCCTAAAGACTGCACCCTCTATTTAACTACAGAACAAGTACAGTACGTGAAGCATTAATGCAAACTACCTGACATCTTTCCTCATACCTGTTCCAGGGGAATTGGCTATGGATTTGGGTTAATGTTACCGAGATAAGGGCCAGACCTTTCCACTCTCTAGCCTCTCTGCTAAGACAGTCAACTAGATAGTGACAACTGCAGTAATGACAATTTTGGAGATAAATATACTTATCTACTAGAGGAAATGGTTGAAGCTATAAATTCATTTCACTTACAGCAGTGAAGTTTAACATTTTTAAAGTTTTCATGAATGAATGCCAGCCATCCAGTGATCTGATTGGCTGGCACTGACTTCATTAGTATAAATTACAAGAGCACATTTAAAGAACACCTATATCCAATCAGAAACCTAACATTTAAAATAGTATATATATTTTAAAATGGTAATTTTTTCTATAAACTGCTCTCTGACTAACTAAACTTAGTTAGTCAGAGAGCAGTTAAACACGCAACCATCTTGTTTATAGCAATCAGAATGCAGCAAATTAATAATGATATATGAAGCAAATATTTCTCTATTGAATCAATAATTACAGCCCCAGTGTTTAAATGTATAGGAATCAAGCAGTATAAAAATAGTTTTAGAATAGTATAAAAGAACATTGACATTGAACATTACTATACGGCTTATTTCATATACAATTGACTTCAACATTTATCCAGCAGCATAAAACCAAATGTTCTAATCTTTTATTGACATCTCTAAGGACAACGTACAAAGTGAAGATATTTTAATCTGTAAATCACATACTGAAAATGAAAAACAATATGGTAACTAGGGACAATATCACCAAAAATCAACAAAATATGAATAGTGGGTAAGATGTGTCTTTGAACACACTGAAACGTGTAAAAAGATGGGAATGACTGACCACCACCAGAGATAAACAGGTGGGGTTTCATATAAATATAAATTTAATTACACTAACATTGCTCCATGTACTCTGGCATGTGTTTTATGGTAATCTAGGACCCATAAAAAAAATTATGTAATAAAGTAAAAGAAAGTAAAGAATTCATTATTAAAACAGCAGCACCATTTGACACTATCCTGAAGACTGTGTCAATGTTTCCACTATAAATGTCTGTTGTCAGAGGTTTATAATTCAGCCATAAAAATTTGCTCCGTGTTAAAACTTGGCACAGAAGATCTCAAGTCTGTGACTGAATATTTTTCCAAAATTAAAAAGAATAACTTTGCTGATTTTAAGTGCAAAAATACAGGATTTTTAGCATGCAGTATTATTGCACATATGCACCAACTGTACTAGTACCACAAATCGTAAAGGCCTTAATACGTATGTCACAGCCAATCATATGATAAATCATTAATATCAGGACAGTCCATGTAAGCTTTAAAATCATTGATCATTTGGTTAAAAAGGTCCTAATATCCGTAAAGACTCAGCTTTTACTCATTTCTAAAAAAAAACACCAAAAATGAATTTACAAAAAAAATTAACACAGGATTAACTGGTCCCACTGTGCCTAAGTACTGTATAAATATAAGACCAGTGCACAACAGGATGTATTTTATGTACTAAGACACACTACTATTTTTTCCTATCAGATGTAGGTATATCAGTAAAAATTAAATTAATGATCAGGAGAGGTGTTGATTGCCTGCTTTGCACATATGCTACTGGATGTTCATGTGTGCAAAACAAGCAAAAAAAAATGCTATGCAGCATTTTTCATGAATATATTTCTAGATAAGCACTTAAAAATAGCAAGTATCTGTAAAGAGTTTTGGTATCTTCAGATCAATAGTGCTATGTAAGTGCAAAATACCATTTACAGGGAAGGTAGTAGCAAAAAGCTTCCCCCATACTGTCCAACATACCTACAACATGAACTGAAGGAAGAGTCTTTAAAGGTGAAAAAGTAATTCAACCTCTGTGCCCAATCAGCTGTTGATTTCTACGCTTTGACTATCAATAAACATGTCATTTAGTGCCAGACGTGTGTGTGTGATATTGGACACTTGCCCATTAAGAACTGGACTTGGACCACTGATTTTTTACAAGTAGACCACTGTACAGTCATTAGAATACATTAAGTTTTGCTTAATACCTATCTATGTCTGGGCCAGATTTAAAAATGCTCTATGTCCCATTACTAATCTCCTAAATCATGCAGTCTCCAAACTTAACTGTAAGCTTCCCTTCCTCTCCCTCCCCCCCCCCGTTTTCTCGAATCTTTATTCTGTGGTACAATTATTACAAACATTTTTTAAGGTCAAGCAAAAACCTGTCTGGATTGAACAGGACTTTTCTTTCTTAAAGCTGTTAGTATACATAATACATGCAGTCTATTAATAAACCAAGACACAAAAATTCCATAGTAGTTAATGTACTATGTTAGTGTTCATGTTCTTTGGTTTTTCTTATGAATGTCAAATTATACACTTAACACCTGAAAAGTAGTTCATACATATGGATTTGAGGAAACAAAAGAAGACACTTTGGTACCTACTTTGATAACAGATGGCATCTTGGAATTAAGGTTATCATAAGTAAAATGCAGACGAGTTCTGAAGGAACACTTGTAAAGGAGAGGGTCCTGGTAAAATTCAATTTTTCCACTAGCATTTCTCTTATCAAGACATACTGTGCAGTCAGAAAAATTAATCACCTTCCTTAGTACCAGATCATTTGCTTTAAAAAGAGAAGAAAAAATATTAAGACAATTTAAAACATAAAAAAAAAGAAGCAAATACTTAATATGCATAGTATACTATTCTATGAGCAAACAGTAATAATCAATAAAAAATAGACTGACAGAAAGAGAAGAGACTGCCACTGTACTTAACAGTGTTATCTTTTATTTAAGCTACCACAAATATTACCGGCTCACATGGCTAAAATAAAGAGCTTTAGCAAGAAAGATAATTTTCTAAGCAAGCATTTAGTAGTAATATATATATATCTTTACAGCTTACTAAAATGTTTTGTATTTAAACACACATTTAAAGTGTGTGTTTTACACTTTAAAAACAAAAACACTTCCACAAAGATAACAATCCCACCCACACTTGAAAACTATTGTCCCAAACATAGCAGAGGTCTCAAATCCCCGAATAATGATTATCCAGAAAAGTGGGGAGGAGGGGAAAGAGTGTTGATCTTGAAATAAGGGGGAAGAAAGAAGTTAATAAATCTAAACAACATTACACCTCCAATAATGCACTCAAAGGTTACATTCAGTTTTACTCAGAATGGGGGGGGGGGGGGGGGAGAGAAACAGCTGAAGCCAATAGTTAAAAATTAGGCAACAGAGAATATGGAAAGTGAATATCCAAAATGCTCTCTCAGTTTTCATATACTTTATTATAAATCTGCAAGGACAAAAAAATCCTTGCATTATCATTAACCAAAAACATATTAATTTTTCCTTATAGTCACAATTTTGCTAGAAATAACGGAGTTGCAGATGCAAAATCATCTCACAAAAAGAGTAGTTTCTTTCTAAGATCTTGTATGGTCTTGACTGAGAAAAAAATATATACATTTTCCCATTTAAGAAGAATTTTATATTTTGCAGCCAAAGGCAGAACAGGGAGAGTCCCTCTTCCTCCTTCCTTGGTCCTTTTATCAACTGTCCTATGCCCCAGCCAAATGGATTACCCAGTGAGACCCTTCCTCTTAGAAGAACTCTATCTAGGATGACTAGTGCAACTGGGAAGCCATGACATATGGATCACCCTCCAGACCCTGCTCTGCAATCCAACAACAGCTGAGAAGGGCAGCGTGCCTTAACCTGTTTTTCCATGCTGTGGTCAGTTTAACTTTTTATCATAGAATCATAGAACCATAGAATATCAGGGTTGGAAGGGACCTCAGGAGGTCATCTAGTCCAACCCCCTGCTCAAAGCAGGACCAATCCCCAGGTAAATCAATAGAATGCATACTTCAAAGATGGTCTTTTTTTGTGAATTTGGTGATCATAAAAATGAGAACAATACAGGCTAGAGCCATGCACAGTGCAAATTTCCCAACTCACTTTGCACCTCAGAGCTGACCTTAAAACACTCCTAGCTACTGTAGTCTATGCACAAGGATGAGACCAGCCCATTCATTTCTTTCTCCCTGGGAGAGTTTTGTCGATTTGATAACCCGCCAAAAATGCACTTTTTCATCAGATCAATTTCTGAAGCAAAATAAAATAAAATATTTTATGATCATCTTGGCTTCAGATATATTTTATAATGTTATAATATTACCATAATTATTATAAATTTTAGATAGAGAAGGTTGTCCAGTGGTTAGGGTAATGGCACAATATGCAAGAGACTCATGTTCGATTCTCTGCTCTGCTACATATTTCCTATGTGACCCTGGGCAAGTCTCTCTTATGCCTTAGTTTCTCATCTGTAAAACGAGGATAATAGGACTTCCCGGCCTCACAGGAGAATTGTGCAGATAAATAGATTAAATATTGTGAGGCACTCAGATACCAAGGTCCTGGGGACTACACACCCCACCCTAAAATGATCAGATAACTTGATATTTTCCCCTACTGATGTGTGATGTGGCATGTACTATTTCACTTAAGTGATGTAATAACTGATAGTCTTTCTATCCCATAAAATACACTGCATGTGTTTGCATTTCCATCCAGCCTACTTAATAGTCAACATATAAAATTACAATAATGTGGCCTGCAAGGTACAGGTAATGGAAAAAACAACTATGTTAAAAAATAAAATTGAAAATATAATAGGAAGCAATTTCACTTCCAACACTTAGAAAGCTACTTGCATGAAATTTAAACTCTCATCTAAGGAATAAGAGTCCTAATACTATAGAATCTAAGACCCAAAAGTATCTACTCACCAGAGATGTCCATAAATGCACGATCCCAAAATTCATCCACTGTATAGCATTCTGCAGAAGTGATATTGACTGAGAGAACAATATCATCCTCCACATACTTTAATATGAGATTGTTGATCACAATGTTGACATTATTTACAACACGCCTAATCAAACTCTGCACGTAACCTATCAAATGGAAACAAAAAGACAAAGAATGATTCTCAGAGTTCTCAGACGCTATGAGGAAGAGATGCTACTAATAATTTCTCCCCTCAAATTTGTTAATTATTACAAAAAAAATAAAACAACAAATTATTTCCAAGGTGCATCTATTCCCAGTCATCAGAATATCACTATCACACTAACCTTTCCCTAGCCAAAAGCACAAGGACATAACTTCTTTAAAACTGCATTCAGTGCTACTGAGTGAATTAGCTTCCAGCAAGTGTGGCAGAGGAAATATAAAAACAAAATTCTCATCTATTAGGATTTTAATGGAGTATTAGGTGTTATGTTGAAACCTGATGGCAAAAATTAACCTTCAAATTTAATTTTTCAGGATAGTGCAAAATTTATTTCTTTTCCTTTTTGGGGTGGAGGGGAGGGGGGAAGATAGATCACAAAATACTGCTACTAAAAGATTTTATGTGAACATACAAAAATAACTATATTCAAAGAAAGATAGAAATGGACTTGGAAAGAATATACAAAGTTACTAGGATACTAGTTCAAATATACATGCCTTTACATATATTTTTCCCTCTGAATCCATCTACAGAAAGTCACAGAACAACATCCATCTTTCTAAGTACTTTTATTATTCAATTTAAATTTTAATGACCAATATATTCATGTGCTCCTCAGTAAGAACTCTGTTAGGTATAACAGAATCAATTTCTGTCAACAACTCACACAGTTAGCACCTGCAATAAAGCCTACTGGGAAGAAACCTATTTAAATTTGTTCAACCATAACATGGTTGGAAAAACTAACTCTTTTATGCTTTCCCAGTGGAGGGTAAAAATTCTCATCTGAACAATACAGGAAAGAAATGCAATCCTATCCATATTGAAGTTTTTCCTGTATACGGAATATATTAAAAATGCCAATTAATTTATGCTGCTAAGGAAAAAACACAGATACCTATACATCAATATCATATGTAAAAACACATGCATTACATATTATGGTGACGGTGATGGTCACTATAGTTTAAACTGATTGAAAAAAGGCAATTAAAGTTAGAACTTATTCCACTTATACAAAATAAAATATTGCCTTTAGAAACTCATGTCACATATTAATGGGGTCTGATTTACTTTTTAGAGTGTTTTAGTGTTTAATCAGCTAAAAGTGAGAGGCATTTAAAAACGGCCTATTTGGGGGGTGGGAAGGGGAGAAGAGGGAAGAACCACACACAATCTTTAACAGTTCTTTGAGAAGCTTTCAAACAATGTTGTTAAAACATAGCAAATGCAAACATACCACAAGTACCAATAATAATGTCTCATGTATAGGGTACACATAGAATTTCATATTTACACAATTAAATATTTATTTACATAACTTCCATAACTTCACTCCCTAATGTCAAGACATTTGATGATGGATGCCATTTTCTATGGACGGTGAAGGGATTCTTACTAAACAAGAGCAAAGGTAAGATGCTTTTAAACTGGGGGTGCAGATAGGATTTATAGGGCCTTCAACACGCTGTCAAAGCAGGGCTCTCTGTGACCCAGAACCATGCAGCAGTCTCACCCTTCAAAATGAAACATGTAGCATTCCTGCAACCCTATGCTTTGCTCCCAGAAAACTCATCTCCCCTTTGTTGTGCCTCCCACACCACCTCCATTGATAATGCCTCATCCCTTGCCCAGCTAGATACCCTTACTAAATTTCATTCTTTTTTTTTTAAATACCGCCTCATTGCCATGACACAGAATACAAGTGTTGCCAACGTGCAAGAGACAGTCAACACTCAGGTCCCAGTTACAAGTTGGTACCATCTGCCCAGGATGGGGCATTATCACTGGGAGACAGATTGCCAACATTCACTTTAATAGAGCCTTCACATTCTCAGTGAGTTCAGTTACCACATTAATGAAAGCTGATAATATTGCTTCTAATGTGGCACTCCATTTCTCGATCCACTTTATGTAAGGTGGGATCTGCCCTCTGCACTAAATTTACAAACAAAGATTATTTTGAATTTGAGGATAATTTCTCTTTCTAGAAACTGATGGTGAACTAGTCCTAAAACATCTCTTAGGGCTTAATCCCAAGGATTGTGTTTGGGAATGGATACTTCCCTTGTTTTTGTAAATACAGAGTTAACACACTGAACACACAGATTAATCCCAAGGACTAAATTACAGCAAACTAAGGCCACTTTACTTCTGAATGACAGAATCTACGCCAGGAACTAATACACTTTAACTAATATGCTTTCATTAAACACATTTAATTAATTCATCTCAACTTCTCTGTGTTGACAAGGCCTCAGAGGAAATACTCCTGCTCTTTTCCCTCCCTACAGAATCCTCACTGGCTGGTAAAAATGGATAATTTGGCATTTAGTTAGGTGGGAGTTTGTTTTTAAACTCTTCCTGGAATAACAATTTAAAGACTTAAATTTGAAAATATTTACTTAATAAAAATTGTTCCTTCATCAACCTTATTTAACCTGTGCCCATGTGTTAATAATTGTTCATTTGCACTCCAGAAAACAAAAACAAAGTTTCAACACAAAAAAAATCTATTTCAATATTGACTAATTGAAGTCCATTCCTAAATATAAAAATGCAGGAAACCCTGAAGTTGGGGTACTTTCACAAACTTTAGAATTACTTCCTCTTTCAGATACAATATTGCAGTCAGTAAGGTCTCATTTAAGTACAAATTCTGTAGGTATTGGCCACAGCTCCATAGTTATGACTGAGCTGAATAAGACATCAAGATCAACCTTAATCCTGACCACATACACATTTCTCATAATATCATACATTAAAGTATAATTAGAAGTTTTTATATAAGATGTACTAGAATACTATCTTAACATGTCTGTTTACTTCAGATTAATGCAACATTTTGTATTAGAACATGAGGAGATGTCTAGTTAGAAATAATATCTGAAATAAAGTGATTTTTAAAGATTATGAAACAAGTAGAACTCAGGATTATGTTTTAAAATATTTTTTATGAAGAGTTCTGTAATTTTTCTTCCTATTTCAGAAATTTTATGTTGTCTTATACATTGAGAAAATATTTTCTAATATATGCATCACTTTGGTGTAATAGTGTTTTACATAAACATGTGTTAAAGTGTAAGGCTATAATTGTTAAGAACTAAGAGTACAGAAATGGCCTAAGAAAGTTCTAAGCATATAAATATACCTAATTATATGTACTGAAAAATGAATTCAAATTTACTGTGGTCAGAGCTGAAGCTGCTATGTGAATTTTGATTTATTTGCACTTGCATAAGAAGGTATTGATTGAAATATTATGTATAAAATAGGAAGTGATTTCTAAGTTTGTGAAAAATCCTTGATTTTTAGGATTTCCTGCAGTTTTAGTATGTGTCATTTAAGAATGAACATCAGCGACCATCCCTCCATGTTAATAGATTTGTATGCAATTTGACCAAAATTTCAGACAGCTAGAGATAGCTAGCATTGTAGTTGAGATTCAACTTCTATTCCAACTGTCCTTTTTCCAGTTTATCATACAAATTTTGGGCTGCAATTTTCTTTGTTTGATTTCATCCTAAAATGTGTGTGCGCTTTTTGGTCCACATTTGAGCAAAATTTATTAGCCATTTTCAAGTTATATAACTACAAATTCACATACTTCCCCTGTATACATTCTTATCAGATGATTTGTATTTGCATAATTCTAAAAGGCTGAAACTGAAGCCTTAGCCGTGTTTCCAAACAGTTATTTTACATAGCCAAATGTGGTTTTAAGATTTCCCTGGAACATATTCAGAATCAACAGTATTCAATATCTGAGTTTTTTTTAAAGATTTAATATGAAAGGTTTACCACCCAATGTGCAATAAATCTTTCATTATATTAAAAATATTTTGAACAAGCTTACCTCCCACATAATTATTTATTTTTAGACATTTCTATTATGCTATGATCTTGCCACTATCATGAGTTTATTAAAGCATAATAAATATGATATTAAGGAAGGGAAGTATTTCTTTGGAGACTTGTGTAAGGAAACAAGATGGAATCCAGGAGGCCAAGTGAAAGTTGTCAATATTAAGCTGTGAAATGTAAGTTCTCTAACCTTACATGACCTTTTCACTAACTGAATTTGCCCTTTTGCCCTACTGTCAACCAACTGCTGAAATGAACATGTAGAAGTATAAAACTTGCTGAAAAAAGCTTGTAATTGAAATTCAAAAGATGAGAAAGGATGACATGTACTAATTCATCCTTGATGAACATTAGAATATAGACTAAAAATATTTGTAGAAGGATTTGTAGTATTATAAAGCGCTTGATTCCTATTTACACTAAGACCACTTTAAACTGTTCTGAAGGTGTAAAGGAAAAAAGTGGAAGTAAAATATACTTAAATCCACATTAAAACCGCATTAAATGACTAAAGTAGTGTAAAGTAGCCTCAGTGCAAATAGGAATCAGGCCCAAAAATATTTAGGCTTTTTAAAAAGTTGTAATGTGCACAGTACAAATATCAATTAGACTATATTTTATGGTAAAAATTGAAATGGCCTGATTCTGATCGGACTTATACTGTTTTCTTCTGATGTAACTTTAATACATTAAATGGAGTTACTCTTGATTTGCATCAGAGAAACAGAATCAGGTTCAGCATAACAAGTGAAATCCTTACCCCGTTAAAATCAATAGCAAAACTCCCACTGATTTCAGTAGGCTCAGGATTTCACTCATATTTAAATGTAAAATGAAAAGAGCTCTAATTTTTTTTTTAATTCTGAAAACATTTAAAACAAAGCTTTTTTATTTCAAAGCCTGATATATCTTTAGTTGTATTGTTATATTTCAAAATAATACAAAAAAGAGTTTGACACTTTTTCAATTCTCTGATTTACTCATCACACTTACATAATGATCATTTAAATGTTTCACATATAATTCACACGCTTATGGAGAGAATATTGCCTTTCGACAGTTTCATCGCTATTCAGTCAGCTAAGTCTCCTATAAGCTTTAGGTGAATTATAAAGATATGATAGACTAAAATATATTAAAATGTATAAAATTCCTAAATATGCGGGAAAATATTCACAATTGCATGCACTGAACTGTGGCAAAATTTATAAGAACCATGAAACACCATGAGGAAATTCAGAGAGCAGAAAGCTTATAAATTTATTTTTTTAAATGTATATGGAATGCAATTTCATTTTTTTTAAAAATACTGATTTCCTCTTTCCTAATATCTTAGGCTATGTCTTCACTACAGGGGGGGGGTCGATTTAAGATACGCAAATTCAGCTACGCGAATAGCGTAGCTGAATTCGACGTATCGCAGCCGACTTACCCCGCTGTATGGACGGTGGCAAAATCGACCTCTGCGGCTTCCTGTCGACGGCGCTTACTCCCACCTTCGCTGGTGGAGTAAGAGCGTCGATTCAGGGATCGATTGTCGCGTCCCGACGGGACGCGATAAATCGATCCCCGAGAGGTCGATTTCTACCCGCCGATTCAGGCGGGTAGTGTAGACCTAGCCTTAGTCATAGGGCATGTCTATACCTACAGATGGATTGGCACTGCTGCAATCGATGAAGCGGTATCGATTTAGCAGGTCTGGCGAAGACCAACTAAGTTGATGGCAGACACTCTCCCGTTGACTTCTGTACTCCAGCTCCCCGAGAAGTGCAAGGTAAGTTGGTGAGAGAGCATCTCCTGTCGACACAGTGTGGTGTAGACATCACTGTAAGTAGACACAAGTTACGTTGACTTCAGTTATGTAACTTACGTAACTGAAGTAGCGTAACTTAAGTCGACTTACAGCTGTAGTGTAGACCAGCCCATAATGATCCCTTCTGTTCTCAGAGGTTATGGACCATACAGCAAGCAGCACTTACTGCAGGGATGTACTTCAGGTTTCTGCAATTTTGCTTCAGTAGGAATGTCTATTTCCCCTTCAGTCTCCACAAGGCAACTTTCTGGCATGATTGAGGCAATAGTTCAATCATTGTTTCTCAGCACCCTCAAAATCTGAATATGGCTTCACCACCGTGGCAGCAAAGGGTAGACAGAGTCCCCAGGTATCATAATTGGCACAGAAACAACAGTAGTGTTCCAGCTTTGTGGAGCAAATAGTATCCCCTCCACCTGTCCAAACGGAAATTCTTTAATATTCCGGCTTCATAAGCCTTTCAAAGCCAGTCAGTTTTAACATCCATGATGCTCTCTCTGTGATCCACCACAGTTTGCATAACCACAAAGTAGTTAGATTTTCTGCTGTAGAAAACTCTGATTTTAGGAATGAAAAACTGGGTAGCGAGTTCTATCAATAGTTTCCTGCACAGTTTTGGTGCAAAACAATTATCAAAGTTAAAAAAAAAAAAAAAAAAAACACCTCAATTTGCTTTCTCTTTCATCAGTAATTACTTTGCTCAAATATAACGAGAAGGAAGAACTGGATCTCACAAACTAAACAGGATCAGGCTGGGTGAGTGTGATGCTTTCCAGGGCTAGACAGGGTTGTGAGGCATCTTGCTATCACCTGCCTTTAGTGTGAGGAAGCCTTAACTGTGCCTGCCATGGAGCAGCTTGCCAACTCCACCAGCCACAGGCAATACAAGCATTCCCCTCTATGCCCCGCTGTCTCTTTACAGGTTAGCAATAGGCACACTCCACCTTGAGCCCTCCAAGCATTTCCCAGGAATGTTCAGCCCCTGTTGCACTCATAGTACTCACAGATTCACTGCTTCCAAAGAAACAGGACTCCTCAGCTTACCAGTTTCACCTTAGATCACCACTTGACTTACACACAATACTTAGATATGTTTATAGTGAAATCAAGTTTATGTTTATTTAATAAAATAAATTCAAGTAATAGCAAGTAGTAGTATTGGAAACAAATGGTTACATATACAGTAAAATAAATAGAAGCATTCTAAAAGCCTACACTTCAACTAGGTATTCTCATGTCTTGTAGAGTAATGCTCACCCAAAGTTCTTGCAGAGCTCTATAATGAGACTTGGCTGTGATCCTCCTTTCATCAGACAAGTACGTGGTCAGCTTGCCTCCCCACTGAAGGACCCTGAGCATTTCCTTGTACCCCCAGATATACCCTAACAATCCTTTGTCGTTAGTCATTAACAGGACACTGCCTGCTGTTTGTTTCATCCTGTGAATTTCTTCTCTTGTAGATTTCGCAATATTTTCTTCTGCGTGTGGCTCAGTATGCAAATAGGCCTACACTGTGAGGTGTACAATATATGCATGACCAGACAGGGAGATAAGTGTATGTTACCTTCTGCCTGAAAGGAATATGTATGAGGCATGTCACCTCCTGGTGACCTGCCTTAACTCCAAAACCTTAACATAATTTTCAGTATAAATATACAACTCCTTAAATATTATCAATACATACATTTTACAATGATTACAATGACCAGTGGGCTACTGGCTCTCAGTAGAGCCCTCACATGCCACGGTTCAGTGAACTATTATGCATATATCTAACCCACAGCATTCCTGTAAAAACCCATGCACCCCCTGTGCACTCTCTCAGTTGGCACCACCACCACCACCACTCTGAAAGTGATCTGTTGACCCTGGAAAACTGTTTCTGCCAAACTGGTGATGTCTCCCTGCAAACTAACAGCCCTGAATTTTGTCCCACATGTGAAGATTTTGTGCTGAACTCTATCAAGCAGCACTTCCTTCCGCTACATTACACCTGCCTCTGAGAAAATACTGGGGCCATTTGGGCAGCTCATGTTGAATTGAGTGATTCCAGCACTCTGGTGTGATGCTTGCTAAACACCAAAAGCAGTCTGTTTACAGTGGGAGTGCTACTTTAATAAGAGTGAGATACAATAACTCCTGACTTAAAGTCGTCCCGGTTAACGTTGTTTCGTTGTTACATTGCTGATCATTTAGGGAACATGCTCATTTAAAGTTGTGCAATGCTCCCTTATAACGTCGTTTGGCAGCCACCTGCTTTGTCCACTGCTTGCAGGAAGAGCAGCCCGTTGCAGCTAGCTGGTGGGGGCTTGGAACCAGGGTGGACCGGCAGCCCCCCTATCAGCTCCCTGCTCCCCTAAGTTCCCTGGGCAGCAGCTGCCCAGCAGGCTAGCAATTGCAGCTGTCCCTTCCCCCACTGCCATGTGCTGCTCCTGCCCTCTGCCTTGGAGCTGCTCCCCGAGACTCCTGCTTGCTGTGCGGGGGGGAGGGGAGCTAATGTCAGGGTGTCCCTCTCCCCCCTGCTCCTGTACCCCACTTACCCCATCTTCCATAGAGCAGGGGGGGGACACGACAGGGCTCAGGATCGAGGGAGCTTGCTGGCAGCAGCTGCGGTCTCAGCAAGCTGATCTAATTAACAAGGCAGTGTACTTAAAGGGGAAATGCGCATCTCTCTCTCTCTCACACACACACACGGTGTGTTTCTCTGTCTGCGATGCTATCTCCCTTCCCTCCATTCCTGCTGCCTTGTAGAGTGTGAAAATTAACCCTTGAGGGCTCAGCCAATTGCTAGTTCATCATTTAGCAATAAGGCATTCCCTGGGAAATATCCCACCCTCTGACTCCTCCACCTCAACCAAGCTTCACAATCATCATCACTCTGTACCAGTATTAAATTGATTGTTTAAAACTTTGTGTGTGTGTGTGTGTGTGTGTGTGTGTGTGTGTGTGTGTGTGTGTGTGTGTGTGTGTGTAATATAGTCTTTTCTCTGGTGAAAAAAATTCCCTGGAACCTAACCCCCTCATTTACATGAATTCTTATGAGGAAATTGGATTCTCTTAACATCATTTTGCTTAAAGTCGCATTTTTCAGGAACATAACTACAACGTTAAGTGAGGAGTTACTGTATGTGGATTAAAGCCTACCTAAGACATGACATCTAAATCATAGAACAAGATACACAGTATTGGGATTCCTATGTTGCATATCATATGAAACATTTGAGTGACATGGAAGATGACTGATGCTAGATGCATCAAAGAAACAAAACTGAACTTGGAGAACTTAGCTACGCTGAAAGTCTGTCATGGTCTATCCAAAGACATCAGTTCTTACTGATGCTCGCTGGTAACGGTCCAAGTTGTTGAGCTTATCACACTGATAATATTGAGTGTCCGTCCCTTCACCACACTACTGACTGCGTAGAGTGTGCCTGCAGACCAGAAATGACAATGTACTTACAGATCCACAAGAGCAAAGTAACTACTGAAGCACTAAGAGAAAAACATGATAACTGATAGCCACCAGGTGTTGATTCTTCACCAAGATACTGACATGCCCAGCAAGGTACTCAGTTTAGGCAATTACAGGTCCCTGCCTGGAAAAGCGCATTTCATGATGCGATTGTTCTTGGAGGAATGCCCCTCTTGGAGGGCCTACACTCCATGAGATGCCCGTGTTCCAAAAAGCATGCATCCAGAGCACCTATATTCTGAAGATTCTCACAGAAACCAATATTCCAATGTGCCAAAACCATCACTGAGGAACTGATGATTTCCCGCACAAGGCTTCTATGGGTTGAGTCATGATAACTAGGTCTCAGAACCTCATGATATGGAGATGGGACACAATGAGCCAAGATGGACAAACTCTACTACCAATGAGCTGAAGTGCTGCCCAGGTAGGAGATGTGTGCCAAAACTCCTGTATATCCAAGTCACTGAAGTTCCAGACTGCCTTCAACACCAATGTATCAAGGCAAACAAATCAAAGCAGTCTTTAAACCCTTGGCTCTAATACAGGTGTCCACGTACCAAAGTGAGCCAAAACAACATATAATAGAATCATAGAAATATAGTGCCGGAAGGGACCTCAAGAGATCATCTAGTCCATTTCCACACACAAAGGCAGGATTATCCTTGTGCTATCTAGGCTTGTATCCCTTGATATATTCCCTAACACAAAGTGCTCTGCACACAAACTTTAATGTCCTCTCCCAAGGTCAGATTAATGAGGCAACTACTAACTTGAGGCTTCTGCTGCTATGAAGAGGTAGAGAAAGGTCTCATCAATTCTGAAGGCCCAGAATAATAATGTCCAAGAAAACCCCTAAAAAAACTGGAGTGCCCTAGACCTAGATCAAGAAGTTTGCCAGCAAGAAAAATACCACAAGGAAAACATCCAATGCTATGCGCAGAAAGAGGAGGATTTCTTAAATTCACATTAACACACACTGAAAACCTTGTAAGAAGACAAAGAAGATAAGATATTGAGATAAGCTTCTCAATGTTTATCATCCTGAACACACAGATGTACACTTCACATAAAAGTAACTATCTTCCATCTAAACACAAAGAGAGAAACATCACAGACAAAGCCACCATCCTCAGTTCAACTAGGCAGACACATACGTAAAGGGCAAGCCAACGTCCTCAGGCTCAGCAGAGTCAAAACCTTCAGCAGAAAGCAAATGACTAGTGTCTCTACCCATGGACAGACAACTCAAGGATGAAGCAACCTCAGATATAATATTCTTAAAGCTAGAGTAATGCCTCAAACTATTACATGAACCTGAGACCACAGGGTCATCAGCCAAAATTACTGGAAAAACTAGAGAGCGCTAGTCCTTGTGCAAAGGCCTACGAGGAATTATCAGGAAAAGATCTGTCTTTTCTTTTTTAAGTTCAAGTTTTATTTTAATTTAGCTGTGTTTTGGAATACTGCTAGATCCTTTTGACCTCAGCATGATTTGTGGATGGTCAGCACTTCTGAAACATCAGGCTACTATTAGGTGCCTAAATATATTTAATGCACATAACTTTAAGCACACAGGTTTGAAAATTTGGGCCCAAGTTAATAAACCTTTAACCTATTTTATCTATAAAATCCATATAAAGCATGCAAATAAACACAAATACAATCCAGTTCATGAAAGCTATGTTGTACATTACCTGGCGGTAAATCAGGATCAGAAGGAGCAGTTTGCTGGATTCGTCGTGGTTTCACTGCTGATTTTGCACTCTCTGTGGTACTGCGGTTCGTTGAACTGGAACCACTGCTTTCATGGTCTTCCTGGAAATCAAACAAATATTAATCTGAATTATTCAAAGCAGAAACAAATAACAGAAGAGCACCTGAATGTAAGGAATTTATGATTGCTAGATTTGATAAATATAATATTTTTGCCAGTATTGTTCCTTGCACACTATAGTGTGTGTTTAACCATAAATTATATGGTAATTTGGGATTAGCTAGAAAGTAAAAAACAGATTATTTGAAATGCAAATAAAAAAGAGTATCAATCCAATATTTAATTGATTGGTTTTGTTTTAGCAAAAGTCACACATTGTAGCGATGACCGTAATTAGCTGCAATTCAGACAAAACATTCCTGAAAAAAATCAAAGAAAAAACCCTACAGACTATACAAATAAACGTGAGAAACACTATCCACCTTTATCGGATTAGCGTAAGTGTTTGCTCATGAAACAATCTTGAACAGTTCCAACATGTCAGAGTCATGTCCTTTCTACCACAGTTAATTAAAGCTGCCTTGTGAAGCAAGACATTCTCTCAGACCCTTAAAACAGCAAATACTGCCCTAAAATAGATAAACAAACCTGGAGTAACTGCTCATCTTTAAGCTTTTATATGACTGATTTACCTTCAGCACTCTGGCAACAGAAAACATGGCTCACTCATAAAATAACTGAGTTAAAAATGTATCTTAAATGATAAATACGTGCAACATAGAAAATTCACACACACAAAACTTAGTTTATGTGGAGTTAGGATTGCAAGGGCTCAACTATTGTGTCGTGTTCCCTGTGCACTTCCAGAATGCTCATTTATTATCAAAACTCATGTTTAGAAAACCAATAAATTATGGCTAATGTCTTCTCATAAAATATTAATACTACAAGAAAAAAAAACACCATAATTCTGCTACCTGTGATCCCTGCCCTGAGGTTGCCTTAGGGAGATCAGGGTACCTTACCCACTCTTAAACCTTTTTAACTGAACTCAGCCTACCAGCAGCAAGTATGTCCTGGATCATAACGTTGCCCAGATCACAAGGGTTTGCTGGAGTGTATGAACACAAGTCCTGTTACGAAACTATAATGGGGAATAAAAATAGCAGTGTTTTATGGAGATGACATTCCTAGTTCCTCTTGGAATTCCTGCTACAACACAGTTAAAATTGCGTGGTTGTGCTGTGTGAGAAGTGTCATCTTCAGTCTGTATTTCCTGATTTTCTAACATTACTTGTTTAATGTTCTTGTAAGAATTACGAGGGGATCTTAACTCCATATTTCTTGGCCTTTCAAGGTTTCCTCAGACAATTATGAAAAGGTCTGTATATAAACAGAACTTAAAGAGATGTAAAGACATTCAAGGGAATGCCACAACCTTTCCATTTCATATTTGGAAGAGGGAGAAAAACTATTTATGTCAATTTCCCTGACTGACATAAAATGGAGATAACATTTCAGGAAGAAAGGGAGAGATAATATGTACCAACACCTTGGTCTAGAAGAAGACTAAATACACGACAAAACATAAAATCAACAACTAACATACTGACCCATCTAAATAAGGAGGATAGGTAAGAATATGCCTTTTACAGAAAAAAATGGATCCCAAATGCTAAAAGAGCAGAAGAGAGAGCCTATTAACAAATAAAACTTAAGACACCACCGTGACGCTCCCCAGGAGTAATCAGGGCTGAGACACACCTCACCACCACCCTCCCCTAGAGTGAAGCAGTTTTGCCTACTCTAGCTCAGCTCCCTGAAACTAACAGTCTCTGGTCACAAATAAGTACAGTCTTCCAGGACTCCACAGAGCTCACCCTTTCTTGTGCAAACTAGAGACACACACAAACCAATCCCCGAGCCCCTCTGCCAGTGTGACTCTTTCGTATCCAGCCCATCACAGGACACTCCCAGAAATAACCAGGTAAGCCTGTCTCTGAAGAGACAGTGTACACACAGCTTGACTGGCAAAACTCAGGATTAGGTCCCTTATAACAACACAGCACTGGAATCTACTTATAGTGAAAACAAATAAATAAACAAATAAATCTTCATCTTTGTAAATAAACTTAAGAGCTAGTGAGCAAAGATAATAAACAACAGGTTACATGTAAAACAAAAGGTATAAAATGCTTTCCTAGGGTCTAAGCTTAGTTAAATCCTTGTCTAAAGCAATGTCTCTCCTAAAGCAACTTCCCAACATCACTAGCCCTCATGGCCAGGACCCAATTTTAATGAACGCCAAAAGTGCTGTCCTCTACTTCTGCGGTGAAGGATAAGAGGCCTTGTTCCTTCCTCTTATAGTTCAAGAAACCCTAACCCTTTTGAAGTGCACTCCTAGATAAGACTCTTCTCCACTGTGGCTGGTTCTCTGGTGTGCTCCCCACTGCAGGTTTCACATACATTCATTCATTCATTCATTCTTTCATTCTTTCATTCACACACACACACACACACACACCTTCAACCCTCCCCCAGTCAACCTGTGTTTTCTGTTGGCTCCAAATGCAAATGGGGCTTCCATTGTGTTGCCTTACAATCCTTAATTTACGTCAGAGACAGAGATAAGAGTCTGGCAGAAGACTTGTTTGTCCCCTCTGCCTAGTTACAGGCTTTAAAATGTAATTTCAGTATATATACACACACACACTTCCTTATATATTGTCAGTACATACATTTCACAGTGATATTAATGACCAGTGTGTCATCAGCTTTCATTTGATACTTTATAGGCCACTTTTTGCATACGTACAACAAAAGCAATATGTTGGGTACAGTGAGTTTGTCAGGCCTGATGGGAGTTGCTGACCCAAAATGGTGAACCCTTTACCAGCTGGCACTAACAGGCCTCTGTATCTCAACAGAGTAGTGAATAGGGTGACCAGATGTCCCTATTTTATAGGGACAGTCCCAATTTTGGGGTCTTTTTCTTATACAGGCTCCTATTGCCCCCTACCCCCATCCCGATTTTTCACTTTTGCTGTCTGGTCATCCTAGTAGTTAACTGTTTTCTAGTTGGCACCAATGGATCTCCGTGTCGCAAACACAAAAGAGATATTCTAAATCTGGGAAGGTAAGAGAGAATAATAAAACAAATTTTCTCGAATCTTATTAATACAGCATATGACCCTACTACCTTGCACCTTCCTCATGGCCTATAAAAGGATAGAAACTTGATCTATCAGAAGCCTAGGAGCAAGGTCCTGATTTCTTCAAAATCTCAAACTTTCTGCTGAAGAATTAGAGATCACTATAGTGTCTACCCTCCTAGCATCTTATCAGTGAAGAAAAAAGTTTCTGAAATCCTTCTGGAAACTAGGAATGTGCACAATTTGAAGATCTACTTCTATCTGCTTTTCAAAGTGAGACTTCACAGATGCTTTGGCAGCTCTGGATGCAGCACTTCTCTTAAACGCTTTGAGAAAATGAGAAAGCAGAGAACTCTTGATGGCAGCTGGATCCTGTTTTTTGTACAAGGCTCACTGCAGCCATGATGGCCCAACTAGGATGACAAAGACTGTCTTTCTCAATCCTTCACGGGTTTTTATGAATAAGTGATACCAAAGGGGAATGCAAAAGACACACTTGTTTCCAGGTAATACAGAATTTACAATGGCTCCCAGCTGAGTTTCAGATTTCTTTTGAGTTGAGACTGCGCATGCAGAAATTACAAGTGATCTTCTGTTGATCTTAAATTAGGATTAACTGGTCATTTGGGTGATATGGGACCTCATCTTTTTATATAATTGATCAGTAATGGCTGATCAATCATATAAACAACTAAGGAATGTTGCTGGTATTTTCTGGGACTACATTCCAGCGATACTGGACAAAACTAGAAGATAGGAATCAGTTGGTGATTATGGATAACAGAGCATCTCCCCAAGATTTTGTTTTAACACCTGTTTTTCAGCACCTCTAAACATATTGTAGAGTCTCATCTGTACACTATTGTTCTCTTGTCCACATACCTTGCAAATTAAATTTCTGATTTGGAAGGATACTTGAGCAACAATGACACTTGGATATACTTGCCCTCTCACATCCTCAACACTGAGAAGACAGAAGTTTTGCTGTTCGGTAGAGATCTTTTGTAACAGGAAGCTTGCTCATCTCCTTCACTTGTTGAGGGGAATTTATTCATAGATTTCAAGTTAAGAATTTTGGCATTATTTTGACCATGCCCTTTCCTTAGAAAACTGTGTTTCAGATTCTGTACAAATGTGTTTTCCCGATGAATCACTGCATTTTTATTTATCTTTTGATCTTGCCAAAGCAACAAATGCCCTGGTGACCACACAGCTCAATAAGCATGATCCCCTCTTTCCTGAGCTTGTCGTAGAGCCACTGTCACTTACCATTTACACAGAATGTTTTGGAAGGACTCATTACTGACATGAATTATTACGATCATATTATGCTTGCCCTGTGATACTTACGTTGGCTACCAATAAAAAAAACAGATTCTCTTTAAATTAGCATTACCTCTTTTTAAACCATTAATGGTGTTGACCCTAGCTACATTCAAATTCTACTTTTTCAGCCTTGTACTAACCAGTATGCACACTCACAAACCACCTGTCATACAAGGATCCCATCAGCACGTGCAAAGTCTGCTGGCAATTGCACTTTTGCAACATGACTCCTACACAACGTACAATTTGCTTATGCCTGAATCAGTCTCATTTCATTCCTCTGCATTTATAAAAATCACTATAAGGTTTATTTTTTAAGGAAAAAGACCTTTGTTTCTGAATAAGCTCCAATTTCAATTTTTTTTATTTAAATGGATCCCTTCATTTGCTGTTTGAATTAAAAATTTTAAGATTCTGAGATTTTATTATATTTTTGTTATATTGCATTTGTTTTTAATTTTATAACTTACTGAGCAATTAGTCTTCGCTCAGAGGGGAAGAGGCTGCAATAGTTTGTTTAGTGTGCTGGATCTAACAGGGTAGTCAAAATAATATTTACATGCTCCAGGATGGCGACAAAAATAATACAGAAGCACCACCCTGGGAAACATAACTATACATTACTGCACCTCTACCCCAACATAACGCGACCCAACACTATTTCGGATAGAACGCGGTAAAGCAGCGCTCCGGGGGGGCAGGGCTGCGTGCTCCGGCGAATCAAAGCAAGTTCGATATAACGCGGTTTCACCTAAAATGCGGTAAGATTTTTTGGCTCCCGAGGACAGCGTTATATCGGGGTAGAGGTGTATTAATAAGGAAATTCTAATAGAAGACTCACAACTTTATTCCCACCTATGTGAACACTTGTAACAATATATATCTAGCTATAGCTTAAAAAGAGCTCAACATGATACAATAATGTTTGAAACTACTACTATATTTAGTGCTAGCAAATATGCACTAGTTTCCTTAAACTACACAATTATCCAACAGTTTCTGCATAGCATGTATTGTTTTTTAAAAAATACACATTTTTTCTTTCACAACAGCTACTGATATTTTATAAAACAAATGTCATACTCTAATTACTAGATGACAACTACTATGGCCGTGACCTTACAAGAACTAGATTCTTATTTAGTTCTACTTACATTCAAAAAAGTTCTGTAGTTATACACTTCTGCTCAATGTTAACTTTAAAAGCATGTTATTAATTTTTCAAACATGTGGCTGTCTCTCATACCCAGAAGTAAAACATGTTCATTAAAGAGAAAACGTTCCAAGTGAACTGCCAAAACTAGCATAATTATGAAAATATTTAACACTGAAACCAACTGAAATCACATACTGTATATAGATTACAGTGATGTCATAATAAACATCACAGCCAAAATGCACTAAAACTACTGCAGTCTAATAAATCTAGCTCACACCACATGACAAACATTTTAAAGTTAAAGAAACACTTTTTAAAAAATATATATTTATAAAATATCATTAGCTGAAAAGTTTAGTAAACTGCACATGCATTTTAATAATGGGAATGATTGCAAATATCAGTTATAACAATAGCTATCTAAATTGTAAAAAGACACAAAATTGTATTTTCAGTGCTGATCTTTACAGAGAAACACAATGATTATTTACTAAAAATATTTTGTGAAATAACTATGCAGTAACGTATAATGCTGGCCTTTATCAATAATTTAGGTTTGCTTTCAATACTGGACATAATAAGGAGCATCTTTAGTGTAAATAAAGAAGATATCTATTTTCTTCCTAAACAAAAAATAAACTGGGCATACTTCTATAATTAGAAAGTAAATATACGGAAAATTATGATTTCCTATCTTCTCCTCCATTGAAGCACCAGAGTATGTAATCTACTCATGTTGTTCTTGTCCTAACTTGGCTGGTGATCTTACAAGTCCCATGCATATAGTCCTCACATGCGTAAAGTTACTCACATACATAAATGTTTGCAGAATCTGCAACCACCCACAAACTCTTCAGAGAAGGGACCTCATTTTAATGTTTTGTAAAGCACCATGTGCCCCTCGAGTGCTGTGTAAGTAATAAGTAAAATATCCATGAGACATATTTTAATAAATTAAGATTAATGTTCTGTCAAATTTGACTTGAAATATTTGATAAATAAAATGGCTATTGCCATTTTGTCACATACAAGCCATATTTGACAGCGTCGGAATACGTGCTCTGAATTTTACTATAACCTTTTCCCAATAGTCTATTAAATATTTTATTTAAATAAAACAGACAACTCTTTTGCTTTAATTAATTTTAGAAGATTTTTTTTCCATTTTAAAACATGCTTCACAACACAAGCTTTGTTTAATTTGCAAGACTTCCAAGATGTCTAGTGAGAATACTTCATGGGAGAAGAATGTTTTCTCGTGGGAATCACATGGTTATTTCTGCAAATATTGGCCTATGCTCTCAAGAAACCAAGTAAAAACGTCATTTCTTTAAAATAAGGGGAACTGTGGTAAAAAAAATCAATTCCAGTTGTGAATTACACTGCAAAATCATACTGATGCAGTCTAACTAGCTACTTTACAGAAACCTTCTTGCATACTTATATGGGTAGGTTGTTTCAAGTTAGTGTTTTGACTCTCCCTCCTCCACTTCAACCCACCCCCCGCAAACAAATTTCTCCCTCATCCTCTTGCTACTCTTCCAGTTATTACTTCTAGAAAAATAAACCTAATTTACTTTCCAGACTGCTTGCAGAAACCCAAAATGATGAACCAGTTCCTATTTATGGAAGGAAGGTTGGTGCTCCACAAAATAGCTTCCAATGATAGGGATATGTTAAAATTAAACATTCTTACCCATGGGAAGTTGAGCAAAGAATCATTTCTAGATCTGTTACAAATCTATGTCAAACTGGTTATGACCTGCAGGATTTCACTGCAGAAAAAAATATAGTGGGTGTATTGTCTACTACAGAATACTACTACATAGGCATCAAAATGTAGATATATACAAAAAATACATTAATAGAGCACTTTATTACACCCTTGCAAAATTCTAACTGACCACTCTTCTAAGGTGAATACTTCTTTGAGTAAAATATCTCTTTTCCCCCATCAAAGGTAAAAGGATTGCAAACAGATTTTGCAAAGCTGCTTTATTGGGAATAGATACTGAAGTCAAACTAAACCTTGAAAAATGCAGACTAAATTTTACTACTTCTCTAATGAAGAGCAATATAAACAAGTAAAAACAGTGGATATAGAAAATTAATTTGCTTTGATCTGTTTGATATAAATTTAACGGCTGTAAAACTTGGGCTCTTGGGAACTTTAACAGCAGTCTGACTATTGGAAACTAACAGATAATAGAACGAAATATGATTGTTATGTAATGTATCTAAAGGCACTTCAAAATTCACAAAAACAATCATATGGTTAAAGAGATGGCAATACTTATGACATAATATTGCCAAAATTAGGATTATTTAGCCTGAAAGGAAAAGAGCTAAAGTTACTCAAAGCTCTAATTAATATAGCATCTTTCCAAATTCTAATAAACATAGCATCTTTTATCTTGAAGGGTTCCAAAATGATTTAGAGATTGTACTCCGACACTGAAATTCTGTCCCAAGAGTGGTTGTATGTGGCATCAGTTTTGCACACAACAGTAATAACTGTTTCTTTGAAGGGGAAACAGAGAACATCTTTAACTGACAGTGCAGAGGGAACTTTAAGGAAATAGAAAATAATTATCCAGGTTGGAATTTGGCCACTGGGAAATTACTATTGTGAAGTAATGAATTAGATATTTATCCCAATGCCAGAGTTAGATGGTTTATGACAGCATATTTTCTTGCACTATTACCCAGTCTAGTTTTAAATCTCTTCCAGTAGATGTTTTAGGTACCCATACCGATTTTAGAGCTATTGAGTTACCTTTAATAAAGAGTTGTTGCTGTCTCACCTACAAGACCAGAACAGAAATGACAAAGTAACTCGTGAATGGCTGCTTTTCTCTCCAAGAGATCCCAGGGGAGCTTGTTATGAGGGACTGTATTTTGGTTCCAAGAGCGCTCTCATGTGAGATTTTACAAAGGTCCATTTTCTAACCTCTTTTATTCAAAATATATATCAGACTATTGGAAGGGATAGTAAGGAGTCCCAATCTGAGGTACTTTTAGTACAATGATGATATCCATGTCTTTCTCTCTTTCTCATCAGAGCCAACTGGTGTGATACCTTAATGATTGTCTATTGAGACTGGAGGCGTGGATGAGGGTAAAGAGACAAAGGCTCAGCCTGAATAAGTTAGGAAGGTAGGCTGAGGTAAACAACCAAAAGGTTTAGAAAAGACTGTATCAGGTCATCTGATTGAGGGGGTTTGGCAACGATGACCAGAAAGGCTTTTTACCATCTGCATCAGGTCAGGAGGTTGAATCCATTATTCTTGACTCCAGAATTTACTATCATGATCCATGTTTTTGTTACCTCTATATTAGTTTACAGCAATGTGCTCTAAATGGTGCTATTAATTTAAATCTATTTGAAAGCTTAAGACAATGTCGTATGCAGCCACAGCAGCCCACTTTGGAAGTAAAGTAGCTTGCAGTGAACACATGCTACTGGTGCTCTGGGATATGTGCTGGCTGCCCATTGGTTTCTGGGAAGAACGAATGCTATGGTCAGTGCTGTTACTGCAGTGATTAGCACAGATATCTGAGTGCAACAACTCTTTGTTTACAAGCGAGGGAGCTGCTGGCTTCTCAAAAACTATGGTGATAAGGTCCACAGAAGCACAGATAGATAAGATGGGCTGTACTCCAATAGAGCCCTCGATTTTGAATTCATTGCTCACTTTGGTCAGCAATATTCAAAATTTGTCAAAGTCCACTTATTTGTCTTGGCTCTTTAATAGGGTTGACTTGCCTGGATGTTATTTTTCTTTTTGGGGAGGGTGATTTATATTGTAAACCTGTTGACTCTCTCAGATTTGATTATATGGGAGCTGGGTCGTCTACTGGAGTAGTGATATTTGTTGTATTTGCTGTGTTTTTTAAAAAATTATCGGGCCACCTAGAACTTGCTATAAGTACCTTTTAATTGTAAAAATAAAAATAAAAACAAAAATAATGAATGTCTCCAAATATAGGGTTTCCAAAACTTCCATTCGGAGACTATTCCAAAGAAATAACTCTTCCTAATGTTTCAGGAAGTTTTTTCTGATGTTTAGCCTTAAAAAAAAAAGCAACACTTTTTAAAATTCATAATATTAATTATTTGTCTTACACTAGCGCCTAGAAGCCCCAGTTAATGAACTCACTGTAGTAAGCACTAAAAAGAAAACAATGAAACACTGACTACCTGTCCCACAGAGCTCAACCTAGAGAGTTTTCCAGGTACGTTTTCGCTCTCTTGAATGGTGTTCAGAGAACCCCCCAATTTAATGAAATTCCCAGATACTAAGATATTGTTAGAAGATTACCCTCTTCCCAACCATTAATATTTTAAATAAAATCAGCATCAGGGTTTTCTCCACTCTTAAAATTAATTCAGATTAAGGAACGTTGCGAATTCAAAGCGCAAGAGCTCCATATGAAGACAAGACCTAACACTGAACCTTGCAACACTTTGCTAGACGCTCTCTCCCATGACCCCACAGTCCTTTCCTTTGTGTTCCTTCAGCCTCTTTGCAGTCCGAGACCATTTTAATTTATTGTATAAGTAGGATTTTGTAAAGACACTGCACCAAATGTTATTAATATCCCAATTCCCGTGAAAAGTCTCATGACCCACCTTCAGTAACTATGAATACTCAAGGCACTTCTTTTAAATTAAATGAATAAGAGAATCTCTAGCAGCACACTGCCTACAGTATTTAGCAAGGGCATTGTCTTGAACACCACAGGAAGAAAGGTGAAACACCAGGAACATGGTTTAACCAGGGTGAAACTTTATTAAATAACACATATGGGAACTATACAGCAATAACTTGTCCAGTGCAAATCATCGTTAGTATTGTAATCCATTCCACCTGATGGAGGACTGCCATCAGCCTCTAGCTCAGTTAGCCTAGTCCCAGTACCGCTGTTATCTGTCATCTGAGGGTTAAGGGGAGAGGGAAAAGCAGGGCTACTTGCTCACTGTACCAGACATTAGGACCTCAGTCCCATTCCCCACCTTCTTTAGGAGACGCCTTCTCCTAATCCATTTCCAATTCCAGTTTATCAGGGACCAACCCACTACTGAAGGATTACCAGCAATGGGCACCTACCAAGTGGCAACGAAGTGAATTTTACATACCTACTAGGTGCTGGGCAGCTAAGAGGAAGGTGAAATAACCCACCTTTCCCAGGCCAATCTGGCAGTGAGAAAAATTTCCTCCCTAGCCCCAAAGACAGTTAGCATGATGCGAACAGCAAGGGCCCAAAAGACCTGGTCCAACTCTAATCAGAAGACAGAAGCTTTTCTTCCTGTGCAGAATGACCCCCCAGATTGGAAGAAGGATTCATAAATCCTCTCATTAAATGCATGGAAGCCAATAGGCTTTGCTGAACCCTTGTGTCCCCACCAATCAGCCAAGAGCACTCCTCAAAACCACAAGATGACTGAATGCCTACGATGCGAATTCAAAACGCAAGAACTCCATATGAATCCAAGACCTAATACTGAACCTTGCATATTCTATAATGGGGCCAACAGTTTTCTTCCCCTGCTGGTTCAGACAAAGACTGTCCTCCTAATTTCTAAGGCCACAAGGGGTCATTGGTTCAGTACTGATAGAGGGAGAATTCCATCTACTGCATCACCAACACCAATTTTTGTAGCACTTAAGATACTTCTTGAGGGCCTGCCTCCCATGCCAGATCTGATCCTCGCTTACCTTATGAGATGTAACGATATCACAATCAGAAAGCGCCAACTGCAATGTAATCAGCACATTTACAGGGGGGGGAAAACTGAGATTTGACAGGTTTTAGTAGAAGTGAGCTGTGCATAAAGGATAGTGATGCTACTGCTGCCATGATAATAATTATACCTATTTGACTAGCAGCATAATATTTTAAACAGATGTTTCATCTTTCATATGAATGTAAAGCCACACACTAAATTATAAATAACTTTAGACTTTCCACTTATTGTATATAAGTGGAAAGTCTTTTATCTTTTATCCCAAGCACCAAGACGAAGTGTGAATGGCACATGAAAAATTGTAATACTGTATATACACGATCATAAGCCGGTTCATTTATAAGCTGACCACCTCTTCGCTCCCCTGCCCCCGCAAGACGGATAAGTAAAAATGGAAAATTTTTATAACCCGTTCATAAACCGACCCTATAATTCAGGGGTCAGCAAACTTCGGCTCCCGGGCCATCAGGATAAGCTGCTGGTGGGCTGAGATGGTTTGTTTACCTCGAGTGTCCACAGGCACGGAGGTAAACCTAAGTAAACAAAGTGTCCCGGCACGCCAGCTGCTTACCCTGATGGGCCGGGACAGAAACTGGTGGGGAAATTTGGGGGGCGGGGGGGAAGAGAAGCTGGGAGTCAGAGGAGTAACCCCTGTGACCACCCCCCACAAGACCCCACCCCTAGCCCAGGACCCCCACACTCTCCCCATCCCATCCCTTCCCACCTTATCTGGGGAGGGCCAGAGGAGGATGCCTGGCTGGAGCTGCTCCGGCAGGCTGGGCAGCGCGGCCACAGCCTGCTCCGGCAGGCCAGACCGGGCTGCGCAGCCGCAGCATGGTCCAGCGGGCTGGGCCGGGTGGCATGGCCGCAGTGTGCTCCAGTGGGCTGGGCGACACGGCCACAGCCTGCTCTGGGGGGCAGGGCCGGGTGGCGCGGCCACAGCCTGCCAGCCCCGGAGCTGCAGCTGCTTCAGAGGCTGGGGGGAGAACAGCGTGGCCAGAAGCAGAGAGACGCTGGCCCCGCCCTCTTCCCTTCTGGCTTTGCTGCCTCTCCTTGCTACCTCTGTTGGGGGGAAGGGCTGAGTCCCACCTCTCCCTCTCTATACCCATTCATAAGCCAACCCCCTTCTCTGGTGCTTCCTTTTTTTACTAAAAAAATTCAGCTTATGAATGAGTATATATGGTACTTTTTAACCATCTCGATATGAGCATTTTTAACATGCTTATACAAATTTCAGTCAACCTATTGCATTTTTTGGAGTTAGAAAATTTGTTTTGTTTGAATACAGAATATACAGATTAAATATGTTGCTAAAATAAAATGAATTATTTATTAACAGTTCCAGGGTCCATGACAACACAAAATTGTAAATATTTTAAGATTATGGGGTGGGTGGGTGGGTGGGTGGGTGTGTGAGGGAGGGAGAGAGAGAGAGAGATTCTGAAAATTCTTTTAGCCTAAAATTTTCCATTTTTGATCTGTGTTGAAAGATATTCTGTTTGTCTTGGGGCAACTTTTGAAGAATCTATTCAGAATTTGTTGAGTTAAGGACAGTTTGGTTGTTTTTTGGGGGGGTTTTTTTTGGGGGGGGAAGGACTTTTCACACTGCTAAAACAAAAAACACTGTCACACTCCCTCTTCCCCTGACCCCCAAACATACACACAGAAATGTGTGAGCTTTCAAATTTGACATATAGTGTTCATTTTATAGTATATACTCCAAAAAGTTTGAAAAAACTGACTAATAATGAAGGGCCAAATCCTGCAGTTCGTACTCATGCAAAACTCCCATTGAGTTTCAGTGAGTAAAGGACTTGGCCCAGAGGTACCCAAACGGTGCAGATGGACACCTGCTGCAGCTAGCCTCTCCATCTGCCCCAAATTTTCTTCTATGGAACAACCAAGTGATTCATGTCTCTCCAGCTCTCCCCAGTTCTACCAGTGAACTTTCAAGTTCATTTGTGCCCTGAGCACTTAAGTCTGTTCCTAGTCCACATGGCACTTAAACAACATAGAAATGTGTAAAACAAAACTATTTTAGCCCAAACCTTTCCCTTTTTTTGGAACATGGGTTCCCCAAACTTTTCCCAATCATGACTTCCTTTTTGATTGTCCAAACAATTATGGGAATGAATGAATGAATGAATATTTACAAATAATTCATAACACTGGGCCAAATTCAACAAAGCTGATACAGGGAGGCAAAACCTGCACCTCCTTGAGCCAGCTAAGCCCATTGCAAGAAGAAGAGATTCACCCTTCTTCAGGACAGACTAACTTCTTGGGGATTTATTGCCCCCCATAATGCTGTTAATCATTATTTTACAGTCTTCCTAATAATCACCTATCTAGATACTTACATGGCAGAATATTTGGATGGATCACACACAACAATGAACATACCCTCCCAACACTCTTGTGAGGTAGGGAATTATCGTTATCTGTTTTACAGAAAGGGAGGCAGGGCAGAGAGAGATTAAATGACCTACCCAGAATCACACAGAAAGTCTCTGACAAAATTGGGAATTAAATCCAGATCTCCCAAGTCCCAGCCCAGAGTCTTGAACCACAAGGAATTCCATCTCAAAAAATTTTCCCCCAATCATAACAAAACGCACGCACACACAAAAATGTGGTGGGATCATGGTTATCAATCTAGCAGAGTTTTCTCTTTATGGGTCACTGTTTGAGACTAGTGCAGTCTAGCCAAGTAGAACCCTCATTGTGCTTACATTGCCAAGTTCCCTATTTAATTCGAATGTTAGCTTGACAGCAGTTCTCACTCTCACTCTTCACAATTCCACTGTAAAATTATGGTACTTGTTTCTCTTCCAGATGACAAGAATCAAATGTGCTTGCGGCTGTCTTCCACCTTACCTACATCAAGGGGAACCCTAGCTCCCAGTTGGAACTCTTTACACCACTCCAGATTCTTTATCCTGCATAAAGTATGAACATATTTGAGTATCTCCACAATTTTTGCTGCATTCTGCAAATTCAAAGGTGTTTCCAAATCCCCGCTCCCACCCCCACCCCCCACACACAAATTAAGACCTCATCCTGCATAGTGATCTCTTGAGGGCAGATTAGAACCACTTAAATACAATCAAGTAAAAAACCTGTCCTCCCTTTCTTTTTTTAAAAAGGCAAGGAAATTAAATAAATTTCTCAAGAAACACATGAACACTGTGTATGTGGAACAGGTCAAGTTCGTTACTAAAAGAATACTCATTTTTACTCTACAAATTTATATTTCTTTAATGTACCTTTTTACCCACACATGCACATGCTACTACACTCAAAACAAGCTCTCTGTATGTGTGTATATATATCTCCTCAATATATGTTCCACTCTATATGCATCCGAAGAAGTGGGCTGTAGCCCACGAAAGCTTATGCTCTAATAAATTTGTTAGTCTCTAAGGTGCCACAAGTACTCCTGTTCTTTTTGCGGATACAGACTAACACGGCTGCTACTCTGAAACCTCTCTTTTTAGGATGGCTATACCACAACTTAAACATGTTAGTTGAATGTAACAGTGTGCCAAGTTTTAAAATATTTATTTTGCCTGGCAAGAGGATCATTTACCTAAACCATGACTTTAGTTAACTTTGTACATCTCGAGTTGGTCAAAGTTTTACCAGCTTAGGAGCCAAGTTAGTGCTGAGTTCCAGTTATCCCTAGATACTCAGACAACGTCTTCAGGCATGATTTACTGAAACAGCCCTTCCATAAAAGATTCAGGAAAGAAAAAAAAAAAATCCATCAAATATGTGTGCTTGTTTTTTTCAATTTGCTTTTTTACGCAAATAATATTAATACACTAAACTTACTGTATTCTGTCATTAGAACTATATTAAGTTTCCTTTATTTTTCACTCTTTTTTCTTAGTTGTATTTTAAATTACTGTTTTATTAATTTTCACCCAATGTAATTGGTGAACTAAAACAGTCCAAGTGCTCAGATAACAGACTAATAAAATCAGTGGATTAAATTGCAAAGGCAGCTGGGTCACTCTACAAGCTTTCTGGTTAATAAATGTCAAGAGTACACACAGGCACAACTCATTCAAGACACTTAAATTAAGACTGTTATTTCTACTTATAATCAATCATTTCTTTTATATAAGTGTCAATCTTTGTGATGTGTACACTATTTCATAGAATTTAATACTATGTATATTGCATCACTTTTCAAATACCAAGAAAGGCTTTCAAACTATTAACTAAATGCTAAGCTAACAACTATTTATCTTCCAAAACAAGCCTGTTACATATGCATCAACTAAACGTCCAAAAATTCTATACATTAAAGAGTGAAAATGTCAACTGCACATTATAACTGTCAGAAAGCTTTACAAAAGATCTCTGTAATTATATCATCATAACATGTAAATTCTTATCACATTAGTCAATTTAAAAAGCAATGTGTTTTGTCTCAAATAGTTGATACTTTTTAATAGCACACACAGGGTTTATTTTCCTTTCAAGTGACGACATCCATGACAAATATTTTTTCTCCCATGAAGACTCATGAGCAATTCTTCAAATTGAACTTATTTTCTTTGTTACTGACTGATCAGAATATTTCTAGCTAAAAATAAGGACTGAAAACTCTCGTTTTATTAGTCTTTGGCACTAGTTCTTCCTGGAAGAGAAGTTAATTTTTCTGTCATCCCTGGTCTAATTTCTAATGAAAGAAATAGTAAAGATTTAATAAGAGGAAGGAAAGTAAGTGTCAGCAAGAAATGGAACTGAGTGGATTCTAGATACCCATGGGAAACAAAATATATATTTCTGAAAGGGGGAAAAGATTGTTACTGTGTGGTGTTCAACTGTGTACTCTGAACATATGCAAAAGTAAAGGTTAAAACTGGCCAACAGGGTGGAGAAAACAAGATTTAAAAGTAACTTGGGAAAAAAATATGAGTGTGGGAAAATGAAAAATTTGGAAACATCTTCTAATCTTATATAATGCCAAACAGAATAGCTCAGGGAGTATTTAGTGTGTAAGGAGAAAAGAATGCATCTCATTTTAAATTAAAGCACAGAATAACCTTTGGAACAGTACTATTGAATAATACAAAATAAGTGGTTTATATAGCTTATGGCAGATTTAGAGTCAAACTGACAAAAAATATAGGATTATTCTATTAAGTCTATAATTCAGTGTTTTAGCTGATGTTCATATTATATTGATAAAGTTTGCCTTTGTAGTTTAGACCTAATCTACACTTAAAAGTTAGGTTAACATAGCTACAGGGCTCAGCCTCACATCCTGGAGCACCAGAATTAAGCCAACCTCTGGCTAAGAGACATGGATTACCAGTGCAACAGAAAAAGCCCTTCCATCACTGTAGGAAGCGTCTGCACTATTATGTAGCTGTGTCACTATAGTGACCATAATATAGACATGGCTGTTAATTTGCCCAACTCTAATCAAATGAAAAATAAACAAGTATGTAAGTCACCAAGTCATCCAAGTTTCTCTAACAGTATTTCAGTCCAAGGAAAATATTTTTAATCAGCTTTCTGTGTAAATTTAGGAAACTACATGTAGTCACTGTAAATTAACCTCAAAAGCACTGCACTTTTTAAAAAAATAAATGAAATTTAAATAAATGACATTTAACAGACTGATTTTTCCAAATAGATGAACAGATGTTGTTTGTTTTGTGGTTTTTTAAACCACGTAACAAATAAATAAATAAAATAATAAATAATATTGTCTAGCTCTTACATACACCCACAGATCTCAAACACTTCACAGAGGAGGTCAGTATCACTATCCCCATTTTACAGAAATGAAGGCATAGAGAGGGCGACTCGCCCAATGTCACCCAGCAGACCACTGGCAGAGCCAGAAATAGAACCCTTCTGAGGTCTTCTGAGTCCAGTGCTGTATATTCTACACTGTGCTGCACAGTATAGGTATATAATACACAGAGGCTTCTAGCCATAAGGCTAGAAGAAACCTTGAGAGGTCATCTCTGCCCCCCCTTCCTGGTGCTGAGGAAAGATTAAGTATATCTAGACCATCCTTGACAGGTGTTTGTCTAACCTGTTCCTAATCTCCAATGACAGGGATTCCATAACCTTCCTAGGTACCTGATTCAGTACTTAACAATCCTCATAGTTAGAAAACTTTTCCTAATATGTAACCTGAACTTCCCTTGCTTCCAAAACTAAGCTGATTACTATTTATCCTACCCTTGGCGGAGATGAAGAACAATTGATCATGATCCTCTTTATAACAGCCCTTAACATATTTGAAGACTGTTACCACATCCCCCTTCAGTCTTCTCTTCTCTAGACTAAACATACCCAATTCTTTCAAACTTTCCTCATAGCTCAGGTTTTCTAAGCCTTTTATCATTTCTGTTGCTCTCCTCTGAACTCTTTCCAATTGGTTCACATCTTTGTGTGGTGGCCAAAACTGGACATAGTGTTCCATCAGAGACTTTACTTGTGTCAAGTAGAGTGGAACAGTTACATCCCATGTCTTACACGACCCTCATTTTGATACACATCAGAATGACACTTGCCTTTTTCGCCAGAGCATCACATTGTTGACTCACATTCAATTTGTGATCCACTATAACCCCTAGATTCTTTTCTGCAGTACTGCTGCCTAATCAGTTATTTCCATTTTTTTATTTGTGCATTTGATTTTTTTTTCCTAACTGAACTGGTCTTTATTGAATTTAATCTTACTGATTTCAGACCAGTTCTCCAATTTATCAAGGTAATTCTGAATTCTTAATCCTGTCCTTCAAAGTGTTTGCAACACCTCCCAACTTGGTGCTGTCCTCAAGGTTTATAAGCATACTCTCCACTCCATCATCCCAGTTGTTAATGCAAATATTGAATAGTACTGGACCCAAGACAGACCATTACTGGACCCCACTTGATATGTCCTCCCAGTTTGACAGCGAACCATTGATAACTACAGAGTGCAGTTTTTCAACCAGTTGTGCACCCATCTTATAGTAATTTGATCTTTCATATTTCCCTAGTTTGCTTATGAGATTATCATGTGGAACAGTGTCAAAACCTTACTAGAATCAAGATATATCACATCTATTGTTTCCCCCCATCCACTAGGCCAGTTATCCTGTCAAAGAAGGAAATTAAATTAGTTTGGCATGATTTGTTTTTCACAAATCCTTCTTAGCTATTACTTATCACCTTATTATCCTCCAGTTTTGAACAAAACAATTGTTTAATTTGTTCCAGAATCTTTCCAGGTGTCAAAGCAAGGTTAACTGGTCTATAATTCCCTGGGTCTTCTTTTTGCTTATTTTTGACGATAAATACTATGTTTGCCCTTCACCTGTCCTCCACAAGCTCTCAAAGATATAATGCAATAATAATTTTTCATTTTCAGACTAAAATCATTTTTAGAATTAAAATTAAGGGCACCTTACAATTTTAATTTATGAATTTCTACCATGCCTATGGCTGTAACAATTAGACAAAACTAGACAATTCAAAAAAGCTAATTATTTTATAGGTTAATATGTTTTCAGCTCCTTAAAAAACACATTCCAATCCTGAATGAGTTCACATGCTCAATTCCATTTTCCTTGAATAAACACTGCAGAGTATGCATACCCTGATTTTTAAACAATATTTACATAAAACTCTGAGAGGAGGAGCTCTGGTTGCAGTAAGCAGCTCAGGCAGTTTCTTCTTGTTTTGAGACTGGTAGCAGTGGCTGCTCAAAGGTCATTTGAAGGACTGTTGTTTAAAACTGGTAATAGCCAGCAATGAAAATTTAAACTATCATCCTCCTAACTGATCAACAGAATAAAAACATCAGCAAACAGCACAGGTAAAATACTGGGAATTTTATATTTTAACAGGTTTTTTTTCAGATTTAACCCTAAAATTAAGCCATTAGACTTTTGGATGCTCAAATAGGTACATAAATATATGCAGATTCCCATTTAAGTCTGGATACCTATATGTGCATCAAAACCAGGATTTAAATATTATTATGGGGCCCACATAAATATATGTATTATGACGCATGTGCAGAAAGCTACCATAAGACACAACCATGGTAGTGTTCCATACTGCAATAATTGCTATCATATAATCATACACTGATATTTAAATATTGGTATATTCTTTACATATATTTCCTCTGTTATGATTTTCTGAAATTTTTAGAAGTCTGCTTTTCAGACACCAGATGTAGCAAACAAATTACAAAGTTTAGAAGGCAAAAAGCACAAATGTTACCTTTATTCTAAAATTAAGTATGATTTAATCATTTATCATTAGCAACAACTTTTTATAACTGTATAATTTCCCCAATACCTGTTGCTTTTACTATCAACTTCATTCCCACCATATACTCTTTATGCACACAGAAATATGCACATCTCCCATAAACTATGTTATCCTACTAATACTGTATGTGCTCATTTTTTAAAAATCTATTATATTTTGACAGGTTTTAGAATGAACAGATAATAGTTTTCCCTATTAAACTGTACTTAAAAATTGAGATTAAATTTTGTCACAACATGTAATGGTTAAAAAATAAAATGCAGATTCCCCTTTAAATGTTTTAATAGCACTACATGGAATTAATTTAATCTATGCAGTGACTCTCTTGCAGTACAAAATTATTCATTCTTATGGAATCAAGTTTGCAGTCCAAATCATGATCCAGAAAACAGTCAAATGAGAGCTATGAATTTTATACTCTCTGCTTACATTTTCATGATATCCCCAAAAGAAAGGCAAACACTCAGATCTCTATCAAGCTGGGTTGTATCAGCTAAACTGGTCACTTTTTCACATCACAAGTGCTTAAACTAAACTTGCTATAGTTTGACCTTAAAATATTAAGCCACATAGATGACGTAGATATAAGTCCATAAAAATATTTTAAAATTAACATTTCATAGTTAAGAACTTAAAAAGAAATGCTAAATAGGTTGTCCCTTATGTGCATGAATTAGAAGATTGTATGTGGTCATGTAATTAAAGACTATCTCCCAAGTAATACAACCCAATTAAGAGAATTTATTTAACAGTGCCCAACAGTGTGGTATCTAAATGTAACACATTGCTCCATGGTGGGATGTCATCAGCTCTAGGGGATTGAACTCAAGAAGTCTAGATCGTAAAAAAAAAAAAAAAAAAAAAGACCCTCACTGCCTGAGCTAAAAGACTCAGTGGTTAGCTCAAAAGCAGTAGCCAACTCATCGGCCTCTTTGTGGTCCAGCTACTAGAAGGGGCTGGAGAACCACACATGTAAGCATGGATTCTTCTACAAGGGCCTCTGAATTCCCACTAATGGAATTCAGCGCTTCTAGTGGTGAGCTGTGGACCTATATAGAAAGCTAGCGGGACTACCTTTACTGACCGCACCGCTAATTAATCTGTTTTCTTTGAATAAATAATTATAGTCTGTTTATTGGTTAGTTGGGATTGTGGGCCTTGGACCCCCAGAGACTACGTCAGATCCCTAAAACAGTAAGAGGTTCAAAAAAAATGTACAGTCTTCCCTGAGACAGATGCACATTTCCGGTGCCTTTTGTGCCTGGGAGAATCACACTTAGTATCTCAGTGCACATGCTTTTATGCTTCAGACAAGGAAGGAGAGGCAACTCAGGCTGCAAGTGCCTTTGGCTTAGTAAGTCTTCAACTTGACCATTCCAATACTCATGCAGGAGGTATGGGGTCTGCTTCTGTGCTGAAATCTTGGGTAAAGAGACCTGAGATGCACCTAGCTACTCCTGCCTTAGCATCTCCCTCAGTGTTGGGTTGGAGGTCCAGCTCTCCCAGGCTAGCACCTGAGGAAGCATTTAATCAGTGGGTGAGCAAAGATGGTTACTCCGTCCACCTTAGAGTGGAAGGAGGTGATGGCCACTAGAGGCACTCTGAGTGAGCCAGTAGATAGGCCCGATTGTTTTAGGGTCAATAGGTAGTCGAGAATTAGAGGTAGTGGGGCCGCCTGTGGAGTAATCTGCTTGTTCTGGCACCAAATACAGAATTGTTTCCACTTGTGGGTGTATGTCTTTCGTGTGGTCAATTGCCAACTGTTCAGTAGTATGTCTTGCACTTCCTTTGAACAGTGAGCCTCAAGTCCCATCATCCATGGATTAGCCAGGCCTTGAGATGGAGTATCGAGATGTTGGGGGTGATGAAGGCGACCTGCATCCTGTGTCAACAGATGAGGCACAAGGGGAAGGGTTCGAGGTGGTCTCACCGCCATCTGTTTCAGGTATGGGAACCATGTTTGTTTGGGCCACGTTGGTGCGATAAGGATGACCCTGGAAGTGTCTTGCTTGATCTTTTGGAGGACATGATACAATAGAGGGATTGGGGGAAAGGCATACATTAGTGGGACTTCCCATTTCATAAGGAAGTCGGCTCCCAGGGAATTGTGGCCCAATCCTGCTCATGAGCAGTATTGCGGGCACTTGGCATTGTGTTTCATTGTAAAGAGATCTATTGAGGGGAATCCCCATTGTCTGAATAGAGTTTTTATTATTCCAGGATCCATTTCCCACTCGTGGGTTAGTGAAAAGTTCCTGCTTAGGTCGTCCGCTGTTGCTTTCTGGCATCCGGGCAGGTAAGATGCTATGAGGTCTATATTGTTGGAGATGCACCAGTGCCAGAGGTGGACTGCTTCTGAACAGAGGGGGTAAGATCGGGCCCCTCCTCGGCGGTTTACTTAAAACATAGTCACCAAGTTGTCCATAAGAATCTGTACAGTCCTGTCGTGGATCGGGGGAGAAAGTGTTGGCAGGTGTTTCGGACCGCTCTTAAGAACATAAGAACGACCATATGGGGTCAGACCAAAGGTCCATCTAGCCCAGTATCCTGTCTTCCGACACTGGCAAATGCCAGGTGCCCCAGACAGAATGAACAGAACAGGTAAACATCAAGTGATCCATCCCCTGTCGCCCATTCCCCGCTTCTGGCAATAGATTTTCTATTAAATCTTGTAAGAACATTTTAGCTCATATTTTTTTAAGTGAGGTAGTGACAACAATACATTTTTAAAATTTGGCTGAGCAATATTTTGAGTAATATAAAAATATGCACAAATCCACAACAAAATTATCAATAAGACCCAGACAACCTGAATCTCCTCTTTTCAGTTGTAAAAGTCAAATATATTACTGGTCACAGAGGCATCCTAAATGTCCAATGTCAACTCAATGATGAAAAAAAACTGTATCCCTTATAACAGTAGGCTCTGGATGTGAGTAATGCTGCTATCATTAAGGGTAGGTCTTTACTACACAATTAACCTGGCTGCACTGACACCCAGGTCTGAGCAACCAGGTTAGCCTTGCCCAGGTACAAGCATTCCCACAACAAAGCACTACTAACTTTACTAAGCCCTCACTGTTTCTGAACTCGCCAATTTGTCTCTGAGGGTATAGCCCATGATTCTTTGTGACACTCTAGGATTTTTCCCACTCACTATTGACAATACTAGGAGAACTTGTTTGTCCTTCAGGAGGAATTGTGGGAAGGGTATTGGAGGACTATCAGCACTGGAGTGATTTTGCTCGTGTCCTCACTGCAGAATAAGGAGGGTCCAGCCTGACTTAAAGGAGAACCAGAGTTCTAACTTATAACCACAGCCAAGTAAGATAGCCTGGGCTTAAAACACCTCCAAACCAGAGTCAGAGGTTTTTCTGTGTGGACAGCAGGGGGTCTTGGACTAAAACCTGCCTAAAACCTGCAGTGACCCTAAATATCACATGTTGACACCACAGCATCTAAAGCCAGTAACTAGCATTTTTAATTATCTTGTAGGCACACCTAGCATTAGACATGAACAACAGTTATATTAACTAATAACTTTTTAAAAAGTTGTTGAAAAATTGGAAAGGATGCAAAAAAGAGGCATGAAAAATGATCCAATGGCTGGGAAAAAATGCCTTGTAGTGAGATTTAAAGAGCTCAATCTGTTGAATTTATCAAAAAGGAGCTCATGAGGTAACTGAAAAACACGGAGAAAATACCATTCACTAAAAGACTCTTTAATATAGTTCAGAAAGATATAACAAGATCCAATAGCTGGAAGCTGAAGCCAGACAAATTTAAACTAGAAATAAGGCATAAATTTTTAAACAATGAGGGTGATTTGCCTTTCAAACACACTCTCAAGGGAAGTGGCAGGTTTTCCATCTCTTGAGGTCTTCAAATCAAGACTCGATGCCTTTTGAGAAGATGTGCTTTAGTTAAGTTATTGGGCTCAATACTAGGGTAACTGAGTGAAATTGTATGGCATGAATTATACACAAAGTCAAATTAGATTTAAGAGTCCCTTCTGGCCATAAACTCTATGAATCTAGAATGCTAGGAAGCACCATCAACATTTACCAGCTACTTCTTGTACATTATCTAGCATCAGCATTAGATGACAGAACTGCTGCTAGTTAGAGAAAGAAGAGACTTGTAAATGGGAGATGGTAAGGTAGTGGGATGATAAAATATAGAAAACAGGAGAGAAAAAGAAAAACAGAAGACAAAAGTGGAGAGGCAGAAACAACACGGGGGGGAGGGGGGAAGGGGAAGGACTATCCCACTAAACTATCCCACTACAACCACCACCACTAATGCTGCCTTCAGTACAGCAATCTTAGGAAACAGATGGCAGGTCACCTGATGCAAGCTGAGACAAACTATTACGAACCTTAATATTTTCCTTTGCAGATTGCTGTCCCTTTTTGCCAAATTTCTGAAGTGAAACCTAAGTATGTGTGGTTGTCTCTCTAAAGGTCAGAGTGCACCAAAATTCACTAAGTGACTCATTATTCACAAGTCCTGTAAATTTACCAAAATAGTTTGGAAGAAGTTTCTGAAAATGGCTCTCTGAACAACAGCCAAACCAAAGAGTATGAAAAAAACTCACAAGCATCCCATGGCAATACTTCAGACAACTGCAAAATACCAAGATGAAATATATATAGTGCAGTAAATCTTAATTCTAGTACTGTTAGCTGCCAAAAAAACAACAGCTTTCACAGTAAAATTTAATTTAGCATCAAAAAAACAAAATTATGTCTGATTAATCAATATGCCTCCTACACACTAATTAATCATGTCTATAGTCACATGTAAATTCAGTATTATTTATAATATTTATTACAAATATCCTTTACCTACATTTGTTTAGGTGATTAACTCTTCAACCATCTGAATACCTAATGGCAGAACATTCAGAGAACAGGCTCTAACGTTCACTTCAGATGCATCCAGCTCTTCCTGATGTAAAACAGGGCTGTACAAAAATAATGCAGATCTGACAATGCCAAAGTTATTCTGTTCCAGTGTTCTAGATAAGCAATTGGAGGCATATCACTAACTCCAAATAGCTAATAAATTTAAAAATACATAGGACCTGATTTTCAGAGGTGCTGAGCTCCAACAGTTGCCACTGACAGCAAATGGAGCTGCAAGTGCTTAGTACCTCTAGGGGAGAAAAAGCCATAAACTTTTCCATGAAAAGGTAGTACATGGGTTATTGTGCATATATTATAAACCACATAAACCTTTTAATAGGTGCTTATTGTCAGATAGGCAGTAAAATGCTTTACTGAACACTAGAAATAGTATAAAACGAACACATCCAATGACCATTTCCAATAAAGCAGAGACTACATCTTTCACATTACTTTGTTACTAATTGTATATTAATATAATAAAAACAACTGAAATCAGCTTCAGCTAGATATGTTCTCCAAATTCTAATTTTAAAATGATCAAAAATTATCACTTTTACCGTGATCTCTTATTTTCTGATTACTGCAATTTATCATATGTTGAGTAAGCTGGCTATGGCTGCTGTTACAAGGATGTTGGTTCTATGATGAGACAGGTGGAATAGTTTAGGACTCACACCAGATCACATCTAGGTTCAGTAACTTGAAAACATAAAACTTAAGTAGCCTATCCTCTGATAAACGTAGAGGAAGAACAAGTGCTTGAATCTCATGGTCTATTCCACCAACACACAAGATATAATACTACTAAGATGTTATAGAACTCTGCAAAACCTAAATAGTCATATCAGGAAGGTGATTAAGTTGTAAAGAAAAGATTATTGCACTATTCATAACTAAAATTGATGCATAAATACTTTTCTGTTCCTCACTTTCCTAACCTGTAAAACTGAGCTAACTATACTTACCCTTCTTTATAAAATGCTTTGAGATCTGTGTAGAAAAGCATTTTAAGAGCTAGGTATTATTAAATATTGAAAAACTCAGGCTTCCTTTCTTTCACTACTAATTTAAAAATTGTAACAAATTTTATAAAGAGATAAATATCACCTACCATTATATCCAGTAATGAATAAATGTATTTTATCTTTAAAACCAACATTAACATGTGGGCCTTATATTGAAAATAGAAATCAACTGAAAACCTGGCTTCTGGTGCCATCAGTTGGAGGCAGGAAGTGCTTTCTCTCACACTCCAGTCACTATTCACTTAGAAATAACATGTTAACATTAGGGCTGTCGATTAATTGCAGTTAACTCACACAATTTACTCAAAAAAATTAATAAAGATTAAAATATTAATTGTGATTAATCGCAGTTTTAATTGCACTGTTAAACAATAGAATACCAATTGAAATTTATTAAATATTTTGGATGTTTTTCTACATTTTCATATATATTGTATTCTGTGTTGTAATTGAAATCAAAGTGTATATTCTTTATTATAAGTATTTGCACTGTAAAAATGATAAAAGAAATAGTATTTTTCAATTCAACTCTTACAACTACTGTAGTGCAATCTGTCATGAAAGTGCAAATTACAGATGTAGATTTTTTTTGTCACATAAGTGCACTCAAAAACAAAACTATGTAAAACTTCAGAGCCCACAAATCCACTCAGTCCTACTTCTTGTTCATCCAATCACTCAGACAAACAAGTTTGTTTACATTTACAGGAGATAATGCTGCCCTCTTCTTATTTACAATGTCACCAGAAAGTGAAAACAGGCACTTGCATGACACCTTCGTAGCCGGCACTGCAAGGTATTTACATGCCAGATATGCTAAACATTCGTATGCCTCTTCATGCTTCGGCCACCATTCCAGAGGACATGTTTCTATGCTGATGACGCTTGTTAAAAACATAATGCGTTAATTAAATTTGTGACTGAACTCCTCAGGGGAGAATTTTATGTCCCGTCTGTTTTACCCGCATTCTGCCATATATTTCATGTTATACCAGTCTCGGATGAAGACCCAGCACATGTTGCTGATTTTAAGAACACTTTCACTGCAGATCTGACAAAACACAAGGAAGGTACCAATGTGAGATTTCTAAAGATAACTACAGCACTCAACCCAAGGTTTAAAAATCTGAAGTGCCTTCCAAAATCTGAGAGGGATGAGGTGTGGAGCATGCTTTCAGAAGTCTTAAAAGAGCAACACTCCAATGCGGAAACAACAGAATCCGAACCACCAAAAAAGAAAACCAACCTTCTGCTCGTGTCATCTGACTCAGATAATGAAAATGAACATGCGTCGGTCCACACTGCTTTGGATTGTTATTGAGCAGAAGCTATCATCAGCATGTCCTCTGGAATGGTGGTTGAAGCATGAAGGGACATATGAATCTTTAGGGCATCTGGCACATAAATATCTTGTGATGCTGGCTACAACAGTGCCATGTGAACGCCTGTTCTCACTTTCAGGTGACACTGTGAACAAGAAGCGGGCAGCATTATCTCCTGCAAATATAAACAAACTTGTTTGTCTGAGTGATTGGCTGAACAAGAAGTAGGACTGAGTGGACTTGTAGGCTCTAAAATTTTACATTGTTTTGTTTTTGAATGCTTTTTTTTACATAATTCTACATTTGTAAATTCAACTTTCTTGATAAAGAGATTGCACTATAGTACTTGTATTAGGTGAATTGAAATATACTATTTCTTTTGTATTTTTACAGTGCAAATACTTGTGATCAAAAATAAATGTAAAGTGAGGCACTGTGCACTTTGTATTCTGTGTTGTAATTGAAATCAATATATTTAAAAAAGGTAGAAAACACCAAAAATATTTAAATAAATGGTATTCTATTATTAACAGCACAATTAATTACGATTCATTTTTTTAATCGCTTGACATCCCTAACAAACAAACATGAAAAAAGCATGAACAAAGGTCCTAATTAACATGAAAAAAGCAAACAAGATTCCTAATTAATACAATGCAGTTTGGAGGGATGGGGAATAGGAGACAGAAAATATGAGAGGGATAATCAATATTGGTGTCACATCTAATTTACAGGAAAAGATAAAATGTCCTCCTCTCTCCCCCCAAATTGGGACCCAATACAGAAACCTGAGCTCTAGGCTGCACAACCTACGTGTGTAGGACCCAAATAGCAAAGGAACACGTATGCAGTAGAAAGGCAAACTTTATTGGCAAAGGCAGAATTCCATTCTACAAAGAGGATGCCATATCAGAAACAAACCATCAGATATGGGGGCGGGGAATATTCTGAATCCTACACCCTTCATTGACACAAGAAATAATTCAGTGGGAATGGAATAATTTTATGATGCTTTCCTTTACTACAATCCCCAAAGCAGTGAGTGAATCCGAAAGTCTACCAAGGGCACCAAGAATCTTAGATGCGTACTTTTTTTGGAACAGCATATTATACATTGAAAGGAAATAATATAAAGAAATGCTATTCATATATTTAACAACTAGAGTTGAGAAAAATTCAGAATTTCTGCCCTGTGGGAAATTTTGATATTTCAACTCTGTTTTCATCCCAATTTGGGACGAAACATTGAAATATTGAAAATGTTTGCAGAATGATATTTAAAAAATAAAATGTTGATTTAGGAATGTTAAAGTGCTTTGACATTTTTGATCTAAATGAAACACTTTAACATTCCCAAACTGAAATGTTTTGCTTCGGGTTGTTGAACTACATTTCCTTATTGTGGTGTACTGCCTAATGGAAGTTGTAGTTTGGGAACCCAATGCTCCTATTCTCCCCTACATGCCAGGCTCTCTGTCCAGACTACATCTCCCATGATACATGTGAACTCATGTAAATCTCATTATGCACCATATAACTGGTGAGAGGGGAGTCTGCACTTTACCTTGGGACATTTAGTCCTCCAGAGATCCCTGCCCACAGAAGAATATGGGGTCCAAATTACAACTCCTGTGAATCAATGTGACACATTAGGGAAATGGATACATTTTCTGCGAAAAATTACATTTTGATTTTATAGAAACTATTTTTCTTTCAAAAAATCATTCTGATGGAAAATTGCCAACCAGCTCTCTCTATAGCTGATTTATGAATAGAAAACTGATATAGTACAAAAGCTTGGCTGTATTTTTACTAGTATAAACAGATTATTGGAAAACGATAGCATCTGTATCAGAAATATTAGGTACTGAGTATTATCAAGCACAGGAAAAATCAGTTACTCATCTGTCCTTTAACTTTGCTGATGTTCAAGATGTGTTGCACATGTCCATTCCATTTCAGGCATTTGCACACCCAGTGAACCAGTGTTGGAGATTCGCCAGTCAGAGATTTTTTTCCTTAGCGGTACTAGTTGGGGTGGCGCATGCACCCTCTGTTGCCTCATGCTGCTGCACAATGGTATAAAGCAGCGATTCTCAAACTGGGGTCCTCCAGGGGATCCGCAAGTCATGTGCGGGGCTGCTGGCCCCGCTGATCAACTCCTCCCTCTCCCTCCCAGTGCCTCCTGCATGCTGCAGAACAGCTGTTCAGTGGCATGCAGGAGGCGCTGGGAGGGAAGGGGAGGAGCAGGGATGGGGCGTGTTCGGGGAAGGGGGAGGAAAGAGATGGGGAAGAGCTTCAGCGGGGGCGGGAAGAGGTGGGGCGAGGCCTGGGACTGAACGGGGGTTGAACATCCCTGGGGGAAAATTAGAAGTCAGCTTGGGGATCCATGAAAAATTTTAAATCAAAATGGGGGTCCTCAGGTTCCTAAAGTTTGAGAACTGCTTGCATAAAGGGTAGAGTCATCCCCTGACACTTCTCTCTTCATTTTTAATCAGACAGAATCCATAATAGAGAGAAAGGAGAGTGGGCCAAGGAATGGACATGTGCAACACATGTCCAAGAACAGTTACAGGACAGATTAGTAACCATTTTTTCTTCTTCAATTGATTGCACATGTCCACCATTCCACTTCAAGTGACTCACAAGCAGTTCAAACCAGAGGCAGGCTCAGAGTCTACCTGAACAGTGACTGAGACTACATATCCAAATTTAGCATGGTCTCTGGAATGCTGAGATATAGCATAATGCGTCATAAAGGTATGACCCAACAAGCAGGCTGCAGCCCTATAAATGCCTGCTTTAGGCACTTGAGCTAGAAAATCTGCTGCAGTTGCTTGAGATCTTATCGAGTGTGCTATCATCTTGCTTGACAGGGTTATACTGACAACGTCATAACACATGCATATGCAGGAGGAAATCCATGACAAGATCCTCTGTGTCTAAACTGGAAGACCTTCGTCCTCTCTGCAACTGCCACAAACATTTGAGATGAGGACAAAAGCAATCTAGTCCTGTCCAAGTAAAAAAAGTTAACGCCTTTCCAACATCTAAGGTATGGAGTCTTTCCTCAGCCTTATTAGAATGAGGCTTAGGAAAGAAAGTTGGTAAGTTGATTGAGGTGGAATTCCAGTACTACATTAATCAAAAATGTTGGATGCAGGCCTAAGTACACTTTGTCCTTATGAAAGACTATGTACGGAAGCTCATAACTAAGGCTCATAACTCCCCCAACCCTGATTGCATAGGTAATTGCTCGCAAAAACACTACTTTCATAGATAGATGAAGTAAAGAGCAGATAGCCATTGGTTCAAAGGGAGGACCCATCAACTTGGATAACCCAAGATTCAAATCTCAGGGAGGGACAGGATCTGCCACCTAGGGATATAATCTGTCCAGGCCCCTTGAGAACCTAATTGACAAGGGATTGGAGAATAGTGAACGACTTGCAATTAAAGGATGGAAAAAGGAGATTGTGACATACTATACCTTGGGGGAAGGATCTTGTAACCCTCATATTCTTCATTTACATATAATTGTGATATTGCATATAAAGCATGCCATGTGAGGTATCTGAGGAAAGGTTATGATCTGCTGAAAGTCATTTTTCTATCCATATATATCAATGCATATGAAGTTATGAGAATTGTGTTGTATGGTTGTCACTAAAACATGGTATAAGTTGGGGAATCAGCCAGATATTAGCTCCCCAAGAGGCAACAGCAAGGAAAGTAGCCAATGCCTGGATGGGGTGTCAAACAGCCCATCAACAGCCATTGTCCAGCAAGGAAGCTACAATTCAATGACTCATCTGCATGAGGCCACACCAGGGGAATTGCTCAACCTTCCCTGGAGACTCAGCAATGCCCCCCAGACATGCCTGGACTTGTGTTCCCCAAACACATGGGACTGAGGGTATAAAACAGAACACAGGGGCCTCATGCTTGGCCTTTCTCCTGCCCCCACCTTTGCTGCAAGCAACCAAGACACTCAGAAGAAGACTGAAGTCTCCAACAGAGGATGGCGGCCCAGGTTTAAGGGACAAACCTGTATATTAAGGACTGCAATATCCAATGGGGGTGAGAAAAACTGCTTAATCTAGGTGTTGCCCAGTCTAATAGGGTTGAGAGTTTAGACTGCATGCTTATATTTTCTCTTCTTTTGGTAACTAACCGACTTTTTGCCCATCACTTAAAATCTATCTTTTGTAGTCAAATTTGTTTAACTGTTTATCTTTACCAGTGAGTTTGCCTGAAGTGTTTGGTAATCTGCTAAGGTTTGCAAAGGCTGGTGTATGTCCACTTTCCATTGATGAAGTGGTGAACCATGCAATTAATAAATCTGCACTGCCGATCTTGAGCAGTGCAAGACAGTATATTCCTGAGGTACAGTGCTGGGAGGGATTTGGTTCTGGTGCCTCTCTGTGATTCATGAGTGGCTCTGGGAGCATTCATGCAATCTAGCTGGCTGTGGGTCTCCACATGCAGTTGTACTGAGTGATAACAGCACCTGGAGGAGCTTGCTACTCGTCACTAGCAAGGCATTGTGAGAGACAGCCCAGGCTGGAGAGAGTTAAGGGGCTACAGCAGTCCCATGGTCCCAGGCTGCACCCCGGGGATCCCATCGAGATAACTCCCAGGTGAACCCTGACTGAATCAACAGATAGGCCTTGTTGTTTCAGATGGAACAAATAATCCAGAACATGCTGTATAAAAGCGTGGACAGGCAAAATATCTTTTCTCTGAGACCATGAGGAGAATGGCTTCCACTTTAATAGGCACGTCGGTCTTCTGTAGAAGGCTTTCTGCTATTCAGGAGAACGTTTTTCCACATTCTCTGAACAGACTGCCTCCTGAGGCATTAACCACGGAGCAGCCAGGCCATGAGACAAAGAGCATCTGAGTTGGTATGAAGCAGGCAACTGTGGCCTTTGAGATCAGATCCAGTTCTGGAGGAAATGTCAAGGGAGGCCTAGTGGAGAGGGTCTGCAGAGTAGAGAAACAAAGCTGACGAGGCCATGCTGGTGCTATGAGAACTGATTAATCCTGAGAAATAGTCTGGGAAAGAGCATAACAGGATGGCAAGCATACAGTAGTTTGTCTTGCCAGGCTAAGAGGAAGGCATCTGTGAGAGATCCCTGACTGTGACCTGCTCTTTAGTAGAAGAGTTGGCACTTCCTGTTGTGGAATGCAGCAAACAGGTAAGCAAACAGTAAAGGGAACTCCCTATGCCTGGAAAATGAGTCTTAATATATCTGGCTTGAGAGACCTGTCATGATCTCTGCTGAAAGATCTGCTCAAGCAGTGTGCCAAACTGCCCAGAATCCCCAACAAGTGTGATGCTTTGAGGTGAATTGTCTTGGTGATACAAAACTCCCAAAGCTGTATCACCTCTTGACATGCAATCTGACCTTGTCCCTCCCTGTCTGTTCATGTAGTTGTACAACATTGCTGCTGTGCTGTCCATGGGGACATGTAGAGTCTTTTCCTTGATGTGGGGGAAGGAAGCCTGACATGCCAGATAAATGTATGGGAGTTGAAGGCCATTCATGTGGAGAGCTCAATCTTGATGTGACCAGAGATGTTGAGTCTGCAGGTTCCCTAGCCCCTTAACCTAGAGAAGAAGTGTCTGTAATCAGGGTCAATGTGTGTATGTGAGGGGCAAGGGGAACTGCCATACGCACATTGGTTGGATCCATCCACCACTCCAAGGAAGTTAGCACTCCTGCAGGCATTCAAACCAGCATGGCTAGTGGGGGGGTGAGCTGGGGAGTATACTGAGCTTACCCAGCTCTGCAATACCCTGAGACAAAGTCTGGCACACCAAATCACATACATGGAGGAAGTCACATGCTCCAGAAGCATCAGATAGCCATTTCTTCAGACCTAAAAAGCCCATCCTGCATGATGGGAAGACCTAACATTGTCTGAAATCTAGTTTGAGACAGGAAAACCCCGGCTACCATAGAAACCAGGCTCACTCCTATTAATTCTATCTCCTGAACTGGGGAAGAAGACTGACTTGTCCTTGTTGATCAGGAGAACTAGAACTCTGAAACGGGACCAGATATTGACCACACTGCATCCTACCTGTCTCCTGGACCAACACTTTACCAGCCAGTCGTCCAGGTACAGAAATACCTGTGTTCCCTTAGAAACCAGTCACCACCACCATGCATTTTGTAAACACTCTCAGAGCCAAAGGACAAGACTGTAAACTGATAATGGGTGTTGTTGACTAGAAATCTTAGGAATCTCCCATGGTTTTGTGGTTTCAATCACATGAAAATATGCATCCCTGAAGTCGAGGGCAATGTCACCAGCATCCAGGAATGGGATAATGGAGGCGAAGATGACCGTGCAAGACTTTATTATCTTTATACATTTGTTCAGCTCTCACAGGTCTAGTATGAGTCTGAGACCTCCCTTTGCCTTTGGAATCAGGAAGTAGTGTGAATAAAACACTTTTCCCCAGTAGAGAAGAGGAACCTCCTCTATAGGTCCCAAATGGAGAAAAGACTGGACATTCTGGAGGAGGACAGCCTTTTGAGAGTGGACTCTGAAGACAGATGGAGAAGGGGGGTGGGAGGGCAGGACTGAAATAAACTAAAGGGTGTATCCCAGTTCTGCAGTGCCTAGAACCCACTGATCTGCATTAATATGGGCCAAGCAAATAGGAAGTGGGATAACCTGTTGGGAAAGGAGAAATTGGCATAATTCAGACCGGTAAACTGCCCTTGACCTGGCAGGCAAACAGACTGCTTGGTATTTCCTGGCTGCCAAGAAACAGTTGCAGCGGAACAAAAATATGGAGGAGGAGGTCTTCTATAATTCTTCCCCTTCTTTCTGGACTGGTCAAACTGCCGAGGCACAAACACCTGGTAATGCTGGATTGACAAGACAGAAGTGGGTTTTTTTTCTGGAATACAGTGTAAATTTCAAAAGATTTCACCATAGCCCTCGAGTCCTTGAGACTGTGAAGTTTCTCATCAGTCTGCTGCAAGAAACAAGTTGGACCCTCAAAGGGGAGATCCTGTATCATCTGCTGGACCTCTTGTGGAAGACCCAACAACTAAAGTCAAAAGCATCTGCACATCGTTATTGTGGATGCCACAGTGCTAGCTGCCAAATCTGACCTATCCAATGCAGCCTGAAGAGAGGTCCTAGCCACCAGCTTGCCTTCTTCCAGTACTGCCTGAAACGCCTGCCTGGCATCCTCTGGCTACTTCTCCATGAACAATGACATTGTCCCAGAGGGAGAAATTGTATCTAGCCAGTAAGGCTTGCTGTTTCATGATACGATACTGCAGGCCAGCAGTAGAATAAATCTTTCTACCGAAAAAGTCTAATCTCTTTGCCTCCTTTGCCTTTGGGGCAGAAGAATGTCCTTGATGCTTCCTTTCATTTACTGCCAAAACCAAGGAACCTAGAGAGGGATGTGTGTAGAAATGTTCAAATCCCAGGGAAGGAATGTGGTACCTCTGCTCGGTCTTCTTAGCAGTTGGCAACAAAGAGGGTGCCTTTCTGGGCACCAATGTGGCCTCATTAATAGGAAGAGCCACGGGAGAAGGTCCTGCCAATCACAATATGTCCACCAGACTATGGAAGGACTATTCGATCACCTCAACATTGACATCCAGAAAGGAAGCATCCCTCTTTAACAGGTTCTGGTATGCCATATAGTTGTCCAGAAGAGGGGGGACACCCTAGACATCACCGCCTCACCCAGTGATGAAGAGGAGGAGTGCAATAGGGGCTGAAATGGAGTCTCTTGAACCTCTTCTGCGGGAGACTCTGGCAGGTAAGGTGCTCGCATTCAATACCAACCTCAGTACCACGGGTAACTTCCTGTGTCTCTGCCCCAGAGCTGCACTGATATCTGCTCGGGGATTGGAAGGGAAGATGAACCGGTGAGGATATGGTGGTGAGACAAGACCTTCCACAGGTTCCAATATGGTCACTGATAGGCCATGAAGCCCCAACATCTACTGGCTCATGGATCTGGGTCTTTGGACCATTGTGGGACCTCTGTACCAGGAGCACAGTCCTCTCGATGAAGGTGAGTGATGCCTTCTACCCTGGCGAGAGGCACAGGAGCAAAGTGTGACTCCAAGGAAGAACCTGAGTCACCTGACCAGGGAAGCATGGTACCACACAGTACTGAGGACCAGAGCTGTATCTTTGGTGACGTAGTATCAGAGACAGCATGTTGGCCTTGCCTCTAGATGGCACCGGGCAAGGAGGCGCTAGACAGTCTGAACATGGCCACAGTACCAGTGGTTGGATTATACTTGCAGGTAAGGCCAACAAAGATTGCATATCAATCAGTACCAGACAAGTTGTATCCTGAACTGTTGGAGAACTCGATACTGAGAGGCATAGGAGACCCCACAACGCAGCATATGTCTCCAGCATCGTAAGAACCAACAAGTTCCCCTGATGCTGCTGTTTTTGCATCAAAGGGGTCAGTAACCACAGAGGGGGTTGGTCAGTGTCAATGACTCTGTACAAGATGATGTTGGTTCCAGGGAGTATCTTGTCCAAGGACATTCTCTCCTGTTCCCCTGGCTGTCTGCTAGAAGACTGTACCAGGGACCTTAATCTCCTGGATGAGGCTGGCCCCTTGGAAGCATAATATTTATGCTTTTTTCTCGGTAATGGGGAAGGGGAAGGGCACCAAGTCTCCGCAATGCCCATAGGGGCACTTCTGACTGACAAAGAAATGCTCAGTGCCCAACCCAAGCAGGAAGGCTCTGAGGGCAGATCCAAGGCTGCCTCCATGAGGCGGTAACAGGGTCTCACCATTCTGTCCTTCTGAATCTGGGGCTTGAAGTCTCGACACATCTCACACATATCGCAGACATGCTCTCCCTGAGGCACTGCAGACACCTTGAGTGAGGATCACTCACTGGCATCGATTTCTTACAACTCTTAAAGCCCGGAGACCAAGGCTTGCCCCTGTACCAGGAGTTGGCACCCAGAATACCCAGGAGCCAACATTCTTAAGTAACACAAAAACAAAATAAAACAAGAAATGAAACTTATTGTAAAGCTCATTATTGCCGCAAATTAACTATGACAAATACACTAACTATATACAAAAAAAGAGAAAGGGAGGACACTTGCTCAGCAAGTCAACACACTGCTGCTACCAATTATGGTGGTAAGAAAGAACTGAGGAGGATTAGGGTGCCTCCACTCTTTATACCATTGTGCAGCAGCACGATGAAATCAGATGGCATGTGCTGCCCTGACAGGTACCACAAAGGGAATCATCTCTCACTCTGGTGAACTGGGCACGAATACACTGGAGTGGAAATGACAGGGGCAATCACTCAAAGAAGTTACATTCATATTAACTTAATCAGTGCTAATAGAGTTTAGAACTCTTCCAGGAAATTTTGCAAGAAGTGCAAGCAAGGTTTTTTTGTTTGTTTTTTTTATTCTCGTTAAAATAACTTTATTTAGGATTCAGATTCTGCAATAAATAAAAAATTTAGCTCCAGAATATTTTAAAAATTCTGATAATTTCAAACATAAGCACAATTTAATGATTGTGTCAGGTAAGCTTCCCAGCTTTATAAACCTTTAAATAAGAAACACTATTTTCCAGGCATCAAAGTATTTTGTTCATGAAAATTACCTCCTTGTCCTCTTATTAGTCTTAATTGCCAGTTTGGTTTAAATCACGATTCTGAATGAAGCAAAGCTTTATGGAAATTTATATAGGATAACTATGTAAAGCTCTAAGCTCTGGTTTTCCAATGATGAATACCATACTCTTCATAATTACCATAATTTAATTAGGAAATAAGACAAAACAGATCATGTAGTAGTGCTAATTAACCTATATTTTCAAATATTAACTAAATTATTAAAATATTAATATAAAGGAACTGCTGGTAAGTGAGGAGGGGCTCAGGTAAAGTGGCAACCTGAAATAGAGTCATGAATACAAAGCTGAAGCATGTGAAAGGTCTCAGGCTGTAAACATCAGAATCATTTTTACAAATTGCAGACCTTTAGCTCTTCCACACACAACCTACCTTACAGTGGCCATGTCATGATCTTTCATGATCATGTAATCATGTCATTGCCCCTAGCATTTCCAGGAAACTATTTGAAATTGCAGTACTGATATATTTGTTGTGGGAAACATCAGTGCAAAACTGCAGTTCTACATCTATTAGGCTCATAGTCAAGCCAGTGTACAGTAAACCAAGGAAGGACAGTTGCGCAGACAGAAGACCTATACATCAGAATACATACATATATTTCTCATTGTGTGTGCAGACCCAGAAGCAAGAGAGGATAAAGATTTTGAATCATTGTTTGTTTGGAAATAAGTTTGATATGGCATACACCAAAGCCTGAGTACAAAGCCCAATAGTTTAATCAGGAAGGCACCTCTGTTTAATTCTTAAGCTGCAGGAGAGGCCTGTGCTTGGAAAAACAAAAACACCATGACTTACCAACCCCAAAATAAAATATGTTTGGAGGTAAAATTTAACTTTCTTTCTCTCAAAAAAAAAAAAAAGAGAGAAGAAAAATAGCAAGAACATTTCAATTCTTACAAGAAATCAGCATAAAGGAATATCCAGGCCAACATAGTTGACATGATCACCACACTTTTAAAATCAAACTTGTTACAATAATGCTCAATGCCAAAGAAAATGTCATCATGTACAATGGAAATTTTTATGGACTATTATGTGTTGGATGTGTTCAGGAGGCTATTTTAAGAAACGGGTTAAAAGGCAGCACAGTATGTCTCCCTTGAGGCAGTGATAAACATTGAAAATAGAGGATTTGCTCCATTTAATATTATACAGGCATAAGACAAGGGTGTACAACACACATCTAAGAAATGTTCTTAAAATAAAGGACACTAAGAGTAACAATATGAAACACAAACTGGCAGTGTATTTCAATGATGTTGTTGTCTCCAAGATTAAGATTTCAAATGCAAGTTACAGATTCTCAAGAATACAAAATATTCAGAATACAAAAATCTCTTTTTTGGAGGCATCCAAGATCAGCAACCACCAACAAGCCCAGACAAACTGAGGGGAGGGGGTGCAAAAAACACACCAAATTTGGTAGCCGGGGGGGGGGGGGGGGGACAAAAAAATTAGTTAGGCACTGCTCCATTTCCAACAACAGAGGTGGAGGAGAAGAAAAGGCTCACTGCAGTCTGGGGACTCCTATCAGAGAAAACTGCCTCTCAATCCCATTGGACCATGCTTCCCCCCCTTCTCTCTTTTGTAACAGCATCTAGGCTAGGAGTCCACATGGTTCATGAATGAGTAATAGGCACCCAAGCTGGCTCCACTGCTGCTTCATGGTCCTACCGATGGCAGAAGACCAGCCCTTCCTTCCCAATGAAGATGACACAGAAGTATAGCATTCCTTGCTCCCTGGTTTCCTCCACAGTTGGAGTCCCTCCCTTGAGGAAAAGAAGGAGCCTCTCTCCACTGAAGAGATAGGGGAGGCAGCAGGGGTCCACCAATAGTTACTATAGCCGCCACAGTGTATCTGCTTGTAAAAGTGCACTGGACCCACTGCACTCTTCTCTTCTTGCCACACACAGAGTCCTCTGATGTGGTGGTGTTAGAAGTTGGTAGCAAGGTGGATAACAATTTTTAAAAAAAAATTAAAAATTTTTTTATTTAAATACATTTTTATTTTTTAAAATAAACCATTAGTAATCAAATTTCAAAGTATGACAAATGTGGTTAAGGCTTAAACTTACTCTAAGCCATTAAAATAATTTAAATAACTAACAAAAATAATGCTCATCAATGAACCCTCCTCAAATCTGAATAAGTTAAAAAAGACGCTTTTTTAGTTATATACAGAATTCAAGGTCAAATCAAGTTTTATAAATATGTTACAATGTCATGTACTGTATTAAGGAAATATCTATATTCTTTTCTTTCAGTACAATTGAGTGAATGCTGGAATTTAGATTTTTCCACATAGATGTGCTTTCAGTTCCTGTTGTGGGCAAAAGCTTTTGCCTTAATTACCGTATTTTGGTTTCAGTTTAGCTACCAAGTGCAGAGAACAATTTCTTCTTTTGTACTAGTTCCAACTTGAGAAATTGACTGGGAATTTAGAAAGTTGGAAAGTTTGTTTTCTCTCTTCCAATCTATAAATAAAAACTAGATGGAAGAGGATGAGATCTACTAATTCTAAAAACTTGAAGGACCTGGGACCAGATTTTCAAAAGTATTTAGGCGCCTAAAGATGCAAGGGATTTTCAAAAGTGCATAGGCACCTAACCTGCTTTCATTGATTTCAACTCCAATCGATTTCAATGGCAGTTAGGCACCAAACCTACTTAAGTAAGCACCAGGAAGCTATCTTTAGAAACATATATACCTTTGAAAACCTGGCCCATGGTGATCAGAGATAATCTGTCAATTCACTACATACAAATAATACTTAATAAATCAGTTTTTAAATGAAAAATTCATTTTCATAAACTTTTCTCCTTGCCCCTCTGCCATATACATTGGCCAAGCCGGACAGTCTCTACGCAAAAGAATAAATGGACACAAATCTGACATCAGGAATCATAACATTCAAAAAACAGTGGGAGAACACTTCAACTTCTCTAACCACTCAGTGACAGACTTGAAGGTGGCAATTTTGCAACAAAAAACTTCAAAAACAGACTCCAAAGAGAGACTGCTGAACTTGAATTAATATGCAAATTAGATAGAATTAATTTAGGTTTGAACAGAGACTGGGAATGGTTGGGTCATTACACTAATTGAATCTATTTCCCCATGTTAAGTATCCTCACACCTTCTATGGGTCATCTCGATTATCACTTCAAAAGTTTTTTCCTCCTGCTGATGATAGCTCATCTCAATTGATTGGCCTCTTACAGTTGGTATGACTACTTCCACCTTTTCATGTTCTCTGTATGTATAAATATCTTCTTGCTGTATGTTCCAGTCTATGCATCCGATGAAGTGGGCTGTAGCCCACGAAAGCTTATGCTCAAATAAATTTGTTAGTCTCTAAGGTTCCACAAGTACTCCTGTTCTTTTTGCGGATACAGACTAACACGGCTGCTACTCTAAAACTTTTCTCTTTGTGTATCCAAAACATTGAAGATAAATGCACAATAACATTTTAAAATTTAAATTAAATTCCAATTTCCATACAAAAGCAGTCTGATACAAATCACAAGTAAAAAGGTATTATCTAGCAAATAAAAATGTATCACCATTTTCTGACAGAAAAAAGGTAAAAATCAAAAATCTTAATAAATGTATGTTGTGCTATGTAACTGTTTAAATAAATGTGTATAGACATAATGTATACTCCTAACTGGCAAAAAGTACCAAATGCAATGTAAAGACAATATTTAGTTGTAAATTAACATGTTATAATATTTCTACCTACCAAAGAAAGATACATTCACATTAGGAAATCACTAAAAATTAAAGATGCAAAACAAGAATGAAATCAATTATTTAAATCCAGGCTTCCTGCTTCCTGATTTAAATCATGCTTAAAATTGCTTATTTAAAAAAAAATCAATACACTGTAGGTCTTGGTATTAACAACCCATCGTTAAGGACTTGTTTAGACTTGGATAAAAAGGTGCATTTTTAAAATGTGCTAGCTTAATTGTTTTTAATTAAAACTTATATTCTGAAGTAAATCACATGATTCCAAGAGCCAGGGTAGAGGCACAAGTCTATAGTGCTTATACTTTATGCCAGCCCTGATACCACAACAGGAAAGATGTACCTTATCTAACACAATGATTCTGACGTTAGAACACTTCTCATGAAGGAGTCCAGATATTGTCCCAGAAATAGCTCATGGAACACAAAAATCCATCAAGAATCTGAATTTTCATCCCATAGAACATTCTGATTATCAAAATGTGTTTGTCCTAAATCAGGAAGAAGAGTTGAAATATTAAAATTATTCATGCAATGCGAAGCTCCATAGCTCAGAAATGTCAAAGCATTTCATTTCGATATTTTCATTCAAAACTAAAAACTTTTCATCACTCCTGATTCAAAATGTTTCTTTTCATATTGTGAAATTAAAACATTTTTTGGCTTGATGAAACATTAATCTGTCTACCTGAGCTACGGGAATGCCTCATGCTACGAATCTCCTCTCTGGGTCCGGCTCCCCGATGGACTTCCATGATGCACAGGGCAGTTGAACAAGAGGGGGACCATGGTGTATCTTCAGAGATGCATCCAGAAGCCCAGCCCATAGAGGAGAATGGGGACATCAGGCACCTGTCCAACAATTCCCAAGGGGTACTGAAGCAGACACAGATGAATGCTGAACTGACCAGAAACTGAACATTTCAATTTGGTTCAACGAACTGAAATAGTTTTATTCAGGTCAACACAAATTGAAATTTTTTGTTTTGACTTTCCCAGTGGTAAAACAAATCAAAACTAAAACTTTCCTGGCAAAAAATTTGTATTTTGCAAAAACATTTAAAAAAAAAAAAAAAGATGGAAAATTCCTGACCATCTCCATGTAACACACATGGTTCTTTCCTCAAGTTGATTTTGATTATAACACCATAACCTTTGATAATACCACATCATAACAAAAAGCTACTCATGGAGAAGTGGATCTCTGTTAACATTACAACAACCACTTGCAATGTTTACTTTATTTTTATTTTTATTTTTTATTGTGGGACAAAGCAGCGATGGTTACAATTTGTATGTGGCTAATAAAGTACAGTTTTATTAGCCACAGTTGTGAGTAGTATATTCATAGTTACATCATAAAAAAGGACATGATATAACACCAGCACCTCTGTGATTCTAAAGAGGGAAAAGTAGCTTCCAAATAAAATAGCACATTATCAGCAACTTTATATTTAGGAAGAAAAGCTTGTTGTATACAAGCTTAAGTAACTTAAGTAAGTTATTATAAAAGGACCCTCCACTGTAACTCCATTACACATTGTTCCTTCTAACTTTCACATGATAAATTCATATTTCTTCACTTTCTGTACAACTCCAGTAAACTAGGACATCACAATAAAGCAGGAAATGTAATTTTATTTATGCATAAATTAAATCTCAACAAAAGTTTACCATGGCTGTTGATGATAATGAAGCCATATCACTACAGTATGCAACTGAGACACTGACCTATTCTGTCCACCAGATGCTTCCTTAGTAAAGCAGGTTGGTAAAGGGAATTAGAAAACTCATTGTTGGGTAAAACAGATTTCTCTGATGCCAGCTAAATATTTACCTAGAGTGTCCATTTACTGAACTACCTATAGGCCTAATGTTCACCATGAGTGTAAACAAACTGCTTGGTTATTTATACGTTGCATCAGATCACAGATATTTTTAGATGTTATATACTAAAATCATGGATGGTTTTTGAAATTATAGACTTAAAATAGCTGCAATACTCCAAAAAGCTAAAAGAGGACCAGATTTTCATATTTATCGACAAAATGATCAAGTTTATTTTGTTGTCTTCAGAGAAGTTCTCTACAAGTGAACATTTACCGTTCATTTGCTTAATAGCTTGAGTTCAAAAATTAAAGTGATTGGAGACTCAGTGATTCAGCATTTTGATAACAGCATATCACCAACTTCTTCCCAATCAATGGCAAAGTAGGACAGTGAGATTTCTAGTTAAGAGAGCATGGGTGGACACTTGAAAATGGGTCACATTTACCATTTCTACCAAAAAGAAGTGCTTCTCGCCCCTCCCCCACCCGGCATCACCCCACCAGAGTGGTGGTGAGTTTCGTTTTAAAAAGAAATGGGGTATGTTTCATTGCATTTATATGCCTCATTCGCTGCTTTTTGCTTGTTTGTTTTGTTATGGGTGAGTTGCTAAATGAAATAATGCATACAAATTGTGTATTTTAAAATTATTTTACAGAAGTGATTTCCTTTAGAAAAGATACTTCATGATAAGTCAAAGGTAATAAATAAATGTATCAATATTATTTCTGAAGTGCATCACATGGTATCAAATAAAACTATCAAAATTGGATCAGACCCTCCAACCAAAAAAAAATCCCCTTTTCCAAAGGAGGCAAGTTGTAGTCTCTGTGTAATTCTGTACTTGAGAGAATTAACAGAACTTTTGTCTTTAGGCATTTTTAAAAGCCTTTACCAGAGAAAGGCCACATTACATAATTTTTCCACTACAAAATCTGTGATTATACCCATTCTGAAATAGTACCTTTTGCTATAATGAGGAGCTAAGAAACACATTCCAACTAATTTAGCTATGCTTTCATCTACCAACAAATGAGGAAAAACTATTTCCTCTCTAAGGAAATATTGCTAAAAGCATTACCTCACCTTTTTCCTGTTACACTATACCAATCCAAAGTATTCACTCAACTACATGAAACAAAACTGGACACAAAACTGCTCAGATTTAGATCTCAGTTGGACTGGTATAAATCTGGAATAACTAATATAAAACAATGGAGTTATTTCAGCTCTACACCAGCATAACTGAGATGAGAATCTGGCCCTAAAACTTGAGGAAACATGCCAAGTAGAAAAAATAAATCCCTTCAAAGTAGTTGATTATGGGTATTTTATTTTCTTATTGTAATATATTAAGAAAAAAGTCTCACTAGCAACCACTAAAATGAAAGACACAGAATCACAGAAGGGTAGGGCTGGAAGGTACCTTGAAAGGTCATCTAGTCCAGTCCCCTGCACTCAAGGCAGGACTAAGTAATAACCAGATCATTCCTGACAGACATTTCTCTCACCTGTTCTTAATAACCTCCAATGATGGAGATTCCACAACCTTCCTTGGCAACTTGTTCCAGTGCTTAAATACCGTGACATTTAGGAAATTTTTCTTAATGTCCAACCTAGCTGCAATTTAAGACCATTGCTTCTTGTCCTATGCTCAGAGGTTAAGGAGAACAATTTTTCCCTCCTCTTCCTTGTAACGACCTTTTATATCAGGGGTTCTCAAACTGGGGGTCGGGACCCCTCAGGGGGTCACAAGACTATTACATGGGGGGGGTCACGAACTGTCAACCTCCACCCCAAACCCCACTTTACCTCTAGCATTTATAATGGTGTTAAATATATTAAAAAGTGTTTTTAATTTATAAGGGAGGGTCGCACTCAGAGGCTTGCTATGTGAAAAGGGTCACCAGTACAAAAGTTTGAGAATCACTGTTTTACGTACATGAAAACTATTATGTCCCCTCTCAGTCTTCTCTTCTCCAGACTAAACAAACCCAATTTTTTCAAATCTTTCCTCACAGATCATGTTTTCTAGAACGTTAATCATTTTTTGTTGCTCTCCTCTGGACTTTCTCCAATGTGTACACATCTTCCATGAAATGCAGTACCCAGAAATGAACACAATACTCCAGTTGAGGCCTTATCGGCGTGGAGTAGAGTAGAAGAATTACTTCGTGTGTTGCTTGTAACACTCCTGCTGATACATCCCAGAATGATGTTTGGTTTGTTTGCAACAGCGTTAGACTGTTGACCCATTTTTCGCTTGTGATCCACTGAAACCCCCAGATCCCTTTCCATAGTTCTCCTTCCTACGCAGTCATTTCCCATTTTGTATGTATGGAATTGATTGTTCCTTCCTAAATGGAGTACTTTGCATTTGTCCTTTCTGAACTTCCTCCTATTTACTTCAGACTATTTCTCCAGTTTGTCCAGATCATTTTGAATTTTTATCCTGGGCTCCAAAACACTTCCAACCCCTCCCAACTTGGTATTGTCTGTAAACTTTGTAAGTGTACTCTCTCTGTCATTAACTAAATCATTTATGAAGATACTGAACAGAACGGGACTCAGGACCAATCCCTGCGGGACACCACTCAATATGCCTTTCCAGCTTGACTGTGAACCGATAAGTACTTTATTTTTGCAAATTAATATAAAATATATTTCCTATATTCACCAAAGGAATGTTTTCTCTGTATTTACTATAAGAAATGTATTCCTAAACTAACACAATCATTGGCTCTGTCAATGAATAAACAAAATTACTATGGCAAATTCAGAAGTAATGTATTAATCTAAAAATAGAAATAATTTGTCTTATTCTGGAAAATAGCAAGAAGCACTAAAGCAAATGTCATGAAAAAACGTGACTGTTCTTAGAACACAAAATAAAGGAATAACTGAGTCACTAAAATATTTTATAAGATTAAACACTGAGAACCAATCATCCACATAGGAAATTACTGGGGGGGGGGGGGGGAACGACATCTTTCAGTCATCTACTTGAAACAGCAACTCCATAAAAGAAACAGGATAAAATGTATGCTCCCTTATATACACTTCAAATGAAGTTCTGCTCTATGAGCAATTCTACAGAAATAGCACTGAGGGGTCAGTGTTTGTATCTTGATTTCCATAACAAGTGTGTTCAGTTTAAAAGTTCAAAAAGGTGTTCCCTTCTCCCACCATCACCTCCAACTACCAGCCCTACAAATTCACCAAATTTAGCATGGGACCCAAGAGTCAAGGTGCCTTCTTTCTATCTCATGCCTCATAATCAGTATTAAGATTTTTCCAATTCTGTCCTCAACCAGGTGCAACCCAATTGTTTTTAAACAGGGATGCACCAGGGTAAACGAGAGCACAATTTGGCCTTGAAATTAGAATTTAATTATGTCAATTATGTGCAAGCCAGAAGCTGGGAATGAGCAACAGGGAATAGCAACAGAGGGTCCTGTGGCACCTTTAAGACTAACAGAAGTATTGGGAGCATAAGCTTTCGTGGGTAAGAACCTCACTTCTTCAGATGCAAGACATGAAGTGAGGTTCTTACCCACGAAAGCTTATGCTCCCAATACTTCTGTTAGTCTTAAAGGTGCCACAGGACCCTCTGTTGCTTTTTACAGATTCAGACTAACACGGCTACCACTCTGATACTTGACAACAGGGAATGGATCACTTGAGGATTACCTGTTATGTTGGTTCCCTCTGGGGCACCTGGCATTGGCCACTGTCGGAAGATAGGATACTGGGCTAGATGGACCTTTAGTCTGACCCAGTATGGCCGTTCTTATGTTCTTAACCCAGAACAGAATCCAGCTTCCATTCCCAGATCTGTTTTGGTTCAGCAGTACAATGAAGTATTAAAACTTATTTTAGTCACTGAAGCAAGCAACAGAGATTATGACTATAAGGAGCATATCTATTGAATACGAAGGTCCCATTTTCATCTTGTCATTCTTCTAAACAGGACCACACCTAGAAATAAAAGGAAGCAGTTCCTGAACCAGATCAACATTTGTGTTGTGCTCTTGATTCTCTTGAAAAATGTATGGTTGCATTCTCCCAAAACTTGTAATTGTATTATACCAATGGTGTAAATGTTAATCTATATACATGTGCACAGTATTTCTACTGTTTTACAATGTTCCACGTTTTTATTAATTTATGAAAGTGACAAGATGTTCTCCCATATCCCCACTTATTTTGATATAAGTGACAATTTCCATCAGGAAGAAGAGGCTATTTACCTTTTACAGTAACTGGAGTTCTTTGAAATATGTCCAAGAGTGCTCCACATCAGGATGTGGAGCACCTGTGCACTCTGGCTCAGAAACTTTTCGTCAGTAGCATCCACAAGTCCAGTATGAGTGCATATAGGGAGGAGTGGACCTGCCACCATTCCAGTTCCTTCTCAACCATGGAAATCCAATGAGTGGCTCTGCGGCAGAGGAGGAGAAAGGTGGGTAGCAGAGCACCCAAAAAGGGAAACATCTCAAAGAATTCCAGTTAAGGTACAAGGGGTAAGTAACCTCTAATTTTTTCTAGTAATATCCCCATAGGTGTCCCACATCAGGAGACTCCCAAGCAATACTGTCACTTTGAGGTGGATTCAGTACAGATTGTAGAACAGCATCACCAAAAGCTGCATCAGCTCTGGAAGAAGTCACAAGAGTGCAGTGCTGGGAGAACTTGTGTATATTAGACCAGGTGGCTGTTGTGCAAATGTCTGGATAGGTATGTTTCTCAGCAGGGAAACAGAGATGGATTGAGCCCTGGTGGAGTGAACAATAGCTCTTGGAGGGGGTTGAACCCCTGCAACTTTGTAACAGGTTAAGGTGCATCTTTGAGTGGAAACCACCTGTCCTTCTACAATTGAGATAAGAAGTTTTGGTAAGCCCTCCTGTCTAGGTAAAAAGCAAGAGCTCTTCTTACATCTGGTGAATGAAGGCTCATTTTGTCTCTTGAAGACTGAGGCTTTGGTTATGTGAAATTCTGAGGAAACCTTAGGAAGGACATGAGGGTGCGGAGATAGTGTCACCTTGTTGCAATAGAATACCATGTATGGTGGGTCAGCCACAAGGGCTTCAAGCTCCCCTACCCTCCTGGCCAAAATAATGGCTATGATGAGACATGAGGTTTTAAGAGATGGAGGAGGACTGATATATCCATGCTGATCCCAGGATATTAGAGAGACAAGATAAGTGAGATAATATATTCTGGTGGACCAAAGTTGGTCCAGTAAAAAGTAGGGCTGTCAAGCAATTTAAAAAATTAATCACGATTAATTGCGTTGTTAAACAATAATAAAATACCATTTATTTAAATATTTTTGGATGTTTTCTACATTTTCAAATATATGGATTTCAATTACAACACAGAATACAAAGTGTACAGTGCTCAATTTATATTTATTTTTATTACAAATATTTGCACTGTAAAAAACAAAATAGTATTTTTCAATTCCCCCATTGCAAGTACTGTAGTGCAATCTCTTTATCATGAAAGTTGAACTTACAAATGTAGAATTATGTACAAAAAACTGCATTAAAAATAAAACAAAGTAAAACTTTAGCGCCTACAAGTCCACTCAAGTCCTACTTCCTGTTCAGCCAATCGCTCAGACAAACAAGTTTGTTTACATTTTCGGGAGATAATGCTGCCCGCTTATTTACAATGTCACCTGAAAGTGAGAACAGGCGTTCAGATGGCACTGTTGTAGCCAGTGTCACAAGATATTTACGTGCCAAATGCCCTAAAATTCACATGTCCCTACATACTTCAGCCACCATTCCAGAGGATACGCGTCCATGCTGACGGGTTCTGCTCGATAACGAACCAAAGTAGTGCGGACCGACGCATGCTCATTTTCATAATCTGAGTCAGATGCCACCAGCAAAAGATTTTCTTTTTTGATAGTTCGGGTTCTGTACTTTCCGCCTCAGAGTGCTGTTCTTTTAAGACTTCTGAAAGCATGCTCCACACCTCGCCCCTCTCAGATTTTGGAAGGCACTTCAGATTCTTTAGTCTTGGGTCGAGTGCTGTAGCTTCTTTAGAAATCTCACATTGGTACCTTCTTTGCATTTTGTCAAATCTGCAGTGAAAGTGTTCTTAAAACAAATGTGCTGGGTCATCATCCGAGACTGCTGTAACATGAAATATTTGGCAGAATACGGGTAAAATATAGCAGAAGACATACAATTCCCCTCCCCCCGAGTTCAGTCACAAATTTAATTAACACATTTTTTTTAACGAGCTGACAGGTTGCTCCCCTTAGGATGCCACCTGATATGCTGAGATACCACTGAGCCCACCTGTTATGCCAGCTTGGACACCCTTTTACCTGTCTTGCTGAGCCAGGCTATTAAGCCTCCTCCAGAACACACATAGGCAGTACCACACCCAACTGAAGAACGACACAGACACTGAGATCAGTTCTGGGAATACTCAGCTTAAGAGACTTGCCCCTGCACTCAGGTGTCCACCTCCCTTGGAGTGCAGACCCAAAGGTATACTATGGAATCTGCCTCCTCCCTCAGTGTGGAGGAAGGTATGCACAGTCTCTTATGCCCCCCCCCACACACACACACACACTATGAATTGTACAAACGGGGTTATATTATAAACAAGCAATAAGTTTATTAACTACAAAAGGTGAATTTTAAGTGAATATAAGAGAGAATAGACAGAACAAAGATTAATGAGTAAATAAAACAAAATACGCAAGCTTAGCTCAATATTCTTAGAAACAGGCTACAAAATGTAATTTCTTACTCTAAATGTTATTTTAGGGAGGTTGCAAAATTTCCGGAGTTTAGAGTTCCAGTTATATTTCTTTTCATACTGGATCCCTTGTCTCAGTCTGGACTCCCGCCTTGCCTTCACTTCAGGTGTCTTTAGCAGTCTTTCTTCTTGGGCAGACAGGTCACGGAGAGGAGTCCCGTTTGCATTCCTCCCCACACTTAAATAAGGTTTACGTAAGGCGGGAATCCTTTGTTTCCCAAACTTGACCCCACAGGTATTAATCACTTACTTTGGGTTCATTAATAAATAAAAGTGATTTTATTAAGTATAAAAAGTAGAATTTATGTGGTTTCAAGTAATAACAGACAGAAAAAAGTACATCACCAAGCAAAATAAAGGAAAAACACGCAAGTCTAAGCCGAATACATTAAGAAACTGATTACAGGTAATATCTCACCGTCAGATGTTCCAATAAGCTTCTTTCAAAGGCTAGACTCCTTCCTAGTCTGGGCCCAATCCTTTCCCCAGACATCTTAGGTGGAAAGCAGGGGCTGTCTCATGACTGGCAGGCTCTTTTGTTTTGCTCCACCCCCTTTTATAGCTTTGGCACAAGGCAGGACTTTTGTCATTCTGGGTCCCCACCCCTCCTTCTGAATGGAAAAGTACCAGATTTAAGATGGATTTCATTATCAGGTGACATGGTCACGTCACTGTAAGACCTCATTCTTCATTACCCACACATATACAGGAAAAGCTTGCAAGTAAATAAACCATCCATAACCAATTGTCCTAGTCAATGGGAGCGATCAAGATTCTAAACCACCATTAACGGTCCAGAGTTTGCAGAATTACAATAGGACCTCAGATTTACACTTCATATTTCTAGCTTCAGATATAAGAATGATACATGCATACAAATAGAATGAACACACTCAGTAGATTATAAGCTTTGTAATGATACCTTACAAAAGACCTTTTGCATAAAGCATATTTCAGTTACATCATTTTCACATTCATAAGCATATTTTCATAAAGCATATGGACTGCAACATCACAGGCTCATCAAATTTGATGGCATGCATAAAAATTGGATAATCACATTCAGTAAATCATAACCTTTCCAATGGTATCTTACATGAGCTATCTTGCATAAGATATATCTCAGTTAGGTCATATCCATATCATAAGCATATTTCCATAAAGAATATGGAACATAACGTCACATGAGCATCATCAGCATGGAAGCATGTCTTCTGGAATGGTGACCGAAGCATGAAGGGGCATACGAATGTTTAGCGTACCTGGCAAGTAAATACCCTGCAATGCCGGCTACAAAAGTGTGAACGCCTGTTCTCACTTTCAGGTGACATTGTAAATAAGAAGCAGGCAGCATTATGTCCCGTAAATGTAAACAAACTTGTTTGTCTTCACGATTGGCTGAACAAGAAGTAGGACTGAGTGGACTTGTAGGCTCTAAAATTTTACTTGAGTGCAGTTATGTAACAAAAAAAATCTACATTTGTGAGTTGCACTTTCACGATAAGGAGATTGCACTACAGTACTTGTATGAGGTGAACTGAAAAATACTATTTCTTTTGTTTATCATTTTTACAGTACAAATATTAGTAATCAAAAATAATAAAAAGTGAATATTACACTGTACACTTTGTATTCTGTGCTGTAATTGAAATCAGTATATTTGAAAATGTAGAAAAACATCCAAAAATATTTAATAAATTTCAACTGGTATTCTATTGCTTAACAGTGCGATTAATCACAATTTTTTTTAATCACAATTAATGTTTTTGAGTTAATTGCGTGAATTAACTGGGATTAATCAACAGCCCTAGTAAAAAGATATTACCTCACCCACCTTGTCTCTCTAAGATGGAGAAGGGAAGAGTTTGCCATAGGTTCAAATGGGAGTTTCTTCAGCACATTGAGGACTAAGTTGAAGTCCCATGGTGGAATTAGTTCTTTAAGTGGACAGAAGAGGTTGAAGGGGCCTTTGAGAAACCTCGCCACGGTTGGGTGGATGAAAACTAAAACCCCTCACTGGGGGGGGTGAAAGACTGTTATAGAAGCTAGGTGAACTTTAATCAAACTCAGGGATAACCCTGTGGTTTTTTAACTGAATAAATCATCAAGAATGTATGTTAGATGAGACTCAAGAGGAAGTATAAATTGGTGACTGCACCAAATCTGGAAATGTTTCCACTGCTGCAGATAACTTTTCTCATTGTAGGTGTTTTGCTATGAAACAGCACTGTTTGTACCTTTGGGGAGCAGTCTATTCTATACCAGCAGCCATTTAGTAGCCATGCTGTGAGATGAAACGCCAAGAGGTTAGGAAGGGTGATGGATCCTGAGAAGTGAGAAGATTCATTGTCAAGGGAAGGAAGTGATGCAGTCGTGGAGATGTGCGAACCGACTCGGATAACCAAACCTGCCTATGACAGTGCTTTGAGGATGGCTACTAATTTTTCTTGTTTCAATTTGTTCAGAACCTTGAGCAGTAGCAGAGTCAGGGATAAGCCTAGAGCAGTACATAAAGCCAAGAAATTATTAGGGCATCCCCCATCGAGATCTAGCCATGCCCTCCCCTTGAGCAGAATCATCCACTCTTCATGTTGGATGGAGTTGCAAAGAGATCTACCTGTGGATGGCCCTAGATAAAACATCTGTTTCTGAATACCTCATGATTCAGTTCCCACTCGTGGTCAATGCTGAAATGTCTGCAGAGGAAATCAGCTACTGTGTTCTGTAGTCCTAGTAGACAAACCACTGACATCTGTATGTAGTGCGATATGCATTAGTTCCATAGTTTTACCGATTCAGCACGTGAGGACTGGAATTTTACTCCTCCTTGCCAATTGATATAATACATTGCTGCTTTGTTGTCCAGCATTATTCTGATTTAGAAGCCACTGTCATGTGGAAGGAAGCACTGGCAAATGTAACTGCTCTAAGCTCTAGTACACTGATATCGAGGATCGCCTCAAGGGGGCCCCTTGCCCTGAGCTTTTTGAAAGTGCGTGCCCCATCCTATCAGAGAGATGTCTGTAGAGATGATTCTGGCGGGAGGGAGCTGAAGAAGGGAGCTCCTACGCACACCTTCTGTGGATACTTTCACCAATTTAGAAAATCAAGAACTCTCCAGGCTTCCGACACCTGGTTGGAAAGCCTGTGTTTGTTGTGGGTGTAAATGGTTCTAAGCCAGGCCTAAACACACTGGGAGTGGGTCCTTTTAGAGCAGACTTTTCGGCATTGCGGTGAATGCCCAGTGAGCAAAACAGAAATAGCCTCTGCTGGTTGCTGTCTGTGCTTCAAAAAATGGCTGACCTTTCAGGAGCCAATCATCCAGACAGGGAAAAATTATTATTTCCATTTGATGAAGACGGGCTGTGGCGGCCGATAGAACTTTAGTAAAGACCCTTGGAGCAGTGGAAAGACCGAAAGGTGGGATGCGATACTGGTAGTGGTCTCTACCCAGGACAAAATATTGGAAACATCTGTGCAAATGTTGCATGGCTATATGGAAATAAGCATCCTGGAGGTCAAGGGAGACAAACCATTTCCCAGGTCCAGAGAGGGAATTATTGCTAGGGTATCATTCTGAATCACTGAGTTCAGACAAAGATGTTTAGTGTCCTGAGGTCTAGAATTGGTCTCCATCCCCTGTTTTTCTTGGGGTCCAGGAAACACCTGGAACATAATCCTTTCCCAACCAAGTCCAGTGGGACAGGTTTGATCACCTCCACTGTTAGGAGGTGTACCCTCTTGCCTCAAGAGACTCTTGTGAGAGGAGTCCCTGAAGGCGGCAGTGGGGGGTGGGGATACGAGGGTGGAAGTGAGTTGAAATGAATGAAATAACCTGTAGATATCACTTCCAGGATTTGTCTGTCCAAGTGGACGAGTTCCTAGCAAGGTAGAAAATGAATGAGATGGCCCTTATGGGGTGGAGGGAGGATATCTGCAGCGTAAAATGTGGAGTAAGAGAGGTCAGCAGGTCAAAATGGTCATTTTGAGGATGTCGCCACTTAGGAGGCCACAGTAGAGCATGGTCCTTTCTTAGAGAAGCTGGTATTCTTCCTGGGGGGTTCAGCAATTCTTGTCAGCTGGTAATGGTCTGGGCAAGACCACTGAGCCATCTGCAGCCTAGGGTACTTTCTCTTTGCTATAAGTACATAGATGCCCAGAGATCATAGCATTGCCTGAGAGTTCTTGAGAGTGAACTGATTCCATCTGTGGAATCACTGAATAACCTGGATCTCTTGAATAACCTTGATGGTGCTTTGTACATCCTGAGGCAGACCAGTAGACTGCAGCCAAAAGCTCTGTACATGACTATTGCCATGGAGCAAGCAGATGTGCCAGTGGCATCTAGTGAGGCCTGAAGAGATGTCTTGGCTATTATCTAGCCTTCTGTCACAAGGGCACTGTGGCAAGTGTTCAATAAAGGATGAAAATTTGGAATAGTTCATAAAATCCTATTTCACCATCGGGGCTTGATAACTGGCTACTTGGAAATGCAGTGCTGCAGAGCAGTAGTTTTTTTTCATTCTAGAAGGTCCAATTTTTTTTTTATTTTTTTTTTTTGGCACAGATGGCATAGAACTGAATCAATATTGTCTGTTCTGTTTGTTGACTGACTCCACGACCCAAAAGTTGGGTGTAGGATGAGAAAAGAAATATTCCAATCCTTTGGGTGTGATGTAGTATTTTTTGTCATCCCATTTACATTTAGATGATATACAAGCTGGGGTTTGCCACCAAAGCATTATTGATAGGCAAGGAGATTTTGCCTTGAGATGTGTAAAGGATGTACAACAAGGAGTGTTGGGGCTCCTATGTCTCTTCCAACAGGATATGTAGGTCTCCACTATGCACTTCATAATGTCCTGAAAGGCCTTGAAATTGCCAGCATAAGATGGTGGGGGAGGCATGACAGCCTTGTCTGGGGAGAAGGAGGATTAGTGGAAAGGTGATGTGTCTTCTTCTGGAGGCAGTTCTTGCTTCCCTGTAAGATCCTACTGTGTGGAAGGACCAAGGATGGCAGTTGTTGCTTTTGACATGCCCTTTTACGAGATGGGACCCTTTAGAACTGGTCTCCATAAAGGATCCAGAGGTTCCCATAAGCCCAGGGTGGTGGAGCATAAGGGAAAGAGTCAGGACCCCATTGTTGTCTTTGCCAGGGTTGGGTATAACCCGGGTTAGGAGTTCTGTCAGGGTGTATCCTGAGTGAAAGAGGCTGAAAAGGGGAACTGTGTACAGACATTTCTGAATCTGATGAGGAGTCATTTCCTGTGCCAATTGGAGGGGCAAATGTTGTCAGTACCAGCGGTCAAGACAGTACCAGGACAAAAAGGAGTCCGATTTCAGAGTAGCAGCCGTGTTAGTCTGTATCCGCAAAAATAACACGACAGCACCTCCTTTGTCAGCTTTTTTGATAATGATGTCAGGGTTGTTTCTGAGGCTGTAGATGGCGTTGTGTTCAGCATGGCTGAGGTTATGGGGCAAGTGATGTTGCTTATCCACAATTTCAGCCTTTGCACGTTGACGGAAGCAATCTATGTAGAAATCCAGTCTGTTGTTTCGACCGTCCGGAGGAGTCCACGCAGAATCCTTTTGTTTGTAGTGCTGGTAGGGGGGAGTCCAGTAATTGCATTGGTACCAGACGCTGTTGCTGGGAAGGTATCAGATGGGGTCCAGTCAGTACTGGCTAGAAACATGCCTATGTATCCTTGAAGAGTTAATGAGGGACTGATGGCTGTGACAATACTGGAGGGTGAGAGATTGTTGAAGAAGGTAGAGGAAGGTAAGTATGCTCCAATACATGAGACAGTACCAGTGAGGAGTGTGTCTCAGTACCCCTTAACAATTACTCAGGCTCCTCCTAGATATGAAGGTCCATGTGAGTCAAAAGACTGGATGGTACACAAATAACATCAGGAGTCAGAATATCTGGTGGTACTAGAAACAGTACCAAACTACAATCCTTCACATTTGGTTGCTGGCTGCACCAACAATAATTTCAGCCTGGCTCTGGAGTCCGTATGTCTCGGTGCTGACATAGGTACTGCTTTTAGTAGTTTATCAGATGGGTTCTCAGTATGTAGCATGGTCTTCTTAGCCAGTGCCATGGTCTCAGTACCTGATGGATGGGAGCCTCAGCAGTACCTGCAACAAGATGAGAGTTCGCCTGAGATAGAGGTGATTTTCCCTCTCTCTTTTTGGGAAGGAGGCCTTCTCTTCTTCAATGATTTAAATGGTTCCAAAGGGCCCCTCAGCGTCTTTGCTTACAGTCTCAGTAGGGATAGTCACAAGAGCTCTCTGACAATCCAATGCACGGGGGGGACTCAAACCCCACAGGTTTCAGCAAGCACTGCATTAACAGGAGTTTGAGCCTATCCTCCCTCAGTTTACTGTATCTACTCTTAAACCATGAGCAGAGCTTATATTTGGACAGGACATAAGACTCCCTGTAGCAGCAAAGGCAGCTTGAATGTTCATCGCTGGGGGCGGAGGACAAGGAGGGAAGTCCTGTGGCAGGTCAGGAAAGGTTTGAAGCCTAGGGTCTTGGGGATAACCCATACTCAAGGCCATGGATCAAAGGCCCAAATCAGGCAAAAAAAGAGGAGGGAGAAAAAAAACCCTTTTTAAAGTACCAATTGTGCAAAACACAAAGAAAAATATACTAAGAAAAAGACATTTTAGCGAGAGGGGTAGCAAGACATGTTAGCAGACACCATGATGCTCCATCTCAAGCCTCAGGCAGCTGAGAAAGAATTGAGGGGCGGCAAGTCCATTCCTCCCTATGTGCTCTTGTACCAGAGCAAAAGGATGTTGAGGGTACATGCAGACACGCAGATGTTGCTAATGAAAAATTCCCACTACAGAGTGCACAGATGCATATACATCCTGATATGGAGCATCCATAAGGACACTACTCAAAGAACTTCTTGTAGGTACACTATACAATGTATGAACTGTACAGATATAAAGATGACAGGTTCCTGTAAGCTAATAAAAATAAAAATCACAAATCCATGAATTCAAAAGAGTCTCAGTGTGTGTGTGGGGGGGAATGTTCGTAAGTGGAAACTAATATTTTTTAAATCACCTGGGTAAGCTTATCCAAAGGTTTAAACTTAACACAGAGATTAATGTACAAGGAAACGGCTACATTTGGGGGGCAAGGAAGTAAACAAAAGGAAAATTGTTCTGCCTAGCCATGTATCCACTTAGCTTATTATACATGTCAGAAATACAAGAGAAAAATATGATTTCATTGGTTGTTTTTAATCAGGATAAAAAATATCACCCAATTTTTTCTAAGATAAGTGAAGCATATGATAAGAACTCTAAATAAGAATCATATTTACACAAGCATTTATTCAAAATATACTAATTAGGACTCAGCTACATCTGCAACTGCATCTCCATCCATGACTCGCCAACACAGCTGTGCTCCTCTGGGACTGTGCAGCTTATAAAATCCAGACAAAAATGCGTGAGACACAGAGATAAAGCTTTAATCGGTCGAGGGGATCTAGCTATGGAATGAGCTCCCACAAGAACTCTGGCTAACCCAGAGCTCAGCCATCTTTAGGGTGTACTGAAAGACTCTCCCCTCCCCCTCTTTCAGGAAGTTTTCCCAGCATAATCAGAGAAGTAAGTTTAGTTTTTAAATTATGTATATTTCTACCCAGTTAGAGCCTTCTACAGCCAGGGGTGGAGAGCAGAAGACTACAGAATCCACTAGGGACATCACTATGCAGCTCTAATTTAACTGGGAAGCACTTACTTACTATAATGATTGGTGTTACAGAAAAATCCTAAAATACTGTACATTGTCTAATCCAATATTGCAAAATTCTAATTGCACAAGGCAAGTAAAATATTAATTTAGCAGCATCACCACAGTGGTACAGGCTGGGCAACTAGTTTGTATCCAGACTGGTAAATTTTCATGTAAATTGTGCATAGTTTATCTAATCTCAAATCTAGTTGCACACAACTACAACAGTCGTTAATGCAAGGTACGTCTGAGATGAGAAGAGACCATTAAACTTTTAAACATAAGAGCAATTAATTTTTACAATTCAACTAAAAATAATTCTATTGTATTCACATTCGAAGCCACCATGATTCTGAGTTCCACAAGATAGTTCACTGTAAGTTCTTCTCTGAAATGTATGTAAAAATTGGTTCCTCTGTCAACAGACCTTTTCCTTGTGTCTAATTCATCATAGCCTTTATCTTTACTAAAATACCTGTTTTCTATCTGTTAGCCCTCCAGTCACTGCAGCTCTTGAAAAGGGAGTTCTGGATTCTATTCCAGTAAATACAGAACAGAATTGTTAACTAAGTATTGAAAACAGAAACTTTATTGTTGGTGCTTCATCACTTGAAGACCTCAGCCCTGCAGTTATCCCCAAAAAACACACCAAAAAAGACAATTTTAAATTGAACAGATCTGATCTTAAAATAATTAACACACAAATATGAAACGTTAAGACACAGTCACTTTTCAGAACACAAGTATACTGTATTCTAAGGATAGGTCTAAACTGCAATTAATCATCTCTGACTGGCCCATATCAGCTGACTCAGGCTCACAGTGCTAAGGCTGCGGGACTATAAAAGTGTCATGTAGATGTTCGGGCTCAGGCTGAAGCCCAAGCTCTGGGACCGCGCAAGGGGAAAGTAGCCTGACATTCTTAAATAAAGGAGAGGGAAGAACCTGCTTTGGGTTTATATAAATAATGCATGTAGTGTTAGTGCTGGCATTTGGCATGGGTTTATGCGTTTTCATGAGAATGACTGATGAGAAATATGTGCATTTGGGGTCCAGTGGTTTTGCTGGCTTTTCGTGTGTTATCTGATTTTTTTTAACTAGAACTTAACTTGCGAGTGGCGAATTAAGTTAAATATGAGGTTCGGGTTTTTTTTATATATATATTAGCACCAACTGTAGTTAAGAATACACCTTTCTTCCTAGTGAAGTCAGCCTTAAAGATTTGGGGTATCTCTACACTACAAAATTATGTCAACCTAACTTATATCAACATACAGCCACCATAGTTATTAAATCACTTGTGCACATAATTGGCTCCTTGTGTTGGCAGTGCATGTCCTCACCAGAAGCGCTTGTATCGATTGTATTGTCAGTGTGGTGCATTGTGGGATAGCTCCTGAAACCTAGTAACAGTCTTGACATAAGCAATGCAGTGTCTTCACTGTTATTGCATCGACCTAATTACATTGACCGTGACTCTGCCACTTGGGGATGTGGTGTTATGAAATCGGCATAGAGAAGAAAAGGACAGTTACCTGTTCCATAACTGGTGTTCTTCAAGATGCGTTGCTCAGGTGTATTCCACAGTAGGTGTGCGTGCTCGCCACGTGCATCGGTGCCAGAAGTTTTTCCCTTAGCAGTACCCGTAGTGGGGGAGCCCCGCTGCGACCCCTGGAGTGGCGCCTCTATATCGCGCCATAAAGGGGGCTGCGCGCTCCCCCCACCCTCAGTTCCTTCTTGCCAGACAACTCCAACAGAGGGGAAGGAGGGCGGGATGTGGAATACACCTGAGCAACACACCTTGAAAAACGCCAGTTACGGAACAGGTAACTGTCCTTTCTTCTTTGAGTGATTGCTCATGTGTACTCCACAGTAGGTGACTCCAAGCTATACCTGATGGGAGGCGGGTAGGAGTTTAAGGGTTACCCGGGCGGAGCACCACCCTACCAAACCCAGCGTCATCCCGCGTTTGGGAGATGATGGCATAATGCGATGAAAAGGTATGGACAGAGGACCATGTAGCAGATGTCCTGAATAGGGACATGAGCCACGTAGGCAGCGGACGAGGCCTGAGCTCTCGTCGAATGAGCCTTCACTATAGGAGGCGGGGGAACCCCTGCCAGGTTGTAACAAGTGCATATGCATGAGGTGATCGAGTGGGAGATCCGCTGGGTAGAGACCGGTCGTCCCCTCATGCGCTTGGCTGAAGCAATGAAAAGCTGAGGGGATTTACGGAATGGCCTGGTTCGGTCTAAGTAAAAAGCCAGCGCTCTACACACATCTAGCATGTGCGGGCATCGTTCCTCATTGGAGGAATGGGGCTTAGGACAGAGAGGAAGATGTCCTGATCCATGTGAAAAGCTGAGACTACCTTCAGCAGAAAGGCTGGGTGCGGGCGGAGCTGGACTTTATCCCTATGGAAGACCGTATATGGGGGTTCGGAGATCAGGGCCCTAAGCTCCGAGACCCGGCGGGCTGAGGTGATAGCCACCAGGAACGCCACTTTACATGATAAGTGGGACCAAGAACATGTGGCCAAAGGCTCAAAGGGAGGCCCTGTGAGGCGGGAGAGCACTAGGTTCAGGTCCCAGAGCGGGACCGGGGGTCTGGCATAAGGGAATGCCCGATCCAGCCCTTTCAGGAACCAGGAGGACATGTGGTGTGAAAACACCAAGAGGCCCTGCACCGGGGGGTGGAAAGCCGAAATGGCCGCCAGGTGCACCCTGACCGAGGAGGGCGCCAGCCCTTGGGTCCTAGGGGACAGGAGGTAATCGAGGCTGAGCTGGATAGACGCGGAGGAGGGGGGAAGAACCCCTCTCCCTCGCCCACATGGAGAACCGATACCATTTGGCCAGGTAGGTTCAACGAGTGGACGGTTTCCTGCTCTCAAGCAGGACCTGTCTAACGTCCTCAGAACACCTCCCCTCCTCCTCATTCAACCACAGAGCAGCCACGCTGTCAAATGGAGCATGGCCAGGTTGGGTTGGAGGAGATGATATCCCTCCTGGGAAAGGAGGTCCAGTCGGAGTGGCAGCCTGCATGGGGGGGGGGGGCGCCACTAAAAGCTGCAGGAGGGTCCCGTACCTATGTTGACGGGCCCAATCCGGGGCTATGAGGATAATCCAAACCCCGTCTGCCTTTACCTTCTGTAGGACCCTGCCTATCAGGGGGAAGGGCGGGAAGGCGTAGAACAGGCGGCCCGACCATGGGATTAGGAACGCGTCCGATATCGCCCCTTCGCCCTCTCCCATCCTGGAGCAGAATAATGGGCATAGGCGATTCTGGACGGTGACGAATAGATCTACCTGGGGAGTGCCCCACTCTAGGAAGAGCTGCCTGGCCACCTCCCTGTGCAGAGACCACTCGCGTTGTTGGGAGAAGAACTTGCTTAGGCGATCCGCGAGCGTATTGCGCCTACTGGGCAGGTGAAAAGCCCTCAGAAGGATGTTGTGGGCTATACAGAACTCCCACAGGAGCTGGGCTTCCTGGCACAAGGCCACAGAACACGTGCCCCCTTGCCTATTGATATAATACATCGTGGTCGTATTGTCCGTGAGGACTCTGATCACCTTCCCCCCTAGGTGCTGGCTGAAGGCTACGCACGCCAGGCGCACCGTCCTGAGCTCCCTGACATTTATGGGCAGATGCAATTCCGAGGGCAACCATCTGCCCTGGGTTTTGAAGCTCCCCACATGGGCTCCCCATCCCAGGTCCGAGGCGTCCGACACCAGATCTAGTAAGGGAGGGGGTTCCCTGAAGGGGATACCCTGAAGCATGTTGCTCGGGAGGGACCACCATTTCAGGTCGGCCACTACATTGGGTGGCAACATGATGACCTTGTCCAGGCCGTCCCTGGCCTGGGAATACTGGGAGGCCAGCCAGAGTTGGAGGGGCCTCATCCTGAGCCTGGCATGTCACACCACGAAGGTGCATGCTGCCATATGGCCTAGAATTTGAAGGCACACCCGTGCCGTTGTCACCGGAAAGGCCGTGACCGAGGTGATGAGACCTTTGAGCGTCTCGAACCTGTCCCGGGGGAGGGAGGCCGGGGCCACCATCGAGTCTAACAGAGCCCCTATGAAGTGTATGCGCTGAACCGGGACTAACGTGGACTTTTCCTTGTTCACCACTAGGCCTAGACTCGTGCAGGTATCTAACAGGAATTCCATCTGCGCCTGCACCTGAGACCGAGACTTCCCCTACCTGGACGACTGGCTGCTCAAGGGCAAGATCTGCAGCCCGTTCCTCCTGAGGTGGGCTGCCACCACCGCCATGCATTTGGTAAAAACCCTGGGGGCCGTAGAAAGGCCAAAGGGAAGGACCGTAAACTGGTAGTGGTCTGTCCCTACCAGGAAGCGGAGGAAGCGCCTGTGACCCTCGAAAATGTGGATATGGAAGTACGCATCCTGGAGCTCCAGGGATGCGAACCAATCCCCTGGGTCCAGGGACGGAACAATAGAGGTCAGGGACACCATACAGAATTTGCAGCGAACCAGAAACTGGTTGAGATTCCGCAGGTCGAGGATGGGCCTGAGCCCACCTTTCGCCTTCGGGATCAGGAAATACCAGGAGTAAAACCCTTTGCCCTGGAATTCCCGAGGTAACCTCTCCACCGCGCCTAGGGTGAGGAGGCGCGTCACCTCCTGATTTAAAAGGAGGGCGTGTTCCAAACTTTCCCCTCCCATGTTTTTTGCAGGGCTTTAGTTGTGATTTTTGAACACTTGGAGTGGCAATACTGTTACACCTATGAGGTCACAACTGCACCACTGTGACATAAACTGATGATCTGGTTCAGCCTATATAATCATAATTTAATACAATATTCATTAGTAACTTAGCAACATTACTTACATCCAATTTCATCAAATATATATAGTCTATGCATGTGATTTCAAAAAGTTAAACTACATCAAATATTTGAAGAAGATGTTACTCTGTTAAAGTCATTCAGGACAAACAAAAATTAAACAGCACTCTGAGATGAAGTCAAACTAACAGATTTACTTGTAAATTCTCAAAATTCATTCTGTACTTAAAAAGTAAATGCTGTTACACTGCACTCTTCCTACATAACAAAGAGACTGAATCTCTGTTTTAAATGTAAAACTCAACTTTAACTATGGACTCACAATCAGTATCCCCATTATTTTAAGAAGTGTGATTGATTTTCACTCCCCACTAACGTTCGTGCCATTTAAACAGTCCTCTCACCCCTTTGTAAAGCAGTGCGAGGAGTGAGTAAGTTACCAGTGAACCCTCATTTTTCCTCTCTTCCAGCTCCCAAGGGCTCCATGCTCATTCTGGTTCACTCTTTAGCCTATTAACATCACTATTTGAATCAGTCAAAGGAAAGTTTTGCTGGAGAGCAAACAAAAGAATTCCCCTCTCCAGCAACAATGCTTCCAGACCTTCATAATATGAGTCAAGTTGTACCTGTTTAAGTGATTACAGGATTAGGGTCTTTTTTATCAAGTTTTGTTTTTTGCCTAGAGCAGTTGTGTAAACTTCAAATAACTTCCCCAATACTGGCATCTGTTTTTTTAAAAACAGCATTTACAATTTAGTTCATTGTCACTGTTAGTGTAAAGTTGACATAGCACAAGTTTTCAATTAGATTTACAAAGCCACAACCTGATTTAAATCTTTTTTTTAAAAGTGATTTAAATCATGATTTTATATTGCCTTGATTAAAATTGTTCCACCCTGGACTACCAAACCAGTCCTTTGTTGCAAACAGGAGAGGGCCAAAAATTTAAGTCAGCGGGATATTTTCCCATTCGTTTAAATAGGAAAATTATTTGGTCCTTAGTATTCAAAACACTTCTTGCCTATTTCTGCTTAGATCCTCAGAGACAAGATATTCTCCTACCTTGTAACATCTCCTCTCTCTTTCAAAATGTACAGTATTCACAACCCTATGGGAACCAGTGAAACATTACATTTAGGACTTTTGACAAAATTATATTTTCTAGTATTCAGGAACAAAAGCCTGGGAACGCTGACTGAGAGGAAGAACAGACCTAAATCAGAAGGGTGAAGAGTTTACATAAAGAATATGAATTAAGTTCTACTGACCACTGAAAAAGAATGATGACATCTAAAATTAAGTTCCAAACGAGAAGGAAGGAAATGATTCAGCAGGTAATTAAGAAAACAGTGTTCAAGACTTCATATCGGGCTTAAAAAGCACAGCACAAGAAGATCCAAGAATAGAACAAAAGAAACAATTGGGAATGCAAAAAACTGAAAACAAAAAAAAGTCTTTGACCAAATGTTATGGGTTTTACAAACAAAATGAACAGATCGGAAACATGTGTGGCATAAAACAAAGCGCATTTTACAGGAACATGCCTCACTTCAAAGAATAGGGAATATTATGCATTTTAAAACAGACATATGAAGTGTTGATAAAAGGGTACTCCTAATCATCTGTTTTTTTTAAGTATTACATTAAAATTTAACACAAAGGAAGTACATAAGTCATTGAAGGTCAGGAGCAAATGAGGAGACAAGATGTACTCATTCCAACTGCAATTTTACTGTACTATACAAAAGGTAAACAAATTTCAAATACTGCTCTCTGGCATCAACACAATTTGGGCACATTATTAAAGAACCATTTCTTTATTTCATATGCTTTTTTTTTTTTAATATTGCCCATTAATTATTTATGATTAAGTTAAAGGGAAACTGCTTTCCCACATGCTTAAATTAGCACCCTTTCCGCTCTACACAACTATCCTTCTCCTCTGTTCTGTTCCTTCATCCTTTGACTCATTTCTCCACAATTCACTATTGCTAGCTTCACTCGCATCTTCTTACTACTTTGAAAGATAGACCTTCAATCCATGCCCTTCATATAAAACCATTTCATGGAGGAAAACATTTAGTTCTAGAGAGGATGAATAGCATATCCAATTAACTCATATTTTCTTCAAGAATAATCTCCTGAAGTTAGGTATCACAGAGCCACTATATATTAAAAAAAAAAAAAAAAACACCACCAACTTTCTAGTGACCCAGTCTGTAGTACAGAGGTCCCCAAATTCTGGGGTGCCTCCCAACCTCCTCTCCCCCACCCCCACCACAAGGAGGGCACAGAGGAACATTCGAGGGAATACAGCTGGGACCTGGGCCAGCCCCCATGGGGTGTGGGGAGGGCGTGCCACCCAGTTCTGCTCCTGGCCCCAACTGCTGGTCCTGGCTGCCAGCCCCACGCCCGAGGCTCTGCTCCCGGCCCCACCCCCATCTGTAGCCCCAGCATCACCCCCCTTACCTCTGTCTGCACACACACGCGCGCACACACACACGCAGCGTGTGAAGCGGGCGCAGACAGGAGTAAGAGGGGGCACAAGGTAAAAAGTAGTACAACTTTTCTGATACTCAATGGGCCCAACCAGATAGTTGGTGACTAAAGATGCCTACCCCTTACATATACTTTATATGTGTTAGTCCTTTGAATGAGAAGTGCATTATCACACAGCCATAATTGAGCTCATCAGTTAAACATAAGAATATAAGACCAGCCATACTGGGTCAGACCAAAGGTCCATCTATCCCAGTATCCTGTCTTCCGACAGTGGCCAATGCCAGGTGCCCCAGAGGGAATGAAAAGAACAGGTAATCATCAAGTGATCCATTCCTTGTCGCCCGTTCCCAGCTTCTGGAGAACAGAGGCTAGGGACAAAAGCCAAAATGCATAACCATAAGCTTTCCATGTTTCCTCTTGAATCACATAGGTAATACATAGTTCAAAACTCACTAAAAGATCAATGGAAACAAGAGTCTAGAGCAAGAGTAGGCAACCCTATGGCACGCGTGCCGAAGGCGGCATGTGAGCTGATTTTCAGTGGCACTCACACTGCCCAGGTCCTGGCCACCAGTCCGGGGGGCTCTGCATTTTAATTTAATTTTTAATGAAGCTTCTTAAACATTTTAAAAAACCTCATTTACTTTACAAACAACAATAGTTTAGTTGTATATTTATAGACTTATAGAAAGAGACCTTCTAAAAATGTTAAAATGTATTACTGGCACGCGAAACCTTAAATTAGAATGAATAAATGAAGACTCGGCACACCACTTCTGAAAGGTTGCCGACCCCTAGTCTAGAGATTAAAAAAGAACCATAATGATACTTAATAAATGTTTGTTATAGATGAGTTTTAATGCAGACCGTTAAATAGGAAAAAATCTGAAGATTAATTTTTCAGAAGTTGGACTTGGTATGAAAACAGCACAAAAGCAGATGAATATAGAACTAATATCCAAGCATCAGTCCTCAAGAAACAACTTGTCCAATAGGCTGATACTGTAACAACATAATAAAATTAATGCAAATTAAGACTATGTGCTTCCAAAAGGTGTTCAAGGCACTACAACCAGACACTGTTAGATCTCCAGAAGAACTCCCTTGGAGAAGTGCAAACATTAAGTTAATTCTGTCTTTACCTCTGGCAAGAAAGAGATTGGAGTTGAATAGCCCTGCAGCTGTAAATATAGCATATGGCTCTGGAAAGATCATATAGAAGTTAGCCATGGGACTAACTCCAGACAGACTGCCATAGATTCTTTTATCTATAGCAGTGACAGGCCAAAAGCACTTCCTTTGAATTAAGACTGAAATCTAGTCCTGAAGCTCTGCTACTCTGATATCTGATGAAATACCTTTTCCTGTGATATGCTTAAGGATTCCCCTAGATAATCTAGTTCCAGGAGCTGGGTTAAGGGATTGTCTACACGGGGACTTTTACTATGTATTATTTGTATTACTGTAGCGTATAGGAGCCTAGTGACAAACCAGAATCCCACTGTGTTAGATACTGTACAAACACAGAACAAAAAAGGTAGACTCTGGGACAGGGACTACAATCTAAATACAAGACAAGAGACAACAGATGAGTACAGACAGATGGGAAAGTATGTGCATCCATGTTGCTTTGTTCTGTCTGTTTTATGATACTTTCCTTGTTAACCTTTACATCCGCACACCTATCCACTTTTTCAAGTTAGCCATGCAGCATAGTGAGCAGACATCCCATGGTGCAATATTCCACCTCTCAGCTCTACTCTATATTCTGGGATTTTTCTTGGGTGTATTGTGGGATGCTGTCAAGGCTGAATCCCCACTCTGTCACTTTGAGTGCAGGAAGTGGGGGCCTGCAAGGATTTTAAAAATTAATACTTGCTACTCCAGGCTTGTATTACACTCCCAAGGTTACAGCTTTTCTCTGACCTTGGCTTGGTAAACGCTGCCGCCACCCAAATGCAAAAACAACCCTTTGAACCCAAGAAGAAGCACTTGGAAATTCCTCCCTGTAGGGTACCCTCAAGCCCTTTCAACCCCCCCCCACACACACACACACCCAATCCGGGGAAGAGCTGAAAAAGAAAACAAAGGAAATTAGCTGTGACTACCAGCTAATCAAACAACATGCACAAACCTCTTAGGACACCAAAAATCCAATCTTGTTCTTTAAAAAGGTAAATTTTATTAAAAACAAAAACGAAAAAATTACATCTGGAACTTAAGCTTTTTGCTAGGTCTTAAAAGAAACAATTACAAAAATTAAGCACCCAAAATAGCTTTCTTGGGGGTTCAGCTTAAAGGGTACAAGCAAACAAAAGCATCAGGGGTTAGCACAGAGGAGATCCACAAGCCAAAATAAGAAATAAATCTGATAGTGTCTAAGGCCTGGTCTACACTAGGAGGTTATGTCGAATTTAGCAGCGTTAAATCGAATTAACCCTGCACCCGTCCACACAACGAAGCTATTTAGTTCGACATAGAGGTCTCTTTAAATCGATTTCTGTACTCCTCCCCGACGAGGGGAGTAGTGCTAAATTCGACATGGCCATGTCGAATTAGAGTAGGTGTGGATGGAATTCGACGCTAATAGCTCCGGGAGCTATCCCACAGTGCACCACTCTGTTGACGCTCTGGACAGCAGTCCGAGCTCGGATGCTCTGACCAGCCACACAGGAAAAGCCCCGGGAAAATTTGAATTCCTTTTCCTGTCTGGGCAGTTTGAATCTCATTTCCTGTTTGGACATCGTGGCGAGCTCAGCAGCACTGGCAACGATGCAGAGCTCTCCAGCAGAGGTGACCATGCAATCGCAGAATAGAAAGAGGGCCCCAGCATGGACTGATCGGGAAGTCTTGGATCTGATCGCTGCGTGGGGCGATGAGTCCGTGCTTTCGGAGCTGCGATCAAAAAAATGGAATGCGAAGATCTACGAGAAGATCTCCAAAGCCATGACGGAGAGAGGATACAGCCGGGATGCAACGCAGTGCCGCGTGAAAATCAAGGACCTGAGACAAGGCTACCAGAAGACCAAAGCGGCAAATGGACGCTCCGGATCCCAGCCCCAGACATGCCGTTTCTATGAGGCACTGCATTCCATTCTAGGTGCGTCCGCCACCACTACCCCGCCACTGACCGTGGACTCTGAGGATGGGGTATTGTCGACGGCCGCTTCCTCGGAGATGTTCGCGGACGGGGAAGATGAGGAAGGAGATGAGGAGGACGAGGCAGTCGACAGCGCATACAACGCTGATTTCCCCGACAGCCAGGATCTCTTCATCACCCTCACGGAGATCCCTTACCAACCCTCCCAAGGCGTTAACCCTGACCCTGAATCAGGGGAAGGATCAGTCAGTAAGTGTTTTAAACATGTAAACATTTATTTTGATCAGAACAGGAATGGAATATTAACAATGGGTTTTGCATGATTACTTTGCCCTAGGCGCTTTACTTTTTAGTCCTTGCCAGTGCAGCTACTGGAAAATTGTGTCAATATGTCCGGGGATAGAGCAGAAATCCTCTTGGGACATCTCCACGAAGCTCTCCTGGGGGTAATTTGAAAGCCTTTCCATTAGGTTCCTGGGGAGAGCGGCCTTATTGCATCCTCCATGGTAGGAAACTTTTCCGCGCCAGGCTAGCAGCAAGTGCTCCGGGATCAGTGCCTCGCACAGCATGGCCGCATACAGCCCTGGTTTTTGCTGGCATTCACGCGGCATGCGGTCTTTCTCTGTGTCCGAGATCCTCATCAGAGTGATATCACTCATGGTGACCTGCTTTAAATTAGGGGAATGTTAGTATTGGGACTGATTGCCTGTTCCTTTACATAAGCGTAACCGGCGGTTTACAGCCACGCGGTAGAGGCGGGACAGGGGTAGCATACAGGGATCTTTCTCGGGGACAGCCGCGAGGGGGGTGGGACAGGGGCAGAGTTCATGCTGGCCGGATTGCCAGCAGCAGGAACTGGCCAACGCTAGGGGCATTGCTTTGAACGTGAAAGGAGGGCACTGCTATAAATTAAGCTTTCAGCAGCCAAAAGTCTACGGCTTACCATGTCTGCCTGCTACCCGAATTCCGCTGTCCTTCCCCGCTTGTGTGATCTGTACTCCAAGACCCCAGGCACTGAATGGGAAGGCCGAAAATTCGACCTTGTCCTGAGTGCGCATGTGACAGGTGCTGTGCATGGTCTTGTTCACAGAGAAAGACTATGTTCATTGTTCACAAAAATGTATCTTTGTGAGGAATTCACTCCCTTTTTCCCATCCCACAGCTGCGAGTGTCTCCCAACCTACCCCGGCATCCCCCTCCCAGAGGCTGGCACAGATTAGGCGCCGAAAGAGAAGGAGACGGGACGAGATGTTCTCCGAACTTATGGGCTGCTCCCGAGCCGAGGCGGCACAGCAGACCCAGTGGAGGGAGAACATGTCGCAATACCAGCGATCACACAGCGGCAGGTGGCGGCAGGACGACAGGTGGCGGCAGGAAGACCAGCAGGCGACTCAAACGCTGCTTGGACTAATGAGGGAGCAAACGGACACGCTCCGGCGCCTTGTAGATGTTCTGCAGGACCGGAGGCAGGAGGACAGAGCCCTGCTGCAGTCTATCTCTAACTGCCCTCCCCCGCCACAAAGTCCTATCCCCCCCTCACCCAAAGTCCCAAGAAGGAGGGGCGGCAGGGGCCGTGAAAACAGTCACTCCACCCCTGCAGACTGCTCAAGTACCAGACGGCTCTCATTCCCAAAGTTTTGATAAGCCCTTTCCTTCACTCCAAAAGCACCTCACCCAAGCCCCCATCCCAGTGTCATCCCCTAACTGTGTAGCTGTTAATAAAAAAATACGTTTCTGTTAATTACTGTTTCCATCAGGTTCTTTTAGAGGAGAGTGTGTCTGAAGGGGGGGAAAGGGGGTTGGTAATTGGAGAGGACAGTCACCTTTACCAGGCTACAGACACGGGGGCAGGTTCAGCAGGAGGTCACACACACATTGCAGTCACTAGGCACCCTGGTCAGTCTGGGAGGTGGTTTTCATGTTCTGTGTGGGGGGGCTATGTGCGTTTGTGGCGGGGGAGGGCAGTTACAGATCTTACGCACCGGTCCTTAGCCTAGATGACAGAGCCACGCAGCAGGGGATCTGTAACCGTCCTCCCCCGCCACAAAGTCACACAGCCCCCACACACAGAGTCCCGAAAAGGAGGGGTGGCAGGCTCCGTTGAAACAACCAGTCCACCACTGCGGACCGCTCTAGGAGCAGGAGCCTGTCATTCCTCGAGTTTAGAAGCGTCCTTTCCATCACTACACCCGCTCCCCACCACAGTCTGTGTCCCAGTTTCAACCCTTTACCACGAAACCCTTAATAAAGAAAACGGTGTTAATGAACAAAGTTCCATTTATTTTATTTTTAAACGTGTGTTGGAAGGTGGGGAACGGGGGGAACGGGGTATGTGACTGGAGAGGATAGTGAACATTAACCGGGTAAAGAAACGGGGCCAGGTTCAGCTTCTCTGTAAACAAACTTAATAGTCACAGGTTACCCTGCTCACTCAGGAACCTAGCTTTCAAAGCCTCCCGGATGCACAGCGCGTCCCGCTGGGCTCTTCTAATCGCCCGGCTGTCTGGCTGGGCGTAATCAGCAGCCAGGCAATGTGCCTCAACCTCCCACCCCGCCATAAACGTCTCCCCCTTGCTCTCACAGAGATTATGGAACACACAGCAAGCTGCAATAACAATGGGGATATTGGTTTCGCTGAGATCAGAGCGAGTCAGTAAGTTTCTCCATCTCCCCTTGAGACGTCCAAAAGCACACTCCACCACCATTCTGCACTTGCTCAACCGGTAGTTGAAGAGTTCTTTTTCACTGTCCAGGGCGCCTGTATAGGGCTTCATGAGCCAGGGCATTAGCGGGTAGGCTGGGTCCCTGAGGATCACTATAGGCATCTCCACATCCCCAACAGTTATTTTGTGATCCGGGAAGTAAATACCTTCCTGCAGCCGTCTAAACAGACCAGAGTTCCTGAAAACACGAGCGTCATGAACCTTGCCTGGCCATCCGACGTTGATGTTGGTACAACGTCCCCTAGGGTCCACCAGTGCTTGCAGCACCATTGAAAAGTAGCCCTTTCTGTTAATGTACTGGTTGCCCTGGTGCTCCGGTCCCAGGATAGGGATGTGAGTTCCATCTATAGCCCCACCGCAGTTTGAGAATCCCATCGCGGCGAAGCCATCTATGATGACCTGCCCGTTTCCCAGGGTCACTACCTTTGAGAGCAGTAGCTCAACGATTGCGTTGGCTACTTGCATCACAGCAACCCCCACGGTAGATTTGCCCACGCCAAAGTGGTTCGCGACTGACTGGTAGCTGTCTGGCGTTGCAAGCTTCCAGAGGGCTATGGCCACTCGCTTCTGGACAGTTAGGGCTGCTCGCATCCAGGTGTCCTTGCACTTCAGGGCAGGGGACAGCAACTCACAAAGTTCCATGAAAGTTCCCTTACGCATGCGAAAGTTTCGCAGCCACTGTGATTCATCCCAGACCTGCAGCAATATGCGGTCCCACCAGTCCGTTCTTGTTTCCCGGGCCCAGAATCGCCGTTCCACAGCATCAACATGACCCATTGCCACCATGATGTCCACAGCGCGGGGTCCCGTGCTTTGCGAGAGGTCTGTGCCACTCTCAGACTTAATGTCCTTACCGCGCTGCCGTAGCCTCCTCGCCCGATTTCTCAGCATCTGCCTCTGAAAAAGGTGGATGATAAGGTGCGAGGTGTTGACAACAACCATAACTGCAGCGATGGTCGCAGCGGGCTCCATGCTCACAGTGCTGTGGCGTCCGCGCTGTCACTCACCAGAAAAGTGCGCGAACTGATTGCCCGCCGGCGCTTTCAGGGAGGGAGGGCGGGCGGGAATGACGGTTGAATGACGACAGTTACCCAAAACCACCCTCGACACATTTTTTTCCCCAGCAGGCATTGGGGGCTCGACCCAGAATTCCAATGGGCAGCGGGGACTGCGGGAACTGTGGGATAGCTGCCCACAGTGCACCGCTTCCAATGTCGACGCTTGCCCCGTTAGTGTGGACTCACAAAGTCGAATTACTGTTCTTAGTGTGGATACACACGTTCGACTTTGTAATATCGGTTCCACTAATTTGATTTAAGTAAAATCGAACTACTCTCGTAGTAAAATCGAACTACTCTCGTAGTGTAGACATACCCTAACTAAACATTCCCTATCCAAATTATTTTTTCTAGGTATGGAAGATACTTTTTCATACCTGGTTCAAACCTTACACAGCATTTCTGCTTATAGCATTGCTGCCCTGTGTCCCTGCAGCCCTGAGAACAACAAAGGGAAAGTTTCTTTCCCCATTTTAAAAAGTTCTAGCCTTCCCATTGGCTCTTTTGGTCAGGTGCCCACTTTTTTCTTTTTCTTCATCTGGGGGACTTTTTAACCCTTTACAGGTAAAGCAAGTAAAGAACAGCTACCAAGAGGGATTTTACAGCTAACTGGCTGGCTAGGTGTCCATCAAAGGGAGCTATCCCCCCCACTTTATCTATCACAGATGCCTACCAGAAGCTACAGGAATTCTGGGATGTAGGGTCATACTAACAAATTCCCATGATTCCTGACTTGGAAACCCATAAATTCATCTGTATTTTGCCAGCACCAATTCAATTTTCAAACTGCTTTCAGACAGCACGGAAAACATACTGCTGAACACCGTGATTACCACAATAATTAGTACACACAGGATGTGCATATTTATTGCAGTTGTTCAGCTCACTGTATTTGACTCGGCAGCTTCAGATGCAATGGTGATAGGACTACAGGTAGGAGGAGCAGAAGGATGAAATCAAGCAATTACTTCTGCATACATATACTTGGAGGGGCTTTACTCAGTGGAGCATCACCTCTAGAAGTAATCAACAAGCACTAACTGGTCAGATAGGATAGTGACACAGAACTGGGATGACCAGCAGTGGCTGCAGAACTTCAGGATGCAGAAGACTACCTTTCTAAAGATCTATGCAGATCTGTCACCAGAACTACAGTAGCACACCGACATGAGAGTTCCCCTCAGCAGAGAGAAATGTGTGGCCATTACCATCTGGAAACTCATCACTCTTGAGGGCTGTCAATCAGTAGTTTACTAGTTTGGTATAGGTAGATCAACTGATGAGGCTATTGTTATAGAGATTTGCAGAGCTATGAGGAGGGTGCTGCTGTGTCATGTTGCAAACTTAGCAACGAACAGGTTACTGATAACTTTGCATTGATTGGGCTCCCAAACTGCATATGCATTACTGATGTGACCCAGATACCTACTGTTTGCCTCCTACACCTAGCCGATGCCTTTATCATCTACAAGAAGGGATATTTCTCCATGGTGCTGCAAGGCCTGGTAGATCACGGTGGAAGATTCACCAATATTCACATGGGACAGTCTGAAAAGGACATTGATGCCAGGATCTTTAAAAATTTAGGCATGTTTGCTTGAAAGAGCAGGGGAATTTTTGCTCCTCAGACCACTATGGACATTAACAGAGTTATGACGGCTTCCCTTGTTTAAGAAGCCTTTTACTGGATGCTTGAACAGGGAGAGCTCTCCTCCACAGCAGCTTCAGTATGACTGTCTGCATGGTGTACTTGTGTAATCTCCCAATCTGCCAGGTCATACAGTTACTGCTTCCCCTGAAGAATTTCCTCCTGGTGAGACCCCATGCTATACACAAAGTCAAGGATGCTTTCTGTGGTGTCTTAGGTGCGTGGGTGTCTCCTGTGCTTTGTGGAAAATTGCCCCTCTCACCATTCTTGGGTTATGTGGTAACATTGCTTGCAAAAAATCCATTCCAGTTGCTTACAGTATGAGCAGATAGTAGGAGCATTACCAGAGGTCCTGTTCTTGTCCCTTGTCTTCAGCTACTTCTGCCACACCTCCTTTGCTTTGACTTGGCACTGGGAACAAGTCTGGAAGTGCCATGACAATGTCTTGTAGATGTTTGCATTCCAGTGACATCTCCAGATGGGACTGGACATGCAGCTGTCCAAAGAGGACAATCAGGAACGCTGCAAGTGTGCACATGGAAGCACAAGGGGCATGGCTGCTATAATGGGCATATGACTCATTGCATGAACTTACCTTGCATCAAAAAGGGACACACATGGCTGCATGGCAGCATTTCAACAGAGAGGTGGCATCCAGTCAAAATTAAACTGGAGCAGTGGAGGGCACACAGATTCAAAGACAGGCTGATCAAACTGTGAAGCAATACAGTCTGGGATAGCAGTGGGAGAATTGTCAGAAGCAGAGTAGTTAGGAATACATCATATGAATCATAAGCTAACAAACTCACTATAAAGTAGAGTCACTCTGATTCCAAATAAGATTAATTACTGTGACCTTACACCCCAAATAATTCACTTTTTAAAAAGCTTGTGCGTGGACACAAGGCACTTTAATGAGAACCTGAGAGTCTGAGTTCAAGGAACTCTGGCAGCCAGCCCAGATGGTTTGGACTTCTGCCTGGAGGGCAGCTCTCTCACATTTTAAATTTTACATTCATACACAAAGATTAAAACTTAATATTATAATCAGATTTGTAAACTGAACATCTATTTTAACATTAAAATAGGCTATACGCTAAAAGAAACAGACCAGGCTTCAAGGTGTACAGCCAGTTTCCATAAATGAAAGTCTGTATGGGCAGAGGCAAGGTTTCTCACCTCAACTGATTGCACAGTGTGCTGCATAGAGCATTCTACTTCTGTCTAGAAAATAGTTACCTATGATAGAATTTATTTCTTGTTTAAAAAAATAAAAGTAAATTTAATACAACAAAACATTAAAACTTGAGATTGAGTGAAGCTTCGTCAAAGTCGAGAAATGACAGTTAAGGTTGTGCAAACAAATGTAAACTTCCTTGTGAATACGCATTATAATACAGTCTTTAATTACATGATCAAACACTGTTTCATATTTAATGAAGGGCCCTGCCTCTTAAAACGTGCAGTGTATCAGGATGTGTTGTGTAGCAAATGGTGTTAGGGTATGAAAGACCCACACCTCACTGATTACTGAAGTTGGATGATGTGAAGTGAATGAAATAGGGGTTTGTAGTAACTACACTTCACTTAGGATAGGGAAAGAATGATGCTGCGAATTAGGAGGAATGGGTCAAACGCACTGAATGATGAACTAAAATATATGAGGCAACTATCTCATTCCCCAGCACCATCAATCCTGCACACTGAATGGGACAGAGTAGTGTGTAGTTATGAAACTAAAGACTATATGTTAATTCACATATACAAAGAGACAGCTAAGGTTATATAAGTAAACTTATCTTAATCATTCCCTGACTTTAAAGAACATTAGACTGCAAAGTGAAACTCTCAAATGTAGGCTTTTTGTTTGGAATATTAAATATAAATGCACACTCATTTCATGTTTATCCTGTTTTATTGCATCACTCTCTTCCTACCCCCAGATTTCAACACCCCTTCTCTGGCACCTGGTAGCTTAAGTTGCTGTTTATGTACACTACTAAGTGGGTCCCTTTAAGCCCGATACCTGAAATTGCCATTCCATGATATATAGGTACCGTATATACTCGTTCATTAGCCCGTTTGTTTATAAGCCGCCCCCCCCCCCCCAAGATGGTTAGGTAAAAATAACAAAAACTGTATGACCCTTTCATAAACCGACCCTATATTTCAGGGGTTGGCAAACTTTGGTTCCTGGCCCGTTAGGGTAAGCCTCTAGCAGGCCTGGACATTTTGTTTACCTGGAGCGTTCACAGGCACGGAGCCTCTCAGCTCCCTGCAGCAGTTGGCTGGGAACGGCGAACCGCAGCCACAGGGAGCTGAGGGGCTCCGTGCCTGTGAACGCTCCAGGTAAACAAAATGACAATGTATTAGATAGTCAATTAAATGATTCTATAGTTTAAAATCATCAAATTTTGGTGTAGACCCGTTTATAAGCTGACCCCCGCTCTTTGATGCGTCACTTTTTTACCAAAAATATTCAGCTTATGAAAGAGTATATATGGTCATTTTCTAACAGTGTCCAGCAAAACTAACAACTCACCTCTAATCATGATCAGCACAACTTAAACTTATCCAGGAAATAATCACCACAAGTAAATTCCTCCTAAGTGTCTCTCATTTTAGACCCACATTTATTTGGGTCTTACACCTTATGTAACTGGCTTACCCGAGTATTATTGTAACTTGACATCAGAAACACTGATGTTTAGGCCACACAACTGTGAAAGACAACCATGATGACCCATACACCTCCCTGGAGTTCCATTGACTCACTGAGTCATCATACATGCAATAAGGGTATTGTGAAAGAATGGGCACCTGATTTCTACTGCAACTACCACTGTGGTATTGTAGAAACTGTAATCAAGATATATTCTGCCTTCATATTCAACTGCACATCTTATGAATGGCTCACTCAAAAACTCCCTCTCCAAACAGAGAGAACATATTTAGCAACCTATTTTTCTAGCTAGTAAACTGTCATGCTTACTTACTCAAGGCTCTCATTCACCTGTGGGAGGAAGAAAGGGTCATGGATCCACATGATCAGTACTATGCCTCAGCTTTTAAACAGTCCCTTACTGTGCCAGACCTCCTTAAAGATAGGCCATATGGGCTCAACACCTCTGATACGGAGTCTCTGGGCTCCAGCACTGCTGCTTCTAACCATGAGCTCTAGAAACCATCTTGGTTTCCTTTCTCTCTGTTGCTGTCCCTTTGCCTGTCAGCCTCAGGTCAGAACTTCCTCTGTCTCTCAAAAAGCCAGCTCTGATCCTAGCCTCCTTTCACCTCCTGTTCTACTGTCATCCTCTTACAGGACCCCTGCTGAGTCATTAGGTGTCAACTGTTCAGTCACTAGAGTTCCCATTGTCTTTCCAGATCCTCCACTGGTGTAAGTTTCAGCCAGTCCTTAACAACCCATTCATACCACCCCAGATAGTTATATGACCCAAACAAACTCACATCGCCTGCTTTGCCGCAGGAGCATTTTAACCCATCTGAACCCCTGGATAGCAATCCCTAGTCAAGTCAGTCACAGGAAATTCCCACTTCATCACAGAAAGCATAACTGAGCAAAAATAAATTGGGAAGCGCAAAAGTGGAAGAGGCAGTTTCTCCATGCACCCCTAATCCTCCAGAGTTTACAGAAGTACCTCTACTTCTACTCTGTGGGTTTACGGTATGTGTGGGTGAAACACATCACTGTATACTACATTAGAACATAAAAACAGACATACTGGGTCAGACCAATGATCCATCTAGCCTAGTATCCTGTCTTCTGACAGTGGTCAATGCCAGATGCTTCAGAGGGAATAAACATTCTCCTCTTCTAAAAAGGTAATTATCATAGAAGTTCAGCAGAAGTTAAAGCTGCTAGAATCAGCCTCATCTTCCACTCTATGCCTTCACACCACTTGGGAAAGAGATATTGCCAAAGCATGGACAAAGAACCAGCAGCAGCACAACTCCTAAAGAGTTGCAGGTGTATGCATATATGGAAGCACTGCAAAGGGGCTGGCACCCAAGATCAGAACTTCCTTTCCATCGATACCCATGGGATCATCATGCTTAAAACCATGCCCCACTACCTCCTTTGCAAACTCAAGGCAACATTCATCAGAAACCCAGCTAACTTCACCTCTTCTCCACAGGTTTCACCACGGGTTTTCATGGTTGTAAGTTAGGGTCAATGACTGCACACACTTTGCTCAGACAAACTACTTATGATTCCAACAGACATTTTGCCTGAGGAACGAAATGCAGAATTAAGCTAACTAACACGGGACAGGATACAATGTTTTCTTATTATTTTACTGATTTGAAGTTCTTTGGTGCAATTGTTTTAGTTGATAGTTAATTCAAAATAATTTTTTTTAAACATTTATTCCATCATCACAGTGTTTTGAGAAGACATTTTACCTATTACAATGTGTGTACATTTTAACAGTTTCTAACAAGCAAATATTTTGATGATAAAAGGCTTAGTCTTAGTCATTCAACCTACAATTACATAGTGCAAATTAAAATAGCCTAAAAATACTTAAATAAATTCGACATGGAAGTCATTAGATATCATTTTCATTTTTCTTAACACTTAATTTCTAATACAAATACTTTTTCATGAAATAAAATCAAACCCATAGCTTCTTAAAAATATACCCATAGAAAACAACAAAATGTTTTCATTTGCACTCTTATTACTCAAAGATAAACGCTATCATTGGCACAGACCCAAATGTTACTCTCCAGGGTGTACATACCACTGAATAATTTGTTCAAATGTCAGTTGTAATTTTCAAAAATCCTTTCTTGCCTCTGAATCTTAAACATCTGTAACAAATACTTGTTTTGAGAGTGCTTTACATTCATGACATCTGACCTTTTGCTGTACGCACCACAAAATTTAAGTTTCAAATACCATGCAAGCAGGAAATCTGATCATACCAGCAGTAGCCATCTGCATGGTCCAATATCAAATATTAGTTCTTGGTTGCACAAAGTCATGTGTTACATATCTTTTTCCGTAGCTTCTATAATTAATTGTAATTTGCTGCTTCTAAAATGTGTTTCTTATGGGACATCTGGCCTTGAAACCTCTACCTTACCATTGAAAAAATACTTAGTGTCTGGGTGTTGTTTTTATATATACATAAAATATATAGATATATATGAGACAGTGAGAGAGAGAGAGCGCACTGCATGGGTGGCATAACTAGGACCAGGTTTTCCAAAACAAAACAAAAATCTCTAATTCCAGAAATAGATTGACTTTCATTACAGAACATTTATCATATAAATGTAATGCAGAAATGTTCTCCAATGTAATTACTTTCAGATATCTAAATATTGGTATCAAATATTAACAGCTCATTAAGCAAATTGTGGAAGTTCTATAGAAGATGTGTAAATCATATGTTTATTTCCCAGGACTCTAAACTAAATATAATTGGAGTATCTATTGAAATGAAATAAATGTTTAGACAAAGTAAGAAACCTAGAACTAAAACGTGCTTTAGTGTTGAAGTGTTCCAACATATTTGTTGATAGACAATGAATGCTGAAGTATGTCAAGATGCTACTGCATATTTCACAAAGCTCTGTACTTTTTTTTAAACTCATATATGCAAAATATAATAATATCCAGTTGCTGGTATGATACCAGATTTCATTGTGGTGGAATGAAAATTTTACAGACATGAAATGTTGTTATGCGTCTGTCACAAACAACTAAATAAAAAGCTTTTATAAGATACTAAAAATGTCTTCCAAAAAGACTTAATATTTTAAGCAAATAACTTATTACATCAAAATGGAAAAGATAACTATACTGCAATAATAGGAACTTTAATAAAGCATTCCTACAGCAATAACTCATCTCTTGAGGACACAGCCTAGTGATGCTCTATATAACTTAATCCAGCAGTGGGACACAACTTCTTGGGTGGTAAAAGCTGGAAGCACTTAGGATGCTATGTTGCTCTTGAGATTCATTTGCTGCCTAGTCATAGGAAAATTTTGGCAGAGAGATTCATTAACCTGCTTTTACACCTGCAGGAACAACACTACAGCAAATACAGTGAAAGAATAGAAAGCATCAAAGTCCTTGTGATATTACAATTACCCATTATTCATAATTGTTAATTATGTTTAACCCAAACATGGCCATGATTATTGCTTCAGTGCAGACAAAGACTTTTGGCCAGACGTGACAGACAAAACAAATTAGCATTCCTGTAATACAACATCAACTACTTTATCAGTTTTTTTTGAAAAACCCTCAATTTTAGCAACTATATTTTATATAAACTCATCATAGGCTTCTTACCTGGACTCCATCCTTTAGTTTCAAGATGCACTCCATTGTATTGATAGTGATGACAACTGGTTCTGAGCCTAGTTTTGTCCATGGTACATGGATTCGTAATTCATGAATATGTCCACTTAAAAAACTAAATGGTAGTTTCAGCTCCTAAAAAATATGAATTAACCAATTAGATATTAAAACTTAACTAAAAACAAAATCAAAATTGTCAAGGACACATTTGCTACTTTACAAAAAAAACTAAGAATAAAATCTTAAAAGTCACCTCGCGCCCACGCCCTCACCCTCGACCCCAAAAAAAATCCTCAAAAGTTCTTTTTTTCACCGTCAGTTATGTATGGCATAAATCTTGGCACTTTAGTTAACAATTGGTCACATGCATTTACTCGCACACATTTATTGTGCTTATGTGTTCAAAGGAAACATCTGGATTCTACTACGTCCCTGATAATTAAGAAAGGTTTAAACCACAGTCTCTTATATGCAGCTACAGTGAAATGCATCACTACTCTAGAAACATAACTATAGCATACTCACAACAATTAACAATGAAAGTTAATTATATTCATACACATACTGTATTATTTCTATAGTGCCTGCGGAGCGCATGGAGCCTTACAGATTAATATTAAGAACTGCATGGGGGGGGGGGGGAGGAAAAGAGGTCTCTGCTCCAAAAACCTTTTAATACTTCAACAGGAGTTGCAAGTGCTCAGTATCTCTTAGGAAAAGGCTCAAATCAGATGAAAGACAGCAAGAAATGAAAAACACAAAGATGGAGCAGGTACTTAAAGAATGAGGGCTATGGTAAAAAGAGTATGAGGGATGTTTTTATTATATATGTATCTTGTTGGTTCCTTTTAATATATAAAGTTGAGTTTGTACTCTTTTCCTCCAGTGTTAACATAATATTAGAGGTTAAGGGAACAAGTCAAACAGGAGGAAAGGAGGTCAACATGGGAAGACTAATCTAATCAGGCTACACCCCACACAGCAAAGATTTACTTTGTAGTGTATTTGACATACGGATGAGAGTTTCTGTACACACTGTATATACAACAAATCTTTGGAACATGGTCAGGATGAATTACATTCAGATATTTTTTTTAACTATAAGCATTTCTTCCACTATAATCTATGCACAAGATTTCAATTAATTTTAATTATATAAAAATTTTGAAGAGTCTCCATTATTCCATTCAAGATCATTTGGGACAAGGAAAAGACTGACATTCAAAGTTTCTCAAAGGACCACATTTTAATTAACTTTAACTCCAAACAAAGATCTACTTGTAAATTCTCAGAAAATTCATTCTATACTCAAAATGTTATAGGCCATTTTGCAGCCTATAACAAATGGAGCCAATCACTTTACATCAGCTTTCCAACAGCCCAAACAAGCAGGTAAGAATAAGAAGCACTATACTCTACAACAGCCTGACAAAATAAAAAATGTGTAACATACAGGTGAGGCTTTCACACAGGAAGATAGCAGGCCAGTACGAGCTGCAATTTAATTGAGTTGTAGAAGTAAGCTAGGCTTCTTGTCTCTCAAATATTTAATTTCTATGCCAATCATCAGTATAGCAATGTTTATTTAGACACTGATTTGCCTTTACATGTGGGAATTCTAAGTTTATTTTAAAAGACATTCTGAAATAGCTTTTTTTCATTATTTACCAGATGTATTTAACTCAAAGTCCCATTTGTGTCCAAAGCTTCCTACAAGATATGGAAAAATCCTTTGAAGGGGGGGGGGGGGGGGGGAACACTTCTGAAAGCAGGAAGTGGAGCAAAATGCAGAGAGACACAGATTGCCTATATACTTAGAAGGTAAATCAACCTTTCTGTGCCAAAGGAATGTTGATACAAATGTTGTCTGACATTATCCTAATTGGACAAATAATTGTCTCTGCAGTGATATAATGCAAACCCTTTGTTGTGGTACTTAAGAATGATAATTGAGGCAACACAGAACAAATGTGTGTGCCACATTTACTAATCTAACAAACATAACAGAGGCCTTATTTTTATTCCCCTTCCATTCTCATGGAATCTTTTCCCATTAAACTAAGTATTGCATGGAATGTTGAACTATACTAGATTACATTTGTTTAATACTTAACACTTACAGTGTTTTACAAATTTGAAGTACTATACAAACTCTAAAAGATATATGCTGTAGCTCTAACACAAGGTACATGTTCAATGCAGAAATTGTTGGGTTAGATTCTTTGGCCTGTGTTATGCAGGAGGTCAGACTAGATGATTTTAGTGGTCCCTTCAAGCCTTAAAAATCTATGAACCCTCAATATCCCCGTGGGACAGGTAGGTAAGTTAAGTATTATTACCTGTACTTCCATATTAAAATCAAAACTTGTCTTCCTCACATTCAGGACTCTGGTCTATAAATAATATATTACAGTGATGCCATACAATAGCCATACGATAATAATTAAGGCATTTTGTGTTTGCAGTTCCAAGATTAGGTTAAACTAATTTTTAAAGACAGTTTTTTCATATTTTCCCTTCATGGTACCGCTATAAGGTTGTTTGGGTGCTTTAACTGTGCATTTCTGTACCTTAACATGTTTGGATTTCTCTTAAGTGTAACCTTAACCGGATCTAAAAATTAATGGTAGCTTCAGTACAAGTGATCATGACTTGATCAGATTTCTAATGTGCAAACAGAATTATACACACAGACAGTCCAGACTGTAAACTACCTAGTTTGTCCCAATGCGGCATCTGCAGATGCTCCATGCTACCCACCCCAGCAGCAGCTTCCCTTCCCTGACCATCGCGCCGTCTACCTCCGCAACCGTACCCCTCCCAGTGGCACAGGGGAAGGCCGGGGACTACTTTACCCCCCAACAGAACCCGCAGCCCCTGTCCGCCTGGCTGGCCACCCCCCCACGAAGCTCCCAGGGCCTGCTAGGGCTGCTCCCAGCTGGCACAGCCTGGGGCTGTTCCCGGCTGGCACAGCCCGGGACAGGAGAACCAATCTGACACTCACGCATGGGGGTTAACGGTTAGGGTGGGTTAACGGTAAGACCAATACTTACCAGATAACCGGTTAATATTTTACATCCCTACTTTCAATACTTCTAATGATTTGAAAATATACAACAAATTTAAAACGTTATTTTAACTTTTAAGGGCAGATTTACCAATATACCAGAGAAGCACAAAGCAGTCAGAGTATATTGACCAGTTAAGTGAGGTTTACTGCTGCTTTGCATTGCCAAAGCAGCGTAAAACTATCAAAATGTAAGGTGAATCTGTCCCTTACTTTGCAATTGACTTATTGATTTATACAGCTGTCTCACTGAGACCAGCAATATGAGAAAGAGGTAGAAGCAGTACAGCCCCAAAGTCCCATTGCTTGTATGTGATTAGAGATCTCTCTGCATTTCTGCTTCAGTTCCCCAGCAGTGCTACCTTGAGCACAGCTGAGAGTCCTTTGAGCACAGACACCCAATCATAATTCAGCCACTGAACCTTTAAACAGCAGTGCAACTAGACCAAATAATCTATAAAGGACAGTCTTTTTGTTCTGTGTTTGTACAGTGCCTAGCATAGAGGGGTCCTGGTCCACGAGTAGAGCTCCTAGGTGCAATGGTAATACACCTCTACCCCAATATAATGCAACCCGATATAACACAGGGTCGCATACAACGCGGTAAAGCTCTGACACGCTGCTCTGAGCAGCGTGTTACGGGTGCCGGGCCGGGGCCGAGGGGTTGGATAAGGGGCAGAGGGTCTCGGGGGCGGTCAGGGCCCCCCCACCCCCAGGGTCTAGGAGGCAGGAGCTGTGGGGGAGGGGCAATTTTGGGGGCCCCGCAGTCCCAGAGTGGCCCGGAGGATTAGCGGGGGGCCGGGAGCAGCCCACTCTGCTTCCCTCATCCCGGCCCCAGCCATGTCGCTCGGGAGAGGCGGCTTGGGGGAAGGGATCCCCCCCCGCACTCACCAGCAGTCGCAGAAGCGGAGCAGCCCGGCCCCAGCCCGCTCCACTCCGCCAGCTCCCAGCCGCATTGCTCCGCTTCCCGCCGCAGGTGAGTGCGGGACCTTGCCCCGGCCCCAGCCGTGTCGCTGGGGCGGGGGGTTGGGGAAAAGAAAGCGGAGCAGGCTGGGGCCGCGTCACTCCACTTCCCACCGCAGGTGAGTGCGGGGAGGCGTCCTTTCCCCAACCTCCCTGCACTCACCAGCAGCAGGAAGCGGAGCAGCTCGGCCCCAGCCCGCTGTACTCCGCCAGCTCCCAGCTGCGGCGCTCCGCTTCCCACTGCAGATGAGTACGGGGGGCGTCCTTTCCCCAACCTCCCCGCACTCACCGGCGCCGGGAAGCGGAGCGCCGCAGCTGGGAGGTGGCGGAGTGGAGCGGGCTGGGGCCGCATTGCTCCGCTTCCCGCCGCTGCCGGTGAGTGCCTGTCAGGGGTCGGAGCAGTCAGGGGACAGGGAGCAGGGGGGTTGGGTAGGGGGTGGGATCCTGGGGGTGATTAGGGACAGGGGTCGCTGGAGGGGGCGGTCAGGGAACAAGGAATGGGGGGGCCAAAACAAGTTTGATATAACGTGGTCTCACCTATAACTCCCGAGGACCGCGTTATATCAGGGTAGAGGTGTACAAATAACAATAATACCAGAGAGAATGCCTAACATGTATCCTGTCTCCCTCACACTACTGACTCATTCAACCAATAGAAACATTGCATGCAAGACAGCTGTAAAGGGAAAGATTATGATTTGTTGAGTTTCTTCTGATACCACAATGCCCCCCCCACCCTTAAAAGTTACCTGAGCTATTGATTTCTATAGTGCCTATAGTAATACAAAATAGTTAATAACTTAATTTCAACACAATTTTTTCCACTATAATCTATGTACAATATTTCAATTAATTTTAATTATATAAAAATTTTGAAGAGTCTCCATTATTCCATTCAAGATCATTTGGAAAAGGAAAAGACTTACGTCTAAAGTTTCTTAAAGGACCACATTTTAATTAACTTTAAACTCCAAAGATCTACTTGTAAATTCTGAGAAAATTCATTCTGTACTCAAAGAGTGGGTGCTGCCATTTTTATAAGGATGCATGTATTTTTCATACCTAACAAAAATGCTGAACCTTTCCTTTAAGTGAAAAATGGAACTCCGGCTTAACTACATAGTTGCAAGCAGTGCCTGCATAATAATAAAAAAAAAAACAATACACGCGCTCTTGAGATAAATTGAACTGAAGTTAAATTTCATTTATATGCACTTATTAGCATTATTTACATAAAATTCTGCAAATTATTTTTAAAAAAACCTTAGGAGGGTGGCCTGATAGCCCAGGAGACTGAAAAACTCTCTTTGGGCTTGATCTAAGCCTTCCTGGAAGTCAATGAGAATCTTTCAACTGAGTTCAGTGAGTACTGGCTCCAACCTGGCATCGACAGAATAGATTCAGCACATTTCCTCTAGTTGCTTTTGCAGTGTACCTCCATCCCACTTTTTCTTTCGCAGACCACTTGAAAATTGCTGAGGGTCTTGGCGTACCACTTAATGAGCTTTCCAAATGTTGTTTGTATCGTTAGCTAACTATTGTAAAGCACTTTGGATAAAAGTGCTATATTAAAAAAACTAAATAATAATTAACATGTTTTTGTTCTACAAATAAAAGCACACAACTCATATTTTAATATCAGTAGTCTCTCCCCTGCTGTGGCAGCCACCGAGCTGGGGCTGGGAAGGAGGGGGGTCTCTCCCCGGCAGCCGCAGCCCTGGAGCTGGAGCAAGTCGCCTCTTTTTCTGGCCGCCACAGCCCTGCACGTCCCAAATTCCCCTCCACCCCCTCTTTTCACCCCACTGCCGCCCCCCACCTACCTCCTATTTCCCCCACCTCACCGCACTGGCCCCTCCCACCCACTCCCTATTCCCCCCAAGGCCACCATCTCATCTTACATGTTCATCTTCTCCAGGGTCCAGGCACCTAATTAGTGGAGCCACGCCTGCACGGCTCCACTAATTACGTGGGCGGCCCTTCATTCTCTCATGTACGGCTGCCCAGGTGCGCACCTTAGAAGGAACTATCCGCGGACCACCTGAATGAAGCTCGCAGACCACTGGTGGTCCACGGACCACAGTTTGAGAACCTCTGCTCTATAAGGCGGAATGTAGTCCATTTTCAATTCCCATTCACTCTCTGAATTCTGATGAGGCTGCCAACCAGAGTGTCAGTTATAGTTATTGTTTTAATGAGGGCACCTACCCATGTAAAATTAAACTAAGAGCACCAGGTCACTCATTTCACGTAGACTAACAGGTGTCAAAAAACTTGCTTTTGTTGAACTAAATTTTGCTTTCGGATAATAACAATAACTATATCCACAACTCTCAAGTCAATAAGAGTTGCATGTAAGTATCTGAGGCAACATTAGCTCCTATAAGTAAAATGACAATAGACTCCATTGTTTCCCATAGATATATACATATACCAAATATTAAACTCAATACTTACATGAATTTTCTACATCATAGTATCTGCGCACTTCGCAGACAATAATTAATGTGTCCTCACAACACTCCTTCTTACTATGATTATCCCATTCTACCAGTGGGGAATTGAGGCACATACAGATTAAAGACCCAGTCTTGAGAAAACATACACAAGGGAGCAATTTTGCACACATAAGTAGTCTCACTAAGCTCAATGAGATTTGCAGGTGCAAATGTTTGCAGGATGGGGGCCTACATAACTTGCCCACAGTCAAAAAGAAAGTTTATAGCAGAGCCATTAAATGAACCCAATTTTCATGGATCACCAGAAAACTATGCTTTCTTTCCTAGATTCAAGGGATTCTATTCCAATCCAACTACTTCAAAAAACATGTCCACTTACTATACTTAGTAAAAGTAATTACGTTATGGCAGGAATCACCAGATGGGATTGTTAAGCATAGTGTTACAAGTACACCTCTACCCCGATATAACGCGACCCGATATAACATGAATTCAGATATAACGCGGTAAAGCAGCGCTCCGGGGGAGCGGGGTTGCGCACTCCAGCGGATCAAAGCAAGTTCGATATAACGCAGTTTCACCTATAACGCAGTACGATTTTTTGGCTCCCGAGGACAGCGTTATATATCAGGGTAGGGATGTACATTAGAACGGCCTCACTGAGTCAGACCAACAGTCCATCTAGCCCAGCATCATGTCCTCTGACAGAGGCCAATACCAGGTGCCCCAGGGGAATGAACAGAACAGGCAATCAAGTGGTTCATCCTATCATCCATTCCCAGCTTCTGGCAAACAGAGGCTAGGGACATTTAGAGTATCATGTAGCATCCCTGCCCATCCTGGTTAATAGCCATTGACGTACCTATCCTCCTGGAACTTAACTAGTTCTTTTTTTAAGTCTTTTCTTGGGCTTGATGTACACTACTGACTTATGTCAGTATAACTATGTCGGTCAGGGGTTTGGAAAATTCACACCCTTGAGGGATGCCGTTATGCCAACCGAACTCCATAGACAGCGCTATGTCAACAGGAGGATTTCTCCCATTGACATAGCTACCACCTCTCCGGGAAGTGAAGTACCTACACCTAGAAGCTCTCCCATCGATGCAGGTAGCATCTTCACTAAGCGCTACAGAGGTGCAAGGAGTCTTTGAAGAAATGCTGTTTTGTTAGTTTTGTGATGCAGTTTCCTTTTGAGGGAGCTGTAGAAAGCAACAAGATGTTTTGCTCTCTGCCTTAATTTAACTGAAGTAAATTCTAGGTGCAGACCTGCTTCCTAGGAACCAGGCAGTTTGTGGGCTGAGATTCCTGAAAGAGCGGATTGCCTACATGCTGTTTGTGAATGCACCTGCTCAAGGACTAGAGTATACGGTGTAAATAAAAACAAGTTACCCAAAGAAAATACCCGTTGTCCACACTATCAATTTCTCCTTCAAAGGAAAACTGACCTACAAGGCTCTATCACTCACTGGAGAGGCAATACGAGTAGTCATCAAAGTGGGATACTTTCCAAGGAGAGAGCTAGTGAGCTGGTATTGCTGCTGAACCAAAATGGAACAAATAGCTGAGACACTAGCAGAAATCAAAGCACGCCAGAAGAAATTAAAAGACGACCTAACATAGTTTCTGGAAACTTCTCAGAAAGAAGTGAGGGATAGCCCAAAGGCAGAGATCTAACATAATCAGCTGGAAACAAAACCTCTGTTGATTAAGAAGACATGAAGGGTCAGGACAGATTTTGAAACCCAGCTACAAAACGCTTAGTCTGTGCTAGCAAAGTGGATTGAACAGGTGACCACTGACTTAATTACCATGGACCAAAAAGTTTTTCAGGAAATAGAAATAACCAGAAAGCTTTGGCCAACAGAGAACTTGCTAATAAAGCTGAGATGCAGCAAGGACTTCAAGGACTGAAAAACTGCTTTGCGAAAAAACTCAGGAGGGTGCAGACAACCTTAGAAGTCAGCCACTGCCATAGGAATCAAGCCAGAATTTAGGTAAAACTGGAGATTTCCAGTCTATTTGTATCCTACAGGAACTCTGATGAGGAAGAAACAAATGTTCAGGGCCTAAAATAAATCAGAAGTCCCACTATCATTGAGGAAAAACCTTCCTGGGAGAATTTCTTAGTTCATTTTACCATACCCCAAATGAATGGTTGGTGATATGAACAGAAGAGTGTTTGGGGATGAGGGTGTTCTCGCTGCTAGCTTGAATGGTGCTGTAAAACTTAAACCACAAAAAGAGAAACTGAGTTGGTACAAGCCTCTGATATGAAGTTTGGAGCCAGCCATCAATATGACCTGCCAGGGCTCAGCAAAGGGGTAGAAGAGACCCCATATGAACTGACAAATGCCCCGAGGAAATTAGATATGCCAGAAACAACCGATACAAGCAAGGATACCCAGCTGGACTTGGACTTGCAAACTGAGATCACCAAAAGGGATCAGACACTTGGTGAGGGAGGAGAATTTGCTACAGAACTACAGTCTTTCCATGCACAGCCCAGCAGAAAGAGGAAAGCTGCTACTGAAGAAGTTGGAAGCTTTCTGCAATGAGTCCCGTAAATTAAAATCTGCATCTAAATGATTGAAAGGAGGATTTTAATTTGATTCACAACATTTTGAATGGTTTTAAATATCATTAAATTCAGTTAGTAAAATAAAAGATTGGTAATATTTTTTAAAGGGAGAAGCAGTTCAGTGAAGTGCTGGTACTGTGAAATAACTGATCACTGAAAGAAGGGATATGCTCATAAGACGGCTGTCTCTTCAAGTACAGTGATTTGCAGAAATGCAAATGTTCCCTGTTCATCCACTAGAACAGGGGATGTGGGATTCCCAAAGCAGCTGACCAATGGGGGGGAAAGCTCCAAAGAGGTCTAGATGGGAACAAAACAGATAGCAAAAATAATAATGATTGTAAGTGAATACTGATATACAGATAGTATCTTGAACATTTTACTGAACTTATTTTAAACTGAGCCACATACACAGTAGCTACTGTTAACATACCTGTTCAAGTACATCCAGCTTCAATTCAAGTTTGCTAAGAACCACATCTCCTCCCCATAGTGACAGCTGCAGATCTGAGGGCTTCAAGTTCTTAATGTAGCGATTCACATAACTCATTAAAATAGGAGTCACGTAGGACTCTAGCATTGTGGAAGATTTCTGGATTATACACCAACCACTTAAAAAAAAAAAAAAAAAAAGAATCAGTAAGAGATCACATTAAAAATTAGCAGCATTAGTTAATGCAATGTATGGAAATGTGAAAATTTATTTCAAGTTTTGCTTACTAAACAGGGGTTATATATACTTAAAGAAAACATTTGAGACTCAAAATGTACATATATTAAATATTTGTGTTCATGAATTTCCAATCTATTTGCATTAGAACCAGTAGTAAGCTTGTACAATATATAAAAAATAAAGCAGCAGGACAGCATGCTTGCCATATCCTTACATAACACTTAACAGGAAAATAGTAATCTCTGGATCTACACAAATCCTGCCAATTTATAAACTCACCTTTTGCTGATGACAACAGACAGATTAGAACATTGGCTCGGACTGAACTGGCACCGATCTTATAATGAGTTTTGAACAATTTTTAGATATCAAGAGTGAAGTTCTATTTCCTACCACTCTTGGCAAACCAAAGTACTAATTGCATTTGGCATAGCACAGTTTCTGACACAGATAGTCACAAGACATGCACATCTTATTTTCATGACTGTCCAGCATATAACGCAATCTTATATTAGCCCACTTCAGTACTACACAAATCCTATAAATAGGCTTGGCATAATTTGATTTTTACTTTTTATAATTTTGATAGACAATATTGGTTTATTTTTAAACATTTTTCTCAATTGTTATCTATTTAAATTTTCACAGTAGTACAAAATTATGGGGGGTGAGTTAGAATAATTATTTAATGAAAAGTAGACATTCAGATTCAAAGAGTTAAAGCTTTATAAACCTTAAATTACAAATTCTCAACAACACATGTGAAACATACAAAGTAAACATCCTTAAACCAAACTCTAATAAATTCTCAAGCAGCATTTTTCTTACTTTGCCTGTCTGTAAATTTCTATTATTATGGAAGGAAATTTTTTGTAGGTTTGTCTACTGTGAAATTAACATTTCCTGACATTTACCAATAAAAATCTACCGGTAATCATTCCACATCTATATCAGGACATTCACCCCTCACTACCACCTGCCTTCAAAGCTCCCACCCTCACTATCACCCCTGGCTGCCCCCAACCCTCCCACACTCACCCCCATCTACCCCCCACCCTCCCACTCACCCCCATCATCGCCAGCCCGCAGCCCTTCCACACTCTTGCCCCTCACCCCTCCCTGCTTTCACCACCCACCCGCGCCTCTGCCTGCTCCCAACCCTCCCACTTGCCCCTCACCATCCCCTGCCCCTCACCCCGACAACCCTCCCGCTCCTCACCGCTGACTGACCCTAATCCTCCCCCTTGGGTAATGGTAAAAGATGCAGGGGTAAAGGCCCCCCAGGAAGAGATGGGGGTAATTGTGCGGGGGGTAAAAGCCCCCAACCCTCCCACACAACCCCACCCCCGCCTGCTCCCAACCCGCCACACACACCCACGCCCCCAGCCCCGCACTCGCCACTACCTGCTACCAACCAACCCCTTCACGCTACTACCACCCCGCCACACACCCCACCTGCCCAACACCCACCCCCAGCACTCTCACCACCCCTAACGCGGTCCCCAGGGCCCTCTCCCCGCCGACCCCGGCAGCCGGTCTCCTGAGCCCCGTCCCAGGCTAACCTGCCCGCAGCGCCTCACCTGGCTGGCAGCCGCGGCCGTTACCGCTCGGCCGGCAGTTCCGGGTTCCCCGGTTGGTGTCCTCCCTTCACGCGCCCCCCGCGCGTTCTCGGCGCAGGCTCGGTCGCGCTGCCCGGCCGGAAGGATCGGGCGGTGACACCGAGAGGCGGGAAGGCCGCGCGGGCCTCGCCTGGCCTCGGGGCAGCAGCTGCGTGTTGGGGGCTCAGCGCCGCGGGGGAAGACGATCGCTAGGGCAGGAGGTTAAATGGTGCCGGGGTAAAAGTCCCCCGGGTGGAGATGGGGGGTAATTGTGCCTGGATAAAAGCCCCCCCACACACACACGGAGAAGGTAGTACTATAACTTGGGATGGGGTTCTTATTTAACCTCGTTGTAGGCCGAGCCTGTTCATTTCTTGTCAGGAGGGAGGGTTCTGTACAGTAGCAGCAGGGCCCAACTGAAGGGAGAAAGAAGCCAGACACCCTTGAGCAGAAGCAAAGAGGGATGGACCTGCTGTGAGGGGGACAGGGTTTGCAACTGCTGAGTCTCCCCATGGCCATGTGGTGAATGAGACTGGAAATCTCGCCCTAGGACACACAAGAAAATCTTCCCTTCCAGGAGTTGCGCTCTGCTGCCCTCCACCATGAGGGAAGAGAACTGGGAGTGTGGGGGGATCCTCCTTTTTCCACCCCACTGTGTAAATTATTTAAAATACAGTAATTTTATATATAAAATACAGATAATTGAAGTAACCAGCCTCAGTTTTATGTATGATATGTAATCGATTCATTTTAAATTGTGGACTAAACAGTGATAATTTTACTGTAATTTTTAAGAATGGGGCAGTATTGAAACTACAGTACCAGTACAGCATTATATTCACACTTTGCTGAGGGTATTACACTCAATTCAATGGCATTTCTTTGTTTGTCTGTCCCTTCATAACATGATAACTTTTGAACACTACATCTGATCAATTGCAACATTTTAGGGAATATTCTAGGCATCAATGACCTGAACCCTTTTCATCTTCATGAAAATTGGAAAACGAGAAGAGGAGTATGAGGAATGAAGAGCCCCTGCATCTGGTTAGCAGAGCCAGCAGTTTCAGCTGCTTCTAAATTGTCTATAAATCAAAAAACCAGTTGATAGCAGCCATTAACACCTTCCAGCATAACAATACTACCCTCTCAGCTCTGCCCATCCCAATACAATTTTAAAAAGCTGACACACTGACTGATGTAGCTCCCAGAAAGAAAAGAAATAAAAATAGCAAGGGTAGAAGGCACATAGAGCCCCTGCCATAGGGGGAAGAATGAGGGACCCTTATATGGGGGAATTATGGGGCACACATAGCCCTGGCATAGGGTGTAGGGGGAGAATAGAGGAAAATGGTATGGGGGGACAATAATGAGACACAGTCCCTGGCATGTGGCAAAAGCGAGGAATAGGAAGGGGGACACAAAGCTCCTATGTGATGGAGGTCACACAGAGTCCCTGCTTGGGTTAGGGTGTTGTAGGGTGTCCCTGATATAGAGGGAGATGGGAGAATGGCACACGGAGTGGGAAATGGAGGAATGCAAGGAGCTCCTGGTGTGCAAATTGATCAACAAAGTGAAAGCAACAAAGTGTGACTAGTCACATGCGCATCTACTAGTTAAAGACGTCACTGGACTGAAGCACTCAGGGACTTAAATGTGGAGTAGACTTGGAATTTCTTTAAATCAGCTATACAAAAACTATCTGAACTTTGCATCCCAAGCAAGGGGGAAAAAATGATTAGGAAAGGCTCCAGCCACAGCTGGATGAATCATCACCTCAAAAAGATTATTAAGAGTATGTAGAAAGCTATAGGGAACGGAAAGGGGGATTGATCAGCAAAGAAAGCTACATATCGGAGGTTAGAAAATGTAGAAATAAAGTGAGAATTACTAAAAGTCATGATGAATTGCTCTTGCCAAGGAAATTAAAATATGAGGTTTTTAGTTATGTAATTGAGAATAAGGAAGGATGAGGTTCGGTTGCTATGCAGTGTGGATGAGAAGGAGATTAAAGTTAATCTAGATGTGGCCCAAAAATTAACTCAGTATTTTGCCTCATTTTTCAATAAGGATGATAATGTGAAATATCGGCATGAGGGCAGGATGACTTATGGAAATGAGTGTACAAAAATGGAAATTACCACATCTAAAATGGAAGAAAAACTTAAAAGAGCTTAAATCGGGTGGCCAGATTATTTCCATCCTAGCATACTAAAAGAACTGATACAAGAGATTGCTAGTCCAGTAGCAAGGATTTTTAATAAACCAGTCTATTCAGGGGTAGTACTCTATCACTGGAGAATAGCTAAAGTTGTACTTATATTTAAGAAAGGGGGGAAAAGTGATCTGGGCAATTACAGACCCATTAGTCTGACTTCAGTAGTATGCAAATATTTAGAACAAATTGTGAAAGAAAGAATAATTAAATTCATAGAAGTAAAAGAGTTGTAATGCAAAATGGATTTACAAAAGGTAAATCATACCAGACTGATCTGATTTCCTTTTTGAGAAAATAACTGATTTTTTTAGATAAGGGAAATATAGTAAATCTAATATATGTGGACTTCACGGAAGCATTTGACATGGTACCACCTAGGAAACGATTAGTTAGAAAAGATGGGTATGAGTATAAGAATTGTAAGGTGGATAAAGAACTGGCTAAAGGGGAGAAGGCCTTGGGTTGTATTGAAAGGTGAATTACTGGACTGGAGGAAAGTTACCGGTGGAGATTGGTCTTGGGACCAGTCTTATTCAATATTTTTATTAATGGCACAAAAAGTAGGAGTGTGGTAATGAAATTTAGTACATGATATAAAGTTGGCGGGCATGGTCACTACAGAAGAGGACTGGATATTATATAGGAATATCTAGGTGAACTTGAAGCCTGGAGTAACAGAAATGGGATGAAATTTACTACATTTAGAAATAGTACAAAATGCAAGGTCATGCACTTTGGGTCTAATAATAAAATTTCTGCTACAAGTTGGAAGCGACAAAGGAGAGAGTCCTTGCTGTGTTTTTTGATCATAGAATGACTATGTGCCACCAGTGTGATGTGGCTGTGAAAAGGGCAAATATGATCCTAGGATGAATCAGGCAAGGCATTTCCAGTAGAGATAGACAAGTATTAATGCCATTATACAAAGCACTGGTAAGAGCTCATTTGGAATACTGTATATAATTCTGGTCACCCATATTCATGAAAGATGAATTCAGACTGGAGCAGGTGCAGAGGAGAGCTTCTAGGATGATCGGGGAATAGAGGGCCTATCTTAGGAGAGGAGACTGGAAGAGCTTGTCCTGTTTACCCTCTCAAAACGAATGTTGAGAGGGGTCATGACTGTTGTCTATAAATACAACCGGGGGTTAACACCAGAGAGCACGAAGAGCTATTTAAGCTAAAGCAGGGTTTCTCAAACTTAATTGCACCGCGACCCCCTTCTGACAACAAACATTACTACATGATCCCAGGAGGGTAGCCTGAGCCTGCCCGAGCCTAAGGATTTCAGCCGCAGGCAGAGGGCCTGTAACCTGAGCCCCATTGCCGAGGACTGAAGCCCTTGGGCTTCAGCTTTGGCCCCAAATGGTGGAGCTTGGGCTTCAGCCCTGGGCCCCAGCAAGTCTAAGCCAGCCCTGGTAACCCCATTAAAAAGGGGGCACGACCCACTTTGAGGTCCTGAACCACAGTTTGAGAACGATTGAGCTAAAGTAAAAACAACGAGGAATCCTTGTGATACCTTAGAGACTAATACAATTATTTGGGCATAAGAGTGTTGCCACAAGAAGAGACGGTTACTCACCTTTTGCAGTAACTGAGGTTCTTCAAGATGTGTGTCCCCGTGGGTGCTCCACTTTAGGTGTTTGTGCGCCCCTGCGCTCATAGTCGGAGACTTTTGGTAGCAGTGCCCGGTTGGGTTGCACATGCGTGGTCCCTGTCTCACGCTGTTCCAGACGGTTAACTGATGCTGTGCGACCAACCCCCACTCCGTTTCTTCTCTACTGCAGAGACTGATTAAGAAAACTCCGAAGTAGAGGGGAGGAGGGAGGGTAGTGGAGCACCCACAGGGACACACATCTTAAAGAACCTCAGTTACTGCACAAGGTGAGTAACCTTCTCTTCTTTGAGTGCTGTCCCTGTGGGTGCTCCACTTTAGGTGACTTCAGAGCAGTGCCCTCCGATGGAAGGAGGGGGCTTTAGAGTAAACGTCCGAACAAGGGATCAGATGTTGCCTGTTGCTCTAAGGCGTAGTGCTGTGTAAAGGTATGGGCTGACGCCCAGGTAGCAGCTCTACAAATGCCTGTGATGGTAAAAAAGTGTGCAGGAAAGCAGTGGAGGTTGATAGGGCTCTAGCGGAACGTATGCGTGAATCCCCATGTGGGGTTGGCGGTCGCACTGATGATAGAGTTTTTTGCAATCGGAGAGTCTTTGTTTAGAGATGGCGCTCCCTTGGAAACGTTCGGTCATGGATACGAACAGTCTGGCTGCTTTACGGAACGGTGTAGGAGCCGCGCTCCCAGCGCTGTAGCTACTCCCCTCATGGGGGTGAATTTTTTTACAGCACTTGGACAGCTCTCTCCCAGCACTGGTGCCATTACTACACAGCCACGTTAAAATGCTTTAACATTGGTAGTGAAGACACAGAATCATAGAAGATTAGGGTTGGAAGAGACCTCAGGAGGTCATCTAGTCCAACCCCCTGCTCAAAGCAGGACCAACACCAACTAAATCATCCCAGCCAGGCCTTTGTCAAGCTGGGCCTTAAAAATCTCTCCCTGGGTAACCCATTCCAGTGCTTCACCACCCTCCTAGTGAAATAGTGTTTCCTAATATCCAACCTAAACCTCCCACACTGCAACTGGAGGCCATCGCTCCTTGTTCTGTCATCTGCCACCACTGAGAAGAGCCGAGCTCTATCCTCTTTGGAACCCCCTTCAGGTAGTTGAAGGCTGCTATCAAATCCCGCCTCACTCTTTTCTTCTGCAGATTAAACAAGCCCAGTTCCCTCAGCCTCTCCTCGTGAGTGATGTGCCCCAGCCCTGATCATTTTCATTGCCCTCCACTGGATTCTCTCCAATTTGTCCACATCCCTTCTGTAGTGGGGGGCCCAAAACTGGACGCAATACTCCAGATGTGGCCTCACCATTACCAAAGAGAGGGGAATAATCACTTCCCTCAAGCTGCTGGCAATGCTCCTACAAATGCAGCCCAATATGCTGTTAGCTTTCTTGGCAACAAGGGCACACTGCTGACTCATATCCAGTTTCTCATCCACTGTAATCCCCAAATCCTTTTCTGCAGAACTGCTGCTTAGCCAGTTGGTCCCCAACCTGTAGCAGTGCATGGGATTCTTCCATCCTAAGTGCACTTGTCCTTGTTGAACCTCATCAGATTTCTTTTGGCCCAATCCTCCAATTTGTCTAGGTCACTCTGGACATACCCTTAGATAAAGATAAGCTGGCAGAAGCTTAGTTTGGACATAAGGGAAACACTGATAGTATGTTAAGGGAAAGTGGGGTGATTGTCCTTTTATCCTTCTTTCATTTAAGAAGTTTTCAATTTGGAGTGTTGCTGGATCCTCAATGACACTTGGAAGTACAGGTGGCACCAGGGGCCCAAAGCATCATTTTACAACTGCATCTGTTTAACCAGGCCTTTGTTACCCAGGTCTTTGTATGCGGGGGGGTTCCCTGGGGAGCAGACACATGGAGGGTCATGTGGGGAGGTCACATGCCCCCCCTTGTGTCTCTCCCATGAGTACAGTACTGGCAAGAAATGATTTCTACTTGCACCACTGCGCGGGAGAGATCCACACACACCCCTCCTTCCCAGCTCAGGGGCTGCTGCAGCAGGAGAGAGAGAGGGCATATCCATCGCATTAGAAAGGTAAGACTACTGATAAAAATATGAGTTGCGTGCTTTTATTTGTAGAACAAAAAAAGTTTATTATTATTATTAAGGTTTTTTTTTATATAGCACTTTTATCCAAAGCACTTTACAAAAATTAGCTAACAGTACAAACAACATTTGGAAAGATCATTAAGTGGTCTGCCGAGACCCTCAGCAATTTTCAAGTGGTCCCCGAAAAAAAAAGTTTGAGAACCACTGGGCTAGATATACTTAGAGCTGCCTCAGCATGGTGTCCTTACCTAAATGACCTGGTGTCTCAAGTTGAGACATATTAGTGCACATCTTACCCTATTTGGGCCAGGTATACTCAGGGTCTTTGTCTGCTTCCACCAGTGGTTCCCTTGTCAGTGGGTTGTTCACTCAGTGGATCGATCAGGGCAGCTAGGGGCATCTTTGTGTGTTTTCTCAAATTTATAAGTGTTTGTGTGTTTTCTCAAATTTATAAGGGTTTAACACATGTTAAAACTGCTATAAAATAATAAGGTACATACACAAAATCCATTTACATAAATTCAATTTGCTTTTTGAATTATTATGGCCACTGCATTTCCCCCTCCCCCGCCCCCAGAATACTTGTGGGCCTGATCTTTCATTCAAATACCACAATGACAGGTGTAGTACTAGAGTTGTAGTGTACATAAAATGCATTATTCATCTTTTAAGAGTATAATTTATAAGTAAAAGATGGAAAGTGTGTATGCACATTTAATTTTTTAGGGTTAAAACTTACAGTACTTAAAGTTTTAGATACATTGGAAACAATGGAGTTAGATTACCATTCTTTCAATATTAAGGTTTCAGTGCATAAGAAATGTTTGGCCCATTTTCACACTCTATTGTTTTATGGAGCCTTTGGGTATAAAGAGGCATCTTTCATTTGTGCAACTAACTTGTGAATACATATAAAAACAAGCAGAGTCAGCCAAAATGATGTTATTCCTGGTTCCAGTACATGCAGTGTAAGTATGACAAATAGTTTTAAAACATATTTGTAAAGAAACATATAATTTATTACAACCTCCAGGCATCAGAAGATTTGTATGCTAAAAGTTTCATACAGATTTTGCCCGATTTTTGCTGTATTGTTCAAGCAAAAAAAGTTACTTCAGTAGCAACTTTCCACATAGCCTTCTTCTGAAACAATCCAGCTTTGAAGGTTTAAGGGGGAAATGTGTGATGAGAATAGTGCCCATTTACTTTAAGTGTAAACAGTATTTTATAAGTCAGTTTTGTCCTAATGTTATTACTTTTACAATCAGAAAAATGTGTTATTAAAAAGTAAGAAGTGAATGAGGCTAACGTTTGGTGTTGGTGTAGGAAACGGCAGCTACTTTTCGTTTGGAGACTGCTAAATATTCAGTTACCTATATTAGTTATTTATAGGGCTAAACTATCTTTCTCCACTATGCACTAGGATCCTCTTTTGCCCTGTGTTTATTTCACAGAGTTTAAGGCCAGAAGGGACCATTAGATCATCTATATATCACAGGCCATTAAATTTCACTGTGACCCCTGTGTTGAGAGCAATAACTTGGGTTAGACTAAAGCAGCTCAGTCCTCAGGAGACTAAGTGTTGTGTGCCACAGGCAGAGAACAGGAGAGACCAAAGAGCCACCGGTGTCCGAGGCCCCTGCAATGGCTGAAAACCTGATTAGGTGAAATATGCCCAGATGATCCTAGCAGGTGATCTGTGTTCTATGCTGTAGGAGAAGGCAAAAAAAATTTCAGGGTCCTTACCAGTTTGACATGGGGGGAAATTCCTTCATGATGCCAAATCTGGTGATGAGTTGGACCATGAGCACGTGACCAAGACACACCAGACATACATCTAGGAAAGAGGATTCTCTATACCACTGGTCCCATCTTTAGCTGTAGCTAATGCCTGATGCTTCAGAGGAAGGTGAAAAAAAACCCAGAATATATCTGACTACTTCTGTATTGGGGGAAAAAATCCTTCCTGACTCCTGCAGGTGACCGGTTGAAGCCCTGAAGCATGAAATCTGATTAGCTGGCCCTGCAGTTGGAACCAGAAACGTTTCAGCAGAAGCTACAATGCAATCCCTTAATTTAAGCTTTCTTTTCATCTAAATTAATATACAGCGATTTTGCATATTGTATAGCTATTGTGAAATAATATAGTGTTTATAGAAATCAGACTCCTTGAATTGATGAGTGAGGGAATTGCATAACTGAAAGGGCTTCACTTATAATTCAGTATTGAGCAGCACTCCTGCACTCTGACTGTCTGAGACAAATTCTATTTGAATAAAATATTTATTATTTCTACAATAGCCTTATGTGTGTCTGTGGCTTTACAGACAAAACATGGCCCCCACCCTGAAGATATTACAATCTAGTTCAGACTGTATAAGGACAAAGGACACATCAGAAGAGATGTAACACAGAATTATATAATGTGGATTCTTTAGGTGAGGCATAGTCATTGCTGGTACCTGAGTTGTTAATTACCACTGTTATTTATATTACTGTAACACCCAGAAGCCCTAGGCAGCATCAGGGTTCCATTGTGCTAGTCATAGTAAAAATGTATAGGAGGAGGTGGTTTTTCCTCAGAAGAATTTACACACTGTTAGACTATATTCTAGTTATGTGACTATGCAGGGAAGTAAGTCCCCCCCAAATCCCTGCATGGGTTCTTAAGACCTGCAAGGATCACAGGTGGGGGGTGGGGCAGGGGAAATGGAAGAGCAGGGACTGAATGCCTAATGCTCCCCACACTCCAGCAAACGAGAGGGAGGGAGCTGCAGAGAGTGGGAAGTGCTGCCTGTGTACACGGGGAGGGTTAAGGAGGAAGCACGCTACACCCTGAGGAGGGCTGTTGTACATTACTCCATCCCTAGCACAGTACTGCAGTTAGCCCTGCTCAGGACTGAGCCGAAAGGTCCAATCTATCCCTAAATTAAGACAAGACAGGCCAAGTGAGTATGACCACGAGTGATAGGGACACATGTTTACATAGGCTAGCTAAGTGCACATTTTGCAAGTTTAAGTCATTTTGTTAAAAAAAGTTATTAATTTTGCTAATAATTTCTGCTGGCCATCTGTCCAGCCATTATCAATAATTGCCATTTGTTTTAACTTTGACTTTTGTTTTTCATTTATGTAATTTTGTGTTAACATTTTGGATTTAATATTAATCACTGCACATTAATTTGTGTGATGGAAGTTGGAAAACGCTGATGAGACTTCAAAAAAACCCAACCAAGTTCACTGAGCAGACATTGCCCACTGTATGTCTTGTTATTTTTAATAGGTCAGAGCTGGACCAGGTATCCCATCTTTTTATTTAACCCCTGGACTGGTAATAGAATGTGTGTTCATTTTGGCACTAGCTTCTTACCTGAAAAAATGAATGGAATGTCATGTCATTCCAGATACAATCCAGTCACAATGCACACAAAATTTCAGAAGGTGCCTAGTATGTCATTCAGCAATGACATAATTAAATGTTTATATTCAAGTGAACATAATTAAGTCTTCTCATTTTCATACATCACTCCAAAGGTTCTAGGATACAGGCCCAGTAATGCAAGGAAGCAGCTTTGTGAGCTTGGTGCCAATCATCTACCTGAAATGCATTATGTACCCCACTATTCCTCCATTCAGAAAGACAGCCCTCTGCCCAAAATTTGGGTGGAGTGGAGTGGGAAGAGAAATCTTTTCTTACCTCAGACTACCAACAGTAGAAAAGTGTAGTTGTTGCAGTGTCGGTCCCAGGATATTAGAGAGACAAGGTGGGTGAGGTAATATCTTTTATTGGACCAACTTCTGATGATCAGAGAGACAAGTTTTCGAGCCACACAGAGCTCTTCTTCAGGTCTGGGAAAGGAACTTCCAGCGTCACAACAAAATACAAAATATAACAGATTGTTTAACAGAAATAGTTAGCACTTTTTGTAAGGGACCATTCAAGGTAGAGTGGCCCATTAACAACTCTGCAGCCGTAAGACAAAAAGAGGGGGTTAGTGGGTTACAGATTGTTGTAATAAGCCATAAATCCAGTGTCTCTGTTCAGTCCATGATTTTTAGTTTCTACCAAGACATGAGAAGTAATTCTTCCATTCTGCTCCGCATTGATAAGGCCTCAACTGGAGTATTGTGTCCTGTTCTGGGCACCACATTTCAGGAAAGATGTGGACAAATTGGAGAAAGTCCAGAGAAGAGCAACAAAAATGATTAAAGGTCTAGAAAACATGACATATGAGGAAAGAGTGACTCCCAGTCATGCCAGCCTTCATTTTAAATTTTCAAACAAGCAACTTTGTGTTTTCTTTTCATGCATGAGAATAATTCCCTGTAAACATCTGCAAAGCCACATCGTTGTTGTTTTTCAAAGCCCTCCTTAAAATCTCATTTGCAGTGAGGCCTACAAAAACAAACAAAACTAACATTTAGGCAACCAGCATGCTGAGACCATTGCCTATCATGCTGACCAATATTGTCTCTGTTTTCTTGTGCTTCCCATCTGTCTGCTGTATCCATCTCTTGTCCCAAGGAGTGTACAGTATATGACAAGGACTCACTTATTGTTCTGTGTTTGTTCAGTGCCTAGCACAATTTGTCCCTGGTCCATGACTTGAGCTCCTAGGGGCTATTGCAATACAAATAATAAACAGCAACAACTTGAGTAGCACTCCTCTATAATGAGAAGATCCAATTTACACTATTTGGATTTCCTGTTCAGTCATTTTTCTACCATGGAGCCAGGGATACCAGCAGGGTCCTGGAAGTACTACTACACCATGATATTCATCAACTAGAACAGGAGATTCCTTTCCCTTTTCCAAAATCATAGAAGCTAGAGATGGAAAAGAATCTCTACTGACAATGCCCTGACCTTACTATAAAGAGTTCTCTCCAAGAAGCACAGATGGACCCTCACACATGCCAAAGGCAAGTGGTCTGAAGCAGAAAGGAGAAATATAAAAGCCCAAGTGTCAAATTTTGGGTTCAACCCAGACCAAATCATCACTTGTCCCGTAACCCTGGGTGCCTTAAAATGCTCTGCTGCTGTGGCTCCCTGTCTGGATGCTCCCAGCCAGCATAAAAGCATGTACTAAGGATCTGGGTGTTGAGTAGCCCGGGTTCAGCAGCTCTGACTCCAGCAGCCTGCTTGTCGCACCACAGTCATTCTGACATTCTGGTCACCACCAGCCAAGTGACTCCAACACAACTCCAGTCCCGAATTTCCCCCAAACCATCTGCCCTGAAACATCCAGCCCTCTCCTGGAACATTCAGAGGAGTAATAAGGTCCGTTGCTCCTTTAAAGAGACAAAAGCACAGCAGCTTGTTGCTTTAACAAGTTAATAATCACTTCAAGTCAAACGCAGCACTGGGTTGATTTAGAATAAAAGTAAAACAAGTTTAATCAAAAAGTGAGTTTTTAAGAGATTTAAAATAGAAGGCATAAAGTCAGAAATGGTTAAAACAAAAGTGAAAAAATGCTTTCTAGTGTCTAAGACTTAACAAAACTACAGTTTTGGTCCTAGGTCAGAGTCTTACCACATCTCTTTCCAGCCAGGTGACTGACCATCTCCTTGGTCAGGATCTCCCAGAAAGTCCAAAGTGCTCGGTTCCTTTGTCTTCTTAGGTGAAAGATAACTTAGGGTTCTTTGCCCCTCTCTTATAATTCAGTGAACTTTCGGAATGTATCCTTCTCAAAGTTCAGTGCCCTTGCTTTGAGGAAAGGTGCCATGGAGTCTAATGGAGAAAGTCCCATGCTGGTTTCTTCACTGCTGGTGCTTTCTGTAATGCAAACTATCTGTCCCTGCAGCCTCCAAATTGCCAATGAATGGCTACCAGACTATGATTGCACCTGGATGGAGGTTTTGATCTTTCCTTTATCTGGAAAAGGCCTGTTTATCCATTCCCCAGACTTATCTGGTTCAAGCACATTTTAGTCCTATATTTCTTTCACATTTATACAGTCCTTTGAGCATTCACCATACATACACCACACACAAATATTAATGATCAGTGTGTTATGGGTTTTCCAACGATACCTTACATGACAACTATTAGATACAGATTATGACATAAGTGAATTGGGGTACACTGAACTGATCAGGCCAGCTGAAACTCACTACCTGATACCAGTGGAGCCCCTTGCCTCTGGCATTGGAATGCTTTTATGGTCACTTTTATTGGGTGTTCACCCCACACCAACCCTGAAAGGGTTAATGAAGCTGAGAAAGGGCCAGTTAGTGAGATAGACCACATATGAGGGGTTTAGGCTGGAGAAGCAACCCCTGATTGGACAATGAAGCTCAGCTGAGCAGGTGTGGGCTGGGTTAGTATAAAGCCAGGAAGCTGGCAACAGAAATGGCTGCAGTGAGGAAGTTTACAGCAACCCCCTGCTCATTAGAGAGGGCAGAAGGAAAGCCAGGGAAAGAGTAGAACCCCTGGGAGCCTGGCCCTGAGGGAAGGGTGCAGCCAGAAGAGAAGCGTGGATAAGAAAGCCTGTGGGAGGCAGAGTAGGAAGCTGCCCAGAGATAGAGCAGCAAGGCTGGGGACTGAGCAGAACTTGGCTGCATGTTGTAGGGTCCCTGGGATGGAATCCAAAATGGTGGGCGGCCCTGGGTTCCCCTACCAGCCACTGATGGAATGGCATTGCCTGAACAGCAGGTGAAGTGAGACTCTATACCCCGGAAGGCCAAGTCACGAAGAGGAAGCTACAATTCCTGGAGTGAGCAAGCAGCCACAGAGTAAGAGGGAGAACAACAGGTAGAGAGAACATAAGGGGAGGGGTCGGCCATGGAAAAGAGCAAATTCCCCAGAGCTGCTAGGAGGAGGTGCCATCTGCAGTGGGTGAGTCTACCCTGTGACAGTCAGACAAAGATAAAAGCAATTGACTTAAGAGTCACAAGACATCTAAACTCAAATATTATTCTCTCGCAGAGCAAAAACTGCACAGCAGTAGCCTAAGTGAACTGACCAGGGGACCAAAGTCTTCCATGCATTCTGCAGATCTCAGAATTCTGCACTGGCCAGAATAGAATTTGTAATGATCTCTGCAAAATACAATCAAAGGAAGTTCAATATGTAAATGAGGCTGGAAGAACAGGCAAACACAATCTCTAGGAGAGTGGGAGTTTAAACCAAAACATCCTAGAAATGATCTTCAGAGAGTAGGGAACATCTCAAATTGCCCTCTTCATGTCAAGCTGTAACAAGAAACTAGATCTCTATTTCCAGGCATTAGGACAAAAAGGAGCGGAGAACATATATAATCTCTTCAGCAGACCAGTATTGTCCCTTCCCATTCCCTTTCAGTCAGGGTAGCCCAGAAAATCAGGAAAGAATGAGATAGTGTTGATAGCTTCTTGCCTTCTAGTAGGGGGACACCATGCAGTTCATGCCCTTTCATAAAAGGATATTTGCTACCAAAATATCTCAACGCTATCTCCATGTGATTGAGGGACTGGGGCCATTTCACAGTAGCACTTCACTTCTGAACTGGTGGATTAATCTGTTATGAGAAGACAAAAATACAGAACAAAATATTATTTTACACATCTTTGTGATATTGTTTTAGCCTGCTTGGCTGTATAATCAATGACAGTACATTGGCTTACATTGTGAAGGCTCCCTTTAGAATCCAGAAAGTTAGAACATGTATTATTTTAATGAAAGCATAGATTGAAGGCTACAACAAAATCCACAGGAAGATCCTAAATCCTCCAACACTCTGGATTTTTCAACAGCCTGGATTTGGATTGACCCTAATAATGTGTATACTTAGCACCTAGAATCACATGTATAAGATCCATAGAAAATACAATTTACCAGCTGTGCAAGTATTTTTCTAATGACTCAGACTCTCTGCTTTTTTGTTATTATATAAAAAATTAGATGCTTTAAACTGAGCAGCATAAATTACAAAATTGCTTCTCTGCAGTAATATAATGTAAACTTTTTTCCTTTAGTTTGTATAGCTTAAAAAGGGACATAAAAATTTCATGTATCCACTGCACCTCCTGGACTTTGGTTATTCTCAATGGTGGGAGACATTCAGATTCTCATCATTGAAGATAAACTCTGCCCTTTCACCCTTTCTGTAAATGAAATAGCACCAGTTCTGCTGTGTCTGGAGGTATCTGTGCCCATTGAAGAGGGCCAGTATTTGCATCTAAATATATAATCGTTTTGGGAAACAACAAACAGTATACCTTGGTTGAGTCTTGTGAACATCCTATGATAGAAAATTCACTTAAAGGTGCATTTCTGAGGCAATATTTCAACAGGCAGAAATATAGATGAATGAATATATGGTCTCAAAGGACAGGAAGCAGTGTGTATGTTTTCTCATAATTAAGGGCCCAGTTCTACTCCCTAGGGCAGTGAGGGCAGGATCAAGCCCTACATAAAAACAAACAGCCATATGGGATTGAGAAAGCATGTATTGCATATTCATAATAAAATGCTCCAAATTTTAAATAAAAACACGCTTATCTGCAACTTTGTCCAAGACATTGAATAATGAGATGTACAACAGCAAAAACAGCTTTCAAATAGAAACAATAGATAAATGTTGCTATTGTGACCAGGTACCTAGAATGAACCACACTGAGAATACCATGCTCAGGGCAGACTGCAAGAAACAGGCAGACAATCCCCTAAAATTGGTGGTTTAGTCTATAATTAGATTCACCAAACCAGTAGCAAAAGAGCTTCTGTAGCACCACACTGGTTAACAAGAAGCCAAACACAGCCCTCCCCTTAGGCATTCCAGCCCTTGATTCCCATCTAGACAAATTGGTCTAATATAGTGAGCAGTTACTGAAAACCCAATTCACCAGATGTGAGCTTCTACCAATCCCAAAGGATCAGACACTTACCCCCAGGTCAATATATATTGCTGTCAGCCAATCCTTAGCAAACTAACTTCGAATTCATTAATAAAAGAATAGAGTTATAAATGGTTAAAAGACCATATACATGCAAATGATTGCAAAGTCCTTAGATCAAGATTGTAACAGTGATGGAATAGTCTGCTGGCTTGGAAAAGTCTCTCTGGTAACTTCCAAAAGATTCAAAGGTCCTCAGTCCACTGTTCAAAATACTCCTTTTAGTTGTAAATCCACAGTCCAAAGAATTGGAGCAGGAATGAGGCAAAATGGAGATGTCTCGGGTGTCTTTTATATCCTCTGCCATGTGCATGGAATGTTACTGTGCCAAACAATGCTCACAGCCCCTGTGTATGGAAAGTTACTGACAAAGATGGAGTCTGATTGAGGTGACATGTCCACATCACATGCCTTTACATGTTTTGCTGAATCACAGGGATGGCCATTGGCTCCTTGCTGTCTGAGGTATCCTCAGGAAGAGCTATCTAGAGAGTTGATTCTTCTTAATGGCCCATCAAGCTTGAATAGTCCATTCACAATGGGCTGGCGAGACTTCTTCTTCCAGTGATGTTGCTATGGGTGCTCTACTGTAGGTGCAGCAGTGCCCCCTGTGTCTGAGATCAGAGATCTTCATCAGCAGTGCCCACTGGACTGCACATGCACACCTCCCCCCTCTCACGCCATAAGCGGGATGTATATATAGTGATGTGCGGTTTGACCACTCCCCGGTTCCTTCTCTTCCACCTTTGGTCTGGGACGGAATCCACAGCAGAGACTGCTTTTCCCTTTGCCTCCTTATATAGTGCCTTACCTGTTAATTTTAGTGTAGTTTAGTACTTTCTTCTTCTTCCCTCTATCTCCAAATTTTTTTTCCATTTTACCTTAATTGTTACTTCTTAGCTTAGGTGTTTGTTTCCCTGCTTGCCTCTCATCTCAACCAGGAAGTTTTTTCCCTTATGCCCAGATCTCCTGGATTTAAGAGGTGTGTCTCTTGTTGGGTCACATTCCCAGTAATGGAAGAACACCTGCAGTGTATTTGCTCTCTGGGAGAGGAACACATCCCGCAAGTGTTCCCACTGACATGACTTGACTGCCAAGGCCAGAAAAGACTGGGACATTCAGTTACAACTTCTCATGGAAAAATCACTGCGACCAGCATCAGACCCAGGCCTGGACTCTTGCCTGTGTGGCTTTCATGCTCTGCGAAGTTGTCCGCGGATTCTCATTTCCCATGTCCCTCTAAGAGGGAATCATCTCTTTGTCACTCTGACGAGAAGAAACAGGCTCCCTCCTCACTCTCTGAGGCACAGCCTGCCAGAACACTATCCCCTGTGATGTCAGTTGCCTCAACATCCTCAGACATGGGACATAGCTCCTGGGCCCATCTGACCACCTCTGGTACCAGAACAAAACTACTATCTAAAGACACTAACCAGGCAGACCTACAGCCCTTGGCACGGTCTTCAGCTCTGGAGACCAAGACAGACCAACTTCAGGGAGCTACAGCACCAAAAATACCTCTAGGACCAACGTCCTTTACGGCACCAAGCAAGTCCTTGGCACCGAGCAAGTCTTCAGCTCCACCTGCTGGCTGCTCAGGAGACTGCATCTCTCCCTCAGCACTGAGCCATGCACCAGTGCCGAGGATGCTCCTTCCTCCTACCCAAGAATTCAGATGCCCTAAAGACCTACTTGAATCTGACATGCCTGAATCACCACTGCTTAGATATGACCTCCCCCCCCTTCCACCCTCCTCTCTGGACTTGCCTTTCTCCTTTGAGGACAGCACCCCCACTTCTCCAGTGATGAGGAAGAAGAAGAGGAGGCATGCCCCATCTCATGCAAACGGCTTCCTCTACACATCCTCACTATTCACAATCCACACCAGAACCCTGGTATGGACCACCATGGATGCAATCCCACATTGTCCATACTGGGATCCCTGGGCCATGTACAGGGCATTTCTCTTCTTCCCCTGATGAGGCTATCATGCCTCCACCTCCTACTGCTGATGATGACTTCAAGCATTTTCAAGAATTATTTCGCAGGATTGCAGACTCCCTCCAGATTCCTTTGGAGGAAGTGCAAGATCAACAACATAAACTACTCGATATCCTGCACACATCCTCATCCTCCACAATAGCACTCCTTATTAATGATGCCCTTCTCAATCGCACTAAAGTGCTCTGGCAGACCCAGAGGGTCCATCCCTCTGACTTACAAATGGGCAAACAAAAAATATTATGTTCCCGCAAAAGATATGGAATTTCTTTTCTCTTATCCTACTCCAAATTTCTTAGTAGTTAATATGGTGCAAGATAAAAGGGCCCCAATATCAACCTTGATCCACCTATCAGGTTCTTGGTAAAGTGCGCACAGTTACACATGCAATGTCTTCAGGCTTGGCTATGTACAGTATATATACCTCACAGGCATAGCCTGCACAAACTCTTATCCATGCCCACGAGGGTAAAGGACTCACTACTCTGGTGGACACAGCCCAAGAACATTTGTGTCGGGGTTCCTTTCCTTCAACTGGCACCCACCATGATTCTAACAACTGATGCCTCCTTAATCGGTTGGGGAGCGCACCTTCACACTCATACCGTGCAGGGCAGATGGTCCTTAACCAAATCCACCCTACACATCAACCTCCTGAAGCTACGAGTGGTCCACAATGCCTGCTGACATTTCCTCCCAGTGATTTCACATTGCACCATCAGAGTCATGACAGACTATATCGCCTGCATGTTTTACAAAGCAGGCAAGGCGGATCACGGTCCCAGTCTTTATGCTTAGAGGCACTGAAATTATGGAACTGGTGTATCCAACACGACATCACCACCTCAGCCACATAACTCTCTGGCCATCAGAACACCACTGTGGACTCATTGAGCAGGAGATTCTCCCATGAACACAAGTGGGAACTGGATACGTGTATTCTTCAGATAATCTTCAACTACTGGGGATTCCCCACCAGAGATCTTTTTGCCACACCACAAAACGCCTGCTGCCCTCAATTTTGCTCAAGAGTGGGACTGGGAAATAGATCTCTGGGAGACGCATTCCTCATCACATGGGATGCACCACTGCTCTATACCTTCCCTCCCTTTCCCCTTCTTTTTCAAGTACTCCACAAGATACAGAGGGACTGAGCCCATGTCATCCTTATAGCTCCAGCATGGCCACGAGAGATCTGATATACTTACCTCTTTTGCATGATGGCATGCTGATCGATCTCTCTCCATCCAACTCCGTGATTCCTTTCACAGGATTCAGGTCGCATCCTCCACCCCAATCCACAGCTGCTCCACCTGAAACCATGGTTCCGGGATTCGTTAATAACCTGTTCAGAAGTAGTTAAACAGATACTCTTGAATAGCAGATGCGACATGACTAGATGCACTTATCTCCACAAATGGACTAGATTCCAATGTGGTGCTCCTCCCATCACTGGGACACAATGAGCGCTCCACTACTACTTATCCTGAACTATACTTATACCTTAAACAATTGGGATTATCCACCAGCTCCATTCATGTGCATTTCGCAGCCATCACGACTTTTCACTGCCACATAGATGGCCACTCCATCTCCACACACCCACTCATGAAATGTTTCCCGAAGGGCCTCCAAAATCTTTACCCTCACATACGGGATCCAACCTCAGCCTGGGACCAGGCCTCATCCAATGCTCTCTTACTAGACCTTCATTCGAAGCAATGGCAACATGCTCCTATGTTCATTTAACAATGAAAATGGCATTTCTTCTCACCATCACATCTGCCAATGAGTCGGTGAAACTGGAGCCCTTATGGCATATCCCCTATACACAATTTTTCATAAGACAAAGTTACACTATGTCCACATCCCAAATTTTTACCCAAGGTACCATCCTCTTTCCATCTTAATCAACCTATCCACTTTCCTTGCTTCTTTCCAAAGATTCATGGTAACCGACAGGAGGCAGCACTGCACTCCCTGGATGTCAGATGAGCATTAGCTTTCTACCTGGACAGAACTAAACCTTTCTGAAAATCACCATGTTTATTCCTTTCAACGGCCGAAAGATCCAAGGGCACAACCATCTCTAAGCAACACCTTTCCAAGTGGATCTTGCAGTGTATACATCTGTCCTACCAACTACACAATCGACAGCCTCTTACTGGAATGAGAGCACATATCACCCACTCGTTCTCCACCTCCATTGCTTTTCTCAATCATGTCCTCATTGCTGACATTTGCAAAGTGGCCACATGGGCATCAGCTGACACTTTTGCCCATCACTACGCCATTACTCGCGCCACCACTGCAGACACTCTCCTAGAGCATACTGTTCAATCATCTTCAGTAAATACCACTCTGAAGCCCCAGTCTTTCAATTAGGGGCACTGCTTTTTAGTCACCTACAGTGGACATAGGGACATCACTTGAAGAAGAGAAGGTTACTCACCCTGTGCAGTAACTGAGGTTCTTTGAGATGTGTGTCGCTATAGGCGCTCAATTACCTGCTCTCCTCCCTTCTGGTTCGGAACTGAAACATAAGCTCTGTGGCAGAGAAGGAACTGGGGAACGGTCAGACCGCACAGCACTATATATATTTCCCACTCACAGTGCGAAAGGGGGGAGTTGCACATGTGCAGTGTGATGGGCACTGCCGAAGAAGATCTCCAATCCCAGATGCAGGGGGCACTGCCGCACATACAGTGGAGCACCCATAAAGACACACACCTCAAAGAACCTCAGTTATTGCACAGGGTAAGTGACCTTCTCATTTGAGATACCAATACATAGCCAATATTCATAACTTCAGATACAGTGATGATACATGGATTTAACCAGGATAATCATACTTGACAGATTGTAACTTTTCCATTGACACCTTATGATACACTTTGTATAAGATTTGTTGCAATTGTGTAACAGTGGCAGCAACAATGATACAAATGGTCATCTTCAATCATACAGCATATCCCTTAGTAAAACAAAATTCTATAGGCAGCGGATCAGCAGTTGTGGCTGGAGGCGGCGCAGAGGGCTTGCGGTGGTGCCTCAACTTATGCTCCATGAGGGCTTCTTAGGAGGTGGAGCATCTGAATCGGCACACGATTTCTCGCCCAACCTGACGCAGCTCGGGAAGGCAACATTGTGCTTAGAGCCAGTCCCTGTCAGGGATCCACCCTTATGCTTACGGCAGTGCTTCTTATGTACACAGTGCTCCTGCGGTCGCGGCCGTACCAGGGGCACCAGCATGCAAGAGGGAGCTAGGGGCATGCTCACTGGTGGTGACAGGTGCCACTCTGGTGGATCCGATCTGATTGCGCACATGGGCGCATAGCCTCCTCCATCAGATACTTGTAGAGGCAGAGTTCTCTGGCTTCCCAAGTGCGAGGCAGGAACGAGCAGCAGATGGAGCAGTGGGCGATGATGTGGACTTCACCAAAGCAGTAGAGACAACATTGGTGCTCATCGCTCACAGAGAAGGAGCATGGGCATGAAGCACAGTTTTTGAAGCTGGCCTGCTGGGACACAGTCCCTGTGAGGGGTCACCCCATGGTAACAAAGTCCAACAAGAGAGCAGATCTAACCATCTAACTCTAGGCAACTAGAAAAACTATAAAACTATGTACAACAGCAGGAAGAGACAAAGAGTTCTCTTAGGAAGCTAAGAGCACCGAGGAACACGTGTTCTGACTCTGGCCATGTGGCAGTAAGGGGGAACTGGAACAGCGTCGACCTGCACAGCCTCTTAAAACCTCAAACATATGTGCAGGTCAATGGACACTACTACAAAAAGTTCCAGCTCCATCGCATGGCACACATATGCACACACATCTGCAATCCATATAGGGACCATCACTCAAAGAAGAAAATGTTCATACATCTTTATTTTTTTATATTGTATTCCAGAAACTTCTTTCAGGACACATGAAATGTTTTTTTTTTCCTAACTACAAAATGTTTATCAAGATATATTGCTATACCATATAGGATTTGCTCTGTTTATATGAGGGGGAAAATAGTTCAGTGGAACAAGTATTCCACAGGAGGAATGGTGTTTGGAGTGAATATAAAAGTTTAAGGGAAAACTGTTCTTCTACTCAAAATTAAAGTCAACAACACCTATTCAATATTTTATTATAAACTCATTCAGAACCCCAAAATACTGAAAAGATCCTCCACTACAAGAAATATTCACATCACTGTTGGGTTAGAAGCTAGCTGTAGCAACTCGAGCCCACAATTTTTTTTTAAATGTACTTTTGTATGAGTATTTTGCAACCTCCCAAAAGACCCCATGTCTGTTTTATTTTGAAAAAAGCCTTATATGTACTTGAAGGTGGGGGTCAAAACTCACACTACAGAATGGTTCAAAGCATAAAAGTAAGGAAGCCCTTCCAAAAATTTAAATTATTGTTTCCACTACAGTGTAAAATATAACCTCTTCAGGTTAAATCTAATCCTTAACATACATAAACTTATATTTTAGTGTAACTTAATATTTATTCAAACATTTATTTCATGAAGAAAACACATACAACCTCAAGAACCTGAGTTACAGTCTTTCAGTCTTATATAAAACTGGCTTGCTTGCAGTGGGGAGGAATAGTTGAAAAATTACAGTGGGTACTTTGTTTATTGGGATATTTTATTTTTTTGCAAACATTGACCTTTGATAAAAACAAGCAACAGTTAAAACCAATAAAGGAAATTTCCAATGGAACAAATATAGATTGGTGAAATTCAAAATGATCAATATCAGTCAATCAGAAAACAAGTGGATAGAAATAAAAAACAAAATTTCTGAATTCATTTTCAAGTCAGTGGTCTAAGCTTAGTCTGAATTTATGGAAATCCCAGAGACTGCGCATAAGATAAAACTGTGTGCTTTCTTGATCACTTGATATTAATATAGTACTTTTTGCCTGAAAGGACAAGGAAATAATCTGTCTGAATATACAATAGCATCGAAAAATCTACCCTGGATATTTGACATAAGATTTGACCATACACAAGCAAGGCTTCCTTCTGTTCATTTGTTGATTAAAACAGTTTTTCAAGGAATTATTATCCAAATAAGGCAGACTCGAAATCTCTGCTCACCCCCCTAGCCATTCAACAGTCATATTAAGGTGAATTTTAGCATTTATGTACTAGCGTTAGTAGTAGCATTAAATAGTTAATCAGACGGGGCAAATCTTCAACTTGTGTAAATTATAAATGTTGAGGAGATTCTCCAACCTGCCTGGTAAGTACTAGAGGTAAGTGTTATCCCCATTTTACTAGGAATGAATGGTCATGACTTGACTTAGTCCAAGAATCTGTGTCAGAGATATAGATGTAGTTTGATTTCTATATTGGGGGGGGGGCAGTTCCAGTCAGGCTAATGGGGACACGTGGGGGGAGGGGTAAATTCTGTGCCTGAGGCTTGCAGTCTGGGGGGTACTGCTCCCCCAAACTACACCCAGGGTCAGAGACAAGATTAGAAAGCAGGAGTCCTTTGTTTTCAGTCATGTGCTTAAATTAGTAGACCAGGCGCCTCTCATGCTATTAGACTTTGTGGCCAGAGGTCATACTTGCTGTTATTTAGCTGCACTATTTTCTACCATTGTGAACTGATCTGGGTGCTATGTTTTAGAACTATGCAATATTTGCTCACATACATATAACCTATAGACAACAACTACACCTAAGAATTAATTTTAATCAAAAAGACACTCAGATAATGATTCAGACAGGAAACCAACTTTGCAGGCAATATATTCAACATCTGAAACAAACTGCATCACAGCTGACAATAAGCATTTCACTGAGATCTACCTATTATGCATTTGAACAAACAGAACTAGCAGGCCCATCTGCAATAGTAGCACCTGATGATACAGTAGGGTCTCCTCAAATCAAGGTAACTGTGTCCACGTCTTTCATGATGAGTCCCAAAAATGAACCATGAGTGACTATAGGAAGGTCTGTGAATAACCTGTCATTTTGGGGAAAAATCAGTGACACTAGTGATCAGTTTACACTGGTTTAAGTTAGTTTACTCTTTCAAAGCTCTTTTCAAAATGAAACAGACAAGAAATACTATTTTAAAAAATGAAAGCTGAAATTAAACTTTATGTTCGTAGGCCCACCAAATCCATGAAGGGAATTCAAGGACCCCAAAGGCCAATTTTCTCTGAGTATAGAGGGTTTCATACTCCAAGTTATGTCAGTGCAGAACTTTTCTTGAGCAATAATTGCCTCCAAAATATAGAATAAATATAATGTTCAAAAACCCCTTATTGTCAACAGATCAAAAAGCTACAGTAGTTGCTGTTTTGCTCTGCAACTGTAGAGGCAAATGCCAACCAGGAGAGGGAGCACGAGTCAACTATAAATCTTATTTCCCAGGGCTGTATGTTGCTGACAAATACAACCATGTTACCAAAAATAAACAAGGATAAAAATCAATCCTTACTTAATAAAACAGGGCAAAACTGATCAGGAAAGAGGTGAACCATTTACTTGTTCCAAAGAGATGACCTAATTAAAGCATTCCTAATTTGAGAGTATCTGGAGGTTTGGTGTGCTCATTACACAAATGAACCCTGCATCTTGTGTTTTGAAGATGTGCATCATCTAGACTATTAGAGAGATTGCCAAACTTCTTTTGGCTTACCATGATGTGTCCACCATTTCTTGATACCTGAACTGGCTTTTCTGGAAGCAGTTTGTTTAAAAAACCTCAGCCAGATTCTGCTCTGAGTTACAACAAACATATCCACTAATATTTACAATTACTTTCCAGGGACAGTTTTCCAAAGCCTGGCCTCTAGCTGCTGGGCAATTAGACTTGCATGTTAGTACATTTTATTTCTTCATAGGCTTTCCCCATTCTTCTACATCCTCTCTGCATACGCCTCCCCCCGCCTCCATTCTTCATGTTTTGAATCCCTCTGTTTGTGCACTCCTCCCTCGTAAGGTCAGCCTTTGGGGGCAGGCAATCAGGGCAGCCTACTGAGGGCACCAAATCTCTGCTCCCCCAGGCTTCTCTTTCCTGTGACAACCTCTTACAATAAGATTTCCTTTTTCCTGCTTCTCTCATAGGGTGACCAGACAGCAAGTGTGAAAAATCGGGACGGGGTGGGGGGTAATAGGAGGCTATATAAGAAAAAGACCCAAAAATCGGGACTGTCCCTATAAAATTGGGACATCTGGTCACCCTATTCTCTCACTACTCCTTCCCCCAGGTCTCTTTCCACCCTGACCTTTTCAGCCTCCAGCCTGCACAGACAAGATGCGGGTTTTTAGGGCTCCAGCTTCCTGCAGCTTCCCTGCTGCTCTCGGTGCGGTGCCTTCTGCTCTCAGAACAACCAAAAGGCAGTTGGAAGGGTCAGGGCTGGAGCTGCTGGAAGGACAGCTGAACAGAGGGAGAGCTGAGGCTGTGCTTAGAGTTGAGCAAAATTTTTGTACCAAAACTTTTTTCAGCCAAAAAAACCTGACCAAAGTATTTTGTGATTTTGCTGAATTATTTCACTGGAGTCGGGGGGTGGGGGTGGGGAATACTACAAAAATTCCCAAAAAACCTAAAACATTTTGTTTTGACATTTTTGAAATTAAAAGTTTGGAGATTCTTATTTGAAATGACTTAATTTTGAACTTTCTTTAGATTTTTTTAAATTTAAAATGTAAACAAAAATACTCAAATTTAAAACATTTCATTTTGGGTCATATAAAACATTTAATTCAACCCATTTTTTTTTAACTTTTCAATCCACCAAAAATTTTGAAAAAATTCATTTTCAGGTTGACCAGAAACAAAAGTGGTTTGATTTTATGTAACTGGCAGCAGAAAAAAAAATCCACTATTGACACAGCTCTAGCTATAGCACAAGACTAATTCTGCCATCTTTTTCTGTTTCCCTGGGATGGTGGCAGCTTCAGACAGCTATGTTTGCACTGTTTGTGACAGCTATGGTTACATGATGTATCCTGTTGGACTTCAGTGGAGTTACATGAATGTAACTGGGAAAATGTGGTCCAACCAAATGCTATTTAACTCCTAATCCCTTCTTCTCTAACGGCATTTCTCACATTTCATCCTGCAAGGAAATTCTATCCTTACAAAGCTCACATGGACTTTTCTTTCCCTTACGGGGCATGCTACTGAATGCATCTTTCCTTAACAGAACCTGGTCCTTCATTAACAGTGAGGCAATATGTTCTGCAGAGAGTCACAAACATTCAATACAGTAGCTGGTGAGAAATTAAAAGTGAGCACAAGCTTGTCAGGGATATTATGTCATCAAATAAGCCTGTGGTTAACATTTAATATTCTCAATCTCTTCTCCTTAGTCAGTTTCTTAATAATACAGTTGTAATTTTGTATCAGTTATGTAAAACATTTTTGGTGTACTTCAGTGCCAAGCACAGTAGATTAACATAGAAACTACAAATTAAAAAAAAAAAAGTAAACATTAAAATGTAATTGTTACCAAGTTGGGGGTGCATGGGCAGATTTTTAAGTAACTGTGCATGCAATTACTTTGACTGTAGATGTGTCACATAATTGGACATGTAAATTAAGTAATTAGGTGTGAAAACAAGTGCACATTTTTCATGTTCACTTTTCTGAAAATCTGTCCTACATGTGAATTTCTCAAATACATTCACTGAAGTAATTCATACTGAACCAAAAATCACATAGCTCTTCATTCACAATATTGAAGACAACAGGACAGACATAAATTACATTTTGCAGTGTAGTTGTAGCCAAGTTGGTCCCAGGATATAAGAGAGACACGGTTGGTGAGGTAATATCTTTTATTGGACCAACTTCTGTTGGTGGAAGGGACAAACTGCAAGCTTAACAGAGCACCTCCTCAGGTCTGGAGAAGGTAACTAGAGTGTCTACCCTAAATACAAGGTTGGACAGATTGTTAAGCATAAGGGTTAGACACACTGGATCATTATACCGATTACTTCAGGGGAAAAAAATCAACTGTGAAATCCTCAACAAACATTACATCCACCATAATCTCTTCACTGCTGAGAAGACAACTATACAGTCCCTGAAATCCAGCCACCAGATAGTGATCAAACCAGCAGACAAAGGGGGCGCTATCGTAGTCCTTAATTGTGATGACTATCTTAATCAGGCCAAGAGACAACTCTCTGACACCTCCTACTATAAAGAACTCAAAGAAGACCTTGAACCACAATTCACACATGAATTTAAAGATACAATCAAATCCTTTCCCAAACAACTCCAAGAAAAATTCTACAACCTCATCCCCCACAAACCCACCCCAGGGACCGTCTACAGTCTTCTAAAAATACACAAACAAGGAAACCCAGGTAGACCCATCATATTTAGCCACGGCTCTCTATCAGGACTCATAGAAAGCATCCTCAAACCACACAACACACAAAGGGCCAATTTCCTCCAAGACACTACCAACTTCCTCCAGAAACTGCAACATTAACAACCTCCACAGAACACCATCCTTGCCATCATGGATGTCATCTCCCTGTACACCAACATTCATTACCATGACAGCACTGCTGCCTGCCTCAATACCTACATGATAATGAACAATGCTCAGAAATCCACCCCAAACGTATCATCAGTCTCCTCTGTTTCATCCTCACTCATAACAACTTTACATTTAACAACAAATACTTTGTCCAAATCATGGGAACAGCCATGGGTACTATGATGGCTTCCTAATATGCCAATCTCTTCGTGGACCATCTTGAGGAAGAATTTCGTACCACAAAACCAACGCTATACCTTGGACACATCAATGATGTTCTCTCCCTCTGGACAGATGACTTAAACTCCCTCTTAGATTTCCACCACTACTTCAATAACCGCCACCCATATATCCCCCTCTCTCCAGAATATTCCTGCACCAGCAGCAACTTTCTGGACACCACAATCAACTTCAACAATGGAACCCTACAAATGACTATATAAAAAAAAACCAAACATGGATCACCAGAGTTACTTCCACAGATGCAGCAACCACCCTAGACAAACCAAGAAATCTGTTATTTATAGGCAGGCACTCACATATCACAGAATTTGCTCCCAAAAGAACGTATGGCATACATACCTAATCAGACTTAAAACTGCCTTCACCAAGCAGGGACACTCCATCAGAATAGTAAATCACATCATGGAATGGGCCACCCAAATACCCCAAAAGAACCTGCTTCAGTACAGAAAATAAAAAACAAACAAACCACCACTGGCCACACATCCCCAGTTGTCACAAACCATCCCACAATGGAACCCAAACAGGGTATAATCAAATTGTTACAACCCATAGTTGATGGACATCCTGAAAAAAATCTTTCCTTAAACCCCTCTTTTGGCCTTCAAACAACCCCCAACCTCATCACCAGAAGGAAGCTCCCCACAAACAAGGACACAAACTGAAAGTGGCACCAGATCAACAGATGCAAATCCTGCAGACATATCCCACTTGCTACAATGATCAATAGCTCCCACAACACACATTTCAAGATCTATGGCTCCTACACATGCCTTCTCCCAACATGTGGTGTACCTCATCCAGTGCATCAAATGCCTCAATAACTATGTGGGTGAAACCAGATATGCTTGCAAATGAATTCACACCAAAAAATGATAAAAGACAAAAGCACATTTGGGTGAACACTTTACACAAAGTGATCACTCCAAATCTGACTTCTTAGTCCTCATTCACAAAGGAAACCTGCACAACATCCTCAAAAGATGAGCCTGCGAACTTAAATTCATAACTCTGCTGGATACTAAAAACCATGGACTTAACAGAGACACTGGTTTTATGGCTCATTATAACAGTTTGTAACACACCCTACGGGCCTGCTAACGCTTAATTGTCCACTTAATTTTAAGTGATCTTCTACAGCATGTATGTACCCCTCACACTTACAAATCTGTCCCACCATGTATTTAGCTTAGAGACACTGGTTACCTTCTCCAGACCTGAGGAAGAGCACTGTGAAGCTTGAAAGACTGTCCTTTTGACCTATGGAAGTTGGTCCAGTAAAAGATATTACCTCATCTACCCTGTCTCTTTCATAAATAACAGTGATATTTTTAAAGAAACAACAAGGAGTCCGGTGGCACCTTAAAGACTAACAGATTGATTTGGGCATAAGCTTTCGTGGGTAAAAAACCTCACTTCTTCAGATGCATGGAGTGGAGTGATATTTTTAGTTACAAATTATAACTGGACTAGAGAACATTGAGATTTGCATTGTGCAAAGCAACTAATATTAGTCTGTTTCCATTTTTTCTCTCTTCCTTTATTTCTTTTCAAACCATTTAGCCCTTAATCTATTTAAACAAAGCTAGGTCAAATCACCTATCTGAAGAACAGTTTGCCTAGAGAAGACAGAAAAAACAATGTTGTCTGACACTCTTCAAATACACTTCGTACCTTGTTGTTTTAGTGTCAGTTATTGACAGATCTAGTTGGGGAAATTTCTGGCCATATCAGCAACAACAACAATTCAGTCTTATGCAGCACCTTTCACATCAGAACACATTACAAACTGCATTATCATCAGCCTATTGATAGCAGAGGAGGATAGTTGTGTGTAGGGGAGAGTAGTGGAGATTGTACATAAAATTGATGTCCTTCAAGAGAAGGGTCAAAGTAGAGGACGTAAAATTCCAAACACAAACAAGTACAAAATGACATTTCAGCAACAATTTTTCCTAAGATGCATTAAGTGAATAACACTTCCTTCCAAAATTGTTTGTAATTCAAACTCCTTTTATCTCACTTTAGATCTAATGGCAAACATTGTGAAATTGAGGTAGTTTATCTACCCACTTTTGGATTGCCCCAGTCTTTCTCTTTCTTTAAATACATGTTTAATGTCTGAGGTAAAATTCCCCTCTCTATCACACCAGTAGTAAATAACATCTACAAATAAATTCTACGTCCCAGAATGAGGAGGATAGAAAAAAGGTATTCATTAGTGTGAGATATAAAAATGTACACTCACACTTCTGAAATCTAGGGCTGTTCATTTCACACTTGTGCAAAAGGAAAACAAACGAAATTCTAACTGGCAGCTGGACGACATTCCAAACAGCCACCACATTAATTCACTCACCTCAATCAGATTCCACGTGCAACCTGCACAGCTTGCTACCAGGAAGCTTGGCAATAAATTCTAAGTCTAAATACCAAACAACGTAGAAAATATGTTGACATATTATTGTACAGGGTGAAATGCTCTTGTTCAAGAACAGTAGCAAGCAAGGGATTGTCCACCTGCTTTTGTTGTTTCTATTACTGAACTAGAAGACTGGAGCTGTTCATCTAAAATATATTTTCAGGGTGAAAGCTCAATTTTTTTTAAACAGAGCTTCAATGGCAAAATTCTCTGTTAGTAAAGTCTAGGGCTCGTTGTTTGATTACAACTAAGGCAGCATATGCTAATTATTTACAAACTTCTGATAACCAGGTGATATGATTATACTGAATTTATAGTAGATTTAGAGTATGTCTACACTACAAACTTAAGTTGACCTATGTTAGGTCAACTTACAGCCACCGCAGTAATTAATGCAGTGGCTGATGTCCACACGGCCCTTCTTCTGTTGGTGGTGCGTATCCTCACCAGGAGCACTTCCACCAACTGAAGAAGGGCAGTGATGGGGGCTGAGAGCCAGGGCTCTCAGTTCTGCACAGCTCCCCTCCAGGAACCCAGCTGCCCTCTGGGCTCTCAGCTCCCCACTGGGAGCAGGGGGCAATGGCCCAGGATTCTCTCCTCCCTGCTGGGTCCAGGGGGCAGTGGCCCAGGCTTCTCCCCTCCTTTAGTGGGGAGCTGGATGCGGGAAGCCTGGACAGCGGCCCAGCTGGGAGCAGGGAGCCTGGGGCAGTTGGAAGCAGCCTGGCTGGGAGCAGGGAGCCCAGGCGTGGCAGGGCTCTAGCTGGAGTCCATTACTGGCCCAGGCTTTCTTTTCTTTTCCACTGTATGGAGCCATGAAATTGACAAGAATGACAGCCAACAGCCAATGTAAGTAACGCAGTGTCTAGACTCACACTGCATCGCCCTAACTACACTGACATAAGCCCTACGCTTCTCCTGGAGGTGGAGTTGTTATGTCAGTGTAGCAGGGCACTTACATCGGTGGGAGCAAGGCTGTAGCGTGTACACTGACATAATTAGGTCGACGTAAACTACCCTACATCGACCTAACTCTGTAGTGTAGACCAGACCTTACTGTGCATTTGATTATGTTATTGGAAGAGAATGAAAATGCAAGTAACTATATAAGATCTGTTTACTATGTTTCTTATAGAAAAAGATGTGTGAAAGCAAAAACAGAAAGCTATTAGTAAATAATGAAAGTCCTCTCTTAGAAAAAGTATAGTGATATAGGTTGTGTTTAGTTTTTTCCATTCACAAAGAACAACCATATTATTTCAATGTTTACATTATTTTTAGTTTCGATTAACAATAAGAGGAAAGTTTACTTTTGTTCTTTGTGAGCACAGTGTGCAGATGTATCTCCTCTGTAACAGGCTGCAGCAAATCTGACAACAAAATGTCCACTGTCTCTGAGTGCAGGTTTTCTTATTATTAAATTAAAAATGCAGTACACAATAAACAAAGACTTCACACTTCCATGGTTTCATACACCACAGATTGTTTTGCTTTGAAATACACTGGTTCAAGGAAACTGCTGCACTCTGAATCTGTGTCACTAATATAATAGCTGTAATCTAGATTTCCTTAATTGTTTTCCCTATATTGTTTTTCTGCTGATGGAGGTTCAGTTGGGAAAACATTCAGAAGCCCAGATGCTTTTCCAAGCCCTTTTGGTCTCCTGAATTTGGAGATCTGGGCTGGAAAACTCAAGAGAACAAGCTGTCTCTAGGTTTTTGGCTTTTTTGGTTTCTGGCTGGGATGAACACACCACAAAGATAGCCTTCCTTTCAGTATTTTGCTCTTTTCATTCCAGTTTCAGACAGAACCAGAAGTGCAGATGTGCTCCAAAATGAATAAAACAACTTTTAGAACGTCAATAATTTTTTCAGTTTCGTGTTTTGAGCAAAGTTTCAGATAAATGCATAGTTTATGTAAACTGGTTCTATCCATGCCACCTTTTATCAATTAACTTCTAGTTTGTAAAGACTAGTTTGATGGGGATTCCACCTTTAGAGTTGGTAAAATATTCACTCTACCCGATTAGGTTTCCAGCTTGACTAATCTTTTTAGGGCCATTGCAGATAAAGTTGATAAAGGTACAGAAGCTCACACAGCACAATTTCTCTAGATTTCAACTAAGTCTTAGATAAAATTCTATACAACAAGCTTCTGCTTCAACAAAAACAGTTGATTTTCAAACAATAGGATGATAAGTCAATATTTAAAACATAAAACAAGGACTGTTTGAATAAGAACTTTGTTTCAGTCTTGAAAAACTGTTACTGTTGGGTCAGATACTACACCTTGATTTATTATGGATTCCTCAGATTTCCTATTGATTTGACCCCTCCTCTCACATCCCACAAATGACATATTTTCAGTGCCCCTGTCTGCTTCTATTAATTCACTTCATAGCTACTTTTTGTGTTCTTTTGAGGCCACATCGAGTCTTCCCAATTCTAGATTGTTTATTATATGGCACGACAGTAGTATTTTGGCTGTAATGAGCTTTCTATAATAAATCTAATTCAATCCCAACTTTCCTTAAATTCCTCAACCCAAATTCAAACTGCACTACTTGTAGATCCTTGCCTTAAGAGATATTTTATTCAGGTAGCATATTTGAAGTGAACAGGACGAGAATTTTTACAGGATATAAACTTTACAAAGGTCTCTTTTGGAACAGCATATTTCAGGCTAGAAACTCCACGCTTGTTCTATTAATCTGCCCTCCATGAGCCCTAATGTTTTTCAGTATTTTTGGATGCTCTCATGCTTAATTTTGGAGGCTGGAGCCATTTGCTATGGACTTTTGAACCTCTCAATAGTCAGAACTGTTTTTTGGACTTTCAAGGATACCTACAGTGTTAACCTTGCTTTAATGGCTAACTAGCCAAGGGCCTAGTTCTGTAGTCCTTTCACATCCAAAACTTCTGTGGAAAGCAATGGGCCTTAAGTACATAATATAGTTTGAAATGTCTTCACCTTAAAAGGAGCATACACAAGGGGGACACTGTTTAGGGGCAGCTTTATTTTTGTGGGGATTAGGTGGAAGAAAGGTACCCTAACTTTGCATTTCCAAACATTTCTGTGTTTTAGGGGTTCCAGAGTGTAATCTGAGCTTTAAATTTTCTGGCTTTCAGGAAATTTAAAGTTTGTGTTTCTTGAAAGCTTCCATGTTCTATTAAGTTTTTTGTTTTAAGTTATTGCTAGAGATTTAAAACCTTAACACCAGTTTATTGACCTTTTTTTGATCTGGGAACAGTGTTGCCAATGCTTGTGAATCTTAAAATGTTTGGCACTTTCCTCAAAGCCCGAGCTCCTGGACTGAGTGAAACTGGGAACTGCAGGTTTCATTTGTAAGCTACCTCTTGGTTGCAGAGAGGAGTTTGTAAATGCAAACAAGTTTATGATAAAGGCTCAAAAACCAGAAAGTAACTAGAACCGCTCCCTCATTTTTTCTGTAATCTCAGGATTTTGAAGTCAATCCCATGATTTTTTGAGACCAAACTCATGATTTTTGAACATTTGGGGGTAGAAGTACCATATGTTTTAATGCAGCCTTGAAGCCAAAGGCTTCAACACAGCCTTAAAAAACAGCAGTTGACAGAACAAAACAAATAAAAACATTAGCATTATAGTTCAATGTTATTCTTTAAGTGATATAATTGAGGTGCATATTTATTCACACTCAGTGACTTCCATATGAAATCTGTTCAGTGTACAAGTTAAAACGATGTTTTTTCTATCAGACTGAAAATTCCAGCTGTTGTGTGAAAATAGTGTTCTTTCTGCATCACCAGTAATAAAGATTCTGCAATAAGAGATCAGCTGACAATTTTGTTAATGATGTGCAAAACAGAATAGAAGCCTGCTCACTCTCCCAAAGCTCTATCAGCTCTGTAGTGCTAACAATAGTAAAAACAGGTTTTTGGTCAGTAAAGTAAGGAGCTATAACTCCAAAATATGCAGGGAGTAGATCTGTTGAATAAAAATGTGTGTTTTATCATAGTAATTTTGCTGACCATTAGCCTGCCTTAAGCCTCAACATTCAGAATATTGTACATTCCCTCCTTAAACAGCTGGTTCTGTCTGTTCTGAGAGGTTGGTGGGAATCCCAAGATAACAGGACTGGCATCACTGCACACTTGAGTTAGCACTACAGTAATTCTGATTTTCCTCCCACTCCACTCCCAGCATTATGAGACTGAATCTTTTCTCTGTTGAAAAGAAAAGGGATACATTTTAAAGACACCACCACAAAAAGTGTAAGTACAAAGACAAGATATTTGCTATTCAGTATATTTTTAATGGGAATCTTCAAGTCAGATATACCGGGCTGAGTCCTGATACTGATGTCAAGTTTACTGGTATACAATGAGGCAGGGGAAAAGGCATAGGCATAGGTTTTTCTCCCCTTTAAGCAGCTAGGCAAGATACTTCCATCATGCACAGAAGTACAAATGGTGAGAGGCATGCTAGGGTGCAAGCCACATAGCAACAGCAAATAGCCAACAGTCTATTAGGCTCCAAACTGGCCTCTAAACCAGCTAGTGTGCATGTTTCTATCAAGCAGCAGCAGGATCCACATGTAAACTGCAGCCTGCCCTGAGTCATCCTGCTACGCTCAACAAAATATCTCCTGCCATGCCATAAGCACAGTCAGCTACCCACAGATAACTGCTAGATTGGCCCTTATCTCTACTGCCTTAGACAAGGCTAGAATGTAGTTCTGTATTAATTTAAATGTGTTCATGAACAAGTCAGCCATCATTTTCTACCATGTACTGCACAAAGGGCTAGGAATTCTGAGTCTTTCCTTAAATCTCCTCATCCCTTCTAACAAAAACTTCCTGACAGTTTGAACATGACAAAGCATCTTTGAGTGTGGGGGGTGAAGTCTTAACATGAGCAGTAATGATTATTGGCATTTCAGCTTTCAGCCAGAATTATTGGCTTTAATGAGTGAAATGAAGTCATTTTCAGTGCTAACTTCAAGTATGGAATGTCCCTTGAAATTTGTGTGTTCCCTCCATAAAACTGTTGAAGACTAACAGAGTTACATATAAAAGTGAACTGTCTCATGACATATGTTTTAAAAACCCTGAGAGAATAAAGCATCAATTGGAATAGACTATAAATTCTTGATTAACAGGGGTATGAAGAAAGACAAAATCAATCTAAACAATCATTACATTTCTGAGGCCAGACTGTCACAGCTCTCACACAGCTGCACAGGGGAGTAAAGTTCCACTTCCTCCATTGCTGAAATTATGACAGCAGCCCTGGGGAAGAGAGCTGGTGTTATTTGCTACTCCACACTGTGAGCAAGTGGGTGGGTGGAGGCAGAGGGGGACAGGAGTGGAAGCAACCCAAAGTAGTTGGCTGTGAATCTGTGGCAGGGGGATGGAGAAGCAAGATGCTTCAGAAAGGATAAAGTAACTTACTCGCTCCCCAGAGCAAAGGAAGAGTTAGAAGTCTGAGTCACGATTTGTTCCCTGGTCTGCTTCTGGGACACACCACACTCAGGGCAGATTGCAAGATTACAATCCGGCCAATGGTAAGGACTAATTTAACAAAAAAAAGCACAAACAACATAGGCTGTCTGCAACCATATGCTCAGATGTCTGACTCGGTATCTGAATCAAGAATAATGAACACAGCAGCTGGAGAAACACATACACAAATACTACAAATGTGGAGGCAATAGCCATGTGACAAGTTGCATTTATCATGCACCTACAACTGCTTAACCTACCCTTTGCCCATTAAGCCATCTCCACCACTGGGACTAACTCTGAGCAGCTTGAAATAATTAAAAAACCCGAATTGCCATTTAAATGTTTCCTTTCCCCCTCAACTTTGGAACTTTCCCACCAAATGTGGAAACCACACAGACCTGAGACTCAAGAGCAGCAATATTCACTGCTACACTTGATTCAAGATGGAATACCTCACAACCTATCAAGCTTTTGATGAGGCACAATACTGCCTTCCAGTTCTGGTAGGCCTTGAAATAGCAGACCTTAAAATCATAACATTATTACACATGGAAAATCTATTCTGGGGTCATGTTAGAAGTTTCTAAAATTGTATTAGTTATGATTTTCCTCTCCCTAAAGGGCCTGTACGGTTGAACTCACAATACTAAAGTAACTTGATTTTAAAGGAACAATATTTTAAATTACAGTACTAATACTTTTAGAAAGAAACCACCTCTAACATTTCTAAAATAGATTTCCTGTAAAATGGTTCATAAAAGGAATGCCAGGTAGAATGGGGTGGTATAAAGGCATGAGCTTGGGATGGCCACCTTACTCACAAGTGGTGAAGCCATGCATAAGTTATTCCAGCAATCCCAAATGAGTTCCAATAAAATCTTTGTGGCCTAATGTCATTAGCCACCAAAAGAGCTTCCATGTACACGGATGCAGCTGAGATTTTATTGTTATCCCTTTTATTTTGAAGCAAGTTTCTTTGGTGGGTTTACTAATAAATCACAGAAATCTGTTGCAGAGAGCGTGACTAGCTTTATACAGTTATTTACTCTCACAAAACTAGATATCCATAGAATTCCATTTGGGCACTTGCCAAATCTATTTGGATAATCAGATGGAGTTTGAGATGACATGGAGTAGGGAACAGTTGCATTTCTGTTATGAATCTACAATAACTCTGTTCTTTTTGCACTGCAAGCCTAGCTTGAGGACTACTTGCTCTGTGGCATTTATGTTCTCATTTCTGGCAGGATTAGAGAGTGTGGCCCAATTCTGTGCTTGCACTACAGCGTGGTCATATAAGTGGTGTAAATGGCCTTAGGAGGCTCACCCTTCATGATATAGTCACTAGTCAGTAGTATAGCCAGCGTAGTGTTCCTTGTGCCACCCTATCAGTGGTTGCACTCACTGCTGTAACACCTCCTGGTGTTCAGTCAGGACATTGCAGGGGACTTCATCCCCCACATTGGTCACCTCTTTGGCCCTTTCTGGGTCTTCCACCATAGCCCAGTCCTCTGGCCAGATCAACTCCTAAATTCAGTCATTTTCTAGGGTAATGCAAATCCAACTGTAAATCCATATCAATAGCCAAACCAATAATTCTTCTTCTCCTCTTGGGCTACCCTGAAGTCCTTTGCCCTTCACCCCTGCTCCCAGTGTAACGTTATGTGTGACGTTGCACCCAAAAGGCTTCAGGGAAATATGCTTATGAATGTATATATGATATAACTGGAATATGTTTTATGCTACATATGCCATGTAACATATCTATGTAAAGGTTATGATCTACTGAATATATTCATCCTATTTGTATGAATGTGTCGTTGTATTCGAAGTTATGAATAGTGGCTGTGTACTTGCTTGATTTCTAAGTAGCCTTAGTAAAGCATTTGGTCAGCTTCTTAAGAAAGGAATGTGCAAATTAAGTGCCCAATCAAGAAACACTTAAAGGACAATGAATCTTGGAAGGCTCCAATCCACATAAGGAGTCTACCTGAGGACGTTCAGGGTAGCATGTAAATAATGGCTGCTGCCTGTAAAAACTGAGTCATGCATGGACATGTGACTTGCCCATGTGACTCCAAAACTCCATGTTGGAGCTGGACGTTGCATAGGAGGGAGTCTCCACCCACAAGAGAAAGTCTATTTAAACCCCTCCATTTTGTCTTTAGCTGGCTCAAGAGATAGCCTCTCCACCCCCAAGGATACCTGAGAGAAACTGGAACAAAGGACAGTAACTATAGGGGGTGTGAGTGATTGCTGGACCAAACTAGCAGGGGACTAGTCTGTAAAAGGAAGCTTGCTGGAACACCTCTGAGGGTGAGGTTTTATCGTTATTCAGTTATTACTGTATTAGGCTTCAATTTGCGTATTTTTTTTTCTTGGTAATTCACTTTGTTCTGTCCGTAATTACTTGGAACCACTTAAATCCTACTTTCTGTATTTAATAAAATCACTTTCTACTTATTAATTAACCCAGAGTATGTATTAATACCTGGGGGGGGGGCAAACAGCTGTGCATATCTCTCTATCAGTGTTATAGAGGGTGAACAATTTATGAGTTTACCCTGTATAAGCTTTATACAGGGTAAAATGGATTTATTTGGGGTTTGGACCCCTTTGGGAGTTGGGCATCTGAGTGTTAAAGACAGGAACACTTCTCAAGTTGCTTTCAGTTAAGTCTGCAGCTTTGGGGCACGTGGTTCAGACCCTGGGTCTGTGTTGGAGCAGACTGGCGCGTCTGGCTCAACAAGACATGGTACTGAAGTCCCAAGCTGGCAGGGAAAGCAGGGGTAGAAGTAGTCTTGGCACATCAGTTGGCAGCCCCCAGAGCGTTTCTGTGATCCAACCTGTCACACTCCGGCACTGCAGAGTTCTTCTATGCTGATGCTTCCCAGCTCCCCACTCCTTCCCTCCCCAGGGACTCTGTCAGTTTCCCTCAGCAACCTCCCTACTTCTCACAAGCCTTAACTGAGAGACCCCACACAGGAGCCTGACCTGCCCCATGTAGTTCTCTCCAGCCCAGCTTCACCAGGGCTCTTCCCAGAGAACACAGAAATTCCCTTTACTCCTCTCTTCTGGGTCTTCTCACTGATACCCTTTCACAGCTAGACCACTAACTGTAATAAAGTCACTGGATCAGGCTCAGCTGGTGTTAACTGCTCCTTACAGGCAACGCTGAGATGAACTCTCTTTACAAGCCAGCCAGCCTTTGACACCCTGCTGTTGCCATAGGAGATATTGCTCTTAAACCAGGCTGCCACTAACAGTGACATAATTTAGATCAGCCTTTAGGTTGCTCTAATTTATATAAGGGATTAGCCCAGTACACAGTCAGCCCTGGATTGGACGAGTGCAAAGATGAGGCCTTTTAATCATCCCTCCTTGGTTGTAATCAAGGATTTAGCCCAGTAAATATTAGGAAGATATTTTGCTTCCTGTTTCCCCCTCTCCACTTCAAATCCAACTCCCACAGGAGTGAATAGTGTGAATGTTGCCCCCTAAAATCCACTGGTTAAAGTGATTGAAACAGGAGGGGGCATTCTTACTGCACCAGCCAAAGAAGAGGGAGAGGTGTGGTGGAGCACTGCTTTCTCAAGCCAGGCAGAAAAAAGAGGCGAGCTGCTTTTCAGTACAGGACTGGAAGTTGTGCTATGCCTTGCTTTAACATCTGCAGCTATAATTTCTTTTGGGTAAATGGGCTAACTCAGCTAGTCGACACATCTCTTGTTACAGGGCCACATTCTACAGTCCTTACGCAGGCAATACTCCCTTTAATGTCAATTGACAATGGGAATTTCTGGGAAGAACTACAAGATTTGGCCTATTTTGGAGGAAAATAGGCTGTCTTTCAGTTTGCAACAGATTCCTTAGCATCATAAAAGATTAGGGTTGGAAGAGACCTCAGGAGGTCATCTAGTCCAACCCGCTGCTCAAAGCAGGACCAACCCCAACTAAATCGTTCCAGCCAGGGCTTTGTCAAGATGGGCCTTAAAAACCTCTAAGGATGGAGATTCCACCATCTCCCTAGGTAACTCATTCCAGTGCTTCACCACCCTCCTAGTGAAATAGTTTTTCCTAATATCCAACCTAGACCTCTTTGGAACCCCCTTCAGGTAGTTGAAGGCAGAGGCGCCAACTCCGTGGGTGTTCCAGGGCTGGAGCACCCACGGGGAAAACTTAGTGGCAGCCAAGCTCCCCTCCACCCTGCTCCACCTCCTCCTCCTTCGCCTCCCCCCCACAGCGTGCCGCGTCCCTGCTCCTCCGCCTACCTCCCAGCGCTTCCTGCCAGGCCACCGCCAAACAGCTGTTTGGCAGCGTAGCAAGCTCTGGGAGGGAGGGGGAGGGGCGGGATGTGGCACACTCAGGGGAAGAGGCAGGGCCACGGTGGGGATTTGGGGAAGGAGTCGGAATAGGGGCAGGGAGGGGGCAGAGTTGGGGCAGGGACTTTGGGGAAGAGGTTCGAATGGGGGCAGTGGTGGAAGGGGGAGGGGCGGTGGCAGGGGTAGAGGGGGGTCGAGCACCCACTGGCGGGAGCAGAAGTCGGCGCCTATGGTTGAAGGCTGCTATCAAATCCCCCCTCACGCTTCTCTTCTGGAGACTAAATAAGCCCAATTCCCTCAGCCTCTCCTCATAAATCATGTGCCCCACCCCCCTAATAATTTTTGTTGCCCTCCGCTGGATTCTCTCCAATTTGTCCACATCCTTGCTGTAGTGGGGGGTCCAAAACTGGACACAGTACTCCAGTTGAGGCCTCACCAATGTCAAATAGAGGGGAATGATCACGTCCCTTGATTTGCTGGCAATGCCCCTACTTATACAACCCAATATGCCTTTAGCCTTCTTGACAACAAGGGCACACGGTTGACTCATATCCAGCTTCTTGTCCACTGTAATCCTCAGGTCCTTTTCTGCAGAACTGCCGCTTAGACAGTTGGTCCCCATCCTGTAGCAGTGCATGGGATTCTTCCATCCTAAGTGCAGGACTCTGCAATTGTCCTTGTTGAACCTCATCAGATTTCTTTTGGCCCAATCCTCCAATTTGTCTAGGTCACTCTGGACCCTATCCCTACCCTCCAGCCTATCTACCTCTCCCCCCAACTTAGTGTCATCCGCGAACTTGCTGAGGGTGCAATCCATCCCATCATCCAGATCATTATTAAAGATGTTGAACAAAACCGGCCCCAGGACCAACCCCGGGGCACTCCACTTAATACCAGCTACCAACTAGACATTGAACCGTTGATCACTACCCATTGAGCCCAATGATCTAGCCATCTTTCTACCCATCTTATAGTTCATTCATCCAATCCATACTTCTTTAACTTGCTGGCAAGAATACTGTGGGAGACCGTATCTAAAGCTTTGCTAAAGTCAAGGTATATCACATCCACCGCTTTCCCCATATCCAAAGATCCAGTTATCTCATCATAAAAGGCAATCAGGTTGGATAAGCATGACTTGCCCTTTGTGAATCCATGTTGACTGTTCCTGATCACCTTCCTGAAGTCCCCCATGAGAACCAGAGCCTGTGATCTGGAAACTTCTGTTAGTTGTACGAAGAAAGCCTCGTCTACCTCATCCTCCTGGTCTGGTGGTCTATAGCAGATGCTCACCACGACATCACCCTTGTTGCTCTCGCCTCTAAACTTAACCCAAAGACTCTCAACAGGCTTTTCTCCAGTTTCATACTGGAATTCTGAGCAACCATAATGCTCTCTTACATACAGTGCAACTCCTTCACCTTTTCTCCCCTGCCTGTCCTTCCTGAAGAGTTTATACTCATCCATGACAGTGCTCCAGTCATGTGAGTTCCCTTACCAAGTCTCTGTTATTCCAATCACATCATAGTTCCTTGACTGTACCAGGACTTCCAATTCTTCCTGCTTCTTTCCCAGGCGTCTTGAGTTCATATACAGGCACCTAAGATAACTAGCTGATTGCCCTACTTTCTCAGTATGAATCAGGAGGCCTCCCCTGTTGCACCCTCCTCCTTGTGTTTCCTCCCAGTATCCCATTTCCCCACTTACCTCAGGGCTTAGGTCTCCATCCCCCAGTGAACCTAGTTTAAAGCCCTCCTCACTAGGTTAGCAAGCCTGCCTGTGAAGATGCTCTTCCCTCTCTTCGTTAGGTGGATCCCATTTCTTCTTCCTGGAACAACATCCCATGGTTGAAGAATCCAAAGCCCTCCCTCTGACACCCCCTGCGCAACCACACATTTACTACCACAATTTGATGGTCCCTACCTGGGCCTTTTCCTTCAACACGACTTACACCTCAAACTCCTTTAACCTTCTTCCCAGAGCCACATAGTCTGCAATGACCTGCTCAAGGTCATTCTTGTCAGTATCATTGGTGCCCACATGGAGAAGTAGGAAGGGATAGCGGTCCGAGGGCTTGATCGGTCTCGGCAGACACTCCATCACATCCTGAATTCTAGCTCCAGGCAAGCAGCACACTCCTCAAGTCTCCCGGTTTGGATGGCAGATGGATGACTCCGTCCCCCTTAGGAAGGAATCCCCAACCACCACCACCCATCTCCTACTCTAGGGAGTGGTGGTCTTGGAACCCCCATCCCTAGGACAATGCATCCCATGCCTTCCAGTCTATAGGGTCTCCTTCTGATCCCTTCCCTCAGATTACTCTTCCAAATCATTCTCCGTTGTAGTACCTGTGCAGAGAGCCTGAAAACAGTTTCTTACCTCTATCTGCATTGGGGGTACATGGGTTCTCCTCTTTCTTCTTCTGGAGATCTTGTTACAGGGCCACATTCTAAAGTTCTTACTCAGGCAAAACTCCCTTTGATGTCAATTGACAATGGGAATTTTGGGTAAGAACTACAAGATTTGGCCTATTTTGGAGGAAAATAGGCTGTCTTTCAGTTTGCAACAACAGACTCCTTCCAAGCAGTGAGCCAAATTCTGCTCTTGTTTTCACCACGGTTAGTCCAGAAATAGTATCATTAGGTTCCCTCTGGATTATACCATTGTATCAGAGAAAAATGTAATCCTATGACTCAGTTTTTGTGGGACTTGTTTTGTTACTATTTTAGCAAAGATGTTTGGGAGTTCATGCAAGCTCATCAATTGGTAGGCTTTTCCTTTAAAAGGAGTTTAGCACTGGAAAGGAATCAGAAACCACTTAGGAGGTTTTACTATGGACCACAAATATTATGGAGGCACAAGTTTTGCCAAGTGTTTAAATTGGGACCAGCTTCTTCAAAACCTTAATCATGTGAGTAGTTCCATCTACTTCAACTGGACTCACATTAGTAAGGACTGTTCATGTGACTGGGGCTTTGCAAGATCTGGCCTTTCTTGGCAAGGCTAATCATGGCTCTACTGTATGTAGTTAACCTGCAGGTTTTTTAAAAAAGGATCCCATCAGTAAATGGAAACAGATTTTTTTTAACTAAGTACTTTCAGTTAAATCTAAAAATGCTGCCTTTGTCAAAGGTTAAACTGTTCCCTTCCTTGCTCTTATAAGCATTTTAAACAATCTACATTAAAAGCTATAAATATAAAATACAAGGAATGAGAGTACAATCTAAGCAAAAGAAAACTTAAAACAAAAGGGAGGTTTTCTGTCCTTATTCTAATGCATAAAAGGTCCAGCCAGCTGCATATGTTTAACTAATAAAAAAGTATTGTTTCACACTAAAAGAACAATTTACTTTGTGGATTAAAAACATTAAAAATGGCTCTTACCACAACGAGCACTCACATACACAGGCAAAGCCAATGGGAATACTCAGGTTATTAAATGCTCATTAGTGCACATAAAGCTGCAGAATTGGGCCTATGTATTTAAAAGAACTAGGGTTGCCAGGTGTCTGGTTTTCGACTGGAACACCAGGTCAAAAAGGGACCATGGTGACTCTGGTCAGCACAGCTGATCGGGCTGCTAAAAGTCCGGGTGGCCGGCTCTGTGCAGCTCCCGGAAGTGGCTGGCATATCCCTCTGGTTCCTAGGCACAGGGGCGGCCAGGGGGGCTCCGCGTACTGCCCCTGCCCACTGCGCAGGCGCTGCCCCGAGCATCAGTTCCGCAGCTCCCATTGGCCAGGAACCGGCAGCATGCAGAGCCCCTGGCCGTGCCTCTGCCTAGGAGCCAGAGGGACATGCCGGCCGCTTCCGGGAGCCACCTGAGGTAAGCACCGACCAGAGCCTGCACTCCCATCTCCGCTCCAGCCCTAAGTCCCCTCCCACATCCAAACAACCTCCCAGAGCCCACATCCCCTCCCGCATCCCAACCCCCTGCCATGAACATGTTGTTCATTTTAAGAACACTTTCACTGCAGATTTGCAAAGAAGGTACCAATGTGAGATTACTAAAGATAGCTAGGAGCCCTAAGACACTAGAGCCTACCTGAACCCTTGAATGAGGGAAGGTATGTGTGCTAGCCCTTCGGCTGTGAGGTTGATTGAGGCACAGATGCCTGTGGATAGACAGGAGAACAGCACAGAGCAGCAGAGGGGTGCCTGTAAGCTGAGCCTAGCTGTGCTGAAGGTTTAGTTTTTGTATACATTTCTGCTGGAGTTTGGTAAAGGACTCAGGGGTCCTGAAAAGGGCAGGAGTTTGCAAAGTGGCTTAGTCAGAGGGCCAGGACAATCTTACAGCTGGAGTTGGCCAAGGGATAGTGGGGGAAACTGAGGCAAAGGTTCTGTCATGCCACATCCAGCCAGGAGGGAGCATATTGGGGTTGCAACTTTGCTGTGTTATTAAATATAAGCCTTATCAAGAATAATACATCTTCCATATGCCACAGCAGTTGCAACTATGAGGTGATGCCACAAATAGCAAACTGCACTTAGTGGTTTTGTTCACAACTCCGTTGTTTTTGTTTCTTTTACTAATTAAATCAGCTCTAACCAGTTTTGAATATCTACAGAATATTTTCATAAAAAATTCTCAGTGGTCAACACTTTTTGTATCCAGTCATGAGGTTACAGCATCCCAAAGGAGTCACGATGGAGGGGCAGCTGGGCCATGTTTGAGTGAATGGTACTGCAACTGGACATGTGGGATTGTGGCACCATGTATATTTTTCCCAGTCAAAAAGTGACTGAGCCATGGCCCAGGTGGCATCCTCCGTGCAAGCTCTGTGGGGTAACCTCTAGGAATTTAAACTAAATCTCCACTATGTGCTAGGGGTGCAATTCCCAGCTCTCATACACATGCATCTGATGAAGAGGGCTCTAGCCCACGACAGCTTATGCCCAAATAAATTTGTTAGTCTCTAAGGTGCCACAAGGACTCCTTGTTGTTTTTGCTAATACAAACTAACACGGCTACCACTCTGAAACCTATACTCAGGCTAGTTCTTCTCAAGCTAGTCATGTATAAATGTCAGCGTAGTAAGGGCAGCAGTAGCATGGCTAAGCTGTGCCATGTACATAACCACGGGGTTGAGGTGGCTTTGGACTCAGGACAGATAAGCCCTATGGGTACTTCCCATGCTATCGCAGCTACACTATACTCCCACTAACTTGATAAGAGCTAGCAACAGTAGGTATACACAAGCTGGGAACTGCAGCGCTAGTTCACATTGCAGATGTAGCCTTTGGGATATATGCTTTCAGGAAGTGCTTTGGTGAGAGAAGAAGGTATCTGTGGAGAAAGGAACAATGCTTGAATGGTATACTATGTTGGTTCACTCTCTTCATATGCTTGAACGCTGGACAGTTTCAGCTTTTCATTCCCAATATAGATACCGATTCTCTTCCTGATGCTGTCCTGTCCATCTTGTGCTCTGCATGTTAGTAAGTTCATTATGGGCTAGACTGTGCCCCTTCAGGAGGCGGTACACCACCAGGAGGCATTGTGCCTTAGAAGAGTACAATTTCTCCTCATCTGTCTGGTTATATGTGGGAGGATAGGAAGGAAGTTGGGACACCCCTTTATAGGATGTACCAGCTCTGATGGGTGGTGTGTGGGGAGGAGCTACAGCTTTAACTAGTTTCTTCCCACTTCCAGCTCAGTTGGTGTCTGAGTACTGGAGCTGCAATCAGTACCACTTACACAGACAAAATACATAGGACTGGAAGAGACCTTGAGAGGTCATCTAGTCCATCCCTCTGTGCTGAGGCAGGACCAAGTATACCTAGACCAAGGCCTGGCTTGACAAAGCCCTGGCTGGGATGATTTAGTTGAGGTTGGTCCTGCTTTGAGCAGAGGATTGGACTAGATGACCTCCTGAAGTCTCTTCCAACTCTAATCTTCTATGATTCTGTGATTCCTGATCAATGTCTGTTAACCCCGTTCTTAAAAACCTCCAATGATGGGGATTCCACAACCTCCCTTGGAAGCTTATTCCAGTGGTTAACTATCCTTATACTTGAGAGTTTTTCCTAATATCTAACCTAAATCTCCCTTGCTACAGATTAAACGCATTAATTCTTGTCCTACCTTCAGTCAATAGAGAGAACAATGGATCCCTGTCCTCTTTATAACAACCCTTAACATTAGGGCTGTCAAGCAATTAAAAAAACTGTGATAAAAAAATTTGCACGATTAATTGTGCTGTTAAACAATAATAGAATACCATTTGTTTAAATATTTTTGGATGTTTTCTACATTTTCAAATATATTGATTTCAATTACAACACAGAATACAAATTGTACAGTGCTCACTTTATATTTATTTTTATTATAAATATTTGCACTGTAAAAAACAAAAGAAATAGTCTTTCAATTCACCTAATACAAGTACTGTAGTGCAATTTCTTTACCATGAAAGTTGAACTTGCAAATGTAGAATTATGTACAAAAAAACTGCATTCAAAAATAAAATGTAAAACTTTAGAGCCTACAAGTCCACTCAGTCTTACCTTTTGTTCAGCCAATCACTCAGACCAACAAGTTTGTTTGCATTTGCAGGCTATAATGCTGCCTGCTTGTTTACATCACCTGAAAGTGAGAATAGGCGTTCACGTGGCACTGTTGTAGCTAACGTCGCAAGATATTTACATGCCAGATGTGCTACAGATTCATACCTCATACTGTCCCTTCATGCTTCAGCCACCATTCCAGAGGACATGCGTCCATGCTGATGATGGGTTCTGCTCAATAACAATCCAAAGCAGCGTGGACCGATGCATGTTCATTTTCATTATCTGAGTCAGATGCCACCAGCAGAAGGTTTTCTTTTTTGGTGGTTCTGGTTCTGTAGTTCTTACATTGGAGTGTTGGTCTTTTAAGACTTCTGAAAGCATTCTCCACACCTTATCCCTCAGATTTTGGAAGGCACTTCAGATTCTTAAACCTTGGGTTGAGTGCTGTAGCTATCTTTAGAAATCTCACATTGGTACCTTCTTTGTGTTTTATCAAATCTGAAGTGAAAGTGTTCTTAAAATGAACATGTGCTGGGTCATCATCCGAGATTGCTATAACATGAAATATATGGCAGAATGCGGGTAAAACAGAGCAGGAGACATTCAATTCTCCCACAAGGAGTTCAGTCACAAATTTAATTAATGCATTATTTTTTAACAAATGTCATCAGCATGGAAGCATGTCCTCTGAATGATGGCCGAAGCATGAAGGGGCATATGAATCTTTAGCATATCTAGCATGTAAATACCTTGCAATGCCAGCTACAAAAGTGCCATGAGAACATCTGTTCTCACTTTCAGGTGACATTGTAAATAAGAAGCGGGCAGCATTATCTCCTGTAAATGTAAACAAATTTGTTTGTCTTAGCGATTGGCTGAACAAGAGGTAGGACTGAGTGGACTTGTAGGCTCTAAAGTTTTATATTGTTTTGGTTTTGAGTGCAGTTATGTAACAAAACAAAAATCTACATTTGTAAGTTGCACTTTCACGATAAAGAGATTGCACTACAGTACTTTATGAGGTGAATTGAGAAACTATTTCTATTGTTTATCATTTTTACAGTGCAAATATTTGTAATCAAAAATAATAATATAAAGTAAGCACTGTACACTTTGTATGCTGTGTTGTAATTGAAATCAATATATTTGAAAATGTAGAAAAACATCCAAAAATACTTAATACATTTCAATTGGTATTCTATTGTTTAACAGTGTGATTCAAACTGCAATTAATCGCGATTACTTTTTTTGAGTTAATTGCATGAGTTAACTGCGATTAATCAACAGCCCTACTTAACATATTGGAAGACTAAATATGCCCAGTTTTTTTAACCTTTCCTCAGAGGTCAGGATTTCTAAACATTTTATTATTTTTGTTGCTCTCCTCAACTCTCTCCAATTTGTCCCTTTTTCTTAGAATGGGAAGCCTAGAACTGGACATAGTACTTCAACTGTGGCCTCACCAATGCTGAGTACAATTGAACAATTACCTCCCATGACTTATGACACTCCTGTTAATACTCCCCAGAATATTAGCCTTTTTAATAAGTGCATCACATTGTTGACTCATTCAATTTATGATCCACTGTAGCCCCCAGATCTTTTTCTGCTGTACTACCACCTAGCCAGTTATTCTTTATTTTGTAGTTGTACATTTGATTTTTCCTTCTTAAGTATAGTACCTTTTTTTTTTTAACTGAATGTCATCTTGTTAATTTCACACCAATTCTCCAATTTGTCAAGGTCATTTTGAATACTAATACTGCCCTCCAAAGTGCTAGCAACCCCTAACAACTTTGCGTCATCTTCAAATTTGATAAGCATACTCTCCACTCCATTATCCAAGTCATTAATGAAAATATTTAATAGTACTGACCCAGGACAGACTCCTGTGGGATCCCACTAGATACATTCCCCCTCAGTGTGACAGTGAACCATGGATAACTACTCTTTGAGTACAGTCTTTCAACCAATTTTGCACCCACTTTATAGTAATTTCATCTAGACTATATTTCCTTTGTTTGCTTATGCAAATGTCATATGGGACTGTGTCAAAAGCCTTAATAAAAATCAAGATATATCAATTCTATAGCTCCTCTCCCCTCACCCCCCCATCTACTAGGCCAGTAATCCTGTTGAAGAAGGAAATTAGGTTAGATTCGTGTGAGTTGTTTTTGAGAAATCCACATTGGCTTTTCACCGTATTATCCTCCAAGTACTTACAAACTGATTGCTTCTAGTATCTTTCTAGGTACTGAAGTTAGGCTGACTGTTCTATAATTTTACAGATCCTCTTTAAAAAAAACAAAAACAAAAACAAAAACGGTAATACGTTTGCCCATCTCCAGTACTCTGTGTTCATCCATGAAGTCTTGAAGATAATCAGTAGTATTTCCAAGATTTTCAGCTAGCTCCTTAAGCATCCTAATGCATTTCATCAGGCCCTGCTGATTTGAATACATCTAAACTTAGCTAAATATTCTTTAACCTGTTCTTTCCCTATTTTGGCTTACATTCCTTTTCCCTTGCTGTTAATATTAATTGTGCTGAGTATCTGGTCACCATAACCTTTTCTAGTGAAGACTGAAGCAAAATAGGCATTGAACACCTTAGTGTTCTTGATGTTATCTGTTCTTAGCTTTCCTTCCCTGCTAAGTGGAAGCCCTATACTTTCTTTCATCTTTCTCATATTCCTAATGTATTTAAAGAATCTCTTCTTATTGCATCTTGTGCCTTAGCCTGATTTTTGTCCCTATATTCGTGTGCTATTCTTTCATACTCTTCCTTAGCAATTTGTCTATGTTGCCACTTCTTATAGGATTCCTTTTTGATTTTTAGGTCATATTGGCCTTTTACTATTCTTCCTATCTTTATTTTGCTTTGGGTTAATTTGCTGTTGCACCTTTAATATTTTCCTTGAAAAACTGCCAGCTCTCCTGAACTCCTTTTTCCCTTAGATTTTCTTGACATGGGACCTTACATGCCAGTGCTCTGAGTTTGTTAAAGTCTGTCTTTTTGAAGTCCATTATCCTTATTCTCTGTCCTCTGGTGTCCGTGCCTTGTCGTGGCGGGACACTTGTGTGCTCTTACGATCCCCAAAGTCTGTGTCGGTGGGGGCTTTTTGCTCCTGGTAGGTTCAACCATGCTGGATTGGTCTGTGGGGGAGGGGCCAGACCAAACAGACACCCTGCTCCTCCAGATTGGGGGTTAGGCACAAGGCTAACAACCTTATCCCATAAAAAACAAAATATGTTACGGAAACAGCGGCAGAGAAATCGACCATTACTGTGTGTGATGGCCTTCAGGAGTCAATGACCTGTATGACTGCCAGGGGTGAAAGCCGAAAGGAAGCCACTGGCATGAAGACTGAAGTGCGCAACACCAAGACAAAAACCAAACTTGGTTTTTGGAATGTACAGACAATGTACGAAACAGGGAAGCTAACTCAGGTCACGGCAGAGTTGAGACGCTACAGCTTACACATCCTGGGTGTCAGCGAGAGCAGATGGACGGGATCAGGAAGATTAACAGCCTCGGGAGAAACTTTGCTGTTTTCTGGATGGGATGATGGACAACACCAAGAGGATGTCCTTTTGAAGAAAGGAGTGGAGCATTCCCTGCTTGAATGGAAATCCATTAGCTTATGAGAGCCAGACTGAAATGGAAACATAATATCACCCTGATTCCAGTGCTATGCTCTGACAAATGACAGTGATGAAGTAGTAAAGGACAAATTCTACCTTACACTACAGGCAGAGTTAGAGAGAGTACCACACCACGACCTAACTATCGTCATGGGAGGCCTGAATTCCAAGGTCGGTAAGGACAACACAAACAACGACAGAGCAATGGGAAGACATGGGTGTGGCACCATGAATGAAAATGGAGAAAGGCTTGTTGATTTCCGTAATATGAATGACCTAGTCATCGGCGGAACCATATCTGAACATCGTGAAATTCACAAGCTGACATGGTGTTCTCCAAATGGCAGATATAAGAACCAGATTGACCATATGATCAATGGCAAATGGCGACGCTCACTGACAGATGTGAAAGTGAGAAGGAGTACAGCTGTTGGCAGTGACGATCACCTTGTGACAGCCTCCATCAAGCTAAAACTGAGAAGTGTGGGTCCACCAAACAAGGGACATAGACGTTATGATATTAACAAGCTAGAGTCCCTTGAAATACAGAAAGCCTTCGTTCTGCAGTTAAAGCATAGGTTTCACTTTCAAGCACTTTCAGAGCTTGATGAAGAGAAGGGGAATGCAGATGAGGAGATCAACATGAAGTGGACAAAGTAACAGCAATTTATAAACAGTGCAGTGAAGCCTGTCTAGGCTACTGACAGAAGAGAAGGAAGGAGTGGATTACCCAGCACATGGAACTCCATAGAAACCAGACGAGCCCTGAAGAAAAAAAGTTTTAGATACAAAATCCCAGAAGCTAAAGGAAAAATACCATGAGCAGTATAGCAAGGCACACTGGGAGGTCAAACGCCTTGTGAGAGAGGACAAACTGCATTATATTGATAATCTGGCAACACAAGCAGAGGATGTAGCTGCTCATGGTGAACAAGGAACCATCTACAAAATGATGCGGCTTATCAGTGGTAAACGGCAGACACCAACAAACACTCTCAGCAGGGACAAACAAGGACATCTACTAAAAATTGAAAAAGAACAAGAAATGCACTGGACAGAGCATTTCAAAGAATTGCTGAACAGGGAGCCACCTACAGAGGAAGCAAACCTCCAGGAGGCAGAAGAAGATCTTGATATCAACAGAGACACCCCAGCTAAGGAAGAGATCATTCAAGCCATCAAATCCTTAAAAAATGGGAAAGCTCCTGGCAAGGATAACTTGAATGCAGAATTGTTCAAGGTAAGCCCTAAATTAGCAGCATCTAACCTGGCCCCTCTAGTTACATCAGTCTGGGAAAAGGAAAAAGTGCCAGATGAGTGGACCAATGGGGTTATAGTGAAGATACCAAAGAAAGGAACTCTCAGTGATTGTAATAACTGGCGTGGTATCACACTTTTATCTGTGCCAAGCAAAGTATTGTGATAGCGTTCTCAGAAAAGAGCAAGCTGGTTTTTGGAAAGGGCGTGGATGCACAGACCAGATCTTCACTCTACGAAACATAATAGAACAGTGCTTAGAATGGCAATGGCAACTCTACATAAATTTTATAGACTTTGAGAAGGCTTTTGATAGCATTCACAAGACCAGCCTATGGCACATTCTGCGGGCATATGGAATTCCTTTCCGTATGATCAACGTCATCAAAAAGCTTCTATTTCAACTTTACATGCAGCGTTGATCACAGGGAGCTCAGTTTTGAAGTCAAAACAGGAGTACGTCAAGGGTGTGTCATGTCTACAGTCCTCTTCAACATTGCCATCGACTGGGTAATGCAGCATACAACAGAAGACATGCCAAGAGGCATTAAATGGACACTCTTCTCATCCCTTGAAGACCTGGACTTCGCAGATAATGTCGCTCTATCACATACCCAACACCATATACAAGAAAAAACAACTCTACTCAATGCATTCAGCCAGCAAATTGGACTGAAAATCAACCGCAATAAGACAGATATCATGATCTTTAATATTGCCTCACCATCATCAGTATGGACAGAGGATTATGTTCTCACCAATGTAGAAACATTCAGATACTTTGGCAGCACCATCAGCCAGGACAGTGGAACAAGCCAGGACATCCGGAACAAAATCAATAAAGCCAGAAACACCTTTAGGAGCTTAAATACAGTCTGGAAATAATCAAAATACAACACCAAAACCAAACTCAAGATTTATCAGAGCTACATACTTTCAACACTACTTTATAGTGCAGAATGCTGGGGAATAAGAAAGTATGACATGTCCAAACTGTCTTCATTCCATACAACCTGCCTTAGAAAAATCCTCTGTATCTTTTGACCCAGAACAATCTCAAACCAAGATCTATTGACACAGTGCAGCCAAGAGGATCTGGGCACCATCATTGCCAGGAGGTGCTGGAGATGGATCAGTCAAGTGCTTTGGATGGAAACTGATTCCATCACGAGAGTAGCAATAAGATGGACACCTCAAGGCAAGCGAAAACGAGGCCGCCCAAAAACAACATGGCAAAGAGCTGTGGAAGCCGAGCTGAAAAACCTGGGGCACAGCTGGGGAAACCATTGAAAGACTTGCCAGAAACAAACAGGAATGAAGGAGCTTCGTCACTGCCCTAAACACCAGAGGCGTAATAGGAACATCATGATGATGATCCTTATTCTGCTGCTCTCACTCCTTCCTTTCCTTAGAATCATGAGTTCTGTCATTTCATGATATCTCACCCAAATTGCCTTCAACCTTCAGATTATGACCAATTCCTCCCTGTTGGTCAGAATCAAATATAAATGACTGTTCCCCTGGTTACTTCCTCCACCTTCTGAAACAAAGTTGTCCCCAATATACTCTAAGAACTTATGGTAAAACACAAAATGTCCAATATTACTTTTCCAACTGATGTCTGTGTAGTTAAATCCCTCATTACTATCTGAGGTATGTGTTTTGGACATGAGACAGTGAGATGAATTCTTATTCCCTCCTACTCCTCTGTGCAGCTGCATTAGTGATGTAAATAGGTTTTAATCCCCAAATACACATAACTGATTGTCTTAATACAAACAAATGCTTTTGTATAAACTCATAAATGTTACTCCTCTGGTCACATGCAGGTGCTGGAGAGAATCATATTTGTTTTATTACTTTTAGAGGAGACTTATTGCTTGAAAATAAAATTCTTCTTTTTTACTTGTATTGCTTTTGTAATCACTGCTCCAACACAGCATATGAAACTTTGCAGACTTCTTGTTAGTATTGGCAATCTAAAATAGGCAGATTAATGCCGAGCCAAATTAAAATACAAAGGAATAGAAATCCAGCCTACTAGGTGTAGAAGTTGTATTAAGAGGATTTCATACACCTCAGGAAAAAATAGCCAACAAAATCCAAATTGAGATTGCATTATTTTATGTGAAAAGTTGCTAACCTATTCTACAAGTGAAACAAATGTTACAATCATTTAACTTTTTTCTGCTGTAATGTGAATAGCTTCCAAGGAATATGCTTATTAATTAAATTATTTCTTTATGGGGAAGTAGAACTGCTGTTCCCGGGGGGGGGGAATCTATCATTTTCTTCATCAGTGGGAATTCAATTTATTTTTAGAAGAAATAATGTTTATAATTGCACCTCTCACCTAGAAAAATGCCATAGGGCTTCACAAGCTCTTAAAGAGCAGGAAATGAGTTGCCTACCTCAGAAATGTAGGCACCTTTAAGCAGGGTCAGCCTTAGAATTTTGGATAGGGGTAGTTCATTGGTGGTTCATTGCCCCACATCCACACATACAAAGTAAAAGAAGAGACTCCATGGCCCTGGGTTTCATGGGTCCCAAACCCAGCTCTGAGTAGCTGTATGGTGGAAAAGGAGAAACCTGAAATTGTTTAGGAAAAACCATTCAACACAAATTAGTGACTTGTTTACATCAGAAGGTTCTCTGCAACAAAAAAGACTAGAAACTTTTTTGTTTTAATTGAGCAGTAGTTAAAATTGACATTTAAAGGGTCTCTGTGGCAGGGCAACGACTCACCGGCGCAGCGCCTCCTGCTGGTTGTCCAGGGAATTAGCTCTTCAGCCTCCAGAGCACCCTCTGCAGGCCAGTGTCTTGCCTGCTGCTGGCCCCGTGTCCTTCCCAGATCCCGGTGCCCTTTGCCCAGGGATTCTGCCCACCGCAGTACCCCCTCACTCTGGGTCTCCCCTCCCAGGGAAACCCCAACCCCCTATCCCCACCTCACCTCAGTGGCTACTGCCAGTCATCGTCTAGCCCCCGCTCCCTGGGGCAGACTGCAGTCTGTAAACCACTCATCATCGGCAAGGGGGGGTTGGACAAGCTGCCTCTGCTTATCTCTGGGCTGCCTCTCTGCAGCCCCAGTACCCTTTGTGGGCCCTTAACTTGGCCTGCAGCCTGGGGCTTTGCTAGGCTGGAGCTCCCCAGCTCCCTCTGCCCTTCCCCAACACTGCTCCACCCTATGTACCCTCCTCAGCTTCCCAGGCAGCCAGGTCATTCGCTCTCTGAGAAGCTAGAGAGAGTGTCTATCCTAGCTTCTGGCCCACTGTCCTCTTAAAAGGGCCAGCTGGGCCCTGATTAAGCTGGCCACAGCTGTGGCTGTTTTCCCCATCAGCCTACCTTTTCCAGCTGCAGCCCTCTCCAGGGCTGCTTTAACTCCTTCAGGGCTGGAGCGGGGTGACCACCCCACTTCTGTCCCATTCAGGGGGAACACAGTGGCAGACTTTGTGTTCCAAACACAAACCATACCGCTAAGGTGAAGTGCTTCAGCAAGATAACAGCATGTGCAGTGGTAATGGAACAATTTCTATATTGGGGGTGCTGAGAGCCATTGAACCAAACTGTAAACCCTGTATATGCCGGAAATCACTTCAAGCCAGGGAGTGCAGTCGCACCCTCAGCACCCTTGTTCCAGTGCCTATGAGCATGTGTCACAGTGACTGTCCCACTGGAAATACATAAAGAGAAGATTAGACAGGCAGAAAGTGAAGAGTTGAAACAGCAGACAGCGGATAGAATTTAGGTTTGCAGAATGTTATTAACACAAAATGAGATTTGGCTGGGACACCAGGGCTAAACAATCCTGCTCTTGCAAAAAGGGCTGTGGAATCTTTAATTACCATCTGAAATTTAAAATTAGAGTTGGACAACATTTTTTGTTCACAAAACTCTATTTTTCAGAAATGTATATTTTCACAAAGACATCTTGTCTTTCTCAAAAAATTCCATTGTTTGAAACAGAAATGAAGACAATTTTGAATTTTTTCCAATCTGGCATCCACCCTGATAGTGAGGTCAAAATCTGTTTTGGGTTTCTTCCAAGAACTTGCACCACTTGGAGCACAATTCTCCCTTCTTCTCAGCATATGCACAACGTGCCTTAGGTGGTACGTGACCAGGATTCATCACTGAATTTGGTCCGCTGGTTGGATCATTAGCTCGGACTGGGTACTGACTGGGAGTGTGACGTGAACGCTGATCCATGCTCCTCTCTCCCCCCAATTCCCCCTATGCTGCTGGAGTACTGCTTCAGGATTAACTCAGTGGAAAAAGTTCAACTCTTCAATTACCAACACTGCTTCCTGTAGCACCTGCGTTTTCCTTGGAGGTCTCCCATGCAAATACTGAGTAGAACCAACTATATCTGTCTAAACTGATAAAATCAACCCTAAGGTGATATTGCTGAATCAACAATACTTCCTGTTCATCAAAGATAAGTCCTAAGAATTTAACATCTCTCCCTCTCATCATTTCATCAGGAAAAATCAGTCATTACAGTTTACAGCAATATTACATTGAATAATAATTTTATTCAAGATAGTTGACTGGAGAAATTATTTTTGCTTATATTATTTGGACTTAAATACTTAGATAGAAAAACCAGATTTCACTGTTAATGTTCCACAAAACAGTTGATGAATCACAACTGTTTTATGCAGCTTTAACTTACTACTTTAAAAAAAGTCTGCAGCTCATTGTAATTACTCTGAAAACTATCATAACTGGTGAGAACAAAAAGTAAACAAAAAAGATTTGAATACATCTGAATTGTTCTTCGGTAAGAAAACACAAAATATATGCTAATAAATGAGCAAACCGTACATCACTATCACATCTATGTAACTGGACCTAATCTCCCATTGATCTTTGTACAGAACTCTCATTGCCTAAACAGCAAGGGCAGTAAAAGTCTCTAAGGAGGTATATACTATTTCACACAAGAGTTTAAGACAAACACAGACAGAAGACAAGTGCTGATTTAGTAACAGAATATTTTTACAGCAAAGAAAGTCACAAATTGGCAGCAGTAAAGGCTTCATTTTGGTTTTTTGACAAATGCAAATAAATGCTTCATGGAACAGGTAGTCAAGTGCCAGCAATATCTTTCTTTTGAAAAATGTTATCTTCACTTAGATCTTCTTCAGTAGAATATCACCAGTCAATCATAAAGCTGTGCTGTTCCAACCAAATACTTTTACCATTACACAACACTATGTGAATGATACTAAACTATAGTAAAGGCCTGATCCTGTAAACAAAGCAGAGATTTTTCTACCACAAAGAGACCCCATTGGTTCTGTTTCAATTAGGAAATGTTTGAAAATGTGAGTTCAAACATAGGCTATTCTTCTAAAATAGAAAGGGCCATAGATGTGCTCAATTGAGTTTTCAGGATTGGGCCCGTCATTATTAAGACAGCAGGCTCATAGTCACATTATCCCGGAGGTTATTAATTTATCATCAGGTCAGCATCTCACGACCTGCTGCTCAGAGATTAGCAGCTTTCTTTCAGTTTAGTAAATTAATTGGGGGTAAGTACACACTAGTAGTGAACATTAAGGTGTTTCCAATAAGAAATGCAAAGTTTACGCACCCTATCAGAATGTTGGCCATACCACACGTTTAGCAGCTCATTAATGCCAGCTAAATTCATCTAAACTGCCTAGTCCAGACTGTTTGTTTTTCTTTTGTCAAATCTTGGGGAGTTTTGCTTCACTTTTCAAATATATTTCTGTTTTCCATGATAAAAAAACACAAAATTCCAACAAAATCTGTAGAATCGCTCTATATTCCTGTTCTGCTTTAAAGCTTGATAAGACTTTTCAATGAGTATGTAGGTGGCACATGATATCGCCACAAAACATTTGCATTCATATTATATCAAATACACAAGATTAAAAAACAACAGGACTGACTTACTAAGCAGACAAGTACCAGCATGTGAATGAAGTTTAAGGATGGTGCAGATTTACAAGCAGAGTTCAACATGAAAAGCAACCTTTTTTTAAAAAGAAATGGTTCTGCCTCCATCTCTGCAATCTTCCTCCAACTCCTACTCCTCCCTCCTACTGTGTATGGTGCTCCCAAACTGACCTCTCTTCTAAACATCCTCCTCCTGTATCCTACTCTCATCCTTGACTTTGTGTTTTTTCCCCTCGCTGCTCCATATTCCCTCTTAGTTATCCTGAATTTACTTATTGATTTGACTGGAGTTACTCCTGATTTATATCAGTGTAACTGTAAAACTGGTGTAAGTGAAGTCAAAATCTGGCTGCCTGTTACTACCACATAAATAGGGCCCTACCAAATTCACAGCCAAAAAAATGCGTCACAGACCATGAAATCTGGTCTCCCCAATGAAATCTGGGGTTTTTTTTGTGCTTTTACCCAATACTATACAGATTTCACAGTGGTGACCAGCATTTCTCAAATTGGGGGTCCTGACCCAAAAGGGATTTGTAGGGGGGGGTCGCAAGGCTATTTTAGGGGAATCATGGTATTGCCACCCTTACTTCTGCACTGCCTTCAGAAATGGGTGACCAGAGAGCAGTAGCTCTTGGCCAGGAACCCAGCTCTGAGTGCAGCAGCGCAGAAGTAAGGATGGCAATACCATACCATGCCAGCCTTACTTCTGTGTTGCTGCTAGCAGTGGCTCTGCCTTCAGAGCTGGGCTCCCGGCCAGCAGCTGCTGCTCTCTGGCTGCCCAGCTCTCAAAGCAGCGCCGCCGCTAGCAACAGCCCAGAAATAAGGGTAGCAGTACTGCACCCCCCTACAATAACCTTGCAAACCCCCCCCCCAACTCCTTGTTCGGACCCCTACAATTACAACATCGTGAAATTTCAGATTTAAATATATGAAATCATGAAATTTATTATTTTTAAAATCTATGATTATGAAATTGACCAAAATGGACCGTGAATTTAGTAGGGCCCGTCACATAAAGTAGCAGGACTTAGATTGTACTTCCTTGTCCTTCAACCCCAAGCTGGTATGTAGACAAAGAAAATGTACAGTAAATATATAATCAACAGATTTAATGTCATTTCCTGACGGCATTAACATTAGATGAATGGTTTTCATATGGGTGTTTGCCTTATTGTACAAAAGTGATTTTTGCAATATAAGTTTTGATTGACAGATGTGTGTGGGTTGACCTGAATGCATTAACTGCTATCAACTATGTTGCTGAGAGGTACCAGGAATACATTTTCTATTGACTTAGAAAGGAAACTAAAGCTTATTTATTTTCAATCACAGGAGGAAGCTCCACAGCAGCCCGTGTGAGAGCAATAAGCCAGGAAAAAGTACTGCATCCACATGAAGATGAAAGGGAGGATGTCAGTGATATTGTATGATTTATAACAGCTTTGCGGTTATGGCCTGTAGTGTGTGAGTGTGATGTGTTTTCCTAATGAAAGGAATAAGTGCTCAGAGTTGAGCCTTAAATAAATGTGTAAAGTGCTGAAAAGCACGAGTGTAAAGTATGGCTTGAGAAGGTAAATACAGATATGAAAACTGCTCTTGAGCGTAAGAGGCTGATTGATAGAACAATGAAAAAGAAAGAATATAGTGTTCCTTAAAGAGCTTACTATTTACTGGAGAAAATGAGCATACTGTCTTCAGCCTTCCCCTCCCTGTTTCTTTCTTCCTTTATCACCTTGCCAAAATTGTTTGCTTTTGAAAAATAATGAAGTTTTTTTTTTTAAAAAGAGCATAACACTCACCACTAATACACTACTTTTCCTATTCAGAGCACTGTGCAAACATTATCAATTCATCCCCATAGCACACCTTGAAGGTTGGTATATTGCTACCTCCATTTATCAGATTGGGAAACTGACGCATTGAAAGATTAAATGACTTGCACAGTGCCACACAAGTTGGACCCCTATGTGCCTCTGCAATACAAATAAACAATAAAATAAAATAATTATTAATAGTTGAACCAGGACTAGAACTCAGGATTTCCTGCTTCAGTACTCAGTACTGTAGATCACACCGTCTGCCTAAAAATTTTTTAAAATAAATCTATGCTGATGTCTTAGCTTCTCTGTATGAGCCATGAACCAATTCGTATAGATTCGTAAGCTGCTGGTTTAATAAGTGGCAGCATTGTCTTTCACTTGTAAACTGGCCCCAAGATTCTATATAATGGGCAACTATACTTAAGAAATATGGGGCTCATCTTTCACCTCTATGATACTGATGGGAATCCAGCCTGGGTGGAGAGTGTCCAAATGGTGGTTGCTTGGTGATCTATTAAACAATTTTAATAGTCTCAATTCCTTTCCAACTGTGCAAGTGACTATATCGCAAAAACAGCTACCATATTTGACAGTCTCAGCAGCAAGGCTAAAGATTAAAAGTGCAGGGAGACTAAACAGTCCTCTCATCAATGCAGCTGTTTCCTCCAGCTCAAAGCTGAAGCATACTTAGGGGGGGAGTCTGGGCAAGTTTTTGCTGCCACTACCTATGTTCTACTGATTAAGGATTTCAGGCACTAGCACCAATCATAAACAGTAAATTCACACAAACACACACACACACACAGTTATGTAAGGCTCAGGTCTGTCCTTCTACATCCACACACCTAAAAGTAGAGTACTTGGTCAGGTCTAGTAACATCTTCCATAAAATATGTTCTTCATCTGAGTCATTTTGATACAAACAACCTCCAATACACCAGATTAGAACAGAGATGCATGTTTACTGCAGTTGTGTTTGAAGATCTCAAAAATAATGGTTTGTCCCAAAGTGAGAGGTTTCCCCTTGTGCATCAATTATGCATAGATTACCCTGAGGAATATGTCTATTATGAATATTTTTGTATGTAATTGTTCCACACCTTTGATGGAATAGACTATACACACAAACCACCTCAGCTGTGTTAGTTATTAATAGGAAGTTACATTTGGTTTTCACATCTTTCAGCTCAAACACTGAAATACCAAATCCAGCATGCAGGAACACCCTGTTTATGTGGGACACTCCCTAGAGGACTTTGTGACCATAAACCAATAAATGGATTACGCTCATTCACATGTGTTTTCCCATCTGAGACAGATAATATGGCATGCCACAGCCTAGGTGAAATGGAATGGCCAAAAAAATCAATTTGTGTCATACCTTATAATGCACTGAGAAGCATCAAGGTAGCAGCCAATATTTTCAGGGCCGTGGACAAAATATAGAAGTGGAACCCCAAAGGCGTAAAGAGGGGCAAGGGAGTCTATGCACATCTGAATGTGGGTCGGCAAAATTGGCACATAGGAATACTAACAGCCCAAAGATCTCATTACAAATAGTAGGCATGGAAGTCTTAGGCAAGTGTACCTACAGATTTTTTTCTGAGTCTCAATAAAAATCCCACAGGATAGAAAAAGAAGCTGTATTGAGCTTAGAATTTAGACTTTAAAAAATAGATATGTCACTTTATACATTAGCTGATGTATTAACTTTCAAATAACACAAGAATTCCTTTATAACCCAATAATAGGCAGAGTACATTGTTTATAATAATGCCAGCAATTAAAAAAAAGGAGGATTTTATTATGATATTTTCATGTATAGCCAGCCAAAAACCTTTCTGCACGTCAAACAAAGTTTTCATTTTTGATAGATTTAAAACATAAGAAGATATGACAACATGGCATCTAAATCTTTCTTGTGGCATTTCCCCCATAAGTGTAATACAAAGAGAAGCTAGCGGTGTGTGTCTGTGTTCTGCATATACTTTACAGTTACTATTCAGGTAGGCAGTTTATAATATTTTGGCAGCAAAATGTCTATAAAATAAAATTTTAAAAAATCAGAAACTTACTACATCTCCCTTGTTTTTTATTCTTCCTGTCTCTTCTTTTCCTCCACTTTTTTCTTTTCTTTTCAGCATCTCTCTTCCATCTTTTACATCCTTCCTCCCTTTCTAAGACACCAACAACAATAGAAATTAAATTGTATTAACTAAATTGATTTTGAACACAGTAGGGATACAGTTCTGGATAGTAGAGTTTAAACACCATCTCTCTGACCAATGTGTACCAGACATAACTGTTTAAAACAGTATTCTAAAAACATTCCATAGATGTTATCTCTTATGCTGAAATGGTTTAATTTCCAGTGTGGATGGGCCAATATTGTGCCCCTCAATTATTCACATTTTCTTCTCTAATACTCCTGCCTTCTCCTTGCATTCTCTCTTCCACTAAGGCTCCACTCCCTCTCCACTGCTCTCTTCTTGGCTTCCTCATGCCTTCCCCTCCCCATTTCTCTTCGGGGCTGTGCTCACCTCTCTATGGGTATGTCTACACTAGGAAAAAGGCGTGTTTTTTTTTCAGCATGATAGCTAATACATTAACTAGTAAAATCCTAGTGCAGACTGGGTAAGTTGCAGTTTTACCTCCATGTAGCTGGCCCTAACTTGCCCTGCCTATAGTAGGATTTTACAGTATGTTAGCTATTACTTTGGGAAAACTTATCTCTTTTTTGTTCTCTCTCTCTCTCTCTCTCTCTCTCTCACTCTCACTCATATCCAGGGCCATTATCAGTTTGTCATGGAGTCCGGGAGTTGAAGTGAGTGCATGTGAAGACCATTATGGTTGCCCAAATACTTGCAGTTCTAGCCTGTGTTACAGCAACACTTCCATGCTTACTTTCATAATCTGTTCTGCAGGAAACAAGGGGCAGGGTCCAGGTTTAAAGGAGATATCATACTATGGCACTGCTACTATTTCAGCCACAGGAGTTGGGGCGTGGCAGGGAAAATTAAGATAATCACTTTCCAAGGTCATCTAGTCAGGCCAGACTTGGGACACATCCATGGTTGTTCTCACACTGGAGGTTGTCCTGGAAGCATTCCACAAAATGCACCTACTACTAACACAGAGTTCTCCCTCAAATGCCCAACCCAACATCTATCCTGGGCTTATCCTCATGACATAGCCTGAAATGGTCACTGGATAGCCATGATTATACCCCCAAAGCAACGCAAATCTCCCACATTTGACTTGGATTTAAATCAAAGGGATTCCTTACGTAAAGGGGCTGTGATTCAAACACTCACATCTTTGTCCTGGCTAATGAAGCTAACCAATCTGCCTGTAATGGATATGTTTTGGTAATATAGCTTCAAGAGGCATGCAAAGAGTGAACTGCCTTGAAAGAAAGTACAGTAAGTAAAAGGGTTACAGATCTGTAATTGAAATCTAAGGGAATTGCAGGGGTGTAACTAAGGACAGGATTTGGCCCATAGCATGTGACATTTATAAGGCCAAATACAATGGAGAAATCATGTCAGTAAAATATTGTTATGGGTTGGGTCAAACCTCACTGAAAGTGGTGTGTATAACAGTTCCCTTTCATTCAGGACGTACATAAAAAGCAATTGAGCTCTTTCACGGAATGGTTAACTGAAACAATAAGGGCCTCTGCCTAAAACAAAGACACATGGAAGGCTGAAGTAGGGGTTAGCTGTGCAGCCCAAGGGAGTTCTACTGCGATCAGATAAATTTAGGGACAGGGGATTGATTAGATTAGAATGATGTGTGAGAGGGAAGAAACAAGTAACACAGAAACAGAACAATTGGAGACTTTGCAAAAGGAGTTAAAACAAGCTCCAAAACAGGATCTGCAGGCTTCACAAAACTAATTAAAGCAGCATCTGGAGGTTTTCTAGAAAGGACTAAAAGATGAGTTGCAGGCAGAGCTGAAATCTCTGTTGGGCAGTTATTACAAAGTGTCAGGAAAGACTGTGAAGCCTAGTGGCAACACTCCCAGTCCAGAATGCCAGAATGGTCAATGAGGTGACCAACAACTTGACTGTCATGGACCAAAAGGTCTTACATGAAATAGGGGAGACCAAGAAAGCTCTGGACAACTTGGAATTCAGTAACAGAGATGAGCTTCAGCAAGGACTTAAGGGGCTGAGAAATCATCTTGAGAAGTGTCACGGATCACTATGGAAGTCAGCCACGTAAATGTGGAATTGGGCCAGCCAGAGGTCTTGGGTAAGACTAGACAACTGAAACAGTTTTCTACCCTGTTAGTGATCCACAAAGGCCCAGAGGGAAGAAGTAAGGCTGCCCCAGCTGAAATCATGCAAAAACTCCTGGGAGACTTATTTGGCTCAGTTCATCATCACCCAAATGAATGGCTGGGAGGATGTTCAGAGAGGGTGGTTTCTACCAGCCAACTTGAATGGCCCAGCTCTGATAGTACTGCAGACCTTACCCCCAGAAAAAAGACTGAGTTATCCAGATCTGGTACAAGCACTTGATGTGTGGTTGGGATCCAGCCAGCAATCTGCTGGCCAGGCCACAACTGAGAACTAGAATGAGAGAGAAAGAAGATACTCCACCTGAATAGGCAGAGGATATGTGGAGACTTGTATTCCTGGCATATCCAGATCTCAGTGAGGAATTCCAGGATAAACTGGCAATGGACAAATTTCTATGTGCTTAGCTGGATTTAGAGTTGTGGGTCAAGATCAACAAAAAGGAAGCAAAAAGACTATGAGAAGCTGTGGAATTTATGATGGAACCTGAATCTTTCCCTGCAGCAGTACACCAGGAGAGGAAGCAGCCACTAGTGAGGAAAATAGAAGCTTATGGCCATGAGCCTTTTAAGTACAGCTCTGTGTCTAACATGTATGATGAAAGAGGGGATTCTGATCTGGTTCATGGATATTTTTCAATTATTAGAAAAAGGGATGAATTTGTTTTGTAAAACAAGGGAAATGGGCAATAATGCAAAAAATAAGTGAATCAATTAAGTTAAATACCAGTACTGTGAAATAATTGGCCACAAAAAGCAGGATTGTTGTAAATATAAGGTTGGCCAGAGCAGAGTTACAAATGCATATTGAAAGTCCCTCTCCCAGTTCAGAAAACAAGAATATAAGAATGGCCACACTGGGTCAGACCAATGGTCCATCTAGCCCAGTATCCTGTCTTCCAACAGTGGTCAGTGCCAGCTGCTTCAGAGGGAATGAACAGAACAGGGTAATTATTGAGTGATCCCTCCCCTATCATCCTGTCCCAGCTTCCAGTCGTCAGAGGTTTAGGGTCGCCCAGAGCATGGGGTTGCGTTCCTAAGCATCTGGGCTAACAGCCATTTATGGACCTATCCCCCATTAATTTATCTAATTGTTTTTTGAACAGTTATATTTTTGACCTTCGCAACATCCCTTGGAAACGAGTTCCATAGACTGACTGTGTGTTGTGTGAAGAAGTACTACCTTATATTTGTTTTAAACCTGCTAACTATTCATTTCATTGGGTGACCATTGGTTCTTGTGTTATGTGAAAGAGTAAATAACACTTCCTCCACACCATTCATGATTTTATAGACCTCTATCATATCCCCCCTTAGTCGTCTCTTTTCTAAGATGAACAGTCCACGTCTTTTTAATCTCTCCTTGTATGAAAGCTGTTCCATATCCCTAATCATTTTGGTTGCCCTTCTCTGTACTTTTTCCAATACTTTTTTGAGATGGAGCAACCAGAACTGCATGCAGTATTCAAGGTGTGGGCGTACCATGGATTTATATACTGGCATTATGATATCTTCTGTCTCATTATCTATCTCTTTCCTAATGGTTCCTAAAACTCTTGTTAGTTTTTTTGACTGCCACAGCACAAAGAGCAGATGTTTTCAAAGAATTATCCATGATGACTCTAAGAGCTCTTTCTTGAGTTAATTTAGACCCCATCACTTTTTATGTATAGGTGGGACTATGCTTTCCAGTGTGTATATTACTTTGTATTTATCAATATTAAATTTCATCTGCCATTTTGTTACCCAGTTTTGTGAGATCCCTTTGTAACACTTCACAACCAACTTTGGACTTAACTATCTTGGGCCTGGTCTACACTACGACTTTAATTCGGATTTAGCTGCCTTAATTCGAATTAACGCTTGACCCGTCCACACAACGAAGCCATTTAATTTGAATTAAAGGGCCCTTTAATTCGATTTCTGTACTCCACCCCGACGAGCGGAGTAGCGCCAAAATCGAATTTGTCAATTCGAATTAGCGTTAGTGTGGCCGCAATTCGATGTTATTGGCCTCCAGGAGCTATCCCACAGTGCACCATTGTGACCGCTCTGGCCAGCAATCTGAACTCGCATGCACTGGCCAGGTGGACAGGAAAAGCCCCGGGAACATTTGAATTTCATTTCCTGTTTGCACAGCGTGGAGAGCACAGGTGACCACAGAGAGCTCATCAGCACAGGTAACCATGCAGGCTGATAATCGAAAAAGAGCACCAGCATGGACCGTACAGGAGGTACTGGATTTGATCTCTATATGGGGAGAGGATTCAGTGCTAGCTGAACTGCGTTCGAAAAGACGAAATGCCAAAACTTATGAAAAAATTTCCAAGGGCATGATGGAGAGAGGCCACAATAGGGACACAGATCAGTGCCGCGTGAAAGTCAAGGAGCTCAGACAAGCCTATCAAAAAGCAAAGGAGGCAAACGGTCGCTCCGGGTCAGAGCCGCGGACATGCCGCTTCTACGCTGAGCTAAATGCATTTCTAGGGGGGGCCGCCACCACTACCCCACCTCTGACTGTGGATTCCGAGCTGGGGATAATCTCATCAGGTACACCTGATGATTCCGTGGAAGGGGAAGAGGAGGAGGAGGAGGACGAGCTGGCAGAGAGCACCCAGCTCTCCGTTCTCCCCAACAGCCAGGAACTGTTTCTCACCCTGACTGAAGTACCCTCCCAAGCCTCCCAAGCCAGCACCCAAGACCATGACCCCATGGAAGGGACCTCAGGTGAGTTTACCTTTTAAAATAGAAAACATGGTTTAAAAGCAAGCATTTTTAATGATTAATTTGCCCTGAGCACTTGGGATGCATTCGCAGCCAGTACAGCTACTGGAAAAGTCTGTTAACATGTCTGGGGATGGAGCGGAAATCCTCCAGGGACATCTCCATGAAGCTCTCCTGGAGGTACTCCAAAAGCCTTGCCACAAGGTTTCTGGGCAGTGCAGCCTTATTCCGTCCTCCATGGTAGGACACTTGACCACGCCATGCTAGTAGCAAGTAATCTGGTATCATTGCCTGACAGAGCCTGGCAGCGTATGGTCCCGGTGTTTGCTGGCATTCAAGCAACATCCGTTCTTTATCTTGCTGTGTAATCCTCAGGAGAGTGATATCGCTTAGGGTAACCTGGTTGAAATAAGGGAATTTAATTAAGGGGACTGAGGTGGCCGTTCCTACTGGGCTGTTTGCCTGTGGCTGAAAAGAAATCCTTCCCTGCATTTAGCCAAGTGCAAAGGGGGGGGGGAGGATTGGCCCAGAGCTTTTCGCGTTTTGCTAGCAGGGATCTTCCCTGATACCAGCCAGGCGGTGGGGGGAGGGAGAAAGCACTCATCCCAGAGAATTCATGGCGGGTGGGGGGGGGGGTGTTAGTTTGGTTCCTGCAGGGATCTTCCCTGATACCAGCCACGCGGTGGGGGGAGGGAGAAAGCACTCATCCCAGAGAATTCATGGCGGGTGGGGGGGGGGTGTTAGTTTGGTTCCTGCAGGGATCTTCCCTGATACCAGCCACGCGGTGGGGGGAGGGAGAAAGCACTCATCCCAGAGAATTCATGGCGGGTGTGGGGGGGGGGGTGTTAGTTTGGTTCCTGCAGGGATCTTCCCTGATACCAGCCACGCGGTGGGGGGAGGGAGAAAGCACTCATCCCAGAGAATTCATGGCGGGTGGGGGGGGGTGTTAGTTTGGTTCCTGCAGGGATCTTCCCTGATACCAGCCACGCAGTGGGGGGAGGGAGAAAGCACTCATCCCAGAGAATTGGATGGGGGGGGGGTGTTAACCTTCAGCAGCAGAAAACAAGCTAACAGGAAAACTGCAGCACAACGGGCTTTGCTTGGTATGTGGGAAAGCAGGGCGCAGAAGCCTAAAGACAGTGGCTTACCATGGCAGCATGCAAGGTGAATTCTGTTGCCCCGACCTGCGTCTGTGATCTCTAGCAGCAAAGCCACAGGCACTCAATATTAAGAGGCAAAATGCGACCTTGCACAGAAATCACATGTGCTATGTAATGTGAATAGTATACACCGTGAAAGAGTATAAGCATTGTTCTGAAAAATGTATCTTTTAAAAAAATTCTCTCCTTTTTTCACTCCCTCCAGCAGGTGCAAATGTTTCAAGCCTCCCTCCTCCTTCCCGAAGGCTATCCCAGATAAGGCGTCGTAAAAAAAAGACGAGAGAAGAGATGTTTTCCGAAATCATGCAATCCACCAGGAATGAAAGAGCTCATCTGAATGAGTGGAAGGAGACGGTTTGCAAGTATAGGAAAGAAGCCAGTGACCGTGAGGACAGGAGGGACCAACGTGAGGACATGAGGGACCAACGTGAGGACAGAAGGGACCAACGTGAGGAGAGGAGAGACGCTCGAGATGAGAGGTGGCGGCAGGAAGATCAGAGGAGTCGGGAAGCAACGCTGGGGCTGCTGCGTGAGCAAACAGACATGCTCCGGCGTCTGGTGGAGCTTCAGGAACGGCTGCTGGAGAACAGAGTGCCGCTACAGCCCCTGTATAACCCCCCTACCTCCTCACCATGTCCCATAGCCTCCACACCCAGACGTGTAAGAACACGGGGGGGGAGGCTCCGTACACCCTCCCATTCCACCCCAGTGGACAGCCCAAGCAAAAGGCTGCCATTTTTTTAACCTTTTTTTACTGGGCTTTTCCTTCCCGCAGATCCTCCTCCCAAACCCCACTCAGGTTCTGTGCCGCTACAGCCCCTGTATAACCCCCCTACCTCCTCACCATGTTCCATAGCCTCCACACCCAGATGTGTAAGAACACGGGGGGGAGGCTCCGTACACCCTCCCATTCCACCCCAGTGGACAGCCCAAGCAAAAGGCTGCCATTTTTTTAACCTTTTTTTACTGGGCTTTTCCTTCCCGCAGATCCTCCTCCCAAACCCCACTCAGGTTCTGTGCCGCTACAGCCCCTGTATAACCCCCCTACCTCCTCACCATGTTCCATAGCCTCCACACCCAGATGTGTAAGAACACAGGGGGGAGGCTCCGTACACCCTCCCATTCCACCCCAGTGGACAGCCCAAGCAAAAGGCTGCCATTTTCTTTACCTTTTTTTACTGGGCTTTTCCTTCCCGCTGATCCTCCTCCCAAACCCCACTCAGGTTCTCTCCCTCTTTTTATAATCAATTAATAAAGAATAAATGATTTTTAAACAATGGTGACTTTATTTCCTTTGAAAGCAAGCTGGGGGAAGGGGGAGGGTGGGTTCCTTACAGAGAATGAGTCAATAAAGGGGGCGGGTTTTCAGGAAGGATAAACAAACATAAATTTCACACTGTAGCCTGGCCAGTCATGAAACTGGTTTTCAAAGCTTCCCTAATGCGCAGCGCTTCATCGTGTGCTCTTCTAATCGCCCTGGTGTCTGGCTGCGAGTAATCAGCAGCCAGGCGATTTGCCTCAGCCTCCCACCCTGCCATAAAGGTCTCCCCCTTGCTCTCACAGAGATTGTGAAGCACACAGCAAGCAGTAATAACAATGGGGATATTGGTTTGGCTGAGGTCTGAGCGAGTCAATAAGGATCGCCAGCGACCTTTTAAACGGCCAAATGCACATTCTACCACCATTCTGCACTTGCTCAGCCTGTAGTTGAACAACTCCTGACTCCTGTCCAGGCTGCCTGTGTATGGCTTCATGAGCCATGGCATTAAGGGGTAGGCTGGGTCCCCAAGAATAACAATTGGCATTTCAACATCCCCCACGGTTATTTTCTGGTCCGGAAAGTAAGTCCCTTGCTGCAGCCGTTTAAACAGATTGGTGTTCCTGAAGACGCGAGCGTCATGAACCCTTCCCGGCCAGCCCACATGGATGTTGGTGAAACGTCCCTTGTGATCCACAAGTGCTTGCAGCACCATTGAGAAGTACCCCTTGCGGTTTATGTACTGGGTACCCTGGTGCTCCGGTGCCAAGATAGGAATATGGGTTCCATCTATTGCCCCACCACAGTTAGGGAATCCCATTGCAGCAAAGCCATCCACTATGACCTGCACATTTCCCAGAGTCACTACCTTTTGTAGCAGCACCTCCGTGATTGCTTTGGCTACTTGCATCACAGCAGCCCCCACAGTAGATTTGCCCACTCCAAATTGATTCCCGACTGACCGGTAGCTGTCTGGCGTTGCAAGCTTCCACAGGGCTATCGCCACTCGCTTCTCAACTGTGAGGGCTGCTCTCATCTTGGTATTCTGGCGCTTCAGGGCAGGGGAAAGCAAGTCACAAAGTTCCATGAAAGTGCCCTTACGCATGCGAAAGTTTCTCAGCCACTGGGAATCGTCCCACACCTGCAACACTATGCGGTCCCACCAGTCTGTGCTTGTTTCCCGGGCCCAGAATCGGAGTTCCAAGCCTATAACCTGGCCCATTAACATCATAATCTCCAAAGCACCGGGGCCCGCGGTCTCAGAGAATTCTGTGTCCGTGTCCATGTCCTCATCACGCTGGTCGCTGCGCTGCAATCGCCGCCTCCTCCTCCTCGCCTCTTTTTTCTGGTCCTGTGTAAGCATAAACTCCACGAGAAAGCGCGAGGTGTTTATAATGTTCAAGACTGCGTTCTGGAGCACAACGGGATCCATGCTTGATGCAGAATGGAGTCTGCAGAGTTCACTCAGGAAAAAAGGCGCGAAATGGTTGTCTGCCGTTGCTTTCAGGGAGGGAGGGGGAGGCTGTACCCAGAACTACCTGCGACAATGTTTTTTGCCCCATCATGCACTGGGGTCTCAACCCAGAATTCCAAGGGGGGTGGAGACTGCGGGAACTATGGGATAGCTATGTAAAAGCTACCCACAATGCAACGCTCTGGAAATCGATGCTACTATGGTAGCTTGGACGCAAACCACCGAATTAATGGTGCCTAGTGTGGCCGAATACATTCGAATTTATAAAATCGGTTTCCTAAATTCGAATTATATAAATTCGAATTAATCCTGTAGTGTAGACATACCCTTGAGTAATTTTGTATTGTTTGCAAACTTTGCCACATCACTGTTTACCCCCTTTTCCAGATCATTTCTGAATATATTGAGCAGCACTGGTCCCACTACAGATCCTTGGGAGACCCTGCTATTTACCTCTCTCCACTGTGAAAACTCACCATTTATTCCTACCCTTTGTTTCCTATCTTTTAACCAGTTACTGATAGTACCTTCCCTCTTATCCCATGACTGGTTACTTTGCTTAAGAGCCTTTGGTGTGGGACTTTATCAAAGGCTTTCTGAAAGTCCAAGTACACTATAGCAACTGAATCACCCTTATGCACATGCTTGTTGACCCCCTCAAGGAATTCTAATAGATTGGTGAGGCAAGATTTGCCTTTACAAAAGCCATTTTGACTCTTCTCCAACATATTGTGAAGCTAAGAGGCAAAGCTTGGAGCTACAAGGATCAACCCCACAGTTTTTGTTTAGATCTGGGCAGTTAAACAACAACAGTGGGAGTTTGGCTATGGAATGTGAAAGAGGATCTGTGAAATACAGGGAATAGTAAACACTGGCTCAAACATAACAGTTATTAGACTAGACATGGTAAAACAGCTAGGGAATAGGGGATCCAAAAATTAATCCCCTAATTGGTCCAAAATGGAGGCAGTGACTGGGCAATGTGCACCCATCCAAAACTGGGAAAATTGGACTTCTCAAATTCAAGCAAGAAGTCTGGATAGCCAAGATAATGGTCAAGCTAATAATTGGTTTGTATTTAATTATGGCTAACAATTGTGTAATAAAAGTCAGGAAATATGTCTTATGAATTCAATCTGTGGACATTCCCTTTAAATATATGGCTCATGTGAAGCAAATGATTTCTTGGCAATTGGTTTGTAGTGAACACTGCTATACCAGAAATTGGCTGCCTGGCCATCAAAGTTCTCTGCCTACCTGATAGCCTATACAACTGGCTATTCTAGCTTGTTTTCACATAAGTATGAAACTGTATCCAGATTCTGAGCCTGGTACATGAAAGTTTGGACACAGGTTTATGTTACTTATCTACCAATGTGAATAAATTGAAAATTAATTCCTATGAACTGATAGGTTTGGATAATAGAAGTTGTGGATGTGAAATATACTACTTCTGGTGGCAATGATGTATCTACAATGGTATTACAGCTCTTAAGAAAAATTAGAGCTATTGGAAAACAATGCCATGATCAGAAACTTGATACTTTTAGAAATTCCCGAAAAAAAGAAATCAGAGATTTAGCTAGCTGGATTGGGGTTTTTTTTTACTCTAAATTTCTATCTGATTTATTTGGCTTTGTACTACCACAATCTCTCTTGAAATAGCCAGAATGCTATCTGCTAGATCGTCCAAATGTACTTCCCCACATATGTTTGATTTCATATATATAACAGAATCTTCATAATAAAATCTTTAAACTAGCTCATGAAATGAGTAAAGTGGAATTTTCTGGTTCCAGGATCTAGTATTTATCATAGCTACACCTTTTTAAAGAGATGACACAGCTTTGCCTCAGCTAAACAGAGGTTAGAGAACATTGGTACTATAAGCAGTCATTTTCCATCTGGCTAAGCTTTCTTTGGAATGTGGCTGTCAATTTTTCCTGTTTCAGACCCTGAAGGAGGTATCCACATTCATTCAACCTAAAGACTCCAAACTCTTGGAACTCCTCTGAGCAAAATATGCCAGAAGGTGGAGTGAGAAACTGTCATTATAATCTGTGGAGTGCCTAAGGACAATCTCTTTAATTAACTAGATACATTCCACTGCTACTAAATGCAGTCTGTCCATGTTTTAAAATGTTTATTTTGTCCTATCTACTCATAGCTTTTTATGCTATTGATAAACACACAATATGTGCATCCAGTAAGTATGCTAAGTGAAACAAGGAGAACCATCCATTTCTAATGAGCCCACAACCAAGTTCTGTGCACTCCAAGAAACACTTAATTAAACTATTGAGTATTTATTGTTAGATGTTGTTGACATAAATGTAATGCTTCTCAGATCCTAGTAGTAGCTGTTTCATTATAGTGCTTGTAAATATGATACATATAATTAGAGACTATACCAATTTGCACAGTTTCTACATTAAAATACATAAATTACTGAATGAGAGGGGACAGGTCCAGGTTGATGGGCCTTTGTGGAGTTAAGGTTGTGATCAGGTTAACCCTATGAAGAGGACATGGAGCTATACCAAGGCTCTGTCTCTGGAGGAATATGTTCTAGTCACTACCAGCTCCCAAACGTTCTGCATCAGGCAGATTTTAAGCATGGTTTTTGAAAAAGTGCTGAACAGAATTTGTCTTGGCTGCATTTGCTATTAAACTGTTTTCAGCTGTATCTGTTACTGATGCTCATTGTCATCAATGAGGAATTCTTGTTGTATAAACAAGGCTATGGATCCAAGAGCACAAGCATATAGTGCCATGTAAGAGCTTCTGTCCTTTTACTCTTCCTTTTAGAGTTATGTGCTTTTTGCTTTTTTTCCAATGGGAAAAAAAAAGCCAAACCCTTCAAAGCTCTGTCTCTCTTTTTGACACTATTATACCTTTTATTATACCTTTTATTATACCTGTCTCTCTTTTTGACACATTATACCTTCCTAACTGAATGCGATTAATGGCTCTAAAGAATTACTTGCCCTATACCATGAAAATTAGTACTTGTTTGAAATATGAGAACACTACCATGATGACAGCATTCAGAAATTATACTTACCTATCAAGATTTTTTTTCTTTTCCCTAATTTATCTTCATTTCACAAAAGTGCACTCCACAGATCTGTGATAAGAAGAGGTTACTCACCTGTGCAGTAACTGATGTTCTTTGAGGTGAGTGTCCCTGTGGGTGCTCCACTCCAGGTGTTGGTGCATCCCTGCGCCTTCGCTCGGAGATTTTGACAGCAGTACTCGTACTGGTCGTGCACGTGCAGAGCCTGCCCCACGCATTGAATGTGCTTTAATAGTACGTGTGCGCGACCAGTTCCTTCTCTACAACGGAGGCTACCCCAACTCTGAAGTAGAGGGGAGGAGAGTGAGTAGTGGAGTACCCGCAGGGACACTCATCTCAAAGAACGTCAGTTACTTCACAGGTGAGTAACATCCTCTTCTTCTTTGAGAGATGTCCCTGTGGGTGCTCCACTCTAGGCGACTTAAAAGCAGTGTATCTCAAGGAGGTAGGGACTTCGGATCTGGTAGGAATGCGGTAGATAATACAGCTCTGCCCAATCGTGTATCAGTGAGAGGGCCTTGAGTAAGGGCATAATGCTTAACAAATGTGTGTTCAGAAGTCCAAGTGGCCGCTTTACAGATGTCAGCCAGAGGAACTCTGCGTAGAAAAGCCACGGAGGTAGCTACAGATCTAATGGAGTGAGTCCTGATGCAGGCTGGAGGAATTGTCTCCTTTAATTGGTAGCACAGATGGATGCAAGCAGAGATCCAGTTGGAAAGTCTCTGGGTGGAAATAGGTGTCCCCTTGGATTGTTTTGCAATGGAGACAAAGGGTATGTCTACACTACGAAATTAGATCGAATTAATAGAAGCCGGTTTTATAGAAATCGGTTGTATACAGCCGATTGTGTGTGTCCCCACATAAAATGCTCTAAGTGCTCTAGTCGGCGGACCGCGTCCACAGTACCGAGGCTAGCGTCGACTTCTGGAGCATTGCACTATGGGTAGCTATCCCACAGTTCCCGCAGTCTCCGCCGCCCATTGGAATTCTGGGTTGAGATTCCAATGCCCGAATGATGCAAAACAGTGTCGCGGGGGGTTCTGGGTACATGTCGTCAGGCCCCTCCCCCTCCGTCAGAGCAACGGCAGACAATAGAGTCGCGCCTTTTTACCTGGGTTACCTGTGCAGACAACATACCACGGCAAGCATGGAGCCCGCTCAGCTCAGCTCACCGTCACCATATGTCATCTGGGTGCCGGCAGCCGTGGGACTGCATTGCTACACAGCAGCAGCAGCTAACTGCCTTTTGGCGGTAGACGGTGCAGCATGACTGGTAGCCTTCATTGGCGATCTGGGTGCTGCCAGCCGTGGGGCTGCATTGCACCAGCCCCCTTGCCTTTTGGCAGTAGATGGTTTATTACGACTGGTAACCGTCCTTGTCGTACAGCAGTGGCCGTCAATCATGGGCACCTGGGCAGACATGCTCAGTCCTATGGAACTGTCTTGATGATGATGATGGTTATCAGTCGTAGTATGCCATTTTCTGCCACGCGCCCTGTTGGCTCATCGCACGTTAGCTGAGTCTTCCCTGAGCAGCAGATTGTGCAATAGGCCTGAAGGCTAACTGCCAAGCGCCCAGTATTTGCTGCCAAGCACCCAGAAAATGCCGAGGGCTATCAGTCATGCTGCACCGTCGTCTTAAGATGTAAAAAATAGATTTGTTCTGTATTCATTTCCTTCCCCCCTCCCTCCGTCAAATCAACGGCCTGCTAAACCCAGGCTTTTGAGTTAAATCTCTGGGGGGGGGGCCATTCTGTGTGACAGTTGTTTGTGTTTCTCCCTGATGCAAAGCCACCTTTCTTGATTTTAATTCCCTGTACCTGTACGCCATGTCGTCACTCGCCCCTCCCTCCCTCCCTCCCTCCCTCCTTCCCCTGGTCCGTCAGATACTAGTTTCGCGCCTTTTTTCAGACCAGACGCCATAGCTAGCACTGGGATCATGGAGCCCGCTCAGATCACTGCGGCAATTATGAGCACTATGAACACCACGCGCATTGTCCTGGAGTATATGCAGAGCCAGGACATGCCAAAGCAAAACCAGGACCAGGCGAGGAGGAGGCGATTGCAGCGCGGCGACGACAGTGATGAGGAAATGGACATGGACCTAGACCTCTCACAAGGCACAGGCCCCAGCAATGTGGAAATCATGGTGTTCCTGGGGCAGGTTGATGCCGTGGAACGCCGATTCTGGGCCCGGGAAACAAGCACAGACTGGTGGGACCGCATCGTGCTGCAGGTGTGGGACGATTCCCAGTGGCTGCGAAACTTTCGCATGCGTAAGGGCACTTTCATGGAACTTTGTGACTTGCTTTCCCCTGCCCTGAAGCGCCAGAATACCAGGATGAGAGCAGCCCTCACAGTTGAGAAGCGAGTGGCGATAGCCCTGTGGAAGCTTGCAACGCCAGACAGCTACCGGTCAGTCGGGAATCAATTTGGAGTGGGCAAATCTACTGTGGGGGCTGCTGTGATCCAAGTTGCCAGGGCAATGAGAGACCTGGTGATATCAAGGGTAGTGACTCTGGGAAACGTGCAGGACATAGTGGATGGCTTTGCTGCAATGGGATTCCCAAACTGTGGTGGGGCGATAGACGGAACCCATATCCCTATCTTGTCACCGGAGCACCAAGCCACCGAGTACATAAACCGCAAGGGGTACTTCTCAATGCTGCTGCAAGCCCTGGTGGATCACAAGGGACGTTTCACCAACATCAACGTGGGCTGGCCGGGAACGGTACATGATGCTCGCGTCTTCAGGCACTCTGGTCTGTTTCGAAAGCTGGAGGAAGGGACTTTCTTCCCGGACCAGAAAATAACCGTTGGGGATGTTGAAATGCCTATCGTGATCCTTGGGGACCCAGCCTACCCCTTAATGCCATGGCTCATGAAGCCGTACACAGGCAGCCTGGACAGGAGTCAGGACCTGTTCAACTACAGGCTGAGCAAGTGCCGAATGGTGGTGGAATGTGCATTTGGGTGTTTAAAAGCGCGCTGGCGCAGCTTACTGACTCGCTCAGACCTTAGCGAAAAGAATATCCCCATTGTTATTGCTGCTTGCTGTGCGCTCCACAATATCTGTGAGAGTAAGGGGGAGACATTTATGGCGGGGTGGGAGGTTGAGGCAAATCGCCTGGCCGCTGATTACGCGCAGCCAGACACCAGGGCGGTTAGAGGAGCACAGCAGGGCGCGGTGCGCATCAGAGAAGCTTTGAAAACGAGTTTTGTGACTGGCCAGGCTACGGTGTGAAACTTCTGTTTGTTTCTCCTTGATGAACCCTCCGCCCCTCCCCCCCCACCCGGTTAACTCTACTTCCCTGTAAACCAACCACCCCACCCTCCCCTACCCTCCCCCCTTCGAGCACCACTTGCAGAGGCAATAAAGTCATTGTTACTTCACATTCATGCATTCTTTATTAATTCATCACACAACTAGGGGGATAATTGCAAAGGTAGCCCGGGATGGGTGGGGGAGGAGGGAAGGAAAAGGACACACTGCAGTTTAAAACTTTAAAACTTTAACACTTATTGCTCGGGAAATTATCTGGGGTGGAGTGACTGGGTGGCCGGAGGCCCCCCCACCATGTTCTTGGGCGTCTGGGTGAGGAGTCAATGGGACTTGGGGAGGAGGGCTGTTGGTTACACAGGGGCTGTAGCGGCGGTCTGTGCTCCTGCTGCCTTTCCTGCAGCTCAACCATACGCTGGAGCATATCAGTTTGATGCTCCAGCAGCCGGAGCATCGACTCTTGCCTTCTGTGTGCAAGCTGACGCCACCTCTCATCTTCAGCCCGCGATTCAGCACGCCACCTCTCCTCTCGCTCATATTGGGCTTTTCTATAATCAGTCATTGACTGCCTCCACGCATTCTGCTGTGCTCTGTCAGCGTGGGAGGCAGGCTGTAGTTCTGTAAACATTTCATCACGCGTCCTTCACTTCCGCTTTCGAATATTCACTAGCCTCTGTGAAGGAGAAAGATTTGCAGCTGGTGGAGGAGAAGGGAGAGGTGGTTAAAAAAGATACATTTTGGAGAACAATGGGTACACTCTTTCACGTTAAATTTTGCTGTTCACATCACACAGCACATGTGCTTTCGTTACAAGGTCGCATTTTTCCTCTTATATTGAGGGCCTGCCGGTTTGGTGTGAGAGATCACTCACGCAGTGCCAGGCCACAGATTTCAGCTTGCAGGCAGCCATGGTAAGACACAGTCTTTTGGCTTTTTTAACCTTCTTAACATGTGGGGATGGTTTCAAACAGTACTGCTCTCATTAACCATACCAAGCACCTGTTGGGTTGGCCATTTAAAATGGGTTTGCAATGTAAAAGGAGGGGCTGCGGTTTCAGGGTTAACGTGCAGCACAAACCCAACTAATTCCCCTCCCCCACACACCCAATTCTCTGGGATGATCACTTCACCCCTCCCCCCCACCGCGTGGCTAACAGCGGGGAATATTTCTGTTCAGCAGAGCAGGAAGGGGCACCTCTGAATGTCCCCTTAATAAAATTGCCCCATTTCAACCAGGTGACCGTGAATGATATCACTCTCCTGAGGATAACAAAGAGCGATAAGGAATGGATGTTGTCTGCATGCCAGCAAACACCGGGACCATACGCTGCCATGCTTTGTTATGCAATGATTCCAGACTACGTGCTACTGGCCTGGCGTGGTAAAGTGTCCTACCATGGCGGACGGGATAAGGCAGCCCTCCCCAGAAACCTTTTGCAAAGGCTTTGGGAGTACATGAAGGAGAGCTTTCTGGAGATGTCCCTGGAGGATTTCCGCTCCATCCCCATACACGTTAACAGACTTTTCCAGTAGCTGTACTGGCCGCGATTGCCAGGGCAAATTAATCATTAATCATTAAACACGCTTGCTTTTAAACCATGTGTAATATTTACAAAGGTACACTAACCAGAGGTCCCCTGTGTGCCCACAGGGTCTTGGGTGAGTTCGGGGGTTACTGGTTCCAGGTCCAGGGTGATAAACATATCCTGGCTGTTGGGGAAACCGGTTTCTCCGCTTCCTTGCTGCTGTGAGCTATTTACATTATCTTCATCCTCATCTTCCTCCTACCCCAAACCCGCTTCCCTGTGTGTTTCTCCAGTGAGGGACTCATAGCACACGGTTGGGGTAGTGGTGGCTGCACCCCCTAGAATGGCATGCAGCTCCGCGTAGAAGCGGCATGTTTGCGGCTCAGCCCCGGACCTTCCGTTTGCTTCTCTGGCTTTGTGGTAGGCTTGCCTTAGCTCCTTAATTTTCACGCGGCACTGCTGTGCGTCCCTGTTATGGCCTCTGTCCTTCATGGCCTTGGAGACCTTTTCTAATATTTTGCCATTTCGTTTACTGCTTTGGAGTTCAGCCAGCACTGATTTATCTCCCCATATGGCGAGCAGATCCCGTACCTCCCGTTCTGTCCATGCTGGAGCTCTTTTGCGATCCTGGGACTCCATCACGGTTACCTGTGCTGATGAGCTCTGCGTGGTCACCTGTGCTCTCCACGCTCAGCAAACAGGAAATGAAATTCAAACATTCGCGGGGCATTTCCTGTCTACCTGGCCAGTGCATCTGAGTTGAGAGTGCTATCCAGAGCGGTCACAATGAAGCACTGTGGGATAGCTCCCGGAGGCCAATAACGTCGAATTCCGTCCACACTAACCCAATTCCGACCCCCTAAGGCCGATTTTATCGCTAATCCCCTCGTCGGAGGTGGAGAAAAGAAACCGGTTTAAAGGGCCCTTTAAGTCGAAAGAAAGGGCTTCGTCGTGTGAACGTGTCCAAAGAGTCTGGAAGAGTTCCTGAAGGGTCTGGTTCTATCCAAATAAAAGGACAAAGCCCTGTGTACATCCAACATATGCATCGTGGATTCAAAGGAGTTTGCATGCGGTTTCGGAAAGAAGGTTGGTAGGTGTATAGGTTCGTTGATGTGGAATGACGAATGTACCTTTGGAAGAAATTTGGGGTGTAGTCGGAGGGTAACCTTGTCCTTAAAAAATATTGTGTAGGGTGGGTCCGCCATGAGAGCTGCTATTTCTCCTGCACATCTGGCAGAGGTGATTGCCAATAAGAATGCTGTTTTCATAGAGAGGTGTAAGAGGGAGCAAGTGGCTAGGGGTTCAAAAGGTTGTTACATTAAACAGTTTAATACTAAGTGAAGGTCCCACAGAGGGGTAGGAGGTTTAATGTCCGGGTATAGGGATTGGAGCCCTTTAAGAAAGCACTTGGTGATTGGATGAGCAAAAACAGAAGTACCATCTTGTGAAAAGTTGTAATAGCAGCTAAATGGACTTTGATGGAGCTGAAAGAAAGACTGGATTGCTTAAGGTGACAGGGCATGGATCACTTGATGATAACGTGTCTGTTCATTCCCTTTGGGGCACCTGCCATTGGCCACTGTCAGAGGATAGGATACTGGGCTTGATGGACCTTTGGTCTGACCCAGTATGGCCGTTCTTATGTTCTTATATTCTTAAGGTCCAGTAAGTAATCAAGTATGGCTGGAAGAGGTGCGGAAGTGGGAAGAATTTGGTTGTTCAAGCACCAATGTGTGAATCATTTCCACTTTTGGAGATATGTGGTGCGAGTAGATTGTGTTCTACTATGTAAGAGTACTCTTTGAACATGCTAGTTCACTTTGTGGGAACCATGGAGGAACCAAGCTTTGAGGTGAAGCATGGATAGGTTGGGGTGAAGAAATCAGCTGTGTTCCTGCAATAGGAGGTTCGGAGTGAGAGGCAATGAAATCGGTTGACGAATTGACATTCTGGTGAGGAATAGATACCACGGTTGTCTGGGCCATGACAGGGCAATCAAAATTACAGTGGCACGATCTGTTCGTATCTTTGTCAGAACTCTGTGAAGAAGCGGTATCGGGGGAAAAGCATACATTACGTGATGAGCCCATGAGATCAGGAACGCATCTCCTAGGGAATGTTTGCCCAACCCCGCTCTGGAGCAAAATTTGGGACATTTCTTGTTCTTCGCAGTTGCGAAGAGGTCCAGGGTTGGATAGCCCCAAACGCGGAATATGTTGCGTATGATCATGTCGTTTATCTCCCATTCGTGATCCCAGGGAAAACGTCTGCTTAGTTTGTCCATGATGGTATTCAGGGTCCCGGGAAGATAGGCGGCTGATATCCGGATGTTGTTCATGAGGCACCAATTCCAGAGCTTCATGGCTTCTGTGCAAAACAAGTGAGATCGAGTCCCTCCCTGCCTGTTGACACAGAACATGCATGCGATGTTGTCTTCATTATCGGTCACCATCCCCCGGTTTTCTTTTCTGTTAAGAAGTAATGGGAATAGAAACCTTTCCCTCTGTGTTGTTCGGGCACGATTTCCACTGCCCCCAATTGAAGGAGATATTGTACTTCTTGGAGGAGAAGTTGCTGATGAGAGGGGTCCCTGAAGAGGGACAGGGAGGGTGGGTGGGTGGGTGGGAGGCGGGGTGAGGAAAGAGATGGAATAGCCAATTGTGACGACCGCTAAAGCCCACTTGTCGGTGGTAATATTTCGCCATTGATGGGAGAATGGGCATAGGTGGTGTCCAAAAATAGGGGCAGGCGGTGTAAGCTCTGAAGTGGGAATATTGTTTTTTATACCCTCGACCAAGGCTTCAAATTTGCTTATTGGTCGGTGGAGGTTGAGACGCTGCCGAGGAGTTGGGACGGCGGCGTTAGTATCTGGGTATCTGGCGTTGCTGTTGTTGCTATTGCTCGTGTGTTCTATGGAATTGTTGGGAGTATGTGGGATAGCGTGGTCGCTGATAAGGCTGGTATCTATATTGTCACCTTTTGGTCGTAGGGGTTTGAATTCCTAGAGACTGGAGAGTTGCCCTGGAGTCCTTCATGGAGTGGAGTACGTCATTCGTAGTGGAGGCGAAGAGTTTGTCACCGTCGAAGGGAGATCCTCAATGGTACTCTGGACCTTGCGGGGAAAGGAAGAGGACGAGAGCCATGAACCTCGGCGCATCACAACTGCTGTGGCAGTGGACCGTGCCGCAGTATTGGCTGCATCAAGGGAGCTTGAAGAGCGGTGCGGGAGATGATTTGTCCCTCTGAAACTATGGCTGTAAATTGTTGTTTCTTTTCTTTTAGAATGTGATCAATAAAGTCCATGAATTTATTGTAATTCTTGTGGTCATATTTTGCCAGAACGGCTGTATAATTAGCAATGCGAAATTGCAATGTGGCAGAAGCGTATACCTTATGTCCAAGCAGGTCTAATCGCTTACTGTCCTTGTCGGAAGGGGTGGAGTGGGGAAACTGGTGTTTGTTCTTTTGGTTGACTGTGTCTACTACCAGCGAGTTTGGCGCTGGGTGAGTGAAAAGGAATTCCAAGCCCTTGGAAGGAATAAAGTACTTCTGATCTGCTCGCTTACAGGTAGGCAGGCTTGCAGCCGGAGTTTGCCAGATGGTCTTGGCAGGTTCTAAAAGGGCTGCGTTGATAGGTAATGCAATTCTAGAAGAAGAAGAGGGCTGCAGGATGTTGGTTAGCTCATGCTGCTGTTCAGGGACTTCCTCCAGGTTAATTCGTAGCTCATTGGCAACTCTTTTAAAGAAGCCCTGAAATTTTGAGAAGTCGTACAAAGATGTCAGGGGAGGAGGAAGCAATGCTTCATCAAGCGGAACAACTGGTTCTACTGGGTTAGAGGCAGGCCATGATTGATCTTGTGGTTGTGACAGGGCTGCCTGGTGTCTTGAGTCAGTGGCAGGGTCGTCAGCTGGTGGTACCGAGGAGGTCTCACGCCTAGCTGCAGTGGTATAACGAGTGGTCCCGAGTATAAGGAGCCCATTGCCACTGTGGTGGGAAGGGCATGGGTAGTGCCATCCAGGGGTTCATGCACCATGGGGCAGGACACATGGAGTAGGACGAGGTAGCTTTTCTATTACCTCTCTTGACTGGGGTCTATGGACAGGAGATCTGATAAGGTGAAAATTCTCCCTGCAGCCCAGATTCCTCATCACTGGAGGAAAGCTGTGCGGACCTTGCCTGAGTGTCCGGAGAGAAGTAGGTGTTAAGTAGGGGTGACTGCAAGTTAGGTGACACTAGCAGATCCCTTGACTGTGTGAACTGCAATGCCGCAGCGCCTCTGTGAGGTGAGGGCTGCATGAGAGGAATTTGTTGTGAGGAAGGGTTCCTCTGCACCGGACCGGTATCCTGAGCCTTATGTCACTGCCGACTAGCTCAGAGGCTGCCGGTGCTGGGAGAGTGAGAGGAGCCTGCGGGGGGTCAGGCAGGCTTCCTGCTATACGTCGGCACCGCTTCCATTGCGGTGTCGAACGGTGCCATGTGAGAGGCAGGCAACTGAAAGCCTGAAGCCTCGCCACCGGAGGTTGGTGTGACCTCTGCAGCCGCAGGCGGGTTTCGCGTGGCACTGGAGGAGCCTGGCACGTGAAAGGTACTCAGCTGGGGAAGCACCAGGAGGGATGCAGTGGATCTGCCCAGCAAAGTCTTGTCGGGTGAGAGAGACTGGTGCTTTTTTGAAGTTTTCTTTTCTTTCTTTGAAGCGGGGTAGCTGCGGTGTGCAGCAGGTCAGAGCCTGGGTCTGAGGCTGGTCTGAGAGATTTTTGTAGCAGGAGCAGTTTTAACCGCAGCTCCCTGTCCTTGCATGCCCTGGATTTTAACTTGCTGCAGCGGGCACATTTTTGGGGGATGTGGGACTCCCCCAAACATTTAATACATTTACAGTGGCCATCTGAAAGAGGGATGACATCATTACAGTTACAGCAGTGCTTAAAATCTGGAGAGCCAGGCATGTTGGAAGTGGCTGCCACTGACAGGAACAAAAAAGGGTTTTTTTGTTTGCTTACTTTTTTTTTTTTTTTTTTTTAAGAAAAGAGAAGGGAAAAGGGAATCTAACTATTACTGGGAAACTAAACTGAGAGGGAAATGAGTTGAACAAGGGAGAGAAGAAATTCTAACGAGTCTGCTGAGCTCCGTCTCAGGCTAGGGACGGTAGAGAAGGAACTGAGGGGACTGGTCGCGCATGCGTACTATTAAAGCACACTCAACGCGTGGGGCAGGCTCTGCGCGTGCACAACCGGTACGAGTACTGCTGTCAAAATCTCCGAGCGAAGGCGCAGGGATGCACCAATACCTGGAGTGGAGCACCCACAGGGACATCTCTCGAAGAAGAACATCTGATGTTGTAAGACTAGTGTGAAATCTTGCCCACTCTAATAAAGCTGAGAATTGCAGCCTTTTGTCAGCTATGGAATTGATGTGAAGAAGTCTGTTTCATTAGAGATTATCTATTCCAATGCTTCGGAGAATGTATAGACACACACAACAGTCAAACTCTATTCTCATTTGTACTGGTGCAATCCCATTGAAATCCAGAGGAGAATTTGGCCCACTGAATACAGTATTCAGCTACATCTCTCTATATACATTTGAATCTTAAAAATAGAATGTAGCGGGGTGGACACCCGCTTCTGCCTGGGAAGGGTTAAAGCCAGCCCTGCAGAGGGCTGGGGCTGTGGAAGAAAAGCTACCTAGGCTGATTGGGGAAGTAGCCGCAGTTGGGCCACGCCCCAATCAGGCCTCAGCTGGCCTGTATAAAGAGGCTGGGAGCCCGAAGCTCAGCAGTCTCTCTCTGCACTCAAAGAGAGAGAAGGGCCTGGCTGTAGGGAGCTTGAGACAGGCTGGAAAGCCCCAGGCTGTGGCCTAGTATTAGGCTAAGGGGTACTGGGGGTTGCAGAGGGCAACCCAGGTGTAGGCCAAGGCAGCAGGTCCAAACCCAACCCTGCCAGTGATGAGTGGCTGATACTGCAGTCTGCCCCTGGGCGTGGGGCTAGATGGTGACTGGCAGTAGCCTTATTCTGAGGCGAGGTGGGGTTAGTGGGTGGGGGTTCCCCTGGGAGGGGAGACCCAGTGTGTGTGGGTACTGCCAGGGGGCAGCACCCAGAGCAAGGGGCACCGGGGTCCTGGGAGGGACACGGGGGCCAGTGCGAACAACAAGGCGGATCACTGGCCTGCAGAGGGTGCTCTGGGCTGGATTGAGCTGATTCCCCAGATGATCTGCAGGAGGCGCCACAGGTGTGAGTCCGACCCCTTACACAGAAAAAAATAAACATATAGAGGCCAATTGTGCATCTCCCATTGACTAGAATGAGAATTGTACCTTTATGAATGAAGGTAGATTTGGCCCAAGATATTTCCACGTTAGGTCTGATACTGACATCTTTTAGCACCTGTAACACTCATTGATTTCATGGGATTATTGGGTATGCAAGGACTGAAAGACTGGTTTTATCATTGTCTTTGTTCTGTAATGTACTTAATCAGCAGTAAATGCAGAGTTTTCATGTGAGGAAACATGGCCTCCTAACTGCAAATTAATTAAAAAATAACAAAGAATAAAAGTTGTATATGTTTGTTTCTTAACCAATAAGTATGTTAACAATGTTGATGTTTTTATTGGTTTCTAGGTCTCCTGAATTCTGTTCCTGGCTCTGCCACTGCCTTGCTTTGTGGCAGCTAAGTCACATCTTCTCTCCATTCCTTAACCTTCCTATATGCAAAACAAGTCCAACACTTACATATCTAACAGGGGAGTTGTGGGACCTAATTAGTTCAAACTCTAGGGCTTTGAGATCCTCAGATGACAGCCAGTATGGAAATGCAAGTATTATTTCTATATGGTCAAAACTATTTTCCCATAAATGTGTCTTTGTAAGATATTGCAATTTGGAGAAAAAAATCCATTCTCTTTTGTGCCAAACTCATGAGGTAATCATAATGAGGAAAATCAAGAGAGAAATAACTCTTATAAGAGGGCCCCAAGCCTAGCGAGGGGTGAGTTTAGTGGTTCCTGCATCAGTAGAGGGCTAAAAAGAACAGGATGGGCTGGATCCCGCAAGATTTCCAGCCCCCACAGAACATCTGTTCTCGCAGGATTTGGCACCATAAATTCTCATGGGATTTAGCACCATGATATGCTCAGGGCCACTTCCTGTTTTTTGGTTTCTAGCCGTCAAAGGAGGCCCTGAACACATGGATCATAGGCAGCAGTCTGGCAACGACCAAAACCTGCTTGATTATGCAGGGCATGTGGCTAGCCAGCTGTACGGCTGGCACCAAGACGCAGTGCAGCAGGACAAGCTAACAGGCCCCTTGCAGCCACTGGATGCAGAGGGCTGTGTGTTGCCTATCCTGGACCAGGAGGATACTGGAAAAGGGGAGGGAGGGAAGAAAGAGCAAGAGGCCAGGAAGGGAACCATGTCCTAAGTGGCCAGGGATAGGGCAACTCATGGAGATGATGCAGTGCGTTTCAGATCAGCTTGGAGACCTGTAAAACAGTGGTCAGGTGCAACATGAAACCCCTGGTCCCTGCAGCAGGGTGAGTTCACAAACAGTTCACTGGGAGGGCATGGCCCAGTGGTCTGGTGTCCTTGGCAGATGTGTTTGGGGTTCAGCACACTCCCTTGTGACACCACATGGTCTCAGGAGGGCAGTTCTGGTGGGAGCAACAGGCAGGACTCCAGGTGGCTTCAAAGTCAGGTCTGTGAGGTAGCACAAGGGAGACATAAATGGGGGTGGGAGGTCCCGGAACATGCCAAGTGTCTGCAGGGCAGCCATAATACCGGTGTGGTGGTGGAATGGCGGTGTTCTTTTAGAAGACACCGTAATCCAGAGGTCCCCAAGCTGTGGGTGCACGGCTGGGGCCACAGCCAGCCTACACAGGAGATGGGGAGGGAGCACCACCCAGCTCCGCTCCTGGCCCCAGCTGCTGGCCCCGACTGCCAGCATCAGCCCCCAACTGAGGCTCCGCTCCCACCTGCATCCCCAGCTGTGGCCCTAGCCTCAGCCCCCTTACCCCTGTCTGCGTCCCCCCGCTCCTGGAACCACGGCCCTCTCAGCCCCGGCAGGGGAGGATGTGGACGGGTGTAAGGAGGGACGTAAGGTATAAAGTTTGAGGATCACTACCATAGTCACTGTACTTGGGAGGCAGTGCTGGAGTCAACTTTGGTGGTGGTCCCACCTGACCCATGGCCAGACCCCATGGGGGCGGGGGGCATGTCTTTGTTCTGGGGCTCATCAGACAGTTCACGTAGGCAGACTGGCTGGCAGAACTTGGAGCAGATACTAACCTGGTGCTAATGCAAAGAATGTGTGGATCAGCAGCCAACAGCCATGAAATGCCAGGGATTATGGAGAAGTACGGTGAGCAGATCATTCTGAACTGAAGGACCTCCCGATGGTCCTGAAAGGCATCTTCCAGAGGCACTGGCCCCAAAGACAGGAATGTGTAATCTAGTTCCCACTAGGTCAGGGACAGTCTTTGGATGAACCAGAATACCCAGGGCTTGGGCAGTATCAGCATCTATGAAGTTGGCCGCTATCCCAGAATACATCATTGCCACTGAGGTAGAATTCAGTGAGGGGGGCATTATCTTGGGACTTGCCCAGGCCATCCCCCTCAACTGGCCAAGTCATTTCCAAAACTGCATCATGCTAGGTCTTGAGATGGGTAGTTGGCAAGCATATGGTTGGATCCTCCCCAGTAGAAAAACAGCCCGTGGTGGCGACGGCGCTCTATTTCCTCAGGAGTCACATGGCGGTGGGTGCTACCAGCCAAATGGTAACATGGACCCTTTCCTTTCCTCATGTCGTTTGCTGAACCTGTAGTCGATGAGTATAACATCGTCAACAAAGGTATCTAAGTTGGACAGGGCCTCCACACGAGCTAACTCATCCTTAATCTGCTCGCATAGTCCCCACCGGATTTGGTAGAGTTGGGCCACTTCGTTCCACTCAATGTCAGGGATTAGTCACTGAAAGCGTACAGGGTAAGAAGAGGCCTGTCCCTGCCCCTGCTGGAGTTTGTGCAGTGTCATCTTTGCCAACCAGGCAAAGTGGGGATTGTCAAATATGGCAGAGAATGCCCGTAGAAAGGCATCCCAGTTCAACAGAGTTGGGCCTACTCGTTCGAGTAGGGGTGAGGCCCAGTCCAGTGCATCTCCCATCAGGAGACTAGTGAGTCCTACTTTTGCTTGGTCAGTGGGGTAGGACTCGGGACAGAGCAGAAACAGCAGGCAGTATTGGTTAATAAACCAATATTGGTTAATTTTTGGTGATACCCACTAAAATATTCTGGGAGGGGGACTGGTTCCAGGTATGCAGCTGCAGCACATGCTCATAATGCAGCATTCTCGTCCTGCAGCTGGGCCTCCAACCTTCATAGCATCTGGTTATCTGCAGCATGCTGTGCCAGCTGGGCCTACGGTGCCATGTTTTCATCATGGAGCTGGGTGGATTGCCTGTACAGAGCTTGGCTCTCTCTTGCAAGCTGCAATACTTGGGCTCGAAGCATAGGGAGCTCCTCCTGGAAGCAGTCAACCCATTCAGGCATCTAAGATACTCTATGGGGCATGCTGGGCAGGGAGTGGCCTGCTGCCTCCATGTTCCCCCAGGATAGGCCTTCACCATAGGCTAGCGTGATCCAGGCAAACTGTTGGCATCCCAACAAGGGTGCTTGGGACCAAGGGTCAGAGCAGGAGCAAACCTGAGTCTCGGAGTAGTGGAGGAGTTCATAGTCAGGTTCCAGGCCAGGGTCAATACCAAAGGTCAGAGGCAGGTTTCAGGGTCTGGGTCAGGAGGTGAAGTCTGATTCAAGCCAAGATTGAAGCCAGGAGTTCATGAGCAGAAATGGTCATGGCAGCAGCTACAGAAGGTCCACACTGTTGCCTGGACACTCTCTGGAATGCCCTTTGGGTTTATATAGGGTGCCCTTGAGGTGGGACTTCCCATGGTCTGTGTCCACAGCAGGTCATAGTGCCATGGAGTGAAAGCTAGTTACAGCTGCTGCTGGGTGATAGCATGAAGATGTAAGTAGCCTGGCAGCCCTGGGTTCTAGACCTATGGGGTCTTACAATGTAAGGGGCTGCTTTGGGGTTTTTGGGGAGCTGGTGGGCAAATTGGGTGTTCCCTTAGCTGATGAAAAATCTGAGGGCCCTACTACCACATTGACATACGTAGGCATTGTGCTTGATGCAGTTCTGCCTTCCTTGAGACAAGCTTACGGTGCTAGAACATATGGTTGTTAATGTCAGCAGGGCCAAAAAGGTTTGTTTGAGGGATCTCCAATATCTGTTGGGCCATCTGAATTTACATGCAAAGTCATAGCCCCAGGCATATCTTCTGTGTATTTCGCTACAAGTGCAAGCCCTGCACCACTTTTTAAGGGTAACAACAGAGATGAAGAAAGACCTGGCACCATTTACTCACTCACTATAATGGGGTTTCCATATAGAATCATAGAACTGGAAGGGACCTCGAGGGATGAAGGTATGTTTACATGCTCGAGGCAGCCCTGCAGGTCAACTTGTTTGCCACAAGCAGATAGGTTTTGACTTGTATTTTAGGGTGCACTGGTATACCCAGGAGTGGAAGGAATCTAGAATTTTGAAGGACATCACATTCCTGGAGTCCTGGTCACCATCTGGGATGGGGAGTTCAGGAACAAGATGGTCAGGTTTTGGTGTGACGATCAAGTGGTTGTCCATGTGGTGAACTCTCAGTCCACTAATTCTGCCAGGTTAGTGAATCATAGAATATCAGGTTTGGAAGGGACCTCAGGAGGACATCTAGTCCAACCCCCTGCTCAAAGCAGGACCAATTCCCAACTAAATCATCCCAGCCAGGGCTTTGTCAAGCCGGGCCTTAAAAACCTCCAAGGAAGGAGACTCCACCACCTCCCTAGGTAACGCATTCCAGTGCTTCACCACCCTCCTTTCATTCTCCTTTGCCTCAAATGCAATATTCATTTCACTGCCAAGCATGTGCCTTGGCTTAACAATGGCCTAGCCAATGCTCTTTCTTGATTGCAGGTTGACAGATTCTGAACACTAGCACTGTGTGGGGTTCCATGGGAAGCGGATAAAGCACACGACCAATGTGGTTGCAAGCTGACTCCAGCTGACTTCAACTCTGTTTATTACAAGCTTTCTTTTATAGTCTTTCTTAACATTACATAACACAATTAGGCTATAATTACACATCTACCGATTGGACAAGAAGGAGAATCATGTGTTTATCACATGTATAGCCCCACACCGATTGGTTTAATTGTTCCTTACATAAGGCCTCATCTTATATAACCACCAGGGGGCCTTACATAAGGCCTTATCTTATATAACCACCAGGGGGCCTTACATAAGGCCATGATTTATTGCCAGGCAAGTGTCCCATCGTGACCCTTACCCTCTCATGGAACTTTACATCCCCACACCTCCCCCCTTTTTCTTAAATAAGGAAGTACAGCATTATCAGGTGTCTAGGCTGTGACAAACAATAAGTGCAGGTCCGGTGTCACTACTGGATAAGCCTCGGGCGCAAATTCCCCATCTATATGGGCTTCCCTAATAAGTCCGTGCCAACGCCTTACGGGGTCCGGGGGGCCCGAGCCGCCCGGGATATTGTTCGAAGCATGTCGCAGGGTGGAAACATCGGATGAAACGGTATATGGTCATCTGTTAGCTTCTGGCACTTTACAATGTTATTCAAGTCAGCACCCATTAAATTTGTCACAAGATACACTTCATTAAAATTTTCTATTGAAGTTGCTGGTATAACAAAAACCCCGCGTCTTTGTCCCCATTTCAGCAATTGGGACAACGCGTCAGAGGGAAGCTTCTCTCCCTTTTTTTTTCAGCGATGCGTAATAAAAAATCATGCACCGTCTCCTCCTCTGCAGACAAAGCAGAGCCCATTTTATGGAATGCAGCCGCTCAACTGTGAGCTCACGAACGTCTCTCTCGGACGACCAGGAGCCGGTATCCTCCGGTACCTCCTGCCGCGGCTGCCATCGAATGCAGCCGCTCACCTGTGAGCTCACGAACGCCTCTCTCGGACGACCAGGAGCCGGTATCCTCCGGTACCTCCTGCCGCGGCTGCCATCGAATGCAGCCGCTCACCTGTGAGCTCACGAACGCCTCTCTCGGATGACCAGGAGCCGGTATCCTCCGGTACCTCCTGCCGCGGCTGCCATCGAATGCAGCCGCTCACCTGTGAGCTCACGAACGCCTCTCTCGGACGACCAGGAGCCGGTATCCTCCGGTACCTCCTGCCGCGGCTGCCATCGAATGCAGCCGCTCACCTGTGAACTCACGAACGCCTCTCTCGGATGACCAGGAGCCGGTATCCTCCGGTACCTCCTGCCGCGGCTGCCATCTCCGCCTTTTCTCACCGAACGCTTCAGTCGGCTGTGTTTGCATACGTGATAGGAGAATTTGGACAGTCTTTATTTGCATCCCCAATTTCTTTAGTTTCCATGGCTGCATCCTCACTTTTTTCAGTTTCTGTGGCTGCAGATGTTTTTATATATTTCATTCTTTTTGTTCTGGTGTAAGGTTCTTCTGCATGTTTACATTTTTGTTTCTTTATATGTGTTTGTTTTTCTTCTTCATTATGATTACCATTTTCATTTATTTCCACCCGAGCTGTATTATTCCTCTCATGCTTTTTCTTCTTCTTTTTCCTCTTTGCATTATTGCTTTTGGAAGTTTCCTCATTTTCATCTTCAGTACCTTCCTTTTCTTTCTTAGGCTTTAATCGGCTGCCTTGATGTCCAAGCTGAATCACGTCGGGGTCACCATTTGTGGGGTTCCATGGGAAGCGGATAAAGCACACGACCAATGTGGTTGCAAGCTGACTCCAGCTGACTTCAACTCTGTTTATTACAAGCTTTCTTTTATAGTCTTTCTTAACATTACATAACACAATTAGGCTATAATTACACATCTACCGATTGGACAAGAAGGAGAATCATGTGTTTTATCACATGTATAGCCCCACACCGATTGGTTTAATTGTTCCTTACATAAGGCCTCATCTTATATAACCACCAGGGGGCCTTACATAAGGCCTTATCTTATATAACCACCAGGGGGCCTTACATAAGGCCATGATTTATTGCCAGGCAAGTGTCCCATCGTGACCCTTACCCTCTCATGGAACTTTACATCCCCACAGCACTGGAGGCCATAGAGATGCCTGAACAGATGCTGGTAGCCCTATGGAATCTTGGTTGATAGAAGCAATATCCGCGGCAAAGGGATCACTTACACTGCACAGCTTTTTGGCTTACACAACAGAATTTGGGAGTTTCAGTCATTCAGGAGGGCTGTGGGTCTACCCAGGGTCCAGCCTATACCAGAACCCCAAATCTGGCAGTTCATTGTCTTGCTGCATAGGTGGGGGGACTGGCATCATTGACAAAGCTAACCAGGTGTTGGGGGGGTGGGAAGGGGCTTTTACTGCAGGGGTCTGTGGGTTGTCCAGACCCCTGTCAGGGATTCTTGGCCCATAGGATGCTGGAGGGTTGGGCCTGGGGCTACTGGGACATGAAGCAATGTCAGGAAGCCAGTGACTTTCAGGTACTGAAGCAATTAGTCAAGGCATTTCATTGGATCTGCAGTTCATGGGGGTGAGGCTGTACTTTTCTAGGCAGCCTTTCTGTTTGACTTCTATGCGGTCTTCTGGGCCAGTGAACTGGTCCCTTCGGCTGGCTCTTGAACTACAGGCCGTTCAGTGACTCTACAGCTGAAGGTCCACAGGTCAAAAACCAAATAAAGAGGGGTCAGCAAGGCTGTTGCTCTGCACTGCTCTGGTGAGATGGACTTGTGTGGGCACTGCGGGCATATGTTCCTGAGCCACCTGTGTTCCTGCAGAGGCACCTTTCCTTCCTAACCAAATTCCAGTTTGTGGAAGTGTTGAGTGACAGCCCCTTCCTATTGGGCATGCTACTGGGACAGCATGGCTCCCACTCATTCCATATAGAAGTCGCAACTGTGGCTACCCAGTTGGGTTTGGGTGCATCAGAGGTTCAGGTTATAGGATGCTGGTGATCCAGGGCTTACATACACCTGTCTGAGGTGAGGCCGTGAGCACCTCGGGTTTTAACTGTGTCTGCTTCTTCCCCATTTCTATCATTTTGAATGTATCGGAGCATGTCTACACCTGAGAATATTGATTTGCAGGCCCAGCAGAGTGCACTGCACACACAAGAGGGTGTGTAATACAGTGAGAGGCTCACACTGGACCTCAGGTGGGATGCGATTTTGTCTTGGCCTTTCTTGCATGACTTGGCCCCCGAAAGCACACACTGGACATCACTGTTATTCACTTAGGGGAGAATGAGCTGGGAACATGCTCCAGGCTGGAATGATTTGGAGGAATAAGCTGGATGATGGACTGCTGGTGGATATGTTTCCTGGTATGGGGATATTATGGTTGGAGATGCTGGTTGGCAAGATTTGGTGGACTTCAGTCCACCCACCAAAGGTGGATAGGGCCAGAAGGCCAACCGGAAAGTATCGACATGGCTGGAGTCTGGCGGGGGCTTCATTATGTGACGTGGCCACATAGCCCAGAGCGTTGCTGAGCTTTATTGAGAGGATGGAGTGTGCCTTTCTGATATAGGTGCCAATTTGTTCCTAGATTGTCTCGGTATTGGGTTGGCCTAACACCGAGGTAGTGGGGCAAGGTGGAGACAGTCAAGCTGATGCTGCCACCTTCTTGTGGCATGTGCCCTGTGCAGGAACTCACTGATTTTGGTTCCATATCCAAAAGGGTAACATTACTCCTGGCGGAATTCTGTGCCAAGAAATTAAAAATTCTGCACATGATATTTTAAAATTCTGAAAAATTCTGCAAATTTAATTTTTCAAAATAACACTATATAATCACACCAGTTTCAATTATTTTGGTAATTTATTTCAAAATACCTGTCAGCAAGTGTGTCTGTAACAATACAGACACACTCAAAAATTCCCCCAGGAGTAGAGAGTTAAAGAAACCACTATGACAGCCCAGTTCCTGCTTCTCTGCCCCCTCCCCCACCAGAGCCCAGCCAGGGGGCCTGATACTCAGACCCTTTCTCCCCAGAGCCTAGCCATAGGGCGCCCCCTGGCCCAGCAACTCCCACCCCCTCCCTCCCAGATTTGTCTCAGTACAAATCATGCATTTGGAAGCAAGCTGCTTGTGTTGAACAGACAAATATAGCAGTGGATAGGCATATATTTCACTGAAACCACAAGCGCATTCACCCACTACAAGCACAAAACATAAACATGGACGTGGAGGATTGTGAAATATGCACTCTGCTCAGACTTGATCAGCAGGACATGGAAGGAACCCAGGCAGATAAGTGATTGACACATACTGGAACAAACTCTCAAAACACTACACAACCAGAAGAACCATGTGCAAAGCAGCCTCCTGTCACTACAAGACCTGCACTTGCTTCAACATAAAACTGCCTGCAAGGTGTACACAAGATTTTGTACAATACTTGGTGCTTGTCTATATAGTGGGGTAATCCTCACTACAAGCATGTGATTTCTAAAGTGCACTAACATGTTGTGCATTAACTGACCCATGTAGACACTGCCAGTGTGCACTAAAAGTTTCCTAGTGCACTTTAATATAGTACTAAGCACTACTTTTAGTGCGCACCAGTAGGGTCTACAAGGACCAATTAATGTGCAATGTGTTAGTGCACTATAGAAACCACATCTCCAAAGTATGCATTACTGCACCATGTAGACAAACCCAATGGCACAAAAGAACCCTTCCAAACCGTAGGAAAATACCTTAGTTGCCAAGCAAGTTAAGAGTTAGCTAATTTTTTTTTAAAGTTTGTGTTATGTTATACATACTGTCACAGCCATGTCATGAGCAGCCAGACCTAGTAGTCAGAGCCAGAGTCCACAGTCATGAGACAAGAGTCAGTTGTCAGCTGGGTCAGGATACCAGGAGTTCAGAAGCAGTAGACAAACTAGGGATCAGAACCACAAGCCAGGAACCAGAGTCACACCAGGTCAGGATGCCAGGAAATCAAGCTGGGGGAGCAGGAAGTACAAGGCACACAGTCCAGCTCAGACAGCTTCCTACTCCTGCTGCTGGCTTAAGTGGGGCCAGCGGGCCAATCAGCTGTTCTGGGACTCCACCAATAGGATGTCAAGGAGAGAGCCACAACTTGGGGTTCTGTCCCTGATAAGCAATTGCTAGCAGGCTGCCAGGTGGAGGATTGAACCCTGCGGGACCTGTGGGTTTGAGACCTGTGGGTCATGACATCATCTCCTCCTCTCCGGGCAACATAGGTCCAAGTTTCTCATGGTGGCTCCTATGGAAGGCCCAAACCAGCGTGTGCACGTGAACACTTTCCCTTAGCTCCCAAGTGCATTCCTCTGGGCAATAACCTTCCTAGTCGATCAGGTACCATATGGGACATTTCACTCCATATTCTTTATGAAAATATGATTATATGAATATGACATAACTGAGATATACTTTATGCAAGATGGCTCATGTGAGATATCATTGGAAAGGTTATGATTTACTAAATGTCATTATCCAATTTGTATGCCTGTATCATTTCTGTATCTGAAGTTAGGAATATTAACTATGTATCTGTATTTCAAATGTGTTACTTTGGGTGTCACCCCCCAATCAGTGCTTCAGGTACACAATGTAAAAGCCAGACTGGGCTCATGGGCCATTAGCAGAGACAATGGACTGTGAAAGAGCTTAGTCTTCCTGTGGACGCTGGAGACAGCTTACAAGCAATGGCTGCCACAGCCATGTAGAGATCTGGGTTGGAGTCACCTGGTACTGGATACCAATCCTCCCCTTTTGGGATCCCAGTGGTTTTCCACTAGAAGACAAAGGGTTCCCACCTTACACAAGTGCTATATAAGGCAGGGGAGTGACATCATCGAGGTTCTCCTCTGCCTCCCCACCCTAAGAGACACTGAAAAAAGACCTGGAAGCAAGAACTGAACTGGGGGGAGAAGGGTTGAGCCCAAGCTGGAAGAGCATCTAGCTTGTGAGTAATATACCTGAGGTCTCAAGAAGGAGACCAATACAGCTGCCTTTCAAGACTTTCTGTAATCTGTCTGCAACAACATCTAAGGTGAAAAATACTATTTGTAACCAATTTCTTTACTGATACTAGCTTTGTTTGCGTATTTGGTTTCATTTGCTTAGTTATCTGCTTTGTTCTGTCTGTTATCTCTTATATTCACTTAAAATTCACCTTTGGAACTTATTTCTTGTTTATAATAAAACCCAGTTTATGCAATTTCTAACTGAGGAGGCAAGAAGTGTGCACATCTCTCTTCACATTGAGGAAGAGGGCGGATTTTTATGAGCTTGCGCTGTGCAGATTTTTCTATACAGTGCAAGACAGTATTATTTTGAGTTTATCTCCCAAAAAAGGGTATGCACATAAGTGCAGGGAGAGTCTCTCACACATAGCTGACCTCAGTCTCTCTCTGCAGCGGGGTGCATAGGTGCCGACTCCGTGGGTGCTCCGGGGCTGGAGGGGAAAAATTAGTGGGTGCTCTGCACCCACTGGCAGCCAAGCTCCCCTCCCTGCTCCTCCACCCCACCTCACCTCCTCCTCCTCCCCTGAGCGCGCCGTGTCCCCGCTCCTCCGTCTACCTCCCAGCACATGCCTAGCAAGCTCTAGGAGGGACGGGGGAGGAGCGGGAACGTGGCATGCTCAGGGGCGGAGCCGGGGAAGAGGCGGGGCCAGGGCAGGGATTTGGGGAAGGAGTCAGAATAGGGGCAGAGAGGGGGGAGGAGTTGGGGCGGGGACATTGGGAAAGGGGTTGAAATGGGGGCGGGGCAGGTGTGGGAGGGTGCGGGTCAGGATTGAGTCGGGGCAGGGCCGGGAGCAGAGGGGGGTCGAGCACCCACTGGTGCAAGCAGAAGTTGGCACCTATGGCGGGGTGTGCCCCTACCTATGTGTATGTGCTGCAAGAGGCCAGAGAACCTAATTCAGCAAAGCAGGGAAGGGAACCCTGGCTGATTGAGCAGGGGTGGCTCAGTGAAATCCCAGTACATCAGGTGGAATCCCAGAAGGGGGTCCAACCCATCACACCATAATTTGCCCCAGCTGATCTTAGAGTCGAGGACTTCACAAACAATGTATTCCTCCTGACCCTATACTTGTATCAGTGAGGGCGGTGATTAACCTTTATGGGGAAATGTATTCTCAGTGTATGGGTTTAGAAGTGAGAAATGGAATACAGGTGGACTCTAAGGGATTGAGGTAGTTGGAGCTCAGAGGTGACCAGGTTGACTAGTCACCAAATCTGGTACGGACCAAGGAACCGATAGTCTAGTTTCTGGGAGGGTCTGTCCATGTGGAGGTGTTCTGTTGAAAGCCAGACCTTTTGCCCTACAGAGTAGATGGGGCGCGGTTGTCTATGCTCATCCGCATAACTTTTGTTGTCCTTCTTCATCTTCTCCTCTTGGATGTGATGGATGTGTTGTACTAGGTTCAAGGCAGATGGGTTGGGGGAGGATATGAGTAGTTGTGGGTGAAATTGGGGGTGATATCCATACTTGAAAAAGAAGGGCTGTGGCCTATGGATGTATGGTCTGCATTATTGTTTGAGAGATATATTACCGACCACCTGACCAGTATGGTGATAGTGACTGTGAAATGCTCAGGGAGATTAGAGAGGCTATTAAAATAAAAACTCAATAATAATGGGGGATTTCAACTATCCCCATATTGACTGGGTACATGTCACCTCAGGATGGGATGCAGAGATAAAGTTTCTTGACGCCTTAAATGACTGCTTCTTGGAGCAGCTAGTCCTGGAACCCACAAGAGGAGAGGCAATTCTTGATTTAGTCCTAAGTGGAGCACAGGATCAGGTCCAAAGGGGGAATATAGCTGGACCGCTTGGTAACAGTGACCATAATATAATTAAATTTAACATCCTGTGGCAGGGAAAACACTACAGTGGCCCAACACTGGAGCATTTAATTTCAGAAAGGGGAACTACAGAAAAATGAGGTTTATTAAACAGAAATTAAAAGGTACAGCACCAAAAGTAAAATCCCTGCAAGCTGCATGAAAACTTTTTAAAGACACCATAATAGAGGCTCAACTTAAATGTATACCCCAAATTAAAAAACATGGTAAGAGAACCAAAAAAGAGCCACCGTGGCTAAACTACAAAGTAAAAGAAGCAGTGAGAGGCAAAAAGGCATCCTTTAAAAAGTGGAAGTTAAATCCTAGGGAGGAAAATAGAAAGGAGCATAAACTCTGGCAAATGAAGTGTAAAAATATAATTAGGAAGGCCAAAAAAGAATTTGAAGAACAGCTAGAGACTCAAAAAGTAATAGCAAAAAAATGTTTAAGTACATCAGAATCAGGAAGCCCAGTAAACAACTAGTGGTGCCACTGGATGTTTGAGGCTATGGCTACACTGGTGCTTTACAGCGCTGCAACTTTCTTGCTCAGGGGTGTGAAAAAACACCCCCCCTGAGCGCAGCAAGTTACAGCGCTGTAAAGAGCCAGTGTAAACAGTGCCCCTGTAAGCTAATCCCCTCGTGGAGGTGGAGAGCTCTCTCCCAGCGCTGGCGCGCGACCACACTCGCACTTCAAAGCGCTGCCGTGGGAGCGCTCCCGCAGCAGCACTTTGGAGTTTCGAGTGTAGCCACGGCCTGAGATGCTATAGGAGCAGTCAAGGACGATAAAACCATTGCAGAGAAACTATTTGCATCGGTCTTCACGGTTGAGGATGTGAGGCAGATTCCCAAATCTGAGCCATTCTTTTTAGGTGACAAATCTGAGGAACTGTCCTATTAGAGGAGGTTTTGGAACAAATTGATAAACTAAACAGTAATAAGTCACCAGGACCAGATGGTAGTCACCCAAGAATTCTGAAGGAACTCAAATGTGAAATTGCAGGACTACTAACTTGCATCTGTAACCTAGCATTTAAATCAGCTTCTGTACCAAATGACTGGAAGATAGCTAATGTGATGTCAATTTTTTAAAAGGGCTCCAGAGGTAACCCTGGCAATTAATGCCTGACTTCAGTCCTGGGCAAACTGGTTGAAACTATAGTAAAGAACAAAATTGTCAGATACATAGATAAACATAATTTGTTGGGGAATAGTCAACATGTTTTTTGTAAAGCGAAATCATGACTCACCAATCTACTAGAATTATTTGGGGAGGGGGGGCAACAAGCATGTGGACAAGGGGGATCCCTTGGATATAGTGTACTTAGATTTTCAGAAAGTCTTTGACAAGGTCCCTCACCAAAGGCTCTTAAGCAAAGTAAGCAGTCATGGGATAAGAGGGAAGGTTCTCTCATGGATTGGTAACTGGTTAAAAAATAAACTACGGGTAGGAATAAATGGTAGTTTTCAGAATAGAGAGCGGTAAATAGTGGTGTCCCCCAGGGGTCTGTACTGGGACCAGTCCTATTTAACATATTCATAAATTATCTGGAAAAAGGAGTAAACAGTGAGGTGGCAAAATTTGCAGATGATACAAAACTATTCAAGATAGTTAAGTTCCAGGCAGGCTGCAAATGGCTCCAAAAGGATCTCTCAAAACTGGGTGCTGGGCAACAAAATGGCAGATGAAATTCAGTGTTGATAAATGTAAAGTAATACACATTGGAAAACATAATCCCAACTATACATATAAAATGATGGGATCTAAATTAGCTGTTACCACTCAAGAAAGAGATCTTGGAGTCATTGTGGATAGTTCTCTGAAAACATCCACTCAATGTGCAGCGGCAGTCAAAAAAGTGAACAGAATGTTGGGAATCATTAAGAAAGGGATAGCTAATAAGACATAAAATATCATATTGCCTCTACATTAATCCATGGTACACCCACATCTTTAATACTGCGTGCAGATGTGGTCGCCCCATCTCAAAAAAGATATATTGGAATTGGAAAAGGTTCAGAAAAGGGCAACAAAAATGCTTAGGGGTATGGAACAGCTGCCATATGAGGGACTTTTCAGCTTGGAAAAGAGATGACTAAGAGGGGATATGATAGAGGTCTATAAAATCATGATTGGTGTGGAAAAAGTAAATGGGAAAGTGTCATTTACTCCTTCTCATAACATAAGAACTAAGGGCCACCAAATGAAATTAATAGGCAGCAGGTTTAAAACAAACAAACAAAAGGAAGTATTTTTTCACACAATGCACAGTCAACCTGTGGAACTTCTTGCCAGAGATGTTGTGAGGGCCAAGACTATAACAGGGTTCAAAAAAGAGCTAGATAAATTCATGGAGGATAGGTCCATCAATGGCTATTAGCCAGGATGGGCAGGGATGGTGTCCCTAGCCTCTATTTCCCAGAAGCTGGGAATTGGCAACAGGGGATGGATCACTTGATGATTACCTGTTCTGTTCATTCCCTCTGGAGCACCTGACATTGGCCACTGTCAGAAGACAGGATACTGGGCTAGATGGACCTTTGGTCTGACCCAGTATGGCCATTTTTATGTTCCTCTGAATATGGTAACAGTCATCCTGGTGTTGACGGTGTAGCATCATAAGTATTGTTCGAGGCTCTGGTTGATTCTTTTTGTTTGACTGAGGATGATAGGCAGAGGACAGGTGCACATGGGCTCCTAATAAATGTAGGGCCTCGTGCCAGAAGTGGGCAGTAAACTGCGACTTCCAGTCAGAGGTGATATGATCCAGGAGGCCATGAAGATGGATTATGTTGTTTATCCAGAGCCGGGCAATTTCCTCCGCTTAGATAAGCGATCTACCACTGTCAGGATGCTTGTGAAACCACTGGATTCTGGTAGTTCCACCACAAAGTCCAAGGAAATTGCCTCCGAGGGCCAAGATGGGATGGCCAGAGATTGGAGGAGACAGCAGGGTTTTTGGTGGGCATACACCTGGCAGGAAGCTACAAAGGTCTTTATCATAGGGCACATTTGGGGCCACCAGAAGAAACAAGATATTAATTGTTGGGTTTTATATCACCTTAAATGTCCTGCCAAGATGGACTCATGGCACAGTTGAAGAACCGCCACCCTCACAAGTCCTGAGGGAACACAGATGCAGTCCATCATTTTTAGTGTCTAGCAAAACACGAGAAGTAATTCTTCCACTCTGCTCTGCGCTGATTAGGCCTCAACTGGAGTATTGTGTCCAGTTCTGGGTGCCACAATTCAAGAAGGATGGGGACAAACTGGAGAAAGTCCAGAGAAGAGCAACAAAAATGATTAAAGGTCTAGAAAACATGACCTATGAGGGAAAACTGAAAAAAATTGGTTTGTTTAGTCTGGAGATGAGAAGACTGAGGGGGGGGGGGCAGGATAACAGTTTTCAAGTACGTAAAAGGTTGTTACAAGGAGGAGGGAGAAAAATTATTCTCCTTAACCTCTGAGGATAGGACAAGAAGCAATGGGCTTAAATTGCAGCAAGGGAGGTTTAGGTTGGAAATTAGGAAAAATTTCCTGTCAGGGTGGTTAAGCACTAGAATAAATTGCCTAGGGAAGCTGTGGAATCTCCATCATTAGAGACTTTTAAGAGCAGATTAGACAAACACCTGTCAGGGATGGTCTAGATAATATTTAGTCCTGCCATGAGTGCAAGGGACTGGACTAGATGACCCCTCAGGTCCCTTCCAGTCCTATGATTCTATGATTGGTTCATGAAATCCAGGAATCACTGGCAGTTCTTGTCAACCCGTTGGGGGAAGGATATTGCAGGCTGTGTTAGCAGCACAGTATTCTCAGTGTTGAGCTGCCTCACTTGCTCCTGCAGACGCTGGTTGTCCGAGGTCGGCTGCACAACTTGGGCCTGCAGTGTTTGATTATCCGCCTGAAGGCAGAGGACCCATTTAGGTGAGTCTGAGGCTTTTAGTGGCTGCAGAGATGCTGCTGGGTCCATCCTTCTCACACCAAGCTTGGCCCTCAGGGTTACTGTGGTCTGAACAAACTGTCACAGCCAGGTTGTGAGCAGTCAGACCTAGTAGTCAGAGCTAGAGTCTGCAGTCATGAGACAGGAGTCAAGTGTCGTCTGGGTCAGGATACTTGCCAGTCAGAAGCAGGAGACAAACTGGGGATCAGAACCATGAGTCGGGAACCAGAGTCACTCTCAGACAGAATGCCAGGAAATCAAGCCAAGGGAGGAGGAGCAGACACAGTGTGGAACCCTCTTGTTCAAACAACTTCCTGTTCCTGCTGCTTAAGTGGGGCCCGGGAGCCAATCAGCTGCTCTGGAACTTTGCCTATAGGACCTCAGGGACAGAGCCTCAACCTGGGGCTGGGCTTCTTGGGTTCCAGGTTAGAAACTGTTAGCAGGCTGCTACGTGGCGGGTTGGAGCATGGCTGCTCCCATGAACCTTGCAGAGGTGGTTTTGAGACCCATGGGTCATGACACATACATTGAGATACTTTATGGGGGTGTAATAAAATGCTAAGTATGTAAGCAGGTTTTATGGTATTAATGTTTAACCTTGTTATCAAATAAATGTGACAAAAGGGATGTTATGATAAACAGCTTGCCAATGGGGGAGTTGCAATATATTTATATAGAAGGTAAATTCTAGGAACTTAGAGAACTCTACTTTCAGGAAGTGCTTGGAAAGAGAGGACAGTATCTGTGGAGGAAGGAAAAAGCCTGAATGTTGCACTGTCTTGGTTCTATATCTTTATGCTCGCACATAGAACAATCTTTCTGAACACACAGAACAATCTTTCTGAACAATGGAGCCAACAGTGCTTCAGGAAAATTAGGACCTAATTGGCCTATGATGATCCTGTGTGCTTCACCTGGGAGCAATCAGGTGCTCCAGGTGGTGCCCCTTTAGCTAATTAGTAATGGAGCAGCTGAACTAGAAAGAGGCTGCTAGAACAGTTAAAGGAAAAGTTGCTTAGAAGGAAGGGGGAAAGAAAATGAGCTTTCACTACAGAAGCCCTGCAGCTGCTGCCCACAGGAGGTAGAGTAGGCCTCTGTGGGGTCAAGCCCTGAATGAGGGGTCAGGGTCTCTGGGGAAGGGAGACAGTGGTGGAGCTCCTCTCATTAAGCTCTGGAAAGACAGCAGGTTAGGGTTGCCAACTGTCTAATCATACAAACCCAAACACCCTTGCCCCGGCCCTGCCCCTTCTTTGAGGCCCCGCCCTGCTCACTCCATCCCACCTCCGTCACTCACTCTCCCCCCCCCACACACTCACTTTCACCGGGCTGGGGTAGGGGGTTGGGGTGCGGATTCTGGGCTGGGGCCGAGGAGTTCGGAGTGTGGGAGGGGGCTCCAGGCTGAGCCTGGGGCAGGGAGTTGGGATGCAGGAAGGGTTGGGGGTGCAAGCTCTGGGAAGGAGTTTGGGTGCAGGAGGGGGCTCAGGGCTGAGGCAGGGGTTGGGGTGCAGGAGGAGGTGAGGGGTGCAGGCTCTGGCCGGATGGCACTTACCTCAGGCGGTTCTTGGTCAGCAGTGCAGCGGGGCCCCGCGCCACTCCCAGAAGCAGCCGGCACATCCCTGCAGCTCCTGGGGGACTCCGTGGGCTGCCCCTGCCTGCAGGCACCGCCCCCGCAGCTCCCAGCCAATGGGAGCTGCAGAGTCAGCACTCGGGGCAGGGACAGCGCATGGAGACCCCTTTCTGTCCCCACCCCAGCCCTGGGGCCACAGAGATGTGCCAGCCCGCTTCCGGGAGCAGCGCAGGGCCAGGGCAGGCAGGGAGCCTGACTTAGCCCCGCTGCGCCACCGGACTTTTAGTGGCCTAAAATCTCCCAGTTTGGCTTCAGTAATCTCCAGGAGATAGAGCCTGATTCTGGGAGACTTCCAGCGAAATTGGGAGGGTTGGCAACCCTAGCTGGTGTAGGCCTCCAGGAAGTAAAAATTAGCTCTGCTAGAAGAAACCCATGGGGAATAGAGTAGACTTTTGCAGGAGAAGTCCAGGAATAGGCCTTGTAAGTGGGAGCAGGGTGACCTCAGAGGTAAACTGCTAGAGTCCTTGGGGGAGGGAGGCAGCATGTGGAATCCTGCCAGAGAAGAAATAATTATTAATTTGATCAAAGAGGGGCTGAAGAATTATTACTTTGGATTTGTTAGAACTTTTGTTTAGGCCTCTTTGTTACCCCAGAAAGGGTTTGGACTTTATGTGATTTTGCCAGAGGGCTGAGCCACAGACGACTCAGTGACAGGCAGCAAGCAGGAGGCATTGGGGACTCCTTGGAGCATCACACCCTTACACAAAGGGGCACCACACTACCTTACAGTCTGACTTATTGTTCAGACTCTTCTACATATTGAACATCTGTACTTGTATCATGTCAGGCTCATTTATGGTGCTGTCAATTCATCACCAGCACAGTAGGATTTAGCCCTGAGCTCAAATGATAATATCATTACAGGTGGAGTGGTGAGATGTATAAGTTATTTGAAGTGCAAAGCAACGACATGTGATAGTTTAGGACAGGAAATGTATAACAATGCCAATATCCGATTGAAATTGCCGAGGAAAATTAGATAAGCAGACTGTTATTATCCAAACTAGAATCTGGCTTGGCCACTGTAGGTGGCACCCCCTAACTCTCAGGAGAAATGCCACGGGATCTTTGTCGGGGGCGGGGGAGGATGTTAGTTTTATATCTCATCTCAAAATACTAAAATTCCTTTGGAAATTTTTGTGTAAAAGAGACCACACATGCTAAGTAGCTGTTTTACTAAATCAAGAAACAACAAAAAACAAAGATACTAATTCACAATATGAATACACAATATGAACTAAAAAAATGAAATAATTTTCAGATATAGGATCACAAATCTCCCATCTGAAAATAGTACATTCAATTGTTTTCCATACTATGATTGAAATCCTGGTTCCACTGAAGTGGCAAAACTCTTATCAACTTCAATGTGGCCAGGACTTCACCCTGTGTCTCTAAAAACAACATGACTTATTTTTTAATTTTCTTATTAAAAAAGGAAAACAAAAGAAAAATATATTTTGATTTGAAATTTTCTATGCCAAGTTTCATCCCAGAGTGAATTGTTACAGCACTAATATGAATCCTTCAAAATAGCGATTGAAAACGTAAAGGTGAACATACTCTTAACAAAAGTCTTGCTAGCTTGTGCTCCATACAGGGTCCATACAAAAAGGATTTTCATAAAAAATAATGTAAATAAAGACAAAAATCTAAAATAATGAAATAAGCAATGGAAAACCTTCTAGACACAGACGGTAGTATGAAAAAGTAACAACATATAATAGTCACTATGACAGGGGTCGGCAACGTTCGGCACGCGGCTCGCCAGGGTAAGCACCCTGGCGGGCCGGGCCAGTTTTATTTACCTGCTGACGCGGCAGGTTCGGCCGATCGCGGCCCCTACTGGCCGTGGTTGTCGTCCCGGGCCAATGGGGGCAGCGAGAAGCCGCGGCCAGCACATCGCTCGCCCGCACCGCTTCTCGCCGCCCCCATTGGCCCGGGACGGCGAACCGCGGCCAGTGGGGGCCGCGATCGGCCGAACCTGCAGCGTCAGCAAGTAAATAAAACTGGCCCGGCCCGCCAGGGTGCTTAGCCTGGCGAGCCGCATGCCGAACGTTGCCGACCTCTGCTTTATGAGATATTTAAAATATTTTTTATTTTCTCAACTCAAAACTATAATATTGTTACAAGTGAAGTAAGGTATCCCATGAGTAATCGATTAAAAAAATTAGCATCAAGTCAAAAGCTAATTGAATATAAATATTTGATGTACTAAAACAGCCTCTCACAATTCAAATGAAATCCAAATAAGAGCCCACACCTTCTTAAATACTGTGCAGCCAGATTTTGTCTGAAATGCTATTCTTTCTAAAAGTATGTTAGAGTTCACTGTCTTCATCTAGTCAATGCCTCATAATATACTGTTTGCAATAATCAATGAACTACCCACACACTGTTTGACAGCATTCTGTAGCTAGATCACATTGAAACTTCTGCTTCAATACAATGTTTGAATGTTGGTAATTATAATATTAATTTATTCCTATTAATATTACACAAGAAAAATGTCTCCGATACTTTACAGGTCAAATGGGAAAACAGCTGGTGTCCCCTGACCCAGAATTAAAATTAACCAGGTTCCTATCTGCAAAATAAAACGATACTAAATGAATTATGAAATTCTCCTGAGTGCATTAACATAGCTCATCCGTCATTCATTACAATGATACCAAAGAGAAAAAGTATTTATGCTGCAGAAAGTTGTAGAAATGATCCTTGGCTATATGATTATGATGAAATCTAGGTGTGCTTTGAAACCACTGGTCAGGATTTTGGATGTTCACAGTGCATCCCCATACTTCTTTCAAAAGGCTGCTATAAATTATAATCCACAAATCTCCAAATCCCTGATTGGGGGGGGGGGGGGGGCGGGCGGGGAGATTAGAACACTTTTCACCTCTTGGTCCAGTCAGTATGATCATGACTGAGATTTGTGCTTCAAATCCAGTGTTATTGTTAGGCCAGTTTCAAAGGAAGTCATATACTCTACTGAGAAAACAGTGGGAAAAGGAAAGTCCTGAAGAAATAAGTGCTGCATGTTGAAATGTATGCATGTCACACCCCATTTGTCTTTCATATTTAAGAATAAAGCAGCCTGTCCTGCAGCAGTTGTTATATGCCATACATTTTATTTTAAAAATGCAAGAAATTTGGCACGAAGAACAAAAAAATCAACTGATGAAAAGCATTTATGTCATGGTTTAAATTAAGACCTTTGTAATGCAAGAATTACATCAGCGGTAGGCTTAGCTTAATGAAAATAAGACACTGTTTTTAAAAACTGTGAACGATCAAATCCTGTCTCTTCACTGAACATGAGAAGAGACAGAAGGGGACTAGTGGACAATTTAAGCTGAAATTGGACTGATTCACGCTTTACCTTCGTGAAATATTCAAGTTTTTCAAATGCTTCTGTGGCAGTGCAGTTAACCGTATGCAGATATGGATTTTAAAATGTACTTAGTGCATATTAGATATTAAGATATTTACATTATTTTGTTTTCAGTGTTCAGTTTGATATCTTGGAATTTTTCTCTCTTTTTTTTTTTGTTCTATTTAAGGTCTGACTATGTCTTGTAGAACAAATACAATGTACCTTTCTAAAATGCTTATTAACAGAATGTTTTGTATATGATGAATTGATGACTTCCATAAAAAAAATTACATTAAAAATGAGAAACAGCAATGAAGATGTGCTGTCTGGAGACAGTGATGGCTCAGTTTTGATTATTCATTTAATATATGTTTGAAGAAAGGGAAAAGAAATTGGATTCAGATTTTCTATTCTTTGATCCATAATTTCTATCAACTTTTGTCATTTTTTCATATGCATTTATATCTTTATTGGTCTTGTGTGTGTTTTATGACTACATAACCAGCAATTCCTTAGAGTGTTTGAAAATAAATGTATATTTATACAAGATTACAATGGAATTGGTTTCTAAAGGGTATAAGTATATGGTTAAAATGCTACAACGAATACTGTTTTTGTTGTGATGAGGTTAATTAAATTATGAATTGTTTGAATTGTTGCATTTATGCAACACTATAAAAAGAACTATAGTTTGCTTATATATAATCCTTTCTTTGCTGTTATTGTAGGTAAATGCAATTGTAGTTTTTATGTACAAAATATAAAAAGAATGAACAGTATAAATGGCAGAAGAATCCAAAATTTGGTTGTAATTACATCAGCTTGTGGCTGTACACTTTTACATTATTTTGAACTAATTAGACCGCCTTGTATTATTATTTTAAGAAATGCTCACCAATGTATTATAAGACAACATGTTAAGTATTTTGTTATTTTAATGTTAGGATAGACACCCAGAGTACAGGACGGTTGCCTACAATTATATTTGAGAAAGGATAATAAATATTCAGACTTTCTAATGCCAATACTTTAAGAGGATACCGTATATTAAAAAGTGACCTTTAATTGTTAGTTAAGGTATAGAAAAGGAGTTTTTTTAATACTTTGAATTAGCTATGGAGAAAAAAATATGCTTGATATTAGATGTATGACTGAGTCCAGCACTGTAAATTCTGAAAAATACTCAATACAAACAAAATGCTTTGATATGTTCATAGTATTTTCCAATAAGACAATGAGTTTTACAATAATGGCCCCTTCTTGTGATAAATGAAGGAGGTGAAATAGCCTGATATGGTTAACAAGGAAATGATCAAAGCAAGTCAATAAGAAAAGGATGACTAATAGAGATCTTCTCACAAAAAGACTCCACAGTGTACACTTATCAGAAAGTAATTATTTATTCCTACCATTCCCAGGGCTTCTGACATTTGTGGCAGTTTTATTTTAAACAAATGCAGGAATGGCTCACTTTCATTTTAACCTTAAAACTTCTATGACCTGCTTTGGCCCTAAGGATGAAAAAATGATGGGAACAAGAAGGGGAGGATTTAGTAGCACTGGGCCTGATTCTGCAGCCAGTGCATGTCAGCAGTTACAACTAGCTTCAGTGAGAGTTGTTTTCATGCAGCAGCTGCAGAATTAGGCCCCATGTTAAAGGTAGGGGGAAAATTGGGGTTGCGGTTTTTTTGCTTGTATGTCATAAAAAAAAAAAAGCCTAACTTTTTTTCTACTTGTTTTTTCACATAGAAATATGAAGACGGTCAAATGCTGTCTTCCCTGTTCCGGCAGAGGTATCCCTGGAAAGGACTTGGATATGTAGATTAGGAGCTTGCTCAGCCCTTGAATGAAGGGGCCGGTATGGAATCTTTAACAAAAAAGGTTTTTTCCCACATGCTTTTAGGTATTTGATTTAAATATATGTTAACAAAAAGAAATAAACTATTTTAAACAGTCTGAATAAAAATTATTTCCCCTCTCAATCAGGCTTGGCTTCTGTGGTCTCAGTAATGTCATAAACCTATTAATTCTTCAGTCTTCTACAGTGTTTTCCAGAAAAAACAGGGTAGATAAGGTCTGACTTTGGCAGCTGGTACTATAAGGTTGGGTCTCACTGCAGTTAGGAAAGAAGTGGACAGTTTGGAAGCCTGGGTTCTTTAGTGGCAATTTGACAATCATCATTTCAACTAGTTTCAAAAGCAGGTATTTCTTCTGAATGTAATCACTTCGTTCTACTCTATGCCTTGTTTCCACCTGATAAATTGCATTAAGTCCTGCTAAAACTACATTAAATATTTTCCTGATATTGCTTTTCCATGTAAACAATTGCTGTAGTTGCCACAAATGTTATGCAATAGCAGCCTGCATCAATAGAATCTGCACAACAATCTGTCTATTAAGATGTGGGCCGTACTGGGAATATGTTTGAGAATGCATGGGTTAAAAATTGACTACCTTCTGTTTAACCTAGAGATATAATAATAGGGACCCCAAGTCTATGGTGGTTTGGGATGACAGCTCACGTATTTTAAATGTTTGATATGGAGTTAACATCTACCGGGCCTGATCCTGCAAACACTTACACACAAGTAACTTTACTCATAAGAGAAATTCCATAAAGGGTTTCTCTATGTGGTGCGGCAAAGAGTGCCAGAGGGTTGTGATTTGTGAAGTGCACTAACATGCTGTGCTATTCTGCCCTGCATAGTTCTTGCTGGCATGTTCTAAAAGATACCTAGTTCACATTAACATAGTCCTGTTTGAAACAGGACTACATCAGCACAAACTATTTACCTTTTAGAATGCGCCAGAAGGGTCTACACAGGGCAGTAGAGTGTTTTACAAACACACCCCTCTAGTGCACTTTACCTGCACAAGCCCCAAGTTTAGTTTAACTACTCATGTCCATCAGGTTACTCACATGTATAGGTGTTTGCAAGATGGGGCCATATGCAATCACACAGCCTCAGAAGCAGTGTCTTAAGGCAATATTAAGAGGAAGAACCTCACTGACTAGAGCTGTTTGAACACCACAGTTTTGCTGGAATATTAACAGATTATTACAAGAGAAAACTGTAAACATGGCTGATTGTATTAACAACAAACATCTTTGTTATAGGTAACAACAGAAATTCTGAGTGTGTTCTAAATAAATATAAACTAAGGAGAACTATCTTGTCTCTGAGTCTGTTAATTTCTGCCCCAATGAAGAAATGACTTATTTGCACCTTTACCAGTTGGATACATAAATAATAGTTAATACTAATTAGTTATGCTAACATTTAAATAATCCCATGGCTCACTTGGAAGAGCAAATTCATCAGTTTCAAATGCATCGCTTTTATACTGCAACTTACTTCTACTTCATGAAGAGGGTTATTATTGGATTAATGGACTTTCATACTTACAAAGTGAGTTAGACCAAAATATTCATACTGATTGCCTAAAGTTTGGGCTCCTAAATACATATTTAGGAACCTAAATGGAAGTGGCCTCATTTTCCCCTTCAGCTCCCACTGTCTTAATTTATCACTGCATTGTCCCAGTCCTGTTTCCACTGAAGTAAATGGCAAAACTGCCATTGCTGTAGTTGCCACAAATGTTATGCAACTGCAGACAGCATGAATAGAATCTGCACAACAATCTGTCTATTAAGATGTGGGCCCTACTGTGAATATGTTTGAGAATGCCTGGGTTCAAAAATGACTACCTTCTGCTTAATCTAGAGATATAATAATAGGGACTTCAAGTCTATGGTGTTTTGGGTGACAACTCAAGTATTTTTAATGTTTGATATGGAGTTGACATCTACAGGGCCTGATCCTGCAAACACTTACACACAAGTAACTTTATTCAGAAAAGAAATTCCATAAAGGGCTTCTCTACATGGAAATTGGTGTTCTTACTTCTTAGACCCTATTTGAAAATTAGTTTCTCAGATGAACATTCCCTTTCAAAATATACTATTCTAGCACTAGCACTAATTAACATATTGCAAACTCAAATGACTACTACCAGACGGTACTTACTACTAGTTAGTGCTTGTATCACTTAGATGTTTATCTTTTCAAAATGCTGTATAAACATTACCTAATTAATCCTCACAACCATCTCTGTGAGGTAACCAAGTACTGTTTGCCCTATTTTACAGATGGAGAAATTGAGACACTGATAAGTTGAGTTGTTAAAGGCCACAGAGCAGTTAAGAATAAAATAGCTGTATTCCTGAGTAAAAGGGTTAGTTTTAAAAAGTAGCTTCACTGATTTAAAATTTGAACAAAGGAAAGAAAATCCATATGAAGAACAAATCTAAAAATCCACCTTCATTTCATTCACTGTGGATAAATATCTGCTGAAATGGAAAGACCCACGCAGTGATCAAAGCAAAGTTTAAACAAAGAGCATCTGGAAAAAAAGTTAAAAGGATGTTTTATAATAATGCAGTTACCCAAATGTCAGTGTATTTGATCAAAGCTGATCTACAGAGCTCAGATTTGGCATTAGGTGAATCATCTTTTATTAGCTATTTCTTTTTTATTCAAATGGTTAAAATGGTGAGAGTTTGAATGGAAAGACATGCTGAGGTTTCACTTATCTGCAGTTGGGGCAGACAAATGAAGCCCACCTAGTTTTACATAATGGCCCACAGCTACCTCGTCTTTACAAGGTGCAACATATTGAAACTACAGGTCACAACATGTCTTAATCCTTCTTGAGCCAAACTGAATCAAGGTGAAGCACTGCTGTAGATCAAATCACAAAATAGGGCCTGTTGTCCCCTATACACAGTAGGAGCCGCTATCTCATACCACTAGCACAGTGGTTTCAACATTTTTTTCATTTGTGGACCTCTAACATTTTTTGAATGGGGTCCGCAGACCACAGGTTGAAAACCACTGTTCTATGGTAACAACCTTTCACTGACCCCTTAGACATCGTCTCCGGACCCCCAGAGGTGGAAAACCACTGCACTAGCAAGTTGCCTATGGGACAAAAATAAGCTGCCCCAGTTATTCAGGATCACTCCTTTGATCTAGAGGTAAGAGACTGAATTTGTTTAGAGAGAGAATATATTTGCAGGCTCTGTCTTTGGATTTCCAGAAACAGCTATCATGAACTCAGCCCCTCTTTGTAGCACAGTTCCTTCATGAGCTATGCTGCTATTGACTGTCCCTTACATCTGCACACTACCTCTCACACTGTCTATGGAGCTACCAGATATAGAGTGGAAACTGGAGTGGCATTAATTTCCCAGTGTTCTTTCAGCAGGAAATCTCCCAGATTGTGGTGCAAGAACTCCAGAACGAACACCCAATCCCACAGTGTGCCTCAAACAAAATTCCCCCGGAACATCAGGATTAACAGCAAGATGCCTAATAATATATTATTGCTTATCCATTGTCGTTCTGTGTTGAAGGGCTTCTGTGTTCTATGTTTTAAGCTTATATCATTTCACATCAATTAAAAACCTCCTGAATATCTTAATTATTCTTACTCTAAACTTGAAAACATATTGATAAACATCCAGAGTAGGTAAAAAAGTCAACGTTTTGATTCCAACACCAAATGTTTGAAATGATATTTATGAATAAAAACATCAAATAAAATCTTCAGGAGACACAGGTTTGGTTCCTAGGTCTGCTAATGATCTGTTGTGTGACATTTAACATCCTTTGTCTTGTCTATTTAGATCAGAAGCTCTTCAAGACAGTCACTTACTTTTTCTATGTACAACAACAATGCTGCCCTGATCTGAGCTGTGTCATGTTGGTGCTACAGTAATACAATAAAATAATAATCATAATAATAATAAACCATCCATGCATCTACATCTGGGGATACAGCAGGGGGAATTATTGGAGTTTGATCCCCTCTCCCCACAATTCCCAAAATCTGAGAGAATATCCCATAATACCATGCAAAAATTGCCCACTGTGCAGCACATCTAGGATCAGATTGCATGTTAGGGACTTAAAATGTGTTGAAAAATGGAAACAAGCTTTCTAGTCTTTTTTTACTTTGCTGATTTTGAAATGATCTTTCATTTATTTCAATATAGTCATGGAAATTTTGATCCAAATTTTAAAAAAATCATTTTCAATTTTTTTTATTTTAAAATTTTTAGTTTTTCTATGGTTGGGTTTTTTGTTTTGCTTTGTTTTACTCCCCCCCCCCTTCTTTTTTCCTTATTCCTTCACTTTTTTCTTTTGGCCACCGAAAAAGGGAGGGAAGAAAATGATAAATTATAAAAATGACATATTCCAATTTCATCAACAACAACAAAAAAGAAAGGGGAAAAGAAATTTAAAATGTTTGTGGTGAAAATTTCTGGTTTTTACAAAGGGTTCTTTTTCAACCAAAAACTGTTTAATTCTATAATTTATGCCAAGTCCATATGAGCCTGTAGTTGTTCTGTGTATCATTCAATCATGGAAGAGGGCATCATCTAGTATTATCAAGACTGGACATCTTTCTAAAATATATGCTCTAATTTAAACAGATGTCATTGGCTACATGCAGGAATTACCGGGTGAGATTCTGTGGCCTGTTATGCAGGCGGTCAGACTAGATAAACTAATCATGTGTTCACACCGTAAAACTATTAAACTATGAAATCCACAGTGTATATGCCTCAGAGCATTAAACATTTGAAATTGAAGATGCAATCTCATTATGGCAGAGAAGAGGCATACATTGGAGTCATGGATGTGAGAAGAGGGCCCTCAAATTATGTAGATCCACTGGCCAAAACCCCATGTAGGGGGCCTCAATAATGACTGAATCGATTTTCTTTGAAATAGCCAACAAATTATCTTTTGAGTTAAAAATTAAGCAGGAGAAATTTCAGCCAAAGGGATTTTTGGGGTTGGAAATAGAGAAACGTGTCAACTCTTAACCAACATCTTTGCTACCATGATGTTATAATTAGCTCAGAAATTTTCTATTGTAGTACATTTAGATTGCTCTTTGGAGGGAACATGATTTCACTATACACACACACATACATATACATATAAGCATTATTAATTTTATAGATATAGATATAACAGGCATTTGGGAGTTTAATACTCTTTGTGTTCCTGTAATTAAAAAAAAAAGCCTCAGATTTAAAGAAGATACTCCTCAGATTGCTATCCCCTACTGTGGATACTTTACGTATTTCAGTAAAATTAAAATGTTGTGTTCCAGTGACTGTTAGAGCAAAGGCCTGAGAGTCAGAAAGCTTCTGATTTGAGATCTCAGCCGAATCACGACTTTATTGTGTGACTTTGGGGAATTAACCTGTTGTATGCCTCCGTTACCTATTTGGAAAACTGAATTAAATAAAACCCCTGTCTTCTCAGTAGAAAAACAAACAAATGCTGTATCTATAACTATTAAGGCATAGGTACTATAAGCCCATGCCTAGAGTCCAAGCTGCTAGAGTCATGAGATTACAGCAGACTCTAATTTTTCATTTTTAAAAAATGTATGTTTCTAGCCCCCATGTTGTGAATAGAAGTTTGAAGATGTGACACAAATGTAACCAATACAGTTATGCCTGCCTGAGCCTGCCAAAAGTATGAAACAATAGTTCTGTAGGGTATGCATCTAAATGGGGTGTTAACATTAAGATCCCCTTCTTCTGGGGTAGAAGCTAGGTGCAGGGGACTGTGTGTGTGGCAGAAGGATGGTGTGCCCTGACATGCACAAAAGCAGATACATTGTGCTGGGATAAGTGCTGGGGACCTTACTGCTGCTACCCTTACTTCCCCCAGATGCTGGCCAACCTGGGAAAGGATGGGTCCCCTCTGCCATCACCAATCCAAGTGAGGGTGGGGCCTCAACATGAAAGTGAGGACACAAAGGTGGACCTATGGAGTGGCTTGTGTTGTGGTGTGCCTAGAGCCTCAGATTGCCCTAATTCCACACTGTGAACTCTGTGTTTAGTTTTTTCTAGTTAAACAGTTCACATAAATAAATAAAATGGCTACAATAATTAAGTTTTGAAAATGCCCAATGTACATAATCTTTTCACAAAGATTTTAGTATGCACTCTAATTGTGCATGCACAGTATTATCCCTGGAATACAGGCTGTTTTGTATATAGGCAAACTTGCATTAACATGACAGACAGGAACAGTTACATTCTATCATATCAGTGATCCATAAATAATGGGTCACTGGGAGATTTAGAAACTGTACCTTTCAATCCGTGCCAAAGAGATACATCAAGGTGCACTGACGTGAAGTGCAGCTGACACACCTTGAAACATCCTCAAAACACCTCGGGCAGTGAGTCAGACCCTTCCTCTAAAAGTAATGATGCCAAAGGATGTCAGCTGACAGTTTCAGTGATGGTGCCTAGTAAACAATGTCAGTAACAAAATAATTTTACTACCTTTTCATCTGGATAAAAACATCAATCTCCTTTCCCTGTAAAAATTAACATCTCTCAAAAACTAAAATGTACAAGATCTCTCACAAATACTCAATAAGGAGGAAGCCACAGTACTATTTAAGTATGGAGGGCTGCTGAAGCATTATAGGAGTCTCACAGCAGACTGTAAACTACAGACTGTAGCACTGCAGCTGTGCCACTGTAGTACAGACACTTATTACCATGATGGAAGGGGTTCTTCTTTTGCTGTAGTAAATCCATCTCTCCAAGAGGCGGCAGCTAGGTCAACAGAAGAATTTTCCCATTGATTTAGCACTGTCTACACCAGGGCTTAGATAGGCTTAATTACATCTCTCAGGGGTGTGGTCAACTTAAGTTTTTAGTGTAGACCACCCCTGAGTTGTCAGAATGAGGTCAGGAGCAAGGAAGGTTGAGACACAAGCAGAGGGAGAGATATGGAAAGGCAAGAGAGAGGCAGAGGGAAAAGAGCAGGGGAAAGATCTGGGAGAAAAGGAGCTCAGAATGTACAACACCTAAGAGCTGGTCTACACTAGAAAGTGAAGTCGATCCAACTACAGCTTTATCTACACTACGACCTTTTAGCGACACAGCTGTGCTGCTACAGCCATGCTGCTAAAAGGCGCACAGTGTAGTTGCTGTTTGTCAGCGGGAGACAGCTCTTCCACTGACAAAAAGTTTCCACCCACAACGAGCGGCAGCAGCTTTGTTGACAGGAGAGCGCTCCTACCAACAAATCGCTGTTCACACTGGTGCTTTGTGTCGGTAAAACTTTTGTCATTCAGGATGGGGGGGTTTAACACCCCTGAACAACAAAAGTTTTGCTGATGAAGTTCCAGTGTAGGCAAAGCCTAAGTCACTCAAGGGTGTGAAAAATTCACACCCCTGAGAAAAGTAGTTAAGCTGAACTAAGCCCTAGTGTACATACTGCTATGTTGATGGAAAAATTCTTCCATTGACCAAGCTACTACCTGTTAGAGAGGGAAGAACCCCTTCTGTCGCTGCAGCAAGTGTCTACACTGAAGCGCTACTGCACCTGTGTTTCTGTTGCATTTCTAATGTAGACATTAGAAAGGCACAGGAAAGAGAATCTTTATAGAAAGGTGTGGGATAAGGAGGATGGAACAAATGAATGAGCTCCAAAAGACAATAAAGACCAGGAAAAGAGTGAGGCCAGGTCTACTCTGCACATATTTGTTGGCACAGCTATGTCGGTCAGAGATGTAAAGAGGTGTGCTTCCTGACCAACATAGCTGTGCCGGCAAAAGCTGCTAATATAAACACAGGTATACCAGCAGTTTTGCTGGTATATTTTATTTTGTTTGGGGGCTGAAATAAGCTATACTGGCAACCATATATTTTTATACCAGGAAACCCCTCCTAGTATAGCCCTGACCCAAGATTTGGTTGTAAATTAAAAGAGAAGACAGAGAAAGAGATAAGGAACAGAGGCAGTGAGAGCTGAAAAAGACTAATTAGCTCATTCCTTGCCAGGGCAAGATTGCTCCCTAAACTACATTTTGTGATGCTCTGTCCAGTCTGACAAAAAATGTAAGTATCTAGCTATTATGGCTGAAGAAAAATATGAATGGTGTGTAACAGCTACAGAAATATCAGCGTCTGCACGGATCTTGGAGTAATTGTTCTGAGTGGTGTAAGTCCCCCATCCATATTAGTGAGGCATTAACTCAGACAGCCTTGCAATGATAAATAAAATGTCGACACTATAAACTATTTCATTCCTTATGTAAGAAAGGAGAGGGAGGATCACAGTTCTGCACAATTTACTGAGTGACATTTCATTTTGGTGCCACAAATGGGTGGTGTTTGGGAGATACCACAACTTATTATTTATCCCCAGTGAAAAAGGAGCCATTCACCAGGAGCCTAGCCGAGCCTGTAGGCGTATTCAAACCCCACAGAGGTCTTCAAAGAGCCCAGAAGAGCTCAGCAAGCACGTACAAACATATTTTGAACATCTGCACAATCCAATGTGAGCATATCTCATTTTAGCAACTAACATGGACAAAGTTTATTTTGTGGGTGGAGTTTGGAAGAGTACAACCATTCCCCTCTCCCTGTATCCCCCCAATTCAACCCCTGAACAGGACACTAATTGCTTTCCACAGGCTTTCAGGAAGTTTTTTCCCCCAAGTTTTCCCTGTCTTTCATAGCATTATACCTAGTAACTATCTAAAATACAGAGAGACATACAGAACAGGGAAATAGGAAAGGAGGAGACGGAATGGGCAAGTAAAAAAAGAGATGGGGATAGCGATTAAATTAAACAAAAACAGGGCAAAAAGGGAAGTTAGAAAACTTCAGTGGGTTACCAGAGCATGCAGATGTAATTGTCAGCAGCAAGTCTCCAGTAGAACAAAAAAATATACTTTGTGTGAAAATTAATGCTAATGCCAAAGTTATTCATTATTATATTTATTATTTACATTGTGACAAATGTGGGTGGCATTATACAGAGCTAATAAAAAGCATGACCTCTGCCCAAAAGAGAGCTTTACAGATCCGTTAGCACTATGCTAAACAAATTTAAAACCAAACAATGAGCCATTAATTGTTCTTTGTTATATTTCAGCATATTTATTATTTGATTATTACCAGTGCTGCTTCCATGTGCCCAAGAAAGCTATTCTTGTCAGAGGGCCATGGGACAGGGCAGTGTAGCACAGTGGCATAGTGAAGCATGATCACAGAGAGAAATTTTAAAATATTCACTGGCTTTTTAAGATTAGGGGTACTGGTTTAAAAAAAAATCAAGGGAACAAGTGACTGTTAAAAACACCGGTCTTTGCCTGGACTCTTAACTTCAGTCAAAAAATGTGCAGTGAGTTTTTTGAAGCACTGAGACTATGAAGTGACAGCATGTGTCTCTGTTCAGAATGGGAAGATTATTGACATCTGTTGCCTCTTGTTTTATACTTAGATTGTAAGCTCTTTGGGGCAGGGACCATTCTGTGTTTGTACAGTATTACAATAATACTAATAAATAAATAATACAAAAAATACTTGTACATCACCTCTTGATTTGGTTTGCTAAAGAGAAATGTTACACAAATTGCAAATGGAGCCTGGCCCCGGGGAGACTATATGGGCCATATTCACCCCAGGATACTTCCATTTGAATGGAGTTACCCCAGGGATAAATTTGGCCCACTATGCCTTTGGGACTGGGAATAGGGAGACACTAGGTTTAGGGACCAGACACTGAGAAAAAGAGGTAGAGAGAGACTTGGAGGTAGGTAACATATTATGGGGATGGGAGCACACTGGAAGTTGGAGAAACAGTCAATCAGGAACAGAGTAGATCAGGAGCTAGGAGTAGGAGCAGTGAATGGATTAGTGGACGGGAAACACTGATGTCAGAGTACAGGAGACAGGTGGAGGGGGGAGGGGGGGGGAGAAGAACAAAGGACCAGGGAAAGAAGAAGGAATGGAGTCAAGGAATTGATGAGTTAGAGACAGCCAATAGTTCCTCACTGAAATATGATCTTGGAGACTGGACTCTATCCCTTAGCCTTTGGACCTGAAAGGCTTGGTTACTCTGGCCAGTGAATGTAGCAGCCCAATTCTTCATCCTTTTCATGTTGGAATGGTGCAAAAACAGATATAGACCACTCTGGGGGTTGTAGATAGCTAACATGCTTTTAAACAAGCCTGCTCTTGTCTGGGCTCAAGGGTTACATGTGTTTGGCATGGTGTTAGTTAACATGGGTTAGTTAACACATTTCCTGACATAGGCTAGACAGGTTCCTAGCATGGACATGCTGCACCAGTGTAAGCCATGTCATTTACTATCACAAGGCATGTTTTCAGCATAGACATACCACTGTGCTGTGCTCCAGTGCACACTGCTGGCAAAAGATTCCAGCAGAGCCAGGCTCTCAGATAGGGTGACCAGATGTCCCGATTTTATAGGGACAGTCCTGATTTTTGGGTCTTTTTCTTATATAGTCTCCTATTACTACCCACCCCCGTCCCGATTTTTCACATTTGCTGTCTGGTCACCCTACTCTCGGACAGCTGTTTCTCCATGGAGGAGCCATGCCCGGCTCGTATGTGGGTTTCAGAGGGGCACCTCCTTCTCATAGGGCACACTCGGGTGGGCATGGGGGGCTCAGCCCTGCAGAGGAAGAGAGAGCACACAGCAGTTCAACCCTCTGCACAGCATGGGGAGAGTCCCCAGAACTGGGGGGAGATGGTGGGGGCTGAGCCCCCCAAAGCAGGAGGGAGGAGACGGTGGGGGCTGAGCCCCCCCCCCCAGAGCAGGGGGAAAGAGGGAGACGGCGGGGGCTGAGCCCCCAGGTCAGGGGAGGCGGAAGCTGAGCCTCCCCCCGAGCTGGGCACGAAGGTCCCCCCAGGAGCGGGGGAGGGGGGCAGTTTTCCCGCTCTCCCCGAGCGCCGGCCCGGGCAGTGGGACAGATCTCGCCGGCCGTAGCCCGCTCACCCGTTCGCGTCTCAGGAGGCGCAGCAGCGGAGCAGGCGCCAGCCGGGAGCGGGAAAACGCGCCCCAACAAGCTGTTAATGCGAGTCCGGGACCGGGCCGGGGGTGCGGCCGGGACTCCGATCCCCTCCCCCCGCCGCAGGAGTGCGGGGACCAGAGCCTAGTGGCCACGAGCGGTTCTTGCCTCCACTTTCTCTCCCTCCCTGAGCGTGGGGCTAAACAGGGGCGCCCCCCGGTGGCTGCGCGGGGGGGTTAAGGGCGGGTCCCAGGAGAAAGGGTCGGGACGAGCCGCTCTAGTGGCTGTGCGCGTGGTATAAGGAGGGGTCCCAGCAGAGGGCCGTGACGAGCCCGCCAGTGACTGTGCAGGGGGTCCGAGGAGGGGTACCAGCACTGGGCGAGCCCGTAGCCGCTGGCCATGGGTCTGAGGGATCCCTCCAGGGAAAGGCTGAGCCCCGCAGTGGCAGCACTGGTCTTCCCATCAGGGCGGTTCGCCTTTGCTGTCTGCACCAGGGCATGTGCGGGGTCATTTCCGCCCCCCCCCCAAGTTTGCCCCCGCTCGTTTCGTGTTGCAACTGTGCGAAAGCCACCACGAGTCACGTGAATTAAAATTAGCCCCGTTTTGGAACGAAAAGTGACCTCCCCGGCCGGGTCACTGGCGCCCCCCGCACCGTTAGCACAGCAGGACACCGCCGTTAGTCTGCAGGCGCAGAAACCGAAGTGCCAGCCCCCTCCCCCCCTTTCTGTGGTGAGGTCTTGAGATTGTACCCACCCCAGTCTCCCAAGGCCACTTGGAGGTTGGGATGGGAGGTCGTTTTACTCCCACACTAGCTTTAAAGTCTGTTTAAAGACGATCTTTGGGGAACTGCATGGAGCATTTGGAGCATCCAGTCGGGAGTCTCCTACAAGGGGGCAGTTGCAGCGTGCTGGCAGTTTGGCTTCTCTGGGGCAGTGGTTTATCTCTGTTAATGATTCTGGAGACATTTTAAACATCCTCTTTCTTTAACTAGGTACGAGTTACAATTTTGACGGCTTTTATTGACGACCCCTGCAAGCGCCTGCAACTCCTCCGGCTTTGCAGGGCTGAGCCCTGATAACGCTGCCATTCAGCAGATTGTTAGGACTGATAGGAATGTTAATGAAGTTGGTTAAACGCTATTGGGACTTACAATGATCCTTCCCATGGGTGATGGGATCCAATGGGATTTTATTTATGTCCCAGTGTTTGTTTTCAGAGCTATCAGAAAAGAATCGTCTTCTGCAGTATAAAGTCCCTGTCTACGCTAGTGAATTGCCAATGTTCAAAGTCTAATAGCAGGAGACTATCTACTGCAATCTTTGGAAAAGAGATGACTTTTACAATATATGGGTTGATTGCAAATAAGTTACTAATAAGCCAGTTTGGTTTAGGGATTGTTGTATACATTATTTCCCAGGCACTGTTTATTTGCAGCTATTTCTTTTTAAAAAGTTGTTAATTCAATAAGAAAAATTACAAAAGCTAATACTTAATGTAGACATTCAAGCTATTAAGCAATGGAGTTGTAAATACGGGCACTTTCATTTTATTTTACAATAGATAACACAAAAGCAGCAGTCATAAAAGCGAAAACAAGAACACTTTTCAGAAACGTTGTGACAATACAATTGCCCAGATGGGGAAATTTATTCAATATAAGTTACTATTGCAGCTGACACAGCAGAAGAACAAAATGTTTAGGAAAGTAATACGACAAAGCAGGAGGTATTGGGGGGGATTTATTTTGAAATACACTTTTAAAAGATATTTTGACTCTCAGATTTGTTATCAATGTGCATCCAACAGGACAATACGAAAAAAAAAAAAACACCACATTCTATACAGAGCTCTAAAATGAGCTGCGAATATCTACAAGAGACTAGCATATGCTCTTTGTGTGGATAGGAGTGGAGCCCGATCCTGCAGTCCACAACTCCCTAAGGGAATTTTGCTGGAGTGTGGTATGCGGTCTCGGCCCCAGTGTGTGTGTGTGTGTGTGTGTGTAGCTTTCTACAATTAAGTCCTTGAGCAAAATTAGCAACTTGGAGCTGCAGAGGCAGGTGCAGGTCCTTGGCTGCTCTAGAAGTCCTGCCGCGGGGTGTGAGTTAGACTGTGCCGCCGCAGATCACAGTTTCGCCTGAACACTTTGCCGCACTGCTCACAGTTGTAGGGCTTGATGTCTGTATGGGTAAGAAGGTGAGTTTTCAGATTACTTCTCTGATTAAAGGTTCTTCCACATGTGGGGCATTTGTGTGGAGATTCCTGTTCAGATTTGAAGCAAGCAAAGGATTAATCCTTTACAAACTACCTAGTTTATTAATTTACTACTTTTCTGTTATTACATAGCTTAACATGAAGTATAGGGAATCTACTTAAATAAATCTAGACTCTTAATCCTCAACAGATACAAAATCATGACACTTTTAACTGCCTGGAAATATCCTGTCTGTCAACATATATTTTATTCTCAGCTCAGCCCATTTCATGCCCCTTGAATCTACAGAAAAAAAAAAAAGTACAGTGCAATTCTTCAATTTCAAATCACCACGCCATCTCTATGAGTAAGGCTGAGCTTTCCTCCAGACAGTTAAACCATTACAGACATATACAATGTATTGGGATACAGGCAAATAATTTTAAGGTGTCAATTAATCTTTCAAAGCTGTTTTTCCCCTACAGTGCTTACCTTTATTTTTTACAAACATAAAATATTGAAATGCATTTGATAAGATTTAACAAAGACCATTTATAAGTACCCACATTCACAAGCAATTTATGTAAATTAAATCCTCAGTGGACTCTATTTGCTTTTTTCTAAAAGAATTACATATTTTAAATACACTAAATAGACATGTGTCTTAATCAAGAAAAATAAAAACATAGGGCCATATCCTGTTATTAAACAGATTGCTTTATTGAAGTAAAGATTTGGGGAGATCTGCTTTAAAAACTAATGGCAAGATATGGCTCATTATTTCAGGTGCCTAACCACATTCCGAAATGTGTTTACCTTACATGCTATTTAAGGGTTTGTACAAAATAAACAGGATAAGAACAAGAACAGTATAATGATAATAATAGACTTGGAGCTAAACTTACCTGCATATGTAAAGTTTTATGAACTGCTAGAGTTCTGGATTGGCAGAATCCTTTCCCACATTCCTGACATTTGAAAGGTTTTTCTTTGGAATGGATATATCTGAAAGTCAATACAAGGGTTTGAATCAATGGCTGTCGACAAACTCAAAAGCCACAAGAAGGCTCTAGAGATTCTTTAATCTTATAATTACTTTGTGTGGGGGAGGGGAAAATTCTGACTCTTTAGTTTATTTATTATTAATTATTATTATTTTATTATTTTTGTTCTGCAATTGTGTGTATGATTAACCTCCTTTATCAGTTCAAAATATTTACAATAATTCTTATCAACGCTAGATTGCCCTCTCTGGTGACAGATTAGACTGCATGATGGAAAAATCATCTGTTTCACAAACTGGTCCAGATCCTGCTCCCGTTTAAGTCAATGGGAAATTTGCCGTTAAACGTCAGTGTGAGCAGGATTGGGCATACATATTCGTCTATTTTATTTTATTTTAATTTTTGGTTGAAGTTCTACTAATTTTCCCGGGACTACTAACCTGAACAAGGGGGCGTGGGAATTGGCCCTTTACCTTTACATTCAACTCTTAAAACCAGATTGTAAATACTATCCTTACCGGACTATTACAATCTTATCAGAGATGGGGAATATTTGTTTCAGTTAATAGATTTGCCTCCAAATACAATCACATGTCCAACCCACAAAAATTACATATTTATTTGCTATTCCCCCTTAGAAGATCAGCTGTAAATTAATTTGTCGATTGGTTTGCCACTGCTTCCTTGCTGGAGAAGCCGAAATGCCTCTACATGGGAAGCGATGAATCCACCAAACCTTTACGGCTAATGTAAAACTCAGGAGAAAGTATAAGGAAAGTGGGCATATTTCTTAAATTCACAGCGGCCCAAGATCGGTGGGGCCTTGAGTTTAGCTTGGCAGCAGATTGTCCACATGCTGACAGCCTGGGAGGAGGTTCTATTGTGTAGTGATCTGAACCTGGCGGAGCCCACGGAACCTTTGTAGTAAATAATAGGAAAAGTTTCTGATGTGACATCTAGAGAGAGAAATAGCAGCTGCCTTTCACTGGGGGAGCTAGGAGAAGGCTGCTTGCCTGTGGCTGCCTCCCTCACCTGTGGTCTCGGAGGTGGTCCTGTCTCCGGAAGGCCTTGTGGCAGATGTCACAGGTATAGGGCCGCTCGTCTGTGTGGGTTCTTTCGTGGATGAGCAGGTTGTAGGATTTGGTAAAGTGTCTGCCACAGAATTTGCAGATAAACTCTTTTTTCGTTTTGGAAGGTAACCTGCCCCTGGAGGGCTTTCTGTCCGGAGACAGTTTGCTGATCCCTGAGATGGGACTTCCAAGTCCTGGACTCAGCTTGGTCAGATCTGCAATCTTTGGTGGGTCCTCCTGCGTGGCGGCCACGGCCAGATTGGCAAAATCAAACCTGGGTCTGTCTTTATGTAAAGCTGGGATTACATGGGCGATGGCCCCTTGCTTTGGGTGAAAGAGGTGTGTGGCGAAAGGTAGCGTTGGGAAAGAGAATCTGGCATCCATCAGGCCCTGAGCTGCAGCCATCTCCGTGATGGTAGACCTGGTGATTTCATGCACATTGGGATATCCCAATGTCCAGTGGTTCATATGCATGGTCTGCACCGCGCTGAGTCCATAAAGACCTTGTAGGTGGTCCACAGCTGCTGGGAAGGTGTTCACAGCCTGGAGGAAGGAGTAGTTAGTGAGCTGCAGTGAAGGGTGGAGTGGGATCGGAGCCGGAAGAGCCTTGCTTCCCATCTTCCCAGAGGGACGTAAGCAGCAGAACCCTTTACCTTTCTTCGTGACTTCTGAACTTCCAACAACAACGACAGAAAATCCTGTAAGCAAGGGAGGGGGAAAGAGAATTTACTGAATGCAGCGTGTTCCTCATTGACTGAGGCAATCGAAAAATTCAAACAAGTGTTCCAGGGCCGGGGTTTGTTTTTGTTTTGTTTTTGCTCTAGTGCACCCGTGCAGAGACAACTACTGTACGTGTTTGCACAGATCCCAGAGAATAGGAAAAGAAACAACAAATAGTTCTCTGGATTGAGTAAGAAAAACACAAAGCGTCCGGTTCAATTCACTCACAACAGCCGAAAAAGTAAACTAATCGTGAAAGTGTATCAGGAATGCAAGGCGAGTATCGATTCCTAAAGGGCTGTACGTCGTATTGGTTTGTCTTTGTCATTCAACCCCCCACCCCCTTCCCCAAAATATCTCCAGAGACTAAACTCCCACCAAGAAGACAAGTGGTTGTAGCCGCACACTGCATAGAAGTGAGAAGCAGAACGCCTTCATTCTGCATTCAGTGCTACCTTCACCTCGATCTTATCTCCAGAAGTCACTTCAAACCTCCTCTTCAGACTTATTGATTCCCCCGAGGCTTTGAAGCAGCCGCTGAGGCAGACACCTCACCTCTGGGGCCTTCTTGGGAGATCGAGGGCAGGAGAATGTGCGCAAATTTACAGTCTTCTCTTAAGAGGGGAGCCAAGACAAGGTTCAGGGCTAGGGGCTAGAGGTGACAATGCAGCCTAGTTTATTCTAACTCGGGTGCTTATTTTTCTTCCTTCAACAACAACTCATTTATCAAGATAATTGAAGGAGAGAAAAGCAACACGTTTCCAGCACTGCAGGTTCTAAATAAATCCACTTTACGCTCAGATCCCTTCCAGATGGTCGGAGCAACGCCACACAGAAGGGCTTTGGGCGAGCAACGCCATCTGCGGAGAGGAAAGGTGGCCAGGCTCGGAGGCCTCTGCAGCCCTACGGACATACTCACTTTTCTAGACCTCCAAATAAATAAGTCCCCCTCCTCTCCTCCACCCGGACCGCGGTGTTCCAGACTAGATTTCATGGAGATGTGTTTCTGCTATTGAAAACCTCCTCTGCCTAATGGTGCCCGGGGGAATAGATAGGAGAGCTGCAAACTCGTTAATATACTAATTTCTCTAACTCCTGTTACCATCACCAGAGACAGACAATAACCTGCGGTGCAAAACAGCCAGCGTTACTAGTCACTGACTGGACAATGCTCCGGGACATTGCGGGGTTTCCGCCGCAGATTACCCCCCTCCCAGGCCTAGATCCCTTGTCTGCGTTAGTATTATACTAACTCCCTTCAGAAAAGGATCGGCGGACACTGCATTAGCGGCTTCCCGGCGTGTTATTGATTCCTCCCGGTTAGTGTTGTGGACTATTGCGGTATCCGAGCGTCTCTGCTGTGTGTCTCTGTTCCTTATTAAGGAAGACATATTGGGCCGTCTTTCCAATGGGCTTTTGACCCACGATTTGTTGGCTACGTCCTGGATTCCACCGTTTTCAAATGTGAGGGAAAATGTGATTTATTTTGTTCAAAAGCACCTAGACGCTGCAGCGCGGTGTCTCCTGCCTGCTGGGACTTCCACCCGCACGCGGGTCGATGTGTCACACCCGCGGGGCTGCCTCAGGAATTAGGCATTTCTGAATGAAAAACCTGGGCTGTACTCTAGATTGTACAGGATCGGGGTGTCTGGCTGTCCAGCAGTAGGGCCCTAGTGCTGTTTTCCTGCTCGGTACCTCACACCAGAAACAGCCGTCCGCTCTCGTGTTTATTTGCTCTCTTCATTTTTGATCAGTTGCCTAAGAGCATGAATACACGAGAGAGTATTCGTGGAGGACTATGCCCTTGGTTCTGCCGGGTGCTGCTGGGCCCGCACCTTGTGTTTCTCGGCTCCACTCAGGAAGGCAGCAGCAGCAGCCCTGCGCAAGGGGTTTTATTAATGAAATGAACCCCTTCTGAGCTGTGGTATGCGATCTGGGAGTGCAGGAAGGGAGTTAATGAGAGGTGTGTGACAGTCAGAGGGTTTCACTCAGTCCATTCAACCGAAACTATACACGCCATTTCTAATCAACTTTCCCACCACTAATCATTTTCCATGTTTAATCAGGGAGCTCTCACTTCACACACCAGAGCCGCAGCAGGCCAGCATTCTGGGCTAAACTAGAAAGCAATGCACGGAGCAAATTCAAGTTTTTATTGATTGATTCGTTTTCTTTCTTGGTACGGTTACATTTCCATCAGATTCAAATTATATTTTCAGACCAAGACAAGCGGCGTCGCTTTCCCTTATCACGTGAAATGGAATCCAGAAATAGGTATTGGATTGCCTGAAAACCATAGGTATGGGGCACAGAGTATAACGGCCCCTGGATTTCTGGGGATGGAAATCGTGACATGTAATTTTCAAAAGTTTGAAAGATTCTGCTCTCAAAGATTAAATGCACATTCTCCACCCATTAGTTCAATGAAATGTGCCTCCCCTGATAGCAAATAACCTCAGTATTACCGATTTCCTCAGAAAACCAATTCACTACACAAAACAAGATACACTACACGTATATTTGAATAGCACCACGCTTTTCCTTTGAGATGGAAAGCTGTATTTTCGGGTTCTTTGCCAAAACACGCGTTTGTCATACAGAATTTAGCTTTCAAACTGTCCTGCTTGAAAAATATATCTCAGACATTTTATATCACGCATTCACATTTTCATTTTATTTTAATCATGCCACGTAGGAATTTCTTCTATTTGCGTGTATTGTTGTTTACTATGAAGTCCAGAAGATGGAAGACACGATTTTTTAAATGTAGACACCTACGTTTTTTTTTTAAAGACTTACTAATAGCAGTACTATTGTAAAGCATCACCCCTGTTTGATTTACATTCAAATACATTACAGGAATGTCCATTTAGGTAAAGAAGATTAAGACCTCTTTTTAGTTTTGGCCAATACGACATGTTCACAGGTTAATTTCAGTTCACTGAACCTTATCATTAAAAAAAATCGGATATTAAAAGTTACCAAAGGGAGCTGTAGTGTTTTAGTAAGTTTCACCTTCATCTTTTGTTATTATACGTGGTTGTCCAATTTTATATAGCGCATGCATTAATATGACGAAGAATCATACCAATAATGTAATTCTGTAAAAGGTATTATTAAAATATATTTTCTTTATTATAGAATATGTTTTTAAAAATTAAACGAGTATACTATGAAGTGGACCATAATGAATGGGTTGCCATTTGTACTTGACTTTATCTTATTAAAACAACACGCATACACACACAAGACCAGAAAGTGTAATAGTAATAGTATGTGCTTCCCCCCTTTAAAGTTTACTTGTAGTAAGGTGAGGGAAAAAACGGATGTTATTTAGACCTCGGCACTTCCCTTTCCCTTTCCCTTCAAAGTACTTAATTAAATTAAGGCTAGTATCTGCATAATAGGTCTCTGTTTATCTGCTTGCTTACTTTTGACCTACTCCTCAGCAGCGCGGATTTTCTTTTTCCTGTAATGGCAATTTGTTAAGTAGAGAAAGTAGCTGTCTTTGATGATCCACAAAGTGAAACAACATATTGCTTTTGTTCACTGATAACAGGTAGGCTGTGACGATGTTTAGCTACCATACACAAACGCTTTTTTAGCGTGTGCAGAAAGTCAAAGTACATCTATCGCTATTGCTACCTAAAACTCCTAGTTTAACACAGATTGGAATTTATCAGCGTGATCGTACCACACTGCGCTAATCAAGCAATGCGTGCATGCACCTCGCTTTGCTCAGGATTTATTTAATATTAAAGGCCCAGTCCAGAATTTCTTGAGAAACCAAAACTTCTTAGGGAGACCCTAATCAGAAATCATACTTCAAACATTATTTAATGTGCTAATAGAATAAGCACTGCACAGAGAACACATCTGCTTAGCACTGCATGGGATTGCAGAGATTCAAACTGAAAGTAAACCTAGAAATGCTGTCCTCTCCTCAGGAATTGCTTAGCTGTTAGAAAGCTCTTTGACAAATATTTCAGTGTTTAACTTGAGTATGTTTAAGGAAATGTATGATCATGCTCTACTGCTGATTTACTTTTATAATCAATCTCCGAATACTCAATTAAACATAGACACCTTTCAATATGAACATTCTCGGTGACTGTAGCTACATTGCAGTGCAATTATCTTTGTGAAGCACATATTTCAAACGATAGCATATTATACCTAGGTACACAATCCTTGATGTCTCTCTCACGGCACGGTCCAATGCTTACTTTCTCACAGCTGCTACGTGGTAGTAACAGAGTTGTGAGTGACTTACCTACCACAATGAGCTTCTCCCAAAGGGCCCCTCACAACGCAAAGTTCAAGAAGCGATCCTAGTGTCTTTGCAGTGTCATTAGATCCACACCGAACCGGCGGAAAACTCCACCATAAGAGTTCAGCAAAGCTGAGTCCGAATAGCTTTCAGCATGTTGTGGAGGAGGAGGAAGAAGAGAAGGGTTAGAAATTACTCAAGGGTTTCTCCTTGTCTTTGGGACTCTTGCTGCGGAAGTGTGTACAGTCCTCGCTTGCTTGGGGAATTGTGTAGAGACCTTTCTCCTAATCACTATCCCTCGCCTTCTCCTTGAGCCTCTTGCCTTCGACTCTTGCGAAGTTTGATACAAGTCTGAGTCTCCCCCTCCCAGGTCCATCACATTTCAGCAGTAAGTGGCGTGGAGCACTGTCCCCGCCCGCTGTCCCACCCCAAGCCTCACACATTCGAATGTTCACTGCTTTAGTATTCTGACCCCGCCCAACATGGAACGTTCAGAGGGTTGTAAAGTTCCGAGCCCTCCCTCAGCTCCGCCTCTCTTCCCTTTTCGCTGTACTGTTTACTTGTGTTTGGGTAGCAACAGGGTTTTAAAGGGGCAGTGCTCTCTTTTCTCACCCCCTCCCCTATTTCTTTTCACGTTACCTAAGGTGACTTTTTCCGTTGAGAAACCTCGTTCATAAAACAAGATATCCCCGCCTATGCCCCTGTCCCTGCCTACATCAGCTGCAGGGAGTGCTGTACCGTCCCAATTCCCCGGATATAGAGCTGCTTGGAGCAGTTTGCAAGACCTTTCCCCTACTGCTACAATTCACTTTACATTCTTAATACACTCCGTTCAATCCTCAAAGCCCTTACATTTTCCCTGCTTAGGTGGCACATAACGTAATGTTTACAATGATACTTTGTACGCCTGTACCTGTGTATTTCTGTCCAGGATAATTTATAGCATAACGCTATTTTCTGTACATACTTCTAATTTTTCCGAATGCATGAGGTTTAGCTGTCCATATTTCCTAGGGGAGTTGTATGTACAGTTGTCTGATGCAGGTAACTTTCAGTTAGTAGTACATTTTTATCTACGAAATTTCTATCACTCTATAAAAATTCCAAGACAACCTTTAGAGCAACATTTAAACCTACGTCAGGTTCTTAAATGCATCTTCAATATTCAATGACCGAATCCAGATTTGTAGGTATCTGTAGTGTACATGCCGATATACACACCTGGGATAAACTGGTAGCTTCGATAGAAATTTCCATTTATTAGGATGGAAATTCTTCTAAATATAGACCAAATGACGAACCACATACTCTTTATTTTTAGTTCCTTGGTCAATAGAAATATATTGATTTACGTCATTAACTACAGCCCGGTTGATTTTTACTGTATTCAGGCTGATTTTTTAAAAATAATATTTGTATCTTTTGTTATACATTAATGGAAGATATCGTAGGGGGAGCTGATTTTATCATCAGCATGGAGGACTGAAAGGCGAGCTCACAGCAACGTGTAATAAGAACAAAAATGCACACGGTGAAATGACATTTAAAAGTGTATTTTAATAATGTTCAAGGTAAGGATTGTGCTGGTTAGTTCATTCCCGCAAAAGAAAAAAGAAAAGCAATAGAGGGTTCATGGGAACCACTTTATTTATTTTATTATATTTGATACTTTTGAAAAAAAAACTAAAAATGAAACAAATTAGGTAAATAAATGTCAGAAATGGAAACTTTAAAATATTACATATTAAGAAGGGTAATGCAAAAATATTTACATTAAAATATTTCTTTTTTTATTATTGATGAATGATTAACGTAATTGTTTTTGTTTCTTTTAAAAAGTGTTATTTATAAAATAAAATTTAACTCAGTTATATTAGTTAAAATAATATATTATCTTCGTGAAACAGAACATAATAAGAACAAGGTTTAAAATAAAATATTTTTGGAAGTAGGAGCAACAGGGAATTGTACCATTCTACACTGATAAAACTAGCGATTTAAGCCATTTGTGAAAGTGTAAGCGCTTTGAAGATGTATCACAGTACATGGGTACTAAATTTGATAATTATACACGTTTAAAAAGCTGAGGCTATTGGCAAGATGAACATAGCTGGTTTTAATGTCTTCGTTGTTTTATTCTAAAGTAACGCAGTTTGTTTCAACGGCGAAGTAGAAGAGGATTTCTTTATTCGCACTGAGATTGTAGAATACAAATAAGACCTTCCCCGCCCTAGAAATAAACCTTGTTTGTTTGTTTATTTCACAAGATGCACTATTTGCAGCCCCTTTTTATTAGGGAAAAAATGATTCCGATACAAAACGGGGACGTTGCGATGAAAATAAATCGGGATTGTAGCGATACACGCATTCTGTTATCCAAAATCTCTCATGTCATATTTGCCACCTTTTGGTCCATATGTTGTCAAAAGAATAAAAATCAGTCCAACGACGTTAACTTGTTATGTTCTATATAGCTAGTCAAAAGACACCCCGCCATATCTGGACTCGAATAGGAGAAATTTAAAGTAATCTCGGCGATATTGTCATTTTTGAAGTGCTCCAGCCATTTTAAAAGAAACAATAAGCAGGTGTCTTTTCAGTGCTATGACTCAACAAATCACATGTTTTGGTTTCCACTGAAGTACAGGGAGATCTTTAGTATAGACTTAAACATATGTCTCCGTAAGCCCTCCACTTCCAGAGCACAGCACAGCCTTCCACGCAGATGTTACAGAGAATTAATTTGATGCTGAAAGGGTCCCATCAGCAGCGGAACAATCATCATAAAATACTTAATCAATCGGTGTAAATAGCCCCAGAGATGTTGAGTCAGCAAACCAAGCTGAGCCAGGGGACTGGAGGGGCTGCGGAGGAGCCTGTCTGGGGGAAGCAGGAGCAGCTGCCGTAGCTCTGGAGAAGGGACTGGCCATGAGGGAGCAGGAGCCGCCGGGGGACCTGCACAGCCCAGAGCTTTGCTTCCCATTTCCTCTTCTTTACACGCACACTCAGGAGGATCAGGCACTAGAGCTCGTTTAAGCCTGACACTTCCGCAAAGGGGGTTACCGTTTATCCTCCCTGCCTTTATCATTTCGACACCAGACGGATCCCTGCAGCAGAAACCGGGCTAGCAGAGCTCTTTCCCAGATTGTGCACTACAGACTATATGTGTGTATATAGAGAATAAAGCCCACGCTGTCTAAGGCCTGCTGCTGCAACTTTATTAGAAGGACAGGTGTCATTCTCCCAAGCAAATCCCATAATAACTGTTTAATCTGTTAGGGGATGGGGGGGGATACAAAATCCCCACAAATCCCATAAATCTCCACTTAATGTTACCAGCCCCACTCAGGGAGCGGGGGAGCCCTTTGGCAGGTTCTCCCTTTGCTTTACCTTCCCCAAACCCAACTCGCAGCGCGGCTCTAGACAATACGACTGCTCTTCACACACCCAGCCCGCCCGCGGCCCGTTCACACGTCCCCCCTGCACCGGGGACACGTCTAATTATTAACGATCGGCAGCACAGGAGCGGAGGAGGCTCAGTTTAGGGGAGTTTGCTCGGAGCATGGGGGAGGCTCTCGGAGTGATCTGTGTAGCTGATGGGGGCGGGGGGCAGGCAGAGGAGCTTCGGTTAGGAAGCAGCTAGTAGCTTATGGACTCGGCGGCCGAAGAACAGGAGCGCCCCCTGGAGGTGTCCGCTGCGCAAAGCGCAAGCAGACAAAGCCGGGGAAGAGCTGCACCGGACGCTCGAGTGTATAGGCAGGAGGGTGCTGTAATTTGCGGTGTGATCAGGGTGGCGGAGGGGGAGGTTCTGTATTGTGACTATTTATTTTCGCAAGAGATGTTAAAGTCTGAAATGGCTCAGCATATGCCCATACAATATCCACATTCCTGCAAATACTTGTGATCATATTTCCCTGCACTGCGGGGCATAACGGGCTCCGTGTCTTGTTTTCAAGTTTGAAGAACATTTAACAGCACTGTTGTGCCACTCTCCCTGCACGACTCTTGAGGAGATCCTTTTTCCTACTTTGCTTTCAAAGGATGCTTTTATGAAACTGATGCAGTTCTGCTCCTTTGCTCTTCGGGGCAGGGACTCTTGTCTTCCAATATGTGTGGAAAACGCCTAGCACATAGTGGACCCTACCATAATCCAATACATTGTTATTAATTATTGCCCCCATCGCCACTTCCACAGCTCAGAAAACCAGTCAGTTTCTTTGCCTTTGGCAAATGCATCGTTGTAGTAAAGTCTGAAGAACAACACGATCAAGAGCTCGTTCTTTCTGGGAAGTGGGGGCGGGGAGGTATGTGCGTGGGAGTGAATGTAAAACGGTGAGAGGATGGAGTAACTGGAGGGAGAATAGCTTCAGTTTCTCTGTCCAGTGGGAAACACAGAGACCGCAGATTAACTGCGAGCTGCTGTTCTTACTGCAGCCTTGCAGGTTTGCATATGTGGTCCTGGTAGGGAGGCCCGATCCTGCAGCCCTCATGCAGATGATTTCGTTGGATTCAGCTGGCGTCTCACCTGAGCTGGTACTGCAGTGCAGATCTTGTGTAGGGAATCACCTGCCTGAGGAGCTCCCTCGGGATTCCAAACCCCCTGGGCTCACGGACCCGCCTTGGTCAATTTCTCCCCAAATTCCCCCTCCACACAATCTTTCTTTCCGCCTTAGAATAGGAACGTGTTTCGTTGTGTGCTGATTATTGCCAAGACAAATACAATCCAATGCATCTTCTGACGGAAAAGCAATCAGGGTTTAGGAAGCAACTTGCACTACCTTAAACGCGAGGGTCATTAGTTTATGTCTCTAAAGCCTTTGAAGCATATACACAAAAATACTCAGGCGGATGATTAAAGTCAGCTAAAACTCTGCGAACTCAGAGACGGGAACGCCAGTTTTACTGCACTTTTCTGTAACTCGAAAACATTATTTCGGACGATAGGAAAACTCGAAGTCCTAGAATGCTAGCAGACGTGTTCTTTTTCTGTAAACTTATGATAGATGGGGAAATGCTGCCTGTTGCCAATTTAAACCAATAATGAAGAAATATCAGAAAATGTCGTTCTTTATTCGCGAAGAGCTACGACATAGGTGCATTTTAATTTATCAACTGCAATCATATTCTCTTAGAAATCTCGTGTGTCTCCTGAACATGTGAGCTTTTGGCCATGAGAAGCTGCTATTTTTTCTTAATTTAATCGTCATTTTAAACTGTAATGTAGAGATTGTCTATGTCTTCATGAAAATAGAAGTGAAATGTTTCAGAGGAGTGAAAAGAATCCAACCAAATAAAACACTAGATTGTTGTCTAGATTCTGGCTTAAGAGATATTTTTCTTGGTTTTCCATGAAGACTGACACACACAACTGTTGTTCATTTTCTGACTTCCGCCATCACAATGTTTTACCGTAAAGGACACTCTTTTGAGAATAGAAGTGACCATAGATTGCTCTGTACTAAATGCCTGTTCTGAAGAGCAGTCCTAACCCGCTGTCAAGCACGGTATAGAACATACATAGAGCCAATTAATGGGTACATTATTACCACCAGTGTTAACATCAGCTGCAAGTGATGTTGGATGATACAAGAAACAACAAACAATCATAGTATACTGTTTACTTTACTTACCATATTTGTATCCGATCACTCCATGGAGCAATCCAAACACAGCTGTAGTAATCTCTGCTACACTGGATTTTTAAAATACAACGTTTCTCTAACTGCTGGATCCCTTCCAAGGGAACATGAACATATGTAATGTTTATTCTTACTGTAAGGAACAAATTAGTGGACTGGCTTATTTGACTGAGAATATGTCTTTAAGGCAAACCTTGCCCACCCGTTCCATCCTTAAACTCAAAATGCTCAGAGATTACAGGATGACACCAGTAAAATACCGACGTGATTTGTGTGTTTATGCCATGCAGCAAGTTACGCATTTGTGATTGCACATTTCACACACAAGACAAGTGAAAACTGCTTCACAATTCATCTACTGAGGGGGTTTGCTTTAAATGGAGGGGGAAGGGGGAAAAGAGTATTTAAAAAAGAATTCCGGATTGAAATTAATGACAAAATTATGAGTTACTTCAACTGGAGCAGGATCAGTTCCAGAAAGTGTCTTTACGTATTAGCAAATTGTGTAGGGCATTGATATATAGTTGGGTAAGTCACTTCACAGCAGAGGCAAAAGGGCAAATAGAATCTAATGTAGCAATTATACCGATCCAGGAAGAGGCACAGAGGCTCCTATCCCGCATTCAAACGCACTCTGTTGGAGTCAGCTGGAATTTGGGATGTTGAAAGAGTGGGATTGGGATCAGTCAATAGGATCAGCTTGTGAGATGTCGCGAAGCCTCACGCACAGGTCTTCAGCCCCACAGAGACTGGCTCGGCCGCTGGCCGGATCTGCTCTCCACCTGCACTTCTGCTTTCCCGTGGAGGTGATTTAGCAGCAGCTCAAGGAGTATTCTCATTAGGCAAAGGGACCCTTTAATAGCATGACTGTCATACTCAGATATATGGCTGTGGGGCTGGGGTGTGTATGTCCAAAATCTCTTGAAACTAAAGCAGCCTCTGACTCCCTAAGGGAATCTGACCCCTATAGCTAAGGTGAGGGCAAGGGTACAGAGTCGCTAAACCTTCACACTCCTTAAAGAACAACACACAAGAGGGAGACTCGACATCGGATAGCAGTTCACCTGCCATCAGATGTCCTTAGGGTTACATATTTGACTGTCGAAGGGAGTGAAACAGTGGGACGCCCCAGCAGCTTTTGGTTGTACGGTGTTGGGGGCAGATCCTCCCCTGAAGTCAATGGAGCTATGGCAATTCACCTCCACGGACGATCTGTCCCGTATCTCGAATCAAATGCAGGCACTGAGCCCACAAGCGTTTTATCCCCATCTGTACTGCACAGCTTTCCGGATATTTCTGCCCTTCTTTGAGCTGGGTGCTGAGAGGATATGAACTCACAACAGTACCGAGCCCTTGAACGCTGCTGAGCTTTGGAGAGTCCAAACAGTCAGCAGATTCTCCACATGTGTGCCATGGATTCCTTTATGTTTCTGTATAACAGGTTTCTCTGCAATCAGTTCTAAAGGCTACTTTGGCAAATATGACACTTAGGCTTTAGTTTTAGATCCCTTTTGTTGACACTCTGTCTTGCCAAAAGGACTTATCCAGCGTTAAGAACTAGTTTTTTGAATTTCTTAGAAAATGATCTGGAGTTCTTAAGTACAACATTGCTTGCAACGGGCATTGTTTACTGTTTTTGCAATTTTTAAAGTCCTTATTGACTCATCTGACAAATATGTCACCGTTTGAAAGACACAGTCGGAACATTTAAGCATTAAGGAAAAGACAACGTGTACATCTGACTTTTTCCTAGCACCCAGAGGATCAGCTGGGTGCTAAATCATCAGCTAACTCAGTCACTTATGTTGATTATTTATGTGTCCAGCCATGAAATATCAGGGTTTAACAAACAAGGGCGAATTTTAAGAAAAACATATGTAAACTGCGATCTCTGTATATTTCTAATAGCAGATAGAATTTATGTCCAGCACAGCCCTTGTTTTCAAAGCAGGCACTCACCCGTCAGGCGTAATCCTCTCTTAAAAGTTCCACATCGTTAACTTTCATCGGGAAAAAATGACATCAAAATATTAACGTGTGTTGAATTTAAAACACCTACAGCCTATAACGTGATACTATTAAATTAAGCGATCTAAGGAGAGTATCAGAGAGACTTCTTTACCGAGCCTTCATGGACGTTATTAGAGTTTAAAACAACGCGTGCTGTATATTCCCTGCCACACCACTGCCCAGTACATTATATTTTACATTGCCCTTTAATGTATTTAACGCGGAAATAAAATATCTAAATGAATCCACTACGTGTGGGTTTCTTCTTCCTGCCGGAGATATATAACATCACATCAAGTAGCAAATGCTCGACACTACATTGAAACCAGCACTCGGGACCTCTGCCTTAGGTGGTACAAGGACCTCCTGTTATATTAGCCGTTACTTTCGAGTCTTCTTAAGTTTTCCATCACAGTTTGTCCGATCTTTGGTTAAACATCATTCTAGGCAACTGATTTGTGCTAGTTCTTTGGTTAGCTGTTTAAGAGCTGTTTCACCGGATATTACACCAGAGTACTGACTGATAAAGCATCTCGCTCTACACCATGCTTCCTTAGCTGTTCCTATTTTGCTAATTTGTCGGGGCTGCAGATGAGTTTTAATACCTCATCATATATGGACTTCGATGCTGTCGCTGTAGATTTCAGGGGGCGGGAGGGGAGGGACCCTGACAATTTTTTGTGTGCTCATTTTGAATTCGCATTTTAAAACGTTTTTATTCTCTATTTCCATCAGGGTGTTTTTAGGAGTGTTCCACAGTGTGAAATGTAAATGAACCCTTTGGAATTCTAATGTAGGATTTTAAATATCTGAAGAATGGTGCTTCTTAAAACAAAGGTTCTAATCTGTGTGGGGTGTGGAGTTGTTTACAGTTTGCGTTATCTGACACTATCACATTACCTAATGAATATATTTTAGTTAAGAAATAATTAGAAGTAGCTAGTTACAGCATTTACACTGAGATGAAAGTTCACACCCCTGGAATTTTTATTCCAATATACGTGCTTCATAGGGGTGAGTGCAATGGCCTCAAAACCACTCCATTGCCTATGTCACTCCAACGAAGAGTTCAAAGAAAGATACCGTAGCTGAAGGTATCATAGTTTAATATGAAGTGGTTTAATATTGCCGATATGAGAAAAGAGAAATGAGGGATGTTTTGGCCACCCACGAGCTTCACCAAGTTATACTATTACTGTGCTGACTTTTCCTTGACTTCTTTGCTGGAGTATCACAGGATTTGTGAAATGTTTTTGAGACCTTGAGATAATGAGCCCAATGCTGCTGCCATAGAAATCATCAAAGCCCCAAGTCCCATTGATTCCTATGACAGCAGGATAGGGCTCAGTGGCAGGAGAGAAGCAAGATCATTTATTGGAAATTAACATGAAGGCAGAGTGGATTTTTTTTAATTCTCAAAGTGGAAGACATTGATTCTATGACATCATCCTATTGTGATTACCTTATTTCTAATCTTCCATATAGTGCACAGTGATTTTGCTGGATGGATATTGGTACAGTAGAATGACAGTTCCTCATTGCATTAGTATAGAATAAGAATATTCTGATAGGTTTAGAGAACAACATTAGGTCTTGATCCCACAGCCTTTCCTCACATGAGTAACCCTTACTCACAGAGGAAAGGTGAGGATTAATACAACAAAGGTGTTCCCAACTCTGCCCTGTTTAGACAATTAGCATTGCTGTGTTGGAAGGACACAGACACTGAATTAGCTGGGCAGATAGTGGGAGGGTAAGGTGACCCAATCCTTCAGCATTTACTTATTCCTTATTCGTGCAACCCCTCACTGAAGTAATAATATGAAAGCAATGGGACTCAATGAAAGTTTCACCTGAGCAAGGATTGAAAAGGGACAGTACAGAAGTGGGCCTTTGTATATTAGTAGGTAGAGGGAACAGGTGCTTAGCAGATACTATTTGTTATGAGGGAAAATGTTGAGACAACTTTATGGTCAAATATATCACCTGAGCACATGTACCAATTTTCATCAAATTTTTCCTAATTCAAAATCCCCTCCTGATGGCTGAGTCCTGTTGAAAGGAAGAATCTGATTAAGTTATGTGATTTATGGCTTTGATATACAATATCCCTGGGGGCAATAGGCTTCTTTTCCTTTAGATAAAATAATGGGTTTCTCTTTGTAACTTTATTAATATGACTGTGACATATGCAGTCACTAATGCACTATACATTGTTTATTGAAAAAAATCAATAAATAGAATATAAAAAAGGTGTATGATAATTTTGTGAATAAAATGGTTCATGACTGGGTGAATGCACTCCTTTAAAATATCTGAGTTAGTTTCTGCTGTCCTTACTCAAGCAAAGCCTCCCTCTACTTCAGTGGGAGCAGGATTGGGCCCCAAAGGTCATATTGTCCCAGAGATTCTGATGGACAGTTCTGTTGAAATACTGAGGGCACAGTATGGTTCCATAACAGTAACTAAAGGTATTCCATCCAACAATCTGACTGGCTGTTGTCCACTCCATTTGGTATAATCCTGCTCCAATTAAATTAATGGCAAAATTCCTGCTGACTTCAGTGGGAGCAAGAACAGGCCTAGGGCATATTGCTAGTTTATCAGAATAGTTATTTCAGTAGGGGTTTTTCAGTGAAGAATAAGCTTTTTTTCTAATCAGTAATCACATGTTTGTATTGTTAGATTGGGGTCTGAAATTAGTAATTGTTTCCTTTGTCATGAGCAAATATAATTAATTTTGATCTTTCATTTTATCAGAATAATACAACAGAGTATAGATAGTGGCTATTTACAGTATTACCACCACTAGTTACTATATAACTGCCATAGTTATGAATATGAGCATTTACTTTGGGGATAGACATTCAGCAGATAAAATGGACCTGATTCTTTTTATACCTTACATATCTAGTCATTTACACTTGTGCAAAGTGCATGTAAAATGTCACAGAATCACAATTCTCCACTTAGTTACATCAGTGGTACCATTTTACACTCACTTCACGTAGGTGTAAACATTAATGACTACACAAGGTAAAGAATCAGGCCCAGTGATTTCACTTCATATACAATTGGCATTAGGAAAGGAAGAATTTCATTGGCTGATGGAGATTCTGCAGATTCATATATCTCGTGTGCTCCTGCAGCCCGTAGCTCCTAAGCCTATTGTTCTAAAAGAAATCTAAGGAAAAACATTATATAAAAGCAAAATAATTGGTTTATGAAATCCAGTTATACATTTGGTCTCATTCTTCATAACTCATGCAAGACATGAGATTTGAAATATCCATACATCTTGTTCTATGCCTTATATTATATGTTTCAATCTCCTTTAAGGAACTATTATATATCCTAATGAATAACCAGATTTCCACTAATAAAATTAAAAATGTAGAGTGAAAAGCACCAGACAATAGAAAATCTCTGAGATATTTTTTTCCAGGTTATAAGCATGCATGATACATATGGTCACTAGACATATATGTAAGCTAAGTTGTGATTTGTTTATGTTAGCACCATGCTTATAATACTCTTAAAATAGGTCTATCCCCCATGTGTATTTCCCGTTTTCAGCATACATTGTACTGGCATAGTGTGCATTGCAAACAACACATTATAATCCAGAATATTGTATAGCATTTCAAATATTTTATTTTAAGAGTATCATAAATATGGTGCAGGCATACGTAAACCATCACTTACAGATGTGCACAATGTCTATATTAATCTCAGGATGGTTTTTCTATTGTTTGTGGCTTCTAATTAAAAGAAAGGCTCAACAATAAATATGATGAAAAGGATAACAGCTACCCCAGAGCAGACACAAGCCACAGACAGCTGGGTAAAATCTTATCAATGACTCGCATTCTTTAGCACAACAGATAGTTCATTAAAAAAAAAAAAGTCAGGGATCTTCTACGATAAATGGTCAGGGATTGTAGATTCTTGAAATTTAATGGAAAGGAAGGATAATTTACCACAATTAGACATTTAGAACTTAAAAAGACACTGTCAAAACAGAAATGCTAGAATCTTTACATTTATTGGCTCTAATTCAGGAAAGCACTTAAGCACTTGCTTAAGTTCATCACTATTCAAGACATTTAAAAAAAGAAGAAGAAGGGGGTGGCAGAGAGGGGTTAGCCCATAACATCAAGGGACAGTTGTAGCTCTAGATCAAGATTTTACATGAGACATTTCTGCTTTGCTGCACACTCTCATTAATGAAGTGCTCCTCAACTTTTTTGTTGTGGCTATTCAGTTTTTCCACTGCAGCAGTTCTCCCTGGAGCCTTTTCGTGAAACAGTGCACTATCATGTGGGGCAGAGGGGCAGTTGCTTCAACATGGAACCTCTGGACCTTGTTCTAAGATCACTTATGCTGGTAGAAATCAGAAGTAATTCTACTGAAGTGAATGAAATTACACTGATATAAAATCGGAGTGAGATCAGTGTGGAAGATGGAAGCACTACACTGTTAAATTAATAGCTAGGGATCATTATTAATAAGTTTTGATACAAAGTTTGGGGGAGTGATAAATAATGAAGAGGACATGTCAATGATACAGAATGATCTGGATCACTTAGTAAACTTGGTGCACCAAAAAATATCTGTTTTAATATGGCCAAATGTAGTTATACATACAGGAACAAAGAATGTAGGCCATACTTACAGAATAGGGGACTCTATTCTAGCAAGAAGTGATTCTGAAATAACAATGGATAATCAGCTGAACATGAGTATCTGCAGTGACACTGTGACCATAGGGGCTAATGAGAACTTGGATGAATCAATGCTGGAATCTCACACAGGAGTAGGAAGTTATATTATCTCTGTATTTGGCACTGATGCAACTGCTATTGGAATACTGTGTTCACTTCTGGTGTCCACAGTTCAAGAAGAATGTTGAAAAATTTGAGAGGATTCAGAGAAGAGCCATGGGAATGACTGAAGTATTGGAAAAATGTGCTTTATAGTGATAGATTCCAGGAGCTCAATCTGTTTATCTTAACATAGGGAAGGCTAAGCGGTGACTTGATCACAGTCTATAAATGTCTATGTGGTGAATAGAAATTTGAAAAGAGGGTTCTATTCAATCTAGCAGACAAAGGTATAACACCATCCAGTGTCTGGAAGCAGAAGCTAGACAATTTCATAGAATCATAGAATATCAAGGTTGGAAGGACCTCAGGAGGTCATCTAGTCCAACCCGCTGCTCAAAGCAGGACCAATTCCCAACTAAATCATCCCAGCCAGGATACTAGAAATAAGCTGTAAATTTTTAACAGTGAGGGTAGTTAACTGTTGGAACAACTGGCCAAGAGTTGTGATGGATTCTCCATCGCTGGCAATTTTAAAAGCAAGATTAGATAATTTTTCTAAAACATTTGCTTTAATTCAAACAGGAATTAATTCAGAGAAGTTCCATGTGTTGTACTATACAGGAGACCAGACCAGATGATCACAATGGTCCCTTCTGGTCTTAAAATCTATGAATCCATGGTGAGTGGAATTGAGATTTATGAAATGTAAATACACCTCTACCTCGATATAATGCTGTCCTCAGGAGCCAAAAAATCTTACCGCGTTATAGGTGAAACCGCGTTATATCGAACTTGCTTTGATCCACCGGAGTGCGCAGCCCCCCCGCCCCCCCCGGAGCACTGCTTTACTGCATTATATCCAAATTTGTGTTATATCGGGTTGCGTTATATCGGGGTAGAAATGTACAAAAATTAATGTATTACTTTGAATAATTGTTAATATTTATCTGAGTGGGGCAGAACCCAGTTTTACAATCACCATTGACAAAGTCATCTATTCTATTCCTGATAGAGTGCCCCTCACACTTTATTTGGGCAACACATTGACAAACAAATCCAGAGTGCTGGGTTTGTTATATGTCGTGTCAAACTGTCCTTCCACTCTGCCTGCCCACGATGTTCTTGTAAGTTGGCAATGGTTTGAAATGTACAAGAATCTTGATTTTTTGATGCAATCTAAAACATTCTTTCAGAGTTCAGATAGAAAGTTCCCCTCTCCCATCATGAAAATGTCAAACATCTGATACCATTATTGCACTAAAATATTTCATTTATTTGACCTGCTCACTCATGAGGGGCTGGTGGGACTTCATGTACGGCTGTGGTTCTAGTTCAACCTCTTGTTTTTCAAACTGTGCCAATAAATGTACATTTTACAGTAGAAGAACTCATTTCAACAACACTGAACGATTGAAACTCGAGGACCCTCCAGCAAAGAAGAAGAGCCTCAAGACATATTATTTTCAGCTTTTAAGAAGACAGAAGGCAGAGAACAGGGATGTTGTGTCAGCCAGTGTCCTCCATCAGGATTCAACATTTATGCCCCTTTCTGCCTCATTTGTCTTGCTAATTAAATAAATGTACAAGTAACTGTAACAGGGTCCTGGCCAAAAGGCATTGACTCAGCCCCTGTTAGCTCAGAGCCTGCTAGCTCAGCTCCCAGTAAGGAGAAGTGATTGGAGCTGACAGGCTGGGGCTGATTAAAGCCCTAAAAGAGAATCACCTGTGAGCTTGATGGGGGAAGGCCTATAAAGCTAGCAGGAAGGAAGTAGGAGGGGAGGAACAGGAAAATGAGGCCCTGTTGCTCCCGGCTAGCTGTAAGAGCAAGCTGTTCCCTAAGGGGCTACCTGACTGATAGTTAACTGTAAAAAGCTGTATATACGTGGTGGTGGGAAAATACAGGGAAATAAAAGGGCACTGGTGTGTGAAAGAGTGGTCTCCAGCGAATTTGTACGGCGAGCAACGAAGGGCACGTTTACAGTAACACTTTGGCTTTTTAGCTTTTATTGTTGTGCTGCTTCTGTTGGCATTAGTTGATCTGTTCTACTGCACTGTGTGGGGTCTGCTTGTTGCCATACATAGCACTTGTCTGGCAGTGGTGGAGGGCTAGGTTTGGGGTTAGTGTTCTGGGAGGGATCAGCAGAGGGAGCAGGGATTGGATGGTGGATTTAGGAGGATAACAGCAGAAGGTCAGCAGATATGATATGAGGGTTCAGAAGGATAAAACAGTACAGTAGTACCAGATTGGGCGATGATCAGTTTGCCCAGTCTCCTGATATTCCTCTGGGCATTAAACAGGAATTCTGTATTCACATCTGCATAAAATTCAAATTCTACACGACGACCAGTCTGACTCTATGATTCTGTCTGATTTTCCATGAACAGAACAGATGACAAATATGCTTCAGCATTAACACTCAAGATAAAGGAGGGGAAATCAGGAATTCATACCTCTCTTGCTGCACCAGTATACCGTCTCCTTTGGGAAACGAAAAAGCTTGCCAATGCAGAAATTACTGTGGCAGCAGCCAGTACACCTGCAGCAAACATGGAATCTGCACACAAAATTGCTACAAACAGTGTACAGGCATTTCTGTTACTATTGGGATTGCGGGCCTAACTGTCTTGTCATTTACCTCCATGTCTCTCTGCACTGTTGTGATCACAGTGCTCCTTCCCATTAAGACCAGATTAAGACAAACTGAACGCTAGAGATAAGGGGCTCCTATGGGCCCACCTGAATATAATAGTCTGTTCAGCATGGTAGTAGAACGGACACCCGTACAAGTACCTTTTAGTAGGGATCCACATTGGTGCCTTTGCAGTACCTGGACGTAGGGGGTGGCGAGACTTAGGGTACGTCTACACTTACCTCCGGGTCCGACGGCAGGCAATCGATGTTCTGGGATCGATTTATTGCGTCTTGTCTAGACGCGATAAATCGATCCCGGATCGATCCCGGAAGTGCTCGCCGTCGACGCCGGTACTCCAGCTCAGCGAGAGGAGTACGCGGCATCGACGGGGGAGCCTTCCTGCCGCGTCTGGACCCGCGGTAAGTTCGGACTAAGGTACTTCGAATTCAGCTACGTTATTAACGTAGCTGAATTTGCGTACCTTAGTCCGAAGTGGGGGGGTAGTGTGGACCAGGCCTTAGTGACCTTCCGAGCCGCATACAACAATCTTCAGAAGTTTGAGAGCCAGTGGGCTTGGGGCTTCAGCCCCATGGGGAGGTGGGTCTTGAGGCTTCATCCCCATGGGGCTGAAACCCCGAGGCCCAGCAGGTACGTCCTGCGGGGCTGAAGCCCTGAGAGTCCCTTCCCTGCTGGGCAGCTCCTAGCCCCACCACTCTGCCGCAGGCAGAAGTCCAGAGTGGCCCCGCCCCAGTATGGTAGGTATAAAATGGTGGGGATATGGGGGGCTCCACGAGCCACACTTTAACAGTAAAAGAGCCACATGTGGCTCGCAAGCTACAGTTTGGCCACCCCTGACCTAGAGCATCACTCCCTGTCTTCCAGTGGGCTGCTCCATTCTAGAGAAGGGTGGATTCAGCCTCCAACCTCCATGTTAATAAACTATTAAGATGCATGGGAAAGTTAAACACCTCTAACAGAGCTATTGTTTCAGGCCACCAACAGACTCAGGCAGACATCACTGCATTGATTACAATCAGTTTATATTTTCAAGCTTTTCTTTTAAAAGCTAGAGAGCTCTTTAAAAGAGAGATTCTGTGACAGATATTGCACCCACATGCTGTATCTTTGGGGACCATATTATGTTAAGTTTATTAATGTTTTATGTATTATTGTGGGCCAGGGATTGTATGCAGCGCTGGGGGGAAGGGTTACCACAGCTTCTCCAGGAACGAACAGAAGTGTTGAACCCCACATTTCTCCCATAGACCTTCATGTAGGTGAACCGGGGCAACTGCCGCCTGAGTACCCCCTTGTGGCCAGAGGTCACTCTCCAGCACCCTGCCTATTTCCCCCTCTTCAGGGCCCCTTAAGGACTGCACAGTCCACAATATTTAAAACATTCCCCTTCTTAGGTTCAGTTTATTCAGTTCTTAGTTAAACACATTGGCTTTCCAGACCCCAACCCCAGTTCAGTGGCTCTCTCTCCCTTAGGCCGGGAGCTCCCAGTCCTTCTTCCTAGAGCTGGATCCCACTTCAATCACCACTCCCAGGCTTTAGGTAGCTGGTTCTGACTTCTCAATTCCCCTAGTATCACTCTTCTCTCCAGCTGCCATGCCATGCCTTCATTGCAACCTCCTGCTGCCCTATCTAGGGGAATCAGCAGAGGCGGGTTAAGGTCTCATGGGGCCCAGGGCCAGAACAAGTGGGGGGACCCTGGTGCTGGAACTGTGGCCCCACCCCAACCCTTCCACCTGTGGTCCTGCCCTGTTCCGCCCCTTCCACCCGAGGCCCCACCCATCACCCTGTCCCTTCCACCTGTGATCCTGCCCCAATTCTGCCTGTGACTCCATCCCCGTTCCACCACCCCCGCTGCAGACCCACCCCTGCTCACTCCTTTCCGCCCCCCAGTTGCGGCCCCAAGACCGGAGTGAGAGCTCCTCCTGCCCCAAGGCCACAGTGGAGGGAGATTTTTCCGGGGCCCCCAAATTGGCTGGGGCTACTGGGCCTGGGCATGGGCCCGTGCAGTAATCTGCCACTGGAAATCAGCTGTCCTCCATCTAGCCCTATCCAAGCTGTTAACACAGCACAGGTGGGCTGAAGCAGTAATCAGGGCTGGCTTGTCCCAGGCTTCCAACCCTTAAGGGGCAAGCCATGGTGTTACAGGTAGACATAAGCTTTGCCCCTTGATCAGCCAAAACCGCCCAGGGAAATGCCACATGGCTGAATATTTCTAGAAAGGCATCAGCCACCTTATCTGCCTCTACAAAGGCCAGAGCCAGCACTTCAGGGTAGTGGGTGGCATAATGTACGATAACCAGATACAAGAATGTATTTTTTGCCTGTTCAGGTAACTTTGCTGAGGTCCCCTGCAATTTCACAGTGAACCTTTGAAAGGGTTCCTCTGTGATGGGGAGGGGGATCAGGGCTGCCTTACCCTTCTCTTGGGTTTCCCCAATTGCTTAGATGGGTCACAAGATTTACAATTGTTTTGCACTGCCTCCAAAACCCAGAGCTAGCAGAAATTCTACAATAAGCACTGTTTAGTGTACTGTATTCCCATATGCCCTGAGAAAGATCTATTGTAGGCCAGGCTAACTAGCCTAAGTTGATATTTTTGTGGTACCACTGCTTGTCTCCATATCCCCCACAGTTCCACATTGTTGAGGGGCATCCACTATCGTGTAGCCCCTGATCCTAGAGAAACCTTTTGAGGTGCTCCTCTGTCAGGAGACTGCCGGGGGGTTAGCAGCCAGCCACCCTTGGTTTTACTACAGAGGGATCAGACAACTGTTCCTGCTTGAACTCCACAGCAGGAGCTGGGATACTAGGCCCAGTGTTCTTTTTTGGGCCCACTCCTCTGTATCAGGATCATCAACAAGTCTCCCCGCTACCCTGGGGCATGCACTCACACCGTCAGGTAGCAGCTCAGAGCTGTCTCTCTGTTTGCCAGCTTGCAGCCCAGGATCAGAGACAAGGGCAGCTGCTTTCTACTTTGGGTACCCATACAAGTGAACGAGGGCCAGGAATTTAGGTCATTCGCCAACAAGACCTCAACCAGCAGCTGGGAATATACCCTGACATCCTTAGGCCCCTGAATGTCACCTCACTTAAGGAGGATCCGAGCTACTGGGATTTGGAAAGGGATCCCATTATTCCCTGACTGGTCAAGAGTATATTGGGGATGATTCTTGAGGGACCTACCACCTCTGGGATGCCAGAGTGACTTGGGCTCCTGTGTCCCTTCACCTCTGGACCTTTTTCCTATCCACCTCCACTGGGAAACAATATTTTCTTGATTCTCCTCTTGGGTCTGACATTGCCAGATTTACTGAGTTGAGTGTCGGGGAAGGACCAGGTTCAACTGCGTGCAGAGTTGCTACCACTTGGACCCACTGCAGGTTACCATTAGCCCCTTGTCTCCCCAGTGCTGGCCAGTGTCTTACCTAATGACCAGGCTTGTTACAATGAAAATATACTAAATCACAGCTCACCTTCTTAGGGGCCCAGTCAGGGTTCAACTCCCCCAAAAGTCTGGGTTTAGACCATTCCTCTTTCTGGGAGGTGCCCCCTTGGGAGTCAGCTTTGTGCTGCTCTCCCATGAATGTTTTATGCCTCCCCTCCTGACTGTCCACAGAAAAATCTGCCAGTTTCCCAGCTATGCAAACTTCCCTGGGATTTTTATCTATTAGCCATAATAGGTTGGGGGGCAGAGATGATAGAGTTCTTCGAGACTCATTAATTTTTAGGCCTCCTCAACAGTGGTGACTCCCCAACCAGATACCCATTTTCTTATATACCCCTTAATTTGTGTTGCAACCTCTGCATAGTTCATATTCCCTTTTTTCTGACTCCCTGAAATTTCCTCCTATATGCTTCAGGCATCAAGTTTAAATTTCAGCTCTAATGCTTGTTTACACAGCCCATAATCTTTCCAGGCCCGCCCTGACAGCAGTGGAGCCAGATGCCGCACCAACTCCTGCTGCACCTAGTTCAATTCACCCCCCCTTTCAAATGCATTCAAAAACATATTCATGGCCTCCCTGTCCCTAAAGTGAGGAAATAATTTGGAGTCTATGTCACTGCCCAGACCAGGCATATGGGATGTGGCTCCACTTACCAGAACAGGAGTTTTCTGGCACTGTCTCTGCATGTTGTGCTTGTGCTGTTGCTACATGTCCTTCTCTTTTTGCTCATGTTGATGCTTCTTCTCCTTGTGCTGGTGCTCCTTTTTCTCAATCTTCCAGCCTTCGTCGCTCCAAATCTCTCTCAAACGAAAGTTGTTTCTTCTGAAACTGCAGCGTCTTTGCTCTTCTGGATCACTCAACCTTGCTGCATTGTCTACATTGTCTGGGGAACCATGTGTAGCACCATCTTCTTGATTACCAGCAGGCCCTGTAGGAGGAAAAAGACCCTCTTTGTCCTTGTTTGGAGCAGGTTCCTCCTCCTCCTGGCTAGAGTCATAAGAGTGCAGCATGACCACCATCTCTGATTTCTTCTGAATAGGAGCAGTCAGACTGCTGTGTGAACATGCTCAGAAGCTGATATGTCTTCAGCTGTTCATAACTCATTTTTTTTCCTGTCTCTCTTCACTATTTCCCCCCCCCAAAGACTATAAGACACTTTTCTCTCTGCTTTTTCCTGCTACAGTACTTGCCTTTACTGTTATGGGCACCTTATTGGCAATTCACATTGCCATAGAGCTCATACATTGCCACCACGTTGTCACAGTTTCAGGGATAACTGCACCTGTATTCCCTCGCCATGGTCCCTTGAGGGCACCCACTTAAGGTTTCAGGCTCCCTGCTGTCACCTCTCTTGGGTGGAGACCTGTGTCTCTTTCCCTCCTAATTGGGGGTTTTAAGGCTACACAGCTCTCTGCCTTACACGGTGATATCCCCAGCAAGCCAGTCTGCCTAAAGGCCAGCCCCTGTTCATTCTTTCTCTCAGAGGACAATGACAGTGTTTTTATCAGTGACCACACATGTCTTCCAAAGCAAAGTACATTTATTTTCAGGGCAAAAGCATTTCAGAGAAAACATGTAAGAAACAATGAACAGATTTAAACTCACAGTAACCATGCCAGCAATCACTCACCAGTCTTATGGAACCTAGTTGGCTAAAGTCTTTACAACAGTGGTTCTCAAACTTGTATACTGGTGACCCCTTTCATGCAGCAAGCCTGTGTGTGCGACCCCCCCTTTATAAATTAAAAACACTTTTTTACGCATTTAACACCATTATAAATGTTGGAGGCAAAGCAGGATTTGGGGTGAAGGCTGACAGCTCACGATCCCCCATGTAATAACCTTGTGACACCCTGAGGGGTCCCAACCCCCAGTTTGAGAACCCCCTGCTTTACAACTATTCAAGAAGGGTTGGGGTCTCCCTTGGACTTGAGGTCCTGCCTGTTTGCTGAATCAAACAGAAGACCCTGAGTTTTCCCAAACGTAGCCTTTATCTCCCAAATTCTTTCTTTGTCCTTCACCTCTCCTCTGGGACTGCCTTAAACTGGTATATGCAAGTGGCATATGCAACTGGAGACAGTACTTCTCTGGAGCTGTTTACAGTCTCTGGGACTGTAGTAATCACTCCCCTTTGGTTTCTGTTCCTGGAGAAGCTGTGGTAACCCTTCTCCCTGAGAGCTGCATACAATCCCTGGCCCACAATAAACATAAAACATTCATAAACTTAATACAGTTTGGTCCCTAAAGATACAGCATGTGGTTGCAATATCTGTCACGCTGACATCAACACGTGACACAAGGAGTGAAAGCCCTAACCATATGCATCTTGTGCCCATACCTTATTCTGCTCCCACTGCCCTCCCTTCAGCTGCAGCTTTGACAACTCAGAAAACTGGCTCCATCACCTGTCACAGCTGAATAGAGGCCTGTTGAGATAGTACTCAGTTGCTTTGGCCACTCTTCCCAAGGCTGCCATCCCAACCCCTAGAGCAGCAAAGGACACAGAATGAAAAACACAACTTTATCAAAAACATTGCAGAGCTTTTGATGTTTTTATTTTGTTTCACAGTGTTTCATCTGAAAAACACAAAGGTTAGTTGGCAAACACAATGTCAGCTGAACCTTTAAGGAATTCAAGTCCCATCTCTGACTTGTGCCTGGTTTTTCCTTCTCCACAATTGTGAGACTGAGATAGAAGGTGACTGAGAGCTAGGCCTCCTGGGAGACATAAAAAGAAACTTTCCTCAACACAGAAAGCAGTTTCTTGCTGGGAAAGTGATCAGACCTGGTGTGGGGCTTTTCTCCAAGAGAGCTGGGAAACAATCTGCTCAGCAGGTGAAGCAGAAAAGGCCCATGAAGTGACAAAGCACAGAAGAATGCCGGGAGGAATGAAGTAAGGTAAGAAAGAGGCCGTGGGCAATGCACCTCTGGTGTGGCGTGGAGGACCAGGGTTAGTACCGTACCAGTCCTTATTTAGAGATTCCAGGGGCTTCTGAAAGAGTGAGAGGAAGCCCACCTGTATCAATAGGGGAGAGACCAAGAGACCAAGAGAGATCCTTGTAGGAAAGGACTATTGAGTGAGCCCGGGGAGGGCCAAAGAAGAAACTATTGAAGACATGGAGCCCTGACGGATTCCTGAGCCTGGAGAAGGACAAATGTTATCTTGAGCTTGGACTCTTTGTTTACCCTGAAAGTGGAGGGCTGTTGGTGAGTTTGGCCAGAGAGCTAAGTCCCAAATCACTCTATCAGCCTCGGAAGGCCATTGTATGAGGAGGAAGTGGTGAATCATTGCTATATATACACACACAGTCGGCAATGCACTTACTTTATGGGGAGTTGGCATGACAGTCTGTTGCCTCAGCAGCTTCTCCCACATGTCTGAGATCTGAAAATGAGAGCACAGCAAAGGTTCATTAGTTAAGGTTAAACAAGGTTAACCCTGACCTTTCTCTACTCCCCAAGGAGAGAGCTCTTAAACAAATACAATAACAAAATAAGTCAAAGTAAAACAGAGCAAAAACGGCAGTCCTATTTTATTCAAAGCACAATGTCTATAATTTATTAAATAAGAAGTGCCAGATATTGAATCCTATGAGGGTGTGGACGGATTTTGGGGCCATGTAAGTACCATAGATAGTGTAGGAATACTTAAAGTCAGCTCACTTTAAAATGGATAAAGAAGAAAATTCCATGTTCCCCAGAAAAAGTGTTATTTCTAGAGCCTTTAGATTTATACCAGTAAATAAAAATGCGAGAAATACTTGAGCTCCCATAAATGATATCATGGGCGGAGACTAAAGTGGTACAAATCTACAGTACACACAGTCGAAGTCTGATCCAGTTCAGCATTAGACTAATGTTGTGGGTTTTTTTGTCTTTCCTAATGTCAGAGAGAAGATATATAAAAACAGAATGGAGCTGATGTTTACTTTATAGCTAATGGTTCCCCAAATCTACAAGAACTTCTAAAGAGTAGATAAAAGCAGCTGCACATGTGATATAGGAATAAACATCCAGAAGAAAACACAACTGTAATCAAAGTTCCAGCTGCTCTCTACTTAATTCTTATCTGCATTCTTTTTAATCAGGCACATTTTTAAGTCAAAGGCATATTTCCAACAGCTTTTGTCCATATATATGTATATATGTCCCTTGAAATATTACAGAAGTCCTGTTTCATATCAACTATAGTGACAATGTACACTCTTTTATTAACTTTCTTCTCATCATCCCCCATTTTCCCTCTGGGCCTCTCTTTTGCATCTGGTGTCTCTACTGGTGCTCAAGATGACAAATACTGATAACTGTGAAGCTGCAATGCTGTGTACTTCTATAAGGCAAAGCCTAGCCAAGGTTAGTCATTGATTTATGTGGTATATTCTGTTCAACAGTGCAAGGTTTTTCTAATTCCATACCTTTCAATCCTCACCACCTTCAACTTAGAGGGTGTCAGATTTCCATCTTATTATTGCAGCTGTGGTTTCCTAAAACTAAATTCCATTTGTTTGAATGTAGTTACTCATTTTTTAAAGTCAATTCAGATTAAAATAGTCAATTTTTTAAGAGACTGGACTCTCAGACAATGTGATAGTAGTTGAAAGTGATTGTTTGGTCAATAAATGGCTGATATAGATTACAAAAATCAAATCGGAGATTTTGAAATGAATGTTTTTACCCTATTTTCCTCAGATTTTTACCATGTATCGTCAATATTTTGACAATATTGAGACATTAAGCCAAGGATTCACTTTATGAAAGGAAGTTGATATGAAATACAGATGGCAGAGCAAAGCTTGTGCAGTGATGCTGGAACAATTTGTATAGTGGCGTGCTGAGAGCCATTGAACCAAACTGTAAACCATTTATATGATGGAAACCACTTCAAGCCAGGGAGTGCTGTTGCACACCCAGCACCTCTAGTTCCAGCACATATGAGCTTGTGTGAGCCAGGGGCCTTGAACCCAGATCTGCAGAAGCAGCTATGCTCCACTCTCCATTTAGTAGCCTGCTGACAATTGCTTATCCAGGACCCATGAAGCCTAACCCCAGTTTGAGGCTCCATCCCTGAGTTCCTATTGACAGAGTCCCAGAGCAGCTGATTGGCCTGCTGTGGCTTTAAAATGTGTTTGTTTCTTTGTTGTTGTTGTTAATATGACCTATATGTGGTTGTAGGACAAAATGCATATTTTTTGTGCTCCTCTGCAGAGCTTGGCCTTGGGGCTAGGGACACAAATACTTCTCTCAAACTCCACTTAAATGAAGACATAGCTGAGGGCCATCTCTGCTAGTTCTTTGTTGGAAGCCCAGGTCTTCTGTCTCTTTAGCAGTGAAGTTGCCTACACTGCAAACCTGCTGATGTTAACATCATAAAAGGATAGCTTTCTGTTCTGACCAGTGATCCTTGGATTTGGCATTTTTCACCATTAGAGTTTCACATGCAAGCAGAAATGTTCTGCTGGGAGCAGGAGTGGGGCCTTGGCCACTGGTAGTCTCTTAGCAGAGATGAAATATTATCTAGAGTTCTCTGACTGTAATAGTTCAGTCATCAGGGATTGTTGTTGGGGTTTTTTTTGTTTTGTTTTTGGTAACTGAACAAGGTCACCTGACTAAATACTCCTGCAGTTCAAATTTCTCCCTGTACTATATTCTCAAATTAATCCACACTGTAGAAGCTAATCATCTCTTCTGACTATATAGCAATAAGAGTGTTATAAGCAGATGAAGACTTCTCAAACTGGGCACTGTATCCAGTTCCATGAAAATTGCCAGACATGGTCTGCACAGAATTATTTAACCTCTTAGGATCAAATCATAGCTAACTGAAAGCCTGAGATGCAGAACTCCAGTCCCATGCTGCATTGAGATAAGAGATGGTCCAAATTCAGGCAACCAAGGAGGCCATAAAAACACACCTTTGGGCAGGATGGCCTTAGATTTCATCATTAGGAATCAAATTAAAACCATAAGTAAATAGACAACTGTCTGCAGCATCATGAGTGAACGTTTGTATAGGCTCCCACAAAGTGCACGTAATGATTCATGGGCTCATTTAGATTCCTGTTTGTGGTCGGCCTAGTCCCACTGGTGCTTTTGTCTCCCATGAGACTGTGGTTACAGAGTGCCTGTCAGTTGCTAACTTGTGCTTACATTTTTCTTCTTCTTTTTCTTCAGTGAAAGGGGGCCTTGATCTTCATTTGAAGGTTGATCTGGCTAGTTTCTAAAGGCATCTCATTTTTCCTATTTTTGATGTACTCATCTATCTTGTAAATGGCCACCATTATGAAGATCATCCAAAGGCCAGGTCTCCTCCTAGAGAAGATAGCCAGGGATTTTCTTAAAATCAGTCAGCAGAAGGCATCCAAAGAAGATTGCTTTCAGCCTCTCCCTGAAGCACAACCTAACCATGAACTCAACTGTCCTGAAAAGTAAGAAGCAATTCTTAAATTCAGGTTTCTACAGTTCACTGCATCAGGTCTGCTTAGTGTTACCATCAGGCAGAAGCATGACTACAGTCCTACTCAAGATGTAGCAAAACTCTTTCTCAAATCCACATGTCAAAATGTAATACTTGGACATATGATACAAGTTGAGTGTGCCAGTAATGGCTGCACTGAGAACAGACGCTTCCTTCTGCAGCTGCTTCTCCACACTGTCACATGTTTTCAGTTGTTTCAAAGTGGTTTTCAGGTGGTTATTTCCTTCTTTCACTGTCATACAGCTTGCTGGCCTTTGGTATATTATTCAGGTCCAAATCTATCTGGCATCTGGTGTCAATCCAGAATGAGTGAAATTCTGGGAGTGGTAGTTACTGTGACTGATGGGAGTTGTAGGCTACTGGGAAGGAGGGACAGATAACGAGCTCACTCTCAGTGGTGGTGGTGGGTGAAGAGGTAGGAGTTCTCTCTATTTTCAGAGAGATATATAAGGGGTGAAGTATTAGCCTTGCTTAATTTAATGAGAGCTTTCCCATTGACTTCAATGGACCAGAATTTCATGCAAAATGAGGAAACTAACAAGAGCTCTGGGTATCCAATCTAAAGGCCAGGGAAAGCCTGAGAAGAAGCCTAAAAAGACAGCTGGGTAAGGCGCTCTGAGAATATGGTGGTGTGGCTAATATAGCTGGCCAAAGTCAGGGACTTCCATAGCTGTAAGGAGGTTGCCTTATAAGAAGGGAAGCAGGAAGAGCTTATGGTAACATCTGATGTTTGGGTTTTTTTGGGTTTTTTTTATTACTATTTGGAGCTGATGCTCATGGAAGAGGGAGGGTATGAAAGCTCCCCTGGGACTCTGAGAGCTCTTCAGGGCATTGCTGTATTGACAGAACCCCCTTATGCCCCGCTCACTGCCCCAAAAGGGAAGCTGTAGTGGAGCATGAGGAGATCTAGATGAATGATCACTTCGGATTTGGATTTCTTGCTTTCTATGGACTTCTATTACACCAGAATGGAAGGAATTTTGCTTTAGCTGGAGAGCTAAGCTACTTACCAGCAAGAGGAAACTGGGACTATAAGCTACACTCACACAGTAAAGACAAGAGGCTTTCCTAGACCCACTTTATGGGGGGGGAGGGGAAGGGTTGATAACTCTATATGACTGGCAGGAAATAGTTGTGGCACTGAGTGTGGGTTTGATCAGCACTCTGGCTGAGGGAGAGAAGTGCTAGTCAGTAGCTTGGTGGAAAAGCTATTCTCTTTAGCCTTGCAAGAGTCTTGTGTAACTCACTGGTGAGTGTGTCACAGGTGCTCATCTGTGCCAATCCACAAATGAGTTGTTATGCTCTCTAGCTGTACAGCTTTAGCTCAAGCTGTAGCAGTTCATGCTTCTAGGCCTGGATGTTCCCAGTTCAAACCTCAGTGTGTTAGTTAAGATTGTGGCTGTCACAATAGTACTAGATGCCTGACCACCTGTGATACTGGAAAGGCTACCAAAGTCACTACTAAGTGCCAGCCTACTAATACTTCCCAATCTGATGTGCATTTTGGCACAGGGAATGCAGATCAAAAATGGAGATGGTATTTTAAATATGTAGGATAAGCTCGTCTCCAGAAACAGAATGGTGAATAATATCTTTTTATTAGATTAAACAGACTAGTTTTAGAGACACTAATTATTTTTGTAACTAAGTGACACTTAGTGTAGAAACTAAACATAACAGGCAAGACCCACACTGGTGTAAATCAATGTAGCTCAGCTGATGTCAGCTGCTGACTTATACCACCTGTGAGTCTGGCCCAATATATGCATTTATTGATTCAACAAACTGTAAGGCTAAGGAACCCAAATAACGGTGACAAGGCACACTACAACTTCTGAACTTGCATGAAAAGGTTAATGCTATTCTGAATTTCTTAATGCTAAATTAAACATAAGTGTAAGAGATGATGACTAATAGGCTCAAGTCTTTAGAACAGACTTCCTAGCAATACAAGAAGACTGCAACAAACAACCATAGACACCTGTTTTTCTTAAAACACTCTTTTAGCGGAAGTCACCCTAGCTGAATTAAATTTGTTTCCCTCGGGTCTGCATTTTCTTTGGCTAAGACAACAGCTGCACCATGTGGAGATGATCCACAAGAAGTGTAACACATGTTTGTGATTGCCGTATCAGCTTTGACAGACCTAAGTACAGCGCTCGTTAGCTGCCTCTTCCCAGGAAGCCAGTTTATAATCTATGCAACATCTTGCAAAGTAGTAGCCCTAATACATATAGCTTTATTTATTTCTTGCACATGCTAGTTCAGTAAAGCAAACAGAAAGAACAGGCTATTACTTATAGCAATAAATATTGCACTAATCACCAGCATCCTCAATGGCATGTAAAAATAGGGACTGACTAGGATGACTGGTTAACTATGTAAAATCTTCAGAGGTCTCATAGCACTAAAATGAAATCCAGTCCTGCAGACACACTCAGGCTATCAGAATTTTCAGTATCTCTATTATTTCTAAGTTATAGAAATATGCAGTAAATTTAATCTCTCCAGGAAATTGCTGAATTCCTGGAAAATAATGAACAACCAATGTTCACTGACTCTCCCCCCCCCACTTAGAGAATGAGTGCCAAAAGTTAGGCTTGGGGAGTCTGGGCTTTGGATCAGGGTATTAAAGCCACTTTTGACACATCTAACTGGGAGCTTTTGGGTGTTCGGCGTTCTTGAAAATTGGGTCTGCTTAGATACCCAAAATCAAACCTAGCAGCCTAACGTCAGACACTCACTACTTTGAAAGCCTCTCATAAATGTGAAATAGGTATCCATCGTACAGAAAGGGAGTCTGAATACATGTCTAAGGCCTGGTCTACACTACGAGTTTAGGTCGACTTTAGCTGCGTTAAGTCGACTTAAGCCTGGACACGTTTACACGACGAAGCCCTTTCTTTCGACTTAAAGGGCCCTTTAAACCGGTTTCTTTACACCACCTCGACGAGGGGATTAGCGATAAAATCGGCCTTATGGGGGTCGGAATTGGGTAGTGAGGACGGAATTCGACATTAGTGGCCTCCGGGAGCTATCCCACAGTGCTTCATTGTGACCGCTCTGGACAGCACTCTCATCTCAGATGCACTGGCCAGGTAGACAGGAAAAGCCCCGCGAACGTTTGAATTTCATTTCCTGTTTGCTCAGCGTGGAGAGCACAGGTGACCATGCAGAGCTCATCAGCACAGGTAACCGTGATGGAGTCCCAGTCCCAGTCTCAGGATCGCAAAAGAGCTCCAGCCTGGACCGAACGGGAGGTACGGGATCTGATCGCCATCTGGGGAGATGAAGCAGTGCTGGCCGAACTCCGAAACAGTAAAAGAAATGGCAAAACATTAGAAAAGATCTCCAAGGCCATGAAGGACAGAGGCCATAACAGGGACGCACAGCAGTGCCGCGTGAAAATTAAGGAGCTAAGGCAAGCCTACCACAAAGCCAGAGACGCAAACGGAAGGTCCGGGGCTGAGCCGCAAACATGCCGCTACTACGAGGAGCTGCATGCCATTCTAGGGGGTGCAGCCACCAGTAGCCCAAGCGTGTGCTATCAGTCCCTCTCTGGAGACAGGGAATCGGGTTCGGCGGACGAGGAAGATGAGGATGGAGAGAACATCATAGATAGCTCACAGCAGCAAGGAAGCGGAGAAACCAGTTTCCCCAACAGCCAGGATATGTTTGTCACCCTGGACCTGGAACCAGTAACCCCCGAACTCACCCAAGACCCTGTGGGCACACAGGGGACCTCTGGTGAGTGTACCTTTGTAAATATTACACATGGTTTAAAAACAAGCGTGTTTAATGATTAATGATTAATTTGCCCTGGCAATCGCGGCCAGTACAGCTACTGGAAAAGTCTGTTAACGTGTATGGGGATGGAGCGGAAATCCTCCAGGGACATCTCCAGAAAGCTCTCCTTCATGTACTCCCAAAGCCTTTGCAAAAGGTTTCTGGGGAGGGCTGCCTTATCCCGTCCGCCATGGTAGGACACTTTACCACGCCAGGCCAGTAGCACGTAGTCTGGAATCATTGCATAACAAAGCATGGCAGCGTATGGTCCCGGTGTTTGCTGGCATGCAGACAACATCCATTCCTTATCGCTCTTTGTTATCCTCAGGAGAGTGATATCATTCACGGTCACCTGGTTGAAATGGGGCGATTTTATTAAGGGGACATTCAGAGGTGCCCCTTCCTGCTCTGCTGAACAGAAATATTCCCCGCTGTTAACCACGCGGTGGGGGGGAGGGGTGAAGTGTCCAACCCAGAGAATTGGGTGTGTGGGGGAGGGGAGTTAGTTGGGTTTGTGCTGCATGTTAAACCTTAAACCTCAGCCCCTCCTTTTACATTGCAAACCCATTTTAAATGGCCAACCCAACGGGTGCTTGGTATGGTTAATGAGAGCAGTACTGTTTTAAACCATCCCCACTTGTTAACAAGGTTAAAAAAGCCCAAAGACTGTGTCTTACCATGGCTGCCTGCAAGCTGAAATCTGTGGCCTGGCACTGCGTGAGTGATCTCTCACACCAAACCGGCAGTCCCTCAATGTAAGAGGAAAAATGCGACCTTGTAACGAAAGCACATGTGCTGTGTGATGTGAACAGCAAAATCTAACGTGAAAGAGTGTACCCATTGTTCTAAAAAATGTATCTTTTTTAAACAACTCTCCCTTCTCCTCCACCAGCTGCAAATGTTTCACCTTCACAGAGGCTAGTGAATATTCGAAGAAGGAAGCGAAGGACACGTGACGAAATGTTCACTGAACTACAGACTGCCTCCCACGCTGACAGAGCACAGCAGAATGCGTGGAGGCAGTCAATGACTGATTTTAAAAAAGCCCAATATGAGCGAGAGGAGAGGTGGCGGGCTGAAGAGGAGAAGTCGCGGGCTGAAGAGCAGAGGTTGCGTGCTGAAACGCGGGCTGAAGAGGAGAAATGGCGTCAGCTTGTACTCAGAAAGCAAGAGTCGATGCTCCGGCTGCTGGAGCATCAAAGTGATATGCTCCTGCGTATGGTTGAGCTGCAGGAAAGGCAGCAGGAGCAGAGACCGCCGCTACAGCCCCTCTGTAACCAACAGCAGGAGCAGAGACCGCCGCTACAGCCCCTCTGTAACCACCAGCCCTCCTCCCCAAGTCCCATTGCCTCCTCACCCAGACGCCCAAGAACACGGTGGGGGGGCCTCCGGCCACCCAATCACTCCACCCTAGATGATTTCCACAGCAATAAGTTTTAAAGTTTTAAAGTGCAGTGTGTCCTTTTCCTTCCCTCCTCCCCCACCCATCCCGGGCTACCTTTGCAATTATCCCCCTAGTTGTGTGCTCAATTAATAAAGAATGCATGAATGTGAAGTAACAATGACTTTATTGCCTCTGCAAGTGGTGCTTGAAGAGGGGAGGGGAGGGGAGGTTGGGGTGCTTGGTTTACAGGGTAGTAGAGTTAACCGGGTGCGTGGGGGGGGGGGGCTGCGATTTCATCAAGGAGAAACAAACAGAAGTTTCACACCATATCCTGCCCAGTCACAAAACTAGTTTTCAAAGCCTCTCTGATGCGCACCGCGCCCTGCTGTGCTGCTCTAACCGACCTGGTGTCTGGCTGCGCGTAATCAGCGGCCAGGCGATTTGCCTCTACCTCCCACCCCGCCATAAATGTCTCCCCCTTACTCTCACAGATATTGTGGAGCGCACAGCAAGTAGCAATAACAATGGGGATATTCTTTTCGCTGAGGTCACAGCGAGTCAGTAAGCTGCGCCAGCGCGCTTTTAAACGCCCAAATGCACATTCCACCACCATTCGGCACTTGCTCAGCCTGTAGTTGAACAGGTCCTGACTCCTGTCCAGGCTGCCTGTGTATGGCTTCATGAGCCATGGCATTAAGGGGTAGGCTGGGTCCCCAAGGATCACGATAGGCATTTCAACATCCCCAATGGTTATTTTCTGGTCCGGGAAGAAAGTCCCTTCCTCCAGCTTTTGAAACAGAAGAGAGTGCCTGAAGACGCGAGCATCATGTACCCTTCCCGGCCAGCCCACGTTGATGTCGGTGAAACGTCCCTTGTGATCCACCAGGGCTTGCAGCAGCATTGAAAAGTACCCCTTGCGGTTTATGTACTCGGTGGCTTGGTGCGCCGGTGCCAAGATAGGGATATGGGTTCCGTCTATCGCCCCACCACAGTTTGGGAATCCCATTGCAGCAAAGCCATCCACTATGTCCTGCACGTTTCCCAGAGTCACTACCCTTGATATCACCAGGCCTCTCATTGCCCTGGCAACTTGGATCACAGCAGCCCCCACAGTAGATTTGCCCACTCCAAATTGATTCCCGACTGACCGGTAGCTGTCTGGCGTTGCAAGCTTCCACAGGGCTATCGCCACTCGCTTCTCAACTGTGAGGGCTGCTCTCATCTTGGTATTCTGGCGCTTCAGGGCAGGGGAAAGCAAGTCACAAAGTTCCATGAAAGTGCCCTTACGCATGCGAAAGTTTCGCAGCCACTGGGAATCGTCCCAGACCTGCAACACGATGCGGTCCCACCAGTCTGTGCTTGTTTCCCGGGCCCAGAATCGGCGTTCCATGGCATGAACCTGCCCCAGTAACACCATGATTTCCACATTGCTGGGGCCTGTGCCTTGTGAGAGGTCCATGTCAATTTCCTCATCACTATCGTCGCCGCGCTGCAATCGCCTCCTCCTCCTCAGCTGGTCCTCCTGGTTTTGCTTTGGCATGTCCAGGCTCTGCATATACTCCAGGACAATGCGCGTGGTGTTCATAGTGCTCATAATTGCCGCGGTGATCTGAGCGGGCTCCATGATCCCAGTGCTAGCTATGGCGTCTGGTCTGAAAAAAGGCGCGAAACTAGTATCTAAAGACCAGGGGAAGAAGGGAGGGAGGGAGGGAGGGAGGGAGGGGCGGGCGACTGACGACATGGCGTACAGGTACAGGGAATTAAAATCAAGAAAGGTGGCTGTGCATCAGGGAGAAATACAAACAACTGTCACACAGAATGCCCCCCCCCCCAGAGATTGAACTCCTAAGCCTGGGTTTAGCGGGCCGTTGATTTGACGGAGGGAGGGGGGAAGGAAATGAATAAAACACAAATCTATTTTTTACATCTTAAGACGACAGTGCAGCATGACTGATAGCCCTCGGCATTTTCTGGGTGCTTGGCAGCCAATACTTGGCAGCAAATAGTATACTACGACTGGTAACCATCATTGTCCAACGAGGACGGTTAAAGGCAAGGGGTTGCTGCTGTGTAGCAATGTAGCCCCACGTGTGCCAGCCACATGTCTGCCAGCACCCAGATCGCCCTCGGCCTTTTCTGGGTGCTTAGCAGACAATACTTGGCAGCAAATAGTATACTACGACTGGTAACCATCATTGTCCAACGAGGACGGTTAAAGGCAAGGGGTTGCTGCTGTACAGTAGCCAGAAGGCTCGGTAAAGGCGCTCAGGCTACAATAATCTATGAGCATTTCAGGCAACCTCTAAATTTACTTGCTTTCAGACCTGAGGAAAGCTCTTCTTTCAGATCTGCTGAGCACCCAGATTGCCCTCGGCCTCTTCTGGATGCTCAGCAGACAATACTGACAGGACGGTTACCAGTCGTAATAAACTATCTACTGCCAAAAGGCAAGGGGCTGGTGCAATGCAGCCCTACGGCTGCCAGCCCCACAGCTACCAGCATCCCGAGCGCCGATGAAGGCTACTACTCATGCTGCACCGTCTACCGCCAAAAGGCAGTAATCTGCTGCTGCTGTTTAGCAATGCAGTCACACGTTTGCCGGCACCCGGAAGACATATGGTGACGGTGAGCTGAGCTGAGCGGGCTCCATGCTTGGCGTGGTATGTTGTCTGCACAGGTAACCCAGGTAAAAAGGCGCGAATCTATTGTCTGCCGTTGCTGTGACGGCGGGGGAGGTGCGTGACGCAATGTACCCAGAACCCCCCGCGGCACTGCTTTGCATCATTCGGGCATTGCGATCTCAACCCATAATTCCAATGGGCGCCGGAGACTCCGGGAACTGTGGGATAGGTACCCATAGGTACCCATAGTGCAATGCGCCGGAAGTCGACGCTAGCCTCGGTACTGTGGACGCGGTCCGCCGACTTCATGCACTTAGAGCATTTTATGTGGGGACACACACAGTCGGCTGCATAAAACCGGCTTCTATAAATCCGGCTTCTATAAATCCGACCTAATTTTGTAGTGTAGACAAGCCCCAATACTCAGATTTTTATTCCTTTCCCCCCTCTAAAAGGCACTCTCTGTGTCAGTTTCTCATTGAACATTTTTGGTATTCAAATAAGGCAAATTCTATTTACGAATGAATGTTAAAGCATTAAAAATTGCTATTGTCAATAGGATAAGAATAGCTAAAAACTGAATATGCAGCAAATTAGACAATATAATTAATGACAAACTCAAGGATGAGACACTAATACTCCAGAATTCTCCAGGTCAAGGTTATACAAAATATTGAATTCCATCCTTATTTAGAGGACACAGAAACATGAGGAATGCTCACAAAAGGAGTGATGCACTTGAATTTTAAAGTGATTAAGGTCAGGTTTGCTCTAGAAATTTCTGCTAGTATAGTAGTGTCTGTTAGGGGGATGACTTATTTTGTTTTTCACAGCATTTCTGCATGGGCAAAAGCCCTACTGTAGACGCAGTTACAGATAGAGCTTAATTTGCTCAGGCAATTGGTTCGGAAACTGAATATTGGCAGCTCTCTGGATCGTAAAGTCAGCAGAACTGTGAGTTGTTTCACAAACACAACACTTACTTTACTTCAGCTGTGAGACAAGTGAGAGAGACACTTTAGAACCATGGATAGGGTTTGATTAAAAGCTAGTCCCATAATTGGAGCTGACTCTAAGCAATTTTTAGTAACTCAAGGTGCAGGCCTCAAGATAGACAATGGGCTCCCCTGTAGCTTTTAATTAAAAGAACACTGCCTACCTATTGTAGGACCACACTTCATATATATATATATATATATATATATATATATATATATATATATATATATATATATATTTTTTTTAAAGAAGCTTTCCCTCCAGCTGTCCTGTAAAAGGTTAGCAAGAACAGGGGAAAATGACATTCTGTACAAGGGAAAGATTGAAACTAACTAGACACAAAGTGCTGCCCTTAAAAATGCCTGGCTCCAACTTTCAGGCCTTCATCAATGCCCCTGCCACCTACTCTTTTCAAACTCCATGAGCTGGCTGCTGGATTGCTGTTTGCAGCGTAAGACACGTGACAAAGTAAAGGCAATCTTGTGGGAGGAACAGAAGGGACAAAGGCCTAGGGGACATAGTCAGAAGGGTAGAGAGGGAATTCTCAGCTAGTGAACTAAAAGAGGCTCACTGACTGATGGGTCTGTCAGTTCTGAGAAATTACAGCTGTCAGAGCTGACAGCCCACCATTTGTGCCAATGAAATGTGTTCACACAAACAGCTGAGGCAAAAATCATTGTGAATTAGTCATTCCTTAACTCCTGTATATTGTGTTTATCCTCCACATAGCCACCAATTTTTTTGGGTGCTACGTACCACTTATTATCTAATGTCCCAGCGTGGTTGGTAACTGATTGGAGGACTTCTCATAGACTCATAGACTTTAAGGTCAGAAGGGACCAATATGGTCATCTAGTCTGACCTCCCGCATGATGCAGGCCACAAAAGCTGACCCACCCACAACAGAATCTTCCAGCCTGCGACCCCTGCCCTATGCTGCGGAGGAAGGCGAAAAACCTCCAGGGCCTCTGCCAATCTACCCTGGAGGAAAATTCCTTCCCGACCCCAAATATGGCGATCAGCAGAACCCCGAGCATACAGGCAAGATTCTACAGCCGGACCCTCATTTTACCCGTGATGGCCCGTTAATGCCTAATTGACTAAAATCACATTATCCCATCAAACCATTCCCTCCATAAACTTATCAAGCCTAATCTTGAAGCCAGAGAGGTCCTTCGCCCCCACCGTTTCCCTCGGAAGGCTGTTCCAAAATTTTACCCCTCTGACGGTTAGAAACCTTTGTCTAATTTCAAGCCTAAACTTCCCCACGGCCAGTTTATATCCATTCGTTCTCGTATCCACATTACTACTAAGCTGAAATAATTCCTCTCCCTCCTTGGTATTAATCCCTCTGATATATTTAAAGAGAGCAATCATATCCCCCCTCAGCCTTCTTTTGGTTAGGCTAAACAAACCGAGCTCCTCGAGTCTCCTTTCATAGGAAAGGTTTTCCATTCCTCGGATCATCCTAGTGGCCCTTCTCTGTACCCGTTCCAGTTTGAGTTCATCCTTTTTAAACATAGGAGACCAGAACTGCACACAGTACTCCAAATGAGGTCTCATCAGCGCCTTGTATAACGGAAGCAGCACCTCCCTGTCCCTACTAGAAATACCTCGCCTAACGCATCCCAAGATCGCATTAGCTTTTTTCACAGCCACGTCACATTGCCGACTCATAGTCATCCTGCGATCAACCAGGACTCCGAGGTCCTTCTCCTCCTCCGTCACTTCCAACCTATGCGTCCCTAACTTATAACTAAAATTCTTGTTAGTCATCCCTAAATGCATCACCTTACACTTCCCACTATTAAATCTCATCCTATTATTGTTACTCCAATTTACAAGGTCATCCAAGTCTCCCTGCAAAATATCCCGATCCTTCTCCGAATTGGCAATACCTCCCAACTTTGTGTCATCCGCAAACTTTATCAGCCCACTCCTACATTCGGTTCCGAGGTCAGTAACGAATAGATTAAATAAAATCGGACCCAAAACCGAACCTTGAGGAACCCCACTGGTGACCTCCCTCCAACCCGACAGTTCCCCTTTCAGTACTACCCGCTGCAGTCTCCCCTTTAACCAGTTCTTTATCCACCTCTGGATTTTCATATCGATCCCCATCTTTTCTAATTTAACCAGTAATTCCTCGTGCGGCACAGTATCAAACGCTTTACTAAAATCTAGGTAAATTAGATCCACCGCATTTCCTTTATCTAGAAGGTCTGTTACTTTCTCAAAAAAGGAGATCAAGTTGGTTTGGCACGATCTTCCTTTCGTAAACCCATGTTGTAATTTGTCCCAATTGCCATTCACCTCAAGGTCCTTAACTACTTTTTCCTTCAAAATTTTTTCCAAGACCTTGCATACTACAGAAGTTAAACTAACAGGCCTGTAGTTACCCGGGTCACTTTTTATCCCCTTCTTGAAAATAGGAACCACATTAGCTATTTTCCAGTCCATCGGTACCTCCCCCGAGTTTACAGATTTATTAAAAATTATTGCCAAGGGGCTTGCAATTTCTCGCGCCAGCTCCTTCAATATTCTGTGTGTGGCTGTGAAGGGGAACAAGCAATTAAGAGGGGGCGGGGGAAGGGAAATATGTCCTAGCATGGTAAATGTCTCTAGCATAGACAAGTTCATAGTAATCTTACCTTCTATTACTAACAATAGGAGGTAAATTTTTTCCAGACAAAAATAAGAGTAACCAAGTTGATGGTGATCCTTAAATATCAAGAGCAAAACTGGTACCATTGTAGTACAGATTAGAACCTCTTTTTTCAGTTAGCTGCCAACAATAATGCTCAATATACATACTATTCTGTTTCAGAGTTGTTTAATATATTATAGCATAATAGGAAAAATAGCAGATGGTATTAAGACTTGAAGTTAAATGATCAGTCAACTTGAATCCTATATGAACAAACAAATATCCTTACCTGTAGCATTAATACTTTGGTTATTAAAGTAACTTAGGAAACCCAACTAATTTCTTACTCTGCCACCCTTCCTTGTATTGATCAGGACCTTACTCCATGAGTATTCACACTGCTTTCAATAGGAATAAATGGTGTCAGACTCTGGCCCTAAATTTGCTGCTTGTTTTCTTTTTGTAGCACAACTTAGACAAAGAAAATCAATAAGGTCAATTCTACTCTTTTATGGTCAATTTCTCTTTACACCACATACTTAGGCTGTAAAAACACAGCAAGGAATGTTTGTTTAAAAACTAACTTCAGTGTAGTTCAGGAAAAAATAATGGAAACATTACTACTCCTAGGCTCTTGTAATTTTTTTTTTTTTTAAACAAAGCTAAATTTTGAGCGAAACTTAAGTTGTCAGTGTCCCTTTATAATATCTGGTATATTTATAACTATTTTATGACTGAAAAGGTTAAGGAAATACATAACATTCTTAGATAAGCCTGCAAGGTTACTTCATGTTAGACATGATAGCTAGGATTTTTTGTTCCCTTTTGGGCAATAGAAAAAGTACATGCAGAAGTTGGTTCTCCTTATCTTCTATATAAACAAGCCAGGATTCTATCCAAGGCCTTTTTCTTAACTTTCAAAATCTCAGTTTACTGTTAGACAACTGCAACACAAGACATGGAAACAATTTATTGACAATTTGTTAAACTGGTTATTCCAAATATTACACATTTTAGTTAATGCACATCACTTAGGCATTTAACACCTGATCCAAAACCCGTTGAAATAAATTGGCTTCTTTCAATTGATTTTAATGGAGTTAGATCAGGTGTTTGTATATTAATCAATATACAAACATCTACATTATGTCTGTGAATAACTTTTTTAAAAGGAGACAGACTGACTTAATCTTACTTTTAAATATTTGTAACACCTTTAAAAACATAAAACTGAAGTTTTCAAATTTTTGTCCTGTGCAATTTATTATGACTTCTATGCAAATAAGACATCCTGTAACTTCTAGTTCATGTGCTCCAGTATAATATTATGTTCCTCTTAAAAAAAACCCTGTACTTGTTGTCATAGATGGCGACTCCATGGGTGCTCTGGGTTTGAAACACCCACAGGGGAAAAAAACAATAGTAGGTGCTCAGCTGCTCTTTGGATCAGCGCCCCCTCCAGTGGCCTTGCCAATCAGCTCCTCCCCCTCCGTCTCCCATGCCTCCCACGTGCCAGGGATCAGCTGTTCAGTGGTGTGCAGGAGGTGCTGAGGGGAGGGGAAAGATTGAGGGCAGGAAGAGACGGGGAAGGGGTGGAGTGGGGGCAGGGTCTGCGGTGGAATGGGGGTTGAGCACCCCCTGGGAACAGAGGAAGTTGTTTGGTGTTACTGCTAATTCTTCAGAGGAATGAATGCTAATACATATTTGTAATCTGGGGGATTGAATCAGCTACTTGAAAGGAAAAGCAGCCATTCAATGATCCTCTGCCAGGTTTTAGGCTGGGTCTACACAAAACTTTTTCTTAAGATCCCCTACTATTGCAAACTCTGGTGTAGCTCTACCATTGGTAGAAACTGTGGGAGTACCACTGTATATTATCCTCCAACTTTTTCACCTTCATGTTGTCTAGATACCAGTGATCCAATAGCATACATCTCCAGATCTCCCTTACTGGATAGGTAGGGCTAGGGAGTGGATTCAGAGGTACTATGTTTTTCCCCTTTCAAGTGCAAACCATATCTCTAGCTCCCTAGCTATAAACAATACTGTAGTGGGCATACTGGCTCATTAATGAGCACTGCTGGCTTATTACCATACTCTACAGCAAGTTGGAGCTGACTTCTGTAGCAAGGTCCCCAAGCTCACATGGCTAGGGGAGAGGTGGGACTGCATGGATTACTCCAATATGTTGGGGTAAAAATTACTGAAGTTTAGGTAAGTGACTATGAAAATTAATAATTCATCATGTAGCATATTATTCTTTTTTATCTATTTTTGACATTGAATTCAATTTATTGTCCCTTCATTTACATTGAGAATGCATAACTAAATTTTAGAAACTCTCTAGGGAAAGCTGGAGGTTTTGGCAGGTGAGAAAGGGGAAGAGCATTCGGAACAAAAGACCTTGACTGCAACATAAGTATTAGTGTTCCTATATTTTAACAAAGATTATAGATCAAAATTATTACCCGTGTTTGTGGCAGTCTCTAATTGGAGAAGTGGTATCGATGATCTCTGGCAAACTTTGTGAAGAGAGGTTTGTAGGACTCCAGGGCAAGGGGCATGCACTGGTGAAGATGTTAATCTGCCAGGTGACTGCAGTGTTGGTTTTTTAACGTTTATGGTAGAAAACTCAGATTTGCAGAGGTATGTTGATCTGAACATTGTTAAAAGATAGATAGCTAGATTCTGGCTATTCTGAAACTGGTCAGCATATTGAGTCCAGAAATCACAAAGTCCTACTTCTCTCAATTTTGTCTTCAAGACATCAGAGCTCTGGAGCCTTAAAATTTCTAATTGAAAGGCACCTTCATCAGTTGAATCAAGAATGTTCTTTGCTTCAGAAGGGCAAGGCCCATTGGCAGAGACAACAAATGGATCACAAACAAATAAAAGCAAATCCTTTGGAATTTTAAAATTCTCAAATCACATTTTAAAACTTTCAGTCCAATTGTTTAGGAATTCTTGCATCGTTTTCATTGGTTTCATTTGTAGCAACAACATGCAATGTGGGAAACTGCAACATCTTTCCTGTTATGTCTGTCTGAAAGAGTTCAAGATTCCTCTGAAAGACACACACTTCTTCAAACAGATCCACAACACTGCTTAGACTGCCTTGGAGCTGCAAGTTAAGGGAATTCAAGTGATCAGTAATATCATGCAGAAAAGCTACCTGTGTCATGGGTGGGGGAGGAGTTGCAGGGTGATCTCCCACCTCTGTGCAGCCGGTGGCCTGTGCTCCCCACTGCCATGCTGGAGCCTCCAAATTTATTTGACAAATAAAATTTGCAGAATTTTAAAATATTGTGTGCAAATTTTTTTGGCACTTAATTTTTAATTTTTTGGTGCAGAATTCCCTCAGGAGTAAGTATTAGTTTGTATAGGTATAGCAAAGATTTTTGGATTTCCTTATTTTTTAAATGTGCAAATATTTAATGTGGCATGAATATATCCTAGAGTACTCAGGGAGCTGACTGAGGAGATATCTGAGTGATTATCTTCAAAAAGTCATGGAAGACAGGAGCGATTCCAGAGGACTGGAAAAGGGCCCTATATTTGCCCATCTATCAAAAGGGGAATAAGGACAACCCGGGAAAGTACAGACCAGTCAGCTTAACATCTGTACCCAGAAAGATAATGGAGCAAATAATTAAGCAATCAATTTGCAAAGACCTAGAAGGTGATAAATCTATGTTGACTGTTACTTATCAAGAACAAATTGTGTCAGACCAACCTAATAGCTTTCTTTGACAAGGTAACAAGCCTTGTGGATAGGAGGGAAGCGGTAGATGTGGCATCTTGATTTTTAGTAAGGCTTTTGATACTGTCTCACATGACCTTTTCATAAACAAACTAGGGAAATATAACCTAGATGGAGCTATTATAAGGTGAGTGCATAACTGGTTGGAAAAGTGCTCCCAGAGAGTAGTTATCAGTGGTTCACAGTCAAGTTGGAAGGGCATATCAAGTGGGGTCCTGCAGAGATCAGTCCTGGGCCTGGTTCTGTTCAATATCTTCATCAATGATTTAGATAATGGCATAGAGCGTACACTTATAAAATTTGCGGACAATACCAAACTGGGAGAAGTTGCAAGTGCTTTGGAGGATAGGATTAAAATACAAATACAAAGTACACCACTTAAGAAGGAACAATCAGTTGCACACGTACAAAATGGGAAATGACTGCCTAGGAAGGAGTACTGCAGAAAGGGATCTGGGGGTCATAGTGGATCACAAGCTAAATATGAGTCAACAGTGTAACACTGTTCCCCTTCACCCCCCAAAAAAACAAACAGCGAACATCATTCTGGGATGTATTAACAGGAGTGTTGTAAGCAAGACGCGAGAAGTAATTCTCCTGCTCTACTCTGCACTGATATGGCTGCAACTAGAGTATTGTGTCCAGTTCTGGGTGCCACATTTGAGGAAAGATGTGAAATAAGTGGAGAAAGTCCAGAGGAGAACAACAAAAAAGATTATAAGTCTAGAAAACTTATATGGGGAAAGATTGAAATAAATGGGTTTGTTTAGTCTGGAGAAGAGAAGATTGAGTGGGGACATAACAGTTTTCCAGTATATAAAATGTTGTTACAAGAAGATGGGAGAAAAATGGTTTCCGTTAACCTCTGAGGATAGGACAAAAAACAATGGGCTTAAATTTTGGCAAAGGGTGTTTAGGTTGGACATCAGGAAAAACTTCCTAGCTGTCAAAGTAGTTAAGCACTGGAATAAATTGCCTAGGGAGGTTATGGAATCTCTGTCATTGTAGGTTTTTAAGAGCAGGTTACCTGAGATAGAGAAGCTGTAAGAGGAGTTTGTTGATTACCAGTTGATGCAGAAATCAGATATTCCTCAGTGTGTATGGGAGGAGGCAGCACTACAAACTGACACAGATAACAATACAATGTGCAATACAGGATGGACACTGTGGGTATATCTTAGCAGTGTCAAAAGCCCTAGTGGTTTTCTCAAGTTCCCATTACAGTGCAAGGTTGCCAAGCTTATCTTAGTTTTACCCCCACTCAAATGCAGGAGAAGAGTGTTCAGTCTTAATTTTTTTTTAAATAAGACACCATTCAGACCAAACCTTGGACTAGATGGGACACTGTCCCGTTTTTTTCCCCAAGTGAAGCTGGCAAATCCTGAGCCATGTTTCAAGTTAGAGCCACCAAAAGAAATTATAGGAAAAGCAAAGGGGGCTGCATGGCAATATAATAAAGCACATGAATAAAATGTGAAACTAAATTAGATATTAAAAGAAATGTGGAATCTGAATTTTTTATCTATGGTTTATCTTCAAATTAATTCAGTTAAATTCAATTACTTTTTTTACATTAATTGAATGTATTGTTTGTGTTTTAACTTAATTTATTTATTTTTGAATCTGATTACTTTAGTTTGCTGTAAATGTAATAGAAATAATATACAAACCTAATATTTGTACTACAGAGTGGAGTGCAGTGGCACCTTAAAGACTAACAGATTTATTTGGGCGAAGTGGGGTTTTACCCACAAAAGCTTATGCCCAAATAAATCTGTTAGTCTTTAAGGTGCCACCAGACTCCTAGTTGTTTTTGTGGATACAGACTAACACAGCTACCCCTCATGTACTGTAAAGTGTTTTTCAAATGGCTGATCAATCACTATGACAAGGTGACATGCAAAATAAACATTGTTGTATTGTTTTCTTTTTTCTTATGAACTGGAATCTCCTGTGGAATCTCCAACCATCCAGGTTTCAGCAAATAATTGTTTATAACAACACCCACTGGTTTGTATTGCCTATAGAACTCTCACGTGGACTAGACTTTAGTATGAATTAGGAGATTTAAGTGTTTCATATGCACTATTAAGCAGCGTACATTTTAAATCAAACTGTTTAGGTGTTGCGTGGATTAAAAACTTGGACTATTGTAGCCAAGGACCGAAGATGAGCGTCCCTGTTTTTGGCAATGACCTAACACACCACCTGGAACGTCTCCCTCTTCAGCCTTGACTCTCCCTCGTTGGGGCTGTAAAGCTCGCTCTGAAGGACGGCGAGCCCGGGGCATCTCTGGGACAACGCAGCTTTATCTCGAGCTACCACAATTAAGCTATGCCAAGCCTCGCGGCCAACAAAACATGTACTTGTCCGGCAGTGTCACTTCTCCAGCCAGGGAAGTGTAAGGGGGTGACTCAGGGGCCCCGACACAGGGATGTCAGTGCCCGGCCCGCGGCAATCACGCGGGTGGGTCCCTCAGACCACCGTCCTCACGAGCAGAACAGGCAGCAGTTGGCTGTTGCCGCTGGAGACTATATCTCCCAGCACGCGCCGCTCGACAGCTGGTAACCGGGAGGAGCGGTGCATGCTGGGAACTAACAATTCTACGCCGACCGCCCCGCCTCCTCCCTACGCAGGTCCGCTCGCTCTTCCCAGGACACGAACAGCCCTCCCCAAGCCGCTTCAGTGCGGGCTGAGGGACTTTTTCTTCCGCTTTCTAAGGTGCTGAGTGACTTGATTAGCATCCAATCAGTGTTTGTCTTTGTGCCGCTAGTAGCCAATGAAAGGGGCAGGTCTGGGGCAGCTAGCAGGGTAGGAGTTGGTGGTGTTTGTGTGAGAGTCCGGCATCCGACCCCAGTGGGGAGGGGGCGAATCGCATTTAAAGGGCCAGTCCCAGAGTTGCCGGAAAGTTGTGTGGAGTTAGGGGGGCCGGCGGGGTCCTGTCAGGCGACACTCGCGTCGCGGCTCAGCGCGCCGCCACCCAACAGCAGCAGCATGGAGCAGGCAGCACCGAGAAGGTACCGAGTCCCCTCCCTGCCTTGGCAATGGGAGCAGCTGGCGGCGTGGTCTGGTGGGTGGGGGCAGGAGCTGGGGCTAGGCCTCGCTAGGCACCACCGGGGCTACGGGCGGCCCCGCCCCCTGGTGTCCCCCTTCTCTCCCCACTTAGGGCGACGGGAAGAGACATTACCCTCCTATGGGGGGAGAGGCATTGATCCCCTCTCCCCAGCCTTAGCATTAACCCCCCATGGGGAAGGGGAGAGACCCTGATCTCCTGCCCCCCCCAGCCTTAGCACTAAACCCCCCATGGGGAAGGGGAGAGACACTGATCTCCCGCCCCCCCCCCAGCCTTAGCACTAACCCCCCCATGGGGAAGGGGAGAGACACTGATCTCCCGCCCCCCCCCCCAGGCTTGGCACTAACCCCCCCCCCCCATGGGGGAAGGGAGAGACCCTGATCCTCCTTCCCCCAGGCTTGGCACTAACCCCCCCCCATGGGGGAGGGGAGAGACCCTGATCCTCCTTCCCCCAGGCTTGACACTAACCCCCCCCCCCCCATGGGGGAGGGGAGAGACCCTGATCCTCCTCCTCCCCCCCCCCCAGCCTTGGCACTACTCACTTCGCCCATGGGAGGGGGGGAGAGACCCTGGTCTTCCCTCTCCCCAAGCCTTGGCATTCACCCCATGTTAGGGTAGATATGAAGACTGACATGTGCTTGCACAATTTAGCACTAATTCCGTGGGGGAGTGGGAATACAGAACTGGTAAAATGCACCCCCTCCCCCAAGCCTTAAAGTTATTCTTCCCCCACCCCAGTGGAGGCGTGGGGGAGGAGAGCATAAAACCACCCAACACTAAAACTAATCCAGGAGGGAAATCATAACATCTCACTCTTCTGTCTCTAGAACTAGTTTTGGGGATGGTGAGGAGACTGTAACAAACCTCCTTTGAATGCAGTTCTAATCGGAACCTGACTACAAATGACATTGGGGATTCCATATTTTTATCTTGATATTATTCCGGAATAGCTAAAATTCCAAGTGTAGACAAACCCTTATTGGGCTCAACAGAGGGCTGACAGGATGAAACTAAATCTGAGAGATACAGGAGTTCAGACTACATGGTCTAATGCAGCAGTTCTCAAACTGCGGGTTAGGATTCCGAAATGGGTAGCAACCCCATTTTAATGGGTTGGCATTAGACTTGCTGGGGCTTTCGGCTGAAACCAAAGTCTGAGCCCCACCGCCCAGGGCTGAAGCCCTCAAGTTTTGGTGTCCCTCAAGGCAGCGGTGCCTGAGCTTTGGCCCCCTGCCTGGGGTAGTGGGGCTTGGGCTTTGGTACCCCTTCCTGGGGTCATGTAGTAATTTTTGTTGTCAGAAGAGGGTCGTGGTGCAATGAAATTTGAGAAACTCTGGTCAATGGTTCCTTCTGGCTTTAAACTCTATATTTTTAAAACTAATTCTGAGGGAGAAATTGACATATGTGCCCAGCCTTAAAATAACTTTAAGAAAAATCCCTTCTCCTCCCCCTCCACCCCACTATGTGAGGAAATTAGGAAATGATATGTTTGAGAGTGAGGTTGCACAGCAGCATAAGAGAACCCCTATACTCTTCCCCTTCTTAAATAGGTATGGCAGGGGCCTTGTTACTAACAGTAAAGTCTTCTAGTTGAAATTATCTTTCTAATTGAGTTTAGCCATTGGATTTTTGCAGGTCAAAGGGAAGGAAAGTCTTCCCCCCACCCCCCTTCTAAAATATACCTAAAATGAAGGAAGGGGAAAGAGAAGGGTATATAGACATCATTTCATAATACTACTACATATAGCATTTGTACCAGATTATTAGTGACCTGAAATATCAACTTTTTTGCTGTAATAACTTAAATCCATATGGCATACAAGTTGTCCAGTACTCTGCCTGTGTCTCCAATCCTGCCGTGTAATGTGACATGGGTGGATAACCACTAACTTTAGTCGGGCTCTGGGCATGTATCACAGTGCAGCATTTAGGGCAGTGGTTCTCAAACTTTTGTACTGGTGACCCCTTTCAAATAGCAAGCCTCTGAGTGCAACCCCCCTTATAAATTAAAAACACTTTTAAATATATTTAACACCATTGTAAATGCTGGCTGCAAAGCAGGGTTTGGGGTGGAAGCTGACCCCCCATGTAATAACCTCGTGACTCCCTGAGGGATCCCGACTCCTAGTTTGAGAACCCCTGATTTAGGGACTATATTGGTAAAGTATATTGCTCTTACATTTGAAAGATCCTGCTTTTTCAGTGTTCCCTTTAAGATCTCATTTTAAAAAAAGTTGCCCAAGTCACAGTAGAAGCCAGGAGAATATGTGAATGTTCTGTTGGCTACAAACAGCAGTCAGTAATACTAAATAAAAGCCGCTGGCAGTGAAATATAGCTTTAGGATACTTAATTGTTTTTGGAGGACAGGGAATTGATAAATCATGATTATATTATCACCACTCCATTTTAATTGTGATTCTTCTGGAGAAAAGCTTTTCATAAACTATTTTTGTAAGCATCTGAAGCTAATTGCAGCTAATGTATTATCCAGAATTTTTATTAGACTGTAACAGTACAATAATAAAAGCTATGGACCTCAGCCAAACTATTTGGCTGGAGCTTTTATCTGAAAAGCACTGTTAAAATAGCCTCATCTCAAAATTAGATTTATTCAAATAAATCAGGAACATCCAAAATTAAAAACTTAAAACAAAAAACCCTTACTGTTGCAGTATTGACAACCCCAAATGCTCAAAAATCATGAGTTAGGTGTCCCCCCCCCCCCCCATATAGTGATAATTAAATACATTTTGAATTTTGAGCCTTTAGGCTTCATGTCTTTAGGCTTTTCTCCACAACCATGAAGACTAGAAACTTGATTCCAGGAGGTGTTGCTTTACGTAAAACACCAAGGCTCTGTCTAATCACAAACGTTATACTGCCTTACCTGTGTTGGTATAGTTAATGCAGTACAGCCCCACCCTAGTGTGGATGCAATGATAGTGGTATAAAATGCTTATACCACTATAGCTTATTGATGAGTAGAGGAAGGGAAATAATATCATACAAGTACACCTATTTCAGTTAGAGGTGGTTGTATTTTCTTTAAGAGAAGTAGCTATAATTGTACAAAATCTCTCTGTTGACCAGGCCTAAATATCATAAGGATAGCAATACAGTTTTGAGAGTTATCAACACTGTGTATATTAAGTTATATGAACCATCATGCTTCAGGGCAAACACCCAGCCAAACTGATTGGGTGGGGAGTTAGAAAGAAACTTTCTTTGGGAGCAGGTTATCCTATGACTGCTGATTGCCAGCTTTCTTGTATCTTTCCTCTCAAGCATCTGTTACCAGGTTACTGTTAGAGAGAGGGTTACAGAACTAGATGACTCTGTTTTGATCCGCATGGCAACTTTTGTGTTCTTATGTAAAATCATAAATATTTTAAAACAAAAGTTGTATATATTAATGACAACTTTGAGGTGTGTTTTTTTTTTTTTTTTTTTTTTTTTGCAGGTGCATGTGCTTTTTGTTTTATCTGACATATATTAAATCTAATACCAACTTCTTTAAGCCTTTTGGTTTGGGATTTTGCTCACTATTTACTCATTGTTTGGAACCCATTGCTACTTCATTGACTATCTGTTGCTTAGACTAGAAATACAGCTACATTGGTTCATCAGGTCTGTCAAATTCTGATACAATTGCACAATCTAAAATTAATCCATTGAGAATTTATATTCTACTTTTTTCCCAGGTGAAATGACTAGTATCTATTAAAAACAAAAACAACAACAACCACCTTGTATTTCTATAGCCCTTCCAGAACCTCATAGCACTTTACAAGTACTAACAAACTAAGCCCAACATTTGCAGTCTTGGACTGTACTTCCACTGACTTCAGTGGGAGTTTTGTTTACTCAGGTTGCAGGTTCAGACCCTAAACCAGGGCCGCCCAGAGGATTCAGGGGGCCTGGGGCAAAGCGGGGGAGCGGACATAAAAAAAGGCACCATCCGCTGCGGCGCTTGTACTCACCGGGTGGCGCGCCGAGTCTTCGGCGGCGGGTCCCTCACTGGCTCCGGGTCTTCCGCGGCACTGAAGGACCCCCCTGCCGCCGAAGTGCCGCCCAAGTCCCGGAGCGCTGCCGGATGAGTAAAAATTAAAAAGGCGCCTCTAGCCAGGAAAGGGATTCTCAGTCAGGGCTCGCGGGGCCTGGGGCAAATTGCCCCACTTGCCCCCCCTCTGGGCGGCCCTGCCCTAAACCTCATAGTTCACACTTCTGTGCAGTAGGTGTCTGTCCCTGATTTATAAATGGATAAACAAGCATAGTGACTAAGACCAAAACTGTCACTAACTTTATGTGCCTCAATCTTTGGTCTTCAATTTGGGATACCTAAGGCCTGATTTCAGTGGGGGTTACAGGATGCTCAGCATCTGTGGAAAAACAAGCTTTAGTTGTCTCAAGTTTGGCACCTAAACAGAGGCACCCAAAATTAGTGTACACTTCTGAAAGCTTTAGTGTAAGTGACTTTCCCAGTGTTACAGGGAGCAGGAGGAAGTGGTACTACCATCCCCAAGCATTCAAAATTCTTAAAGTTGGCTGAATTAAAAGATTTTTTTAAAGTCTGCTTGTTACTTTTATTTATTTATTTATTTTTTAAATCTTCTGGTTTCTGAACCTTTGGGATACGCTTATGCCACATTTTTGAGGCTCTTTCTTTGCTACCAAGAGAGCAGGACACTTTGTTTGCTCTCACATGAAGGCTGAGGTTCTCCTGTATTTACATAACTTCAGGAGCTGGGGCTAAACAAAAGATACCAAATATTTCAAGACTTGTGACTTAAAATTGCGTGAATTAGCAAAACTTGGCAAGGAACAAGAAGTCTGACACCTATTTGCTCACTGTAGACATTAAACCACTTTTGTGGATGAAACTAGCATTCCCAGCCTTCTGATCTGCAAAGGCAATACTGTTTGGCATCCAACTGATCCTCTGTCCAAACAAAACCACTCTTCTGAAATTTTCCTGTCTGCATCCTCATAAAATACTGCTTATACGGTGCTTCTAATCTAATGCATAAGTAGTGAAGCACCTTACATTTAAGATTGTAGATCAAGCCAATTTGGAGATTTAGGCCCTGAGACAGCATGGTACTCAAGCATGTACTTAACTTTAAGCATATGAGTAGCACCATTGACTTTAGGGGGACCACTCATGTGCTTCAGTACCTTACTGATTCAGAGTCATGATGAGTCAAAATGTCAGTAGCAAAACTTGTAGGGAGTTTTTCTGAAACCCCCCCCCCCCTTTAAATTTCCCAGGGAGGAAAAAAATTCACCTTTTGGCTGAGAATGTGGTCTAAGTTAGGGGTGCATAGGTTTGTTTCTTTAGTGGGAGAAGAGGTCTGAAAATTCAAGATTTTAATGGGAAATGAGTTTTGGCTTTAAATAGCCCAAGTCACTGTCTGTGCTGCCATGGTCCCACTACTAGCTTTAGTGTGCTAGCTTGAGCAGTGCTAGAGTGTGTCTGTCTATCCATGCTGGGAAGCAATCTCTTAGCTGCTCTGTAGAGACATCCTAAAAAAAGTAATCTGAAGCGTCACTCTTCTTGCTCACCCCCCAGTCTAATCAACCTATTTCTCCTATTGGCTGGGAAGAACCAGAGTGACTATTTTTGCTTTTGTAATACTTTCAGAGATTCTTCGACGCCATGGTGATTTGCGAGGATGGTGGCATATGTCTAATAACATAAATAGTCTCTAATCACCAGACTTGTGTAGGGATGAGTGTGTCTGCGTGAGCGCATGCACGTATGCCTGCCTGTAGAGGCAGCTGCTGAAAGGGACATATTGCCAGGGGGATGTGTGGAAGACTTGGAATTAGTTCAAAGATAGCAGGGTCTTCGAGTGAATGTTCTGGAGCTCCATGGATGTTTGGAGGGTCCATCCCCTCTCCTCCCTTTGCTTTGTGGAGAAACAAACCATGGTCCTCGAGGGTCTGAAAGAATCCAAGGAAACTTTACACTAAAACTGACTTGTAACACTCTTATTTCTCAAACCTGAGTCCTTCAGAGAGCGGCATATGACGCAGTCCAATAGACATACTAGACCACTATAGCTTTTTACTGGGAACTTGGGGCAGGGTGTGATGGGTGAGAGCTTAAACGAGAAAAGGAGAAGTGGTCTTAACAGCAGGAAACTGAACATTCATAATGAAAAGGCCGGTATTAAGGAGTTCAAGGATATTTCTTTTAATTTTTTTGGTATATCTACTTTAATTTCTTTTCAGTGAACTATTTTTATAATAGTTGTGAGTTGCATTTTTCTATCTGCACTTTCAACAATGTTTCCTACATCTGCGTGTGAAGCTTAACTTGATACTTTCCTTCCTCTTTACTTGAAAGGACACTATCACATTTGAAATCAAGTCATTAGTTTTAAAAAGTGACTGGAAATAGTTCCAGCCACTACATTTGCCTCTGAATCTTCCTGAGAATCTTTGTTTTGTGGTTCTACAGTAAGTGGGGTGTGTGGTTTTTTTTTTTTACCCTCTTTAATCTTTCAGTTATGTTAATTTTAACAGTAGTAGAAGGAAAAAGTGCCCTGGCATCCACTTTAAATTATTCCTCCCCATTTCAAACGAATGCTATCAGCAGCCATAAAATTCTGACTCAGCTTTTTTTTTTTAAACTGAGATGACTTAAACTTGTCTGTAAATAAACTTAAGTTTAAAAAAAATAATAATCCAGGAATGATTCCTTCCCAACACGAGAACTATATGTAATTCGCATTCATACTCCTGTCTTCCCTCTTACATTTTTAAAATAAGCAGTTTTTATGGGTCTATGAACATTCGCAGAATAGTTATGGAGTTTTGAGAGCACAAGTTGCTTTTCTTAACTTTTTTTTTTTTTTGAGGGTCACCTGTCATTTATTAAAATGAACTTAGCCTATCAACTCTGCTACAAATCATTGTAACATATGAAGACGCGTATAGAGCAACAGAATTTGTGGGCTTTACTATTATCTTACTCAAAGTCACATTTGGTACTGGGATATCAGTATATGCAAATATAAAGGGACTAATTCTGTTCTCACATTCTGTACAACCCCACTGACTTCACTGGGATTGCACTGTGTACAAATGAGGGCAGAATTCTACTCAAAAATTTTACTGTTAACATGTATGGGCATATAAGTGATCAGATAGATGATAATAGCTTAGGGGCGAGGGATAGCTCAGTGGTTTGAGCATTGGCCTGTTAAACCCAGGGTTGTGAGTTCAGTCCTTGAGGGGGCCACTTAGGGATCCTGGGGCAAAATCAGTACTTGGTCTGCTAGTGAAGGCAGGGGGCTGGACTTGATGACCTTTCAAGGTCCCTTCCAGTTCTAGGAGATGGGATATCTCTATTAATTTATTTTATTTAGCCAACTTCTTTCTGAAAACATTGGGTAAACACTCCATGCACTATTTGCCCACTTCTAGTAAATTAGACCAGTCAATCTGTTATCTTATATTTTAATATTACAGTATAAATGGGTCTGTCATTGTTTTTAGATGTTTCATCTGTCTTCTGGTTCTGCTACAAAGCAAAGTGTCTCTAGCAGTGGTTCTCAACTCTGTGTGTGTGTGTGTGTGTGTGTGTGTGATGTGGGCCACATCCAATACTACCTGCATGGCCCTGAGGATGTCACGTGGGTTGCAAGTGTGTGCTGACTGGGTCACAAGCGGCCCATGGGCCGCAGGTTGAGAACCACTGGTCTATAGGTATGTCCATGTCTCATACAGTCACTTTTCTATAATTCATAACAAGATCAATTCATGGAATTCTGGTGTAGCTGCCTTTTGATTTACTCGTTTCTGCTACTTTTTCTCTGGTACCATTAGCAGACATCTGCTATTAATTTTGTAAAATCTCTTTACCTCATGATCACTGAATGACAATAAGGTGATGTTTCTTTAATCAATCTAGCCTTTTCTGGCCATTAACTACCTTGTCAAACTGTGTGTGTGTATGTGTGCATGTATATATGTTGTTTAACTGTGGTAAATCTTCTATATAACTGTGCTAACATATTCAATGCTGCAGTGATGTTTGGGTAGTATACTAAATGTGGTGGTTGTTCCATTAGCTAGGCTTTATTAAAAACAGATTTGTCAGTATATGAACTCATTCCCAGGTTTGATGGGAGGTATCTAGTGTGTCTTTTTCAGAAATTTATACCCAGATGGGGACTGAGGAGGCTGATCCTATGGAGGGAATGTTGGCATGTATTTATTTTAACTGACTTGTTATACTATATTGCCATGCTAGCTTCTGTTCTGAGCAAACTTTCTGAGCCTCCCTTCCTACTCCATGCTGTCCGTTTATGCCTCCCCCCTCCCCAACACATTGCAAACCCAGCTATCTATGTTTCTAATGATTGAATCACCCATTACTAATATCGGTCTCTTCCTAATAACTGGAGTTCCCTCCCACGGAGAGGTATCCTCAGTGCAAGAGGATACTACAACATCATCTGGAAGGAGGGTCCCAACTATGGGATCGTTTCCCTCTGCTCCAGTTGGATGTTCTCCTTCCAAAAAAGAATTTGAAGAGCAACTAGGAAAAGACACACAAAGTAACAGCAATTTTTTTTTTTTAAGTACATCAGAAGTAGGAAGCCTGCCAGACCTCTCTGGACCATGGTGCTAAAGGAACACTCAAAGAAGACAAAGATTTTGTGGAGGAAACTAAGAGCATGTCTTCACTGGCAACGTTAAAGCGATACTGTGGCTTGTGTAGTCATGGCATAGCGCTGGGAGAGAGCTCTCCCAGTGCTCTTAAAAAACCCACCTCCATGAGGGGAATAGCTCCCAGCAAGAAAGTTGCAGCGCTATAAAGTGCCAGTGTAGACAAGCCCTAAATGTGTTCTTTGTATCTGTCTTGATTGCAGGTCATGTGAGGGAGATTTCCAGACCTGAACCACTTTTTTGTTTTGTTTTGTTTTTTTAGCTGACAAATCTGAGGAACTGTCTCAGATTGAGGTGTCAATAGAGGTTTTTGGAACAGATTGATAAATTAAACAGTAGTAAGTCACTAGGACCAGATGGGATTCACTCAAGAGTTCTGGAAGGAACTCAGATATGAAACTTCATATCTAACAACTGGGGTATGTAACCTATCACTTTAAATCAGCCTCTAAACCAAAGAAGCAATTGAAACACATTATTTATTTTAAAGCTCCAGAGGCAATCCTGGCTATTACAGGCCAGTAAGCTGAACTTCAGTACCAGTTGGTTGAAACTATAGTAAAGAACAGAGTTATCAAACATACAGGTGAATGTGATTTGTTAGGATAGAGTCAACATGGCTTTTCTAAAAGGAAATCATACCTATTATGATTACCCATATGCTATTAGAATTCTTTGGGAGTGGTGGAGTCAACAAACATGTGGACAAGGGAGATTCAGTTGACATAGTGTACTTGAACTTTCAGAAAGTCTTTGAGGGAACCTTGTCAAAGGCTATTACCCCATAACTGTTTAATTTGGTTAAGAGGGAATGTTCAGTCATGGATCAGTAACTGTTTTAAAATGACTGGGACTGCTCATCTTGGAAAAGAGACTACTAAGGGGGGATATGATAGAAGTCTATAAAATCATGACTGGTGTGAAGGGGTGAATAACACTTCCTTATTCACTTTCTCCACATTACACAAGAATAAGAGATCACTGGCTGAAATTAATAGGCAGCAGATTTAAAACAAAAGGAAATACTATTCGCATAACACAGTCAACCCTCTGGATTCCTTGCCCAGAGTTGTTGTGAAGGCCAAAAGTATAACTGGGTGAAAAAAAGAATTAGATAAGTTCATGGAGGTTAGGTCCATCAATGGCTATTAGCCAAGATGGTCAGGGACACAACCCCATGATCTGGGTGTCCTATAGCCTCTGATTGCTGGAAGCTTGACCTGAGTGACAGGGGATGGATCACTCAATAATTGCCCTGTTCTGTTTGTTCCCTTTGAAGCAGCTGGCATGAGTCACTGTCAGAAGCCCGGATACTGGGCTATGGTCTGACCCAGCATGGCCATTCTTATGTAAAGAGTACAGCTCTCCTGTAACATGCATTCTTAGACTGGTAACAATGAATGCTTCAGGCAATCATTGCAGAACCCAATAAATCATTCTCTTCTTTTTCAACGTGTCTGCAGGGGAGATAAAGCAAACTCTAAGGCTGGAAATTTTTTCTTAATTTTTGTTGGAAGATTATGAGTAAGGCTGTGAATCTTTCACGGAAGTCACAGAGTCTGTGACTTTCTAGGACCTCCGTGACTTCCACAGCTGCACCGGCTGCTGCTTCGGTGGCAACAGTCTGGGAGCAACAGGAGCACCACAGGCCGCCACTTGAGCACCTATCCCCCCAAGCAGGTAAGATTTAGTTAGGCATATTTTTAGTAAAAGTCACAGGCAGGTCACTGGCCATGACTTTTTGGTTATTGCCTGTGACCTGTCCATGACTTTATTACTAAAAATACCTGTGATTAAATTGTAGCCTTAATTATGAGGACTAGCTGCACAGGTTTCCCCACTGGTATAGCTCAGTACATCCTTGCACTCCTGCAACACTGCTTGGTGGACCGTCTTGGTGAATAACATCACAATGAATTTTGCTGGTCTGCCCTTTGCTTTTTTGAATAAGGCCATTCTCTATATGTTAAGTCATCCAGAGTCAGGACAGCCTAAAGGGGACGTAGAGGAGATTACTATCATGCTTGTGCCTAAGTTCACCCTGTTAACCCTTCCTATTAGGGCTGTCGACAGTTAACTCATGCAATTAACTCAAAAAATTAAATTACTGTATATACTCGTTCATAAGCCGAATATTTTGGGTAAAAAAGTGACGCATCAAAGAACGGGGGTCGGCTTATAAACGGGTTTACACCAAAATTTGATCATTTTAAACTCTATGGAATCATTGAATTGAATATCTAATACATTGTCATTTTGTTTACCTGGAGCGTCTGCAGGCATGGAGCCCCTCCTGACCCGCCAGCAGCTTACCCTGATGGGCCGGGAGCCAAAGTTTTCCAACCCCTGAAATATAGGGTTGGCTTATGAAAGGGTCATACAATTTTTGCTATTTTTACCTATCCATTTTGGGGGGTTGGCTTATAAACAAACGGGCTAATGAACGAGTATATACGGTAATTGTGATTAATCGCAGTTTTAATTGCACTGTTAAACAATAGCATACTAATTGAAATGTATGAAATCTTGGATGTTTTTCCACCTTTTTCATATATATAGTATTCTGTGTTGTAATTGAAGTCAGGTACATTATTTTTGATTATAAATGTACTGTAAAATGATAAAAGAACAAGTATTTTTCAATTCACCTAATACAAGTACTGTAGTGCAATCTCTATCATGAAAGTTGAACTTACAAATGTAGAATTATGTACAAAAAAATTGCATTCAAAAATAAAACAATTTCTTTTTGTTTTCAGTGCAAGTACGTGTAATCAAAAATAAATATAAAGTGAGCACTGTACACTGTGTATTCTGTGTTGTAACTGAAATAAATATTTGAAAATGTAGAAAACATCCCAAAATATTTAAATAAATTGTATTCTATTGTTTAACAGTGCGATTAATCGCAATTTTTTTTAAATCACTGGACAGCCATACTTCCTATATCAGATATGCATCTCCAAGGCTCAACAAAACTTGAAAGCCAGATCAGGAAAATAATTCCCAATCCCATTTTACCCTCCCCTCTCCCTAGCTTCCAAGGCACAATGGCATAGTCACAGCATATACTGCACAGGCCAAAAATCCCAATGCACATGCCACTTACCATCTCTGAGGCTGCCCCAAGACTGCAAAGAATCTTGGGGAAGCTTTAAAAAAAAAAAAAAAAAAATCTAGCCAGAATATGAACAACAACTTCTTGTCACCTTTTTAATAAATTAGTTACAGCACTTGCACTGGCCAGACCCTCTAGGACAGAGACCTTATCAGTGGTTAGGTGGCTGGCAAACCTGAGGGGGAGAAAACCAGAGAAGTCCTGATGATATGTCCACAGTCATCATTAGTCTTTCTCACCCCCCCGCCCCTGCCCCCGCCCCAACTTGAAAAATCTGGAGCGGTAGAGGCAGTATCTGAGGACTGAGAAGGAATCTGATAGTCTTTCTAAGGAGACTGTTGCAGTTTCCAGGGACAGCATTGCCATGGTCCAGGACAGTACAGAAAAAGAAAAGGGAATGCAGAGGCAACTCTTGGAGGCAATACAAAGCCAAAATTCCCCTTTGCAATAAATGTTACTGTTAAGGCAGCAGGCAATGCACTACTGCAAAACAGCACCCACCCATGTAATGCAGCCTCTGGACAATGTGGACTACTGGGAGCAGCAACAACTGCTCCCCACTGTACCCTCAGAACACTGCTCCCAGAGGCCATTTCTCTCTAGCCCTCAGCTTAGGGCACCAAGAACAGTGCACCTGGACCCCCAGCTCTCTTGAGCCCTCTATTGCCCTTGATAACTTTGAGCTACAGTAGTCTGTGGCAGAAGTCTGACAAACCAGAAAAGGCAGCGCTAAGACCTGCTTGCCTGTGATGAGGCGCTCCCCCCACAACTCGTTGTGTTGGGCTCTGCCCTGCACTGTTGGCTTTTGCTGTTTCATTTTACAGCTAGTTTAATGAAAGTGTTCTTTGTAGTTTCTTTCATAATTAAAAGCTGTTTTTTCATTTTTGTTTGTGCATTTTGTTTAATAATAAAAACTCTTAATTTCATTCCTAGAGAGTTGACAGTTCATTTTACACAGAAAATCATTGGTTGCACTAATTTTTAAGGGCTTACAAACAAATGCTGTCAAAGGGTATGTCTACACTACGGGATTAATCCGAATTTATATAATTCGAATTTAGGAAACCGATTTTATAAATTCGAATGTATTCGGCCACACTAGGCACCATTAATTCGGTGGTGTGCGTCCAAGCTACCGTAGTAGCATCGATTTCCAGAGCGTTGCATTGTGGGTAGCCAATAACATCTAATTGCCAATAACATCGAATTGCGGCCACACTAACCTTAATTCGGATTAACAATACCGATTTTGACGCTACTCCTCTCGTCGAGGAGGAGTACAGAAATCGAATTAAAGGGCTCTTTAATTCGAATTAAATGGCTTCATTGTGTGGACGGGTCAAGCGTTAATTCGAATTAAAGCAGCTAAATCCGAATTAAAGTCATAGTGTAGACCAGGCCAAAAACAAGATACAGTAGGGATTGCCATGCTGTTGCACTTCTGCCCATAAACAACACAGAACTGCACAACAATCCCATGGGGTGGGAGCGGGGATGGAATTTAACAGCTGGAAATGCAGCTGCACAGTTTCAGGCCTGAGCCTCAAAATAAGAGCAATAGGTACCCCTGACAATATTGCCCTGGCTGTGTGCATTTTGTATTGGGTGCCTTGCTGGCTGTTCAAACCGCTGAGCAAGTCTCTGCACCTCCGCCTCCCCTGCACCTGTAAGGCTTTCTCCCTCACTCTTAAATATTGTACAAAATACCATGGGCTGCTACAGTCTTTGGGACTTTTGTTTTCTGCTGCTTTCAAGCTATTCCACAAATAGCGCCATCTCCCTTTCAGAAAGCTAAATGCACACTCTGTCATTCCGCAACTAATGCGGTGCTAGTTAAACTGTTCCTCCCTTCTTTCCCAATGGCCCTGTTTAATGAAGACATTCACAGGTCATCAGAGGGTAAGCGGAATCTCCCAGGATAATTGTAGCAATGTCCATACTACTATTGTCCATAGTGTTCCTGGGGGCAAACAGTCCTTCCTCCATTAATTTTAAAAGAGCTGAGTTCCAAAACATCCTAGCACTGTGGACCCTTTCAGACCACCTAGCATTTAAGTGTAAATCTGCTCTGGTGGTAGGCAATCCTCTGGAACACTATGGGGAAATACCCGTTCCTGTTTATAACAGGAGTACTTGTGGCACTTTAGAGACTAACAAATTTATTAGAGCATAAGCTTTCGTGGGCTACAACCCACTTCTTCGGATGCATATAGAGTGAACCATATATTGAGGAGATATATATATACACACACATACAGAGAGCATGAACAGGTGGGAGTTGTCTTACCAACTCTGAGAGGCCAATTAAGTAAGAGAAAAAAAACTTTTGAAGTGATAATCAAGATGGTTCAGTACAGACAGTTTGATAAGAAGCAAGTGTGAAAATACTTACAAGGGGAGATAGATTCAATGTTTGTAATGGCTGGTTCTGGTTCCTGTTTATGAATTCTGATCTCTGATTTGGGGATACAGGGCTTAGCCAAATAACAGGCACATGGGTCCCATCAATTGCTCCAACATAGTTTGGGAATTCCATGTGTGCAAAGCCATCTATAATCTCCTAAGCATTGCCAAGTTTTATAACCCAGTGCAACAGTACCTTTGCCATGGCCTTATACACCTGCATGAGAATGGCCCCAATGCTTGCTTTCTCCTTGCTGAATTGGTTTGCAGCAGACCGGTAGTATTTGGGGTGACTTCCAGATGGTTATGGGGCACCACATGTTGGTACGCTGCTGCTCTAGGTCCGGGTTCAGCACATATCTCCAGAAAGGTTTCTTTCTCCATCCTGAAATTCACTGGCCGCTGCTGATCATCCCTGGTCTGCAGAGCAATCCTCTCCCACCAATCCACATTGCCTTCCTGAGTCCAGAAACAATAGCTTTGAAGCTGCAGCAGGAACCAATACTCTTACTATCTGTGGCTTGATGTCTTCCTTGTCCAAGACAGTGTTCATCAGAGCTCAAGCTTTTCCTTTTGTATTGTACTGAATGGCCAGTTTCAGCTTTTACCATAGAAAAAATTGTGGAACTCTGTGCAGAAGTATGCAAGGCCTAGTATCTCTTTCAATTTGTGCAAACACTTTATCACAGGTTTTGCTGCATATGTTACAGGCAACCATTTAGTCCAATGTTTCTGTAGTAATACAGCTTCCAGCCTTCATGTTGAAACATCTCTGAGGACCATGATCCTTTTCAGAGGGCTAAAGAATTGCAGAACTGATACTAATGATAATTAAATCTTTGGACACTTTTTCCTTCTCTGGCATTCATGCCTATTCAGCATCTTTGTGAAGGAGTTTTCTTCAGTGAGTTATTTGGGGATGAACTTACTGACCTAGTTCAATATGTGAATTCCTTGTTTGTTATTTGGATGTCCTGATGTTCCAAGTTCCTTGACACTTGGAATTATGAGACACTATTCCCTTAGGATCAAGTTCTGTCCTAAGTAATGTAGGTAATTTCAGTTGTTTGAAACTGACATTTGACTCTATTCAATTGAAGGTTGTTTCTTATTACAATGTCCAGAACTTTTTACAATGATTCCTGATGTCCAATAGTGGTGCTGCTCCAAACTGCCATCAGTGTACACTTTTGTGGTCTCCTGAAAGACCTGACACTTATGGTGAAATACTTTTGTTACTGAACATATGTCTGAGTGCTATATCAAGAAGCAGTATCTGTCAAATGGTATACTGAAAGTGCAAATCTTGGTGCTCCCTTTTCCTAGAGGAGTCTGACAAAACACTGCAAAAGCATCTGATTTGAAGAATTGGCTTCTGCCATTTTACCAACCATTTCATTTCTAGGCAAGAGTGAATGTTCCTTGATTGTTCAGAGCCCCTCTTTTCTGTCTTCAAATACTAATGAGTTGACTCAGTCTATTAACTCTTCTTCTGTTTTGTGGATGCCGTCTGTTCTTATTTTTGGCAGCTCTTTCTCTAGTTTATGGGAGAGTAATATGTATAACGATCTCTCTTTTTAAGGCTTGTGAGATACTACAGATGGCAAGTATAACAGGCTGAGAGAATCCTCCATTCTGTGGACACATGATTATAGGATGCATTTAGCCTATTCATAGCTGGTTCAAGCTTGTTTTCATATTTATTCCGATTCCGACATGTACCGTCTTGATGAGGCCAAGCACCTCACCACAGACTGATTGCTTTTGTTGATATTCTAACACACACATTCTTGTTTTGTTTTAGTATATCTGTGACAATTCACACTTGCTAGGGACAGAATATGCTCCTTATTACAGGATTTCAGTTTCGCCTTTGACTTCTTAATCTTTAAGAAACCGAAAGAGTGGTTCAGAGAAAGTAGAGATTCACATGTGTTGCTGTGTCTGGTTTGTTAGCCATTTGTACAAATTTGCATTAGTTGTTCTTTGAGTTTGTAAGCATTTTCTTCCTTTGTGTTCATGAACAGCTCCTCTCCTTCACTTGGGGGACCTTTTACTCTGCCTTCAACTCAGACACTTTCCTGAGTCTTGTCTGCACCCACCTTTGCAAACTGCTTAGGCTTTATTACAGTTTATAAACCATCCCTCCACAATGCTGGACTCTTCTTATACTTGTACCAGTTGCTACATCACTGACATATTTTTGATGTGTGGCTTTTCCCCTTTGTCCTTTTGCTCTTTGAACTTCTTTCTTACTTAGACTCATAAACTTTAAGGCCAGAAGGGACCATCATGATCATCTAATGTAACTTCCTGCACATCTCAGGCCACAGAACCTCACCCACCAGTTCCTTTAATAGGCCCATAATTTCTGGCTGAAGTCCTCAAAACTTGATTTAAAGACTGCAAGTTACATAGAATCCATCATTTACTTTAGTTCAATCCAGGAAGTGACCCCTGCCCTACACTGCAGAAGAATGTGAACCCCCCCCGGTCTCTGCCAGTCTGATCTGAGGGAAAATTCCTTCCTGACCCCAAATATGGTGATCAGTTAGACACATTAGCCAGACACCTAGTAGTAATTCAGAGCCCTCCTCATTTTTGGCCATTAGAGATATTTGCTAATAGCAGTTGTGGATGGGCCATATGCTGTTGTAGGCAGCCTCATCATACTGTCCCCTCCATAAACTTAACAAGCTCAGTCTCCAAACAAGTTAGGTTTTTTGCCACCACTATTCTGCTTGGAAGGCTGTTTAACTCTGGGTTTTAGTCCTGTTGCCTGTCCCTCTAGAGCCTTTTTATTCTACATTTCTGCTTTTATTCTGCCACTTGGCATATATGAAAATTGCCTTTTCAAGTGTTGGATCTACGCCTCTGAGTAGCCTTTAATGTGTCTTTTTTTGAATTATTACATTCCAAGATTGCTTGACTTTTAATAAAAGGGTTGCTTAATGTTCTATATTCATAACACTGGCTTTTTAATGTTAAAGACTTAAACTCCCGTCTCTTCTCCTCTTCTTCCCCCCCCCCCGCTTTTTTTTTTTTTGGTTTTTATCCAGGAAAATGTCAGAGGTGACATATTTTCCATAAGGTCCCAATGATCCTCCATACTTCATTTTTTTCCCCCTCCACATCCTCCACATGGAATACATTGTATATATCCAGTACTAGAACACCAACCACTATCAAATAGAGCCATTCTTTTGCTCCTCTTTTATTATACTAGTCCCTATGGCTTCCATACACACTTCAAATTGCTATATACATTTTTTGTATCAGAATTTCCCATAACTAATGGGGCTGGTGAGGGAATTACGTGTTGCAGCTGCATGCTGCTACCTCTCAGCAGCCATTTCTTAAGTTTCTCCTTGTAGTCAGTGTCACTTTCATCAAACTTTTGTGGTCTGGTTGCTCTCTTCCTGGATCAGCTAGGAGTCTGTACCTTCCACTTCTAGCATGCGGTATTATTTAAGTGATGACTGAGGCAGATTTTAGGATACTTTTTGTTGTTACCTAATAACTTAACTTAAAACAATACAATGTTGCTGCTGCTGTAATCAAGCCTGGCTGAATTCTGTCTTAGCCTCTGCAACTGTTTCCTAGTGACAGGACCATAAAACAGCAGGATAAACGTAAGTGGGTTGTCAACGATATGGTTGAGGATATGATGCAAAGGCATGAGGAATACGTGGCGTATCAGAAGGCAAAGCAGGAGTGGAGCATGCTGCAGGCATAGAGGTATGGAAAGATTTCTGGAGAAAGAATGGAGGCATAGGGAACCCAGCCATGCTAGCACTAATGGCCACAGACTCCTCACATTACCATATCTTGCAGCCAGTGCAGGATTTAGAAAACTGGGGCTGGCTTGGCAATGGACTATTTCACGAACTGGAAGCACAGGTGTTCTCTGTGTAGTCATATGCAAAGCAAGCAACATGGTTTTTGGAGTGGGGAGAGCGAACAGGAGGAGGAACTTGGCCAGAGAATAACACATCCTTTAATACTGGCTTTTGAACCTTTAGTATTCAGTGGTGGTTAATGTTTTGTATACAAATGCCATGCACTTGCATTGCACAACATGTGGAATATTTATTGCATGTCATAAAATAACATGTAATAGTTATTTTATAGAGGGGTAGCTGGCTTTTTCCTTGAGTTGGTTTGTTTGTTTTAAGTTGGTTATTTTTGGAAAATGTGGCTTTGTGGGTGCTTTCAAAGGAAGGAAGATCCAGGAAGTTTTGTACTAAGCTTTTAATAAAGTTGCAAAATGTCACAATCACATAGGCACTTAACTTCACACCAAGCCTATATAACCTAAAATCACACTAAAGGTTAAATCACCTCTACACTATATCAAATAGACAGTTTGCATCTCTATAATAAAAGCAGATAATGAAGTGATGAAAACAGGCAGCTTCCTTCCCCCACTGCAACCAATTCCAGGGTTCATTGGTGACTCTACCTTATGGTTGCCTGTACTAGGCCTGCAAACCAGAAGTGTCGAGAGCCCATGCAAAAACACTTGCCTTTAACCTTGCAGATGTTGTGCTGGGCGCACCAGACCACAGACATATGGACAGCATTGGCTGCATTGGCATACAAATGGTTTTGGAGGCAGCACCCTCTTGCCATCAGCCTGTCAAATGCACACTCTACCCCATCCTGCAGCTGCTAAGCTTGTAATTGAATCTTCTTTTGCCAGGGCCCCTAATGTCAGGGTATGATTTCATGAACCATGGCTAGAGTGGGTATGCATGGTCCTCCAAAACGACAGTGGGTACAAAGATCCCATTGATTATAGTGTAGTTAAGAGGTTTCAGAGTGGTAGCCATTGTTAGTCTGTATCAGCAAAAACAACGAGGAGTCCTTGTGGCACTTTAGAGACTAACAAATTTATTTGTGCATAAGCTTTTGTGGTCTGTATGTTCCACTCCATGCATCTGATGAAGTGGGTTTTAGCCACGAAAGCTTATGCCCAAATAAATTTGTTAGCCTCTAAAGTGCCACAAGGACTCCTCGTTGTTTTTAGTGTAATTAAGAGGGAATAAGGTCCCTGCTTCTCTCAGCAGTTCAATGCCAGATCTCTTTAGCACACTGTATTCATGCAGTATTCATTGTTAGTCTCTAAGGTGCCACAAGTACTCCTGTTATTTTTGCGGATACAGACTAACACGGCTGCTACTCTGAAACCTGTATTCATGCAACTTTCCCATACTTCACACATTAGTGTTTCTGAACTTGCCTCTCCAGGCCCTACAGAATGATGGAATAGTATCCTTTGCAACTGACACATTTGCTTGTTCCTGCTGACTGTCAAACTGTTGGGTATGGGTTTTGGAACTCCATTCTCTGAAAGCTAGCTATCTTAGGAACATTTCTCATGCTCACCACCAGAGGATAAACCAGTGGTGATCCCCTCACAAACCTCCGTTACCACAACACCAACAGTTTACTTGCCAACACCAAACTGGTTTGCAGCACCTGTAATAGTCTGGTGTTGCCAGCTTCCAGAGGGCAATAGCAACCTGCTTTTATACCTGTATGGACTCCCTCAATTAAGAGTTCTGATAACGGAGGGTCAGGGCAAGCTTTTCACACAGCTCCATAAAGGTCTGTTTCCTTATGTGGAAATTCTGGAGCTACTGCTGGTCATTCCATGTCTGCATGACGATGTGATCCCACCACACTATGCTTTGTGGTATATATCCCACTGGTATATAAATACCCACTCTTTTTGTGGGGTTTCTTTTACAGCTGTAATATTGATTAAATGTAGGTTCTAATTGCTTGTATAGGAAGTTTTCTTTAGGTCTTAATGAGCTGTAACTAAGCTGAAATTTTCCATGTTGAGCATCTGCCTTAGGCTGGGCTCTTTTGGAGAACTGCAGCAAAAATGGTTAATTTGTTTTTGAGAACCAGGTTAGAGGAAAATACATTTATGTCCATGTTTTTTATATATAGCTGCTTCCCACAGCTCCCATTGGCCAGGAACGGCAAACCACGGCTACTGGGAGCTGCGGGTGGCCATGCCTGCAGATGGTCATTATAAACAAACTGTCTCGCAGCCCGCCAGTGGATTACTCTGACGGGCTGCGTGCGGATCGCGGACTGCAGGTTGCCCACCACTGAATTGGAGGGTGGTTGTTGGAAGGACTGAATTAGGTCTGTGGAAAAAAAAAATAGTATGTGATCATGTAATTGAAGACTGCATCATAATGTGTGCGCACAAGAAGGCTAAATCAGGGTTGTGCAAGCATTTTCTAACTTTTGAGTGCTTGACTTTGTAACTAGAGCTGTGCAAATTTTTTTGGTTTAATAGTTTATTTGTGTTTGTTCAACACAAAACTGTTTGCACATGTGATACCAATTCAGCCAAACATTTTTGGTTTTTTTTGGGGGGGACGGACTTGGGTGCCATTCCCAAAATGACATCCACTACCTTATAAGTTTTAGCCCAGTGTTAAGGAACTCATCAGGGATGTGGAAGGCCTGGGTTCAGTTCCCTCCTCTGCCTGATGTGGAGCTGGGATTTGAGCTTATGTCTCCCACATTGCAGGAGAGTGTCCTAGCCACCAGGCTATGGACTATTCTGGGGTCAGTCTTTCTCAGTCTCTCCCATTGAAGCTGCTGCAGTTTGTATAAAATACTTAAATAATCATGGGGCAGGAGTGTGTGTGTGTGTGTGTGTGTGTGTGATTTAGGGTTACCATATTTGAACTTTCAAAAAAGAGGACACTCCATGGGATGGGGGGGTGTAGCCCCACCCCCTATCCACTCCCTCCCACTTCCCGCCCCCTGACTGCCCCCCACAGAATCCCCAACCCATCCAACCCCCCCCCTCCTTGTCCCCTGATTGCCCCTTCTGGGACCCCGGCCCCTAACCGTCCCCCGGGACCCCACCCCCATCTAAGCCTCCCTTCTTCTTGTCCCTGACTGCCACCTCCTGAGATCCCCCCCCACTCTAACTGCCCCCTCCCAGGACCCCTTCCCCTACCTGTCCCGACCCCTCTCAACCCCCCCACCCCCTGACAGGCCCCTCCCAGAACCCCCGACCCATCCAACCCTCCCTGTCCCCTGACTGCCCCCTGGGGCCCCCAGCCCCCTTATGGTGCCGGGGGTGCTGAGGCTGTGGGGGAGGGGAGAGCAGGGGAGGGGCTCTGGCTGCTGGAGGCCCCGATGCGAGCGGCGCAATCCGGCCCGGCCGCTCTGTCAACCGCGCCGTGCTCTGCATTGGGAGGGAAATCCCGGACCTTTTTAGATTTTTACAAAGTCCTCCCGGATGGCTATTTAAAACCCCCAAATCAGGACATGTCCGGGATAATCCAGACCTATGGTAACCCTAGTCTGATTGACTGACTATATAGTCTTGTGGTTAGGGTACCCACCTAGTAGTGGGGAGATCTAAGGTCATGTCTCTGCTTGACTAACTCTTAAATAGGAGAAACTCAGAGAGCTACACACCATTGTATCCCATAGGCCTGTGGGTAGGGTGCTCTCCTGCAATGTGGGTAGACCCAAGTCAAAGTCCTACTCCACCTCAGGCAAGGGGGAATGGAACCTAGGTCTCCCTGGTGAGTACCTTAACCACTAAGCTAAAAGTTATAAGGAGGGCAGTGCCTCCACCCCCTTGTTCTCAATGGTGAGGAGTGTTGTCTTTTTCACCTTCTATTTTTTAATGGACAGTATTTTATAACCGTCTGTACCTGATGCTTGTTTTTCATTACAAGTGCTCCTGCCTCTCTCTTTGTAAGATCTTAATTTCTTTGTCTCCTCTCATTTAATAGCCATGTTTTTTATTTGAACTACAGGTTTTTACCTTTAAAGACAAATATGCAAATGACTTATTGTAAAATATTATTTTTATTAGCAAGCTGAAAAAGCTAAGTGAAGACAGCTTAACTAAGCAGCCTGAAGAAGTCTTTGATGTTTTAGAGAAGCTTGGTGAAGGGTGAGTAAAACTGTTTGTTTGTGTGTGGGGGGGGGAATACATGGGGAAAATATTTAAAATTAATATGATATTAAAAGTGACACAGTGTCAATGAGCATGGACTAAATTGGGCCTTTTTTTTTAGTATTTAAACAGCAAATGCCTGTGTGGTTTTTTTTGAAAACCTACCCATGCATTTTTGTCATGCCTTTCTAAAGGCTAGAGTTTCAGACTGCAAACCTTCATGCCTTTCATTTACTGATGCAGAAAAATAAGTTTATTTTTGTGGTTGTAGTGAAGTCAGGAACATTTTCTTTGCCACAAGCCACACTTAATTGCAAATTGGAAAGTAGATGAGAATGGTGATATAAAGATATATTCCGAGTAGGGTACATGTTACCTTCCCTGTTATCATTTTATTGGTCATATAGACTGGTGGAACAAAGAATGTGATTATTACACAGCAAAGTATCTTATTATTGAAGGATTGGTATATACTGTAAGGTTGTTTCGCAGCTTGGCTAGCTGCAAAGATAGTAGATTATTATTTTTAGAGAGGGAAAGAGGTTGAAATAGAGAAGGTCTCTGTGGTATAAGAGCTCCATTTTTACTGTGATCTGCCCAGGGAAATTGGTAGCTCTGCAGGTGCTTTATGCAGTTGGGAAGGGTACAAGCCTACTCACCACCACCAGAATGTAGGAGCTCTGCAGGATTTGTCAATTGAACAGGGGCAGCTTCTCTGGCAGCTGACGAAGCCTGTGGTAAGCCTAAATTCTGTAGAATTCTATTGAATCTTCTGGCATTATGAATATAGAGAAGTCACATTCCTAGGCCCAAGGCTGATGATGAGGAACTGAAATGGACAAAACATGAATCTTGTCAATTTCTATTCCCCTGCTGGCTCAGAATTATGGAGCATGTAAGAGGAACAGAGCCTTCCAAACAAGCGCAGTATGCTCAATTGCTCATGTGTTTGAGTAGCTCACACTAGAGGCTAGAGTTTCAAACTGCAAACCTTCATTTTGGGCACCTGATAACTGACTTGTTATGATAATAGGGAGAATATTGTAAAATAGAAAAATGTAACTGTAAACATGTAATTGTAATCTTATTCCTTTTAAATAAAATGTATGTATATCCAGTAATTTGGATTATATTCATGATGAATCTAAGAGCTATTTACAAAACTAAGATTTTTCAATTTCTAAAGTTTTAGAGGAGTTGATAGAGGAATTTAAATTATGAAGGGAATTGCAAAAAAAATGATCGGTCTCTCCAATTTCTTGATCCCATGTTAAGAAAACACAAAAGGGTAATAGCACTTTTTTCTTTGTAATTATATTTTAGAAAGCATATACCAAATCTCTGTAAATGTACAGCCACAGAAAATCTGAGTCAAATACTGTAGCTAGATTTTTAAGAAGAATGGGATAAAATTATGATTGGTATGCAAATGATGATGAGGATAAATCTCATGGTCAGGATGTAAACTGATTGCCTGAAGGGGTCAGGAGGGATTTATCCTTTCCCTCCTTGTTTTTTTTTCTAATTTACAGCATTTCCTAACTGGCTAAGTGTGTTATGATGGTGATTTACCTTTCACTTAACATTATATTAGTTCATAAGCAACTGCTGGAGGTAAGGTACCAGATATTCTTGATCAATATTCTGACATAATATGCCAAATCCTATGAATTGGCGAAGGTAAACATTATCTGAGGATTTCCTTTTCAGAGGCACAGTCATGATGAAATTGAAATCCCTTGCAATTTTACAAGCATCTGATGTAGATAATATAAAAAAAGAAGTATTCTAAATGAATACAGTGATTGGAATGATCTTTGGAATAGTGCTGATTGGGAGGAAGAAAGAAATATTTTGTAGAAAAAATTAATTTATAATTCTTTGTAATTTTTAGATCTTATGGTAGTGTGTTTAAAGCAATACACAAGGAATCTGGACAAGTAGTGGCAATTAAACAAGTCCCTGTCGAGTCAGATCTTCAGGAAATAATTAAAGAAATTTCTATAATGCAGCAATGTGACAGGTATGAGCAATATTTGTTTATTTAATTCTTTGCCTCCTTTTTAAGCATCTATTTGAAAATGTACTTGTAATGTGACGAGCACAAATGAAGTCTAGTAAAAGTCTATTTACACTTGGTATTAAGTTCAAATTTTAACGACCATTGCATATGTACTCATTGAGGGTCAAATTTTCCCCTAAGTTTGTAGCGAAATGTGCTTAATATAAACAACTGAAAGAGAAATATATACTTCTAAATTAATATTAAAATTCACTTAATAAATGTTATCCTGAGAAGAATAAGGTATTTTGTTTAGATATGCACTTGTTTACAAGCACTGTCAAACAAAAATCACTTGACATGATTATAATTAAAGTAAGGTTTAAAAAAAAAAAAAAAATTGAAGTGCTGTTAAAATTTCCTGTAATCAGAAAAATCCACGTGAGTTTTGAATCCTCCATTTCAAAGCATTGGCAAGGATTGTTATAGACCAAGACTAATCACTGTTAATTTTAAAAAATAGAGGGGGGAAAATGTGCTTGGAAAATAGTCTCTATTATACAACTGGCACTTTTGCAACAATGATTACTTTGGGGGAGCTGCTGTTATCCTAGTCTTTCTTTGGACAACTCACTCTCTGATTGTGGTGGCAGCTTTCTCTGACTAGGGCTGCAGGAACAGGGGCCTTCACTTGTAACACTAACTTTCATTTCTTCCTTATAAGTGCTACTTTCACTTAAATTGTTTTGTTCTCTGTGTGTGAGGGGTGTTTTTTTTAAAAGGATTATGGTCCTGATCCTGCAATGGGATCCATGATGGTGAACCCTTATGCATGTGAGGTGTCTTCTTTAAGTTGGTGGTGTAAGATTCTGTCTGTTTGCGGGATCAAGGCCTAATTCTGCAAAGGTAGGGCTAAAATCTCTCTAGCTGTCGAACTTTCTTTAAACACAAACTTTGTCAGTAACCATTTGGGCCAGTCTGCTTTCACAAGTCTTACTTACGGCTGTCTTCTCAAGTCAGAGTAGTTTGTACACCCTTGTCTACTGCTGCAGTGTTGAGGCTAGCTTACCACAGAGGGACAAAAAAAAGTCTCCTTCCTCATTTGAGATTCTGCAGCTACTGCTACTCACAGAGTTCTTTCAGACCTGGGATATGTCTACACTTAAAATGCTACAGCGCCGCAGCAGCACTGCATCAGCTGCACCGCTGTAGTGCTTCAGAGTAGACACTACCAATGCCTACTGGAGGAGTTTTCCCATCAGCGTAGGTAATCAGCCTTCCTGAGAGGCGGTAGATAGATTGGCGGAAGAATTCTTCTGTTGACCTAGCACTGCCTACACTGTGGATTAGGTCGGTATAGCTTTCTCTCTCAAGGGTGTGGATTTTTCACACCCCTGAGAGATGTAGCTATACTGATGTAAGTTCTGGCCAAATGCTCCATCTGCTGAACATTGTGCTCAAGTACCTCGTGGAGTTAGATCAGGGGTGGGCAAAGTTTTTGGCCCGGGGGTCCCATCTGGGTGGGGAAATTGCATGAAGGGCCATGAATGTAGGGCTGGGGCAGGCAGGGGGTTGGGGTGTGGGAGGGGATGAGGTGTGCAGGAAGGGGCTCAGGGCGAGGGGTTGAGGGCAGAGGAGGGGTGTGGGATGTACGAGGGGGCTCAGGAGGAGTGCTGGGTGCAGGCAGGGTGCGATGGGGGGGCAGGAGATTGGGGTGCGGGGTGCCGGAGGGGCTTGGGGTGAGGGCTCTGGCCTGATGCCACTTACCTGGAGTGGCTTCGGGGTGGCAGCGGCGTGCACCGGGGCCAGGGCAGACTCCCTGCCTGCCTGCCCTGGCCCCGCGCTGCTCCTGGAAGCAGCCGGCACCATGTCCCTGCGGCCCCTGGGGAAGGGGGGACAGAGGGCTCCGTGCGCTGCCCTCGCCTGTGGGTACCTCCCCCGAAGCTCCCATTGGCTGCAGTCATTCAACTAGTCATTGAACTGAATTTCAGAAATGAAGAAAATAGTTTCTCTGCACATGCAGAAGAAGCTACTGCTGTCAAAAGGTGCTTACCCAGTGACTTCTATTAGTTCAATGGCTTAACTTACTTTAAAAGTTTGGCAGCAAGCACGTACTGCTTAGTATTAAAATTTTAAATTTAGTTTAAATGATTTTAATAGATTTATAGTAAATTTAGGCCTTGACATATCTTGTCATAGCTTGAAATTTAATTTTAAATAGGTGTATTTTTAAAAAGGAAAAAATATTGAATTTAAATAAAAAATCTGATTTATTTTTATTTGTTTTTTAAAAATCATCTATTTCTATACACCCTGAGAGCAGGTATGAATGCAGGATAAACCTTTAAACTGAAACAGTGTAGTTAGTGTGGAAACACTGCACAGATTGTATTTAAAACTGTTCCATTTCTCTAATATGGACAAACTTTGAATGAGGCCTCCAGACTTAAGCAACCCCTGAAAAAGTGCTGCCAGGCCTGCCTATAATATCACAGAAATGCTGCTTGAAATATTAAAATATGTGTAAATTGTAAATAGAGGTAATATTACTCCTTTTATTATACCTTATTAATATTTTATTCAAGGTCTTCAGAATTTGTGCTATGGAAATAGTACTAAACTTTTACCTTATAGAGAAGCATAATGGTAAGAGGCAAGATTGCTAGCTCAGTTGGTAGAGCATGAGACTCTTAATCTCAGGATCGTGGGTTCATGCCCCACGTTGGGTGCTTGATCTTGGGGGGGAGGGATAGCTCAGTGGTTTGATCATTGGCTTGCTAAACCCAGGGTTGTGAGTTCAGTCCTTGAGGGGGCCATTTAGAGGGATCTGGGGCAAAATCAGAACTTAGTCCTGCTAGTGAAGGCAGGGGGCTGGACTCAATGACCTTTTAGGGTCCCTTCCAGTTCTATGAGATCGGTATATCTCCATATATTATTAAAGATTCAAATGCCAATGTGTATAAGGCTGAAATGGATTTTCATAATATACATTGCCAATAGTTTGGTTTATGGCCAGGCTGGAATTGGATACTCATTTAGGATGGCCAGTAGTGTTCTTAATGCATGCCAGTAAGCACTGGTGTACAATACCTGCAGTCAAGTAACAGAGGGGTAGCCGGGTTAGTCTGAATCTGTAAAAAGCAACAGAGGGACCTGTGGCACCTTTAAGACTAACAGAAGTATTGGAGCATAAGCTTTCGTGGGTGAATGCCCACTTCATCAGACGCAAGTAATGGAAATTTCCAGACACCCTTCCACCAACAACCCGCCAACCTTAAGCATATTCTCACCAGCAACCACGCACCGCACCATAACAACTCTAACTCAGGAACCAACCCATGCAACAAACCTCGATGCCAACTCTGCCCACATATCTACACCAGCAACACCATCACAGGACCTAACCAGATCAGCTACAACATCACCGGCTCATTCACCTGCACGTCCACCAATGTTATATATGCCATCATGTGCCAGCAGTGCCCCTCTGCTATGTACATTGGCCAAACTGGACAGTCACTACGCAAGAGGATAAATGGACACAAGTCAGATATCAGGAATGGCAATATACAAAAACCTGTAGGAGAACACTTCAACCTCCCTGGCCACACAATAGCAGATGTAAAGGTAGCCATCTTACAGCAAAAAAACTTCAGGGCCAGACTCCAAAAAGAAACTGCTGAGCTCCAGTTCATTTGCAAATTTGACACCATCAGATCAGGATTAAACAAAGACTGTGAATGGCCATCCAACTACAGAAGCAGTTTCTCCTCCCTTGGTGTTCACACCTCAACTGCTAGCAGAGCACCTCACCCTCCCTGATTGAACTAACCTCGTTATCTCCATACTGATTTATACCTGCCTCTGGAAATTTCCATTACTTGTGTCTGATGAAGTGGGCATTCACCCACGAAAGCTTATGCTCCAATACCTGCAGTATCTCAGATATTCCATCACAGCTGTTGCTTTTGTACTGGATTTGAGTTAGCAGTAGAACATATTAACAGAGAAAGCTACAGAAACTCTGTGATCTAGGCAAGGAGAAGAGGGTCTTAAATTTGCTTAAATAAAACAAAAAGAAAACTCTATGTGGGACTCAGGCTACAGTGACAGGAGGCCAGTGTCAGAAGACTGAATAAGTATCTTACTGCCAAACTACAAGAAGTGGCTGGTGCCAGTCTGAAAACAGTCCTCCAGTTAGTATATGATGGTTTTGCCTCTTCTCTTTAAGAAGTTCCTGAAAACCGCTTGTGACGGGTTGGGTCACAGAAACCCCCTTGGGACTGCCACCTGATGTGCTGGGACTACCTCTGAGCCCATTTTCCCTGCCAGCTTGGGACTTCAGTACCTTGCCTTGTTTGAGCCAGACACGCTTGCCTGCTGCAAACACAGATCCAAGTCTGAACCACGTCCCCCACAAGCTGCAGGCGTAACTGAAAACCGCTTAAGAAGTGCTCCTGTCTCCAACACTCAGATACCCAGCTCCCAATGGGGTACAAACCCCAAATAAACCTGTTTAACTCATAAATTGTTCGCCTTCTGTAACACTGATAGAGAGCTATGCACAACTGTTTGCCCCTCCCCCCCGCAGGTATTAATACATACTCTGGGTTTATTAATAAGTACAAAGTGATTTTATTAAATACAAAAAGTAGGATTTAAGTGGTTCCAAGTAATAACAGACAGAACAAAGTAAATTACTAAACAAAATAAAATAAAACATGCAAGTCTAAGCCTAATACAGTAGGAAACAATGCAGGTAAATCTCACCCTCAGAGATGTTCCAATAAGCGTCTTTGACAGACTAGCCTCCTTCTAGTCTGGGCTCAAACCTTTCCCCGGTATAGTCCTTGTTCCAGCTCAGGTGGTAGCTAGGGGATTTTTCATGACTGCCACTTCTTTTATTCTGTTCCACCCCCTTATATATCTTTTTTGCACAAGGTGGGAATCCTTTGTCCCTCTCTGGGTTCCCATCCCTCCTTCTAAATGGAAAAGCACCAGGTTGAAGATGGATTCCAGTTCAGGTGACATGATCACATGTCACTGTAAGACTTCATTACCCACTTGCCAGCACACAGGTATACAGGAAGACTTGCAAGTAAACAGACCCATTACAACCAAGTATCCTGGTTAATGGGAGCCATCAAGGTTCCAAGCCACCATTAATGGCCCACACTTTGCATAATTACAATAGGACCGCAGAGTTATATTTCATATTCCTAGATCATAACCTTTGCAAAGATATATTACATGGCATATCTAGCATAAAACATATTTCAGTTATGTCATATTTACACTCATAAGCATATTTCTATAAAGCATTATGGGGTGCAACGTCACACCCCTAATTCATTAAGCATTCCAGTTACAGGGACTGCTTCCCTTTCTAATTGGAGGCACTTGTTTATATTCTACCGGAGTCCCTTGTGCCTTTGGCCCCTGAGCTCAGGGGAGGATTTATGTCCTTTTTTTGATATGTTGATGAATGGAAATACAACATGCACAATTTATGGCACTCTATAAATAACAGTCTTCCGTTAAAACTTAATATGGAAAATGCACTTAGAGTTCCATAAATATTTCTATAGCAAAACGTTAGACTGAACAATATTCAGGTAGCTATTCATGTTTGTTTTTGAAATAGACTCCTGCAGGTTGTGTGGAAAAAAAGGGGAAATTTAGAATGATTGCTACGCTGTCCACTTAACACTGGAAAGAGAGAAAAAGAAGAAGGCTCCTGAAGATAGTGAAAAGGGGAATAGACTTTTCCCAAGGAAAAGGGGAGTGAAGAAGGTGCTTCCCCTTCATCAGAAAGCAACTGGTGATTGGGGAGGTCTTTGTATTTATTTGAGGGGTGTGGGAGTATTGTAGGTCATTCTACATGTGCCTCTGTCATTTTGGTTAAACAACCAAACTTCTGGAAGTCTAACCAGGCCTTTTTGAGGCCTTGATTAAGGTAATCCCACCATGACCTAAAATTCACTCAAATGCACCACGCAATCTTTGGCTGTCCTAGTGACACCCCAATTCTCATCTTATTAGAACTGACCCTGGATATTTTTTCATTGTTGATTATTAATATATGAATCTCAACTGTTTTGTGTTTATATTTAGTCCCTATGTTGTCAAGTACTATGGCAGCTACTTTAAGAACACAGATCTATGGATTGTTATGGAGTATTGTGGAGCTGGCTCTGTCTCGGACATAATTAGATTACGGAATAAAACAGTAAGTTCTCTTTTCTATGTGTATTTTTTTGTATTGTTGTTTTATTATAACTTTTAGTCTTAAGTAATCTAAGAGAAAAGATTCGCCTAGAGGCTTTGTCTAACTCTAGGGGAATTTTTGAAGAGGGCTCAATCTTAAAGGCATGTCTACACTGCGCGCGCGCAAAAAAAAATGTTCTTAACTTGGGTTAGCAAACCAGAGTTAGCTAACTTGAGTTAAAATAGCAGTGAAGACATGGCAAGTTGGCTTTTAACTCATATTAGCAGCTCGAGTATGGGAGCCCAGGATTGAACTGCTAACCCAAGGTAAAAGCTGAGTTACTGGGTATGCCTACGCTGCAAAAACAAACAAGCAAAACACCACGTGGCAGTGAGTTTCAGAGCCTACGTCAACTGACTTGGGCTTGTGGGGCTAAAAATAGCACTGCAGACATTCCTGCTTAGGCTAGATCTTGGGGTCTGAGATCTGCCCCATTCACATGGTTTCATAGCTCAAGCTCTAGCCTGAGCGAGAACGTCTACACTGCTATTTTTAGCCCCGTAGTGTGAATCCTGTGAGCCTGAGTCAGTTGACGCGAGCTTTGAGACTTGCTGCCACAGTTTTTTGTTTGTTTGTTTTTTGCAGTGTAGACATAGCCACTGTGTCTTCACTGCTATTTTAACCCTGAATTAACTAACTCATGTTTGCTAAACTGGGTTGAGAACACTCTTTGCAGTGTAGACATGCCCTTAATATTGGGCACTCTTTATTTCTTTGAGGCTAATGGGAATTGAAAGTTGTGATTAGAATCTATTAATCTATGAAACCTCTCAGGATGGGAGCCCTCAAATATGGTATTTATTTCAGCTACACAAATATTGCCTCTTCATCTGCAAGATAGTATTCTAGATCACAAAATTCAGTTTATTTTCACTTGATAATTTTACTCATCTTAAAAGGACACTCATGGCATAGTTTGTAGCTCTAAAATGTACAAATTTTTTCTCACTGATAGAAAGAACAAAAATTCCTCTTTACTCCTTCACCTCTCACATGCCATCCTGTAGGTACCTTGTTTAGGAGGTCGAGCTGTTGATTGGGCTCTGTTTTTTTCTCCCCCCTTCTTTCCCCAAAATTGATATTCCAGCATTTATTTTGACATCTTCCTGCACCATATATAACAAAAACATACATGGGGAGGAGAGGAATTATGGTGTTTTTGACCAATCAAGTACTCACTAGGTGCAGGCTAGCATTATCACCCAACCCTCTCCCCCCCCCCCCCTCAATATTTGTATTTTTCTTTTTCCTTTTATGGAAGCCACTAGGAGTTGTCTCTTTAGAATGACAAATGTCATATTACCTAGATGCCATGTTTAGCTTAAAACTATTTTTTGTTATAAAATACTGTATGCAACACTTTATTAAAAGTGAAATCCCTTTGATGTTGAGTTTTTGCGAATACTCCTAGATCTCAACAATGGCCTATTTATGGTAGCAAAGGTTTTTCCCTGAAAAGCATCTGTACTCGGTGTTTTTTCTGAGTTACTGTTGAATAAATGTTGCCCAGACCTCCTGGCCTTTACGACTTGTCCATTTTGTAAAGGGAGAAAAGTACTTGGAACTGTTGTTTGAGTGTGTGTGGTGGTGTGTGAAGTTTTTTTTTTTTTAAGGGGTCTATTCTATTACATCATTGTAATTTGAAAGATGAATAAGTTGCTTTCTATTTCATGACTAGTAAATGGAACAGAAGGAGTTGCTCTAATTTGCTTCAATAGCCTAATTTTAAAATTGCCCTTAAAAGTATAATCTTCTTCCCCTCCCCCTATGCCCTTACCAGTAAATCATTTCAGGCTGTTTGAAAGAGATTTAAGTAGTTTTAGTAAACCTACATGTAGTTATGATGTATTTAGTTAATCACATTTCCACTAAAATCAGTTTTAACTGTTTATGTTGTATAACCCTAAATGAAAAAGCTATTTACAATAGTACCGAAGGCAAGTTGTGTGTCCCATTAGTGGTTGCCATGATTTATAAGAATGAAACTACCTTATTTTTCTGTGTAATGATGGAGGAACAACAAGACAACTTATACTGTTGATTCTCTGGAACAGTAACTTGATTGCTGTATGACTTGATGGAAAACTTCTGACTACATATTACTGGAATAAGGCTGGCTAAATACTTCAGTGCTTTGTGGCTCACCTAAAATAAAGTTTGTTTGTGGAAACAATAAGTTGGAAACTTATTTTACTGTTTTTATATTTTCCACAAGAAATAAACCACTTCATTTAAAGAAGGGAGACAAGAGTTAATTCTTAGTTTGACAGATTGTGTATTAACTGCCCACTGCCATTCATAGTTATTTGCAGTACTGTTGTAGCTGTGTTGGTCCCAGGATATTAGAGAGGCAGGGTTGGTGAGGTAATATCTTTTATTGGATGAACTTTTGTTGGTAAAGGAGACAAGTTTATCAGCGTACACAGAACTTTTCTTCAGGTCTGGGAAAGGCACTCAGGCTCTCGCAGCTAAATAAAAGGTGGAATGTATTGTTTAGCATAGGTAGTTAACACATATTGTAAAAGACACTGTAAAGTCAAAAGCTTGTCTCTTTCACCAACAGAAGTTGATCCAATAAAAGATATTACCTCACCTATTTTCTCATTCGTAGTTATGTATTTTAGAATTTTCCTAGATCATCACCATAGTGTAAACAAATACAATGGTTGCTTCAGGAAAAACATTCTTAATTTAGTGGTTATAGGTGGAAAATAGATAAAATAGATTAAGGTTTAACAGTCTCTGTAGCTGATTATCCTGTTCTCCCAAAAAACAACCAACCAACCTGTGAACAAGATAATGGAGGATGATGCTGTGATTTTTTTTTTTAATTCTTATTTAAAAATAGGTGAGGAAAGAGATGGAATTTTTTAAATATTTATTAAAAAAAAAAAAATCTCAAGGCACTCATTCTTTGCCCTCGGTGCCTGTTTGTAAACTTAAAAATGTACCATATTATATACATTTATCTCCACCAAATCCTTTCAACCCTCAGCCCACCCCTTTGTAAAAAGACTGAGCAGAAAGATTTGGGCTTTGCAGCATGTCAAGAAGGTTACAAATCTTGGCTCAGCCCTGTATGACGAGAAGTATGGGAAACAAATTCCAAAATTGAGTACCCTTCAGACCCTTGTTAGCCACTCCCCTTTCATATCAAGGTGGTTCCAGCTCAAAAGAGAGGCAGCCTCTCAGGTAATGAAGTCCCAAAACATTTATTGCTTTATAGGGTAAGCCAACTCCTGGAATCCCTCCCAGAAGTTTATTGGAAGCTAGTATATATCCAGGAGCAGTGGTGTAATGTGCTCTCAATATGCAACTTCATTTAAGAGGGCCATGATAGTCTCCACTAGCTTCACATTTTGAATGGTCCCAAGGTGTGACCCTATGTATTATTCTGAGATGACAAAGGTATGGCTAGCTTTATCAAGGCTCACATCAGAGGGAAAAGGGCACTCTTTTCCATAGGCGCTGATGAAGGGGAAAGTGCACATGATCACAACCATCATTTGGTGTTCCAAGATGTAATAAAGCAATCAGGTTGCACACCTCTGTTACTCTCCCTCCGTTACAGGTGCCATTGTAAGTTTTAACTGTTTTCACCAGGCCAACAACATTATAACTTTCCTGTCTGGATTAATTTGTAACCAGCTAGTTCTCATCCAAACCCATAGTTAATGTAGCCACTGGGTAACTTATTCCATTGTTTTATCAGATCAGACATGATGGAGATGAGAGTTGTCATGCTGAATACACTGCAGCCTATGGGCTTGTCTACACTATCATGCAAGGTCAATCTAAGATATGCCACTTCAGCTACGTGAATAGTGTAGCTGAAGTTGACATACTTAAATCTACTTACCGCAGTGTCTTCACTGTGGTAAGTCGACAGCTAATGCTCTTCCGTCGACTCCGCTTGCGCTTCTCGTTCTGGTGGAGTATCGGAGTCGACGGGAGAGCGCTCAGTGGTTGATTTATGGCATCTATACTAGACGCCATAAATCGACCCCTGCTGGATCGATCGCTGCCCATTGATCCGGTGGGTAGTGTCGACAAGCCCTAAGTCTCCTCACTAACCGTATCAGCATCCTCAAACAGAAATAATGGTGGTACTACTAAACCCCTGTGGTATCCTGCAGGAAAGAATCCTTTGGGCAAAGGAATCCGCACCCAATGGCTTGTTTTTTTCAGAAAGCTAAGAGTGACTCCTTCCACCAACTGCTATAGTTCACAAGCAAAGGAACAATATCAAAGATGCTGACCAATCTAAAATCAGCACAGATTCTCTCTTTTTCCATTACTTGGAGATCATCCACTAGTATAACTGGTGCAATCTCATATCCAGTCCTGTAAACCTATAAACTGGGGTCAAGGAAACCAGAGGACTGCAAAAATCAAAACAAACAAAAAGCCCCACCCACATTAATTTTTCCACCACAACCTTTTCATGAACTTCCCCAAAATGAAGACTATATAGATTGTTAGCATCAAAATTGGCTTCTTGAGCACTGGCTTCACAGTAGCTGTAAGAGCTACTTGCACTCTGCCCTTCCATAGGGAAATGTTGACAGCCTTAATCAAGGAGGAACCAACCATTTTCCCTACTGACCTTCACCAGCCTGGAAGGTCATGGGTCCAGCTTACAGGTTGTAGCACAAAGCTACTTCAGTACCTCTTTAACTTCAGTGAGCAATACTGGCTGAAATTCAGAAGACTAATTCATTGCTCCCTCAAGACAGTGTTCCATTTCTACAGAAGTAAGCAGTTTATTCTAAATTCAAGCAATTTTTATTTGCCAAGTAATATGGAAAATTTTGAGGGGAAGAACTCAACTCTGTAACTGTGATGAGACAGCTAGGCTTGACCAAGCTATTGGCCACTAAGGATGGTATTTTTCTGTATTGGAATTCCTTTGGTAGGGAAAAAAAACCTATATAACTGGTTGCAGTCTGCATGAGATTTCTGTCACTGGTGTTGTGGCTGTCTCTTCTCTCACTTGATTTGTCTTTTCTGGGAACCATGGTGAGGATGGAGCTTATGCAGAGGGCATTTAGGGGCCACTGTTTCAATAGTGGATGACCGAATACTACTATAAAGCTTACCAAAACCATGAATAGGTTGTTTTTCTGAAAGATCACTGTTATCTGTCGTGGCTGCCTGGAAACTCAATGTGTGATGTGTCCTGGATGGAAGCTGGAGACATGTAGGTAAGTATAGCGGTCAGTAGGTTTCCGGTATAAGGTGGTGTTTATGTGACCATCACTTATTTGCACTGTACCACTGACCTACTGACGGCTGTACTTACCTATGGAAACCTACTGACCGCTATATTTACCTACATGCCTTCAGCTTCCATCCAGGACATCCACCCTGATTGAATGGGCCCTGTCAACACTGTGAGGTAACTCCCTTCTCCTCATGTGTCAGTATAATAATGCCTGCATCTGTAATTTTCACTCCATGCATCTGAAGAAGTGGGTTTTTTACCCACTAAAGTTTATGCCCAAATAAATCCCTTAGTCTTTAAGGTGCCACCGGACTCCTTGTTGTTTTTGTGGATACAGACTAACACGGCTACCCCCTGATACTTAAGATCCAGAGTGTGTCCAGCCTTATGAATGGAGCCTGTGACTGCCTGGGACAGTCCAGTAATTGTAATGGGGGCTGTGAAATTCTTAGCCAATCCACAGGTAACATCCCCTACATTGAAATCCTCAGGAACTGACAATTTGGCTATTCCAGATTTGATCCTGTGGGCCAGAATCACTTTAAATGCTGACAAAACCCATAGTAAAAAAAAAACCCTAAGAAAGAATGCAGGTCATTGGGAGCTTTCTTCAAATAAGATATTCAGTATGTGGCCCTCTGTTGGAAGCTGGGAAACCTGTTTCCCCCTGTATGATGGCCTTATTTTCTGACTTTAAAATGTTAATTTTGTAAGAGTGTGAAAACTTTTTATAGTTGCAAGGCTAATGTTGGTAAAATTGCATATGGTGAAGTACCTAGGTACTAATTTGGCCAATGTCTCCGTAGTATCTGAGTGCTTATTGATGTGCTGTTTAAACTAAAATTTTGTTTAATTTATATGTATGATTAATAGCAAAGGCATTCGGTGGCATTTCCCAAACATCAGCGTAGTCCTCAGGCACCCATTCAAAAATATATTTAATATTATGCAATAGAATCACCTTTTTCTTAGTACTAGGTACTTAATTACTACAGAGCTGTCCTTCACTAGTCACATAAGGAGTTACTGTCAACTCCAAATTTGTCCCAAAGTTTAAATTTACTTAAAAACAAGCTTTTAGAAAACAAGACAAAAAGAAATATTTCCAGGTACAGAAAGATTTAGGCATCTGTCTATCTATCGATCTATCTATCTTTTTTTACCCAAATGTAATCAATTTTCAAACAAATATACTTTCCAGTACTTACAATCCAAACAGTACAGAACCGACAATCCAAAACAAAATTGACTTAACTGATTTTCTTCATCCAAGCTCAGAAAAATGCACACAGAGTAAACAATATGTTAACAGTGAAAAGTAAACTAAATCTTTAAAAAACTGCTTTTGTTAATCTGAGGTAGTTATTAATAACATGGTCAAGATATTTTACAATATCTTGTAAATAAGAAAATCTGAGGTAGTTATTAATAACATGGTCAAGATATTTTACAATATCTTGTAAATAAGAATTATTCATTAATAAGGTGTATAAGACCTGGCCCTACAATTTTTAGAAAAATTTAAAATTTATATATTGATGATATAATCCCTTAAACTCAATCACATTGTCTTTAAGAAGCCAATGGTGGAAGGTGCAGAGACACAGTGATGCTTAATTGGGCCCTATGGTGCAAGTCTGGGAAGTGCAGGACTGGGAAGATGGGCCTTAGCTGACTTTTTGAATTACTCCCTCCCAGTGTGTTTTTACTTCTCCACCCCCCTTTAAATCACCCTGTTCATCGTGAAACAAATCTATTTCCCCACTCTCCTCTCCCTCCTCCCGTCATGCATGCCTAGTTCAGATTAGTTTCTTACTGCACAATTACTCAGAACTAGAGCCCTGCAGTGGGACTGGGATCCTGCAGGTCCCACAGAACCTGCTTCCATAATAGTGGGGGCAGGTAAATGTACTTTTTTGCAGGTGGGATTGGGTGGGCAAAAAATACAGACTGCTGTAATTTGTGGGAAAACACTAAAACTCTCTTCAGTTTGTCATAAATAGAATTTCAGCAATGTAAAGCAAGTTTTTTTTTTTTTTTTTTTTAATAAAGGTTTTAATACTTAAATTTAAATGAGGGATAGAAAGAGATTTGATGTCTATTGTAACAGGAGTTAAAGTATTTCTTTACATGGTTTAAGCAAGATTTGTTTTATTCTTTTAGTGGTAAAAATTGTGCCTGAATTCCATTTATATTATTATAATAATATATATTACCAACTATTTTTTTTTTTAGCAGCATGGGAGAATTTGTCTCTCTCGTTGAATTTGTGGGATCTAAGGTTTTTGCAGGTGTGAGTGGGATAAAAAATGCAAGAAACAATGTGAGAGCAAGTGAGAATTGGTATTGCGTGGTGGGATGGGACAGGAGTGGGATTAAAAAATATAATCCCTCAGAGGGCTCTACTCAGAACTGTTGGCCTTTTAACATTGGTTGTCCTCCGTCCCCCATAGTTAATAGAAAAAAAGCATTTGAACAATTCAAAATGTACATGCACACACAAAAGAATTTCATGGATTAGACAAACACTGTAAGTAGCGGTTTGGAGAAATAGTCATATTTTGCTCCTAGTAAACATAATGATAACCCTTAATTCATTTAGCAATGTCATCCTTATGTATTAAAAAATTTAAGCTTACTGTGAATCAATGTCTATAATTTTGTGTGCAAAAATCGTTAGCATTTTAAACTTGAACATTTTAAATTAGGTAGCTCTCTGGATAAATATAGCTGTTTCTGATAGAGCAGTTTTGGCTTTTCAAATGCAAAATTGCAGTGTTGAGGGAGGCAGAATTATCATATCCCTCCCACCCCCATCAATAATCTCAATTGTATGGAACTAAGAGTATAACTGTAGCTATCACTATAATTTAAAGTTCCCAAATAGCTTCATTGCACACATGGTCTGAATTTTGTTACCAGAAATTATTTTGAAGGGTATACTTGCTGATGGAACTTATTTTTCTAGTTTTTTCTAAGGTGAACGTGACACTTGTGTATAGAATAATTGTCTTAGTTTTTGTTTTAATGTTTTATTCCATTAATGTGACCTAGATTTTGAGTTTACCTTCACCTGAAATAAATCTAGGAATCACTTCAGATGCTTCCTGGTATTGGAGCAGAGTGTTCTGAAAGTGGCTAATGATGGAACACCATCTTTGACCTAAGAAGGAGACCTATTCAAATTTCTTTGAACCAGAAATTAGTTTGACATGATATATTAAAAACTAGGTTAAGTGTTTTCAAATGGTTCCCTAACAAGAGCCAGTTGGCACTACCCTGCTGTACAGCAGCCCTTTCAGAATGTATTAATATATTACATATAAAAAACTTTTTTAAAAGAACATTATTAAGGTTGCAAATTCAAGCACTCAAGAGTTAGGAAATGCCAGAATTAAAGTTGCCTGTTCATCTCTGTTACTATGCATTACGTTACAGTCTTTAATTACATGATCACATACTATTTTTTTCCATGGGATACCTGCCTCATTCAGTGCCAGGATGGACCTGCTGTGGGGATAAATCAGGGTTGTGTAGTGAAGGAGACTGTTGTCTGTAGGATGCTGATCATTTGTTGCTGAAGTTGGAAGATAAGAGTTTGCAGAAAGAGAAAAGATGGTCGTATGGTTGAGGCACTTGAATGCTGTCCTGGAGAATTGGATTCTGTGCTTGCCTGTGATGCAAGTCGAGTCACTTAAACCAAATTTTTCACAGGTGGTCTTTAGTTGTGAATTTCTCGTTTTCTGGATGCCTGACTTGAGACCCTGAGGACTGATTTGTGGAAGTGCTGAGGACTCACAGCTGCCACTAAAGTTAGTGGGGGCTATGCTTTGAACTATAACGTGCATATGATGCTAACTACTCTGAAAAGTCAGTTCATAGGTGTCTGTAACTGGGCACCCAAAATTACTGGATACTTTTGATTTTAATCTCTCTGCTTCGGTTTGCTATCTGTAAAATGAGAATAATAATACAAGTCCCTCATCTCACAGAGATGTTGTTAAAATAAGTTCATTAATATTTGAAATATTCAGATATTCAGGTACTATAGTGATGATTGCCATAGAAAAGCTCATGAGGAAATGAATAATTCTGTCTTCAAAGTAGGATTTGAATAGTGTGCAGTAAATAAGGCTGTGGGCCCCCCCTGAATAATGAGGAGAAAACAAAATATTGAATAGCTGCTCATTAAGTGAGCACTGTCCATTCTGTGCACTGAATGAGGCAGAGGTCCTGTGGGGAAAAATCATATGACTTATGAAATTAAAGACAGTATACATATACACAAGGAAGCTGAATTTTGGTTGTGCAGACAACCTTAATTCTGGCATTTCCTAACTTTTGAAAGCTTCACTTTGCAACCTTAAAATGTTTTTAATATACTTTGCTTTTTGTGTTTAAAAATTTCCTAGGTTTTAAAAATAGCAAACTGAAAATACAGAAATTCCATCATGCTGCATCATATTGACACCCATATGGGTCATCAGTTTGGTGGGAACCTTTAGTTCTACCACACAGACCTCTGCCTCTTGAGCTAATAGAGTAACTGATAGCAATAGTAAGTTTGTTATCATCTATGTGAACCAACACTGGAGGAGGATGAGACACACTTTGTTAGTGGATTTCGTAGGTATTTGATGATGAGAGAGGAATGGTGAGACTCAGGAATCTTGGTTTCCATTCCAAGCTCTGGAGGGGAATTTGCCTTAATGGTCACAGTGTCTTCTGTTTGTTCCACCGAGGATTGAGTCCTTCTGCCCCTTTTACTTCAACCTGTCCCTGTCTCATTCTTTTTGCCTATCCAGTTCTAGTCTCCACTCCTCAGGATTCTCATCCCAGTCCCAGTTGTCTTATCCAGCCAGTACTCATCTCTCCCTCCTGGCTGTCTGTCCAAGTCCCAGTTTCCTTCCTGGATCCCCAGTCTCTCCCAATTCCCAGTCACAGTTTCTCTTCTTCCCTTCTCTTCTAGTCCTACACTAACCAGACACCTTGTCCTAATCTACTTCTTTCTCTCCCCCTGGTCCAGCTTCTGTCTCTGTTTTTGAATCAGGCAGCTTCCTCCACATTCCTGGGTGCTGGAATACATGTCACTTAGAGCTCTCAGTTGTGGTGCTCACCTCCACTCTTGCCCAGAGCAGGTGGTTGCAGCAATTACAGGGAAAGTCTGGCTTCACTCTATAGCTCTGGTTTGGAACACATTCAGTGACTCTGTGGGGCTGGCTCAAGTGCAGTCCAGTCATGCTTGGGAGCTGTGAAGGTATAGAGCATCTTTGGAGATTTTAGCTGCTAAAAACTGAAACACTCTCTACTGAGTATGTGCAAACTGCAGTTTTTCTCCCCAAAGGTTTATTACTTGGCCAAATTTGGGTGGATTTTCACAGGGATGGTGAAGGGCACTTCTCTTGACCCAAGGCCACCCTGTGCCAAATTTGAAGGCCCTGCTCCAAAGCATGGGGGTGGGCGGGGGGGAAGGGGAAGGGGGTAAAGGGAGGGAAGGGAAGGAGCAATGCTAAAGCTTCTTAAAGAAACAGTCACAACAATTTTTAACATGAGCAAAACAATTTATTTTTCCATAGCCTAGTTCTCAGAAAGGACGGAACTGTTTTGACTGAGATAATTTTTTTTTTTTTTTAAATTCAGCCGGTGGCAGACACCTGGCATGTAAAATTTCAGTCCAAATGGTTAAAGTTTGACAAAGTTATAAACCCAGTGAAAAGAGGATCTTATAACGGGAAGTGTTGGGTACCCTTAATAATAGGTAGTGATACTAGGCCCTGCTTATAATACTGGTTAATTAGAAGAGAATCTTTATAAATGAAATTTTTGAGATGTCAGTTGCTGAATATTACTGTGGTGGGGAAAGGGAAGAAAACCAACAGAAGAGAGTGATGGGGGAGACCTTCACAAAGTTCCCCTCATGGAGTTTTCATCAAGCTGTTTCATGCAGTGTTGGAGTTTTGTGAGATTAGATTTTTTTTGCACTCTCACCAGAAGAAAAGATTTCTCTGTCCCCCTCACCTTCTCCAACTCCCCTAGATTCAAGGTCTGCATGGATTGCGGGACGGGGGGGGGGGTCTATAAGACACAAGCGTCTCTCCTTTTGGAATGCATTTTTGTGTGTGAAATAATAATGTAGTTGCTGTCACATGAGCAGTTTATGCAAATAGCAATGAGTTAATTTGCCTATTTGCAAATATGTTTCATACAACCATAAAGTTTGTTTTTTATTAAAAATGCTTTTTTGTATTTAGAGTTAATGAAAGGTCACAGTGCTGGCAAATACAGTTCTTTTATCTGCAGGCTGAGAAGCCCAGACATACTGCCCTATTAGCTTATCTCAACCCTGGTCTGGGTAGGATTTCCACTGGGCCTTGCTGTCACTACACAATTTTATTGTTAAAATATTACTGTGAAGAGTGGAATTAACTGTCCTGATGCTGACCACATCTTTGTGTGGACAAGGACAAGCCATGTGCATTATTGTGTCATGTAATCATGGTTAAATGGTATGTTTAAGTCTCAGACCTCCCCTGTGGCTTAACCATGTCAGGCTGACACAGTGCTGAACAGGACTTGTCCTTTTCTATATTAATTGCAAAGTTGTGGTTAGCCTCTGCTTAGCTAATTTGATACTTCACAGTTGTGGTCTACAATGATCAAACTTGGTATTGAAGACAAGCCCTAGGAGTAGCAGAGGGAGTCTAGTCTCCATGTTCCATTCTGTTTTTGGCCTCTCCATGCAAAACTCTTGTGTGCCAAGTGCTATGGTGAATTTGTGATGTGAGAGCTGGAAATGACCTCCACCAAACTCATTTCATATAGTGGCCAGCAGATATATATTAGATGGAGACAGCTTTCACTCTCCCCTGATCTGCGCTGGATTCAAACTGTTGAACTACAGGTGGAAAGCTCTATAGCTCATTAGCACTGTCCTAAGTATCCTATCCCCTAAAATGTGCTAACTTGAGGGGGTCTGATTTTATGTATATAAATACAATAACATACAAAATACCTTATGATTGAAAAAGTCTAATACTCAAATGCCAGAATTAAATGCTCATGCACAAGGGAGTAGAACTATTTTTAGTTATGTGCTCATTGCTATTTATTTTCCACATGACCATGCCTCATTCACTGCTCGTGGTGGATGGTGCTCTGGGAATGAGGCAGCTGTGTAATGTCTTTCTCTCTGCATCACTCAATTCATGATCCTATGCCTAATTTACTTCTTATATATGTATTATTAGTATTAATAAATAATAATAGTAATTAATTATTTCTTCATGGTTTTCTTTATTGCTCTCCTCACCGTATTATCCGAGTGCCTTATGATTATCTTCACAACACTCCTGTGAAGTAGGGAAGTATTATCTTCCATTTACAGATAGAGAACTGAAGTATAGGAAGATGTAGGCCAAATTTTTCAAAAGTGTATATTGATTTTGAATATTGATTGGGTGCCCAGTTGGAGACAGGTAGGGCCGGATTTTTTTATAGGTGTTGACTTCATTTACAGTTGTGAGTGTTCAGAACTTCTGAAAAATCAAGCCCGATCTCAAGCTGGTCACCTAGAAAACGAGGCACCTGCAAGTAATGACTGATTCTGAAAAGTCTGGTCTGAGGGAAGTTTGTGGCAAAGCTAGGGCTAGAATCCCATTCTCACTGGTTTCAATCCAGTGCTATAACCACAACAACACTAATTCTCTTCCTGTAGCTCCTTGCCTCATGTGTTACCTGCATTACAACTTTCACAGTGAAAGAGGCAGGGGTCTTGCCAACAATGGCTTTTTAGCCATGTACCCCTGCCTCATTCACTATCCTTCCTGCCTACTGAATGAGGCAGGGGTCCTGTGGGAGAAAAATAGTATTTGACTTTGGTGAGACTTTGTAATAATGAATATGCACAGAAAGTGGAATTAAGGGTGCATGGGCATCCATGCCTAACCAGCCAAGCATATCTTCAGGGTCCATTCTCCTAAGAGATATGTTACACCTGAACTTAGTGCATGTTTGTCTGATCCACCAGAATATTCAGTTTGACCAGAGCTGGCTGGCATAATAGTTGCCATTGGTCTGTATGGTGGCTATAGTGTTGGCCCACTTAAGCTTTCTGAATTACACCTCTACCTCGATATAACGCTGTCCTCGGGAGCCAAAAAATCTTACCGCGTTAGGTGAAACCACGTTATAATGAACTTGCTTTGATCCGCCGGAGTGCGCAGCCCCACCCCCCCGGAGCACTGCTTTACCGCGTTATATCAGAATTCGTGTTATATCGGGTCGCGTTATATTGGGGTAGAGGTGTATTTTATATTAATGCTGAAGGGTTCAAAATTGCTTCACAGCTGCTTCAGGAATGGCAGATGGTACCCAAGTGGACAAGAAGTGCACAGCACACTGTACACAAGCATGGGGAAAGGAAAATGGTGATCAAAGATACCAGGCAAATGATTGTACCTCAGGATCATTAGCGTCTACACAGAGAAACCAGCTCAGTTTTTTAACTTTCAACTGGAAGATCCCCACACAGAGGTCGTACAGTACTTAGCCGATTAATTTACTTACCTAGCTGGAAACAATTAAAAACAGAGCTATCTTTTCTATGCTTTTAACTTTTGTTTCTGTGTGGAGATTTTTTATTTTGGACTTGAAGATTAGAAAATGAAGCCACTTCTTCTAGTTTGACAACAGAGATGGAACGATGCGATTTAATGAAAACAGTGAAAATTTCTCATGATAAAGATTTGCTTATTTCATTTTACATATCACCCTTAAAGTTAATAGTTTATATTTTCCCCTAAGATTTCATGTTCTTTTTTCTGTTACTAATTTAATTTATGCTTGGGTCATGAGGATTCAGATATTTTTCCCTATGGCTAATAATTTTGGAAGATTGGGGGAAGGGAGCATATTGTAAAATAAACACAGAAGCACAAATACTGTTATTTTATATTCTATTCAAATTTTGTTTTTCTCAGCTATACTGCTGGTTCATTCATACCCTCTTTTCCTTATCTCAAATGTTTCTAAAATGAGTGCTGGCTGGTTGGAGAGCTCCTTTTTGCCCATTTGCTCTTGGGTTAAAAACCAAAGTAAATCAGTTTTACTTTATAGGAAGAATTTGACTAACTCCTGTTCCCTTTGTTGCATGCTGTGGCTCTTTAACCAATGGCAATAGTTATATGCCAACATAAAAATATCAAAAATAATGCATAGGAATATAGAGCACAGGACAGTACTTTATGCAGGCAACAGCTTTTTACTCTGAAAAGCCAAACTACGGCCCTCGTATTGGGCTCTCTGACACCCTTTACAGGCTGGCTCTCTCTGTGTGCGTGGGGCTTTGGAACTGATCCCCCCACAAGGGCATACTGTCAGTAGCATAAGGCTGGTGGCTTCCCTCATAGCCCCGGCATGGAAAGGAGTGGTGTAGGAGAGGGAGGAGGCATGGTTGGAGCATATTGTGCGCCAACTTTTCTGGTCTGCTAGACGGCTCTGTGGGGAGCTGTTGCATAATGGCTTGTCTTTGTGATGGGGTAATGTAGACTAACGGCAAGGTGATTTATAAAGCACATTAGTGTGTTGTGTATTAACTAGGGCTGTCAATCACAGTTAACACGTGATTAACTCAAAAAATTACGGGAGATAATGCTACCCACTTCTTATTTACAATGTCACCAGAAAGGGAGAACAGGCATTCGCATGGGACTTTTGTAGCCGACATTGCAAGGTATGTACGTGACAGATATGCTAAACATTTGTATGCCCCTTCATGCTTTGGTCATCATTCTAGAGGACATGCTTCCATGCTGATGACGCTCGTTAAAAAAAATGCGTTAATTAAATTTGTGGCTGAACTCCTTGGGGGAGAATTGTATGTCTCCTGTTCTATTTTATACGCATTCTGCCATATATTGCACGTTATAGTAGTCTCGGATGAAGACTTAGCACATGTTCATTTTAAGAACATTTTCGCTGCAGATTTGACAAAACGCAAAGAAGGTACCAATGTGAGATTTCTAAAGATAGCTAGAGAACTCAACCCAAGGTTTAAGAATCTGAAGTGCCTTCCAAAATCTTAGAGGGACGAGGTGTGGAGCATGGTTTCAGAAGTCTTAAAAGAGCAACACTCCGACGCGGAAACTACAGAATCTGAACCACCAAAAAAGAAAATCAACCTTCTGCTGGTGGCATTTGACTCAGATGATGAAAATGAACATGTTTCAGTCCGCACTGCTTTGGATTGTTATTGAGCAGAACCCATCATCAGCATGGATGCATGTACTCTGGAATGGTGGTTGAAGAATGAAGGGACATATGAATCTTTAGTGCATCTGGCATGTAAATATCTTGTGATGCATGGCACTGTTGTAGCCGGCGAACACCTGTTCTCACTTTCAGGTGACATTGTGAACAGGAAGCGGGCAGCATTATCCCCTGCAAATGTAAACAAACTTCTTAGTCTGAGCAATTGGCTGAGCAAGAAATAGGACTGAGTGGACTTGAAGGCTCTAAAGTTTTACATTGTTTTATTTTTCAGTGCAGTTATTTTTTGTACATAATTCTACATTTGTAAGTTCAACTTTCATGAAAAAGAGATTGCACTACAGTACTTGTATTAGGTGAATTGAAAAAGACTATTTCTTTTGTTTTTTATAGTGCAAATATTTGTAATCAAAAATAAAGTGAGCCCTGTATACTTTGTATTCTGTGTTTATAATAGATTTGAAAATGTGGAAAACATCCAAAAATATTTAAATAAATGGTATTCTATTATTGTTTAACAGTGCGATTAATTGCAATTAATTTTTTTAATCGCTTGACAGCCCTAATATTAACTGGTCTGGTAGACCTCGCTGGTGCCCACTAAAGATTCCCTAGTGTGCTTTAATATATTACTGTTTCAAACAGCACTAAGTTATAACTTCCCAAAAAGTAGAAGGCCATAGAATATAATATACTTGCTTGGAAAAGATGAATTATGTATTTGTTATAGGACTGAAAATGCTTGGTGTAGAACAAGATGTATGGATGAAAGCAATCTCTGTTCCAAAGAGCTTGCAATATAAAGTCCTGATCCTGCGTTTTTTCTGCATAGGTAGACCTTTGCGCCTGCATAGAGTCCTACTGAAGTCAGTGGGATTTAAGGTGGAACTGACTTCAGATTCATGGCCTATAAGAAAGGCCTAGAGAAGATGGGATGTATTTAGGGTGACCAGATGTCCCGATTTTATAGGGACAGTCCCGATTTTTGGTCTTTTTCTTATATAGGCTCCTATTACTCCCCACCCCCTGTCCCAATTTTTCACACTTGCTGTCTTTTCACCCTAGATGTATTATAAAATCCAAATGAGGAAATAACTTTACAGCGAAGGAGAGTTTAAAGGGGATCTGAAGGAAGATATCAGTCAACTAAAGTATTCGTTATCCCTTCAGGGCTAAAATATTTGGGAATTATTCTCTCTCTATATTCTATAATATATGGCCTATATATTTCAAAAAGTTAGAACTGAATTATTCAAATAGGCTACGTTTCAGCTAATCCTGCTAAAACAGAATGGATTAGCTGAAAATACTAGTACAATTTTGTTCTTTGCTGTACCTCCCAAGAATACAAAGTAACTAGTGGTGACCCTTTAACATCTGCCTTTTTATAGACTATTTTGTGTGCTGAATAAGAATAGAAAGTGTGTGTGTATAAAAGTCAAAGTTGCCATGGTTAAATGATACTAAATTCATGGGTCTCTGAAATGAAGTTTTTAACATAGCATGCCTGTGGGTTTAGGAGCATGTCTAGTGCAGAATTGCATATATATAGGATATAGAAGTATTAAATAAAGGTAATCTGCATTAATTCACTATTGAGATTGATATTTTAATTGAACAAAAATAAAGAAAATCAGCAACCTTAACTCCTTCAAAGACACTATAATAGGTTCTTTCATTGTGTGTTAATGCAACAGTGACCAATGTGACATTAGTACTATTCAATATATAATGCTCTATCACATACGGGAAAGTGAGTATACCTAATGCTGCTATTTCAGGAACACTGCAAATAAATTATGTAGTGTTTAAAAGGTACCTTTTTTTCAATACTCTTCAATGCTCTCTTTGTATTGTTAGGCTATGTCTACACTACAGATCCTATACTGACCTAGCTCCCTACTGCACTCACAAAAGGAATTTTTCTGCTGGTGTAGGAATACCCACTCCCAAAATGACTTTAGCTGTGCTGACAGAAACACTCTTCTGTCGGCGGAGCTGTGTTGATCAGGGGTGTATTTTCCCCCCCTCACATTCCTGACTGACCTAGCTATGCCAATATAACTTTTAAGTGTAGACCAAGCCACAGTTGACCATATTTAGACCTGGTATAAGCAGGAGCAGCTCCCACAGAAGCCTCTGGACCAAATTTAGAGGTGACAAATGTTAATATAAGTTAGATGGCTGCACACATTTGTCAGAAAAGGAAGTGTAAATGGGTGTAATTTATATGCCAAGGACTGGAATGGGTATGTAGCACATAAATCAGCTTAACAAAAAGTTGTAAAATAAAGCAAAACCCCCATCTCTTTCCTCCTCCTTTCCAATACAATCTCTCCCATATTCTCCTTGTATGGTGTGTAGACTACACATGCTTATGTCTCCTTTTCTGACCACTTTATATATCTCTGACATGTTATTTACACCACCATTTGCATTGCCACTGTATTTTGCCCAGTAAATTGTGAATTCATGTAATACAAGAGGCCTTTTTTCCTAGATGTCCTTCTACTCAGACTTTTATCTTACACTTGACATGAGATTTCTCCCTTTCTCTTGGCTCCCAACCAGTTAAGCAACTTTACTCTATCAAGGAGAGAGGAAGATCAGGAAAGTTTATACCAAATAACTTTTCTTGTTGAGTCATGCATAACCGCCTGCTTTCAATTTCCAAACTCTCTCCAAAATCCTTTCAAGTGCCACAGCAGTCAGCATAAAGGAGGAGCACTAAAAAAGGCTTTGGGCTGTATGACCTGCTGAGCAAAAAAAGCAAAAATAATTCTTAAGGACTGTTAAGCTTGATGTTAGACCAGGTGTATCAAACATGGTGCAGAAGTACTAACTAATCCCTAGTGAACAATGAGTTAACTCTACTTCAGTTTTCACCTTCACTTGCAAATGAAAAGGGTAGTAAAAGTGACTGAGAAGGGTAAGCTCCATACCCAGAATTAATAAGACTGGATTGAACCTCAAGCTGGGAAGTTTTTCTATATATTAAATAATTTAAATTTGTTGTGAACACTAACCCTTAAGGAGATGAGCTTGCTAATTACAACTGTTTCCCTCCTGCGCCCCCTCCCCCCTTTCTGTGGAATCATTCCGCTCTCTTACGAAATGATTGATCTTGTGATATAATAAAAAAAATAGGAAAAGGAGGTAGCGGATATATCCTGTACTCTTTCAAAACAGCAACTGTAAAAAAATTGCTGTTACTTAACTTAATTTCTTTACTATTTTGTGTGTGTGCGGGGAAGAGGGAAAGTTTGAAGCCTGCACTGGTCCCTAAATAGAGCATTCCTCTTTCTTGTAGTGTCTACATTACCAACTTATGTCAGTATAATTGCATCGCTCATGGATGTGGATTTTCCACACCCCCGAGTGATGCAGTTATACTGACCTAATCCCCGGTGTAGACAGCGCTGTGTCAATAGAGGGGCTTCTCCTGGCAACCTAGCCCACTGCCTCTTGGGGAGGTGGAGTACCTATAACGATGGGAGAATCTCTCTCGTCAGTGTAGGTAGCATCTTCAGTAAGCACTAGAGCGGTGCAGCTGCAGCACTGTAAATGTAGACAAGCCCTCAGGTTTCTGGGAGCTTGTTGCATTCACGTACTCCATTACTTTTTGAATATATGCCAGTTGCATGAACAGCTTACACAATTTTAAGAAGAATTATCCAAATTGTGTTCCAATGTGCACTAAGTATAAAATATAGATAGATTAGATTCTTTCTCTGTGTTTTCTTCATTTATTCCATAATCCTGATCAGAAAACTGAAGGGGCTCTTCCTGGAATATAGCACATGCAAAAGATGTATTCTTACTATTCACCTGAAAATAATTATTAGAAGAGCTTATATATCCCTATTGTGTTCATCCAGAGTAATTGAGAGGGATAGTTGTGGGGTTTAGTAATCTGTCAGGTTACCTGAGTAGTCCACCTGGTTCATTAAGCAGCCAAATGCAAATGGCTATATCCCACTGTGTGTTTTCTTGTACTATATTATTTTTACTTTGGGGGGCAAGGACATGTCATTTGTTGATTGTTGGTTGCCTTCTTGAAAGCACAGTGTACAATTTATATTCCTATGTAAATGATTGATGAACTGTAGAAATGGGAAAGACCTGGGTCATCTAGTGTGTCCCTTTGCCATTGCTGGATCCTGACAATGTGTTATTTTTAAAAAGATGCCTTGTCCAGTCCACTTTTAAAAGTCCCAAGCAATGGAGTTTACTAGGTTTCCTACTCAGGAAGTTTTGTCTTGCCCATTCATTCACAGTTTTTTATTTCTTTAATTTTCATCCCATTTCTCCTGGTTATGCTCTCTTGTACTACCCTAACTGAATATAAGGAGACAATTTCCCACACATCTTGACTGAAAAAGCAAACACAATATGAAAAAATGGAGTGTAATTCTTCAAAATGTGTCACACAATTGTTGACTTTTAATGCAATCTTATAATGCCCTTTTCACCTTAAAAATAAATAAATAAATAAATAAAAAGGGCTACCTGGTGTTTAGTGAGTGAAATAAAGAAGATTGTTTAAAACCCAGAATGATTGTGGAGGCGAGTAGTATGGGCAGCTGACCTCTTCATGAAAAAGCAATATCTTAGTACTGAATATGCTTTGTAGGGCCAGTCTACACTATAAAGGGTTGGCTGATGCTGCTAGACTGGTATAGGTAGACCAGCAGAGCCCCCTGGTGGAGCGGCAGCTTATACTAGCGAAAGGAGTGATTTTTGCCAGTATAGCTACATCAGTTTTGCTGGCATAGCTTGTCAGTCAGGAGTGTGTTTTTTTTTCCCACACCCCTGACTGACACAGTCTAACAATGCTTTGCAGGATAGAGCAGCAGGCATTAATAGGCTGTGGCTGCAAGGAAAGTCATAGCTATTGTAGTACCATTATCTTCCCATAGTAATTACTGTTCTTATTAAAATGCAGATGGTCTTATTGTTGAAATATAGTAAAGGGCCAGCTAAATTAAGATTCCTGCTATTCCACAATACAGTGCTACAATAGCTCTAGTAACATGATATATTTTAATGCAGATCATGTTGCATTTTGGCAATTTATTACCTGCTAATAGAAAGCATTTGGCAAACAGCAAAGTAATTCATATTTTTGAAGGACATTTTAAAGCAGGTTTTTGGCTGAGCATGCGGGATTACACTCATCATGATGGAATTTTGCTGTTTGGATATAATGTGATAACTTTTGAATGACACATCTGATCAATTCCAAAATGTCAGGGAACATTCTAGTTATCAATTAGCAGAACCCTATTGATTATGGTGAAAATTGAAAAACCTTAAGGGGGGGGGATATGAAGAACACACAGATTTCTTTGCGTTTGGTGAACAGGCTCATTATGTTCAACACCTCTGTAATTATCTACAGATCAAAGAATCAACTGCTGGCAGCCTTGAACACATTCCAGTATAATAGTACTCCCAATGTCAATTTAAAATGTTGACACTCTGAAAGACACATCTCTGCAATTGGGAGGGGGCGAGAAAGACAATGGGGGGGGGGGGGAGGGAAAAGCAGGGGAGGGAAAAGCAGGGGATGTGGGTTGCTTGTCTGTGGCCTGGTCTACACTACCCGCCGGAATCGGCGGGTAGAAATCGACCTCTCGGGGATCGATTTATCGCGTCCCGTCAGGACGCGACAATCGATCCCCGAATCAACGCTCTTACTCCACCAGCGAAGGTGGGAGTAAGAGCCGTCGACGGGAAGCTGCGGAAGTCGATTTTGCCGCCGTCCTCACAGCGGGGTAAGTCGGCTGCGATACGTCGAATTCAGCTACGCTATTCGCGTAGCTGAATTTGCGTATCTTAAACCGACCCCCCCCTGTAGTGTAGATGTAGCCTGAACTTGAAGTTATTCAGGAACAGCTATTCCTGAGTGGCTCCATGGGTGGAGACTCTTATTCTGGGATAAGAGGGCCTTATTTCTGTTTAGTTTAACCCAGTGATTTAAACTAGACACTCTTATTCCAGAATAAGAGTGTTCACACCTGGAGCTATTCAGGAATATCTGTTCCCGAATAACTCATTGTGTAGACAAGCTGTAAGAATGATGGGAAGGGTGGGGTTAGGTGGTTTTCTCTGCCCCAGTATGCTGTATGTAGTTTTTTTTTGTCTCTGTGTACAGACCCATCTGTTTTATCCATTTTTGTTTTTTCTTTCTCTTCTCTTGCCCAGAAACTCTTAATTAGCATTGTCTGGCTTGTGTACTGTCAGCAGTGTGAAACTGATAGTTGCTGCCATTAGGAAGTGCTAATGAGCAGTAGCTCAGCCTTGATATTGCTAATTGTAGACTTTGCAGGAATTTCATATGTGGGAGTTTGAGAAATTAAGAAAACATGACATTCCCTTGAGCTCAATCCAAATTTAGGACTCTGCTAGTTCATTAGTGCTTTAGGGCGTGAGATCTTGATAGCCTCTCTTATACTGTACAGCTAAGGTGGTTTATTTTCCTTCTGGTAAGAGTAAGTGACTGACTGGCATCTATTCTGCTGTGCATCATCTGGTCTGATGGTAACTGTCCTCTCTGCTGGCATAGGTAAGGCACAATCAGTCACTTGGCAATTAAACATTTTTAAAATTTGTGATCAAATATTGTCACCAGATTTTGTCAAAACTAGCCTATGCACCAGTTCTGTGGAATAAGCACATGGGAAACTTGAACTATAAAAAGTAGCCATTTTTTTTAGTTATTACTGTACTATAAATTTAGATAATTTCTGTAAAAGTCAGAAACATATTGATTTTGTTTAAAAACTGTTTTGGAAAATAAGGAGGTTGGACTGGAAACAGTTTTGACACTTTAACTTTATTGATCAGCAATTTTGACCAATTTTAACATCTTATAAAATGGGGGGAAAATGGGGATTCATGTGTGACAATCATGTTCATTGTCTGTGGTGAAATTCATTCCTTAATTGTGGAAGGCCAGCATCTGTCCAGTTCACTTGTAGGATTTAAGGAATGCATAGATAGACCTTTGTCCTTTTCCTCTTCACAGTAATTAATTTTTCCTTCTGAGAAAAATCTGTCTTTTGTACTCTATAATCTCAGCAGAGTATTTTGAAAACAGAAATTAACAGAGAGTGTTACATCAGAACATAAGAATGGCCATACTGGGTCAGACCAATGGTCCATCTAACCTAGTATCCTGCTTTCCGACAGTGGCCAATGCCAGGTGCTTCAGAGAGAATGTACAGAACAGATAATCATCAAGTGATCCATCCGGTGTTGCCCATTCCCAGCTTCTGGAAAACAGAGGCAAGGGACACTTTAGAGCATGGTTTTGTATCCCTGTTCATCCTGGCTCATAGTCATTGATGGACCTATCCTCCATGAATTTATCTAGTTCTTTTTTGAAGCCTGTTATAGTCTTGGCCTTCATAATGACCTCTGGCAAAGAGTTTCACAGGCTGACTGTGCGTTGTGTGAAGAAATACTTCCTTTTGTTTGTTTTAAACCTGCTGCCTATTCATTTCATTTGGTGATCCCTTAGTTCTTGTGTTATGAGATGGAGTAAATAAGACTTCCTTATTTACTTTCTCCACACTAGTTATGATTTTACAGACCTCTGTCATATCCCCCCCTTAGTCGTTTCTTTTCCAAGCTGAAAAGTCCCAGTCTTATTAATCTTTCCTCATATGGTAGCTGTTCCATACCCCAATCATTTTTGTTGTCTTTTTCTGTACCCTTTCCAATTCCATGTCTTTTTTGAGATGGGACGACCAGATCTGCATGTAGTATTCAAGGTGGGGGCGTACCATGGATTTATAGAGAGGCAATATGATATTTTCTGTTTTCTTACCTATCCCTTTCCTAATGATTCCCAACATTCTGTTAGCTTTTTTGACTGCCACTGCACATTGAGTGGATGTTTTCAGAGAACTATCCACAATGACTCCAAGCTCTATTTCTTGAGTGGTAACAGCTAATTTAGACCTCATCATTTTATATGTAGAGTTGGGATTATGTTTTCCAATGTGCATTACTTTGCATTTATCAACATTGAATTTTATTGGCCATTTTGTTGCCCTGTCACCCAGTTTTGTGAGATCTCTTTGTAACTCTTCACAGTCTGCTTTTGACTTAACTATCTTAAGTCGTTCTGTATCATTTGCAAATGTTGCCACCTCACTGTTCACCCCTTTTTCCAGATCATTTATGAATATGTTGAATAGGACTGGTCCTGGTACAGACCCCTGGGGACACCACTATTTACCTTTTTCCACTGTGAAAACTGACCATTTATTACTACCCTTTGTTTCCTATTTTTTAACCAGTTACTGATCCATGTGAAGACCTTCCTTCTTATCCCAGAACAGCTTACTTTGCTTAAAAGCCTTTGGTGAGGGACCTGGTCAAAGACTTTCTGAAAGTCCAAGTGCACTCTATCCACCAGATCACCCTTGCCCACATGTTTGTTGACTCCCCTCAAAGAATTCTAGTAGATTGGTGGGGCATGATTTTCTTTTACAAAAAACATGTTGACTCTTCCTCAACACATCATGTTCATCTAGGTGTCTGATAATTCTGTTCTTTACTACAGTTTTAACCAATTTGCTTGGAACTGAAGCTAGGCTTACCAGCCTGTAATTGCTGGATCGCTTCTGGAGCCTTTTTAAAAAATTGGCATCACATTAGCTATTCTCCAGTCATCTGGTACAGAAGCTGATTTAAATGATAGGTTACACACCAGTTAGTAGTTCTGCAGTTTTTCATTTGAGTTCCTTCAGAACTCTTTGGTGAATACCATCTGGTCCTGGTGACTTATTACTGTTTAGTTTATCAGTTTGTTCCAAAACCTCCTCTGATGACACCTCAATCCAGGACACTTCCTCAGATTTGTCACCTAAAAAGAGTGGCCCAAGTTTGGGAATCTCCCTCACATTCTCAGCCATGAAGACAGATGCAAAGAATTCATTTAGTTTCTCTGCAATGGCCTTATCTTCCTTGGGGAGTGCTCCTTTAGCACCTTGATCATCCAGTGGCCTCACTGGTTGTTTAGCATGCTTCCTGCTTCTGATGTACTTATTATTATTTTTTTTTTGCTCTTCGTTTTGAGTCTTTGGTTAGCTGTTCTTCAAATTCTTTTTTGGCCTCCCTAATTATATTTTTATACTTCACTTGCCAGAGTTTTTGCTCCTTTCTATTTTCCTTAGTAGAATTTAATTTCCACTTCTTAAACCTTTCCTCACAGGTCACATTTTCTAAACCATTTATTATTTTTGTTGCTCTCCTCTGGATTCTCTCTCCAACTTGTCCACATCTTTCCTACTCGACACAGTACTCCAGCTGAGGCCTCCCCAATGTCAAGTATACTGGGACAATTACCTCTTGTGTCGTACATACATTCCTATTAATACACCCCAGAGTTGAAAAGGATTTTTTTGGCCTCTACTCTGTACCTAGAGTTGAAGAGTTCATCCTGGGCCACTGCTGCGAAGTGCTTAGCACCCTCAACTAACATTTAATTTATTATTGTTAATTTATTACTTATATTGAAGTAGCACTTAGAGGCTCTCATGCGGATCAGAGTAACATTCTGTTATGTGCCGTACAAATGCAGAGTTAAGAAGTGTCTTCCGCTTAGGAAGGAAAAACTGCACAGCTACAAAATGGAGAATAACTGGCTAGGTCAGCTGAAAAGAATCTGGGTTATAGTGGCTCACAAACTGAAAGTGAGTCAACAATGTGATGCATTTGCAAAAAAGGCTAATATTCTGGGGTGTATTAATAGGAGTGTTGTATGTACAACAGAAGAGGTAATTGTCGCACTCTACTGACCCTTGGGGGGGTCTCAGCTGGAGTATGGTGTTCAATAGGAAAGATGTGGACAAGTTGGTGAGAGAGTCCAGAGGAGAGCAACAAAATGATAAAAGATTTAGAAAATGTGACCTATGAGGAAAGGCTTAAAAAAAACAAAACAAACAAACAAACAAACAAAAAAACTGGGCATGTTCAGTATTTTGAGAACAAGATGGCAGGACCTGATAGCAGTATTCAAATATGTTAAGAGCTGTTATGAAGAGGACTGTGGTCAATTGTTCTCCACGTCCACTGAAGGTAGGACAAGAAATAATGGGCTTTATTTGCAGCAAGGGAGATTTAGGTTAGAGATCAGGAAAATCTTTCTAACTATAAGGACAGTTAAGCACTGGAATAGACTTCCAAGGAGTGCTGTGGAGTTCTTGTCATTGGAGGTTTTTAAGAGCAGGTTGGACAAAAACCCATCAGGGATGATCTAGGTTTACTCAGTCCTGCCTCAGTGCAGGGGGCTGGATTTGATGATTTCTTGAAGTCCCTTCCAGCCTACATTTCTGTGATTTTTATGATTCACTGAATAGTTAATCTGGGTGATAAGCACCCAGGTCTGAGCACCTGGGGTAGTCTAGTCCAGGTGTGAGTGTCCCCAATGCAAAGTCATATCTACATTATGGTGTCCTCACTATTTCTTTACTTGCTTATTTGTGTTTGGGGTCATATCCCATGGTTCTCTGTGCTGAGATGCTCTGATTCTTTCCCAGGCAATTGTGGGAGTACTTGTCTGTTCTTCAGGGGGAAGTGTGGGAAAGCATTAGAGGACTATCAGCTCTTGAGTGATTTAGCCTACATCCACGCTGCAAAATGGGTGTATTCCAGCCCGAGTTTAAGCAGAGACCAGGTTCTAACCCATACCCCCAGCTGGTCTGCTAGCTCAGGCTCAAAGCACCTCCAAATCTGGGTAAAAGGTTTTAGCATGTGGACAATGGGGTTTTTTTAGCATGCGGACAATGGGGGGTTGTTTGTGCTAAAATCTTGGTAAGAGTCTGCATTAACTCTACTGCTGAGACATTTTCTTTGGGGCAGCACCTGTCTCTAAGAGTTAATAATCTAATTATTAGATCGGGGCGATAGCTCTGTGGTTTGAGCATTGGCCTGCTAAACCCAGGGTTGTGAGTTCAGTCCTTGAGAGGGCTACTTAGGGATCTGGGGCAAAATCAGAACTTAGTCCTGCTAGTGAAGGCAGGGGGCTGGACTCAATGACCTTTCAGGTCCCTTCCAGTTCTATGAGATAGGCGTATCTCCATATATTGGAGAAAGAGAGAGAATTCTCTTTCTCATATGTATAAAATAAAGAAAACAAAAAAAAATCAAAAAAGTTTTAAGCTAATCTTGTGGCAACATTTCAATCCCTATTTTGCGTATGTGATGTTTAGGGCCTAATTTTGCAATGTGATTTGTATGGGTGAACTCCTGCTCATGTTTGAAGTAGGGTTACTTCCCATCCAGCTATGTGGATCAAATTGCAGAATCAGAGCCTTAAATTGTAAACTCTTTTAGACCTGGTCTTGCCTCATGTCTGTAAAGCATCTAGCCTGCTTCATGTGTGTTATATAAATAATAATAATTATAAAACAGTTTACAGAACCTTCTATGCTGTAACATTGTTTATTTAAATGTATAACTATTGTGTGTGTGTGTGTGTGTGTGTGTGTATATATATATACACACACACACACACACCCAGGAAGAAAAGTAGTTAGATGTTTGTTTTCTTATAGCTAACAGAAGATGAAATAGCAACCATTCTTAAATCCACACTTAAAGGACTTGAATATTTGCACTTCATGAGAAAAATACACAGAGATATAAAGGCTGGAAACATCCTCCTTAACACAGAAGGACATGCAAAATTAGCTGATTTTGGAGTGGCTGGCCAATTAACAGTAAGTATATGAAAAGGTCAGAACCTTTTTTAGATTGTTATAATGCTCGTAACCATTCACTTAAAAAAAAATAAAAAAGCGGGGGGGAGGATGATTTCCTTTCATCATTTTCCATGGCCAGGAGTGACTGGTGATGGTGGGAAAGAGAGCACTTTTCTTCCCATGATGATTATTTTGTTGCTCTCTAACTTTATTGAGCTTACTTAACTTGATTAAAAACCCCATAATACCATCAACTTTAATTCCTTTAATTTGATTTTAGCAGGTTGAATTATATAGCCTAGTCAAGACCTTCGGAAGACTGTACTGCTTCTGTGTAGTTGTCTTGAAAATACATGGAATACTTCAGTATTGTCAGTCTGGTACCAGGGTTTGGGAACAGCTTGTACGTGCCCATATGCCGTACCATAACTCTCTGAAGTTACTGTCTTGTTCTTTAGAATTTCAACTTAGTTTAAAAAGTGAGTCCCTAGCTGTTGTGGTTGCAAAGAAAATCTCAGATATATTAATTGCATGTAAGTGATGCAGAGATGTCAATATGAATGTGGAAAGAGCCTGGAACAACAGCTCTCAAAGTGAGGTATTAATAATAATTTAAATGTCAACATTGTTAATGATTTCATTGCTCCTGTAAAAAAGAAGAGGGAGGATCACACTACTGCACAGCTTATTGTGAGAGACTTCTCATTTTGGTGCCACAAGTAGGTGGCCTTTGGGAAAGTTACCGCTGCTTTCACCCCCTTGACTGATGCCCTAGGTCAGTGTTTCTTAACCAGGGTGATATGTGTACCCCTGGGGGTACACAGAGGTCTTCCAGGGAGTACATCAACTCATCTAGATGTTTGCCTAGTTTTACAGCAGGCTACATAAAAAGCACTAGCAAAATCAGTACAAACTAAAATTTCATACAAACAAAATGAAAAAGTAAGCAATTTTTCAGTAATAGTGTGCTGTGACATTTTGGATTTTTTTGTCTGATTTTTTGTAATCAAGTAGTTTTTAAGTGAGGTGAAACTTGGGGGGGTACGCAAGACAAATCAGAGTCCTGAAAGGGGTATAGTAGTCTGAAAAGGTTTTGAGCCAGTTCCCTAGGTAGACTAGCAGAGCTCATGTGCATATTGAAGACCCATGAAAGGGAAGCCAAGCTTATTGAGCCCAGGGGAGCTCAGAGAGCATGTGATCATATTTTGAATATCTCCACACCTACAGTGAGCACAACCTCATCCTGGTGATTTATGTGGGCAGAGCTTGGAAAAATACCACTTTCTATTTAATCCAATTTGGCCCTTTTCTGGCACCATTAAGGTGCAAGTGTTCCAAAATCTGGAAAAGTGGCTGGCTAACTTATTAGTCATATGGATTTATGGACACTGCTACATTTCAAAAGAGCTTGATCCTTTGTTATGGCAGTAGGATCATAAATGTTTGCATTTTTTGTGTGTGACATAACAGGAATAACTTTTACATTATCATTGTAACAGCGTCTGCTGAACATTATGAACTCAACTAAATACATGAAGTGATCCCTCTAAAAAAATCTTAGAAATGAAGCAGTTGGGAGTACATATCAATAACTTAAGAGTAAAAACCTTTATAAGAACATTGTAGTTAGCAATCCTAGCTAATAACAATCCTTATTTTACAGAAGTAAATATGCACATAAATAAAAATCCTAGAAATGTAGGGTTAAGATTAGATTTTCAAGAAATTCAAACATCTGAGAGTTTGGAAATTCAGTTAAGGTACCCACACTATCTTAATTCTGCCTGTAAGGTGATCAACAGAGGTGCGTGGGGTAGCCCATAGTTTTGTCCCTTCCCACCTAAAATCCATTGGTCTTGCTAGATACACCCTCTTTCCTTCTTCCTGGGCTCTGTGTTGGAGACTTGGAGAGCAAACAACCCTTACACCTGATTTTTCTTATGCAACCAGGCCTGTCTCTGAAGCTGCTGGTGAGCTATCATTAGCTTGGCAGCTCCTGAAGCCCCATTCCAGTATCACTATTTAAAAATGCTGATATAGTTTAAAAATCAGTTTAAATCAACTAGACTTTGTCCTATTGATGACATGAGTCCAGTAAACTTTGTGGCAAAAAATTGGAAAGAAGAAGAGGAATAAAATAAAGTGGTAAAAAACCTTAGACTGATTGGACTCCAGGGAAGTTCTTTATTTTAAGAGCAAAAAATCAAGAAATCCCTTGTTTTATTTACTTCAGGTTTGAAAGGAAAACTCTCCCTCAGTCACAGACATCTATCAATTTTGAGGGTATTTGTTTATTTGTAGATTTAGAAGGGGGCGGGGTGGGGGTGGGGGGAGGCGATGTAGTGCTTACAATGGAATCTCAGTTCTAACCTTAAATATGAAACAAATGTAATAGGAATCTATGCAGACAAATGTCCAAATTTTAATTGCACAAACGATGTAATTACAGGATACAATGGCAAAACGAAATACTGTTATAGGTACTCCATTTTGGATGGCTCCTGAGGTAATACAAGAGATTGGTTATAACTGTGTGGCAGATATTTGGTCCCTTGGTATCACTTCAATAGAAATGGCCGAAGGAAAACCTCCATATGCTGATATACATCCAATGAGAGTAAGTAAAATGTGAATTTTTTAAAAATGAGTTATTGACCATGGTATGTTGTTTTCACAGCTAGCTGTAGAGTTATGGCACAGAGAGATATGGGCAAAATCCTGGAATCCTTAATCAGGTCTCACTCACTGCTTGACTTCTATCTCCCCAATACTTAAAAGGTACTGTTACTATAGTTCGTACCTTGCAAACATTGAATTGATTTTCACAATCCCCCTATAAGAAAGTACTGTTATCTCCATTTTACAGATAGATAACTAAGGCACAGAGAGATTAAGTGACTTCCCCAAGGTAACAAAAGAAGCCTGTTTGAAGTTGAACCCAGATCTCCTGAGTTCAGTTCACTGTTCTAACCACGTGACCATCCTTCCTTCCTTCAAAGGGTGTTTTGATTAATAATAGCCAAGAACGGAATTCAGGATTTGACCCATGGGTTGTTATTGCCAGTGTTCATAATTCCAAACCAGTTTTTATGTGTTACTAAACATAAAGTAAGTTAGGAGTATATTTCTGCATTAGCTTAGATTAAAAATAAATAAATAAATAAATAGAATGTGTGATCTAAGAGTGATGATAATTGAAAAATATTGCTTTTTGAGAAGTTCATGGACTGGTGTTATCCAGGGACTTTACTGCTACCAGTTGGATATACTTTTGTTTATTGAACTGCACTATAAATAATAGTTATGCCTTTCTAATAAGTATGATTATAATAAAAACAGTTATTTTCATGTGCCATTTATAATTAGAACTCATTCTGGGTTAACAAGACATTATATGCTGTTAAAGGCAGTATGTTTCCCAGTATGTTTGGGAATATTTAAGCATGACACACATACTTATCATATTGTTTAATCTTTTTTTGTCAGTATCTCATGAGTCAGCATTTTAATATAAATACAGGGAACCACAGTGGTTGAGTAAAAAGGTGCTGTTTTTACACAGTGACTTTAACTTGAATACATTCAAGAGTATTTAGTAGATTTATGGTTTTTAAAAAAAGCAGGAATGATCTCTAAGGTTGCAAAAAGTTTTGTTAGTGAGTAGTTAAAGCAAAACTACTGTTTTGTGGTCTTGAAATATTATAGCATTTAAAGAAACACCTAATAAAACTTTTGGCAAAGCCATTGTTCTTGGCTATTTTGAAATTAAAGAACGACTAGAAATAATTCACATTGAGATGAACAAGACGTATATCTTTCAAGCTCGCCCTTTTTTAATGAGTGGCTTAATTAATGAAGATTTAACATTTTAAACTGTTCTGAAGAACTGTATTGATTACAGATTAATTATAGTTGATTGTATTGGGGTTTTTTAGTTGTACTCGGAAACATTAATGAAATCATCTTCATTACATCTGGGATCACTTTAACATAATTGCATGTAGTTGCACTAGGTAATGAAAGGTAAGGACTAAATTATCAGAGAGGATTTTATCAGTATGACAATAGCTGCTTATAAACCAAAGGTCACTGTTTGAATTTGAAAGCTTGTGAGTCTTTTTAATTCTTGTAATCAAATGAATGATATCAAAGGCCAAAGTAATTTAACATAACAATTCTGGATTACACAGAACACATGTTCTTGTTAATAAATTGTGTTATGGTCTTTAAGGACTTGTATGCTGTTAGTACTCTTTTGTATATTTGATACCCACAGGTTTTCTTAATTTTTATTAGTGAGCTGTTACAGTGGTTAACAAGAAATACACAGATTTAAGTTGCAATAGTTTTCCCAGAGTTATATGATCTAACTTCACAGGATCCTTGGACATATGTAGATGCTTTTCTATTTTGTTTTAGTTATGACATACAATTGATATAGGCAAGCATGAAAGCTTGGGCAAATTTTCATTGCTTTTTCTGGATCTTGCTTGAGTTCTGTGGTATTTATGTAAAGTACAATTTTGTTACTTGGGAATGCATGTTATATGCGCTATTTTGCTGTAGGCCGGTTGGCATTGCCACAAAGGTAATACACTGCCGGTAGGCCATTTCCTTGTCGACTGCATTTACAGTTTAATAGAAATATTACATGACTTTTTTAAACAAGTGTTTTGGCAGGGAGGAAATAGCAGATTCCATGCAAACAAGCATCGCTTCCTCCATTTAACCACACTCTAGCAACTCCAAAGAATTGTACTAAGTTTCAGTTTGGGAAGGATGAGAAGGGAGGAAAAAGGCATTTCAGGTTTAAGAATAGCAATGATTTCTTCTTGTAAAGTATTTAAACTTGTGGTTAAATATTTGTGACTACATAAAGGTAATGAGTGCCATTTCATCTGGTTGTGTTGTAGATCTGAGGCTGTTACTGCCTGGGACCACCATGTTTGGCTTATGCTGGAAAGGCCATGACCATAAGCCAACCCAATAGTCTAATAGTAGCACTTTTTTTCATACATGTAAGTGGCCTGCGTTGCCTCATCCATCTGGCGTCTAACTTCATTCATGCTGCTGGTAGCATTAAATAAAGACATACGCCTCTACCTCGATATAACGCTGTCCTCGGGAGCCAAAAAATCTTACTGCGTTATAGGTGAAACCACGTTATATTGAACTTGCTTTGATCCACCGGAGTGCGCAGCCCCGCCCCGCCCGGAGCACTGCTTTACCGCGTTATATCCAAATTCTTGTTATATTGGGTCGCGTTATATCGAGGTAGCGGTGTACATCAGAGAGCAACATCTGTTCTTCAGAATACCAACTCTTTGACGAAGGACATCTTAAAAGGGAGAAATCTTGTGGGCATCAGGACTACTCTAGAACATGGAAAGACAGCCCCTAGAAATAGCAGTGAGTGAAACGATAGGCTGTGGTATGGATACCGTCATATTTGTTTGCATCCTGTTACTATCTGTATTTAAATGAAACCATCAGCTACTTTAGTCACTCTTTTCCTCCCTAATCAACAGCTACCTTTATTATTTCCATTCATTTCTACCATCTTCTTCTTTTGTAATGCAAATAAAAGGTTGGCACTGACCATATTCTTTTTTCTTATACTAGCTCTAGTCTAGACCCTGTCATCAGTGAAAATTCAAATTACCAATTTGGTAACTGGAAGCTTCTGTAATACTCTAGCAATATTTGCCTTTCTGGTTATCAAGGTGTGCCCTCCAAAATCCTTGCTTACAGAATCTTCTTTAACAAGCAAAGAAAGTAAATTGCATTAAACTTTGAAATGGAGTCTTTCCCAACCTGCTCTACATACACAGTCCACATGCTATTTACAGTCCAAATTCATTCCCTTCCTGGTGTTTGGCTTTGTTAACAAACAAATCTGCAACAAAATATCATAAAGTTCACTTATACCTCTCCAAGTTTGACTGTTCCTAGGGTTCCTCCCTGAGAACTGGTCAGTCCACAATCTAGATATTTATTCTTTCTCTCCTGCAAGAGTGCCACTCCCACCTCCCTTATAGCTGTATAAAGTCATGAGATCACAATACTGTAGTCCTTTCTGGCCTTGGAATCTGTGAATCTATGGCATTAAAAGTATGGACTGCAGTGGGAATTATTGCCAGATAAACTGGGTAAGTATGGCTTTAGGCACTATTCGCTAAAGAAGACCTCTGTTTCAAACAATGGGGAAATAGTTTTCTCTAAATTAAAATCTCCTGTAAATATATACCAAAAGACGGAAAAATCCACTTTTGCTGATCCCATCACTCTTATTATATGAATAATTCTAATTGAATAATCTAGTTCATTTCCTGTCTCCAACAGGTGGAATAGTTCTGTCAGTTTCAATAAAGCATTTTGCAGTTTTTTCTTTTGCGATTTGGTTTTAATTCCTAGAAGATAGTTATGAAGGCCTTCTTTACACAGACTGTAGGAATTTATAACCATCTTTTATTATTTGTTTACGGTAGTGCCCACAATGTGCTAATCAATGTATAAACTAGGTAAGGCATGGTTCCTATCTCTAGAAGAAGGAATGCAAGAATAGATTGTAATTTAAGGTCTCTTCTGTCTTGGGGTAGGAGCTACCTAATATTTGTACCTGAAACATGTGCTGTGTGCATTTTGATAAACACTGTTACGTAACAACAGTGTACATTAAGAAATAAGATTATAAAGTTGCCCTTTAAAGAACATTGTCGAAATTAATTTTGATTATAAGTTCATACTTAATTTATTCTTTTTTTTTTCTATTTCCAAGAGGACGGCAGTGTGGCTTGGTGAGACTGAATAAGTAGGGCTTTTCAAGATGATGATGATGAATATTATTTAATACTTATATTGCAGATGCTATGGAATGTAGCTCCCTTGGTCTTTCTTCTTCATCTTCGTTTCCTTTATTCAGCTTTTCCTGGTGAGGGTCGCAGTGGCAGCATGGAGAATAGGGAGGACCTGACCTCCCTTTCCTCCGCAACAGGTTCCAGCTCCTCCTGAGGGATTCCCCAGCATTCCCAGGCCAGCCAGGAGAGACACCTCCCCCCCCCATAGGCCCATCCTTCCAGCATGCCCTTAGGGCCTCCTGTCTGTGGGACATGCCCAGTGGAGTTCCAAGGGAAGCCTCCCAGGGGGCATCCTTATCAGGTGCCCAAACCACCTTAGCTGGCTCCTCTCGATCTGGAGGAGTAGTGGCTCTAGTCTTAGGCTCTCCTGAATAGCTAAGCCCCTCACCGTGTCTTGGAGAGTAAGCCCAGCCACCCTGCAGAGAAACCTCATATCTGCCGCTTGTACCCGTGATCTCATCCTTTTGGTCATTACCCAAAGTTCATGACCATAGGTGAGGATGGGGATGTAGATTGACCTGTAAACTGAGAACTTCGTTTGAGAACTCAGCTCCCTCTTCAATACAATGGATCAGTACAGCGCCCACATCACTGCTGTCACTGCACCAATTCGCCGGTCAATCTCATGCTCCTGCTTACCATCATTCGTGGAACAAGACCCCTAGATATTTGAACTCTTCCACTGAGGGCAGTTGCTCCCCCTTCACCTGGAGAGAACAGTCCACTTTCTTCCGGGAGGGGACCATGACCTCCAATTTGGAGGTGCTGATACTCATCTCAACCACTTCACACTCGGCAGTGAAACATTCAGCTCGATATTCTGTCCATGAAAATCATGAATAGAAGTGGGGACAAGACGCACCCTTGGTGGAGTCCAACACCCACTTTGAACTAACTTAACTTAATGCCAAGAATACAAACACAACTATCACTCTGAGAATAGAGGGACTGGATAGCATGAAAAAGCGACACTGGTATCTCATACTCCCATGGCACTTTCCACACCTCGGGGAATGTGGTCATATGCCTTCTCCAAAACAAAGATAGACTGGATTAGTAAAGTCCCACGATGCCTTGAATATCTGTGAGAGAGTAAAGAGCTAGTCTGTTGTTCCATGGCCGGGACAGAATCTGCATTGTTCCTCCTGAATCTGAGGTTCAGGAGTAACCTCCTCTCTATCACCCTGGCATAGGCTTTGCCAGGGAGTCTGAGGAATGCGATCCCCCTATAGTTGGAGCACACCCTCTGGTCTCCTTTCTTAAAGATTGGGACCGCTACCCTGGTTTGCTAGTCCAGAGGTACTGCGCCAGCCTTCCATGCGACAGTGAAGAGGCATATTAACCACAACACCCCAACGTTGTCCCATGATTTCAACATCTCCAGATGAATCTCATCCATCCCTGCTGCCTTACCACTACGAAGGCACTTTAACACCGTAGTGACCTCAACAACAGAAATAGGTCTGATCTCACCGGAGGTTTCCAGCACTGCCTCTTGAAGGGAGGGCATGGCCACTGGGTTGAGAAGTTCCTCAGAGTGCTCCTTCCACCTCTCAACAATCTCCTCAGTCAAGGTCAGCATTTCACCACCCGTGCTGAGAACAGCCTGGGCAACGTCCCACCAACCCCTCCTAAGGCGATGAATGGTTTGCCAGAACACCTTTGAGGTCATCCAGTACTCGTTCTCCATGGTCTTTCCAAACTTCTCCCAAGCTTGGGCTTTTGCTTCAATGACCATGACAGCCACAGCCCTCTTAGCCAGCGGGTACCTCTCCGCCATATCAGGAGTCTGGTTTGTGAGCATTTCTTGGAAGGCATCCTTCTTTGCTTTGACAGCTCCCCTCACCTAAGGTTTCCACCATGACAGGCACCAGCTGCCTTCAGGCCGTGTACTCTGAACTGCTGTTAGGCGCATTGGCACAAACAACAATCAACAATCAGAGTTTTCCTCTCTGAGACCCAAAGTCTCATTGAGGCGACCTTCTCGTCAACCGGGACGAACTACAACTGCACAGCAGCCAGCCGGGGACTTGTGAGTATCCCCACACCTGCCTGGGGCCTCTCGTCCAGGGCCATTCCCAGAGTAGGAAAGAGACTACAATAGTAGCTCCCTTAAAACTAAATCTTGTGTGTACTTTAAGTGATTTGTCTTATGGTGTTAGCATTGTTTCAAATAAGTAAATCTGGTATGTGGAGAATAGAGGGAGGGGCATGGGGGGCTCCAGAAGCCACACTTTAACAGTAAAAGCCGCATGTGGCTTGCGAGCCACAGTTTGGCCACCTCTGGCATATATGTATGCATATATGTGTGCACATAGCCAGATAACAGAAAAATAGATCCGGGAATACATTTTAAAAAAATGAACATAGGATTAAGGAATACATTTCTCCATCCTCTGGATCTTAGTGCATCTTGTAAGTGCTCTAGGGCATAAACTGCCTTAATATCTGTTTCTTGTACAGTGCCACACACGTTCAAACCCTTAATAAATTTTGATAGATTGTATATAGCAGGAGTTCTTAACCTTTTTCTTTCTGAGGCACCCCCCCCCCCCATAGGCTATAAAAACTCCACAGCCCACCTGTGCCACCACAATTCGTTTTCTGCATATAAAAGCCAGGGCCATGTTAGGGGGTAGCAAGCTAGGCAATTGCCTGGGCCCCCATGCCACAGGGGCCCTTGCAAAGCTTAGTTTGACTTCAGCCCCTGGTGGTGGGGTCAGGGCCCCGGAGTTCAGCCTCATGTGGTGGGGCTTCTGCTTTCTTCCCCGGGGCCCAGCAAGTCTAACACTGGCCCCCCTGAAACCTGCTCGTGGCCCCCCAGCCCTGGTTGAGAACCATTGGTATACAGTACTCTGGTTTTCTGGGAAAGAACTAAGGTACAAAGAGGAAGGATGGTCCAGGATTAAAGACACTGGCCTAGGACTGGGGAGACCTGGGTTCAATTCCGTGCTCCACCACAGACTTTCTATGTGAACTTGGGCAGGTCACTTAGCCTTTCTGCACCTCAATTCTCTATCTGTGAAAATGGGGATAATACTCATTTTACAGCGGTATTGAAGATAAATGCATTCAAGATGGTGATGTGCTCAGATACCATGGGGATGAGGGCCATGTTATACTCCTGGGGGATTTTAGCGTCACTGCGTGTGCACAGAATTCATGTCCCCCAAAGAATTCTTTTGCTTCCCTGCAGAAAAATGACTTCTGACGGGGAAGCAAAGGGAAGCACAAGAGCGTTCACGCACCCCTCCCTGGCAACGCAAGCAGGTTGGTTTGGGCGCCCAGAGCAGCTGGTAGAGACGCAAATCATTGCCTGGAGGAGGGGTGGGCAGTTGTGTGTGTGTGTGTGTGTGTGTGTGTGTGTGTGTGTGTGTGAGAGAGAGAGAGAGAGACACTCTGTCCCTCTCGCTCGCTATTGCAGCACACTCTGCATGGAGGGGCAGGGCTTCAGGGTGTTTCTGAGGAGGTAGGCATGGGGCAGGCTCTGTCCCCTCAGTCAGAGCAGAATGTAGCAGCCTGCCTGCTTAGTAAATTGTTCTCTTTGTCTTTGTGAATTCCCCCAGGAGTATAAAACAGGTGTAAAAGTTTTAAGGCTCCTTTACATTGCCAGAGTGGTATAAAGGACAGTATGGCCTTATAAATGCTTATGATGCTTTAATGATTAGAACGGGTCTAAATTTTTGGACTGAAAAAATATCCTATCAAAATATGCTCCATGAACTGTTTGCTACTGACCTTCCTGGAGATGTTCAGTAGACAATATAAATTGTGAGTTTGATTCCACAGCTCTCACTTGCTCCTCAGTTGCCTATGATGTAACACTGAGCATATGGCTGCATGTATTTGTTGACTAATAACTAGAAAGACAAGGTCAAACCTAGCTATATTAATATTAGGCAAGGACATTTGGGGATTTCCTCCAATGCTCCCCACTCCTATTCTTCATCCGTTGTATTGTAGTTTAAATAAATTACAGAAATAATTGAAACCAGAGTGATTATATTGTGTTATTTTGACAAATAAAATATGCAGAATTTTAAAATATTGTGCACAGAATTTTTAATTTTTTCGTGTAGAATTCCCCTAGGAGTAATGTTAGTGCATTAGGTAGTCCAGTAATGCTTAACTGTTTTGTGTTGTTGTGTCATGTTCATATCTAATTAGGAGCAGGAATTTTTGCTGAGTGTAAGGAAGATGTCAGGGTGAGGGGAGAAGAATGGATGAGCAACAGAACGTAATGATTGTAGGAGTCTCCAGGGTTGTAGTGTCCCATATAGGTAAGGGCCAGAGGAATTGTGTGGGCGAACTGCCCCACCTTTCTGCTGGACTGTGTTATGCAGGGAGCACGAGGACTACAGAGCTCTATACTCTGCAGGTAGTTTGCACCCTCTGCACAGCCCCCTGAGGACTGCCTACTTAGCAGAGAATAACTGCCTAGATTCCACTGCCAGGTGGCCCTCCATTTGTGAGAAGCTGAGGGCAGGGCTTGCTCCATAATACATATTCTTAGTGTCCCTATTCATGGTTAGAATTTCAAATTAGTGATTAACGTATTCAAGACAAACATGAGCACAATTAATACCAGAACAATATTTATTTTAAAGAGAGAACATATATTGTGAGTATAAATTGATTCTTTCTGTAGTCCAAGAAGTTGCCTCCCACATAAATCACCATGAGAAATGCCACTTCATCTGGTAATTGGATATGTAGTGCTTTTCCTCAGAGACAGTGCTGTTTGTGGTTCAAATGGCAGTTGGACAAACGGTGCATTAATATCAACATTGAGCTAAGAATTGTATTTTTTGCTACATTTTTTCCCCCACTGTTTTTCTGAGAGCTAAACTTTAAGGAAGTGTGATGTTTTCTTAAGAGACCTTAATAAAGCAAGCTTTACATTTTAATTTAAATATGCTGTTACTTTGCATCAGCAAGCAGCCTATCCAGCTGAGAGATCTTACCAAAACTCGAATAATTATCCGTATAAAACCCCCATACAATAAATAATGAACAGATTGTTAGATACTTCCTTCTAGCAGTACAATATTTTAAAAACAAAACATGCCAAATGCTTTTTCATTTAAAATGTATTTCTCTTGCCAGAATACACAAACATGGTTTTCTTAACCTTGAACAGAGATCTATGCATACAGAATTTAAGCAGAGGACCTTTCTCCTTGAACTGCTTGCTACCTAGTTATTATAGAAAGCCGCTTCTGGTGTGGTGGTGTGATACTGGTGTATAGTAAAGATCCAGGACCCTAATTCATAATTTTACCCCTTTCTTGAAAGCTTCTGAAATAGACCACAGAGAAGATAGATTTCAGGCAAATTTTTGAAAATTAGGCATACATAGCTGCACATACGTAATCTACATAAGCAAATACTTGATGTGTTTGACTACATCAGATATTTGCATACACATGGTTAGATAGACGTCATATTGCCAAAATTTGAATATCCAGACACAGGTGAGAAATCCTGGCCCATTGATGCCACCCACAGTGCTTGCTAGTAAGTGTATTACTTTCTGTGGTCAATCAATTGCTTCTTTATATCAACATTATTAATATATTAGGAGTTCAGTCATTGTGGTAGCTAGATGCGATACTCTTTAGGATGCAAAATGTGAAGGATAAATGTTTCTAAGTTTAAAGAAACATTTAAGATAAATGTTACCTGTTTTTGCAATGAATGCCATATTTATATAATGAAAATAAGCCAGATATAAATATTTGACAACTTCACTTGTTTATACTTTATCTCATGTGTATCCAGAGGTGGATTAAAACTAAATAGGAAGAACCAACACAAACAAAGGGCTTTCACAACAAATTGTAATCCCTCCCTCATCCTAAAAAAGTGCTTGTGACTCATGGGCATTTCCAGTCTGATTCTGATACACAGAGAGACAAGGGTGAGGTAATCACTTTTATTGAACTAATTTCTGTTGGTGAGAGAAACAAGCTTTCAAGCCTCAAAGAGCTCTTCTTCAGGTCTGGGAAAGACTTTAGTCTTCTTTGAGTGTTTGCTCATGTCCATTCCAATGTAGGTGTGTACTTGCCTTGAGAACTTCTGGCGGAAAGTTTATTCCTCAATGGTATCTGTCAAGTCGGCTCTGGTGCCCCCTGGAGTCACACGCTTATGGTGCCAGTATAAAGGGCCCCGCTGACCTGTCACCCCCCCCCCCCAGTTCCTTCTTACCACCTTTGATGGTCGCTAGAACTACTTTGTCCTTGTGTTTGCAAGAACTCCCCAGTGGACTTTGTTTCTAACTTGTTGTATATAGTTACAGTTATTATAGTTGTTAAGTTTTAGTTGTTAGAACAGTTAGGTAAGGAATCCCACGTTGCAGGGTTAGTCCCTGCCCAGCACCGGGGTATGACTCGTTCTCCAGGGTTTAAGCCTATGCTGGTAAGAAGCACCCGTTCCAGCTGCCTTAAGTGCCTGGAGGAAGCTCACGTGTGGGAGCACTGCAAGATCTGCCAGGACTTCAGGCCCTGCACCAAAAAAGACAGAGACGCAAGACTTAAGTTTATCCTCATGGAGGCAGCTCTCCATTCTCCCTCAGAGCTGAGTCACTCGGACTTGGCACCGAGTACTTCAGCTTCTGTCAGGAGTGCCCTGGTGACTATTAGGACTTAGCACCGGTCTCCATCTCCAGCACCGAGAAGGGATGTTGTTTCTACCTCTTGGGAGCCTCGGCATCGTCCATCATCTCTGGGGCTGAAGAAGACTGCTCCAGCCAAGGACTCTTGACACCGTTCTCTGTCACCGGTGCCGAAAAAGAAGCAGAGGAAGATGGACAGAGGTCAATCCCTGCCCCTGAGGTCACAGAGACTCTAGTAGAGTGCAATCCACACCGGGCCACTCTAAGACCTTCCCAGACACTCGGCGAGGTCCAAGAAGGCCTTATGATGTGACGCTTTGGGGGGCAACTTATGAGGCTGAAGCATGGATCCAGATTCCCCAGCTTTTGTGTACAGTTTATCCCACTTCTATTGGGCATGGACCTGCATTACCTCGGACTGGTGGGTGCTACGCATGCTAGCACTGGGATACACTCTTCAGTTCAGTTGTTTCTCCCCTTCCCACCCTTCCTCCCTGTCCCTCTTCAGGGACCCTTCTCATGAGCAACTTCTTATTCAAGAGGTGCAGTTGGGAGCTGTGGAGGAGGTTCCATGAGAGCTACGGTGCTGGGGGTTCTACTCCCATTATTTCCTAATCCTGAAGGCCAACAGCAGTTTCAGACCGATTCTGGACCTGCAGAAGCTCAAAAAAGTCATGAAGAAACTGAAGTGTCACATGGTCTTCCTTGGCCTCCATCATCTCCTCCTGGATCCAGGGAACTAGTATGCCACCCTCAGTTTGAAGGACACTTATTTTCATGTTGCAGTCTTTCAGGGACACAGAAGGTTCCTCAGATTCATTGTGAACCATGCACACTACCAGTTTGCAGTGCTCCTGTTCGGCCTGTCAGCGGCCTCTTGGGTGTTCACGAAGTGCATGGCAATTGTCACAGCCTTACTGAGGAAACAAGGGGTTCAAGTCTACCCTTACCTCATCAACTGGCTGATTAGAGGTCAGATCAAGGCCTAGGTAGAGACAAATGTAAAGTTAATACAGTCAACTTTCCAGGACTTGAGCCTGTTAATATATACCCAGAAGTATTGGGATGGAGCTAGGCTGTTTTCAGTGGTGGCAGATGACAGAACAAGGAGCAATGGTCTCAAGTTACAGTGGGGGAGGTCTAAGTTGATATTAGGAAAAACTATTTCACTAGGAGGGTGGTGAAGCACTGGAATGGGTTATCTAGGGAGGTGGTGGACTCTCCATCCTTAGAGGTTTTTAAGGCCCGGATTGACAAAACCCTGGCTGGGATGATTTAGTGGGGGGTGGTCCTGCTTTGAGCAGAGGGTTGGACTAGATGACCTCCTGAGGTCTCTTCCAACCCTAATCTTCTATGATTTTAAATCTATCCTCTCCCTAGTTCAAAGGATAGAATTTATCAGGGCGATCCTCGACTCAGTCCAAGCCAGAGCCTTCCTTCTGGAATCCCAGTTCCAAGTGATAGGGCATGCATAGAAAGCCTCAGGAACCACCCCATCACCATGGTGAGGAACAGCCTAAACCTCCTGGGCCATATGTCATCATGCACTTACATGGTGGAACATGTCAGCCTGGTGCATATACCGATGCCAGCCAAGCCTGAAGATGTCTGACCTCTTCAGGCTTGGCTGACGTTGGTATATGCACCAGGCTGACGTCACTTGGACACCGTAGTCACACTTCCCACATCAATGATCGCTTCCTTTCTTTGGTGGCTGGATTCACCGGCAGTGTGTGCTGGAGTCCTGTTCTCGAGATCCCATCCATCAATGTCTCTCATCCCAGATGCTTTGGCGATGGGCTGGGGAGCTCATTTAGGGCTCCTCAGAATTCAGGGCTTCTGGTCTCCAGAGAAGCTCCTGTTACACATCAGTGTCAGGAAGCTCAGGGCAGTTTGCCTAGCCTTACAGGTGTTCCAAACCCACTTGGAGGCAAGTATGTGTTAGTCCTCACAGACAACATGACTGTGAAGTTTTATATAAACGGGCAGGCTGGGGCATGCTCCTCTCTCTCCTGTGCCAGGAAGCTCTCCACTTGTGGGAATTCCGCGTGGCCCACTCAAGGAAGATTGAAAAAATTGGGCTTGTTTAGTCTGGCTGTTCTGTTTTCTCAAACTCTATCTGTGATCGTTTCCTCAAAGTCCTGGAGAGATTATACCTCCAGGTACGAGAGTCTCTCCCCCCATGGGACCTCAACCTGGTGTTAGTGCGGCTGACAGGACCTCAATTTGAACCGCTGGCAACATGCTTTCTGCTCTTCTTATCCTGAAAGGTAGTGACCATTACTGGTGGCCATTACTTCTACCTGAAGGGTCTCAGAAATCCGAGCCCTTATGTCGGAGCCATCTTATACGGTCGTCTTCAAGGACAAGGTTCAATTGCGGCCACATGCAGCCTTCCTTCCAAAGGTGGTCTCACAATTCCATAGTAACCAACATATCTTCCTTCCAGTCTTCTATCCAAAGCCACATACCAACAGAGAGGAACAGAGACTCCACTCGCTGGATGTTAGATGTGCACTAGCCTTCTGTATAGAAAGGACTAAGTCATTTAGAAAATGTACACAGCTTTTTGTCGCCATTGCAGACAGGATGAAAGGCCTTTCAGTCTCGGCCCAGAGTATCTCCTCGTACATCACTTCCTGTATCCATACATGTTATGACCTGGCAAAAGTCCCCGCTCCTCCTGCCCTAGCGGTGCATTCTTCCAGGGCTCAAGCATCTTCGGTGGCGTTCGTAGCTCAAGTTCCTAAGTAGGCCATCTGCAGAGTGGCAACGTGGTCGTCAGTCTGCACCTTTGCATCTCATTATGCCGTCACCCAGCAGGCTAGAGACAATGTGGGTTTTGTCTGAGCAGTATTATAGTCAGCATGCCAATGAACTACGAGCCTTCCACCTGTATAACTGCTTGGGAGTCCCCTACATTGCAATGGACATGAGCAAGCACTCAAAGAAGAAAAAACGGTAACTAATCTTCCGTAACTTGTTCTTCGAGATGTGTTGCTCATGTCCATTCCAAAACTCCCTGCCTCTGCCCCTCTGTTGGAGTTAGCCAGCAAGAAGGAACTGATGGGGCAATGGATTGGCAGGGCTCTTTATATACATGACTCCAGGGGACACCAGAGCCGACCTCGTGGATACCATTGAGGGAAAAACTTTCTGGCAGCAGTGCTTGGGGCAAGCACACACCTACATTAGAATGGACATGAGCAATACATCTCGAAGGACACCAGTTATGGAAGGTTAGTAACAGTTTTTTTTTCAGATTTTCATGAATTTCCCCAAAGATTAGAACCTTGACAATCCACCCTTGGGCCAGATTGTGCCTGGCCTTTGTGTAGGTATTCATTGTGGTGGGAGGAAGATGCAGGAGCCTTCCTCCTTTGTTGCTGTCCCCTATGGAGGACCCAAGCACACTTACAGCCACTGTGTTCTTTTGAGTCACTGTGCTCTCTTCTCCCTGCACAGGCAGGTGCCTGCAAGGCACAATCTGACCCTTTATAATTTGTCCAGGATAATGCAGTTTCTTCCCACTTCTCAGCACATCTGACACAGGCTTGTTGTAGTGAAGTCATCTACTACTCAGAATTAAATTTTACCAAAAAATACTACAGTAAATTAATAGTTTATTATGAAGTGCCATCAGGTAATTAAAACTAAACTACAATCAGGAGTTTTCATAATAAATAAAGTGCACTCTGTGATACACAACTTATTTTTTAATTTTGTGTGTTCATTTACTGTCTCCTACTTTAACAAATTCAGTAATGTGCAATGAATCTGTCATGTAATAATGGAGTTCTAGTCTACAGCATACCAGAACCCAGTCTCTAGTGTTTAAAAGAAAATAAACCTTGATCTCCTAGATTCATGCACAAACGGGGGTTAGCTTGTGCAGCACTGTTCACAGAGCAAGGTAGAAAGGAACATCATCCTGTCCCATGGCAAAGCCTATAAGAAGGGGGACTTTGGGGAGGAAATGTCTGCAAGGATCTCCTTGTAGAGATCTCTCCATACTGCTCCATCAGGGATCAGGGTTCCCTCTTCCCCACAGAAAAGACCATAGGGTTTCTTCCTAGAACGGAGGATCCCCAGGGATATGTGTGGATCATGGGAGTTGGAAGAGACTTGGGACCGGGGCTGAACAGAGAGGTCTCTGTAGGGTCCAGAGTATAGTGGGTGTGAGTGATGCCACAGGGACAGCTGAATTCCCCTTTCGTATGGATCCAAGTGCAGAGGCTCCACATTGTGTGTGGATTTAGGAGGAATGATGGGACCTGAGAATTTATATTACTTTAGTCCAAGAGAAGCAGTCATTGCCATGTAGCTCTTCATTGACAAAAATGGCATAGGCATAAACAAGATATAAGGAAAGGAAGGCATGGTAAAGTCTATGAAGATGACAGTGAAGATAGTTGTATGAGGAATGAGTTCAGTTTTGGAAATCCAAAAGGTACTACTTATGTAAGACTGCAGCTAAGCTACAGTGAATCTGGAAGGAGAGTTCACTAAAAATAAGGAATTATGGATGGAAATTTTTCTAATGAAGTAGAAATCTGCACACTGGCTAGAGGAGCCTATTGATAAATTGCATTAAGCCTGGTAGGCTTATGGTTCCTAAGTACAAAGGGCCAAATGCTGAGGTTGTAACTCAGTTTTTACGTAGTCCTTACAAAAGCAGATTTAGAGTTCATCACAAGGTCCCTACTCCATCCACATTTAAGTCTTTAAAAAACCCACTTCTGCTATGCTGCTTATAGTGAATCAATTGACTGTATATAAATTGGCTGTTGTTGTTTTGCTCCCCCTTTTCCTTACCTCTATCTATTTGTCTGTCTTTAGATTATGAGCCTTCAAATCAAAGAGCATCTTTCTTCAGTGTCAAGAAAGTGCTAAGCACATAATGACCACTACTTTATATAAATAATTAGAATTTAAAATTGAGAGAGGAAGTGTCTGGGGTTGGAGGAACCATTCAGTTTAGAGGAGATTGAAGAAGGGGTTCCCAAGAGCTACCCCCATGAGCGCTACATATCACATCACTGATGTTGTTTTATTTGGAGTAGGGCACCTAAATATGGTTTTGTATCTCTTCTAGAACAAATTTAACCCCTCCCCCCAAAACAAATCAACCTTTGTATGATATTAAGTTTGTTGTTGAATATTTCTGTTGTACAAGTAGGAAAGGTTAATCTGGGATGTGTAATGAAGTAGCAGAAGCAGAGAATATTTGAAATTTGGACTACAACTGAAGTCTAATTGGAATTACATTGAAAACATTTATTTCATGCTTCTAAATAAGGATTTAATTAAAATAAAGTTAGCTCATCTTTTTAGACTTATCCCTGAATGGGAAATCTGAAACATACTTCAGTTGATGGTTGGCTTTCTCTGACTTTGATTAATCACTTTCAAAGTAAGCAGAAGATCGATGCAGTAATTTCATAATTACACACAAGTGAGTTAACTTGAAACTTTAACTACAATAACTAACTGTAAAGGAAGTTTGATGTTGGTTAGCTTCATGTAATGCTATATATTTATGATTTGAATACTTACAAGTGCTAATCTGAAATAAACCTGTGCCATGATACTATTCATTTATTTGCAAGATGTTTTAATAGGGAAATGTTTGAGTTGGGAATATTATTTTCAAAGATATATGAAGAGTAATGCTTAGAGGCCCAATTCAACCCAAACTGAAGTCAATAGAAGTGTTTCCAGTGACTTAATAGAGGTTGGATCAGGCCCTACATTTTTAAGTGTTGTTGAAGACAATTTGATGAAATTGTCATTGTGGTTAAAGACTGGAAAATATTCAACATACCTAGCTCAGCTTGCTTTGTTATTCCATACTAATGTGTTAGCTCCCTTTTCCCCAGAAAAATTTTAAAAGCAAAACTTTGAACTAACTGAAAGAATTTAAACTGCCATATAGTCTGATCATTTGTGATGTAAGTAAAATAGCCATGTAGATCAAAGTGCAAGGCAAAACTTTTCTGCAACTTGAATATCTTAAAAAGGTCATACTTCAAGTACATTAACCATGGGTAAGTCATTGAATTCCATTTAAATTTGAATTTATGTGAATATTGCAAAAGATTGATTTTGTTCCCTGCTAATGTAACAAAAATCCTTATTTGAAGCAAACCATTTAATCATCTGTGCACATCATCATATGGCAGATTTACACAATTGATGTTAACTTGAACTATGGGCTCGATAAAATATTCAGCAAGGTGTTTATGTACAGTCTTACAGAGAGCTCTTTTAACTAAAAATTCCACATTATCCCACAGGATATTGTAAACTTCACCATAGAGTTCGACACTTTAAGCTAGTAGCAATGTATATTTACTACAGATACTTCTACTTCTTTTTATTGTTATCAACTCTTAGTTTCCAAGATTAATGCAAAGTATGCAAGGTCAACTTTTATTCAGGGGCACTGACAATCAGCTTTATTGAAGAAGGAATTTATGTTCTGCTTTTTAATTGAAGTGTAACCTTTCAAGTTTTTTTTATGACTAGCGTCTTGCTAAAGCCAAGGAGAGCTCAGTAAATGATTGAAGTTTCTCTTGAAAGTCTGATTCAATGTTTCGTCTTCCCAATAAAGTATATCTTGAATTTTTAAACTTGACTTTTTTTTGCCAGTTTAGCTGACTGACTTGGGTAAGTACTGTAAAGACACTTGGCTAGTGTGTGGCCACATTATTTTTTACTTGGATTTTGGATTTTATTTGGATTTTGGTTAGAGGAACATTATTCAATTTTTAATCATGTGGGAGAAAACCACACTCAGACTTAGGAGAAAAATGTTAAGCTTCCATTCTGTTACTCACTGTAAGAACCTTTTATATGTTTTCAGTTTATATGGATTGTTTACTTTGTAGAAACTTTAAAAATTATTTAGGTTAGAAGGAAGGTAAAATTTGGGTTTGAGGAATCTATTAAAGTCTGTGTACACCCTCTTTTCTTTCTTGGTATTATATTGCCTCTTAATATACCCCAAGTCATTTTTAAAGAGGATGATGCATATTTAATGTAAAAAATGTATTTAAAAGGAAGGGTTGCCAATCAGTCTAAATTTGTTACAGTTAAAATTTGATGGTCTAAAGACAACTTATAATCCTTTTCTTGTTATAAAATGTTGTCAAATGTGTAGTAGTTTCAGTTAAAAAGTTTATGGAAACTTTGTTTTAAGGTGGTTTAAAATAGAACTAAATCTTTAATTTGAATTTGATGGCACCTGTTTTCATTTTGTTTCCCTGACAACACCACTGGTACCAAAAATTGCCTGTAGACCACCCTAGAGAAGAACTAAATCATTCTGGCTTTTTCATTTTAGCCTTTTACTGACTAAATATTTAAACAGAGCCATAACACATCTGTCAAAGTTTGTGAACTAGCTCTAGAATAAATGAGTTTGGGGTGCACAATTCGCAAATTTTCCCAGATTAATTTTTGTTTCTGTTGTTGTTTAGTTATTTTAAAATTTCATTAAGAATAACGTAGGAAAATTATTTGTGTATTACATGAGAAGAAATAAAAAGCAGTGATTGAAACAAATAGTTCACCTTTTGTCAAGCAGAGTTAAAAGTTTGTATTTTTAGCCAATATGATCTGTTTTTAAAGTTGTACGAATATAAGGTTGGTTCCAGATGTGAATAAGTTTTCATTATTCAGGTTCCCATGGGAAAGAAATAAAGCCAACACAAATGTTACCTCCAGATTTCTGCTCTTGTGCCTTTCTGACAGTGTCTGTAAGTTTACATTGACTATGAGCACTGGTTAAAGTGTTTAGAATTCTATGCACATCTTTAAGCATTATGAATGCTTACAGGGTTTTTGGAGTGGTGTTTGAGGAGGGTTGGGGGTGGAAACAGACAAAAGACCTGGAAGGTATTGGTTGTCCTTGTCTGTATACCCGAAAAGCCTCTCTTTTCCCACAAGATCCTCTTTAAAATGCATTACAAACCAACGAAATCCCAACCACCATACCATAGTCTTATCGATCACTTTGTTCATACAGAATATGCTTGTGCTACCTGTAAAACAAATCCATGCTAACAAGTGAACTTCTGGCTCATGTTAGACACTAAAGGAAAACTTGAGATACTGGGAGGAAGTTTCATGTGGGTTGTATTTGTCTTCCTCCTCCTCCCCAGAAACCAGGAATACTTTTCTGAGAATGAGTAGGTACTCCATACCCCTAGAAAAGAATTATTTAGTGGGGAGGTTCTGTGGTGGGGATTTAGTCTGGGGAAGAGAAGACTGAGGGGGGACATGGTAACATTTTTCAAGTTCATAAAAGATTTTACAAGGAGAAGGGAGAAAAGTTGTTCTCATTAACCTCTGAGGATAGGACAAGAAGCAATGGGCTTAAATTGCAGCAAGGGTGGTTTAGTTATGACATTAGGAAAAACTACCTAACTGTCAGGGCAGTTAAGCACTGGAATAAATTGTCTATAGAGAGGCTGTGGAATATCCATCATTGCAGATTTTTAAGAGCAGGTTAGACAAACACCTGTCTGGGATGGTCTAGATAATACTTAGTCCTGCCTTGAGTGCAGGGGACAAGCCTAGAAGACCTCTCAAGGTCCCTTCCAGTCCTACACTTCTATGATTATTAAATTGGAGATTCTGTGGTCCTCCCTCTGCTTTCCAGCATCCTGGTATTATAACAACAGGTCTGATGAAAGTAGTGGGTGTGCAGTAGCCTCTATGCTATTTTGTTTCAGTTCTCCATACTCTGGGCTGTCACATTACTTGGGCCCCACAGTATGTCTTGGAAACACCAGAGCACACAAGGTTTCGAGACTACTCACAGGGAAGACTTGAAACTAGTAGTGCTGCAGTTCAGCAGGAAGGCTCCTTCACCAGTGATAATATGTTCCTCTATCCACTTTCTCCCAGAGTTTCAAGTTCAGTTCTGGGGGATGAGTGAAGGCTTGAACTAGTACTTTTATTTTTCACCAGAGGATCAGGGAATGTTCACATATCCTGCTTTGAAAGTCTCTCTGGTTTCAGGCTGAACAAGACAACTGATCATCAGTATAAATTGTCTTTATATAAATCTGGAAGGGCGAACATTTAAGTTGTTTAAAATGAGAGTTTAGAATAAGTACAATACCTTAAAAGCTCTCCATTTATTATTCTTTCAATGTTGTTGTGAATGCAATTAAGTTCAATGGTCCAGTTACCATGGAATCTTATACTGATCACATAATATTTCCATAAAAATGGTAGGACACATTTTCTTGGAGCTCAATGCTACTCCCATGGCCAGACATCAACTGACTTCATAGGAGTTGGGAGGATGACTTTGGAGTGAATGGAAAGGCAGTTGGGGTAGCCTGGAAGCCATCTGTACTGAGTGAGGAAGCAAAGTCTCAATCTCAGTTGTTCCTCCCTGAGTAGGAATAGTGGAACAAGGTGATTGTGCTAGACAGGTTGTACAGTCATATTTCTAGATCAAGAATGGGGTAGGATATCTCAGATTAAAATAATAATAGTTAATAATTCAGTCTACATTTATTTTGTTATACCGTGGTCTTTTGATAACTGTTGGTACTTTTAAATTTTTGTTTACTTTTTCCAACCCTGTTGTATCTTTTCTATTCTTATCTTTATAAGTAGGCCAATAATAGTGTCAGACTTGATTCTAGATAAATAAAATTTATCTTTTTATCTGTTCTACTTTTTTGGAGAGTGTTTTATTTTAAAGATGTGTATTGATATAAAATAAAGGGAGAGAGTGTGTAGTATGACTGCCTTTCACACGTGATACTTGTTGGTCAGAGGGAGATCCAGAAATGCTACCTTTTAACCCCACAGAATTTGAAACACTTTATTAACTTAAATTAACTGTTGTTGCTGTTCTACCCGCTATTAAATTGTATTGTCTGGGTGATTTATTGGATATGTAGCTGGGGTCATCACAATCTGGATTACATGTTTTTAATGAATAAATTGATTTATAAACGGGGTCTGTTATCCAAATGTAGACAACAAAGTAAGGCCATTCTAACAAGGCAGCAATTCATCTTGTGAATCTTAATGTCCTTTCAAAATTATACTATTAAAATAGACATTTTTTTTCTTATCCGTGTGGATACAAGTATTCAATTGCAGACTGCCTTGTAGCCATTCCTAACTTAATCTGACAATTTTGTATCCCCCTTCCATGTTACTGGAAGCAAAACATAAAGATCAGGAGATTTACCACTTGACATTACTTACAAATGTTGACCCATCTAGCAGTCACCATTTGAACTTGAATTCTCAGTAGCAGATGGTATAATGTCTTAAAATTACTGTGACCTCTGCAGTGAACAAATTTATTTAAATGTCAGCATTTCTAACTGATGAATATTTATAAGTGACATTAAATGAGATACATTCCTATAGTCTCTTGCCAGCCTACTTAGATATTATCAAAGCCTAAGGCACTGATTCTGCCATTTGTTGGTCGCATGTGAATTGCTGCACCCACTCAGAGCCCCTTTGAAGTCAATACTTGGTTACAGCAATCTGTCTGTGCTCAATGAATTATAGGATTAGGGCTAAAGTAACATATTTAGAAGCATGTAAGTGATTCGGGAGCCATTATCTAAAGTGAGGTAGGCACTTAAAATCCTAAATTTCACTGAAAGTCATCACGGTGACTTAATTCATCATGGTGCTTTTGAAAATTTTATTTAATTATATGTGTCTTAAATTAAAGACTGAAATGTTTTCAAAGATTGAAATATAAAAGAGAGAGAGAGAAAATAAGTACTTCCTAAGTAAAGATAAATCAATAAATCTATTTTTACAGAATAGCCACCTTGAAGCCAGTTGCATTCTTTAATTATTATTATATGAAAAAGCACAAAACAGATATTTCCATGTATATTTTAAGTGGAGTATGTGACATTTATATAATGTGTGGCATTTTGTCTTAGTTTCACAACCTCAGATTTTTATGTGTTGGCAGTTTTGAAAATTGAATATTTTCAAATGTTCTCAATGGAAAATGGGTGCAATTTTGGTTTTAAAATTATTCATATACTGTAGTGACATTTTTTCCTTAAAAAAAAAAAAAAAAGGGGCCCATTTTCAAATTTGTAACAAAATACCAAAAAGCTTCAATTTCTAATAGTTTTGAATTTTGTTATATGTATTTCACGCCTTTCTAACTGTGGCTTACTATTCTGTGCATTTCATCTATCCTGTTTACTTTACACTTGGAGCTGGTCACCTCCATGTTTTTTGTGTTCACTTTAGGAAAAAAAGGGGTAAAATTTAGGGAACAGGATGGGTTCAAGTGGAATATTTCTGTGTTGAGACGTAATGATCAAAAAACCTTAAAAATGAATTGGGGTGTTTACTGTACTTTTTAGTATTTGCTATGAAATATGTTGTGATTAGAAAGTTTGTATTTCTCAATATTTAATTAATCAACTTTTTTTTTCTTCATCTGAAACAAAGTTTGAATTTAAGGGAGGGAGGGGTTTTATTTATTTGTGTAAGATGTATTGGTTGATTTTTCTATAACACATTCTTACCGATGTAGTAGAAGGCAATTAAATTGTGTTTGTTAATGCTTATATGCTTTCTCGCTCCTGTAAATTCCAAATACTGAACATTGTTTTGTTGGTACAAACAAAACTAATTTATATTGCATGATCTGAATCATCTTTAAAATATACATGTCTGAGCCCCACACTGGTATAAAAGTGAATTTACTTACATGCAGAGTTTCTGGTCTGAGTTGCATAAAAAACATTACAAAATTGATCTTACATGACAACATTCAGGACTTATTAAAATGAATGGGAATATAAATTTGTTTAAAACATACATAAAGATCTGCATATTCAGGGTTGAGCAGAAACCTCCTCCCAAAATTTATTCATATTTCTCTTATCTTTATGAATATAGCAATTCCTGATTGCATATTATTATTTTAAATAAAGGATTTTTTCACAAAGCCCGGATCCAGGACCTAGTGAAAGAGGTACCCAAAGGTAGAACTGGATTTATGTCAGGTTTCAGATTTATGTGTACATTATGTCAACTTTTAATACTGAATGAGTGCTTGTTATAATGAATTCCAAAAGAAAGGAAAGAATAGTTGGCCATGCCACCTCTAGATCATGTTGCCTGTCAGATTTCATAGGGTAGACAGACCTAGACTGGGTCTACACTTGGATGAAAAAACCTAAGTACTTTAAGAAGGGATGTTCTCTATTTTGAGAAGTAAAAAAAAGATTTTGACTAAAGCTCTATGGCCTTCCTCCCTCAACTGTCCTTCCCCCCACCCCCTCCAAAACAAGGGTAAATTAATCCCATATTGTGGTCTAACTCCAACTGTTGTCATTATTACATTTTGTATTTTTGAATCCCCTTTACAATTTAAATTGGATAAGGTATTCTTCACTTCCTTTACTAAGCCATTGTGTCCTGTTTAATCTTCTATTGTATGGTTGCTGATTTGCCCCTTAGAAGTGGCTGCATTTCGATGTTGGATGAAACGATCCCTTGTGTGTAGTGTGTGTATATCAGTTAGATTTTTTTTAAAGTATTTTGAGATTCTTCAGGGTGGAAGTGCAAAATATGTAAGTGCAAAATATCAACTATAATTGTCTCATGTTTATATGTAATCTTTTTTTAAAATCCTTGGGGTTTGTACTTGATTTGTTAAAATCCATTTAGGTCACAATTGAGTTTACTTATTGTTAGGGAAATGTGAACACATTTGATTTGTAACATGTAGTGGGGGCCATTGAGAAGCAATTTTTGGTGGCCTTCATAACACTGCTCTACAGCCAAAATGCTTCTGAAATAAATGTAGTCAAACTTTACTAATTCTGGGTCACTGAGAACGAAAATGATGCTTAAAATTGTTGATTGGCTCTAGTTTTCAAGATATGCTATTGGGTCAGTATATACGACCCTTGACTTGGGAATGGCGGAGGATAAGTGAGTTATAAAGAGAAGGGATCTCAATTTAAACCAGAAATGACTAAAATACATCTTTGACTGGATCTATGAATAAATCTATGACTGGGTTTGGACAGTACTTGCTTTTTAGGCAAAACAATGAATGATGCAATCTGAGGCCGGTATTGTGTCATACATGATATGAATTGCATCATGTTATTCCTAGAAGTCATGGATGATGCAATCATAACGAAGCTTACATCACTCTGCTGAACAAATTGCCCTATATCAGCTCTAGAAATCATACAGTGTCGTGCTCTCTTATTTGTCAGTGTTTGATTTTGCAAAGGGACACAGTTCTGTTTAGCCAAAGTGAGCAGAGATGCCTCGTACTTGTGTGAACAGTGCAGATAACTTCTGCTATGTTTGTGGTGAAGTGACTTTTGCATCACAAAAGCACAGTATAACCACTATGGTTAAGAAAGCCTATCACCTTTATTTTGGCTGCAAAATTGGAGATCAGGACAAGAGGTGGGCCCCACACATATGCTGCAACACTTGTGCAACAAATCTTCGCCAGTGGTTGAACAGGAAAAGGAAATCTATGCCTTTTGCAGTGCCAATGATTTGGAGAGAGCCAACAGATCATACCAGCAATTGTTACTTCTGCATGGTGCCTCCAGTTGGGAAAGGTGTGTCAAAGAAGAAAAAGTGGACTGTGCATTATCCAAACATTCCATCAGCTATACGCCCAGTACCCCACGGAGAAGGACTGCCGGTTCCTGATGCACCAGAATCATTCTCACTTGAGTCAGACGAGGAAGAGGATGAAACTTCTGGTCCTGAACCATCAATGTCACAGGACCCACATTTTCTCCCATCCTCCTCCTCTAAACCACACCTCATAACACAAGGTGAACTGAATGACCTTGTCAGGGATTTGGAACTACCCAAGAGTAAGGCAGAGCTGTTGGGCTCCAGACTACAGCAGTGGAATCTCCTGGCAGGTGATGTTAGGGTTTCCATGTTCCGTGATCGTCAAAAGGATCTTGTCCCATTCTTCTTCATGGAAGGTGATCTTGTAGCCTGCAACAACATCGATGGTGTGATGGCAGCCCTCAACATCGTTCACGATCCAGATGAGTGGAGACTGTTCATTGATTCATCGAAGACGAGTCTTAAAGCTGTTTTACTGCATAATGGCAATGTTTTGCCATCAATTCCAGTTGGTCATGCAGTCCATATGAAGGAAACCTATGACAACATGAAACAACTTTTGAGGTGCATAAACTATGACCAACATCAGTGACAGCTTTGTGGCGATTTGAAGGTTGTTGCTCTCTTGCTTGGTCTGCAGACTGGATACACAAAGTACTGCTGTTTTCTCTGCGAATGGGATAGTCGTGCAAGAGATTGCATCAAGAAAGATTGGCCACTCCGACAGTCATTGGAGCCTGGGAGGAAAAGTGTTCAGCATCCACCACTTGTTGAATCAAGGAAGATTTTGTTACCACCCTTACACATCAAGCTGGGTCTGATGAAGAACTTTGTCAAGGCCATTGACAAAACACAAGCAGCTTTCAAGTACCTCCGTGGAAAATTTCCAAGGTTAAGTGAAGCTAAGATAAAGGAAGGTGTCTTTGTTGGTCCTCAGATTCGTGAACTTCTTCGAGATGATGCATTTGACCATGCACTGCGTGGCAAGGAAAAGACGGCATGGAAAGCCTTCCAGTTAGTGGCAATAAATTTTCTCGGAAACAACAAGGCAGACAACTACAGGTTGTTGGTGGAAAACCTCCTAAAGGCATACAAAAGCCTTGGTTGCAACATGTCACTAAAGATACATTTTTTGCACTCTCATCTAGATTTTTTTCCACCGAACTGCGGAGCAGTGAGCGACGAGCACGGCGAGCGATTTCACCAGGACATTGCAACAATGGAGAAACGCTATCAGGGCAAATGGAGCCCATCAATGCTTGCAGACTATTGCTGGACAGTGACAAGAGATGCTCCATTTAATTAATACAAGAGACAAGCCAAGAAGCGCCGAGTAGACACTGAATAGGACTAAACTATGTACATAATAGTTTTTTGCCTTTTGTTTCATAATAAATTTTATTTATATAACCCTTTTGCTGATTTTTAAAGTGTTACATAAACAGGACAGGTGAAATATTATCATATAAAGCAAACATAAACACATGAAAAGACCTAGGTTTACAATTTATGATTAAAACTCTACTATCTACACAATATACATAGACATAAAATGTAAAAACTTAAATATCTTAGAAACAGTAGCCAATCAGTTGTTTTAATTGTCATATTTGAATTCAGCACATCAAAATACATAATAAATAGCACATTTTATCTCTGAAGCAGACGACTTCTCAAAAATTGTAGACCAGTGTAATCCTCAACATAAAAGTTTAGTGCAATACAAATATTTTAAAGGAAAAAATGGTTTTGGACCAACATTGTTGTCTTCTCCCCCTTTTTGTTTGTGTTTCACTTCTTCTCTCCCCTGTCTCGTTTCTTCATTGTAACAGTTTAGCTTGGCAGCTGCAGAGCAAGTGCAGAACCATACTTCTGCATAGAAGTGCTTTAACTGTGGTGCTGGCTTTAGAGTAAGATTGACTAGGGCTAATTTTGTGATCCTAATCAGTTTCACACTGCTGTTACATGTAACATGCTTCTTGCCTGAGAGTCCAGTTATTCTTCCCTTTTAAACTGATGGTACTGGTTGCCCAATGGGATATCAGTGGGGAACACCTTTGTAATTTGCTATTTCAAGGTGTGATCTGGGCAGATGAATATTTATTTGCATGCTTATTACACTTTACTACTTGGGTAATTGCATTTAAAACCTAGCTTTGCAAGTGTCTATTGTCTTAATGCTTTTTAGTGATTTGTAAATTATTACTACAAAGGAATGATATTTCTGCAGCTCTTAATTTTAGCTGCTTTTTGATATAGTTTATCTCAGCATTTTTTGGACTATTTTTGATAGGCTTCCTGGACTTACCCTTGACCTGGTTCAGGACCTTATCTGTTTAGAAGCTGTCGTGATCATCTGACTAGGGTTACCATTCGTCCGGATTCTGCCAGACATATCCGGCTTTTTTGAGTTAAAAATAGCGTCCGGGGGGAATTTGTAAATGTCCGGATTTCCCCCCCATGCAGAGCGCGCGCGGCTGACAGGGCAGCCGGCCGGATCGTGCCACTCGCATGGGGCTCTGTCAGCCAGAGCCCCTCCTCCACTTCCCCCTCCTCTCCCCTGCAGCTTGAAATCACTTCCCTCCTCTCTCTCCCTCCCCCCCCCCCTGCATTCGCAGATCGCCGTCCGGCCGTTCGCATCAGGCCTCCGGCAGTCTGGAGCTCCTCCCCCTGCTCCTGCTCCCCCTCCCCCACTCTGTTCTGAGCGGCACAGTAAGGGGGCCAGGGGGTCGGAGAAGGGGCAGGGAGGTTCTGGAGGGGGCAGTCAAGTGACAGGGAGCAGGGTTGGATGGGTCGGGAGTTTGGGGGGGGCTGTCTGGGGGTTGGGGGTGTAAGGTTTTGGGCAGTCAGGGTACAGGTAGGGGGTAGGGTTCTAGGGGGGCAGTTAGGGTGGGGGGGTCTCAGGAGGGGGCAGTTAAGGGACAAGGAACAGGGAGGCTTAGGTAGGGGATGGGGTTCTGGAGGGCAGTTAGGAGCAGGGGTCCCAGGAGGGGGCAGTCAGGGGACAGGGAGCAGAGGGGTTTAGATGGGTCGGGAGTTCTGGGAGGGGGCTGTCAGGGGGTGGGGAGTGGTTGGATGGGGCGTGGGAGTCCCTGGTGTCTGTCTGGGGGTGGGGGTGTGGATAAGGGTTGGGGCAGTCAGGGGACAGGTAGGGGGTAGCGTCCTAGGGGGCCAGTTAGGATGGGGGGAGGGTCTCAGGAGGGGGCAGTCAGGGGACAAGGAGCAGGGAGACTTAGGTTGGGGGTGGAGTCCTTGGGGGCAGTTAGGGGCAGGGGTCCCAGGAGGGGGCAGTCAGGGGACAAGGAGTGGGGGGGAGGGTTGGGGGTTCTGAGGGGGGCGGGAAGTGGGAGGGAGTGGAAGGGGCAGGGGTGGGGCTAGGGCAGGACAGGACAGGGGTGGGGCTAGGGCGGGGCTCCTCCCGTCCTCTTTTTTTGATTGTTGAAATATTGTAACCCTACATCTGACTCACTGAATTATGAAAATTCATTTTTTTATAAACCACTGTTTACTATAGGGCTTCCCAGGGCTTTATTCTGGAGCACACTCTCTTTTTCCACTGCTTCTTAATATTCCCAGTAGTCTGTTGCTTTTATTATTTATATGCAGAAATTAAACAGGGTTACCTCTGTGGTTTTGCAAACTTCAGGAATATTCTCTTATTTTGCATGAAATTAACCCTTGATGTTAGAAGTTTAAAACTTAAAAATCTATAGTGGATGGCATGAGTTAAATTAACAAAACAGCACACTTCTAACTAAATGGATACTCCATTGGCAAGCTTATTTCTTTCTTTTGACTTATAAAATTGCAGTGATCAAAAAGCTCTCTGTACGATACTTAAAATAAGCTATTTCGTGCTTCAAAAATTGACTCAATGCCAAAAAAAGATTCCAGTTCCGTCAGCCTTAGACCCCACCCTTTGCCCCTCATTCCTTCAGGCAGTCGCTTGTGTAAATGGATGTTGCAGAGTCTCTTGAAGGTCATTAAATTTGGGCTGTAGTATACAAATGAAGGGGAACAAAGTTTTAGAGTTGAAGGAGCCACACTGAAAATATCCTGCTACCCACTTCTGCTACCCACTTCAACACATTTAACTCTGGGAGCCACTGGCTTGATTGCCTAGGCTGATTTTAGTTGCTGCAGTGTCCCACCAGGAGTGAGTTTGTCTTGGAAGGCTCCCTCAGTTGTCTCCCCATTGGCTTTCCATGTTGAGAGCTCTCCTTATCCTCCCTTGTCAAGCTTTGTATCCCTGGCCCTCTTTGCCAGCTTTTCTACCCTGATCTGCCCATCTGTCAGCCTTTTGCACAATCACTTCCTTACCTTCTCGATGCAGTCTCCATGGATAGTTTAACTTCCCTGAAATTCATCCTCAAGGGCTCTACTCTACCCATTTTTAAGTAACTCTTTAAAACCCAGTTTCTTATTGCCTACAATGAGTCTTGTTGGTTGTATAAAACCAACAATATTTTGCTTCCCTTTCCCTAACTTCTTTCTACTTGTTCTGAGATTGTGAGCTCCTCAGGGCAGGTACTGCCCTTTAATGTCTGGAAAATAAGTGCCTAGTAAATTGTGGGCACTACTATAAACAGTCAGGAGAGAAATATTCATCTTATGGGTCAACAACACCTTTATTTCACCCAGAAAGAAATGAGAAGCCAGTAGAGACCGTATATTCCCTAATGGAAATATTGCTAAGTAAGCAGGTAGCAACATTGTTAGCTAACTGAAATTTCATGCATAGCTCCATACAGACAGCATTGCAGCAATCCAGTCTTGAGGTGAAAATATATCCATATTGCTTTGGATACATACAGGTGCTTATGTTGTATCTTCTGATAACTGCAATTAACTTGTAAGTGCAGAAAAAAGATAACTGCTTTTTATAAACTTTTTTTTTGTCTGTTGATTTTTCTTTGATTCCAATATGAGTGGGAAGATCATTGGTGTGTTTGATTTTAGAGGTTTCTTGCAAGAAAATAACATCAGAATTTAAATTCCTAGCTATCCTGTTAGAAGTGTTTTTTTTCAAACCCATTTTTATGTTACTTGGCTTCATAAGCCATCACTTTGTTCTGCAAAATTCAGTAGCTGGGACAATAACAAGAACTCTTTTATTTTAGCATGTCAATCCAGTTTTTATGGGTGTTTTCTGGCTTCTGGTTAGACAGCAGATTTATTTTAAAGTGCTTTTGAACATACACGAGATGTTAAATGAACTTTCTTCTGGTTATTTAGATTTGTTTGTTCTATGTATACATGACCTGTTATTTTGTCTGAGGGAAGACTTCAGGTGTCTGTTTGTTTTTATGTTACTATGGCCCCCCATTTTTATTCCTTATTTATGAAACTTCTTGAATTTTTGTATTAAGCTATCAGAGTTCTCTTAAGTTTTTAAGGCTTAAATGGAAATTTATAGTTTCCCACTGTGAATAAGAGTTTTTTTAATTAACAAATAAAGATCATCAATAAGAACAATTTGGTGTGCAAAGTAATATGTTGATTTCCTATGCCCTTGCATTTCAGTCAGTGATGGTTTAAATTATGACACCCAGCGCTTTGCCTTAAGGCTTACGATTCTGTAACTTTTTTCAGATGCATCAACTAGGCATTGCCTAATTTGTTATGAAAGTGAAAGAAAAGTTGTTCAATAATTCTAACGTAGTTGTGCTGCTAACATCTGTTTCTGATAAAATTTTGGTAATATGATAAGAATTTGAAAGAACTGTGTGATTGCTGGGTTCAAATAACCTTTCCAATGATAGTCAACCAAAGATGGCTTTTCCTTTCTTTTGAGGGTCATTTATATGTATGAGGTGTTATTAAGTCCAAATGGTAGAGAAATATAATGCTAGGAGACATGCTGAAGTTATACACCGGTTTCTTCAGACAAAGATGCTCATGGATTAATTGGCAAAATTGTAGAATAAATTTGTTTTAATCTGCTTCTTGAATTTAGCATTAAGATTATTTATAATTTCACTGAGGAGAGCTAGTTAAAGTGGAGGCTCTCTCATTTTGATAAGTGTGCATTATACATATAGAAGACTTTTAAAATGTGCTTAAACTATTTTTTAAAAATCACAGTGATTGCTTAGACCATGTTTCCAATGTATGTGTGAACAGGAATAATATTTATACTGTACAATTAATTTTTGTGATTTTACTAAATATTGCATGTTATGGAATTAGGATTATGGAATGATGAACGTAAGAGCTTTATGGCCTAGGGTTCAGATTTTTAAAGGTGTTTAGGTGCCTAAAGATGCTTTAGTGGGATTTCGTTTCAGTGGCATTTAGATGCACAGGCACTTTAAAAAATCCCATTAAGCGCCAGCTATATCTTTAGGCAACAGATTTAATTAAACTGATGCAAAAGACTGTTTAAATTAGGCTTATTTTGGTTTAGCATAATTCCATTAGGAACACATTTCACTCTATCAAATGATCCACACTTCTAGTGAAATAAGAGTGTCCACGGAAGGGTTTTGCATAAATTAACGAAATTTCTTTAATGAAATCAGTGAAAGTATGTGTGTAGACAAGGTTTAAGTTTTTTTTAATAATCTGTAATACTGTAACTTGATTTTTTATGAAATGTTACTCATCAAACCCTTTCATATCAGTGGACTCCTGTACAAACTGAATAGGATGTTCATTATGTCTCTATTTTGCGTGAATTCCTTGAAAACTAATATATGATTGTCCGTGAGGCTGTTGCAGAATAGCCCCTTACCCTATTACCAATCGCATTTCACTGAATTCTAAGGCAGTCCATCAGAAGCTGCAAAATCAACATAAATCATGTTATCTGGCTGTTGTGAAACTAAGAAGCACTTCCATGACTCGACCTTTAAACATATTAGAAAAGTTATGGAACAGGTACAAGAAACTCTTAATATCCCTTGTTGAATATGCATTCCTTCCTCTTTCAGTCCTGCTCAGAAGCCTGATATTGTATGTATTCAATAATCTTATGATTTATATTGTTGGCCAAAATAATAATAATAATAATAATAATAATAATAAAAAAGTCTGAATATCCCTAATTATGCAGTATTCACAACTGTCCCCATCTCACTATAGACTTCTAAAAGCTCTTGCCCCCAGAGCTGGCCTTTGGATACCCTCTCCAATGTAGCTACTTGCAGATTGTGATCAAGCCACCACTTAACCTTCTGTTGAATACATTAAATGGAATAGGTTGAACTTCTTTAGTCTTTCACTGTAAAGGCAGTTTTCCTGACCTAGAATCAATCTTGTAAGTCTCTTTTCTGAACCCTTTTCAATTTTTCTACATCCATTTTGAAGTGGATCCCATAGAACTGGATGCCATATTACGTTAATTATATCACTAATGCCATGTACATATGTAATACAACCTGAATACTTCTACTCTATCTTTCCCCTTTTATACACCCAAGGATCATGTTAATTGTCTTACCCACCACATTGCACTGGCAGCTCACGGTTAGTTAGTTTTCCATGGGTAAGTCCCTTTTTATGTCACCGCTTTCCAAAATATAGTCCATCACCCTGTAAGTGTGACCTACATATTTCTGCTAGATGTAGGACATTGCATTTGGCTGTATTAAAATATGTATTGTTTGAATGAGCCTGTAGCTGAGACCTGGCCTGACATGCTTAATTAACACATGGAGAGAGGCCTCACTTTTTGGAAGATAGAATTAGGGAAGGAAATAAATCATCAGATTGAAAACAGAATGTGCTAAATAAGAAAAGTAAATAGGTCAGTAGGCTAATAAGACAGAATGTCTGAGCCAACTAAGATAAGAGGGAGAACATGCAGGGAACTATTTACTATGAACTAGATAACAAGGGAAGTTAAGAATGTAGAGATGAGGTAAAGAGGAAACTGAACCATGGTCAGTGTGTGGACAGCGCATGCTGCACAGAGAATGGTTCCTGTAAAGTAACCAAGCTAATCCAAAAATGTGTGATGCAATGTATAGTAAATGCAATGAGATGTGTAATGTATATAAAGGGAGAAGCTTCCCAAGAACTCAGTTCGACTCTAGCCTTTGTCACTCAGGTATCTTTATTTGGCATACAGCAGTGCTATGCTGAGTTAATCAGACTCAAACATGAAGAGGATGGATGCAGGTTAAATCACAGCCCCAAAGTTACACAGAAACTGAGTGGAAAGAGGTCTCAGAGGGAAACGCAACATTAATGGTGCTGTGACTCGACCCCAGCAGAGTCCTGCAGGAATTTGTTCATGGTCCAACACTATTCAATATCTTTATCAATGAATTGAGCAACAAATATAAAATAATTGCTGGTAAAGTATTTCCAGATCCATTAAATATCAATGGCTCAGAGAGTTCCTTAGCCAATTCTTTAAAACACTTGGTTGCAAGCTATTAGGCCCTGCAGGTTTAAGTTTTTTACTTCAGTAATTGCTGTTTATTATCCTCCCTAATTACTGTTGGACTAGAAAATATTTATCATTGTAAGATGTGAATACATCATCCAACTTAAGTGATCTCTCTCCTGCCATCCATCTCCATCCTCTGACGAGATAGCTTGTTTCCAAATATAGAATAGAAATATTTATTTTGTACTTCTGCTTTGTCTGTATAATTGTTGACAATATTACCATCCCTAATAGTAACAGATGTGCAGCATTGCTAGGATTTCTTTTGCTCCTGATATATTAAAAAACAAGCTACTTATTGGTCCTGATTCTCCACCATTAAAGTCAATGGAAGTGTCATTGACCTCAATGAGCAAAGGATCAATCAAGCCTTATTCCTTAGACTTTTCATCGATACCTTTAGCTTCCCTTATCAATTGTCTGCATCATTGCTATTTGCTTTCCCATTTTTATTTATTATATACTGTATTTTTATTTTTATTGCTATTACTTTCCTCCTTAACCTACCCTTAGTTCCTTTTCTCTTTCCCACCTCAGTTTATGCACATGAATTAAATTATGTTTGCTGTTCTTAACTGATTCTCACCAGTTCCATTACAACTGGAAATGCACATGAATCTCAAAATATGGGTCTAGACCCACACTTCACCAGAGTCCAGGTTTTTTGTGTATTTGGAGTATTGGATTGGGCCTATTTCTACTTACAGCATCAATTTTTGGGGATAGTCTTTTCCTGGAACAGAGAAAATCACTCTAGAACACTGTAAACCAGAATTCTTTAATCAAACAATGCCAAAACTGATTAAGATTTTAAAAAGCTGAGGAACAGAAGGCTCTTAACTAGTGGTAAATTAAATTAATGATCAACACTAACTATATGAAGTCCATTTATACTTTCATACTGCTGATTTCCAGCACATCCATGGCTGGCAATTGACTTCTTCCAGAGAGTTTGACTCCAGGTGGCAAGAAGTTAATGGTTTGTATATGTCCAACAGGAATGTCTTTCTGAAATAGACTGTAACTTTCACAGACTGTCAGTGATAGCTCTTTCATCTCTGGATGAAAATGTTAGTGGTTCAAGTTACACAATGGGATCCAAACTCATACCTGATATTGCCCTTTTAATATACATGAGGGATGGTGTACTGTTACAGATGTCCTCTAGATGATTTGTGAAATAAACTGTTCCCTTGCAGTTTTTGGTGACTACTGATAAGGATGACTATTTATTAAAAATAAAGGCTTAACACCGTTCTTCCTGTCTCAGTTATCCCTTTTCTCCATTAATACCAACTCCAATGGGGTCTTACCCAATCCAGCATCAGACCCTATTTCTGCCTTAGATTTGCCTTCTCAGGCTTCCCAATAACTGCATTCAGGCTCTCATGGGAGTCAAATAACTTCTCTTCTTGGAGAATCTGTTTTATTAAGACAATATCGCAATTCAAATGTCAATTTAAATCAAAATAAGACTTTCCTTGACTCCACTGTTTCTTCAGCCTCTTGCTGTGCTCAACAGTTTTCCCCTGCAAAACCCAGGTCCAGCTGCCTGATGTTTCCTCAAGCGTCTCAAGTTTTCTGCTCATGTTTGTCATTGTAGTTATCTCCACCCGGGCCTTTTCATCTGGCTGGTGTAGAGACCCTCTGACCCTGCATCTGCTCAGGACTCTTTTCTTTCCTTCAAGGATGGAGCAGGATCCTTCTGATAGAAAGTTGTGTCCTTGGGCTACTATCAGGTGATCCTGGTCACCTGACCAGCTGCTGGCCCCAGCCCAGTTCCATCATCTGTTGCCAGATACCTTGGCACAGGCAGGGCTGAGCCCAACTTCCTAAAAAGGTCAGGCCATCCTGTGACACTAATTGAAATGAAATGGTTCACAAACAGGACTAAATTATACCTTTTAAATGGCTGAGAAGGGAAAAAGTATTACTGCCACAGTGTGCATATCAGTAGACTTTGTCCCTCCTGGGTGTGCAGCAGGACTTTCTGCCCTTAAAAAAAACCCATTCTCCCGACAATGTATTCTAGGTCCATGAGCACTTCAGGCTCACTAGCTGTCACCTGCCTTGCACATCCCAATGCCTTTAGCACAATTAAGTGCTAGGGCTGTCATGCTTAGATGGCTTCAGTGGTGCTTGTCACACTGAACACAGAGAGTTGAAATAGACACCTGCTCCTCTGCCTTCAGAACTCCCTCTTGTGGAGTCCTACAAGGATCCATCTTCTCCCACATTCTGTTCAACACCTATGTGAAGCTACTAGGGGAGATTATAAAACATCATGGATTAAAATTCCAGCTATCTGTAGATTGTATCCAGCTCTACATCACTTTCCCAACATATGCAAACAGCATGATCTTCCAGTGAGTTGACTGACATCAAGAACTGGATAAAGAGCAGTCAACTGAAGCTGAATCCTGGAAAAACTAAGATGATGTTGGTCGGGAGATATAGAAGCACTTTGAAGAACTCACTGCACCTGATTTTTAGTTTACACAAAAGCCTCTTTACATTGTTCTAGTATGGTAAGTGTATCCGGGATCTTTATGAAAATGAGAATCAGGCTCACTTTGTCTCTAACATCTCCCTCTATTGAGAGCAACTGCCTTCAAATTATTCCAGTAGTCTGTGGTGTTAGGTTCACCTGAACTCTTCACTGCTTCTGTTGATTCAGAACATAGCAGCCCATCTGTCCACTTCTTCTTAGCATATGCGCAACGTGCCTCAGGTGCCAAGTGATCAGGATTCATCACCGAATTTGGTCGGCTGGTTGGATCATTAGCTTCACCAATATAGGCCACCAAGAACATGCCCTTCCAGAGCTCTGCTCTCTTCCCTGACACCCCCTAGAATACTAGATCAAATTCAAGGTTTTCTCAATAGGGAGACTTGTGTGTACAGATGAACACACTTTCTCAGTTGTGTGCCCATAGATTTCCAGGAACTCACTCCCAAAAGACATGAGGATGACCATGAACCTCTGTGTCTTTCAAATAAAATGCAAAACCCATTTCTTCAGTGTATCCTTCCTATGGTAACAAAGCCATCCCACCCTCAAAGAGCCCAACCTCTGCTGACTGGAGGGAAGAAAACTGTAAGTGTAAACAACTTTATGCACTTTATAATTCTGTGTGGTGTTCAGATAGCAGTGCTGGTATGAGTGTCATGTAAAAACCTAGGTCGCTGGATGTGTTGGGGTCGGGCATAATGTTTCCTCTCCTTTCTCTAGTTTATCAGCACTTCAGCAGCATAATTTGTTCCACAGTGTTTGGTAATTCAAGTGTCATTCTGTTACTGAGTGCGGGCTTATCTTCACTACCAGGATAAGTCGACCTAAGTTATGCTACTCCAGCTATGTGAATAATGTAGCTGGAGTCAATGTAGCTTAGGCCGACTTACTCTGGTGTCTTCACTGTGTTGCGTCGACGGGAGACGCTCTCCGGGCAACTTACGTTACTCTTCTCGGGGAACTAGAGTACTGGAGTTAGTTGGAGAGCTCTCTGCTGTTGATTTAGCAGGTCTTCACTGACTTACTAAATCGACACCCGCTGCATTGATTGCAGCAGTGTCGATCTGGATCTGCCCGGTAGTGAAGGCAAGCCATAAATAACAACTACATGTTTGTCTCCACAGAGTTATGCATCAAGTATTTGTACCTGACAACTATATTATACCTCCATCTGATGCTGTCATGGTATTCTCTCACTTTTATTATTAGGAATATGTTTCCTCAGAAATAATGTACTAGAAACTCAAAACTGTATAAAATGATCATTATATACACCTTTTATTTTGACAGGTTTCAGAGTAGCAGCCGTGTTAGTCTGTATCCGCAAAAATAACAGGAGTACTTGTGGCACCTTAGAGACTAACAAATTTATTAGAGCATAAGCTTTCGTGGGCTACAACCCACTTCTTCGGATGCATATTTTTATTTTATTTTATTTTATTTTGGTGTTTATAGCACCAATCTAATACCTCTTTGCAAACGACAAAAGACTCAGAGGCTCCGCTTTTTGGCTGCCTCTATTACCATGACCCACTCCCAGCCCACTGCTAGGAGCCACTTTTCACTATTTTGGCAAGGCCTACTTACCATCTTTGATGCCATCTGCCCCTCTTCTGTCACTTTTGGAAACCATATATCTCTGTTTGCCTGCAATTGGGAGCTAATCACAACTGTTTGGGTCTTGGAGATTATCCATCAAGGATACTCCATAAAGTTCATCTACCTCCCGCTTTGCACATCCACTTCCTGGTCCCCCTTCATGGACCACTCTTACAAGGTGATTCTTCAACAGGAAATGGAATCCCTATTGCACTAAGGGGCAATAGAGCACATCCTGCCTCAGTATCAAGGAAGAAGTTTCTATTCTCCTTATTTCCTAATCCCCCAAAAAGATGGAGGGTGAAGACCCATACTGGATCTTCAGCTATTCAACATCTTCATTCAAAAGTTGAAATTAAGGAAGGTCACATTAGCATCAATAATCCCCTCTCTTCAAGAAGGGATGTGGCTTGTGGCTTTCGATATGAAAGATGCATATGGTTTATGGTGGGCTGGGAGCACTTCCAATTCTGAATACTCCCCTTTGATTTAGTGAGGCACCTGAAGTGTTTACGAAGGTTTTCTCTGTGGTTGCAGCCCAGATGAGATGACAGCGCCACACAGTCTTCCCATATCTTGACAACTGGCTCTTGGTAGGTCACTTTTGACAGGAGGTCAGATTGGCTATTCAATACCTCATTCAGAGTCTCTCAGCCCTTTATGTGAACAGAGAAAAATCTGTTTTACCCCCATGAGGACAATAAACTTTATTGATGCAACATTGGACTCTGTTTCTGCAAGACCCTTCCTCCCCATAGAAAGGTTTCAAAGGATACGCAACTTAATTTATTTGATTTCCCACAGACCGAGTGCTTGTCACTGCTAGGTACTGATGTGACACCCTGTGCCAGGCTTCATCTACATTGCCTGCAGGTCCTGGCTCAATTTGGTGTACTTGCCCAACAAACACCACATCAACTCCAAGGTAACTGTTCCTACCTGGATCATCACCTCCTTTGCTTGGTGCTCGAACCCAAACAAGGTATAAGTGGGAGTTCTCTTCTTCATTCCCACTCCCAGTGCCACTTTTGCAACAGATGCGTCCCTTTTGGAGCGGGGCACCCACTTGAACGGTCACACTGCACAGGGCACATGGACCACACAGGAGAACAGACTACATATCACCATTATGGAGCTGCAGGCACTCTGCCTTGCATGCAAGGCCTTTCTCCCACTCATGCACTCCCGCCACATCCAGGTGGTGTCAGACAATATCCCTATTGTGGTCTAAATAAACAAACGGAGAAGTGAGATCTCTCCTGCTTAGTCTGGAGGCAATCAGGCTTTGGAACTGTTGCATCAGGCACATCATCACCATCCAGGTGGCTTACCTTCTGGGTATACATAACTCCTTTGCAGATAACCTCAGCAGGCATTTCTTGGTAGACCACAAGTGGGAAATCCATGACTCTGTTCTGACAGACATTCTCATGTGGTGGGACGCACCCCAGTGGGACATCTTTAGTCACAAACAAACAAAAAAAAACCCTCTATATTGTTTCAGGGATCCATGGGCCACAAATCCCAAGGCAATGCACTCCTACTCTTATGGAGGAGTGGTTTCAGTTATGTGTTTCCTCCCATCCCCTGCTCCCACAGGTACTGAGAAAGACATGTCATGATGGGATCAATGTCATTCTCCGAGCCCCTACTGGCCCAGGCAGTTTTGGTTCCCAGAGCTTCTGTCAATGTCAGCCCACCCTCCAATCAAGATACACTCCTTCACAGATTTCCTGACACAGGGCAGGCAAACACCCCAACCCAGGCTCTCTCCACCTCATGGTGTGGTGTTTGGATGGATGTCAGAAGTAGATCGCTCTTGTTTGTCCTCCGTCCAGGCTATACTTACTCAGAGTAGGAAAGAATTGACCGGTACCTGTTATTTGGTTAAATGGAAATGCTTGTGCGCCTAGATGTAGCACAATCAGCCTCACCCAGTCCCTGCAAGCATCCCTATAATTTTAGACTACCTCCTGTCTCTAAAGAAGTCTTGTCTCTTGATCAGCTTGTTATGAGTCTATCTTGCAGCCATTAGTGCCTCCCTCCCTCCAGTAGATGGGCCCTCTGTCTTTTACCCACCCAAGTACAATTCTGTTCATGAAGGGCCTCATCGTGGCCTTCCTGCCAGTCAGTAGACCCACACCACTATGGGATTTTAACCTTGTGCCGTCAAAACTTACTAGACGTCCATCTGAACCCTTAGCTACATGTTCCATGTCCCACCTATCCATGAAGATGGCATTTCTAGTGGGCATCACTTCGGCCAGGAGGGTCAGCGACCTGGGAGCCCTTATGGCAGATCCCCCTTTCATGGTATTTTGCAAGGACAAAATATCCCTTTGCCTTCCTCCTAAATTTCTACCCAAGGTCATATCTGAATTCCAACTTAACTTGTGTATTCACCAGTGTACCTGTCTTTCTTCCAATACTCCATGCTTCTCCCAAAGAGAAGAGACTTCACTCCCTTGACATCAGGCATACACCAGCCTTTTACCTGCATAGAACCAAACCCATCAGAAGTTCTCCAAGACTCTTCTTCACTACAGCAGAAAGATCCCATGGTCAAGCTATATCCTCTCAAAGGATTTCTAAGTGTGTTTCAGGCTGTATTATCGAGTGCTACAGGCTAGCTCACATTCCTCAGCCTGACTGTACAATGGCCCACTCCACAAGAGCCCAGGCCGCCACGGTAGCATCCTTGCAGGAGGTCCCGATGCATGACATAAGAAGAGCAGCCACCTGGAGCTCCATACATACATTTGCTAGACATTATGCAGTGGTCCAGACCTCTGCTGTGGATGCAACGGTGGGATCTGTAGTTTTGCATGCATCTTTGTTGCTGGCCTCCTTGTATCCACCTCCAGTTTGAGTACTGCTTACCAATCACCCATGGACTTTTTTTGAGATGTGTGGTCCCTATCTGTATTCTACTACCCTCCCTCTGTCCCCACTGCTTTGGATCTGGTTGGATTTGCAGTAAGAAGAACTGAGAGGACGTTGACCTACACTGCCTCTTATACCGGTGCTCTGGAACATGAGGAGATCTACTGCATATGTTCAGGCCAACGGACAGTGCTTGTTAAAATCTCTGGATTTGGGCGCATGGTGTGCATGCGTACTCACGTGTGGAATACAGATCACACCACATATCTCAAAGAACTTCTGATTACAGTAAGTAACCTCCATTTAAACCTCGGTAGTATTAATATAGAGAACTTCCTCTCCTCACTAAATCTCAGGGAAGCATACCTGAACATCCCCATCAGACAGTGCCTTTTGCATCCCTCCAGTTTTAGTATGGTTCTAAATAGCATGCCCAAATTTAAGAGACCAAAAAGCTTATATTAAATGAGTGACTGCTAAAACAAACATAATTCCTTCATTTTTGGTACATGAAATCTTCTCTAGGTTGCTATGTAGGAATAAAGAAAACTCTTTCTAGCTGTGGTGTGTGTGTGTGTGTGTGTGTGTGTGTGTGTGTGTGTGTGTGTGTGTGTGTTTTAGCAGAAATCATTAGAGATGGGTCTGAGAGGCAAAGTTCAGATCTGGATCTCAATTTTTCCAAAGATTGGGATTGTTTGTGCTCATCTCTAGTCACTTCTGTATCCTTCTCTTTTGACATCTTGCCCCACTCATAACAATTCAAAATGCTGCTGCCAAGATTGTTTTCCTAGCCCATCACTTTGACCACAACACCCTACTGTTTGCATCCCTTCTTTGTTGCATCAAACATAAGCTGCTTGTCTTCACTTTCAAGGCCTTTCATGGTCTATCCCCACTCTACCTATCATATCTCATTTGTTATGGAGCTGTTGATGGCTCGCTTCCAATCAACCCATCATGCCATCATTGCTCGCTTGTTAAATTTTCAAATTAACACCTTCATACTTTCTCCCGGGCTTCCCCACGCTTTTGGGAGGCGCTTCCTGTGTACATCCTATAATCTGCCTCATTACCTTCAGATCCCTGTTCAACACTCTCCTTTACCACAATACTTACAGAAAACTTGAGAAAGGTTAGGCTGCTGGGGTATTGTGAACACTACCTATCAAGCCAACCAGTATGTCTGATTGTGTCCTTTGTACTTCCCTGACTGTAGCCATCTGTTGTCTCTTGTCTGATATTTAGATTGTAAGCTCCTTGAGGCAGGGACTGTCTTTTTATCGTTTATACAGCAACTGGCACAGTGTTGTCCTGGTCTAGGACTAGGATGCCTGGGCACACAGTAATATAAGAATAAGGGATTTATTACATTTATTAACATTTTACATTAAATTATATTTTAATGTTTCAAACATGGAAAAAGTTTTTCATGCCAAATTCAGGCCTTGCAGGAATAATACCATTGACTTCAGTGGAGTTGCTTTCATTTACACCAAGTCTGAATTTGACCTTTGTATTTAGTAAATTAAAATTTTAATTGTCATCTTATGTTTTAGTGTTTTTTCTAGGGCTGCCAAGCGATTAAAAAAATTAATCACAATTAATTGTGCAATTAAAAAAATTAATTGCGATTAATTGCATGATTAATCGTGCTGTTAATAATAGAATACCATTTATTTAAATATTTTTGGATGTTTTCTACAATTTCAAATATACGTCTACCCCGATATAACGCGACCCGATATAACACCCGATATATAACGCGGTAAAGCAGTGCTCCGGGGGGGCGGGGCTGCGCACTCTGGCGGATCAAAGCAAGTTCGATATAACACGGTTTCACCTATAATGCGGTAAGATTTTTTTGGCTCCCGAGGACAGCGTTATATCGGGGTAGAGGTGTATATTGATTTCAATTACAACACAGAATACAAAGTGTACAATGCTCACTTTATATTTATTTTTTATTACAAATATTTGCAGTGTAAAAACAAAAAAAATAGTATTTTTCAGTTCACCTAATACAAGTACTGTAGTGCAATCTCTTTATCATGAAAGTTGAACTTAGAAATTTACAAATTATGTCCAAAAAAACCTGCATTCAATAATAAAACAGTGTAAAACTTTAGAGCCTACAAGTCCAATCAGTCCTACTTCTTGATCAGCCAATCGCTCAGAAAACTAGTTTTTTTACATTTACGGGAGATAATGCTGCCTGCTTCTTGTTTACAATGTCAGCTGAAAGTGAGAACAGGTGTTTGCATGGCATTGTTGTAGCCGGCATCACAAGATATTTATGTTCCAGATGTGCTAAAGATTCTTATGTCCTTCATGCTTCAACCACCATTCCAGAGGACATGTGTCCATGCTGATGACGGGTTCTGCTCGATAACGATCCAAAGCAGTGTGGACTGACACATGTTTATTTTCATCATCTGAGTCAGATGCCACCAACAGAAGGTTGATTTTCTTTTTTGTGGTTTGGATTCTGTAGTTTCTGCATCAGCATGTTGCTCTTTCAAGCCTTCTGAACGTATGCTCCACACCTCGTCCCTCTTAGATTTTGGAAGGCACTTCAGATTCCTAAAGCTTGTGTTGAGTGCTGTAGCTATTTTTAGAAATCTGATATTGGAATCTTCTTTGTGTTTCGTCAAATCTGCAGTGAAATTGTTCTTAAATTAAACAACATATTCTGGGTCGTCATCCTAGATTACCATAATACAAAATATATGGCATAATGCAGGTAAAACCATGGAGCAGGAAACATACAATTCTCCTCCAAGGAGTTCAGTCACAAATTTAATTAACACATTTTTTTAAACAAGCATGGAAGTAAGTCCTCTGGAATGGTGGTCAAAGCATTAAGATGCATATGAATGTTTAGTAGATCCAGCACGTAAATACCTTGCAATGCCAGCTACAAAAGTGCCATGCAAATGCCTTTTCTCACTTTCAGGTGACATTGTAAATAAGAAGCAGGCAGCATTATCTCCCATAAATGTCAACAAACTTGTTTCTCTGAACTATTGGCTGAACAAGAAGTAGGATTGAGTGGACTTGTGGGCTCTAAAGTTTTACATTGTTTTGTTATTGAGTGCAGTTATGTAAAAAAAAAAAAATGTACATCTGAAAGTTCCACTTTCATGATAAAGAGATTGCACTACAGTACTTGGATGAGTTGAATTGAAAAATACAATTTCTTTTTGTTTGTCATTTTCACAATGCAAATATTTGTAATCAAAAGTAACATAAAGTGAGCACCGTACACTTTGTATTCTGTGTTATAATTGAAATCAATATATTAGAAAAACATACAAAATATTTAATAAATTTCAATTGGCATTCTGTTGTTTAACAGTGCGATTAAAACTGCGATTAATCATGATTAATTTTTTAATCACGATTAATTTTTTTGAGTTAATCACATGAGTTAATTGTAATTAATCAACAGCCCTAGTTTTTTCCAGAAAAAGGTAAGTGCTCTGTCACTAATAACGTGTTGACAAAGACATTATTGCTTGTTTCTTTCTTGGATCTAAGCTTCAGGATTTTTTTCCCTTTCTGGAACCTGTTGGTCTACCTTATCTGTAAAGCTTATTGTATGCCTAATTACATGGAAGTTCAGGTTGATTTAAAAATACAAATGTTATTGGAGGAACAGTAGAGGCTTAGACTATTATTTTTAGTGTTCACTAAATCTCCAATGCTATGTTTTTCTTTTGTACTGTAGTAGGTTCAAATCAACAGGCTTGAAAAGGTTAGTTAGCCACTTGGGATATTAAAAATGAAGTGCAAACCACATTGCTAATATTCTAGTAGCTACAAACAATGCATTTTTAAGTTGAGCTGTAGAAGGGAAAATAGCAATAGTTCATAATTGTGCTGTCCTCATCGGTCTCCTGAGGGGGAGAAAAAACTTTTAAATGGTATATTTAAACATGAGAAATCTAGGAGGGAATGGAGAGGTATAAGTTATTAGCTTCAGCCTTATGTTTGGTGTTAGCCAAAATGCAGTTCAGGCAATTGTGTTCCGTAGCCACTGTGTGACCTACCCAAGGGCAATCAGAACTTTTTTTTAAACCTAATTGGCTCATGTTTAGTTTACTAAATGTCATCTGGACTCAGTAAAAAGCAAGTGACCTGCACTGAATTAGTATAATTGTAATGCAAACAGAACATCACATAGTTTTGGTCTCATACAGGAAAGGAGAAAGTTGGAAAGACTTTTCTATTTGATAAATAAAAACGGAAGATATGGGGAGCCAAATCTGGTTCAGACTTTCATTTCACCTTTTATGTAAAAAATAAATAAATAATGTGTTGGATTTTTCGATATTGTTTTTTGTTTCAGAATTTCTTTCCCCATTTTTCTGAAAGAATCTTCTTTATCTTGTACATGGAACATATGAAATCATGGCACTAATTCTTTCGCCATAAAAAATGACATTGTCTGAAACAAGTTCTTTTCTGCACTACTCAGGCTTTCTGGAATTTTGGTGTATTATTTTACCTTTGTTGCGACTCTGAGTTTGTCAGGTTGCTTTTAAATGCCATTATGTTGGTTTTGGATGGTTCATATATATCGTGTTCTGTTGCAGAGAGATAATGGTTACATCTACCAAGAGAACAAAGAGCTACAAAGAATTAGGGTTGCCAGGTGTCTGGTTTTCGATTGGAATGCCCGGTCAAAAAGGGACCCTGGCGGCTCCGGTCAGCACCACTGACCGAGCTGTTAAAAGTCCAGTTGGCAGTGCTGCAGGGCTAAGGCAGGCTAATCCTTGCCTGCCCTGGCACCGGGCTGCACCCTGGAAGCAGCCAGCAGGTCCAGCTCCTAGGCAGAGGGGCCACGGGGCTCCGTGTGCTGCCCCCACCCCAATCACTGGCTCCGCACTCCCACTGGCTGGGAACTGCGTCCTGTGGGAGCGGGGGGCGGTGCCTCTGGGCGAGAGCAGCGCGTAGAGCCTCGTGCCCCATGCTGCCTAGGAGCCGGACCTGCTGGCCACTTCGGCAGCACAGCACGGAGCCAGGACAGGCAGGGAGCCTGCCTTAGTCCCACTGCACTGCTGACCGGGAGCTGCCCAAGGTGCCCCAACCCCAAACCCCAAACCCCTACCCCAGTCCTGAGCCCCCACAAACTCGAAGCCCCCTCCTGCACCCCAAACCCCTGCCTCAACCCACAGCTCCCTCCTGCACTCTCAATCCCTTGGCCCCAGCCTGGAGCCCCCTCCTGCACCCCAAATCTGTCATCTCTAGCCCCACCCCAAAGCCCACCCCCCCGGCCCAGAGCCTGTACCCCCTCCCACACCCCACACCCCTTCCTCAACCCAAAGCCCCTCCCACATTCCAAATCCCTCAGCCCCGCCCCCCCATCCTGGAGCCCCCTCCTGCACCCCAAACCCCTCCTCCCCATCCCCACCCCAGAGCCCTCACCCCCTCCTGCACTGCAACTCCCTGTCCCAGCCCAGAGCCCCCTTCCATACCCCAAACCCCTCATTTCTCGCCCCACCCCGGAACCCATACCCCCAGTTAGAGCCCTAACCCCCTCCCGCATCCCAAGCCCCTGCCCCAGCCCAGTGAAAGTGAGTGAGGGTGGGGGAGAGAGAGCTATTGAGGGAGGGGGAATGTAGTGAGTGGGGGCGGGGCCTCAGGGAAGGGGTGGGGCAGGGGGAGGGGCCTCAGGGAAGGAGCGGGGCTAGGGTGTTCGGTTTTGTGCGATTAGAAAGTTGGCAACCCTACAAAGAATTGACATGTCAATTCTAATGATATCTGGGACTTTGATCTTGTAATTAGTTCATCCAATTTGATTAAAAAAGAGTGTTGTTTTAAAATGTAGGCTTAATTGGTCATTGTATAAGTAATACTATGCATCACCAATGCTACCTTTTTCATTTGGTGATTCAAAACGCAGTGGCCAAATTCTGCTTATGCAACCCCCTGGTCTGCACTGTGGCTTGCATGGGGTGGAAAAGGAGGACTGAATTTAACCTGTTAACTATATTTATTATCAGGAAATGATGTAGATCAATCTTACATTAATCTAACAATAAAATTAATGCGCTGTAATTTAAATGTTTTGTGAGTTACAGGAGACAATATTGATTAGTTAAGGACAATTACTTATGGATGTACAATGGGTGTGTAAGATGGGGAAAGGGCACTAGGGGCCTCTCTGCGTTTTTCCCCTTCCCCAGAACCTCCACTGGGCACGCTATCCCTCGTCACTTGAAGGAGTAGAGAGGTTGGAAGCATACTTGTCTAATAATACCCGATCACTTTTTGTCATTGACTAAAATCTTCCTTAGCTAATTCTCGACCTACGGTGGTGAATAATTTCGTTTTAGCCCAGTTTAATTTTAGGAAAAAATATTAGAAATCCCTGTGCTTCAGCTCAAACATGTTAAAAGGTATTCTGGTTAATACATATTTTTAAATTTAACTGCAGAACCACAAATATTGGCATAAGAACATAAGGGCAGGCATGGTGTATGTAACTTCTTAACTCTGTTAAGTTTAAAAACTGACTAGATTTCATATTTATATTATCTCTTTACTTACCATTGTTTATGATGTTTGCTTACATTTTGTATTTTTTCACAGCGTGGACAATGCAAATAGATGAGTAAGTTTTACTTTTGTTTGTTGTTAGCTTTTAGTCATCTGCCTGTATATCTGCTCTTTTTTGTTGTTATATCTTAATTCACCTCTTCACTCCACCAGAGATGCCACTTCTTATATTTTCTCTCCTAATATTTCCAATATCTTCTTTCATTTGGCCTCTATGCTTAGAATGGCCTGCATATTCTATCCCTGATATTCTCCTCTCCACTTAAATCCATCCTGAAAATCTTCTTCTTTTGTAAGCCTTCAAACATTATGGGCTCTTCTTCGAATATATGTCTCTATATGTGCTCCACCATAGGATGTGCATGTGCCCATACACTCTTGACTGGAGATTGAAATTAGTAGTATCCGCAGGTCCATGCCTGCACGTTATACATCCTCATACTCCACAGCGAAGGTGCATAGGGAGGAGTGGATACACCGTGTCTCCAGTTCTTTCTCAACTGCCGGCAGCTCAAGATGGAGAAACTGCACTGTCTGCTGCTTCCTAGAAGCTTTTCTTTTCTTTTCTTTTCTTTTCTTTTCTTTTCTTTTCTTTTCTTTTCTTTTCTTTTCTTTTCTTGTTTTAGTATTTAGTTTTTAATTTATTAATTTAATTTTGGCACAGATTTGTGATTAAGGGAGGAGTACCATCCCCTCTTCTCCCTGGTCTCCTGCTGGGACTGATTTCTTGGTTCCTTTGCTCAGCAGGCTAACTTCCAGTGATGTTAGTGATGGGCACTCCAGCTGTCTCGGAAACTCATATGTCCAGTCAAAGGGCAAGGTTTGTACAGGGTTTAAAAGCAGATCTTGCAAAGAGAAGAAAGGTGAGATTGAAGCTCCTCCTGATGGAGTGCTCCCTAAGGCCTGTGGGGTCCGAGTCTCTTCTCCCTGCCCCCAGCCCTCCCCATTAGCCTCATCCTCTCAAGCTGTACCTCTGACTGAGGCTGTCTTGGAGATGAAGCAGTCTAAGAAAAGAGAACCTCATTCCCCTGAAAGGAACTCCAGAAGAAGGAGTATTTCACCTGTTAGAGCTGAATCCAGGGACACCTTGTGTCCCATGGTGGGTACTGCTGAGGCTCCACCAGACCCGGGCACTGATGTGTCAGTACTGCCTACGAAGATATTCTACCCTGATAAGTCTGTCAGCAAGCAGCGCCGAGAAGCAGCATCCTGGTACTGGCTACAGAAATTTCCAGGCATTGAGACTTGTCTAAAATGAAAGACTTGGCACCAGTACGGACATTCTCTTGGAGCCATAGAGAGTCCTCTCACCAAACCTCAGCTCTTTCTTCAAGTTGTATGTGTTCGAAGCACAGAGATATTGTTTTGACAGCCACTCTTAGGTATTGTCCTCAACTCCAGCTCAGTTACCATCTCTGGCTAGGAGTCTACTACTGCCCCAGCTCTGATTATCCACTACCATAGCCCTCTGGCACCCTCCAGATTCCTGTTTTATGATAATCTGTTAATCTCCAAGGAACTGGAGTCCTTCATCTTAAGGGGCACTGAGACATGCTCCCCTCCAATACTACTGTGCCCACCAGTCACTGACCCCTTATACCAGACAGCAGGAGCCAACTTCCGATACCTGCCAGTCCTCTAGTTCTTCTGACACTTTCTTGGCCCCAATACTGGCCCAGGTACCAATACCCACAGTCCCCCTCTTTGGACTCAGGAGATGTCACATCCTTAGACTCTGATTTGGTGCAAGCCCCTTGAAGTGTACTCTGAAGAGGACCCTCTCCACACTCTACAAACAGCTCTGGGAACACTTTTGTTACCCGCCACCATACTGGACCTTCTGGAACCCCTGATCCTCTTATGTGGACCAATTCAATAGGGTACCCATCCAGAAAGGGCCATGTTTGGAATACCCACTGGTGCTGCAACAACCAACAGCACTGCAAGAATAGCCACCAGTACTCTTCCCCCATCATGGGAAGAGGTTCAGGAAGAGTAACAGCTACTGATGGAGGAGGAAACACCTCTATCACACAAGTTCTCCTCCTCCCCTGACGAGGTTTGGTGCCACGACCACCCTCCTATGCAGATCATTTTAGGACCTTTGAGAACCTAATGAAATGACTCATAGGTTCCCTTCACATCTCTACAGAGGAGGTACAAGAGTCTCAGCACTCCCTTGTGGACATTCTACATATCACGTTCCATAGTAATATAGCCCTGCTCATTAACGAGGCACTCTAATCTCCAGCAGATCCTAGACACTCTGCCACTGCACCTTGAATAGTCCCTTAGAATGGGTGTTGACTACTTATGATATGTTCTACCTTTTATTTAGCTGTGACACTGAGTACCTTTCGCAAACCCGAAGAAGAGCTCTGTGTAGTTTGAAAGCTTGTCTCTTTCACTAACAGATGTTGGTCCAATAAAAGATATTACCTCACCCACCTTATCTACCAAAAAATATTACATACCAAAGGACTGGAGTATTTCTTCTCTCACCCCACCCCCAACTCCCTGTGGTGGATGCAGTAAGCAAGACAAACTATCAAATTTGTTCAAAATTTACTCCCTAAATCTCCTTGGCAGGAGTTACTTGTCCACTGATCTACAATTTTGGATAGCAAACTATGACTTCAACAGCTATTCAAAGTTTACTCATTTTGTTGACCACCTGCCATATGAGCAGCAGTAGCAATATCAACCCTCATTACTGAAGGCCAGCTCATTGCTAAAACTACTTTGAAGACTGCTCTCAATGCTGCTGATACAGCTTCATGATCTTTAGCCTCTACTATTATGCGATGAGCATCCTGGTTCCATTCTTCTGGCCTCTGTAGTAAGATACAAAATACAGTGCAAGATTTCCCCTTCAAAGGATCTAAGCTTTTCAGTGGTGAAACTGATACCTTGCTCTACTCCCTCAAGGACTCAAGGGGAACATTGAGGATGCTGGGGATTTATGTACCTAGAACAAAGAGGCCTTTTAGTAAATCACAGACTGCACAATGCTCCTGACCATTCCACTACAACCAGTATCACACCTATTCCAGACCCGTAGAAGGAGGTACAAATCTCAAAAGAAGGGACCGCCCTTGACAATGACCTCTCTACCTGCACCTTCCTCTAAATGGCCATTTTGACAAATATAATTGTAAATATACTTTTTCAATTTAAGTCCAGTACGTAATCTGTGAATGTAGCTTATTTCTGAATGTAATGATTGCTTGCCTTTCTGAGAAATTATAGAAGAGGTCTTTTTAAAGTAGGTGATCCCATTTTTAAAAAAAATTGTTGGTTTTTTTTTTTATTTGTTTCACAGATACATTGGAGAGTTTATTCTCTTGTCACCATATGAGGATTGTGATCTGATCCTGTTGTCTTGGAGCCTCTATGTATAAACATATCCCAAGAATTCTGTTGAAACAAGAAGGGGAGTAAAGTAGTGCTGGTCAAAAAATTTTCATCAATTTTTTTTTTGGACAGGAAGCTGTTTTAATCAAAATTGAAATATTTTGAAAAATGCATCAATTTTAACAAAAATCCCAGTGGAAAAATATTTTGTTTCAGAAAATTCTTGTTTTGATGAATTCTGAAAAATCATTTTGGGAAATTCCAAAAATATCATTTTTAATGTTATGTTTTTAAAAATATTTTAATATTTTCATTATTTTTGTATTATTCCGCTACATCAGTAGTAGTCATAATATGCACTACTTGTCAGAATGTGCACAAGCATGTCATAATGTGCGTTGATACTTCTGACTGCCATAATGTGACACAAAAAAAACAGAATTTTTCAATTATTTTTATTTAAAAAATCATTTTATTGTTTCATTACACTGTTTCATTTAGACACAAACAGGAGACACTTTGTTCTAGAAAAGAAGAGAAGCTGTTTCAATCAGCATCTGCCCTTAATGATTAAAAAAATTAAATTAAATTAAAAATACTGATGTTATGAAATAATGCAAAAATAATATAAAATGAAGTAAAACCATCATGAAACAAAATTCCGAGTTTTGACCCCCACCCCCAATGCTTCAGATCAATGTGTGGCCAAGGAAGAGAGGGTCACCAAGATGGTGCTTCCACAAAAACAAGTGTTATGCTTCATCCACATTTTAAGAACCTTTTCCCTAGCCATGTGATTAATAAGAAAATAACGAAAAGGGTTAGGAGTTCAGGGTTGTTAACCTCTCTTGCAATCTAAGTCTCAATTTACAACAAGTCATGTCACAGGATTTAGGCTACATTTGCTTTCTGGTTTTAAAGGAAAATAAAGGCCTGGTCTACACTATGAAATTAGGTCAGTACAACTACATTGCTCAGGGGTATGAAAAAATCCATACCCCTAAGTGATGCAGTTAAATTGACCTAGCCTCCATATAGACCAGTGCTAGGTCAATGGGAGAATTCTCCCATTGACCAAGCTACCGCCGCTTGGAGGAGGGGGTAAGACTATGTAAACCAACAGGACAAGCCCTCCCGTCAGCATAGGTAGTGTCTACACTGAAGCACTACAGTTTGTGTAGACAAGCCCAAAGGAATACATGTAGTACAGTTTACATGGTATTGTACAGATGGTCTGAAACTCAGGCATCCAGAGGTTTATCAATATGGTTTATCTCAAACTGGAAAGCCTATATCACCAAGAAAGCTTAATGCAACATTGCTGTCCATAATTGAAGAACCCTATGAACCACTCCATTTCAGCATTGTCATTCCATTTTTCAATAAATGCCGCATTTCTGGTGACATCAATTCATCAGAGCAGACCAGTGAATATCATTGTCAAGGACCTAATGATCCATTCCCACAGACAAGCGCTGAGGCTGGTACTGAGGCATGCCTGGCACTTGTTCCTAAAGTGATTTCAGATAGTCCTAAAGGCAACTCAGCAGTGGCTGTTCTGAAAACTCCTGGGGTGTGTGTGTGTGTGTGTGTATGCATGCATGCGTGCTTTGAAAACATACATGCGAGGTACAACCTGGTGTCCAAATCTCACATTAAAAAATGTCTTCTATCAGAACTTCTGGCCATTGTTCATGATGGAGTAATCCATCTGTGCCCTTGTGTTTTTCTCAGATCATAGGTGAAGGACCACTGCATTCATCAGTCACTTGTATCCTATATCAAAATGCCTTAATCTGGTTGGATCACACAGCAGTGACATCTTATGAAACAGTTGGAGGGAACCAAGAGCTGTACTTTTTGGAAAGACATTGTCACCTATACCTATAGTAGTGAATTTCCTTGCCTTGAAAATCTGTCATGTCATTGACAAATTAAGTGGCTGGGTGTACTTGCATAATTGCAGACAGCTCTGTTAGAGGTTTTGTAAACATCTGATATAGCCCTTTATAGAATCATAGAATCATGGGGTTAGAAGGGACTGCAAGGGTCATCTAGACTACCCCCCTGCCAAGATGCAGGATTATACCATCCAAGACAGATGGCTATCCACCCTCCTTTTGAAACCCTTCAGTGAAGAAGCTTCCACTACCTCCCGAGGTGTCTGTTCCATTGTTCTACTGTTCTTATAGTTAGGAGTTTTTCCTGAGATTTAATCTAAATTTGCTATTCTGTAGTTTAAACCCATTGTCTCTTGTCCTGTCCTCTGTGGCAAAAGAGAACATTTCTTCATCTTTTTTTATGGCAGTCTTTCAAGTATCTGAAGACCACTATCATATCCCCCCCAATCTCCTCTTTTCCAAACTAAACATACCCAGTTTCTTCAGCTTTTGCTCATATGGCTTTCATTCGATCCCTTTGATCATCTTTGTCGTTCGCCTCTGGATCCTTTCCAGTTTCTCCACATCCTTTCTATACATCGATGACCAAAATTGAACACAGTACTCCAGCTGAGACCTAACCAGTGCCGAGTAGAACGGTACTATCACTTCCCCTGACTTGCATGCTATGCCTTTGATAATACAACCTAAATTTGCATTTGCTTTTTTTCAACAGCATCACATTGCTGACTCATGTTGAGGTTGTGATCCACCATATCTCCCAGATCCTTCTCAGCAGTGTTGCTGCCAAGCCAATTATCCCCCATTCTGTATTTGTGTGTTTGGTTTTTCTTCCCTGAGTGTAGCACCTTACATTTATCTTTGATGAATTTCATTTAGTTGTTTATAGCCCAGTTCTCCAATTTATCAAGACCCCTCTGAACGTTAGCTCCATCCTCTAAAGTATTGGCAGCCCCCACTAACTTTGTGTCATCTGGAAACTTGATCAGTATGTTCTCTATACCTACATCTTGGTCATTAATGAAGATGTTAAATAACACAGGACCCAGAACAGATTCCTGTGGAACCCCACTTGAGACCTCCCTCCAATCTGACATCATTCCATTAATAGTTACTCGTCGTTTGCGGTTGTTTACCCAATTATGTATCCACTTAATGGTAGTTCTGTCTAGCCTGCGTTTCTCCAGCTTACTTATCGGAATATCTTGTGGAACTGTGTCAAAAGCCTTGCTGAAGTCCAAGTATATTATATCTACCACATTCCCCCATCCACCAAAATCAGTTACCCTGTCAAAGAAGGAAATCAAGCTGGTGTGGCATGATTTGTTCTTATAAAGTACTTTGTAATATACAACACAGTTTCACCGTGGAGAGAGGAATGCTCTTAATCAGTGCTTTGTCTGTCACTGTATTACCTTGAGGACTATGATCTTGTATAACTTTCATTATTTCTGTCATTTAGGTCCCAGTTCAAAATAGTATTAGCTGCCTAAACTTGATTCTTAAGTAGCATTAAAGTGATTTTATGTTTTCTAAATCTGGTTAGAGAACAGGGCAATTGGTAGCATTGTCTAAGCATCTTCTGTTTTTTGTTGACTGCAAATACAAGGTAATTATGGATCCTTTGAGAACTTTTCACTTTCATGTGGCTCAGCAGAGTGCAGGATTTTGCAAGGTCTTACAGTAGTAGGGAGCTGCATTTATCCTACTTACAATCAGAGCCGGCTCCAGGTTTTCTGCTGCCCCAAGTGGCGGAAAAAAAAAAAAAGGCTGATCGGTGGCACTTCGGCGGCAGAGGAAGAGAGGGACCGAGGGACCCGCCGCCGAATTACCGCCGAAGACCCGGACGGGCTGCCCCAATAGCGGACGGAGTGCCGCCTCTTTGTATTGGCCGCCCCAAGCACCTGCTTCCTTAGCTGGTGCCTGGAGCCGGCCCTGCTTACAATCTTGGAATCACTCTGAGAGCAGGTGTCCCCTGACACTATCAAAATGAAGTTTTATATTACAAAAGTGTATGTGAAAACCAGCAGCACATACAAAAATATCTTGTAAGTCTGCAATCCAGTGAAACTTTTGGTAAGAAAATCAGACTGCATCAGATTTCTTGCATCTAAAGTAAAATATTTTAATTTCATTACTGCTTCAACAACTCCTTTAGTTCTCCTCATTCAGTTTTAGGATTAAGTTGATTCACTTTTCAGAGTAGCAACATCAAATTTATCTGTAGCCGGGTTTAAGTTGCTTCTTGGTGGTTATTCTTATTCTTGGACCTGCTATGAAATAGTGCTATTGGCTGTCTGAATTTTGAAGCTCATTTCAGCTCTGTTAAGGATAATTTTTTCCATGTAAGGCACATTGCTCTCCTTCACTGTTGTGTTGTGACCCCATTTGGCAGGTTTCTTGTTGATGGTTTTGTCTTTTTCATTCTTGATTATTGTAATGTTCTGTTAACTTGTAATTGACAGACAAAGTGGTATACATAATCTTTATAAATTGTTAAATAATTGCATGATTTTATACCTCCTGTGGGTTATTTGTAATTTATTATTATTATTATTTATTATTATATGCCTGCTAAAAACCTTTCCACATCAAAGTTGATTGCCTGTATGTTCCAGACCTTTACATGGTTACCTTAGGGCAGGTTCCTTTACTTTCCTATCTCTAGCAACATGGAATAATTTCCCTGTTGCCTTTTATCCAGGTTCCTTCATTAGCTTTGAACATTTTACCTTTTTTATTTTTAAAGAGCTTATTGATAAGTTCTGTTTTTCTTTTCTAAAAGTCATTCACAAGTAGCAACAGCACTAGTATACCGGTTAAGGTAAATCTAAGTTACGTGATGATGTGTGAAATAGTGAGGACCAGATTGTGATCTGTACTTTGCTGCAATCTCATTGACTTCAAGGAATGTTTATATCATTGTAACTGAGCTTGGAATTTGGCCTGGTATGTACCTAAACCAAAAAGGAAGCATGAAGAAAAATATAACAGTATAGTTAAATGGCAAAGTTCAATATGTTTTTAAGCCATATAGATACCCTTTAGAAAATGGAAATCCAGCCCAAATGAAATCAATAGAAAGGATAATAAATTGTGCTATTTTAAATATAAGATGAAAATATAGAAGTCGAAATCTGAAGAACAAATAACCAAAGATACACTAATGCAAACAGACAAACTAATACAAACAAGCAAACAAACAATAAAATATCAAGGAATTATTTAAGAATATTGAAAGAAGGGTTCTTGGGAGAGACTCAGTGGATCTGCTGGTCTTCCAGATTGTAAAGAGAGGAATTAAGGAAAATAAAGACATTACAGAGAAGTTAAATGATTTCTTTACTTAAGACTTCACCATAGAGGATGTTGGGGCAATTCCTACCCCAGGCGTAATCTTTTCAGGTAATAAAGATGGCATACTGTCAGAGATCAAGATGTCAAAAAAGGAGTTAGGGCATATTGATAAAGAGCAAAAAGTCACCAGGCCCATGTGATACTGCTGTACTGGAACTGGCAGTGTTTAATATATTTAATGATGTGAAAAGGGTTGAATAGTGAGGTGGAAAATTTGCACATGTTATAAAATTGTTTGTCAATCAAGAGCAGTAGCTTGGACTTTGCCTGACTGGTGAATTGCTGCTACTCTGGTAAGTTCTGCCCCTTAAGTCATGAAACCAGCTTTGTCCCAGATCCCTCCAGAACCAGAAAGTTGAGCCAGGGCCTGGGGTTTCATAATATGATATACTTACTCAAAAAATAATAAAAACAAACAAAATTTACTTGTTATTTTAGAATATAGGCTATTTCATGTCATCCATACTGGGCATTATAATGAGACCTACTGCAAGCAGAATCATATTGGTAATATTGTTTTGAAATTTAAAAGAAATTTGTTGTTGTGATTCCAGTCAAAATATCACATTTAGCAGTAGGAGCAAGTAACATATGAAACTTTGATGGCAGTTGTGTTACAAGTGGCAGCATAAAAGATGGTGAAGGTTGATTCTGTACAGTAGTTTTACAACTGCACTATTACAGTTACTGTTGCAAAATGTTTGAGATCAATATCTTTACATTCTTGACTTATTGTAACACTGTCAAAATGTTATGAATTTACTGGCAATAACTAAGTGTGTGGCTCAATATAAATTGCTTATCCTTTAATAACCCATCTTTGCTCTTAATCATGTGACTATTGTTTCCATTATCTTTATTTCCTTTTCTCTGTGTCTATTGCTTTATTACTTTACCATCTTAAGTACATCATGCTTTGCTTTAAACAGCATCCAAAGGTCATCATTCCAAAGAGAAGCTTACAGTAGTTAATGGGTATTAAACTACTGGTAACAGTTGTAAAAAACTCTGCTACTAGTGTTAAGGTTAGATATTTTTGTCATTCTAAAGCAATTTGAGTACAGTTTTGATACCATACCATGTTATTTAATTTGTATGTTTTGTCATTTGTTACTTTTAAAAAACGTTCAAAAGGCACGTAAAATTGGGTGTATATGTTAAATTACTTGTTTATATACATTTCCCCCCCTCTAAAACATTTTAAAAAATTTGCATTGATGTTCACTTGTTTCACTCTGCAACCTGTGTCTCCACTAAACTTTTTTTCTCTTTAAATTCCATTGAAACCATTGGTGGCGCTATACTTAAGTGGGCAGGTGTTCTTGCTAGGGATCCTGATGTAGGATCAAGGCCTGATGAAGTATTCTGAATTTCATTCATCTTCGGTTGTAAACAGACAAGTGTAGTTTTTTGTCCTTTTCATTTCCTGGATGTGGTTTTGATTTAGGATGAAAACAGTTCTGGGGAATGCTTACATTAAATGTAGAGAGTGAGAGTGTGAAGGATTTTACTAAACTCTTCAGAAATGTTATAAAACCTATATTTTGGGCTAAATTACTTGATACTGTCCTTTTAAAATACTGTATAAAGTGACATATAACTTTCAATGAGAAGCACCTTCCATCATGAGAAAATAATGACTTTTTTAGTTTAATTAATATTGGCATTTGTGACACTAGTGGAGTGAAAGTCTTCTGAAAGAGGAAACTAGTTTTTATTCTGCTTTGATGATGATTTAATTTGGAGAGGCAAATATGGTAATTATTTCCCTGCACTCCCTGGCCAGCTGGTAATTAGTTGCATCCTCTACCTCATTCTTGCATGTAACATTTATGTGCTCTGAAATACAAAAAACTTTATATAATCCACCCTTTTCTCCTACCCCTATAGTCTGCTTCTATGCCGCAACTGGTTTCTGTGGCTAAATTTACTGTTACCAGCTTAGAGATTGCTGCAGCATCATTTTGCACTGAAGATGCAGCAAGGCTCTATGAGGTGGGTCCCAAAGAAGAAAATAGGCACAATTTTAAAAGGCTAGTGTGCTGAGGGGCCTGGTTTTTAGGGGTCACATTTCTAAAGCTGATGGAATTTCACTAAATTCCTTTGTGGGTCACCTTTAAGGAAGAACTGTTACAGTATCTCAGATTACTTTTCTTTTAATTATTTAAAGGCAATTGATTTTTTTCTGAAGTGATTCAGCATCTCCATAAGAATGTTATATCTGCTTATTTTTTGGAAATTTGTTGACTGAAGTGATAATGTAATTAGTATAAGTAGGCAATGCCAAAACAGCCAAAAGAAAAGTAACTTCACACATTGCCTAAGGATACCTTGCTCCTACCAGTCCTTGTGAATCACTGTTCCTTTCAGAAAGGCTTATGTTCCTGTTAATTCCACTTGGCAAAATGTCTCACAACATCACCAATATGAAAAAATGACAAAACAACCAAGATGTAGAAAAATGACTACCAAACACCTTCAATAACATTCCAACTGTACTGGAGAAATAGTGACAAGAAAAGCAAACTGACAGTGAACTGAGGGTATGTCTACATTGCAGCTGGGAGAGTGCTTCCCAGCCCTGGTAGAAAGACATGCGCTAGCTTGGTTTGAGGTAGTGTGATAAAAATAGCAGTCTGCATGTTGTGGCACCAGTGGAGGCTTGGGCTAGCCACCTGAGCTTAGACCAAGGGTGGGCAAACTTCTGGGTATGGAAATTGTATGGTGGACCATGAATGCTCACGAAATTGGGGGGTTGGGATGCGGGAGGGGGTGTGGGCTCCGGCTGGGGGTGTGGGCTCTGGAGTGGGGCCAGAAATGAGGAGTTCAGAGTGCGGGAGGGGGCTCCGGGCAGGGAGTTGGGGGTGCAGGGAAGGGGGCTCCGGGCTGAGGCAGGGGGTTGGGGTGTGGGGGGGTGATGAGGGTTCTGGCTGAGGCTGCGGGCTCTGGTGTGGGGCTGGGGATGAGGGGTTTGGGGGGCAGGAGGGTGCTCCAGGCTGGGACTGAGGGGTTTGAAGGGTGAGAGGGGGCTCAGGGCTGGGACGGGGTTGGGGCATGGGAGAAGGTCAGGGGTGCAGGCTACGGGCAGTGCTTAGGGTACATCTTCACTAGCTGCCGTATCGGCGGGTAGCAATCGATTTATCCGGGATCAATATATCGCATCTCGTTAAGACGTGATATATCGATCCCCGAATGCGCTCACCGTCGACTCCGGAACTCCACCAGAGCGAGCGGCGGTAGCGCAGTCGACGGGGCAGCCGTGGTCATCGATCCCGCGCCGTCTGGACCCCAGGTAATTTGATCCAAGATACTTCGACTTCAGCTATGCTATTCGCGTAGCTGAAGTTGCGTATTTTGGATCTATCCCCCCCCAGTGTAGACCAGCCCTTACCTCAAGCAGCTCCCGGAAGCAGCAGCATGTCCCCTCTCCACGGTTCCTGGCTAATGGGAGCTGCAGAGCCGGTGCTTGGGGCGGGGACACCGTTCGGAGCCTCCTGGCTGCCCCTATGTGTAGGAGCTGGAGGGGGGACATGCTGATGTTTCCGGAAGTTGTGTGGAGCGGGGCAAGCCCGTGACCCCATTCCCTGGCAGGAGCTCGAGGGCCAGATTAAAAGGTCTCACTGGCTGGACGCAGCCTGTTTGCCCACCCCTGGCTTAGACTCAGAGGGTCAGGTATGCTTGAGAGCCTGAGCAGCAACATCCATGCTGCTATTTTTAGTGCAGTGTAGACGCACCCCAAAAGGCTCTATGGCAGTCACCCAGCATTCAAGCCCAAACAATATACCTAACCTACTCTCAGAGCAGAAAACAAAACAGAAAGGTGCAGTTCCTTTGCTAAACTGCTGCTGGGTATGTGATGTGTTCTTAGGTTGTGTGAAATTTACAGGTGTGTCATCATGAATGATAGGAAGAATAAGCCACAAAAATTTTCAGAAGAAGAAATTCCACGTGATGTATGAGGTTTCTCATTTTTCTTGTGGCATATCCTAATTCTACTAATTACATTATCACACCAATAAAATAATCCGTAAAAGAACCTTCGCTAAAAAATGTTTTCAGTCTGGACTTCATTTATATTGCTGGCATACTAAATATAATCAAGGAAAAATCAGATGCATATCCATCCTCTCTATTAGGACTAAATCCTCAGCTCAGCACAGGGCTGACTAGATGTTCTGGGACCTGGGCAGTTGTGTAGGGGGGCAGAGGAGATCCCACTCAGTCACAGCAAAGACTAGTTCAGTCCAATGGCTGTAGTAGCAACTCAGTATTAGGTGGTCCAATGTATTCCCCACTTTGAGACGGATTGTCAAAGGTTCTGCATAGTGGTGTATCCTCTGGACTTGTCCTGCACCCTCCCGCATTATAAAATGTTGTTTGGGGAGAGGCTCCACAAATCCTCATTCCACAGCTGGGGGCCAGAATTTGCCCCAAAGCACTGTATGAAAAGATATTCCTAAATATCTATTATTTGTAGATCTGAACTGGAGGCATAAAACTGGAAAGGTCAGTTCAGGACAGGATGGAATCTCTTTTATAGACAAGACAAAGGCAAACACAGATTAAGTTGAAGAAAAGTAAGAATAACTTAAACTCAAAGGTTTGTACTCTGACATCTCTTAGCCTGTAAAATAGAATACCTGGAAGGATGCTTTCATGATTAAAACTCAAGAGTAGGAGTCAGGTGACCTGAGTTTTATTTCTACCTCTGCCCTGTATTTCCTTTGAAACCTGGGCAAGTCACTTGGGAATCTCTCTCAGGTATACAGGGTGTGAAAATAGGAATGAGGTGGGAAAAAGGCCTTGTGTAATTAAGATTCTCCTCCCCCCCCCCCATAAAATTTCTGTCAGTTGCTACCACTGGGCTGCTACTAGCCCAAGCACTGGGAGCAGTGATGAGAGGACTAGTGTAATAAGGTGCTAGCAGCTGCTAGCATGTTAACTACTGTTATCTTGACCTGCCTGGAGCACTGTCTGTTAGCACTGCCACCATTGCTACCGCCAGTGGAACTGGACTACTGGTAATAATGGTGGGGAAATTTTAGGAAAAAAGTCTAAGTGGAAGCACAGCCAAAGAAAGTGGCTAAGAGTGATACATTGGGTAAGCAAAGGGAGTGGGGATATAGGAGGAGATGAGGGCACAATGTAAATGTGCTTTCTGTGCACCCACTGGGTAGCCAGACACAAACTGGTGAAAATTTCTTCAAGTTAAAATAATATGTTTTTTTTTTTTTTTTTTTTTAAATGTAGGATGAGATCTGCCAAGGTGTTTAAAGATATCCTCTATCCTATGGCAGATATGAGATCTGCCAAGGTGTTTTTTAAATGTAGGATGAGCTCTGCCGACGTGTTTAAAGATATCCTCTATCCTATGGCAGATATGAGATCTGCCAAGGTGTTTTTTAAATGTAGGATGAGCTCTGCCGAGGTGTTTAAAGATATCCTCTATCCTATCTTTTGAGAGTTGCGTCTAGTTCTGTTTCTCCAATTTTCTTGAAAGGAAACAGAGGAAGCCAAATCACAGAGTACTTTGAAGGTGAACGGGGGAAGCTTAAACTTTATACGGAAAAGATGTGAAGGCAGTAATAGGAAGTAGAAAGGTGAGATGGGGTTGGGAGAGGTTGTCAGCCATGTTTTGGTTGGATTGCAGAAGGGAGAGATGGGAAAATGGGAGGCTGGGGAGTAGACAGCGGTTCTCAAACTATGGGTTGGGACCCCAAAGTGGGTTGCGACCCTCTTTTAATGGGGTCGCCAGGGTAGCATTAGACTTGCTGGGGCCTGGGCCCGAAGCCGAAGTCTGAGCCCCACTGCCCAGGGCTGAAGCCGAAGCCCGAGGGCTTCAGCCCTGTGTGGCGGGGCTCAGACTTCGGCTTCAGTTCTGGGCAGCTGGGCTCAAGTTACAGCCCCCCACCCATGGTTGAAGCCCTCAAGCTTCAGCTTCGGCCCCCACTCCAGGGTGGTGGGGCTCAGGCTTCAGCTTTGCCCCCCCGCCCACAGCCCCGCTTGGGGTGGCAGGGCTCGGACTTTGGCTTTGGCGCCCCCACCTGGGGCAGTGAGGCTCAGGCTTTGGTCCCCCTTCCCGAAGTCTTGTAGTAATTTTTGTTGTCAGAAGGGGGTCGCAATGCAATGAAGTTTGAGAAACCCTGGAGTAGATGGTTACAGTAGCCAAGGTATGAGGTAATTAGCATGTTGGATTAATGATTTGGCAGTTGGGATTGAGAGAAGGACTTTTAGAGACTGTAAGTGAGAAACCTGGATGTGAGGGATGAAGAAAAGGAGTCAAAGGTGACGCCAAGATTGCTAGTCTATGTTAATATGAAGGATTGTGAAGTTAATAACAGAGAAGGGATTTAGAGGAGAGGTGTTAGCAGGAAAATAAACTCTGTTTAGATATGTTGAGCTAGAGATAATAGCAAATCATTCAGGAGGCTATGAAGAAAGGAAAAATAGTCCAGTGGTTAAGGCACTAGCCTGAGACTCGGGAGGCTTGGGATTCACTTTCTTGCTCTGTCACAGACTTCATGTCTGCCCTAGCACAAGTCACTTTGGCCTGGTCTGCACTTAAAAGTTAGGTCAATAAGCTACATTGGTCAGAGAGGTGAAAAATCTACACCCTGATTGATGTAATTATGCCAACCTAACCCTAACCCCATGGTGTAGATACAGCTATGTCGACAGAAAATGCTTCTATTGAAGCAATCGTCATTCAGGGAGGTGGTATTCCTACACCAATGGGATAACCCCTTCCATTGCATCTATACTATGGGGTTATGCTGGCATAGCTATGTTGCTGTAGCTATGCGAGTATAGTCTCTGTAGTGTAGATGTTCCCTCACTCTTTCTGTATCTCAGTGATTCACATGTAAAATTGACATAATAGTGCTTTCCTACCTCAGGGATGTTGTGAAGAGGATTATTCTCTGATTTTACAGTAATGGGGGCCATATAAGTGGCTAAGATAGATATACCCGTTAGATAAGGGTGACTTGCCCAGGGGTATGTATGTGTAATCGATTCAGTTGTACGTATGTGTATGAAAGTGATAGTTAAAGCCATGGGAGGGCAGGGAGTGAACAAGATGACCTATGGCGTGAGTACAAGGTATGAAGATGAGAAGAAGACTTCAGGTGGAGCCACGCAGTACACCAACAAGGATTGAAGGAGACTGAAGGAGCAGTTAGAGAAGAGAAAAAAGAACGGAGCTGTATAAGCCCTGGGAAAAGGAAGTGACCAACGTTTTGAACGAACACTAGAATTTAGAGAAGATTTATTTTTCATTTGATTTATGGTAAAATGTGTAGTTAAGCAACATGTTGTGTAGACACAAATAAACTGGGAAGCTAATCTTTCTGAATATTAACATTCTTCCATCAAAATGGTTTTTGAGATCAGATAAAATTATATAGACTGACATATATGTATGTATATAATTTGTCTGCCTAAGCATCTTGTTCTTTTCTTTGGAAAAATAATCTACTATTTTTTAGTATTTCCTATATTGAGATGGGGTTCAATTTACAGTTTAATTTCATGTCCCCCCCCGAAGTATAAACCATGATCTTGTATTTTAATTGAATATGTACTTTGTACTGCATATACAGTATTTCACATAGTCTTTATACAGTGTTTTTGTATTACAAAAGTGCATCTAAAATTGTTTTGCAGACTAATATTGCAGGAGAAATAATAGGTCAAGATTTTAAAAAACAGGAGCCTACTGTTTAGGGTTCTAAATCCAAGTTTAAGCACCTAAATAAATGGCCTGATTTTCAGTAGTGCTGATTACCCATTTTTATTTAAGTACCTAAATATGGATCTAGGAGCCTAAGTTTAAGTTTTTTTTATATATATAAAAGTTACTTTGGTAGCTTGTATTGTTAACCATTTAAGAATAAATGGTCAGTCATTTGTTGACTATAAAGAAGTAAATTCTTTGATATGATTCGTAGCTGCTATATAGTTAATTAAAATAACCTTGCCCCTAAATATGATGGCTCATATATTTAGACTTGTTTGTTCTGTGTGTCACAGTTCAGTGCTTATGATCAAATAGGAGATGTATATTTTTAGCTCATTTTATGATGATACTATATAAACAATAGTTACAAGTAGACCGTTTTATCCTTGTGTTTCTTATAGCTACTGCAGAAATTACATGTTAAGTTTAAGATTATCTTGAGATAAGACTACAACTCAGCAGCTCAAAGTTCAAAAGAGATCATTACCTTCAAGGACAGAAGCAGCTGAGTTTGTCATCCTTTGCTTTATAGCAGCAGTACTTCATTTATACTGATAAACAATTAGTCTGGTACTGCAAACTAGTAGTTTAATGCCAGCGTGGAGGCCTATCAGTAGTGCATAGTACTACTTTCATGCATCTGAGCTCAAGTGCCAGGCTGGGGATACCTTATATTGGAGTAGGGTACCCCTCTCCAAGAAAATAAAGAAAAATAACTTGAATTATGGCAGCAGGAGTATTACTTTTGTTAAACCAAATGGCCAGATTTGTTACTGTACATTTCCTATTAGGTGAATAATGAACTGATCTATAAAATACAAGTATTTGAATTGAAATCAGTTATTTGGTACTGAAATATTTATTCTCTGAAAATTATAGTGAATATTTAGGTTGTACAAATTCAACATATGTTCAGCTTTTCTTGAGAATATGAGTTTAATTTTAGATTGAGGTGTTTGAACAAGATTCTGGGCTTTCGTAGACTATCAAAAATATGTTCAGGGATTATGCTGAAAATCTCAAATTCATGTCTCTCTCCTCTCCCCTCCCGGCAGTATTTCAAATGTTGGTATGTATGCTATGTAGATGGTAAGAATAAATTGTCTCCTTTTTTTTTACATCACTTTGTGGTCATTTCATTTTGTTTTTTCTTCCCCTTCTTCAAAAGTTCCATTTATCTGTGTAGGATGGTTACAATGAATGAGTACTATGTTTTTGTGACCCCCATCTTCTTACATGGGGAAGAGTGGTGATCCCAACTGAACCTGGTTTGAGAAGTGAATAATGACTTTTTTTTTTTTTTTAAACTTAGGTCTTTTAATACACCGTGTGCTGCTATCTTTGCAACTATTTGTAATTCTATACAGTAATTTATGAAATACTGTGATAGACCCAGACCAGTTGGGAACAGCAGAGTAGCAGAAGGGAGATATACTGGCCACTGGATAAGTAGTTTTCTGTTCCCTGAGTGACCAGAGCAGGGGCTGCTCCAGGCTAATAGACTCCAATTAACCTGCTAAGAGTCGGGTGAGGCAGTTAAGCACCTGACTCTAATTAAGGCCCCTCTGATGCTATAAAAGGGCTCACTCCAGTCAAGCCGGGGGAGCCAGAGAAAAGGAAGTGTGTGTGTGAGGGGAACTGGGAGCAAGAGGTGTGCAAGAAGCTGAGAGTGAGTAGGCATACTGCTGGAGGACTGAGAAGTACAAGTGTTTTCAGACATCAGGAGGAAGGTCCGGTGGTGAGGACAAAGAAGGCCATGAGGAGGCCATGGGGAAGTAGCCCAGAGAGTTGTAGGTGTCGTGCAACTGTACCAGGAGGCGCTATAAACAGCTGCAGTCCACAGGGCTCTGGGCTGGAACCCGGAGTAGAGGGCGGGCCCAGGTTCCCCCCATACCTCCCAACTCCTGATCAAACACAGGAGGAATTGACCTGGACTATAGCTTCTACCAGAGGGGAAGGTCTCTGGACTGTTTCCTGACCCACAGGGTGAATCTGTGAAGCAAGCAAATCCGCAAATAAGAGCAGGACCCACCAAGGTAGAGGAGGAACTTTGTCACAATACGTATTTAATATTAATATATGGCACTTCATTGCTTAAAAACTTCCCCCCATCTTATTAGGGTGATAGTTCAGACTAACACCTCAGAAAGGTGTCTATTAATCTTTCTTTTCCTCCTCTTATGCAGGTAGCTCCTCAGTTAGGGTAAAATCTAGGGTCATGAAAATCAGTGGCAAAATCTCTTGGACTTAAACAGAACAAAGAAGGGACATATAGTGTGATTTCCCCCCCCCCCCCCCCCGTACTCCTAAGGGAATTCTACACCAAAAAAATAAAAATTCTATGCACAATATTTTAAAATTCTGCAAAATTCTGCATATTTTATTTGTCAATAAATAAATGTGGAGGTTCCAGCATGGCAGAGGGGAGCACAGGCCATTGGCTGCATGAAGATGGGCTATCACCCTGCATTCCTTCCCCCCTCCCCTTGGGGACACAGACTTTTCAGTGAGGCTGCACCTGACCCTGGCATTGCAAGGGCCGGGGCCTTGCCCCACTACACCAGCTGCACCAAGATAGCGAGCAAGAGGGACAGTCTCGCACACACACCCAGCCCTGGCCCCTGATCCAGGTGTGGGGCAGGCAGGCTCAGCCCTGCAAGATCCAAGTGTGGAATGGCTTAGTGTGGGGGAATCCAGGTGTGGGGTGAGAAGGTTCTATGTGGGATAATCTGAGTGTGGGTGGCTTACTGGGAGGTCCTTGTGTGTAGGGGCATATGGATGCGCACGGCCTTGGGGGTGGGTTCTGGGTGCAGGGGGAATGGGACTCTGTAGAGGGGTCCAGGTGAAGGTGGTTGGGGCTCAGCAGGGAGGGTTTGTGTGTGGGCAATATGGGGCTTGTTGGGGCATCTGGGTGTGGGGGGCTCAGCAGGGGAGAGTGGGGCTTGGTGAGGTGGGGGTCTGGGTGCAATTGGTTGAGGATCAGTGGGATAAGAATCTGGGTTTGGGGGCTCATTGGGGTGGTCTATGTGCAGGAGTGTGGGGCTCATTGGGGTGGGGTTTGAGTGTGAGGGCTAAGTAAGGGATGGCCTGGGTGCAGGGTTGGGGGTCTGGATGCCCCAGCCCAAGTCCCAGCCCCGGCCGCTCCTTGCAAGGGAAGAGGAAGTCCGGTCCTCCCCCAGCCCAGACTAGCAGCTGAGCCCAGTGCAGGCTAGGAGCCACTGGCCAGGCCATCCCCATTCCCACTCCGAACACCTGAAATGATGCGCTGGGGAGGGGCCCACGACTGTTCTTGCTACTTTCCTTTGCTTCCCTGTCAGAAGTCATTTTTCTGCAGGGAAGCAAAAAATCCCCAGGGCACATGAATTCTGCGTATGTGCAGTGGTGCAGAATTCCCCCGGGAGTACTACCTGGAGAATTTCTCTGTATGTGGTTTTCAACAAATAGGATAAAATGTTGCCATTTTCACAATTTCTATAAGACCTTTTCATACCAGTAAGCTAGTGACATGATTTTGTTTACATTTTATTGTTGCAGTGTGCCTTCAGTGGCATCTTATCCATTTTTAGAATTAGTTTCAAATCACATTGGCAGAATCAAGGTGTTTAATTACACCTGAATATTTTAGAATGCAAAAGTAAATAGGATTGATCTGACTTTCTTCAGCAATTTTGCCTGTACAAAATTGAAATTAACTTAAGAGATGGGAAGTGGATCTGGTTCTCAATAGCAATATTTTTAGATATATCTGCAGAATCAGGAAGTGCCCTAACTTCTGCTAAGAGGTTCTGAAAGGGCAAAATCTTCTCTAGAGACTGATAACCGTAATAGATAAAATAAAGAATGATGTGCTCAATGAGGTACAATTTAAATAGAGGAAATCTAATGGGAAATAGCTGCATTGGTAGCAGATGGATTTGCTTCCTGAATCTCAATCATATTGGAAATTCTAGACCAGTTAAAATTGGTCTTCCAGATTCTCAGTCTGATTTTAAAAAAAAAAAAAAGTGGAGAAAGCCATGTGTTTATTTGGCTACAGCGTTATGATTTTTGCTGATTTTTTTCACCTTTCTATTTTTGTTTTAATTTTTTTAACTAGGCTATTTTTATGATTCCCACGAATCCACCGCCAACATTCCGGAAGCCGGAGCTCTGGTCTGATGAGTTTACTGATTTTGTGAAAAAATGTTTAGTGAAGAATCCTGAGCAGAGAGCTACTGCAACACAACTCCTACAGGTCAGTATTTAAGTTGCTAAGGCAATGCATTTGCTTTGGTTTTCTGGCCTCAAGCCAGAACTTTTGTGAGGATTTCTAGGAACCAAGGGTCATTAGAAAATCTTGTTCTGGCCACATGCTCCTTCTTTTTTGAAGTTTATCTAACAAAATACAGAGATTCAAATAATAGCAAATGGTTACATATGAAATAAAATCATAACGTGCATTCTAAAGCCAGACTTAATTAACTAGATAATCTCATGTCTTGTAGAGTGATGCAGGCCCAAAATCTTTGCAGGGTTTTACAAACAAGTTGGTTGGGTTTTGTAGGGATAACTTAGCTGACATGAGCAGGCCCAAGTTAAGACAAGCCAAGCCTGAACAAGTAACTTCTGAACAAGCATGAACAAGTAATTGCTGAAACAACTAACTATTGTGAATATATTTTTAGTAAAAAAGGGAGTAAGAAACTAAATAAACTAAAGTAAGCAGAACTAATAATCTTGCCTTATGCAATCTGCAAAGTGATTGGTCTTTACATGCAAGTATAGCTGTTAGTAGCTAGGAAAGACATATATAAACTGTGTAGTATGTGACCTGAACTGGAAATGTGGTACAGTATCACACTATGCCTAAACTCCCTGTGTCTTGGCCTAGCTAGCGTGGGCAAAGTAACCTGAGTGATGAGTGGAGTCGAACTGAGTTTTTTGGATCCCAGAGACCCGGATAAAATGTTTTTCCAGTATTACACGAGGTGTTCTGGATAAGCCGAGTGGAAAGGTCTGGAAGGGAATTCCAACAGGATCATGAGACAGGCATGCTGTCAGCTTGCTTTCCAGGTGAAGGACCCACTGTGTGCCTTTTCCCACCCCCCACCTCCAGATATACAAGTCCCTTCTTTTGGCTATGTCTACACGATGCACTGTGCCACTACAGACGCGCCGCTAAAAGGTGCGTAGTGTAGCCACTGTTTGTCGGCATGAGAGAGTTCTCATGCTGACAAAAAACTTCCACCCCCAACGCATGGTGGTAGCTTTGTCGGCAGGAGAGCTCTCCTGCTGACAAAGCGCTGTTCACACCGGCCCTTTTTGTTGGCAAAACTTTTGTCGTTCTGGGGTGTGGTTTTTTCACACCCTGGAACAACAAAAGTTTTGTTGTCCAGGTTGCAGTGTAGACAAAGCCTTTGTCATTATTCATAAACAGGACATTCCTGCTGTTTTGTTTCTTCCTGTAGATTTTCTCTCGTGTGGATTTTGCAACCTTTTGACTGGCACTGGGTCTGTATGCAAATAGGTCTCCTTTTGAGGCAGACAACATACAAATGATCAGAAAGGGAGATAAATTTCTGTTATCTCCTGCCTAAAAGGAACCTGTGTGAGGCAAATTACCTCCTGGGGACCTGCTTTAAATCCAAGACCTCAAAACATAATTTTCAATATAGATATATGACTCCTTAAATATTATCCGTACATACATTTCACAATGATTATGACTACCAGTGGGCTAATGGCTCTCAGTAAAGACCTTATTATCACTCTTTGGTGAACTATTATAAATATATCTGACCCAGAGGACCCCTGTAAAACTCTATGCATTCCCTATCCCCTCTGCCAGTTGGCACCAAGAGCTCCCTGGGTCACACCATGGCTGCCTGAAATCTGCATAGCAAGAAATGAGAATAATAGAACTGAACAATACAAGGGCTTTAGATTTCAAGAAAGCAAGTGTTGTGGAATTAGGAAATCTATTCGGTATGCTATTGTGAGAGGCTGTACTAAAATTCACAAGTGTAGAAGAGTGGGGAGACCTGAAAATACCAGGCTAGATTGTTTCCTTTATGGGGAAAACTAGTAAAGGGCTAAAATATACAACCCCAGTTTTCTCTTAAACTTTCTTTAAAAGTTGAAAAGAATTTTGACCCACTATATCAGTGCATGTTCAGAGAAACCACACATCTATTCCAGGCCAAACACCAAAGTTGACTCTGCAGAGCCAGTAGCGCTGCCTAGTTCCCTAAGTGACCATCTCCTTCCATGACAGCAGGATTCCCATGCTTTCCCCTCCCATGGCTGCCTAAAAAACCCTGACTTTAGAGGCAGATGTTCCAAGGAACAGCTAGCATAAGTAGAACTGACTGGCTGACAGCAATATATCTGGTCAAAAAATAGAGAAAAAACATCATGAGAATTTTGTTGACATTTTTCTTTACTTTTTTTTTGTTAGTTTTTTCAATTTCAAAAATTCAAATTGAATTTCAAATTTCCTGTAGGTAATAATCCTACTTTAATAGGGGGATAGACTATATTACTACCTAGGCTTTCTGCTCCTCTCATTTCTTTGATTCTTCATCCATAAGCATTTTGGACAGGCTAGTGGTTACATTTTAAATTTTAACAATGGCACCAATAAACAATCAAACTGGGTGAAAACAAAATTCTTCCTCGGATTCTCAGATAGGTGAGAACAGGAGACAGATAACTCCTGATGCCACAACAAGTTACATGGGTTCATTATTTACCAGTGCCACCTTAGCCTCAAAAATTATTCTCTTGGGAACTCATTTTTCCTTTAATTATTCAGAACCATAAATTCACCACTAGGAGACTATTATCTTGCCATGGAGATGAACCAAAGCTCTGTGTTTTATATCACATTTTTACTTTTCTGACTCCACTACAAAGAGATTAAAATTCTTACATTTACAGTATTAGTATGTAGTGCCAAAGAATGACCTAATTCAGAAATAAGGATTTGAAGTACTTCCATATTCCTTCTATGATCACTGCTTCAAGCTGTAAGGTAAGTTGTGGCAGGACAGTATATTAAGAGAGCTTTAGATTTTAATCAGTCTGATGAATCAGCATTCTGTATAAGGAAAAAACAATTTTACAAGCATTGTGATATTAGCCATGTCATTTGATAAGTTCAGTATGAACGCTGGAAATACTAATTTTCACGGAATACCTAAGTTACGTACGAATACAGCTGATCAATCCACTATTTTATGCCATGTCACAAACATCAAGCCTTATTCCCCTCTCGTTTACATTCTTGTAAATTGATTAACACCATGTATTTCTGTGGAGTGTCACCATTGTAAAGCTGGTGTGAGTGAGACAAGAAACAGGCCATAGTTGAAAAAAGTAATAGTCTAAGGGCATGTGTACCCTACAAACTTAAGTAGACTTAAGTCGACGTACAGCCTGGGCTATATTTACTGCTGTTTTTCAAGTCCACAATCTGGGAGTGGGGAGCTAGAAGCCCAGGCTGCAGCCCAGCTCGGAGCTGGGAGCCAGGAGCCTCCACCTGGAGCTGAGGGCCTGTGCTCTTAGCCCCTCCCCCTCAGTCGGGCTGCTGCCTGGGCTCCCCACTCCTAGCTGGGCTGCTGCCTGGGCTTCCTGCTCTGATCCAGGCTGCCGCCCGGGCTCCCCACTCTGATCCAGGCAGCTGCCCAGGCTTCCTGCTGGGAGCCTTGTTGCTGCCTGTGCTCCCAGCTCTCCGCTGTGAGCCAGGCTGCCGCCGGGGCTTCTGCCTCCCTGCTGCAAGCCAGACTGATGCCCGGGTTCCTGGCTCCCAAATCCGAGCCAGGCTGCTGCCTGGGCTCCCAGATCCAAGTGGGGAGCTGGGAGGCAGCAGGGATCCCAGTGGGGAGCCAGGGGGCAGCCCAGCTTGGCACGGAGAGCCAGGAGCCTGGATGGCAGCCCAGCTCCGAGTGGGGAGCCAGGGCAGCACCCTGGCTGGGAATGGGGAGCCAGGAGCCTGGGGGACAGCCGGTCTCTAGCTGGAGCCCCCCACCTGCCCCAGGGTGACAGCCCAAGCTGTGAGCTGGATGTGGGGTTCACATCAGGGAGCTTCAGCACACAGTTGTGAAATTGACAAGAATGACAGCCAACAGCTGATGTAAGTAAGGCAGTGTCTACAGGGACATTGCGTTGCCCTAACTACACTGACATAAGCCCTACGCCTCTCGTGGAGGTGGAGTTGTTATTCTTTTGGTGTAGTAGGGCACTTACATCGGTGGGAGCAAGGCTGTAGTGTAGACATGCCCTAAATTTCAAGGATAGACCCAGGTGTTGTCTCTGGAGTGCTCGTAGTTACATATTGAACAGCTACTTTGCTACAATTATGAATATAACAAAGAGATGTTAGATTGCATCAGTAAAGCTCATCTTTTGAATGATAGGACATAGAAAGGAAAAATAAGGTAAAGGCTTCAATATTTAAGCTGAGACCAAGAAAAAGAAGCCAACTACTGAAATGCTCATTGCTGTTTTTTTAATTGTCGTTTTTCATTTGGTGTAATAACTTACTCTGCCAGTCTCAGAACTACAGGTCTGTTTTCTTGCTCTGAGAAATTCCATGTAAATACTAATGGAGAAATCGGAATATTCTGACAACAGGTGCTTAATAGACAGCAACATGCATATGAAGAGGGGTAAATGATATTTTAAATGGTTTTGAATTAAAAAATAATCTGCCTGCTAAAAGGTAGTTGGGATTTTTTGCTTGTTTTACATTTCAGCATTGCAGATGATTAAATAATTCATGACATATTAAAATACAGGTTTGTTGAAGTAAGCAACAGCAATGGCTGCTCTGCTTATGGCCACTAATTTGTGTTGTCAGCTTGTTAAGATTAATTAAATGTTGTAACTGAATATCTGAAAAAGTTTATTTTTCTATGTCAGACAATCACCACTCTATTTATTTACTACCTAATCCACATTTCCTTTCAAAATTACACCCTCAACTATAAAGCAGTTGTATTATAGTTACATTTTCCCATGGCTTGCTGTATAAAAAACCCAAATAAATAAAAAAGCTAAATTTTATTTAGTTGCAAAGCAGCTAAGAGGGATTATATATTTCCCGAACCTAGATTTTAATTTCTGTCTGATGTGAAAGACTATTTATCGCTAAAGTCTTTGATGTTGAATAACATGTTATTTTTAACACCTGTTACTTGTAATTAAGTTGTAGCTGAAAAGTATTTGTTGGATTTCTGTTATATAATTTCATGGTTTTGTTTTCTAGCATACTTTTATTAAGAATGCCAAACCAGTCTCAATTTTAAGAGATCTGATCACAGAAGCTATGGAGATCAAGGCAAAGAGGCATGAGGAACAACAAAGGGAGCTGGAAGAGGAGGAAGAAAACTCGGTGTGTGTGTGTGTTTTTTTTTTTTGTTTTTTAAGTATTTTGTGTATTAAGTATTTTTTTGTAATTTTTTCAACACACACATATATATATGCACACACACACATATATATATGTGAGTGTGTGTGTGTGTGTGTGTAGTGTATATATATATATATGTTTTGAATCTTCTTAACTGTTCTTCAGCATGCAAGGTCTGAGCTTTCACCTTTATTCATGTTGAGTAATACTCCTGTGACTACTGCAGCATCAGCCTGTTCCCAATCCAGCTTTACCTAGTTGTAGTGATATGAGCTCTTTTTAGAATAAAGATGCCATTTCTACTTTAACTATGGTACACTACAGTAAATGAAAATGTCCAGGCTAAGGTTTTCAAAAATGAGTCGAGATATTCAAATTAGGCTTGTAAATCCATATTTAGGCACCCGAATAAGTATTCTGATTTTCAAAAGTTAGGAGTATCCCACAGCTTTCCCTGAAGTCAGTTATAGAAAACAGTTATCTAAAATAGAGAATTAGTGATTTGTGAATTGTGTTGGTTGATGTTGCTATTTTCACATTATGCCCATGATTTTTCATGCAGGTCTGTTAGGGAAGCAGATTAGGAGGTAAATAGGATTTATGTTGTTTGTTTTGTGGTACTAAGAGTAAATCATTCTTCCTTCATTTTATTACCCTCTCTAAATTATTTATTTTAGTGCAGGCCTGTGAAATGTAGACAAGGAGATAACCATATACAATAGAAAAAGACATTAATTCTGTGTGTTTCAAACAAACGCATTGCCACATGTCATTGGAAGAACCAAGGTCATACAGGAGCAAGGCTGAGTAAAAAAGTTGGTGGATTGAATACTAATATGAATCTCACAGTTCTGAACAAATTGAAAAGCATACATTTTGGTAATGTATAGCATTTCACAACTTGAACTAAAGAAGCTTTGTTAGGTACTCTGGATTTTAGGATGATGATGTGCATATAATGATACATTCTAGTCAAATAATGTAGAAAGTTTGCTTTGGATCTGACATAAGATACGTTCTATGTTTACAGGATACTTATGTGTTCTAACAATGTCTTAACACTGACTGAGTGTAAGTGTTTTTAAAATTGGTTAATTTTGGATAGTATTTGTCTAGTCAGTTATAAAACAAGCTAGGAAGAATGGAATAAGCCTTCCTATGTCAAGAAACACACCCTGATATGGAATTTTGTGACTTCATATGCAGTTTTGTTGTTTGCTACTTAATTTATAGGAGAGGAGACTTTATTGGCAGGCCGCTGAGCTGATTTTAATTCAGATTCTTACAAGTGGTCCACAAATAACTATATGCTGGAGTAGAATTTCAGTTCATTAAATGATCCTTAAAAAGATGAATTTGTCGCAGACCTTTAAAAAACACCTTTGTTGGCATGTTTTTCTTCCTATTTACCACCTCCTGAGCTCTCAAACTCAAATATTTTGGTCTAAGTTGTGTCTTTGTCACAAACCCAGAACAAGGAGTAGCATGTAGTTGCACCGTCTCAGCAGTAGATTGGGAAACAGACTATCAGTCAGGGACTAAGTAATCTGTGCCAGCCCTATATTTGGTGCAGTTACTTCCCCAGTGTGGCAGCTCAGCTCTCCTATCTGGGTTGTTGCGGTAGGAGTGAAAACAAAGCTCCACTCACTCCCTGCCCACCTTCATGGGTGGGAGAGTAACAGCTGCGTGGAGGCTACGCTCCCTCAAATATAGGTAGTGAGTGGAGGGGAGTAAGGAGATATTTTATGCCTTGTCACTGCCTCGCCTGGGGACACAGAACAAGCCGCCACTGGCCCTTGCAAAATAGAGAATAGCCAACATTTTCTACAAAATGTCTTGTGCTAGTTAGTGGTTGTGGATTCTGAATTTTAATTACAAAAAGCAAATCTAAATGGGGCTATGCTGACAGGCAGGTCTCCTGTCTAGTGGTTAGGCTGTGGCAACAGGCTTGCCTAGTTGTTAGAGCCTGCAGCAGGAGGAGCAGGGAAAGGTAGGGGGACCTGGCCTGCCTACTCCACCAGGTTCTGACCCAGGGACCCTCTTGAGTGCTGTAGGGATGGCATTCAGCACCTGCCATCCGGCCAACACCCTCTCCTGGGTCCCTTCCTACCTCTCTATCCTTCCTCGAGGTGTGTTGAAGCTCGTAGGTGCCCTTTGCAGACTGGCTTGCAGGTCTCTGTGGGTGAGAGTCCCTGTTTCGTGCTGCGGTTCCCCTCCTGGTAATGCATGCTCTGTTGTAGTCCCTCTATAGCGGTGAGCAAAGGTCCATTCCCTTCTGCTAGCTGCCTGGCTGTGCTGCAGTGCCTCCTTTTAAGCCCTTCCAACTGGAGTGGGGTGAGGCTTCCTGGGCCCACAGTTGTTTTTGTACTCCTCTCCTCCCATCCCAGGAAAATAAAACTGCATTCTGGTGTTTGGCTCCCCGCCTGTCTGCCACTTGAAAGGCAGATGCCTCTGACTGTAAGGCTAAATACCATCTCATAATCCGGGAATCGGTGTCCCTTATGGAATTTAGCCAGTGGAGAGTTCGGTAATCAGTTATCGAGAGGCAGGGGTTTCCGAAAATGTAATATTGTAGTGCTTCTACGGCCAACTTCACTCCCCAGGGCTCTTTCTCTATAGTTAAGTGGGCCATTTCTCTGGGAAACAGTTTCTGGCTAATATAAAGTATTGGGTGTTCTCCCCCCACTCTATCCATGTCCTGGGACAGCCCCACCCAACATCTGAAGCATCTGTGTGGAGTGATAACTGGGTGAAGGAAAACAGTTTCTCTGCTCAGAGGTCTTTCAAGGTTCTGAAGGCTCTATCACAGGCCTTTAGTGGTGTTTTTTTTTTGTTTTTGTTTTTTTTACCCTACATTTTTTTATGATTATATGATTTGGAAAATAAAAGAAAAATGGTACTTGGCTATTAGGTCTGATTTGCTATAATGAATATCTGATGGTTATTTTTGTTGAAATTGCTAATGAATTATGTTTGGTACTTACAAGTATATTTATTGCTAATAGGACCTGCATGTACTCTGATTTTCTCTATGCTGCTCAGAAAACTGAAGCCCTTAATAATAAATAGCTTGAGTATTGAAAAAAAGTGCTGTAGTGTGAAAGAAAAGTTGCCAGTGCAGCTAGAATCCTTATCATGAATAAACATTTAAATTAATCCAACTAAATTTTAAACAAAGTTTCATTTTCAACCACAGGTTTGTAGTAGTGACTTTTCATTTTATCACATTGTATAAAATATCTTGTTCTGGACTAGTTTTAATAATCACTCATTCTTGATGTTGATTTCCCTTAAATAAATAAATTAATGGAGATATCCCATCTCCTAGAACTGGAAGGGACCTTGAAAGGTCATCAAGTCCAGCCCCCTGCCTTCACTAGCAGGACCAAGTACTGATTTTGCCCCAGATCCCTAAGTGGCCCCCTCAAGGATTGAACTCACAACCCTGGGTTTAGCAGGCCAACACTCAAACCACTGAGCTATTGCATCTTATATGCAGTCAATCATCATAAGAAACTCCAGCTTTCTTGGGTCTTGCCCACTTGTAGTCATTAAAGATTACAGTACACTTTTCATAAGAGTACAGAGTTAACCCTAGTGTCCAGGACCAATTCCAAGTTGGGTAATTATATGCTATCTTCCTACATTCTTTTTGCACTTCTAATTGGAAAAGATCATCTTCGCTTCATGTTCTAAATTGTTAAGGGCTAGATTGAGAAGGGCTAGAAGGCACAGTGCTGAACAAGGGGCGGACTCAGTTGAAGGCTCAGCTCCCTTCCTGTTTGACCCTTGCTCTGAGGGCGGGAAGAGGATAGATACCAGCAGCGTATTATGACATCCCTTGTGTGGATATAGCTATTCTGGCAGGTGCATTCGGGGGGAAGGCACAGTCAGTGTTTCTTCTCTTCCATGGTCACCTGCTCTGGGCAGGGAGAGGTAAGTGGCTCACTTATCCCTGCATACCCAGACCCAAGGTCCAGGTAACCTGTGCAGGAATACATGGGTTTCTTACTATTCCTTAATGCCCTGTGTGAGCATGTAGTCCAAGTGAAAACATAGCCCTAAATAATTTAATATGCGAAGGCGCCTGCATTTAATGATCTCTACATATAGTTTATATACATGTGCATAGTCCGATTACAGATGTAACAGTACCACTGAACTGCAGCCATCCTTAGGTTGGAGAGTGACAACCAACTAGTGCATCGAACATTGCACAATAATATAGGGAAGATAACATGTCATATAGTAACTCCAAAGCTCCTTGGAGCAGGTGGACTCCATTTGTATGGTGTATTTTTCCTTTCAGGAGTGCTGTGTACACCTGTGGTACTGTATGAATAACATAATTGACTAAAATAACCAGTTTATGGCATGACATGGTATCTTTTGCTATAACATCAAGAAATTTGAACTTTAATTCATGTCCTCATGGTAGAAACACAGCTATAGGTATAGCAGTACACATTTTGTTTATGCTTTTTCTCTGTATACATTTCATGTATATAAGTAAAGGGATTTTTTAGAACTAAATGGATTAAGTACAAAGATTGCACAAGTACACTCTTCATTTTCAGAACTTGTACCATTCTGTTTTCCTCAGGTGTGGAAGAGTCACATCTTGTCCACCTGCTGTAAGCATCTTGTGATGGGGACACAATTTGTAGTAAATATTTTGATATATATGCTTTTCAAAAACCTGACACTGCACACCTGTAGCCTGGATGGCTGTTATTAACAACTAGCTTTTCTTGTCTTGTTTGAATTACAGAATATGATTGGAAATAGTGTACTGTGAATTGATTTTGTGCATGTTACAGGAACTGCTTGTGTGATGGGAATGCATTCTGACAAACTGACATGTTTTGATAGGTGCTGAGGTAATTGTACAGATTTTTTTAATTAAGCAAAAATTGCAAGCTGCGTACTTTACAGAAGGTTAATCGCAATATCAAAGTTTAAATGTTAGTTTAAGCATTACTAAACATGACCAATCTCTTCTCTTATGCATTTTTTGAAGTGTGATGTGAATTTGATTCTGAGGTCGGGCAGCTGTATTATGGGAATGTAAAGTAATTCGTTGCCTGGCAGCTCACAAAAAACATGTCTAAATATTTATTTCAAAGGATCTTTAAAGAAATGAACTAATAATCAACTCTTAGAATATGTTTTCTGTTACATTTAAATGTCTCCGTTATTTGAAGAATGTTTAAACTATTTTAGAGGACTAATTCAAACTAATTTTACTTTTGTAACTGACTCATAACAGTCAGCCATTGCCTTACCAATACAGTATGCCTCCCTTTATGCTAATTAATCCTTATAATTAAATTTCCTTTTGTTGCTGTTATATTAGTGCTTAGAAAATGGTGTCAGAATTTGAAATTTTGCAAATAATTGCTGTAATTATTCCTTTTTTATGGCATTATTTTTTAAAGTAAAAGTAAATTGCCGTGTGTCTTTTAGTGAATAATGCATTTTTATAGCACTTAATATGCACAGCAAGGCAATATTGATTATGTGCTGGGAGTTTTTATATTTACCACATACATTGAAAAATGAATATAGACTGCTGGAAAAGAGGAATAATATAGTTCAACTTTGCATGGTAGATACATAATAATGCTTTCATCTTTCATCTGATTTTCATAACATTTTACTGTGCAAACTAATTAAGCCTCACTACCACTCCTGTGAGGTAGGTAAGGAATATATAAAGATTAGGGCTGTCAAACGATTCAAAAAATTAATCACGATTTAATTGTGAGATTTAAAAAAATCATGATTATCACAGTTTTAATTGCACTGTTAAACAATAATAAAATACCATTTATTTAAATATTTTTGGATACTGACCGGGCTGGCGTAACCCATTAGGCGACCTAGGCGGTTGCCTAGGGCACTACAATTTGAGGGGTGGCAACCGCGGCGGTATTTCGGCGGCGGGACCTTCCGCCGCCTCTGTGGGGGGCGGCATTTCGGGGCGGGACCTTCTGCCGCCTAGGGCAGCAGAAAAGCTGGCGGCGCTCCTGGATACTGATGTTTAGCATATCTGGCACATAAATACCTTGCAATGCCGGCTGCAACAGTACCATGTGAATGCCTGTTCTCACTTTCAGGTGACATGGTAAATAAGAAGCAGGCAGCATTACCTCCTGTAAATGTAAACACACTTGTTTGTCTTAGCGATTGGATGAACAAGAAGTAGGACTGAGTGGACTTGTAGGCTCTAAAGTTTTACATTGTTTTGCTTTTGAGTGAGGTTATGTAAAAAATTTCTACATTTGTTAGGTATCAGAGGGGTAGCCGTGTTAGTCTGGATCTGTAAAAAGCAACAGAGAGTCCTGTGGCACCTTTAAGACTAACAGATGTATTGGAGCATAAGCTTTCGTGGGTGAATGCCCACGAAAGCTTATGCATGCATCCGACGAAGTGGGCATTCACCCACGAAAGCTTATGCTCTAATACATATGTTAGTCTTAAAGGTGCCACAGGACTCTCTGTTGCTTTTTACATTTGTTAGTTGCACATTCACCATACTTAGATTGCACTAAGTACTTGTATAAGGTAAATTGAAAAATACTGTTTCTTTTGTTTATCTTTTTTACAGTGCAAATATTTGTAATAAAAAATAATAATATAAAGTGAGCACCGTACACTTTGTCTTCTGTGTTGTAATTGAAATCAATATATTTGAAAATGTAGAAAAATATCAAAAATATTTATAATACATTTAAATTGGTATTTTTATTGTTTAACAGTGCAATTAAAACTGTGATTAATTGCAATTAATTTTTTTAATCGAGTTAATTTGTTTTGAGTTGATCGCTTCAGTTAACTGAGATTAATTGACAGCTCTAATAAAGATCACATTATCCACCACTGAAATGCAGCCATCTGTGGACATGTTTAGGACATGAAGTATGTCATGGGTCAGTTTGATATATGGGGTAGTTTATATCTAGTGTTAAGTTTGGAGAGATGGTCATTGCTGTAAGTATATAATCAAGACCACGTGCACATGGAGGTAAAAATTGCATAGAGATTGTGAATAATATATATGTTGTTCTTCGAGTGCTGGTTCCTACGTGTATTCCACTGTGGGTGTGCACATGCGCTTCATGCTCCTAGACTTGGAGGTTTCTTGCAAGCAGTGTCCGTTGGTCTGCACTTGTGTCTTTGCCTTTCAAGGCATAAAGGACTGGAGTGGACCAACTGCCTCTCCATTTCCTTTTTACCACTGCATCGCCTGGGTCAGAACCTCCAGTATCTGGAGCTTTCCTTTGATTTCTCTAATCTGTAAATATTTCAAAGTTTGCCTTAGTGCCTTTTGTATATAGTTCTTTATAGTTACCTTTCAGCAGAGTTTTCCAATTAGATAGATTCCCCCGCCTTGGGGTACCCCCCCCCCATTCCCCCGTTATGGGTATTGGACTGTGCCCAGGTCTCCAGCCTTCAAAAACTTTGTCTCCTACCCGCTTTTCTTGGTCAGCAACGACCACCAGTGCTATTTGGAAGGCACATGTCACGGCTAGCTGTACCCGTGAGGCGAGGAAACTCCAGCCTAGAAAATACCCAGGAGAAAAGCATCAAACATCCCAAACCGGAAGTGTTTCATCTCATGGCCTGTTTTTTGGATTGGGCATCATCAACATTAGAACATTTCTGAAGCCATACAAACCAGCCTTAATAATAGCAGAGCCGACTCAGTAGAAAATGCTACTCAGCAAAATGGAAGCGTTGTTTCATCTGGGCACAGCAAAAACATGTATCTCCTGAGTCAGCAGATACTACCCTCATTTTGGACTGTTTTCTTTCCCTCAACAGCTGGGCTTTCCCTCAGTTCTATATAAGTCCACTTGGCAGCAATCAGTGCATACCATCCAGCATCAGATGGTGATTCAGTTTTTACTCACCCATTTACTAGCAGATTCTTAAAAGGCCTAATCAGAATGTTTCTACCAGTAAGGAAACTACTGATCATTGGGACTTAAATCTTGTACTTTTGGCACTCACTAAGCCTCCCTTTGAACCATTAGCTACATGTTCCATTATCAATGAAAGTTGCATACCTTATGGCCATCACTTAAGCCAAAAGGGTGGGTGAGCTGGGAGCACTAATGGCAGATCTGCTATACATCAAATTCCATAAGGACAACATCTCTACAACTACAAAGTAGTTTCAGCATTTCTCATAAAGCAATCAATCCACTTACCTGTATTTTTTCTGAAACTGCATGCATCAGAAGAAGAGACTTCACTCTCTCCATATACAATGTGCTCTCTCCTTTTACCTGCAAAAGACAAAACCAATTAAAAATCACCTAGATTGTTTTTCACTATAACAGAATGAGTCCACGGTCAAGCTGTGTCCTCCCAGAAGATCTCTAGGTGGATCTTGGTTTGTATCCTGCTTTGTTGCCAGTTATTGCATCATCTTCCCCCTCCTAGGGAGAGAGCTCATTTTGCAAGAGTCGTATGGCTTCAGGAAGTACCTTCACTGGACATTAGTAGAGCCGCTAAGTGGAGTTCCAGCCACATGTTCATGAGACATTATGCTCTAGTGCAGAATTCATCTGCTGACGCATCCCGTGGGACAGCGGTTCTCCAAACAGTTCTGCAATCTGCATCCTCACGCCCTGCTCCTACTTGAGTACTGCTTCTCAGTCACCAACAGTGGAATACACATAGTACCAGCACTCAAACAAGAGGAAGTTACTTACCTTGTGGTAACTGGAGGTTCTTGCGTGGTCTCTGTGTGTATTCTACTACCCGCCCTCCTTCCCCTTTGCTTCAGCTCTTTACTGGATTTGGGATAGAGAAGGAACTGGAGAGGTGGTCGGTCAGCTCTGTCCCTTTATGCCTTCAGTTGGAAGCATGAAGAAGGCAAGGGCACACACGTGGACCAACAGACATGACTTGCAAGTATTCTCTGACTCCAGGCGCATGGAGGGCATTCACACACTCACAGTGTGGACTACATATAGGGACCACACATCTGGAAGAACCTTCAATTACCACAAGGTAATTTCCTCTCTTGACTGTGTATAAGTCCACTGAAGTCAATGAGACTTGACCACATGCTTAAATTTAAGTGCTTACATGGTTTGTTGAATAGGAGTAGACTTAAGCCTGTGCTTAAAATTAAGCACATGGTTAAGTGCTCTGCTGAATCAGGCTTTATAGATGTTATGGAACTTTTTCAGATCCTTATACTTATCCAAAGTATATTATGTGTTTATGATGCTGCTACAGTGCTTTTTCCAAAAGATAGCTGAGTCTACAACCACATTTTTCCAAGGTGATGATGAGGTGTTAATAGTAAATGAAATTATTTTATAGGATATTAAATTTTGTCAGCATGTAAATCTTCACTTAATGTACTGAAGTCTAGTTAGCTGTCTTTGGTGCCATCTAGTGTTTTTTATTTTAATATACAAAGTGTAGTTAAGGAATTTTAAAGGCAAACTGTTTTTGTTTTATTGCATTTCTACACGTCAATAGCAATCTTAATCCCTTGACTTTCTGTTATCAGTTTACAAAATTTGTAAAAAGGGAAGCTCTAATTAATTCTATAGTTCTTAAAGTCAATCATACTTAATGTTGTAACTCATACAGTATGCAAGATCACCTCCTCTTTAAAAATGTTTTAACATTTTGCAAGGACTTACAGAGCCTTGTAATATTTTTCCTGCAACTGTGTAGTTTGTGAAGTCTTGCACATGCTTTTCATTGTTGTAACTTTGGGTTGCCTGTCCTGATAAGCAGGTCCCTGTGGCCACCTTTCATGCTTAAAAACTTTATTTTAGTTATAAAATCCTTATCTAAGCTTTGGTAGAGAGGTGAGGATCCAAAATGACAGCCATGAAGTGCCATAGGATATTGAAAAAGTCTGCAGTTAAACCCAGTTTCTACAACTGACAGTTCTATATCATGCCAGAATAAGTTAGATATCTCTTTCTCTCATATATATTTCTGATATACCCCAAATACAACCAAGTACAAACTTAAGAGTCAATTACATTCGTCTGTAAAAAAGTAGTAATCTGCTATTCCTTATTCAGCTGTTATTTTACTCCATCCTTCAATTTTTCTCTATTGTTATTGTTCATGAGGAATGGTCTAAGGATGAAGTGTCATCCTTGACGCCTATTATCCTTGCTATTTTAAATTTGTCATATTTGTTTTAATTAATATTTTGTCGCTTAATATTTTTAAATAGTAGAGCCAAAGTTCCCCTGAAATGTTCATTAAGAGTTAATTATAGATTGTAACCAATACTCAGAAATTATTTCCATCTGTTGTGTAAACTTGTATTGATATAACTTTATAAACACATCCGGTAGATTTAAGTGGCTTATTCAGAGCCCCTTAGGTCTACTAAGCTATTACTTACATCTCTAATATCTGTGAAAACTGCTGGAATGACAACCCTGGAAACTGATGACCTGGTTTAATCCACAAGACAGTTTTTTTTAAACACTACGGGCAGCAGCAGTAGACATTTCATACCACTGTCCTGGAGAACCCTGTATCAACTCTGACCTTGAGAAAACACTTTTCAGGCCAAAATGGTTGTTAAATCATCTTGGTCATTCAATCCTTAGGGTACGTCTACGCTACCCGCCAGATTGGCGGGTAGTGATTGATCTATCGGAGATCGATTTATCGCGTCTAGTGTAGACGCGATAAATCGATCCCCTATCGCTCTGCCGTCGACTCCGGAGCTCCACCATGGCGAGAGGCAGAAGCGGAGTCAATGGGGGAGCGGCGGCCGTCGATCCCGCGCCGCGAGGACACAAAGTAAGTGATTCTAAGTCGATCTAAGATACGTCGACTTCAGCTACGCTATTCTCATAGCTGAAGTTGCATATCTTAGATTGACACCACACCCCCCCCAGTGTAGACCAGGCCTAAGTCTCTTCAGAGACTGACAATTAGTGCTAGTGGGACTTTAATGCTGTGCTAGGTATTAGGTAGCAACCACCCAGTAAACCTCTGAACAACTGTAAGATGGTAATGACTTTCAGTCACTATTTCCCATTTGAACTGGTGACATGGAAATGAATGACTTTATTTCCTTTTGCCAGGCTTATTGCTGATGTTACCCAGTTGTTCCATCATAGTCATTTTTTTAAATTAAAGATGTTAAAATAAAGCTTTAAACAAAGTTCAAAACAGATCCTTCAGCCAATAAGAGCAGCTGCAGAAGCAGCCAAAGCTGGGGCCCTTTGGACATTCAGGGAACTTCCTATGGTTTTGACAGGACTTTCTCTGCCATGTGCTGATTGGCTGTTTTTTCCAACCCTCTCCTTCCCTCACACCAGTGCTTCACTCCACACCTGGACCTCTTAACCTCTCTACCCTGTTCCCTTCACTCCCCCTTCCCTTCAGTGTCTCATCTCCATTCATTTTTCTTTCCATTCAGCTTATCAACTCCTAACTAAATCCATCAAATAAATATACTTTAGAACCAAGATGACATTTGCTGCCATCACATTGTTCCCTCTGCATGTGAGTTATACTCCTTCCCCCACCCTGTGTCTGTCTTGTCTGCTTAGACTGTAAGCTCTTCAGGGCAGGGACAATCTGTTACTCTGTATTTATATAGTCTTGCACAGAGGGGCCCCATTTTTCGTTGGTTCTTAGACACTGTCATAATAAATATGATTAATATATGTATATGTATATATGAATGTTTTACACTGACTAGACTGTTTCCAGTTATAGTAGGTTTAGAGGTTCAGATATTAGGTATTGCCATTATTATTGCTCAGGCAAATTAATAAGCCAAACAATTTTTCTCCTCGCCTTAACCGCAGAGGCTAATCTGGATACTAAAGGAAAATCTTGTTTGCAACATTTACCAGAATAAATAGCACTACATCCACACTCATACTGTAAAAGAGGGGATAGTGAATTTGGCTACTTTGGGCTCAGACAGAATGTACATTCCTTAATGAACAATGTAGTTAATTTAGCTATGTTCTACATATATGTATTGCAATAATGTCGAAAGACCCATCAAGAAGCAGCACCCTGTTGTGCTAGGCACTGTACAAACACAGAACAAAAAGACAGCCCCTGCCCCAAAGAGCATACATTCTAAGTAACTTAGTTGAGAAGGAAAAAATCTTTAGGTAACCCGTAGACAAAATTATATTTCAATGGGAGTTAACTTTTGCGTCTTATTTTTACCACCAGGAGGAGCACTATTAAAATATTCTTATCTGTATACTGGCACAATCTTTCTAATGCTGTTGCTGTAAATTTTCCATATCTTTGGGAATACCCCAAATTGTTAAAGGCAGAGGAATAAAGATATTATTATGGAATGTAGGTTACACTTAAGAAAAGTTTCAAAAAGAAAACAAGTGAAGTGCTTTTATTTAAAAAACAAAGTTTTAAAAAATTTTTTGTCCTCAAGAAATAATTGTTTTCGTGACATTTACACTAGAATTTATTTCTAAATCACGATTATATGGGTTAGTACTATGGCTGCAACACATTGCAGTGTTAGCAGGAGGCCCAGAATTGGAATGAGATCTCCCACTTCCGAAATTGGAGATTTACTTACTTTATAGTAGTTCATCTTCAGGAGACAGGGTGATAGGATTGCTAACAAAAACTCTCTGTGTCAGCCCATGCTAGCTTTTTACTAGATAAGCATTAGAATGTAACACGATTGCCTATATTCTGCTATCATAGATGGGAGGAAAGTTAACATGGTGGCATTCAACAAGGATAAAGGGACTGGTCCATAAAGATGTGGCTCAGTACTTGATTGTGCTAGGCACTGTACAAACACAGAACGTAATTCTGTGGGCAGAATATTATTTAAGTGTTTTCTTTTTCCATTTATAAATACAATTTCTTCTTCTGAAAACGTAACTGTTTTATTTTGTCATATGCAGCACCATACCCATTATCTGTGCCTAACAAATATTTTTCTCTTCTCAGGAAAAAACATGTTTCACAGGACAGTCCCTTATGTTGACTTGTATATCTCTAATTAGTGGTATTTGGCTCCCTCATTTGGGATTGTTCTGTGGTGACTATTCCTGAACTCAAATTATGTTATGCCATGACATAGGCAAAATAGGCATATTTGACTGATTTATATTTTCCCCAAGGAGGACTGAAAATCAAAGGATAGTATTAGCATTTAAAAGGAAGTGCTTGAAATTAGAGTCTTTGTATTAACAGAGATTTTTCTGAATAATCAACAAGAAGCATATCTGAACTCTTAGATTTTCTTTGGATAGTAGATTTTATCCATGTAGTGGAACTTAATGCACAGTACACCATGTTATCCTTTAAATTGCTGTGATGTGCACATATTCTAAATCTGACTTCAGAAAAGGAGTAGGATTTCCTAATAGTGTTTTCAAATATTTGTATTCCATATGGATTTTATGATTCATAAACTGGATTATCATCAGTTCCCTGTTTTACATTCCTGGCACATTACTGCCACTGATTGAAAATGCTATTGTAGCCCTTGCTGGAATTCGTTCTTTTCTACAGTGTTGAAGCATCTGCTCAGCAGATATTTTTCTACAAAGTATCAACATGTTTTCTTCTTGCCCTTTTATCATGAAAGTGGCTGTTAAAAAAATAAATACATACAAATAAGCCTAGCTGGCCCCTCTTTTTTTGAGGTGGACTCTTCAAACAGTTCTCAAGGACCCTCTAACTCTCAAACTTAACTGACTCCTGTCCCTTGACATCACACACTATACTCAATATTGAACAATAGAGGAGGATAATCAACATACCTGTTTGAGGTCTATTGCAAGGTAACTGGCCCTTTTTTATATAAAAGGGAATTGAGGGGTAAGAACTACAGTAGGCTCAGTGAGTCCTAAAGGCCAACTTAGCAGACACGACACTTGTTTGAAAACAACAATATTTTATAGTTTCTCAATTTAAACATGGCAGAGGTCTAAAAAAAATAAAGGTAATTGAAAAAAAGTCAGCGGAAGTTGCAAAATTAATGAAATAAGGCACCTAAACTATTAACTTTTTGACTTGTCCATTTAAATGTTTTGCTGCAAATAATTCCTAATGTTTGTTTGCAGGAAGAAGATGAGCTGGACTCCCACACCATGGTTAAAACTAATTCAGAGAGTGCTGGCACAATGAGGGCCACAAGCACAATGAGTGAAAGTGCCCAGACAATGATTGAACATAACAGTACCATGTTAGAATCAGACTTAGGGACTATGGTGATAAATAGCGATGATGATGATGATGAAGAAGAAGAAGATGGGACTATGAAAAGTATGTTAATTATTTATTTCCTTTTTCGATTAAGAATTATTTTTCCATATTGCACAAGGGTGTACAGCATTATTGTATCAATATTTAAACACTGTATATACTGCTTTTAACATGTAGTCCTTATAAACTGTATTTTGCTCTTTCTCTCATGCCCTACATTTGTTTGGATGAATTTCTTGAAATTAAACTGAAATGTAGTAATTCTGAGATAAAGCTAATTAATAAGATCCTGATCCTCAAATTGGATCCATGCAGAAGTATTCTCTGTGCCTGTGTATGGGCCCATTGACTTCAAAGAGACTCTGTATGGGTGTTGCAGTCTGTCTGCACAGATCCAGTTGCAGGATAGGGGCATGCTTTCTTTTTCACATTGTATATCCAGAAAATATTGGGGCCAATTAGCATATTTTATTTAAGTATTGTCATCTTTCATTGACAGACAGATTCCAGTTGACTTCAAAGGGCTTTGGACCAGTCCCTAAAAGAGTAAAACTGAAAAATTACTAGTTTTTTTTTTTAGAGAACAAAGTTTATAAAATATGATACAATCTTTGTAATCTGCACTTGTTAAACAGACTTCATGACACATTCTGATATCCTTCCTTGTGTATGACCTTCACTCCACAAGAACATCTGTAGAGGGACTATTTGTTTAATAAGGTACAATTCAACATGAGTGAGAGTATCCGAAACTGTCTGTAAGTACCTGAATCTGTGAGGTGAGGTGCTGAGCACTTTTACCTTCCAGTAACTTCAGACATATATTAAATGACTTCGCTAGCAGTTGAAGTTGCTCAGCACCTTGCAGGAGGAATTCCACACTTCTAAGGTTTGGATTCTATTGTGGCAGAACGCAAGGAATCATTTATAGTGGGCAAGAAGCTTGTGTTAAGTCTAAAAAATAAAGCGAGAGTCTGGTAAACTGAAAGGAATGATCAGATAACAAATGAACAATTAAAACAGCGTAGAGTGTTTTATATTAAATGTGAAGTTGGGTGTATGTTGGAAAAACTTCTGTTGTGACTTATGCAAGCTTGGTTTGAAATTCAAGGCAGGATTACATTTCATTTATTTGTGGTGTAGCTTATAGTAGACTGGAGATTTTTTCTCTCTCCAAATGTAAGATAATAAACAGTCCCATTGATGAGTGATGAGTTTCAGTAAGATGATTAACCCCATAAAACATTTAGTACATGTTTTAATTTGTTTTGATGCTGAAACAGTATTTGCTTTATAAACTATGAGACTAATAGGGAGGCTTAGTGCAAGTAATCCTGAATTAATCAAATTTAACATGTTATGGAACAGGGTAGTAATAAGTATAAAGGTACCAGATAATTGAGAAAAAAAACAAATTTGAGGGAGCGAAGGAAAATACTGAGTAAATTCTTGTGGGTAGAAATGTTACAAAGTAAGGATTTCAAGAAAAAAATGATATGCGGCCTTTTAAGACTCAAAAATCCATGCAGGCAGATGATCAGCCTGCCAAAAGGACAGGTCAACGTGGTGTGCAAAGCCAACTCCCCCCCCCCCCCCCCCGATTTGTGCTGGGAATTGCAGTTATTTGGGGAATGAGAGTTTATATAAATGAGTTCCTCATCTCATATGTGCTGCAATTCCTAATCCATGCTCAAATCCTTTCTCTACTCTTTGGAGACATGCAGCCTGCAACAGTTACTGCAATCCTAGTTCTCAAGTAATCCCAGTAGCAAGCTGTGATGGCCTAAACCCACCTTGCAGTTCGCAAGAGGGATTCTTAACTCTATTGGTAGCTTCCTCTTCTTCAACAGACTTTTTCAGACTTCTGTGTTCTTCCTGAACCTCTGATTGCTAGCTTTTAAAGGGCAAAGGGAGAAATATGATTGGGACAATATGATTCTTCTTCTTCTCCTTGGGTGTCAGCTTTGTTTTGGGATCGCTAGCCAACAAGCGGCAGCTCTGGACTTCATGGTCCACTTCCCTGACTAACTGCAATGCAGTGTTATTCCTATGTCACTTTGTCTGTGACCCTCAACCCATCCAGAAAAAGGGAAGGTTTGGGAGACTACTCAGTGCCAATAAGGAGATTACTTAGCTACTTCCAAAGAGGAGCTTCTTACTAGGAATAGGATCAGCTGTGTTGTTTGGGAAGAATGCAGATCCTCTGCAACTCTCACTCTCTTGGAAAGAAACGTGGACTGGAGGGAGCCTTAAGAATGTAAATGATGTTCAGAGGTTTCTGCAGAATGCCATAATTAATGTACAACAGACTTCCATTAAAAAAAGTGAGAAATAAAAGTCTAATGGGGCTTTATGAGGGGCTGTTCAAGGGTTTTATAGGAAAGAAATTATACATGGAAAAAGAGAATAGGCACAACTGGAATATACAGAGTTGGCGTCAAATTGTGCCCAGCCCCTGTGTGCATTTGCAAGGGAGGGAAAGGGCACAAGTAGCCCTCTTCTCAGAAAGAACAGGAGTACTTGTGGCACCTTAGAGACTAACAAATTTATTAGAGCATAAGCTTTCGTGGGCTGCATCGGATGCATCCGAAGAAGTGGGCTGTAGCCCACGAAAGCTTATGCTCTAATAAATTTGTTAGTCTCTAAGGTGCCACAAGTACTCCTGTTCTTTTTGCGGATATAGACTAACACGGCTGCTACTCTGAAACCTCTTCTCAGAGTGATGGTCCCTATTGTATTCCACTTTGGGTTATGCATGTGCACCATGTGGCTGGAGTCAGAGAATTTGAAAGTAGTGTTCACTGGTCCATGCATGTGCCCTTGCTCGCCTTGTGCTTCTGATCGAGGTGATAAAAGGCAGGGCGGGTCAATCACCTCTTCAGTTCCTTCTCACCATCACATGGTTCAGGTTGGAAACTTTAGGGTCCTCAGCTATGATGTCATTCTGAAAAACAATATTAATTGTGATAAATAGTTCATAGTTTTAATAGTTCTTAATAACTTGTATAGATTTAGTCATTTTAATAGATTTTAGTACCTTTTAGAGTTAGATTAGGCTATGGGGGATTCCCCCCACAACCCAGTACCCCATCCGGGTACTGTACTATGCCCAGAACTCCAGGCTTCAAACTCTGCGTCTCCTGCCCATGGTCCTTCTTGGTCAGCAACAACTATCAACACAGCCTCTATTCCCTGGGAGAAGCTCACATTGCAGCTCAGTGCAGTAGTTGCCAGCCCTTCCCCAGCCGTACCCAAAAAGGGTAGGCGCTTTGCTTCTGTAAGTATCTCCTGGAGATGGCCATGAGACCCCAAACAGACCCACGCCGGGGAACCCTACTTGTACATCAGCCTGAATCAGCAAGGAGTGAGCCTCCTGCTGCAAAGTCTGACTCTGGTGCCAGAGAATCCACAGACACCACAGCGGAACCTAGTTGGGAAGCACTCTCATAAGCACGGGATTAAGTCTTCCTCTATGTCCACTTCACTTCAAAGAAATCAGATGTGCCTGCAAGCAAATCCACCAGCTCAGTCCATGAGGACTTAGTATGTCCTAAGTCCCATAGGCTTGACAAGAAAGCACAGAAACATGGGTCTCTGCTGGCTCCAGACAGTGCTCTGTTGGTACCACCATCCCCAGCTCCTCATAAGACCTAGGTCCCTCTAGTACTGGTGAAGACTGCCGGATACCATCATCATTGCTGGCCCAAACAGAAAAAGTCTCCCTTACACCTGGGAGGTCTAGATCCATAGCCACACCACAGGCCATTTTTGCTCTCCTGAATCCAGAATCCCCTGCTCCATCGGGACTCTGTTTCCAGGGAGCTCACAACTCTTCTGAGAAACCTGCCTGTGGGACAGAGCTTATGGCCCCCTCCCCCCCAATTCACAACTCAGACCTCTCCAGTGGCACCAGTGGTACCACCACTGGAAACAGAGTCAGCCTTTTCCTCCTCAGGAGATTCAGAACCATCAGAGGAACCGCTCCTCCTGTACTGTCCTTACTCATTTCCCAGGAGACCCACACGGCCCTGGAATCAACTGCCACTTCACCTGACTCGGAGACACTTGTACCCCATACCTTGGGGACCTCATGATCACCTACTGGCCATATTGGGGACCCTGGGACTAGCATCCCCCTTCAAAATCTATTTGATACACCAGGGAGTTGCCACCTGCCTCTTCTTTGAAGGAACCATTAAATTTACCCCCAGATCCAATAGAGGAGTAGTAGTACTGTACTCCAATTCTGGAAGTTCCATTGAAACCAGCCACATTACCATCATCATCATTGCCTGATGAAGTGGTGACCTAAGTATCCCCTCTCCCCCCAGATGACTTTGGCAATTCCAGGACCTTCTCTGCAGAGTCGTTGGGGAATTTCAGATGCCATGAGAGGAGATTCAGGACTCCTAACACAAGTGCTTGGACATTTTCCATGCCTCTGAAGACCTACAAGAATAGCCCTCCTGGTTAATGAGGCTGTGACAGGGTTTGACTCACCGATGTGGCACCTCCTGCTGGCTGTCCTGGGAATTAGCTTAGTTCGCCAGTGCGCCCTCGCTTGGTGACGTCTCGCCACCATCACGTCTGCTCCAGGAAGTGCATTGTCCCAAAGAACACAGCATCCTGTTCAAAGCCCCCTCACAGAGGCCATACTGGAGTTGGCTAGGACAGTGTGACACCCCCCCCCGCCACCTGTACTCCTACCTCCAAAGGAGTGGAGAGGCGTTATTATGTGCTGGCTAAGGATTCAGAATTCCTGTTCTCTTACCCAGCTCCCAACTTGTTGGTGGCTCTGGCCACTTAAGAAAGGTCCAGGCAACGATATCTCAGATCTATTCCCACAGATAGAGTGTAAATGCTTAGATCTACTGGTCCTCCAGACTTCAGTTCAGGCTAGCTAATTATCAAGCAGTTGGCTAAATATGATTTCCTGAAGTATGCCAAGTTTGACAAATTCACCAATAGCCTCCCACAACAGGACTTTATTCATTTCCAATCCTGATAGAAGAAGGGAAGTCAGTAGCCAGAACCACCCTCTAACCTACATAAGAACATAAGAATGACCATACGGGGTCAGACCAATGGTTCATCTAGCCCAGTGTCCTGTCTTCCAACAGTGGCCAATGCCAGATGCTTCAGAGGGAAAGAACAGAACAGGCAATCATCAAGTCATCCACTACCAGCTTCTGGTGAACAGAGGCTAGGGACACTCAGAGCATGGTGTTGCATCCCTGCCCATCCTGGCTAATAGCCATCCTCTATGAACTTATCTAGTTCTTTTTTGATCTCTGTTATAGTTTTGTCCTTCACAACATCCCTTGGCAAAGAGTTCCACAGGTTGACTGTGTGTTGTGTGAAGAAGTACTTCCTTTTGTTTGTTTTAAACCTGCTGTCTATTAATTTTATTGTGTGACCCCTAGTTCTTGTATTATGTGAAGAAGTAAATAACATTTCCTTATTCACTTTCTCCACATCAGTCAAGATTTTATAGACCTCCAAGATCTCTTTCTTGAGTGATAACAGCTAATTTAGACCCCATCATTTTGAATGTATAGTTGGGATTATATTTTCCAATGTGCATTACTTTGCATTTATCAACATAGAATTTCATCTGCCATTTTGTTGCCCAGGCTCCTAGTTTTTTGAGATCCCTTTGTAACTCTTCTCAATCTGTTTTGGACTTCACTATCTTGAGTAATTTTGTATCATTTGCAAATTTTGCCACCTCACTGTTTACCTGTTTTTCCATATCATTTATGAATATGTTGAACAGTAGTGGTCCTAGTACAGACCCCTGGGGGACACCACTATTTACATCTCTCCAGTCTGAAAACTGACCATTTATTCCTACCCTTTGTTTCCTATCTTTTAACCAGTTACTAATCCACGAGAGGACCTTTCCTCTTATTCCATGACTGCTTACTTTGCTTAAAAGCCTTTGGTGAGGGATCTTGTCAAAGGCTTTCTGAAAGTCCAAGTACTTTATATCCACTGGATCACTCAGTCCACATGTTTGTTGACCCTGTCAAAGAATTCAAATAGATAGGTTAGGAATGATTTCCCTTTACAAAAACCATGTTGATTCTTCCCCAACAAATCATGTTCATCTATATGTCTGATAATTCTGTTCTTTACTATAGTTAAACCAATTTGCCTGATACTGAAGTTAGGCTTACTGGCCTCTAATTGCTGGGATCGCCTCTGGAACCTTTTTAAAAAATTGGTGTCATATTAGCTATCCTCCATCATCTGGTATAGAGCCTGATTTAAGCGACAGGTTACATACCACAGTGGGTAGTTCTGTAATTTCATTTTTGAGTTCATTCAGAACTCTTCGGTGAATGCTATCTGGTCCTGGTGACTAGTTAGTTTAATTTATCAATTTGTTCCAAAATTTCCTCTTATGACACAGGAATATGGGACAGTTCCTCAGAGTTGTCACCTAAAAAGAATGGCTCAGGTGTGGGAATCTCCCTCAGATTCTCTGCAGTGAAAACTGATTCAAAGAATTCATTTTGTTTCTCTGCAATGGCGTTTTCTTTCTTGAATGCTTCTTTAGCACCTCGATCATCCAGTGGCCCCACTGGTTGTTTAGAAGGCTTCCTGCTTTTAATGTACTTGAAAAAAAATTGCTATTACTTTTTGAGTCTTTGGCTAGTTGCTCTTCAAATTCTTTTTTGGCCTGCCTAATTATACTTTTACAGTAGACTTGCCAAAGTTTATGCTTCTTTCTATTTTCCTCAATAGGAATTAACTTTGTATTTTTAAAGGATGCCTTTTTGCCTCTGACGGCTTCTTTTGCCGTGTTGTTTAGTCCTGGTGGCACTTAAGAACATAAACATAAGAACATAAGAACGGCCGTACCGGGTCAGACCAAAGGTCCATCTAGCCCAGTATCCTGTCTACCGACAGTGGCCAATGCCAGGTGCCCCAGAGGGAGTGTACCAACAGGCAATGATCAAGTGATCTCTCTCCTGCCATCCATCTCCATCCTCTGACAAACAGAGGCTAGGGACTGCATAGCCTTCTTTGGTCCTCTTACTATGTTTTTAATTTGGGGTATACATTTAACTCTATTATGGTGTTTTTTAAAAGTTTCCATGCAGCCGCAATCAATGCGGCCAATATTTCCTCTAGAGCTGCCACAACTGCCATTGTGATGTGAAGGGAGTCCTGGCTCCATGCCTCAGGGTTCCCCAGGGAGGACCAGAATACCTTTGATGAATCTCACCTCTTCAGTCAGAAAATAGATGAGTCCCTACACACCCCTTTGATCGCTGAGTATATACACACCTGCCCCTAAGAGGAAGTTCCATCACCAATGCACTTCATCGAGATATAGGACATGACACTTCTACCATCAGAGACCCAACAAATCACTGCTTAAAAAGCAGAGGTCTCAAAAGTCCCACTTCCATCTATTCTCTGCACCAGCCTCAATATCCCAATCTCAGCCCCCGACCCAATGGTATTTTTGACACAAGCTTGAGAGCCATGAATCACTAAGCCCAACACCTCCTGACCCAATACTCCATTCAGGGGTTGTCTAGCACTCTTTTTTTTGACACCTGCAGTGTGATAACAATAGACAAGTGGGTGTTGAATGTCATCCACTCTCACTATACAATCAAGTTTGCAACACTATCTCCTTCAAAAAAAACCCTCCCCATCTCCTTGCAGGGACCACTCTCACAACAGTATTCTTGCTCAAGAGGTGAACTTTTTACTGCAGTGAGGAGCAATAGAACGTGTTTCTCCACATTATCAGGGGACAAGCTTTTATTCAATCTACTCCCTCATTCCCAAGAAGAAGGGCTGGTGGACACTAATCCTTGACCTCCATCACCTCTTCTGCCTTATTTGCAAGCTCAAATTTTGCATGGTCACGTTGGCAGCGATAATTCCATCTTTAGTAAAGGGCATGTAGTTCGCGGCTCTCAATATGAAGGATGCTTACTTTCACTTGACATTCATCCTGCCCATAGACAATTTCACAGGTTTATGGTGGCCTTTGACTATTTCCAATAAAGAGTACTACCCTTTGTGTTAGCTACCGCCTCCAGAGTTTTTACCAAGGTATTTTCAGTGGTAGCAGCTCATGTCAGACATCATGGACACCTCATTTTCCTGCACCTCCAGGACTGGCTCCTTCCTGCCAAATCTCACCAAGAAGCTTATATATCAACCTCTATGATGCTCTGCCTCCCTTCCTTACTATGAGTCAGCGTAAACATCAAAAAAATCTGTTCTTACCCCTGCGTAATCTTTGGACTTCATCAGGGTAACCTTTGAACTCTATCACTACTTGGGTGAACTTTCCCACAGACAGGTTTCAGGTTTCAGACCATGAACAATATCCTAGCTCACATCACAAGCAACCCTCAGGTAATGGTTAAGACAGGTGTGTTGCTACTTGGCCACATGACTCCACCTTTGCTGCCTTCAAGCATGGCTACAGTTGGTTTACTCCCCAAGCCATCATTCCATGAACCTCATGCTGATGGTTCCTGCCAAGGTACTGTCCTCCCTGCTGTGGTGGACAAATCTCATCATGTATGCATGGGGGAATCCCTTTCCCCCGTCCTCGTCGGACAAGACCATCATTACGGACATGCCCTTACTAGATTGGGGCACCATAAGGAATGTGGACATCTCAAGAGTCCAGAATTCACATCAGTAACCTTAAATTACAGGCAGTAAGGAAGGCGAGTCCTTTCTTCCATTCATCTGCTCTCACCACATCCTGATAATGTCAGGCAACACTACGATGGCCTTCTACATCAATAAGCAAGGGGGAGCAAGATCAGCCTTCCTTTGTGCAGAAGCAGTCCACCTCTGGAACTGGTGTATCAGAAATCAGATCACCCTATCAGCAGCCTACCTTCCAGGGACACAGAATGTTCTCACAGACACTTTGCAATCGACCGCAAGTGGGAACTTCATGATACAGTGCTACACGACGTTTTCAGATGACGAGGAACCCCAACCAGAGATCTATTCACTTCCCTGGCCAACAACAAGTGTGCCAAGTATAGTTCCAGAGGAGCCCTAGGTTACCGCCTTCCCTCCACTGAAGCTTCTGCCATGAGTGTTACACAAGATCCAGCAGGACAAGGCAACAGTCACCCGGAACTTCCCTTTCTGGCCCAGACAGTTCTGGTCCCCCATCTGCCTGTGCATGTTGTCTCGCCCACCAATTACCCTCCCAATATTTCCCAATCTACTGACCGAATGCAATGGCAGGATCAAACACCCCAATCTATGACCACTGCACCTTAGGGTATGGTATTTGGATGGGCATCATCCCTAGAAAGTGGATGCTCCTCAGCCATTTGAGACATCCTCTCCAACAGCAGAGAGGACTCGACTAGGAGATAGGTTTCAGAGGGGTAGCCGTGTTAGTCTGTATCAGCAAAAACAACGAGGAGTCCTTGTGGCACCTTAGAGACTAACACATTTATTTGGGCATAAGCTTTCGTGGGCTATAACCCACTTCATCAGATGCATGGAGTGAAAAATACAGTATGTAGGTATAAATATACAGCATATGAAAAGATGGAAGTTGCCTTACCAATTGGGGGGGGGTCAGTGCTAATGAGGCCAATTCAATCAGGATGGATGTGGCCCATTCCCAACAGTTGACAAGAAGGTGTGAGTATCAACAGAGGGAAAATTACTTTTTGTAGTGATCCAGCCACTCCCAGTCTTTATTCAGGCATAATTTGATGGTGTCAAGTTTGCAAATTAATTCCAGTTCGAGAAACTGCAGAACAATGATACCATCTTTCCAGTCTTCTGGCACTTCTTGTTCTTTCACTCATATTTCATTAGAGTTTTATTAGCTTCTAAATCAAAAGCTGTCAACCCCAGGAGCTTTCCCCTGTTTGATGCCTTTGATGTCTGCTTTAATTTCATTGGGTGTCATTGGTTCCTCTTCTATTTCTAAATTCGGATTGGGATTTCTCTCAAATCTATGTGTGATCATCAGCCCTAGACAGTTTAATATGAAATGGAAATGTTCTTTCCATCATCTGGGTTGCTTTTCATGCATTTTCAATCTGTCCATGAGAGTCTCTGATGGGCATCACCTGTAGTGGTCTGGTTCTTCCTGAGAGCTCTTTCACTGTTCTATAGAGCTACTTGACATCTCACCTCTGTGCTGCTGCTTCTGCCTTTGCAGCCTTCTCCTGAACCAGGCATGTCTATCTCTTCTTTATTTCTTTGCTTTTCTCTCTGTATCTTTCATCTGCCTCTAAGAGTTCTGCCTGTGTCTTACACTGTTCCTTTTTGGTCTTCAGAGCTTTCTGCTCATCAGTCATTGCCCGTGTTCCATATGTAATCCATGGATCCTTCTTCTGCTTTCTTTGGAGACTGACTTGACTACTGTCTTCTTCCAATTTGACCATCTGTCCTCCAGCCTTTCATCAGCCTGGTCCTGTAAAACATTGCAACAGTTACTGAGTGCAATCTGGAATCTGATCTGTGTTTCTTTGTCCTTGAACTTCTCTATGGCTGTAACACTCTTTTTGTCCATCTTCGTGATCTTTTTGAGTTTAAGTTGTAATGTGGCTACTAAAAGATAATGATATGAGCCAACATCTGCTTCTGTGCTGACTCTGACATTCCTCAAAGAAGATGCCCATCTCTTAGATATACACACATGATCTCTCTGGTTGACAGTCACATTGTCTGATGATCTCCATGTGAGCTTGTGAATCCTCTTGTGCTAGAAGATATTTTCTCTTAGGTTTATGTGCCACAGAGATTCATGAGGCTTTTCCATTATCAATTCAGATGCCTTCCGCTGCTGTGCCTGTGACTCCTTCCCAGCCAGTAGAGTTGTTGCCCATTTGTGCACTGAAGTTGCCTATCATCAACTTGATGTCATGGCTAAACAGGTCATCAAATACTTGCTGCACCTGCTTGCAGCGTGTACCCTTTCCACTGTTCCCTGCTGCGTTTATTGGCACATAGACTTGGATTATTGTACACTTGATGTGTCTTGTTTCCAGCCTGGCTGTTATTGTTCTGTCGTTCACTGGCTGTCAAGCCACCAGGGTCTTCGTTGTGATGCTGTGCAGCATAAATCCTACACCTCTTTCATGCATTCTTCTTCCTGAGTATAAAATTGTAGCATCATCAAACACCATCTTGCCACTCCCTGCCTATCTCATCACACTGGTGCCAAGAATGTTCAGATAGTATTTTTTCAGTTCTCCTGTAACCTGTGCGAGCTTTCCTGTACTATACAAAGGATGTACATTCTACATGACTACATTTGTTACAGATTTGTTCATAGGATTCAATGTCTTGAAATCTCAGCTTCCTTTCAGCTTTCACTGAGCTGCATCATACTTGGGTTTTGAGCTCCAGCTGCACCTACCCTCCTAAAGTTTTGGTTTAACTGAACTGTTCCTGTTGCAGTAAGTAAGATTTTTACCTGAGTGGGTTGCAAACCCAACTGCAGAACCATCCTCTGTTATTTGGGCATGGGACTGGGACTGTTACTAACAGTGGCAGAGTTATTTGGACTGAGAAGAGAGGTTTGGGTTTTTTTAAATCCTAGAGATGCAAAACACTTATGACAAATGTTTTTTTTAAACTTTCCTAACATTTAGTTTCCCATATTTGTTTCTCTCTGCCTTTTATTTCCCTGCTTAAGGACAAAATAAGTAACAATAATAAGTTTTTATTTATAGGCGCCCATGCTCAGAGGCCTCTGGGAGCCTTGACAAAAAATAATTAAAAACATATTTTTTCACAAACAGGGAATTGTGCCCAAATAAAGCTGAGATCGGGAACAAAACAAGGCCTGTCATCCGACCCCATCATGCAATACACAACCCAGCAATAAATAACATTATGCCCTCTTTCTTTCTACATCTGTACATGTTCACAAGCAGGGAGTGATGCCTTTTGTCCATATGCACTTAAAAGGAAGGAAAAAAGATGTGAGGCAATATAGCTGACCAGACTGCCCTTGATTTTCATGTGCAAGTTTCATCTGATCTCAGTTCAGAGACCCCCTACATGCAGAACATTCTCCGTGAGCATGTTTGTTGTCCCTTTGTAGCTGTCTTTAAGGCTCAGGGTCAGACCTTTCTATTTAAGTGAACTCACTTTTGATTGTTTTAATTTCTCTTTTCCATATAATTTTCTTTTTTGTTATTTTTACATTTGCTCTTTTTTGGGTTGGCAGAGAGGCGCTTTCTCTCTCTGTGCCATTTGGCCCCACTCTGTTTTTTATTATTATTGCCTTAACTTCGATACAGTGTCCACATACTTGGTGTTGGTACTGTAAAAATAAAGGGAAGAGGGCAATAAACTAATGGGATGCAGGATGCAGGAGTGGTTGGGGTAGGTGTTTTTAAAAGAATTAAAACTTTTAGACCCTAATCCTGGAATGTCATCTGCTATCTTCTGAGTCCCTAGTGGAGTGGATCAGATTGTAGGACCTGGTCTTTAATCAGGGATCCACCTATCCTCCTAGTTGAATAACAAACCCTTTGGATCATTTGGGTTCCAAGCCCTCCTAAATATCAGATTGTATCACACTGGTGTCAGTCAGTCCTGTCTCTAGTAGGAAGCTGACACTTGAAAGCCCTGTAGAAATGTTGAACTGCTGATTTGAAAACTCTTAAGAACAAATCTCTCCCAAGTTCCTTGTTCAGTGTAAGAGAAGAAACTCATTGCTATCAGATTTATTACAGTCTAAGGCCCAGATCCTACAATGAGCCCTGCATGGGCAGGCACTTGCACAGAGCCCTATTGATTTCAGTGAGGCTCCCCATTGTGGTCTTCTGCACAAAGGCAATTGCAGAATTGGAACCTAAAAAGCTAACATGGAAAAGAGGAAGAGGAGACAGGGCAAATAAATAAGGGTGAATTAAGGAAATGAGAGTCTGGGAAGGAGTGAATATTATTTTTGATAAGAAAGAAAAGGCTTTTTACAGCAGACACTTAATTTTAGGGATTCACTGGTTTCCTTAAAGCCTGTTATTTTCCTAATTGTTGGTTATAGGCGCTGCCTAGGCTTCATTGTATCTATTGTATCTATGTATCAGTGCTACCTATAAATTAGCTCTTTAGAACCTATCAATTTTGTTCAGGGCATTCCATTCATATTTATTTCCCCCCTCCCCCCCAAAATAAAACTAGTAGCTTATATTTCAGAAAAAATTCGGTGACTACAGAAATATTACTGACAATTTCAGAAATTTCAAGGCATGTTTCCCTGCCATTTTGAAATGTTTCCTACATTCTTGACTATCATATATATTATTGAATTAATGTTGTAATGTTAGGGTTCCAGGCACTGACCTTTACAATAGAAACTGCACAAGAAGCCACTTTTTAACTGGGAAAGATGTTCATGCATGTTATTGTTTCCTGCATTTAAGTTGGTATTTAATAGAGAAAGCCAACATTCCAGTTAATATGGGGCTCTGCAGCATAGATGTTATCCTCTAATGTGGAACTTATACATTTTCTGAAAATCTAATCAAGTGATGTCAGTATATCCCCTTGTGTATTGTTGTAGTAATAGAAGAGAATATCAAAAAGTTAGTGAGGCATGACTTTCCTTTCCTGTAAGCTTGTTAGCTGTTCTTAATTGAGTTTTGCTTTTCCAAATGATCACTTAAATGGCTTGTAAGATTACCCAACTACCTATGTCAGACCAATCCATCTCCAGTTTCCTGATGAGTCTAGCTTATTTCTGTACATGAGAATTGGTGCTATAATGAGTTTTTGGTCTTTCATAGTTAAAGATATCTGTTAAAAATTCTCTGATTATTGTTCCCATCTTTTTCACAATTTTGGATGTTTCAGCATGGATGTTGTACAGCTCTGGGAATAGTATTAATTAATTACCAGTTTGTAGAAAATCAGCCAGGAAATCCATACATTATGGGCCTAATATTTAGAGGTGCTGAGCTCCTGCACAGCCATTAACTTCTCATTGATTTGGAATGGTTTAACGACATTCACTGAACCTGTATTGAACATCATTTGTTCTGGTCCAAAGGTTTTGTCTGTGTTTGACATCATTTTGCTGAGTAATGTTTCTAGCATATACAGGTCCTTAAAATGAGAAGGTAATTGTTTTGTCCAGGCCCATTCAATCCTTGGTCTCTCTGCTGTGACTGCTAACGAGACTGCTCGTTAATGCTTTTTGTGGTAGTGTTTTTTATAAATGGGAAGTGCTTTTAAGTTACATGTCAAAGAACCTCTCTGGGAAAAATCATGTTGGCAGCTCTGATTCATGAGCTATTGCAGAGTATGTACTTAACATGGATTCTCTCTTTACTGTGCATGAAGCGGAGGTATTGTACAACTCAACCTAGAAAGGGCTAATGGGTTTACTATGGTGATGTCATTGATTTTATTTTCCTCCACTAAGTGGAAAAGCAGATCTAAAGTTAATAGAGCCATTTTTACAGGTCTTGTTTTCAGAAAGCAAAAACTATATTTGTGTATTAAACAAAATTCTTTCATACAGAAGTCTTCAAACTTGAGTTCATGGCCCTTTCAAGAGGTTTGTGAATATTTTTTCAGGTGGTCCACAGAGTATATGGATTTTCTTTTAATTATCAGAAAAATTTACATTTTGTCTATATGTTCTATATAGATTACACAAAAACAAAAAACCATCCACCATCTGCACCTAAAAAACTACATGCTTAAATTGCAAAGTCAAGCACTCAAAAGTTAGGAAATGCCAGATATATGGTTGCCCTTTTGTGGTCACCCTAGTGAAGACATAATCATAAAGTTCGTAAGAATCTTTTGTAATAGAAATGTTAGGCAACATAAATGGAGGGGTCACAACCTGCTCCCCCTAAAATAATAATCTCATTTGAAACTGGGGATGTCTGCGTTTTCCTTCAGAAATAATACATTTGTCTTCACTTTGAGGTAAGTGTGAGGACCATTGATTCTTCTTCGAGTAGATGCAGCCATGTATTCCACAAAGGTGTGTGCGCACTCATTGTACCGGAGCCAGAGAATTTGCCTAGCAGTACTCATAGGGGGCAGCGCTTGCACCTTGTGGCCATAGCCCCTGCGCTGGCTAAATGAGGTGACGCCGCTCTGACCCCCCTCAGTTCCTTCTTACTGCCCATGGCTGGAGTTGGAGCTCTGTGTGGTTTCTAACCTCACAATCTCTCCAGTTGTTAGTGACTTTTCTAGTTGTATATGGTTAATTAGTATCCTTAGTATACTGTTAGTTAGATTTACTGTTAATTAGCATTTGTTTGCTTATTCCCTAACATTGTCCATTGTGTTGAGGGGTGGGATCCACAACAATCCCCTACAACAGTGCTTGCTGTGCATAAGCCAAGCCCACGTCAAGGAACAATGTTCAGTTTGCAAATTGCTCCCCAAATTGTTCACCAAATGGACACAGGCTGTTCATCTAAAGAAGCACCTGCTTGAATAGGCCATGCAGGTGAGCTGCTTTGGCACCAAGGCCTTTGGAGGTCGCCCCTCAGGTTCTGAGAACCCTGTCGCTTCATGTCTTGGAGCTGGTGCCTCACCTAAGAGACAGAGGAGTCATTCCCTATTGAGTGTGCGGAGGAAGAGGTCACACAAGACCGATTGTGGCTGCTTTAGGTAGTGTGAGGGCTCATCTGCCTCCTCCAGGTATGAATGCCACCATGTGGGATGGAGCACAGCTGCTCCCCAGTACTGCACAGTGAGGTCAGAGATCCTGTGCCATCAACTCCGGTTCTGGCCCCGGGGCATCCGTTGAGTCCAGCACCAGCTGTTTCCGTGCCGGCGACATACCAGATGGCAACAGACCTGCTCTGCCTTTCTGACCTGATCTCTCCCTTGGTCCAGGACTTTGCCAGGACTGCATTGTTTATAGCCCCTTTGGCTGGGCAGACCACTGATCCTGTGGTTCTATTGGCACTGAACCCTGGTGTTTCCCTTCCACAGTCAGTGGAAGTGGGGCCTGTGCTGGGCTCAGCACAAGTCACCTCCTTGGCACTGGGAACTTCCTCAGCAGTCCTGCTGTCAGGACTTCTGATGTTACCATGACCGTATTCACCACTCTCCACTTTGGCACCATTGGTCACCGTGGTACTGCTGCTGGCTTCGGGGTTGACACCGCTTCTGGCACCAGAAATAACGGAGGCATACTCAGTGCCGGCAGTATAATTTCCACTGTTAAGTGCCAGTTTGGGCTATGAATGAGTTAGAGCAGTTGCTCACACCTTTAGAGCTGGCTCCACCTTTGTCCCTGGAAGCCTGGGACTCCTCGGTGTCCAGGCCGGGTTCTTCTTCCTCCCATTCTCCATTACCTGACCTTGGGGGTGTATATGCTGGCAGTGCAGAGGCACAACTATGGTGGTCAACAGCAGCAGCAGAAGTATTGTTCACAGTGCACATCTGGGCAGCCTTTCCCTCCCCAATAAAGGAGGAGGCATTCGGGACCATAGTTTGGCCAGTCAATATGCTTTCCCTGCTGTCCCCCAAGCGCCCATTTTGACTCCTTGGTCCAGAGCAGTGTTCCAGTTGTCACTCCCTTCTCCCCGTCTCCTCCATTTGGGGACAGGCTGGCTCATTTTTACAATGCTTGGGGCTTGACCACCACTGACAGTTGGGTTTTAAGCACCATCAGATCAGGCTATGCCATCCAGTTCCTGCACCTCCCCCTTCCACCCTGTTCCTTTTCAGGGACTCCTCTCATGAGATACTGTTCCTCGAGTAGGTCCAGTCTTTACTGGCTTTGGGAGTGATGGAGAAGGTTCCGCTGGAACACCGGGGCCAGGGCTTCTATTTTCCCAGTACTTTCTGATGCCCAAATCCAAGGTAAGTGTAAGACCCATTCTCTACCTTTGTGGTTTCAACAAATATATCAGATACATATGGTTTCAAATAGTCACTCTATTGACTATCCTCCCCGCATTGTCTCAGAATGACTGGTTTGCTGCTCTGAACCTTCAGGACATCTACTTTCATGTGGCAATTTTGCCATGCCACAGAAAATTCCTTTGGTTTGTTATAGCAGAGTGCCACTTTCAGTATATGGTGCTTCCTTTTGGCCTCTGAGCTGCCCCTTAGGTTTTTACCAAATGCATGGTTATGGTGCCTGCGTACCTCAGGAAGAAAGGAATCTACTTCTTTCCATATGTGGATGGCTGGTTACTGAGGGGCAGGTCCAGAGAGAAAGTCCTTTCCCACAATGACATTACACTGCACTTGCTCAGTGGTTCACAAACTTACCAACAATACCACTGCAATGTATTATGTTAACAAGCAAGGGGGAGCACACTCCTGGGTGTTCTGCCAAGAGGCAATCAGGTTGCAGCAGTTCTGCATTGATCCAGAATCATCTCGTAGACCATCTCAGCAGGAATTTTTCCCTGAACGAGTGGTCTCTGAAGACAAGTGTCTTCCAAGTCATCTTTGCAGCATGGGGCATTCCGATGATCAATCTGTTTGCCATGAGGGACAACAGGAAATGTCATCTGTTCTGCTCCGGAAGGGGTCTCAGTCCAGGCTTCCTGTCCCACAGTTTCCATCTCAACCGATAGTTGGCTCTCCTGTACGCTTTTCCTCCAATCCCAGTCATACCACAGGTCATCTTCAAGTTGGAGGTGGTTTGGGCCAAGCTCATTCTCATTGCCCTCATATGGCCAAGGCAGTGCTGGTTCTCCGACCTTCTTGCGCTATCAATTCAGCACCTCAAACCTGTTCTTCTCCATACTCATACAGAATCAGTTGCACCTTGCATCCCGGTCTCAGCTCCCTGCATCTCACGGTGTGGCTGCTTCATGCCTAAATGAGGAAGAGCAGTGTTTTGATGGCTGTTAACAGGTTCACAGTAGAAAGCCCTCTACCAGAATGGCCTATTCAGCAAAATGGAAGCAGTTTTCGGTGTGGTCATTGGCCATGGAATTCAACTGACCCTGGCTTCTATCCAGGACATCTTGGAATACTTGCTGCACCTTCAGTTGCTGGGACTTGCACTTAGCTCATTGAGAGTGCGTCTGGCAGCAATATTAGCATTTTATCCCCCCATTCAGGGAAGATTAGTCTTCTCCAATGTCATGGTAGCAAGATTCTTAAAAGGGCTTCGTCTCCATCCTCCCATCCAAGAGCTGGTTCCTCTGTGGGAACTTAAGATGGTCCTAGCGGCTTTAATGGGACCTCCGTTTGAGTCCCTCGCATCTTGTCCCTTTCCACTTTTGTGTCAGAAAACTTCATTCCTGGTAGCGATAACATCTGCAAGGAGAGTCTGTTAGTTGCAGGCTCTGATGGCAGAGCTTCCTTATACACAATTCTCTGAGGACAAAATGACTTTATGACCATACCCCACATTTTTGTCTGTAGTGATTTCTCATTTCATTTGCACCCGTGTTCTTTCCTAAGCTACATTTATCTCTGGAAGAGCAGCGTCTCCATACATTAGATGTCAGGTGATGTCTAGCCTTCTATCTAGGCAGGACTAAACCATTTCATGCTTTGCCTCGCCTGTTTTTGTCATTTGGAAATCATATGGAGGGGTAAGCGGACTCTTCGCAGACTGTCTCTAAAGACATAACATCTGGTATCAAGATTGCATATGAAATAGCTTCAGCTATGCCTACTCAGCAGGTGCGAGCTCATTTTACGAGAACTGTCTCAATATTGGACATTTGCAGGGCTGCTACATGGTTATCCATACATACATTTATGAACCGTTATGCTGTTATTGCATCTTCCATGGTGGATGTCAGTTTTGGTAAGGTGGTCCTGCAATCTTTGTTTAGGTAGACTCTGAGCCCCACCTTCTGGGTGTATATTGCTTGTTTGTCACATACATGGAATACATGGCTGCATCTACTTGAAAAAGAAGAAGAAACGGTTATGTATTGTAACTATGGTTCTTTGAGATTTGATGCAGACGTGTATTCCAAGACCCACTGTCTGTCCCCTCTGCATCGGGTGTCTCTCTGGGTGTTTGATGCGAAGGAGCTAAGGGGGGAGTTGGGGCAGCACTGCCTCATATAGCCCCAGGAGGGGCTATGGACACGAGGTGCAAGCGCCGCCACTCTGCGGGTACTGCTAGGCAAATTCTCTGGCTCTGGTGTGCAGAGTGCACGCACACATAAGTGGAATACACATCTGTATCACATCTCAAAGAATCAGTTACAGTTAGTAACTGTTTCAGTTAATTACAGTACATTTTTGTTCATATTGGGCATTAAATTCTTTCATAGATGTTAAGGCCCTGATCCTGCAAAGAGACCCTAGAGATCCTTGGTTGTGAATCTGTTTGCAAGATCAGTGTAGAAAGACCTATTAGCAAAGTCAGTTTGCCCAACCCTTTCACTTCCCAGCCAATATAGAATTGTTTTATTCAGTATATTCTTGAGAGGTTTTTCAGTCTAGTGTTTAATATATTTCTAAAGATAGGACTGCTACTGTTTTCCTTGGGAGACTGTTCAATGTGTAAGGGGCCTCACTGTTTTCTGATATTCAGCCTTTTTGATGCTCACTTGGACCATCCTAAACAACTCCTCGCTCTCCGGCGTTTACACCCTTTCAGTGCATTGGGATACTAAACATATATTCTGTATCTCAAATGTTATAGTGTTGTATTGAAAATCATTGTAATGACTGTGTACATGTTTTGGCATCTGCAATGCAGAGAGGTTAAAACTAATTACAAGATTTCTATTTATTTTGCCAACAGTGACAGAATAATGTATTTTGCTATTGGTATTGTTCAACTTAATTATTACATTTTTACAGTTGTGATAATACATACTAGTCACTTAATACTTTATACTGTACATGCTTTTTATTAATCTAGGCTTTACCTATACATTAAAAAAAAAAAAGGAAATCCATTGTTCCCACAGATTAATCTTAATAAAATACTTTTCTTTAGGGAATACATCATCACTGAAATATTTTTCCTTAATGAAGACATCAGGTGGGTTTGATCAAAACATGCATTACAGTGGAATATATTCCTATTTAAATTGAAACGTTTGCACAAAATAAATTTTCCCCCTGCACAGTCCTTGAAATAGGGCTACATGTTTTGGAGTAGAATGACAGAGCTGCAGTCAAGTTAAATTGTGTTTCTTCATTGTATTAGATGTCACAATGTATATTTTTAAAGATAAACTTTATACGACATCCTGGTGATCCTTCTTGGAAAAAAATTCCCTTAATAGAAATAAAGGTACTAGAGAGCCATTTGGGGACATCTAATTTCATTTTGTCTTTACCACCAGTACTGCCAAGATGGAATAGATATATTGAGTGTCCAAGATAGTCTCCACATTCCCCCATTCACATCAACTTTTCAGACTGTTAAAGGCATTGTGACTTCTTTCCCAAAACTGTGCCAAAAAAAGACTGGAGTGGGATTACCTTTAGCATTAACCCACAACCAGCCTACTTGTCTACTCTAAGTACTAAGAGATGTTTAATAATGTTATTTTAATGCAAAGCCCACAGATACTGCTCCCAGCTTTCCTGTGTTAAGAAACTACTATTGTAAGTGTCTCTGCCCCATCCAGGGAAGCAGGAAACAGGGAGGGATGTTGTTATGGAGAGGAGCCACACACAAGATCCTTTCTAGAAACATGGAGTCCAGGTTGAGCCAGATATAAGTAAGAAACCAATTCAATCAGATTTTGGAAGGAGCTGATAGAGTCACTTAGAAACAGGAGGTTATATTGTGGTGGGAAAGCACCATATTGGGAGGCCACAAAGAAAATGAGAAAGTTGCATTAAATCTTAGGGTCAAATGCTGTTCCTCTTTGCAACATCTCAGTAACATGGCTTTGCTCATTGCAACTGTATTTTTCTGGGAGAGAGAGAATTGTATCTCATCCCTTTGCAGGATGCTTGGCATCTACACTTAATGAAAGTCTGGTAGGATTTTATAGAAAATTATATCCTGACTTTAGAATTCTATATGATCATTCATAAACCCTGAAAAAATTATTATTCTTTATTAAATTCTATAAGTAACTTGTACAGTCACCTATTAAATTTGTGTAGAACCTATAAGTTTATCCCTGTTAAATTCTGTAGGATTCTTCCAGCTTATACACCTGGGTCATTCTACAGATTTATTGAGGCATAGTGGTGGCAGCCCTCAGTGTGGAGTTTTGGACCAGTGAATTCACACTGTGCACAGATCTACTGCCAACACCTCTGTTACTGTAGCACTTAAGAGGCCTAAGCGTGGACTAGGATTGCATTGTGCTAGGTGCTGTACAATCACAGAACTAAAATATAGTCCCTGACCCAAAAAGTTTACATTCTAAATATAACACAGACCAACAGATGGATAGAGATAGACAGATCAGAGGTGGGAGTCAGTTGACATCTCGGGAGTGAATGAGAGATGAGAGGTAAGGGAAGGATGGGGGTAGGCTGTGAAAGACTTGTTAAGGTGAAAGCAAGTAATCATGATTGGCGGGTGAACTGCCGATTTGGGGAGACTCGCCTGCCAGCCCTGCCCCTTCCATACAAGGCCCCATCTCCTGCATGCTGGAGCCCCAAAACCTCACTCCCCCCAACAGGAGAACCCCTGAGGGGTCCCCCCGACCCACCGCCTATCTCCTCCCCCCGCAGCGCCAGGTTGAGCCGCCAGCCCCCCCGAATGCCGAGCTAGCCCCAGTGCCAGGCTGAGCCTCTGGCCCTCCCGCCCCGGATGACCCTCCTGAGCACTGGGCCAGTCCTAGCACCAGACCGAGCCACTGAAGGCCCTCCACTGGCCACCAGCGCTGGGCCGAGCAGCCGACCCCCTAAACACCAGCCCCCCCCGGCTGAGCTTCTGGCCCCAGCGCCTGGCTGAGCCTCCTCACTCCCCTGCCCACCTCTAGCTCTCCATATCTCTCCTCACTCCCCCGTCCCTGAGGAGGAGGGATGCAGCGAGCAGCGGGTACCTCTGGAGGTGGGGGTGGAATGGAGGAGACATGGCAGGCACAGGCAGGCAGCAGCAGGCGGCAGCAGCAGGCGGTGGGGACTTTGGGAAAGGGGCGGGACCACCGTGGCCCAGGTGTCTGGCGGCAGGTCAGTGGCAGCGCCAGGGATACCCGCCGCCCATGCAAGTAACTTATGTTTATTACAATAGAAAAGGGGTAGCCAGTAGAGGGATGCAAAGAAAGGGGTGACATGGTGAAAATGATGGGCTAGGAAAATTACCTTTGCAGCAGCATTCTGAATGGATACGAGTGGGGCAAGATTGTGTTTGTCCAGGCCAGAGAAAAGGATGCTGTAGTAATTGAGACATGAAATATGAGAGCCTGGACAAGAGTGTTAGTTGTGGGGATGGATAGGAAAGGCTGTATCTTAGAGATGTTATGGAGAAAGAATCAGCAAGATTTAGACAGAGGACCTGTCATTGAGGACCTAGAACAATGGCAGCCTGTGGCCTGCACACAGCCTGTCAGGGTAATCCGCTGGTAGGCCATGAGACAGTTTGTTTACATTGACTGTCCACAGGCACGGCCACCCGCAGCTCCCAGTGGCCACAGTTCGCTGTTCCCAGCCAATGGGAGCTGCGGGAAGCGGCAGCCAGCAGAATCATTGTGCTTAAGCTAAAGGTGTATAGAATTGTGTTTAATAAGTGTTTTATTAAAATACAAAATTCAATAAAGAATGTTAGCTTCCATTTTAAATAAATAATTTATAAGAGTGCTCATGTGATATTATATGCATATTGTATCCAGATAACTGGAATCATTCATTGGTTATTTGCTTGCAGCACTATTTCAAGGAGAAATATTGAAACAGGAAGAAGAAAAGAACTACGGGACATATACTGCCTTTCCAGTGTAAAACCGAGTAGAAAGGGAACATAGCTTCCCAAGGTTGCATAGCTTTTGTAAAGCTGCCAGACATTGTGTTCTGTTCCCTTCTATTGTGTAGGAAGAAGTGGAGCATATGATTATGCTTCCTTCAAAGGAAACCAAGGACAAATACACTAATTCATGCTGGACTTAGAATTTTAAAAACTGAAAAGAGGACAATAAAGATTTTGTAAAGTGGCAGTGTCAAAGTGATGTTGATATTCAGAACAAATTTCTCACAAATTTCTTTGTCTGTTAAGATAATGGAGTGGTTGATACAGACTCGATTAATAGAGAATTAACAGAGGATAATGTAATTAATACAAATCAACATGGGTTATGGAAAATACATCCTGTCCAACTAACTTGATATCTTTTTTTGATGAGATTGTACAATACAATACAGTTAATGATATAAAATTACAATGGCACACATTAAATGGATTAAAAAGGGGCTAACTCAAAGGTCTCTAAATGTAAATGTAAATGTAGAAGGAGAATTGTCATCAAGCAGGCATGCTTCCAGTGAGATCCTTTAGGGATCAGTTCTTGGCTCTATGTCAGTGTTCTGGAAGAAAACATAAAATTATCACCGATAAAGTTTGCAAATGACATAAAAATTGGGGGAGTGGCAAATGAAGATGATAGGTCACTGATTCGGCGTGATCTGGATTGCTTGGTAAACTCAGCACATGCAAACAATATACATGTTAATATGGCTAAATGTATACATCTGGGAACAAAGAATGTTACAGGATGGGGGATTCTATCCTGTGAAGCAGTGACTCTGAAAAAGATTTGGGGGTTGTGGTGGTTAATCAGCTGAACATGCGCTCCCAATGTGAGGCTGTGACCAAAAGAGCTAATGTAATCCTTGGATTCATATATAGCGGAATTGCAAGTAGGACTAGAGAAGTTATTTTGCCTCAGTATTTGGCACTAGTGCGACTGCTGCTGGAATACTGTGTCCAGTTCTGGTGCCCACAATTCAAGAAGGGTGCTGATAAATTGGAAAGGGATCAGAGAAGAGCTGTGAGAATGATTAAAGAATTAGAAAACATGCCTTAAATTGTTACACTCAAAGCACTCCATCTATTTATCTTAACAAAGAGAAGATTAAAGGGAAACTTGGTTATAGTCTATAACAGGGGTAGACAACCTATGACTCGGGTCCCAAAGGCAGCACGCAAGCTGATTTTCAGTGGCACTCACACTGCCCGGGTCCTGGCCACCGGTCCGGGGGGCTCTGCATTTTAATTTAATTTTAAATGAAGCTTCTTAAACATTTAAAAAACCTTATTTACTTTACATACAACAATAGTTTAGTTATATATTATAGACTTATAGAAAGAGACCTTCTAAAAACGTTAAGATGTATTACTGACACGCAAAACCTTAAATTAGAGTGAATAAATGAAGACTCGGACCACCACTTCTGAAAGGTTGCCGACCCCTAGTCTATAAGTATCTACATGGGGAACAAATATTTAATAATAGCCTAGCAGAGGAAGGTATAGCATGAACCAATGGCTGGAAACTGAAGCTACACCTTATTAATAGTCTGAATTTGTCTAAGTTTTTAACAGTGAGGGTAATTAACCATTGGAACAAATTACCAAGGGTCATGGTGGATTTTCTATCACTGCCAATTTTTAAATCAAGATTGGATATTTTTCTAAATGATATTCTCTAGGAATTATTTTTAGGGAGTTCTAGGGCCTGTGCCATACAGGAGATAAGATTAGCTGATCACAACGGTCCCTTCTATCCTTGGAGTCTATGAATATATGAATCTATAAATTGTAGGCTCTGCTAGCCATCATGTGTCTGACTATGTGTTGACCGAGATCCCAATTCTGCAATAGGATAAGCCTGTACAGAGCCCCATACAAATCTGGCCCCATGCAGATCCAATTGCCCCTCCCCCCCCCTTTTTTTTAAACTGAGATTTTTTGGGAGGAAATATTTTTAAGATAACATATTTACAACTACACCTCTACCTCGATATAACACTGTCCTCGGGAGCCAAAAAAATCTTACTGCGTTATACGTGAAACCGCGTTATATTGAACTTGCTTTGATCCGCCAGAGTGCCAGGCCCTGCACCCCCAGAGCACTGCTTTACCGCGTTATATCCAAATTTGTGTGTTATCGGGTCGTGTTATATCGAGGTAGTGGTGTACTTTAGAAAAGTTAAACTCTTACAGCTATCTGTTATGGGGGATATAATTTTCTTTCTTTTAAGTATAGTCTTCATATTTTCCTTACATATGATGCTTTTAGTTTTATATGTTCTTGAATATGTGTCATGGTGGATCCCACGTAGATGTATATTTGCCTCATCCATGTGAGCTCATAAACCTGTGAATAGCAGAGTCCATCATTATGTGCCTCCTTGTGCCACGGTGTAATGGCTGTAATGGAAGGCATAACGGGTGGAGCAGTGTTGACCCTCCCCCAGTTCCCTCTTATCACCCATGACAGTGAGAAGGCACCAACTGTAGTGTGGTTAAGGTGTTATTTATTATTATTTGTGTTACTGGAGCACCTAGGAGACCTAGTCATGGACCACAACCCCATTGTACTAGATGCTGTTCAAACAGAAGACAAAAAGAGGATGGATGTTTCTGGGCGGTACCTCCCAAGTGTGAGGGGCAGCATGTTGGGGGGAAGTTTAAGAGCTCCATTTTAGCCACGTTAGCTTGAGCTGATGGCTAGACATCCATTAGAAGATGTCAGAGAGACAAGCAAGATTTTAAATTGGACAGAAAGAAACACAGGTCTGGAGCAGAAAGGTAGATCTGTAAATTGTCTGGATGGAGATAGTAGTTGAATCTGTCCCCATCCCCCTTCTGTTTTTTGAGCTTTAAACTCAAATGTTTGTGACAAAATCTCTCTTCTTTTGAAATTTCTCATTGAAAAATTTTCAGAGGACATTTAAAAAAAAAGGAAGAAAAACAAAGGGGGACACCTTCACCCGCCCCCCTATATAATGGGATGATGTGCTTCATGCAAACTGCTGGCGTTTGCAGACTTTAGTCCCACAGAGTTTAAACCATGTCCTTACTGTGATAGTCTTATGTCCTTAATTGACAGGCACAGAAGAGGTCTTTTTTGCCTTGGTGAAGGGCATATTCCTGACACATGCTCCATCTACTGCTCCTTATTGTCCTGAACCCCAAAATGGAGTAACATGAGGCTCAAGTTACGCCTCTGGAGCAATCTGTGAATGTCACGTCCAATCCCAGAGATGAGACATCTCCTTGGATATCTCCTTGGGTATTTGCCCTCTAGCACTGTACCATTAGCTCCTTCGGTACTAGCCCCCTCAAAGATAGAGGATGCCATCTTTTTCCCCCACAGTCGCCAGCTGAATCACCCACCCAAAGAGTGACCCTGCTACACTAGGAGACACCTGTCATCTTCCTCCTTCATCAGACACCAGGCTCTCTCCCAGAGGCAGCAGGTTTGGTTTTGGGAGGACGGAGGTCAAAAGTCATGTCAAGACTATCTCAGAGCCAGCTTTTTAAATCACCTTGCCCCTTTCATTGGGTGTGTTCACACATTACAGCCAACAAATGGGTGCTGGACATTGTCACTACCCTCGTCAGTTCCTTTCATTGCCCCCTACCTATCTCCCCCTTTCCCATCCTCCTTCAGGTACCATTCTCATGAGATCCTATTAGAAAAAGAAGCAGTCTCATTGCTTTGTCTGAGAGCTGTAGAAGAGGTTCCTCAGGAATAAAAGGGAAGAGGCTTCTATTCATGATATTTCCTTATTCTGAAGAAGAGGAAAAGGGGTCTTCATTCTATCCTAGACCTGAGGAGACCGAACAAATGCATACACCACCTCAGATTCAGTGTGGTAACACTTGTCTCCGTCATTCCTTTGCTTCAGACTCAGGACTGGTTTGTGGCTTGTTTGTGCAGGATGTGTACTTCCAGGTTTCCACCTGTTCCACAGGAAGTACCTGAGAGTTACAGTGGGACAAAACCATTACCAGAACAAGCTACTGACCTTTAGAATCTCCAGGGCAGAGTCTTTACAAAATGTCTAGCCATAGTGGTGGTACAACCAAGGAAAAAGGGCACCTACATCTATCCATATCTAGACAACTGGCTGATCAGAGGCAGATCATATAAGGATACTCTGACAAGCATCAACTGTGCTCTTTCTCTGTTAGCCCAGCTGGGCCTTCTGGTGAACTCCTCTCCCTTCTCCCCTCTACTCCCCCCCTCCCCCCAATCTGTGATGGTGTCTATCAGGCCTTGTGGTCTCCTTGCTGGAGGAGTTGGCATGCTGATGCACCCTGCTCAGGCTGGGCTCCCAACAAGACAGTCATCCAGAAGCCTAGATGGGCCAGGAGGAGACACTGACCAATCTTTACAGCCCAATTAAGAACGCTTCCCTGGTTCCTCTCAGCAGCAGTGCTGGATGAGACTGGGACAGAAGAGGAGCTTCTCAGTGCTAGCCCAGAATTCCAGGGCTAGATCAAGGCCTTGTCTTCAAATGCTGCTACTAAGTGCACCTTTGAAGTTCTGTTTGTTTATTTAAAGACACAGAAAGACAAATTCTGAGGGTTTTTTTAACTGTGTAGAGATTGACACCAAGTTCATGGCATGGGTGACCCTGCGGTAAGCAGGCAGCCAAAACTTGTGAACTTGTGCCACACTTGGCAGGGGGAGCTACGGAACATCCCCACCTGCCACACTATCACAGACAATAGAGTTCATAGGGGCCAGGATAGAATCCATGACAGTGAGGGCCTGCTCACCTCAAGACAAGATGCTACTTAATACAGTGATATCTCACCCAGCTGTATCAGTCTGGATTTGCCTTGCATGTAAAAATGAGCAAGACTGTCTTACTTCCATCTCATGTCCTCACAGAGCTGACCTCGTAGCTGCATCCTGACAATGTCTAAAAGGGGTGCCATTTGTGACCCTGTCACTCTCCAAGGCATTAGACACAGACACATCTGGGATGGGATGGGAAGCCCAATTAACTGTATCACCTACAAATACAAGGGACATGGTTCCCAGAGGACATGAAAGTGTGCAAAATGTCTTAGAGCTCATGGCCACACTCAGAAGTGCAGCTGTTGACAGACAGTACATTGGTGATGCACTGCATAAATAAGCAAAGGGGCACACCCAGTCTTCCCCACTCTATAGACAGTCAAGTTATGAAGTTGGTGCTACCTGCATGGTGTAATCCCAATTATCCTACACCTTCCAGGTGCTAGCAATGACTTGGCAGACTTCTTAAGCAGACAATTGGTGGCCAATCAATGGGCCCTGCAAAAATCCATCAGCAAGTCAGTATTCCACCAGTGGAGGAACCTGGTGACAGACTTGTTTGTCACCAAGGACAACACCAAGTGTCCAAATTACTATTCCAGAAGAAGCATGAACTCTGGATCCTTGCCGGATGCTTTCACACTGCAAAGGAACCAGAGATTCCTTTAAGGCTTTCCACCAATTCCTCTAGCCCCCAGCATGATTGCCAAGGCCTGAGGAGACCAAGCTATACTCATCCTCGGTGCTCCAATTGGCTGAGGCACTTTTGGTTGACTGACCTGTTACAAATGTCCATGCGACCGTCAATCAGGCTCCTGGACCATCCAGATATGTTATCACAGGAACTAAGGGAAGTATTCCATCCAAACCTGAAGTCACTGTACTGGAAAACCTGGATTTTGGTTGGTTGGACACCATGGAAAGTAACCACCCCTCACATGTTCAGAAAATCCTACTATAGAGCAGAAAACTGTCCATAAGCAACACTTTGGACTTCCATTAGTTTAATCAAGGTCCATCAGGCAGCAAAGTGTATCATCCACCGAATACAGTTTTTTCCAGCCTTCTTTCATCAAGTGATATGTAAATTCCCAAGGACCTCCTGCATGCTTTCCCACTGGTTAGAAACCCTACTTCAGCACGGGACCACAACATCATCCTAAAATTTATGGAGCCCTTTTGATTCCCTCTGAGTGTTCTTACTCTCAAAAGAGTCTTTCTCATGGCCCATCACCTTGGTCAGATGAGTGAGTGAGCTTTAGGCACTTGGGAACCCAAAGCCAATTTTCCACACAAGGGGAAAAAAAAAAAAAACTCCAGGCCTTGGATACATCCAGTGCTCTTTGAAAGAACATCAGTGGGAACAAATCTTTCAGAATGTCCTTATTTCAATTTTTCTTGGCTGGCCATGCCAAAGATCAGGTCATTTCATCACAAAAACTCTCCGAATGAATAACACATTGTCTCTCACTGTGCTACCAGCCTGCTGATGTACTTCTCCCACTGACTCTTAAGGCCCACTCCAATAGAGCCCAAGTGGCACCATCAGCCTGTTTCCTCAATGTGCTCGTTTCTGCAAGGCTATTCTGTGGAGCAGCCACCCTCAGATTTGGCAAGCATCATACACTGAACTTAATTGCTAGATCAGATGCCAAATTTGGGGAAATGATACTCTTATCTCTATTCAACTGATGCAGTTGATATTCCTCATCCCCACCATTCTGAAGAGAATACTCCTTGTGTAAGGAGTATCTACAGTATAAGGATGCATAGTACAGTATAAAGATACATATGGATGCATAGTCAAAGAAGAAAGAATGATTAGTCACGCTATGGTAATTGTGGTTCTTTGACATGTTGTCAGTGTGGATGCCACATATAGACCTGGGTGAAATATTTCGAATGAAACATTTTTCGCTGAAAAATGCAGATGTGGGTCAACGGAAAGGTTGCAAATTTGCATTGAATTCACCAAATTGTTTCAGCCGTAAAAACCCCAATAATTAAAAAAAAAAAGTGAAATCTTTTCAATTCAAAAATGACTTTTCATTTCAAAATCTACTTAGATTTCATTTTAAAAAAGGGTAAAAAAAAGTCAGAAATGAAACAAATTGTTTTGTTCATCCTGAAACTAATTGTTTTCAATGTTTTTGGTATGCCAAAAAATCCCAACTTAAAATTTTTTTTTTTTTTGGTTTGCCAGCGAACGGAAAAATCAGTTATTTGCACAGCTTTAGGCATGACTTCTTATCCCCTCACTGCTTTTGGAGTCGTCAGCTACCAAGGACTTTGAATTGCAAAGAAACTAAAGCAAGGTTGAGGCCACTCCACTCCTTATGCCCTTGTACAAGGTGGCACAGGTTGCATGCACATTCCCAAAGGACATTGCTATTCAAAAGATTCCAAGCTTGCATGCCAGATGCACATACACACCTACATGAGGTCCACTCTCACTACAACAATTCAAAGAACCACAGTTACTGTAGGATATGTAACAGTTCTTTAACATGTTAACCACATTGTGAATTATTAACTAAGTTTGTACAGGTTAAGCTAGCCAAGCATCATAAGGACTCTGTCATGTTCATTATTTTTAACTATAGAGAAAATCTTAATTTCACACTATTTTTATTTGATATGAGAGAATTTTAGAAAATCCATCCTTTCATAGTTGTGAGAGTATTACTTTAGAGTTTTAGTGTATTGTGGTGGATACAAGCAGCTCTTGTTTTCTTTAAGTGGGGGGATTATAACTGCTTAGTTTTTGTTGTCATTGTTTTTATTATAGTAATGATCATAATGCTAAGGAGCCCCAGTCATGCACCAGGGAGTGTATTTAGTCAGAGATAAGAGAGTTTTAAATTCCTCTTTTTAAGTTTCCTTAAGTAAATTGAACACTTCACAGTTGTTCTACAATTCCCACTCCAACTCCCCCAAAAAGATGATTCAGAGTGCAAATTAAATGTGATTTGTTCATCTTTGAGAAGCTTCAACACTAATCCTGCTGACCACTTTCCTTAATTTGCATTTAATGGCAAGGATACCGTTCCCTTTAGTTTTTCCTAGGTTTACAGATGTTTTCAGTCTCCTGACATGTATTTAATAGAAATTTTTATGTAGCTCTGAAATCTTCAAGAGTGGCTCAGGGAAAATATAGAGTGAGCTTGTTTGTTATGAACGAGGAGGGAAGGAGACTATTCTACCTGCAGTGGGGTATTATTATGTGACATGGTGTCTGTCATAGATAAACTGTTATTTTTCCTGATCATAATTATGTCTTATGCATGAAGCATAAATACAGTAAGCAGAGCAGGAAGAAAAATAATTAATTGTTAGATGATGCAATACTGTAGGCCTGCGTCTGCCTCTTTAATGCTAACACCCGAGTGACTTTTTGGCCACATAAACTATAGAATATAAAAACTGGTGGGGGATCATAAAGATTTTTTTTTTTTAAATAGGTATTCTTTTCCCCCCCAGCACCTTGGCCTCCTTTCACCAGGAGCCATACTATTACTGTCTTCTGCTGGATCATGGCTTCCTCTCTCTCTCTCTGCTCTCAATATCCATTTCTCTGCTTTCCTTCTCTCCAGCTCTGACTGCAGGGAGCCAGGAACCTGATCCAAATTACATTGAATTCAACTGGAATTGAATCAGGCCTTAGGAGAGGAAGTAGAAACAGGACCTGAAGCAGAGACATTGGATCAGCCTTGAATTTGGCTCATTGGTGCATGTGTGTGTGGTTGTCCTTGTTTAAGAGAAGATGAATAGAGGCAGCCACTGCCTGGGCTTACAAAGGGAACTGGGGCAATAGCTGAGGGAGACTTGGGTAAAGTGTGGAAACATGCATACATTTATGTGAAAACGTCGCAGAATAAATGGAGGAAGCACCGTGGATAGAGAGGAGTGGAAAAGTTAAGTGAGCAGGCTCTGGGGAATGGAGAAGCTGATATTAAAAAAAAAAAAGAAAACAGTTGAAAGAATGAGAAACTCAGAGGGAAAGCTTACTAGAACAGAAAGATGTAGAGAGGGCATGGAGGAGAGAATAGCTGAATGAAGATGATGCAGTAGGGAGAAAACACAATTCAGAAATAAAGGTTAGTGAATGAAAAGAAACAAGATCAACTACTAATATTGCAGTAAAATTATAGTGAATGGAGAAAGCCAAACAAGCAAAACCCAGAGAGACAGAGAAAAAGATTCACCAATGTACCTTAGAAAGAAAAAGTTGGATGAATAAAAGTAGAAAGGGAAAAAAAATGAGTAAGTTTATTTTATTAAATTTATAGGAAGTCTAATACCAAATTATATTTGATTGTGTTTTTTTCATATACCTGTGATTCTGGCTAACTGAGGGGAGGCTGATTTTGTGGGCTACTCAGAAAATATTAACCAGGCTACTTGCACTCTCCAGTCCTGCTCCAGGGTGGATAAAAATCAATGGTTTTGTTTTTTGGGGGGAAAATTGATTTTTTTAAATTTAAATTAAATATTGGTTTATTTAAGAAAACCTATTTAAAATTAAATTTGAAATTGACAACATATGTTAAGGCCCAAACATATAATAATGTGTTAAAATCATGTAAATTAAACACAAAAATTGTATTAAGCAATATATGTTTGCTTCTAACGTTTTAAAGAAAAATCAGACCACAGAGCTTGAGGAAGTCAATGGTTAAGTTCCTGGACCCCAGAGTTTGTTGAAGTCCTAAACCAGCCTCTTCTGCAGGTACAGAGAGAATATTTTCTTCATTACAATTTATTGAACTAGGTCAGTTCAATGACTAGTTCATTCAAAGTTAAGAAACCAGTTGGCAGCTGAAAAAGCAGGAAAGTAAACTAGTTGTGAGAGGAAGAGATCTATTAATTCTAAAATCTTGAAGGACGTGATGACTAGGAACAATAAGTACAATTCACTACCTTCAAATAATGCTTCCTTTGCTTAAAAAAATCAGTTACTTTTAATGCAAAACATGTTTTGATAAACTTTTTGATTTTTTTTGTCTTGTGTATCCAGCACATTTAAGGTAGTTTTATTTAATTTAAATAAAATAAATAAATGCTAGTTTTGTGCATTTTTAATTGAATTTTAATTTCCATCTAAATAGAGCTTGACATAAATCACAGTTAAAAAGTTCATCATCTAGTAAATTAGAAATGCATCATTTACCGTTTTCTAACATAAGAATGGTAAAAATTAAGAATCTCAATAAATGTAAATTAAGCTATGCTACTGTTTAAATAAATGTATATAGATAGAGTGCATCTTCCTGCTTAGCAAAAAATAGTACTAAGTTTAGTATAAAGACTCTATTTAGTTGTAAATGAACATGTTTTAGTGGTTATCAGTGAAAATAAATCTTTCTTTAAGAAAATAAATAAAACATGAAAATAGAAAAGATGATTAAAATTGATTATGTAAACAACTGCTCACTGATTTAAATCATGATTAAAATTGGTGATTTAAACAACTTTGATTTTAATCAGTCTACCCTGTACTGCTCTGCTTCCTCCAAACCCTTAAAGGAAAAATAGTTAATAAGAGTTGTTTTTTGTATGTCTGTGGGCTTCTTTAGGTAAAATTAATGGCATCCTTTGAACATATCACGCTTTTGTGCCTGGTTCCTTTACAGGAACTGAGACCAAAAAAAAAAAAAACTCCTTAAATTTTGCAATAAAGTGCAAGCATACACATTGTAGTTGTTTTACAATTCTTAAATATACTACGGTGTACCACAGTCCAGGTTTGCAGTTGCTGAAATTTCTTTTCCCAGCAGATCAGAAAGCCCACACACTCATACATTATACATATGCCTAAAAAGACGTTTGCAACATTCTCCTCATCCTTCGCCCTAGCTGTAGTTTATTCTCTCTTTAAAACAGGATAATTCTACCCAATCTATGTTTTTTCTTAGTTTGCTTTTAATGCTTATAATAAAAAAGTAGTTTTGTCTAGCATTCTTGTTTTTAATTTCACATAGGTTACTTGTGCTTGTCATAGAATCAGAGAATCGTTAGGACTGGAAGGGTCCGGAAGGGACCTTGAGAGGTCTTCTAGTTCAATCCCCTGCACTCAAGGCAGGACTAAGGATTATCTACCATCCATGACAGGTGTTTGTCTAACTTGCTCTTAAAAATCTCCAATGACAGACATTCCACAACCTTTTTAGGGAATTTATTCTAGTGCTTAACTACCCTGACTTTTAGGAAGTTTTTCCTAATAGCCAACCTTGCTGCTATTTAAGCCCATTACTTCTTGTCCTTTCCTCAGAGGTTAACGAGAATAATTTTTCTCCCTCTCCTTGTAACAACTTTTAATGTACTTGAAAACTATTATCATGTCCCCTCTCAGTCTTTTCTTCTCCAGACTAAACAAACCCATTTTTTTTTCAGACTTCCCTCATAGGTCATGCTTTCTAGACCTTGAATCATTTTTGTTGCTCTTCTCTGGACTTTCTCCAATTTGTCTTTCCTGAAATGTGGTGCCCAGAATTGGACACAATATTCCAGTTGAGGCCTAATCAGCACCGAGTAGCGTGGAAGAGTGTTTACGACACTCCTGCTAATGCATCCCAGAATTATGTTTGCACCCACCTTAGAGTAGCTCCATCTAGGTTCTATTTCCCTAGTTTGTTTATGAGAAGGTCATGCAAGACAGTATCAAAAGCCTTACTAAAGTCAAGGTATACCACATCTACTGCTACCCCACTTCCACAAGGCTTGTTACCATGTCAAAGAAAGCTATTAGGTTGGTTTGACACAATTTGTTTTTCACAAATCCATGCTGACTGTTACTTATCACCTTATCTTGTAGGTGTTTGCAAATTGCTTAATTATTGTCATTATGTTTTGTATTGTACTGGTAGAATTTGTATATTTATAATATTTATATAATTTGAGTACAGCATTTTATGATTCATAGTATTCTTTTATTCTGGATGTAGCCTCTGGGGGGAGAGTTACATAGAGCCAATATAGTGTTTTTTCTGTGTAATAGATTAACTGTCCTATTCAATGGGTGAACTCTTTTGACGTCCCACAAATGGCAACATATTTCAGACATAATTCTTTTATGAAAAGAATGATAGAGTGGCAGGTCATGCCATAATTTATATGGCATTTTCTAGCCATCTGCTCTGTAAGGCTATGATCCTGTTATATACGGAGTACTCTCAACTGCCAGTGAAGTCATTTATTCGTCGTCTATACACCATCTGTGCACCCGTTTTGCTAATTCAGTTTAAAAATCACATCTTTAATTAAACTGCTACAACTTTGTATTATTTTTTTTAGTACATACTGATATTTGAGTTTGTATAACAATAAATAGACATTACATGAATCACTGTAAAGTTAGTCCAATAAATTCATAAACATAGCTTATTTTGTAGGGCAGTAAATCTTCCATCTTCAGACAGTTTTAACTTTTCCTTTCCTTTCAACTAAGGAAATGCTACTTCACCGCAAGTACAAAGACCTTCTTTCATGGACTACTTTGATAAACAAGATTCCAAGAATAAAAGCCATGAAAACTGTAATCAGAATATGCCTGAACCCTACCACATATCCAAATATCCTGATAACTGGAAAGTCCCTCAAGATGGAGATTTTGATTTTGTAAGTACATTTACAGTGTTACTTTTCTAACGTTTACTTCCTTGCATACTGTTTATTTTATGTATGCTAAAATTAATTAATCCTTTCTATAGCTTTCTAGTAGTGCAAACAAAATAAATCATCTTTCAAGGATACCTTCCAAATATTTAATAGTAAAGTCATGTTCTAACTGTTATACTAACACATTTGCCTAACACAGAACATGACTTCTAAAAGAGAGTGGTAGGTTGGAGGGAAAACATTAAAAAAAATTCCTTTCAGTAAATGTATTCTTGGCGCTTTTCAATTTTGTATCATAGTTTATCTTTATCAAACTGGTTGTGTGACCTAGTTTATTAAAGCCTTCAAATATATGAGAATACTGTAAGTGGGGTTTTTTTTTGAGTTAGTATCTCAAGTGAGACATGTAGAAAGAATTTTAAACTAGGCAGAGCAATTTACATATCTCCTAAGTAGATTGAATAAGATCACTTAATGTGTCCTTTGAGCCTTTTGGTACAACTTGTATTACAATTCCTGTGATTTCTGGAACAAACTATTACATCTTTAGAAATAATACACTGATCTGTTTGCTCTCTGTTACACTAGCTTGAATGTCTTTTTCTTCAAAATGTGGGTTTTTTTTTTTTTAAGATAACAATGAAAAATATGATAAGAGACAAAAAGAACTGTTCCTAAGCAGCCAGTAAAGCTATATAGTTTTAAAATGTTCTTTTATCAAAATGAAATAAATAAACTGATGAGACTGATTTGGACATGTGATGTATAGCTGTAAAAGCTTCCCCCCCCCCCACTCTTTTATATTTTCTAACCTTTCTAAACAAAGGAATTTAACATACCTATTGTAGCTTTAACATGTTCTTTCCTTCACTACACTGTAGTAGCTAAATTTGGTCACATGATACCTTCAGAAAGAGAAAAACAGCTGTAGGTGTGGGATTTTTTTCTCAGTTTTTACTTACTCTCTTTCTAAATAAAGCTGACTCTTAAATTTCAGCTACAATGATATGGCAAGTGAAACAGCACAGTATAAACTGTTGCTGTAGGAGAATAAAGCTTTTGAATAAGTACACTATTTTTTTCTAGACTACAAAGATACAATAGCCAGCATCTTCATAATCAGCCAGTGAAATAACTAGTACATTATTCATTGGAAAATAACTATCTGTATCTAAATGGTTTATTATGGTGGTAATAAAATTTCTGTAGAACTGTTGTAAAAACTGTTTTGCTTTTATAGATGGGCTGATAATTACAAACACAATGAATACATTTGTAAATTCTAAGGTCCTGATCCTGTGCACATTTATCCACAAGTAAATTTACACACACAAATCATAGACTCATAGAAGATCAGGGTTGGAAGACCTCAGGAGGTCATCTAGTCCAAACCCCTGCTCAAAGCAGGACCAACCCCAACTAAATCATCCCAGCCAGGGCTTTGTCAAGCCGGGCCTGTAACCGTACGGGACTCACCCCTGCAGCGCCTCCTTCTGGTACCTTCTGGGAATTAGCTCTCCAGCCGTTGGCGCGCCCTCTGCAGGCCGGTGTCCCGCTTTTCCTGGCCCCCAAGTCCCTCCTGGACCCGATGCCCCTTGCATGCCGGGGTGCTGCCCCCGGGCAGTACACCCCTCAGTCTCTGGGTCTCCCCCCCCAGGGAACCCCCCACCCACTATCCCCACCTCGCCTCAGTCTTTGGCTACTGCCCAGTCTCCATCTAGCCCCCGTTCACTGGGGCAGACTGCAGTTTAAATGCCACTCATCGCAGGCAAGGGGGTTTGGACCTGCTGCCTCTGCCTACCCCTTTTGGGCTGACCCCTGCAACCCCAGTACCTCTTTGGCCTTCCACTAGGCCGCAGCCTGGGGGTTTCCAGGCCGGAGCTCCCCAGCTCCCTGGGCCTTCCCCCAGCCCTGCTCCACCTCAAGTACCTTGGCACACTCCTAGCAGCCAGGTCCCTCCCTCTCACCAGGCTAGAGAGAGAGTCTGTCTGTACTCCTGGCCTACTGCCCTCTTATAAGGGCCAGCTGAGCCCTACTTGGGGCGTGGCCACAGCTGAGTTTACTTCCCCACTCAGCCTGGGAACTGCTTGTTCCCAGCCACCGCCCTCTCCTGGGCTGTTTTAAGCCCTTTACGGCTGGAGCGGGTGACCACCCCGCTACAGGGCCTTAAAAACCTCTAAGGATGGAAATTCCACCACTTCCCTAGGTAACCCATTCCAGTGCTTCACCACCCTCCTAGTGAAATAGTTTTTCCTAATATCCAACCTAGACCTCCCTCACTGCAACTCGAGACCATTGCTCCTTGTTCTGTCATCTGCCACCACTGAAAACAGCCTAGCTCCATCCTCTTTGGAAACCCCCTTCAGGTAGTTGAAGGCTGCCATCAAATCCCGCCCTCACTCTTCTCTTCTGCAGACTAAACAAGCCCAGTTCCTTCAGCTTCTCCTCATAAGTCATGTGCCCCAGCCCACTAATCATTTTCGTTGCCCTCCGCTGGACTCTCTCCTATTTGTCCACATCCTTTCTGTAGTGGGGGGCCCAAAAACTGGATGCAATACTCCAGATGTAGCCTCACCAGCGCCGAATAGAGGGGAATAATCGCTTCCCTCGATCTGCTGGCAATGCTCCTACTAATGAAGCCCAATATGCCGTTAGCCTTCTTGGCAACAAGGGCACACCTTTGACTCATATCCAGCTTCTCGTCCACTGTAATCCCTAGGTCCTTTTCTGCAGGACTGCCGCTTAGGCAGTTGGTCTCCAGCCTGTAGCAGTGCATGGGATTCTTCTGTCCTAAGTGCAGAACTCTGTACATGCCCTTGTTGAACCTCATCAGATTTCTTTTGGCCCAATCCTCCAATTTGTCTAGGTTACTCTGGACCCTATCCCTACCCTCCAGCATATCTACCTCTCCCCCCAGCTTAATGTCATCAGTGAACTTACTGAGGGTGCAATCCATCCCATCATCCAGATCATTAGTGAAGATGTTGAACAAAACCAGCCCCAGGACAGACCCATGGGGCACTCCACTTGATACTGGCTGCCAACTAGACATCGAGCAGTTGATCACTACCCGTTGAGCCCAATGATCTAGCCAGCTTTCTATCCATCTTATAGTCCATTCATCCAATCCATACTTTTTTAACTTGCTTGCAAGAATACTGTGGGAGACCATATCAAAAGCTTTGCTAAAGTCAAGATATATCACGTCCACCGCTTTACCAGTATCCACAGAGACAGTTATTTCATCATAGAAGGCAATCAGGTTGGTTAGGCATGACATGCCCTTTGTGAATCTATGTTGACTGTTCCTGATCACCTTCCTCTTCTCCCAAGTGCTTCAAAATGGATTCCTTGAGGACTTGCTCCACGATTTTTCCAGGGACTGAGGTGAGGATGACTGGTCTGTAGTTCCCTGGATTCTCCTTCTTCTCTTTTTTTTAAAGATGGGCAGTATATTTCCCTTTTTCCAATCATCTGGGACCTCCCCCGCTTACCACTGGGAAACAAGCAGGGAGAACTGGAAGTCCTGGCACAGTCAGGGAACTATGATGCGATTGGAATAACAGAGACTTGGTGGGATAACTCACATGACTGGAGTACTGTCATGGATGGATATAAACTGTTCAGGAAGGACAGGCAGGGCAGAAAAGGTGGGGGAGTTGCGTTGTATGTAAGAGAGGAGTATGACTGCTCAGAGCTCCGGTATGAAACTGCAGAAAAACCTGAGAGTCTCTGGATAAAGTTGAAAAGTGTGAGCAACAAGGGTGATGTCGTGGTCGGAGTCTGCTATAGAGCACCAGACCAGGGGGATGTGGTGGACGAGGCTTTCTTCCGGCAACTAACAGAAGTTGCTAGATCTCAGGCCCTGGTTCTCATGGGAGACTTTAATCACCCTGATATCTGCTGGGAGAGCAATACAGCGGTGCACAGACAATCCAGGAAGTTTTTGGAAAGTGTAGGGAACAATTTCCTGGTGCAAGTGCTGGAGGAACCAACTAGGGGCAGAGCTTTTCTTGACCTGCTGCTCACAAACAGGGAAGAATTAGTAGGGGAAGCAAAAGTGGATGGGAACCTGGGAGGCAGTGACCATGAGATGGTCGAGTTCAGGATCCTGACACAAGGAAGAAAGGAGAGCAGCAGAATACGGACCCTGGACTTCAGAAAAGCAGACTTTGACTCCCTCAGGGAACAGATGGGCAGGATCCCCTGGGAGAATAACATGAAGGGTAAAGGGGTCCAGGAGAGCTGGCTGTATTTTAAAGAATCCTTATTACGGTTGCAGGAACAAACCATCCTGATGTGTAGAAAGAATAGGAAATATGGCAGGCGACCAGCTTGGCTTAACAGTGAAATCCTTGCTGACCTTAAACTCAAAAAAAAAAGCTTACAAGAAGTGGAAGATTGGACAAATGACATGGGAGGAGTATAAAAATATTGCTCAGGCATGCAAGAGTGAAATCAGGAAGGCCAAATCACACTTGGAGTTGCAGCTAGCAAGAGATGTTAAGAGTAACAAGAAGGGTTTCTTTAGGTATGTTAGCAACAAGAAGAAAGTCAAGGAAAGTGTGGGCCCCTTACTGAATGAGGGAGGCAACCTAGTGACAGAGGATGTGGAAAAAGCTAATGTACTCAATGATTTTTTTGCCTCTGTCTTCACAAACAAGGTCAGCTCCCAGACGGCTGGACTGGGCAGCACAGTATGGGGAGGAGATGACCAGCCCTCCGTGGAGAAAGAAGTGGTTCAGGACTATTTAGAAAAACTGGATGAGCACAAATCAATGGGGCCAGATGCGCTGCATCCGAGGGTGCTAAAGGAGTTGGCGGATGTGATTGCGGAGCCATTGGCCATCATCTTTGAAAACTCATGGCGATCGGGGAAGGTCCCGGATGACTGGAAAAAGGCTAATTTAGTGCTCATCTTTAAAAAGGGGAAGAAGGAGGATCCGGGGAACTACAGGCCAATCAGCCTCACCTCAGGCCCTGGAAAAATCATGGAGCAGGTCCTCAAGGAATCAATTATGAAACACTTAGAGGAGACGAAAGTGATCAGGAACAGTCAGCATGGATTCACCAAGGGGAAGTCGTGCCTGACTAACCTAATTGCCTTCTATGATGAGATAACTGGCTCTGTGGATGAGGGGAAAGCAGTGGATGTGTTATTCCTTGACTTTAGCAAAGCTTTTGATACGGTCTCCCACAGTATTCTTGCCGCCAAGTTAAAGAAGTATGGGCTGGATGACTGGACTGTAAGGTGGATAGAAAGCTGGCTAGATTGTCGGGCTCAACAGGTAGTGATCAATGGCTCCATGTCTAGTTGGCAGCCGGTTTCAAGCGGAGTGCCCCAAGGGTCAGTCCTGGGGCCGGTTTTGTTTTATATCTTTATTAATGATCTGGAGGATGGTGTGGACTGCACTCTCAGCAAGTTTGCAGATGACACTAAACTGGGAGGTGTGGTAGATACACTGGATGGTAGGGATCGGATACAGAGGGACCTAGACAAATTAGAGGATTGGGCCAAAAAAAACCTGATGAGGTTCAACAAGGACAAGTGCAGAGTCCTGCACTTAGGACGGAAGAATCCTATGCACTGCTACAGACTAGGGACCGAATGGCTAGGTAGCAGTTCTGAAGAAAAGGACCTAGGGGTCACAGTGGACGAGAAGCTGGATATGAGTCAACAGTGTGCTCTTGTTGCCAAGAAGGCTAACGGCATTTTGGGCTGTATAAGTAGGGGCATTGCCAGCAGATCGAGGAACGTTCCCCTTTATTCGACATTGGTGAGGCCTCATCTGGAGTACTGTGTCCAGTTTTGGGCCCCACACTACAAGAAGGATGTGGAAAAATTGGAAAGAGTCCAGCGGAGGGCAACAAAAATGATTAGGGGTCTGGAGCACATGACTTATGAGGAGAGGCTGAGGGAACTGGGATTGTTTAGTCTCCAGAAGAGAAGAATGAGGGGGGATTTGATAGCTGCTTTCAACTACCTGAGGGGGGGTTCCAAGGAGGATGGAGCTCGGCTGTTCTCAGTGGTGGCAGATGACAGAACAAGGAGCAATGGTCTCAAGTTGCAGTGGGGGAGGTCTAGGTTGGATATTAGGAAACACTATTTCACTAGGAGGGTGGTGAAGCACTAGAATGCGTTACCTAGGGAGGTGGTAGAATCTCCTTCCTTGGAGGTTTTTAAGGGCCGGCTTGACAAAGCCCTGGCTGGGATGATTTAGTTGGGAATCGGTCCTGCTTTGAGCAGGGGGTTGGACTACATGACCTCCTGAGGTCCCTTCCAACCCTGATATTCTATTCTATTCTATTCTATTCTATTCTATTCTATTCTATTCATGACCACGAATTTTAAAAGATAATGGCCAATGGCTCTGCAATCACATCAGCCAACTCCCTCAGCACCCTCGGATGCATTAGATCCGGCCCCTGGACCTGTGCATGTCAGCTTTTCTAAATAGGTCTTAATCTTTTCTGAGGTGAGGGCTGCTCACCTCCTCCCCATACTGTGTTGTCTAGTGCAGCAGTCTGGGAGCTGACCTTGTCTGTGAAGACCAAGGCAAAAAAAACATTGAGTACTTCAGCTTTTTCCACATCATCTGTCACTAGGTTGCCTCCCCCATTCAGTAAAGGTCCCACGCTTTCCCTGACCACCTTCTTGTTGCTAACATACCTGTAGAAATCCTTCTTGTTACCCTTCAGATCCCTTGCTAGCTGCAACTCCAATTGTGCTTTGGCCTTCCTGATTACACCCCTGCATGCTCGAGCAATATTTTTATACTCCTCCCTAGTCATCTGTTTTAGTTTCCACATCTTGTAAGCTTCCTTTTTGTGTTTAAGGTCACTGAAGATTTCTCTGTTAAGCCACGCTGGTCGCCTGCCATATTTGCTATTCTTACTGCACATCAGGATGGTTTGTTCTTGCACCCTCAATAAAGCTTCTTTAAAATACAGCCAGTTGTCCTGGACTCCTTTCCCCCTCATATTAGCCTCCCAGGGGATCCTGCCCATCAGTTCCCTGAGGGAGTCAAAGTCTGCTTTTCTGAAGTCCAGGGTCCATATCCTGCTGCTCTCCTTTTTTCCTTTTGTCAGGATCCTGAGCTTGACCATCTCATGGCCACTGCTGCCCAGGTTGCCACCCACTTGTACTTCCCTTACCAATTCTTCCCTGTTTGTGAGCAGCACATCAAGAGGAGCACGGCCCCTAGTTGGTTCCTCCAGCACTTGCACCAGGAAGTTGTCCTCAACACACTCCAAAAACTTCCTGGATTGTCTGTGCACTGCTGTATTGCTCTCCCAGCAGATGTCAGGGTGATTGAAGTCCCCCATGAGAGCCAGGGCCTGTGATCTGGAAACTTCTGTTAGTTGTCCGAAGAAAGCCTCGTCTACCTCATCCTCCTGGTCTGGTGGTCTATAGCAGGTGCCCACCACGACATCACCCTTCTTGCTCTCGCCTCTAAACTTAACCCAAAGATCTCAACGGGCTTTTCTCCAGTTTCATATTGTAGCTCTGAGCAATCATACTGCTCCCTTATATACAGTGCAACTCCTCCACCTTTTCTCCCCTGCCTGTCCTTCCTGAACAGTTTATACTCATCCATGACAGTGCTCCAGTTATGTGAGTTACCCCACCGACTTCCAATTCTTCCTGCTTGTTTCCCAGGCTTCTTGCGTTCATGTGCAGGCACCTAAGATAACTAGCCGATTGCCCTGCTTTCTCAGTATGAGCCAAGGAGGATTCCCTTGTTGCACCCTCCTCCTTGTGTTTCCTCCCAGTATCCCACTTCCCCACTTACCTCCGGGCTTAGGTCACCATCACCCGGCGAACCTAGTTTAAAACCCTCTTCACTAGCTTAGCAGTAGTCCCATTGAACTCAGTGAGACTACTCACATGTATCAAGTTGTTTGCTATGTGTAAGTATTTGCAAGATCAAGGCCTAAATAATTTATAATCTTTAGCGAGAAATTGTGTAGTGACTTATTGTTGTTGAACCTCTTCAGTGCTTTAGCTTTTTTAAAATTCAACTGAAATGATTTTTAAAATAAATAAATAAATAAATAAATATTCAAAATTATTTGAGATCTCAGATGATTAATAGAATGAACCAGTAGCACAAAAAATTACAAACAACATTTTAAAAGTTACCTGAAGTGGTGGTGCTGTTTTTAAAACCTACTAAAACTTGAATATGTTTTTACACAATATTAATTTGTGAGAGACAAGATGGCTCCAATATATTTTAGTGGACCAACAGCAGTGGGTGAAAGAGACAAGGCTTTTGAGCTCCACAGAGCCCTTCAGGTCTGGGGCATATTACTTCACCCATCTTGTCTCTCTCATATCCTAGGACCAACATGACTATAACTATATTAATTTGTGGCAGTTGTTGCAAAATACATTATTGAGGCTAAGAAGATTAAAAAAGGATTAAACATTTATATGGATAACAAGAATAAAAGTATAAGTTACTTTATTTAGGATTAATGTTTTAGTTTGGGATGGGACAAAAACCTTCATGATTCAAGACATAAGCCAACCAGTTACTGACAGGCAAGAATCTTCTGTGGGCAGATTATTCCGTAATTGTTCACTATGGTTTCTTTCTCTGAAGCATCTGGTACTGGCTGCTGTCAGAGACGAGATACTGGATTAGATGGACCATTGGTTTTAACCATTAGGAGAATTGTTATGTATTTATTTGTTTTCAAAATACTTCAGTTAGTTTTTAAGCAGTCAGAAATGTTTGTTGTCTTTTTTAATTAGAATGCTTTGGAAAAAATTATCGCAACTATTGCTGAGAGGTCTGCAAGAGACTTTCCAAAAGGATAAATCTCTGGGAAGCATGCATAATAAATTTCCTACTTTTATGAAATCAACATTAATTTTTTAGATTACTGACATACAGTCTTTTAAATCATTAATGAAAAAGATAAATAATGTAGAACTTTTAGTACTAAAGAACTCTGTTCTATCTCAAGTGGAATTATACTTAATGGGACCAAGCTAGAGATTCTAAAAGTGAATACAGGCAATAGTGACTGCTATGTTTGTCTAGGGATCGAAGGTTAACACTTTAATTCTAAAGTAAGGACGCTGCTCCAGACCCACTCTAATGCTAACATACGGTACTAGTGCTCTGTAATACCAGGTGGAAGAGCTAGCACCGTGTCAGATGGTAGTGGCCAGTCTCATATGGAAGATGATATGATGGTTCTGTAAAAGGGAGGAGGATTGTACTATGTTCTACCACACTCCCTGAGGCAAATACATAATGTGCCAATGGTGGCAGCCAACAAATACTTTAGTCTTTAGCCAGAAGGGCAGAACAAAAAGTGCCACAATAATGGAGGGTAACAGACCGTATTCAGATGTCTGGAGAGGGAAAAGTAATATCAAGTTTATTAGTGCATCTGGCTTTTGTTAATGCAGTGTAGAAGGGAAGATGTGCCAGTCAAACTTTGCAATTAATTAAAAAAAGAAAAAGTCAGATGCATATTTTAGTTTTAAACAAAGTTAATAGTAAAGGAAATATTTAAGATCTTTTGCTTATACAAGAGTTTTTAAATAAATGAAATGGGGTGGACTATTTTTGCATTCAGAGAAATAAGATATTGGGATTACCACTTATTCCTGCAAGCATTCAGTTGGTTTATGCATGTGCAGAAGTGTTGGCAGAATTGGGGCATAAGTTCTTCAGTCCAGAAGGTATATTTTCTTTGTGTTGTACTGCTAAATAGTCAATTTCCTAGTCTATTTTATTTGCTAGTTTTCCAAATACTAACCAAAAAATATCAACCTTTCTTCTTCGAGTAGTGTCCCTATGGGTGTTTCACTTTAGGCATGCACGTGCCCCTGCGACTTTGATTGGAGATTTTTGGTAGCAGTCTCTGTTTTGCCTACACATGCATCCTACACATCCTCGTGCCCAGTACCAAGGCTATATAAATCTGTGCTGGTGAACCGCCATCAGTTTCTTCTCAACCACCTTTGGCCAGTGATGGGGTCTAGCATGTGCCTGGTCACTGTGTACCTTTCCCCCCCTTTATTAGTCTTTTAGCTTTATAGTTAGTTCTTAATAGTAGTAGGTTTAGTACCATATAGTTGGAACATTTGTTCCCATTTTCTTAGAATATACACACACATTTTTGTTTTTCTTTTTCCCCTACTGAGGGGCTTGAACAACATTTTCTTCTGTCAGGAATGCTGGGCTCCCCAGGATGTAAAAGATGCCTCTCTGGTCAAGAAGTAATCCCTGTTAGTGACTAGCACTCCCACTGCATTTGTTGCTTGGGACACTCTCACGTTCTCAGCAAGTGTAAAATCTCTTCTTCTTTTAAGGGAAGATCCAGTAAAAACAGGGAAATTAAGTATAGAATACTAATGATGGAGCCAAGTCCATCTGGCAAACTCCAGCAACCTCCCCCGCCCCCAACCCTGCCACATGCAAGAGGTTTGATAAATACTATGTTCCAGCCAGGAATTCTGAGGGTTTTTTTTTCTCATCCAGCATCAAATTTTGTGGTTGTGGATGCAGTCAATGAATGGGGACAGACAGAACTTGTTTGGTTGTAACAGCTATTCATCAGCAACACTTCCATTCAGAATAGCTAACCACCAGGCACTGATGTCAAATTATGACTAACTGAACTATGAGAAGTTTAATATTTTTATTGACCATTTACCACAGGATCATTGAGAACAGTTCAGCGCCATAATAAAGGAGGGTCAGCTTTTTGCAAAAATTTCACTGCAGGCTTCTCTTGATTTGGCAGACACTGCAGACAAGTCTGTTTACGCTGCACTAGTGGTGAGGGAGCTTCCTGGCTTCAGTTGTCTGAGTTTCCACAGGAGGTACAATTGACTGTGGAAGATTTACCTTTTGATGGCCAGAAGCTTTTCGCAGATTCCACAGATGACTTGCTTCATACTCTAAAGGATCTAGAGTCTTGTGGGGTATACATGCCTGAAAATAAAAGGAAGTTTAGCAGGTCTCAATCAGCACAAAGATCCCCCGCTGCTCAGTTTTCCACCTTCCGTAGGCCACCGGCTAAGAAGTTGAGGTTTTTAAACAAAGAGCCTGCAGCTACCTCGTCTGCTTCATCCCAGCCTTTAGCATCCTCCTCACACCAGTTTTGATAGTTTGGTCAAGAGTCCAGATCACCCAATGACCAGGTTTTATCAGCTGTCTGACACAATCCCCCTTCCTCAATTTGGATACTGCCTCTCTCTATTTCATCGAGCATGGTAACATCAGATAAATGGGTGTTAGAGGCCATTACTTAAGGTTATACTATCCAATTTACCTCCACCCTGCCCTTCCAACCCTCTTGCCCATTCCTCTCAGGGACTCCTCTCACGAGCAATTGCTGACACTGGAGATCTCATCATTCCGCCTAGTACCATAGAGCCAGTCCCACTTCAACACAGGGGAAAATGGTTCTATTCTGGATATTTTCTGATACCCAAGAAAAATGGGGGCAAGAGACCAATACTAGATCTCAAACAATTGAACAAGCATGTCAGACATCAGAAATTCAGGATGGTGTTGCTAGCAGCTATAATTCCCTCCCTGGAATTAGAGGACTGGTTTGCGGCCCTCAGCCTCAAAGATGGCTACTTCCACGTAGTGTTCATCCTTTTCACAAGATTTCTTTGTTTCATTTTCAATCACAGTCATTACCAGTACCAGGTCCTACTCTTTGGCCTTTCATCTGTCCAAGGGTGTCCTCAAAAATATTGGCGGTTGTAGCTGCCTGCCTCTGTCATTGAGGAATAACTGTCTTTCCCTATCTTGAAGATTGTCTCCTCAAGGGTCCGTCATATCAGGAGGTATGGTTGGCAGTTCAAACAACAACTGCACTATTCCAAAGTCTAGCCCTGCAGTTAAATCTTGAGAAATCAATCTTAACCCCCTATACAGTGAATTCTCTTTATACGAGGGCTAATGGATTTGATATCAGGGAGCACTTATCTCTCTCTTGGGAGATTCCTTGCTGTAGAGAACCTCAAACAAAGAGTGCAGTTCAGCCCTCAAGTTCCAGCAAGGACATGTCTGCAACTGCTAGGACACAAAACACTAGGTTGCCTCTTTGATATCTCCAGGTGTGGCTCAGGGCTGTTTATGTAGCCAGTAAACAGGTATCTGTATGCAGTCAGGTCCTACAGTCACTCACTTGGTCTATTAATCCATTCAAAGTTTGTGCAGGAATCCTGTTCAGCCAGAACCCTCCTACAGTCATATTAATATTGACGCTTCCCTCTTGGAGTGGGAAGCACATTTGGGTCCTCAAGGCAAATGGTCGCAACAGGAACAACACTTTCCCATCAATCTGTTGGAATTAAGTGTGGTCAGAAATGCTTGCCTCCACTTTCTTCTCCTACTCAAAAACAAGTCCATCGAGATCATGACAGACAACATAGTGTGCATGTACTATATCAATTGTCAGGGTGGAGCACATTTTCTCTCACTCTGCACTAAAGTGATAAAGCTTCAGAATGGGTGCATAGCTAATTGGATAGTCATCTTGGCTTCTTATCTCCTGGGTATACAAAACAACATGGCAGACAACCTGAGCAGACTTTTCTCCCTGAATTATGAATGGGAGTTGACCCTTGAGTCCTCAATAAAATATTCCTAGCTTGGGGATTTCCGCACATTGACCCTTTTGCCGTGGCTGCCAACACAAAGTGCAGGAAATTGTGTTCCAGAGGAGGGCTTGATCCCCAATCTCTAGGAGATGTTTTCCTTGTTACATGGACAAAGGGTCTCTTCTATGCATAACCTCCAACTCCATTGCTCTCAAAGGTCCTTATCAAGAACAGGCAGGACCAAGCCAAAGTTTGCTTTCCTTACCTCATCAAACTCACCTCTTTGTCTCCGTGGCTGCTCCCAATTAAACCTTTATTGTCGTCTCAGGATATGAATCAGATGCTTCACCCCAATCTGAATGTAATGCAACTACAAACTTGATTCCTCAATGGTTCTTGGGACTAGAGACCACATGTATATCGGAAGTACAAAAGATACTGTTAGATAGCAAAAAGGAATCTGCTAGACATACTTACTTCAGAAATGGAGAAGATGTAATATTTGGTGTAACCAGTGCCATCTTTCTTCTATCCAGTCATCTCTTTCCTCAATTTTGGATTACCTCTTGGAATTGAAAAATTCAGGCCTTTCTATGTGTTCCATCCCAAGGTTCATTTCAATAACAGCTTTCCATGTGTCAGTGGAAGATTTCTTGGCTTATCCAACCACAGTGAGATTCCTAAAAGGACTTACCAATCTTTGTCCATAGACTAGAGCCACTACACCACTTTGGGATCTCAACCTGGTTCTTAACTGTCTCATGAGACAACCCTTTGAGCCATTAGCTACATGCTTACTGCTACATCTGTCTATGAAAACGGCCTTCTTGGTAGCCATCACTTCTACTCAAAGGGTTGGGGATATGGGGGCTCTAATGGCAGACCCTCCCTTTACTTTGATCTCCAAGGAGAAGGTATCTTTATGACCTCATCCAAAGTTCTTACCTAAGGTGTCCTCTGAATTGTAGCCAAATCATTCACCTTCAGAGTTTTTTAACTAAGCTGCATCAGTCTACACAAGAGTCTGTGTTTAATACTACACTAGATGTTAAGAGGGCGTTAGCCTTTTACTTGGAAAGGACTAGGCCATTCAGGAAGACTCCTAGATTCCTTTGTTTCTGTTGAAAATAGTTCTAAGGGAGTGCCTGTCTCCACTCAGAGACTTTCTAAATGAATCTCTGGATTTATTATTGCCTGCTATGGTTTAGCTGAGGTTACACCTCCCATAAGAGTGGCTGCACACTTGACAAGATCACAGTCTATGTCTGTAGCTCTACTCAAAGACATTCTGGTTAGTGAAATCTGCAGAGCTGCAACATGGTCCTTGATGCATATGTTTTCCTACCACTAAGCCCTAATTCACGCTGCAAGATTAGATGCGGCAGGAGGCAACAAGTTCCTTCTTCAGTAATGGACTCTTTTCTGAAACTCTCACCTCCTTAAAGGGTTACTGCTAGAGAATCACCTAATGTGGAGCCGCCGCCCCCCCCCCCCCGGGACACTACTCAAAGAAGGAGAGGTTATGCACCTCAGGGCCATAACTAGGGCGGGGAAAGAGGAGCAGGCACCCAGGGCGCAGAGCCAGCAGGGGTGCAAAAATGGGGCAGTGCAAGATCAGGGCAAGCGGTGTCAGCCCCCCACCCCTGCAGGATTGGGCCCAGCCGCATCAGCCGGAGTCCATGGGTGTAGTTGGGGGGGAGGGTGTTGTCCCTCCCCCCCCCCCCCACCGCAAGTAGAGGTCTGGGCAGGGAGCAGAGGGGAGAATCATAGATTCATAGATTCTAGGACTGGAAGGGACCTCGAGAGGTCATCGAGTCCAGTCCCCTGCCCGCATGGCAGGACCAAATACTGTCTAGACCATCCCTGATAGACATTTATCTAACCTACTCTTAAATATCTCCAGAGATGGAGATTCCACAACCTCCCTAGGCAATTTATTCCAGTGTTTAACCACCCTGACAGGAACTTTTTCCTAATGTCCAACCTAGACCTCCCTTGCTGCAGTTTAAGCCCATTGCTTCTTGTTCTATCCTTAGAGGCTAAGGTGAACAAGTTTTCTCCCTCCTCCTTATGACACCCTTTTAGATACCTGAAAACTGCTATCATGTCCCCTCTCAGTCTTCTCTTTTCCAAACTAAACAAACCCAATTCTTTCAGCCTTCCTTCATAGGTCATGTTCTCAAGACCTTTAATCATTCTTGTTGCTCTTCTCTGGACCCTTTCCAATTTCGCCACATCTTTTTTGAAATGCGGTGCCCAGAACTGGACACAATACTCCAGCTGAGGCCTAACCAGAGCAGAGTAGAGCGGAAGAATGACTTCTCGTGTCTTGCTCACAACACACCTGTTAATACATCCCAGAATCATGTTTGCTTTTTTTGCAACAGCATCACACTGTTGACTCATATTTAGCTTGTGGTCCACTATAACCCCTAGATCCCTTTCTGCCGTACTCCTTCCTAGACAGTCTCTTCCCATTCTGTATGTGTGAAACTGATTTTTTCTTCCTAAGTGGAGCACTTTGCATTTGTCTTTGTTAAACTTCATCCTGTTTAACTCAGACCATTTCTCCAATTTGTCCAGATCATTTTGAATTATGACCCTGTCCTCCAAAGCAGTTGCAATCCCTCCCAGTTTGGTATCATCCGCAAACTTAATAAGTGTACTTTCTATGCCAATATCTAAGTCATTAATGAAGATATTGAACAGAGCCGGTCCCAAAACAGACCCCTGCGGTACCCCACTCGTTATGCCTTTCCAGCAGGATTGGGAACCATTAATAACAACTCTCTGAGTACGGTTATCCAGCCAGTTATGCACCCACCTTATAGTAGCCCCATCTAAATTGTATTTGCCTAGTTTATCGATAAGAATATCATGCGAGACCGTATCAAATGCCTTACTAAAGTCTAGGTATACCACATCCACAGCTTCTCCCTTATCCACAAGACTCGTTATCCTATCGAAGAAAGCTATCAGATTGGTTTGACATGATTTGTTCTTTACAAATCCATGCTGGCTGTTCCCTATCACCTTACCACCTTCCAAGTGTTTGCAGATGATTTCCTTAATTACTTGCTCCATTATCTTCCCTGGCACAGAAGTTAAACTAACTGGTCTGTAGTTTCCTGGGTTGTTTTTATTTCCCTTTTTATAGATGGGCACTATATTTGCCCTTTTCCAGTCTTCTGGATCTCTCCCGTCTCCCATGATTTTCCAAAGATAATAGCTAGAGGCTCAGATACCTCCTCTATTAGCTCCTTGAGTATTCTAGGATGCATTTCATCAGGCCCTGGTGACTTGCAGGCATCTAACTTTTCTAAGTGATTTTTAACTTGTTCTTTTTTTATTTTATCTGCTAAACCTACCCCCTTCCCATTAGCATTCACTATGTTAGGCATTCCTTCAGACTTCTCGGTGAAGACCGAAACAAAGAAGTCATTAAGCATCTCTGCCATTTCCAAGTTTCCTGTTACTGTTTCTCCCTCTTCACTAAGCAGTGGGCCTACCCTGTCTTTGGTCTTCCTCTTGCTTCTAATGTATTGATAAAAAGTCTTCTTGTTTCCCTTTATTCCCGTAGCTAGTTTGAGCTCATTTTGTGCCTTTGCCTTTCTAATCTTGCCCCTGCATTCCTGTGTTGTTTGCCTATATTCATCCTTTGTAATCTGTCCTAGTTTCCATTTTTTATATGACTCCTTTTTATTTTTTAGATCATGTAAGATCTCGTGGTTAAGCCAAGGTGGTCTTTTGCCACATTTTCTATCTTTCCTAACCAGCGGAATAGCTTGCTTTTGGGCCCTTAATAGTGTCCCTTTGAAAAACTGCCAACTCTCCTCAGTTGTTTTTCCCCTCAGTCTTGATTCCCATGGGACCTTACCTATCAGCTCTCTTAGCTTACCAAAATCTGCCTTCCTGAAATCCATTGTCTCTATTTTGCTGTTCTCCCTTCTACCCTTCCTTAGAATTGCGAACTCTATGATTTCATGATCACTTTCACCCAAGCTGCCTTCTACTTTCAAATTCTCAATGAGTTCCTCCCTATTTGTTAAAATCAAGTCTAGAACAGCTTCCCCCCTAGTAGCTTTTTCAACCTTCTGAAATAAAAAGTTGTCTGCAATGCAGTCCAAGAATTTGTTGGATAGTCTGTGCCCCGCTGTGTTATTTTCCCAACATATATCCGGATAGTTGAAGTCCCCCATCACCACCAAATCTTGGGCTTTGGATGATTTTGTTAGTTGTTTAAAAAAAGCCTCATCCACCTCTTCCACCTGGTTAGGTGGCCTGTAGTAGACTCCTAGCATGACATCACCCTTGTTTTTTACCCCTTTTAGCCTAACCCAGAGACTCTCAACACTTCCATCTCCTATGTCCATCTCCACCTCAGTCCAAGTGTGTACATTTTTAATATATAAGGCAACACCTCCTCCCTTTTCCCCCTGTCTATCCTTCCTGAGCTGCTTCTCCTGCCTCTAAAGCTGGATGCCGCCTCCTGGGTCCTAGTGCCAGTCGTCTTCCTCTTCTATGTGTGCTGGGTGCCCTATATGGCCCTCATCCTATTTTCTGTATAACGGTGAGTGCCCGCAATGTGTGTGGGGAATATAGGAAAAGGGGGATGAGGTGGAGGAAGAGGCAGTGGGGAAGGAAGAGGCATGGGATAGGGCAAGGGGAAGAGAAGGGGATAAGGGAATGTAGCAGGTGGGTGTGGAAGTGTGGGGGAGGGGATAGGGCAGGGGGCAGTGGGGAAGGGAGATGGGGAAAATAAAGGTATAGGGAAATAGGGGGAAAGCAGGACCCCCGCATGCAGCGTCCCCTCGACAGCAGCAGCAGGTGGGGCTCTCCCATTAAGTCAGCTCAGCCCCCCCCCCAGCACTTGCAGCCCACCTCCAGCGCCCCCCAAGATATCCCCTCTAGCATCCTGCAGATATACCTTCCAGCTCCCCCAAAATGTCCCCTCCAGCTCCTCCTCCCCCTTCCCCTTGCAGTGTCCTCTATGTGGAACTTGAAATATGGTAACCCTAGGGGTTGCTCTGTTCTCACGACCTTGGTTTCTGGAGATGGCGGGAGCGAGTTCGCCCTGCCAGCAGCTTCTTACCCCCAGCACCGAGGCACCAAGCTCGCATGGCCGAGCTCAGAGGTCAGGCTGTGTGACCACGAGCCTGGCAGCCACGGGGCTGGGGCCGGGGCACTGCAGCCAAGGGGAGCAAGGGGCAGTTCCGCTCAGCGGGCAGGGAGTGTGGGAAGAGTGACCCAGCTGCAGTGGCAGGTCCCCAGACGGTGAGCGGACTGTGACCAGGCTGCTGAGAGGCAGGTGCCCAAAGGGAATGAGTAGTCCAGGGAGCACCTTGGGGAGCATCTCAAGGCAGCCAGGCTTCATGGGCAGGGGCCGGCTCCAAGTGGTATTGCCTGCTGGCACCAAGGGCTTTCAGAGCAGAGGTAAGAGCGTGTCAGGGATGTAGCTCAGAGCTGTGCCACCTGCCCTGGGGAGCACCCGGCTGTGTAGAGGCAGCCTGGCTCGGGGAGCAAGGCAGGGAGGTCTGCCAGGCAGCCAGCCAGTGCCCAGCTCCCACAGCATGGAGAGCCAGAGGCCCGAGTGGGCAAGGAGGCTCCAACCAGCTTCGGCTCTGCTGGCTCCTGGTAGGAGGCAGCAGTTTTCAAACTGTGGGATGCATCCCCCTAGGGAGGTGCACCCCACAGTTTGAAAATCTCTGTGCTAAATAGGAGGCAGAAATCGGGGTAGCAAGTGACCTTGTGACCCCCCACACGTTGCCTCTAGGGGGCACCAATATGATTCCTTGCCCGGGGTGCTAAAATGCTTAGTTACAGCTCTGACTCACCTTGTGCAGTAACTGGAGTTTTTCGAGATGGGTGTCCCTGTGGATGCTCCACTACCCGCCTTCCTCCCCTCTGCTTCGGAGCTGCCTCTGTGAGCTTTGCGGTAGAGAAGGAAGTGAGGGCAGTTTGCCTGCACAGCCTTATATAGCCTCGGTATGAGGCATGAGGATGTGTAGGGCGCATGTCCAGGCAGAAAGGACACTGCTATCAAATGTCTCCAAAAAAGGTGCAGCGGCACATACACACCTAAAGTGGAGCACCCACAGGGAAGGGACACACATCTCAAAGAACTCCAGTTACTGCACCAAGTGAGTAACCTTTCCTTCTCAGTACCTGCAAATTCAGGATAGAAGTATATTAAAATAAAATTATTTGTTTTGAAACAACAAAAATTATATAACGCAGACTCAATAGTCACCCTTAGAAACCTGTTAATTTGCCTTTAGATGCTGTAAATAGATAAGGTTAACTCAAATACCTGCAGAATTACCTAACTTTACTATAATGCATACATAAAACATTTAAAAAACTGGGGTAAAGTTATTTAGTTATCTAAGACAATTGGAAAATTTTTAAGGGTGATATGTGTATGGTTGTAGATATGGGTGTCTGTATATATGGTTTCAGAAATGCACTTGCCACTGGCAAGTAGGAAACTTTCCAGGTGAATGAAAAGCCATCATTTCCTGCTGAATTTAAGCTTTAAAAAAAGTATTTCAATAATGATTTTTCTCTTTTGAAGGCAAATGTTCATGTTTTGTTTTTTCATTAAATTTTTACCTACAGTCATCTGACTTGAGAATACTGGATTGATCTGTGTATTCTCTATCCATTAATGCTAGACGGAAAATTGAGACTTACCTCTGTTACCTTGTGTCTCCTGGTCATGGTGTCTTTCTGAATTTCCTGATTTGATTGTTTCTATTTCTGGTTATTCGTGTAATGCTACATTATTTGCCCAGACAAAGCTCCCATTGAAGTCAATGGGAGTTTTGGCAGAATAAATTGTGCTGGATTGGGCCCATTGTGGGTAATTTCAATGGACCTGATTCTTCTACCCTTTACTCATGTTGAATAGCACTTTCCTCCACAAGTGGTCCATTGTAGTCTACACTTGAGGAGTAAGATGCTCTTGAGCATGAATAAGGATTCTACCACATCTGTTTTCAAGAAGGCCTTGCTTGAGCTTTGTAGCCGCTGGGACTATGTTCTTTTTAATAATCTATTTGCGTCAGTAGAAAAAATCTGAAATTATTTACTTGTAATTCTGCGTACTGAAGGCATTAATTATAATAAACACTCACTAATCCAACTTCCCTTGGGAAATGGCATATCAGTTTTATTTTCCTCTGTTGAAAAAGAAGGCTGTGACATTCCATATCTGTTACTCGTCTAAGGGTTCCAGATTCTTTTACTTTGCTAATCTGTTTCTAAATCTCATGCCAAAGGCTGAAACCCAGGAATATGTGTCTTTTATGACAGTGAACCACAGATAAATGAATAACCAATACAGATTTTTAAACATTTTATTTACTTAGGTGCCAGTACAGCAGGGACTTAAGTAAATAAAATGTTTAAAAACACTGTTAGCACATGAATAGACATGAGAAATCCTGCATCTTGGCAGGAGGTTAGACTAGATGACCCTTGCAGTGCCTTCTAATCCTATGATTCTATAAATAGTCCCATTAAAGTTAAGCACATGCTTACTGCTTTGCTGGGCTGTGGTCTAAGATACCAAATCTTTTTACATATACCAGTGGTTAATCATAAATGATGTCAGATGAATCATGGATTCCATGCACAGCAGGATACAGGCTGCACCATTTTTAGTGGGGTCTTTCAGATTTTTCCCTTTCTGTCTTTCACCCCTACCTTTGGTTTGCTTCTTGGATCTTCAGCATGGCAAGGAGTAAGCTGTCTCCCTGCAAGGTCTTCCTGCTTCTCCACACTCTGTCTCTACAGCCAGCACTGGCCCATACGAAATGCAGAATCTCTCTATGCTGAACATGCATAGTTAGAAGGAACTATGCTTTGTAGCAGCTTGGAAAAGGCAGAACAGCAGACCTTCCAAGTATCACACATCTTAGAATGCACTTAGCACTGAGGGATTTGGCAGCACTGACACACTTGCTTGACTTTAGAACCATCATGTTATTTTAATGTAGTTTTTTAAAATGTAATATATATTGATAATGCCCCTTCTTAAATTATCACTTATTGGGAGACTGGATGTCTCAAAGCAGTGCTGATGAGCAGGGATCCTAGAAATCCGTTTGCTGTGGAAAAACAGGGAAATTGCATTTTTACAGAGAATCTTTAGTTTTTACATTTTGTGGAAAAAATAAAACCATATATTAACTATTAACTAAATTGTACTGAAAGCACCAGTATCACTTATTCAATGCACACAACCTTCCCCTCTTGTGGTTGATTTTTGAATGCGCTTTAAATTTACATAGCTAAACATACTCCTTTAAACTGCTTCTGGCATATAGATGTTACTTAATGGCATATAGGGGTTTGTGTTTTAATGCATCTCAAATTTCACTTTAGCCTTCAGGACTAACTCAAAAAGAGAGTAATGTTAATATAAAACCAATTTTTGCTTTATTTTTTGTGCATTTAAGAAACAATTTTCTGAAAATATAGAATACAGACATAAAAGTATTTGGTATATGTGAGAAATACAAATTGCAATTCGATTAATTTTATTTTATTAGAATGATTGATGGCACTGGTAGGCTTTGAACTTGCTTAAAACTTGCATTCAGGAATCATTGGGGATTTCTCTTTCATCCATTACTTAGATTGGAAACTTTTCATTTAGGCACATTCTTTTGTCTGATGGCACAGTATAATGAATTATTTAAGCCCCAATACTGCCTACCAGACTTAGGTTAAGTACACCTCTACCCCGATGTAACGCTGTCCTTGGGAGCCAAAAAATCTTAGAATCATAGAATCATAGAATATCAGGGTTGGAAGGGACCTCAGGAGGTCATCTAGTCCAACCCCCTGCTCAAAGCAGGACCAATTCCCAACTAAATCATCCCAGCCAGGGCTTTGTCAAGCCGGGCCTTAAAAACCTCTAAGGAAGGAGATTCCACCACCTCCCTAGGTAAAGCATTCCAGTGCTTCACCACCCTCCTGGTGAAATAGTGTTTCCTAATATCCAACCTAGACCTCCCCCACTGCAACTTGAGACCATTGCTCCTTGTTCTGTCATCTGCCACCACTGAGAACAGCCGAGCTCCATCCTCTTTGGAACCCCCCCTCAGGTAGTTGAAAGCAGCTATCAAATCCCCCCTCATTCTCCTCTTCTGGAGACTAAACAATCCCAGTTCCCTCAGCCTCTCCTCATAAGTCATGTGCTCCAGACCCCTAATCATTTTTGTTGCCCTCTGCTGGACTCTTTCCAATATTTCCACATCCTTCTTGTAGTGTGGGGCCCAAAACTGGACACAGTACTCCAGATGAGGCCTCACCAATGTCGAATAAAGGGGAACGATCACGTTCCTCGATCTGCTGGCAATGCCCCTACTTATACAGCCCAAAATGCCATTAGCCTTCTTGGCAACAAGAGCACACTGTTGACTCATATCCAGCTTCTCATCCACTGTGACCCCTAGGTCCTTTTCTGCAGAACTGCTACCTAGCCATTCGGTCCCTAGTCTGTAGCAGTGCATAGGATTCTTCCGTCCCAAGTGCAGGACTCTGCACTTGTCCTTCTTGAACCTCATCAGGGTTTTTTTGGCCCAATCCTCTAATTTGTCTAGGTCCCTATGTATCTGATCCCTACCCTCCAGCGTATCTACCACGCCTCCCAGTTTAGTGTCATCTGCAAACTTGCTGAGAGTGCAGTCCACACCATCCTCCAGATCATTAATAAAGATATTAAACAAAACTGGCCCCAGGACCGACCCTTGGGGCACTCCGCTTGAAACCGGCTGCCAACTAGACATGGAGCCATTGATCACTACCCGTTGAGCCCGACGATCTAGCCAGCTTTCTATCCACCTTACAGTCCAGTCATCCAGCCCATACTTCTTTAACTTGGCGGCAAGAATACTGTGGGAGACCGTATCAAAAGCTTTGCTAAAGTCAAGGAATAACACATCCACTGCTTTCCCCTCATCCACAGAGCCAGTTATCTCATCATAGAAGGCAATTAGGTTAGTCAGGCACGACTTCCCCTTGGTGAATCCATGCTGACTGTTCCCGATCACTTTCCTCTCCTCTAAGTGTTTCATAATTGATTCCTTGAGGACCTGCTCCATGATTTTTCCAGGGACTGAGGTGAGGCTGACTGGCCTGTAGTTCCCCGGATCCTCCTTCTTCCCTTTTTTAAAGATGGGCACTACATTAGCCTTTTTCCAGTCATCCGGGACCTTCCCCGATCACCATGAGTTTTCAAAGATGATGGCCAATGGCTCCGCAATCACATCCGCCAACTTCTTTAGCACCCTCGGATGCAGCGCATCTGGCCCCATGGATTTGTGCTCATCCAGTTTTTCTAAATAGTCCCGAACCACTTCTTTCTCCACGGAGGGCTGGTCACCTCCTCCCCATACTGTGCTGCCCAGTCCAGCAGTCTGAGAGCTGACCTTGTTTGTGAAGACAGAGGCAAAAAAAGCATTGAGTACATTAGCTTTTTCCACATCTCTGTCACTAGGTTGCCTCCCTCATTCAGTAAGGGGCCCACACTTTCCTTGACTTTCTTCTTGTTGCTAACATTCCTGAAGAAACCCTTCTTGTTACTCTTAACATCTCTTGCTAGCTGCAACTCCAAGTGTGATTTGGCCTTCCTGATTTCACTCTTGCATGCCTGAGCGATAATCTTACCACATTATAGGTGAAACCGCGTTATATTGGACTTGCTTTGATCCGCCGGAGCGCACAGCCCCCCTCCCCCGAGCGCTGCTTAACCGCGTTATATCTGAATTCGTGTTATATCGGGTCGTGTTATATCGGGGTAGAGGTGTAGTTTCTTACTTTGCGAGTAGATGTGTCAGTGGTTACTACTTGATGTGAGTAAGGGTGGTAGAATGTGACCTTAAATTATTAAAAACATATTTAAACTATACAGATGTGATATTATAGACAAGGCTTAGCCATTTAATTGACCAAGCTAAGAAAGGTTTTATTAGGGCTCACTCCTTCCTCCCAGGTTCATAAACTAGTAGCTTGGTTCTCTGAAATTTGGAATAGAGAACCAGATTAGCCCAAATTGTGTTTTATTTAATTTGAACTGTTTAAATAGCCAAGCCTTTTTCAATGTAGTTGTTTTTATAGCTATCATGTCTTTCTATGAGCAAATTCTTTTTCTATCTTGGTTTTGTTCTACATGAGAAATGGTTTTGATTAGATATCTTAAATGCTGGAGGCAATCCGTTATTTTGAGTTGGCAATAAAATGACACATAGTATTCTTTAAGCAGATCTCTTCACTTTATTTGTTGTTCTTTCTGCATTCTGGGTTTGAGAGTCATCCATTACTTTGTATGATGGTGTTGACTGTCAATTTTTTATCTGAGCAATTAAGGAATGTATTTTTCAAAAACAAATAAAGGAAACTGTTCATGATTTCCTTCGCAAAAGAACATATTCACAGATTTCTTTGGCACCTGTATCACAGGTGTGAGGAATAACCGGCAAATCTCAATTCACTAGATTGTAATTTGCTGTATATATTTTGTTAATTAGTCCTCTCCCCACCTTTTGACTTTTTTACTATGAAATTGTACATGAAAACCTCTTTCCTTAGGTAATCTGTATTATTGTGGGATGCAAACTCAATAAATAGTTCTACACTAAGCATAACAAAATGGTAAATTATTCTAATTACTAATCACTTAGGCATTGGCACTACCAACGTAATCTAATTTAGGAAGAGTTATAAAGTCTCATTTCACTGAGTAAATCAATTATTTTAGCAGCATTTAAAAATTGAGAAAAACTTTTTTTTCCATGTAGGATAACTAATGAAAAATATAAAAGGCAAATCTGTTTATTACAGCGACATGAGTGTAGTGAATTCTGCCTTTGATATAATTATTTCCAAACAGGAATGGTATGCAGATTGTTTAGCGTTAAACAGAGAACATGTAGATCATGTTTTGCAGCAACTACAGTGTCATATATTAAGTAGATACATTTTGGGTGACATAAAGATTCTGGAAATGTAACAAAAATTTAAAAAGCCATCTGGTACCATAGGCAGAATAGTTCCATGGGATCCATGCAAAACAAATACATTAGGAATATAATTGTTATAAAATAATAGTGCAGATACCAAGTACTTTATTTAACATTTACACATGTATAATGTGACAATTGATTAGATAATAGTAAAATACCATTACATGACTACAGAGCATATAAAATTTAATTTAAACTCCCATAAATTATATATATTAAAATTATATAATTAAAAAAAACCAACAACCTTGCTCTGCTAAGTTAGCTTCATTGGAGAGCCCCCTTGTTTCCATTCTTAGCCTTGACTGGTTTTACCCTGATTTATTTGAGCAGCTGTTGACTTTGTGCTTGGAATATTCTCTATATATGATGGGGAAATTTTTTCATGTAATAATCTTTGGTTGAGCCATTTCATGCCCTTTTCTGGGCACTCTGAAGTATTAAAATATATTAGTTTTGCTTTATTTGAAATTGTATGATTTTTGTGAGAGACAAGGTGGGTGAGGTATTACTGAACCAATTTCTGTTGGTGAGAGACAAGCTTTCGAACTACACAGAGCTCTTCTTTGAGTCTTATTACTGAAATTCATTTCCAGATGCTTGCAGGAAGCTAGCTTGGCTAGCTTTTTCTTAATTGAACAAGTAAGAAATTCAAGTTGCTGGATTTGTTTAGATAGTGAGCAGGCATATGAAACAAACAAGGGTTGCATACCGTGCTATACAGGGTCTGTTCTTGTGAACCAGATGGGGGATTGTTGATATTGGCAATCTGGTCTTCATGCAGAATTCTCATCAGTCTCAGTTCATAAGTCAGCAAAGAGAGCAGAGATGATACAGTCTGCACACATGTACTTGTAGTGGGTGCACCTTCACACCCGGCACATATTTTTTGAGCATTGTGTATATCTTAGAAGCTGAACTCTTTGACTGTTGTACTTCTTTTTATAGAGGATTAGTACAGTAGCTTCTTGTATGGAAGGAAGATGTTTCATGTGACATGACACTAATTTATTAGATTGATCGTACAATCATTGTTCATACAACCAATGGTGGAAGTACACCAATATGTAAAATAAATTAAAAATTTGGGGGCAGAGATTAGTTTCCAAGTGAATTGGCCAACCTTAAATAAAGTTAATTAGGGCTTGCTGATTTAACTTCTGCCAGTCAAATGCTGGGCATAATAAACCTGATTCAGCTACACTATGGCCTTTTTATGTCTTAAACATAAAGGGACTTTGAAGGGGGGTGTAAATAACCTAAGCAGAGTGTCAACCCAGCTGGGGTAGAACTGGCATAAGGGTGGCTTAACTGCACCTTTGCTCCCCAGTTCCATCCCTGCCCCAAGTGCAGGATGGAATGACTGAAAATCAGATGCAGTGATTTCTATCATTGTATCAAGGTTTAAGATGTTTAACTAAAAGATACTGTAGAGAGAAGGGGGGAGGAATAATTAATAATTCATTAAATTTAAATAGATAGGATAATTGCTTTTCTGTAATCTTAATGTCTACATCATTAATGTCCATCAGACAGTGCTACCAGTCATCAGCTTCACATTGTGGGCCCACTCTCTGGGAGTTTTGTAAGATGGGGAAGCAAGGAAGGGGCCTTACAAAGCTAGAACAGTCTTTTGCATTTTTATATATGAATAAATATTGATAAAGCTTTTTAGTTACCAGTTCTTTAAGCTATCATTGATACAATTTCTTGAGCTAAATAGAAAGGTACTGTTATGTTCAGTTCTCCTTTTATGAATATCAGGTGAGATTTTTAGAAGTGCTTTAGTAACTTAGGTGCCTTTTAAAATTTCACTCATGCCAACAATTAATGATTAATTATTTGTTCCAGACACAAATCTCCTTCCTAAAACTGCAACCAAGTTTCTGCAATTTTGTGTTATGCAGTTAATAACGTAATACTGTTTTTTGTTGATGTATGTGGAGTCTTCTCGTCCTGGCTCATTTTTGTGATGTCAAATATTTCAATGTAAAAAGATCAGCATGATGAAAATTTAATTAAAAAAACAATATTTCTGAGTCACAAAATGATCCATAATGAAAGGACAAAAAGTGTCATGAAATTTTTCCATCACTTTTGCACAACTCTTGTATTAATCTATCAGTTGTGAAACTGTTTCATGATGAAGAGTTTAAATGTACAGACAATATGATAACATTTTTTCTTCGAACAAACTGGAATGGAGAGGCTGGATCTAGTTTGCATATACTTAGTTATATAATAGGTTTATAATTCATGCATAGTTTAAACAGAACAAATATAAATAAGCAATAAGAATGGTGAGATAAAGCAGCACAGCTAGTTACAGTTGTCCATCTTGTTACTGTAGTAACCAATTGTCTGTATTAATATAGCTCACTGAGCATAGCTTAGTATCCTTTGTGGTCCAGGAACAGTTTTGAAACACCTGTTTTGAAAAACAGTTGTAGCTGAACAGGTTTTAGAAGATGCTTTTTCACACATCAGAACATGGGGTTTCATGTCTCTGGACATTATGTCCTCTCACTAAAAAGTTGTCTAACTCAGAAGTCTCTAGATGCATAGTTTCCATGTTACATGAATTACTATTTATGTCAAGGCAGTGTACCGTAAATTTGGGTACAATATCTCACCCCAAAACTGAGTAGTATTAGAGAGGGATAGGTTACATTTGGGGTTTGTCGACTTTGAGAGTGTTCTTTTAAATCGGTCTCACTAAATATCATGCAAATTTACCAGACCAGGCACAAAAACTACTCTCCTAGTCTTTGCCATGATGATGAATGATAATGAAAAAAACCCCTAAAAATAAAACTTGCCTCAGGAGAGTGGGTGAGTAGAATTTTGCAAAGCTGCCTTCAGTAAATGTATGTAACTTTTTGGTTATGAAAAGGATTTCCTCATTCTGTGATACATTAAAGAAAATGTTGGTTCTTTTCAGTTTAACATTGTAACAAAATGGAAATATTTTTCTACAAGAGGCAAATAGGAGCATAAGAACTAGTCAAATGGGATTCCAATATTTTAACAGGAGACATTCCTGGATTAGTTTGGTAGCCAGGTGGTTAGAGCACTGTATTCAAGAGAGTTGTATTTGAGTCTCATGCCTTGATCCACAGACCAGCAAGGACTCAGTAGGTTGTATATTAAAGAATAAGTGTTCAACACAATGTATGAAAAATTAAATTACTGATATTAATGGTGTACAGATGTCTGCATAATGTATAATGCACAAGGTTAAAAATTTCTACATAGTTCTTTTTGCTTGTCATTTGCAGTTTGATTAAATGAACTGTAGACATTAGAGAAGAAAAGAGTTCTCCTGTGTTGTCAATTATTTCTTCTCCTCATCAGTGGAGGATTGTTACCTATTATATTTATTATTTATTATTAATTGTACTGTGGTCGTGGCTAGACCTGCCAGTCATGGATCCAGGGACATATTGTGCTGGGTACTATACACACAGTTTTAAAAAAAAAAAAAGGCAGTAGCTGCCCCCCAAAAGTATCATTCTAAATATATTCTTTTTTTCTTGGAATACATTTTATGATTTCATGCTAAGTGTGGGAGTGATTGAGACATATTTCTGTGTGAAAAATGTTTTACTTGCAAAAAAAGATAATTATATGGGGCATAAGGGGTTAGATCATTCTTTGAGCTCTTTAATTTTGTATTCATTGTTCCTGCTATTTATGTATTGCTCAAGACTATACTCCAGAGTAGAATCTCTATTTAAACATAAATAAATACATAAAAATGGAATACCCCATTAAGATCACCTGACTGAGAAGAAACATGGACATGTTACAAACTTTTAAACATATTTGATAATGTTACATAAGTCATCATTTAAGACTAGAGCAGTACAATGACAAGCTCTGCATGTAAGGCTCAGTCCCACAGAATCTCATTGAAGTTAATGGCAAACCTCCCACTGACTATGGGAACTCTGGGTGCTCAGCTTGTTAGAAAAATCACGCCACTTTTGTTTAAGTGCCTGAGTGTGGATTTAGAAGCCTAGATTTAGGCACACAGATTTGAAAATGTTAGCTCTAGATTTATGAAATGCTTCCTTCCTGATAGCTCACGGCACATGTTCATACAATAATTTTAATAAAAACACATACTCTGTATTGTTCCCAGACAAAAACAATGTTAAGATGGAATTAATGTTGAGAGGACATAACAGTAATGTAGGCCTTTTCGACACACAAAATTTGTATTGCTTTAACTATCAGTGAGCACTTTTATACAGTCTAATTGCATTCACATTAGGGTTGTAATGGTACAACAATTTTGTTTAAAACAAAATCAAAATAGTTACACCAAAACCTTTGTGTAGACTAGGCCTCAGTGACTCTAGTCCCAGATTAGATGGAAGTGATTTTTAAAAGCAAATTTGATTTTTTTCCCCTCATGGTGTCACTATAGGCCAATATTTTAGGTATTATTTTTCATAACTGAAAGTTTCTCCTTCAACACAAACTGAAGAAAAAAATTCTACTTCAGCAAATTGACAAAGAGCAGACCTTTTTTCATAATGGCCACCATCTCCAGTGGTTCTCAATGGGACTGAGGCTTCAGGATGCCCTCAGTAAAGATGGCCACTACCTTCATTTGCTTCCAGCGGCAGTGAAGCCAGGGTGCTCTCAGGAGAACAGTGACTCCCTACGCTGTCAGGAGGCAGAAAAAGAACACTGTGAGGAACAAGTAAATGGACAAGGTGGCCATCTTTACTAAGACCTGCCTGTGGCCTGAGTCCCAATGAGAACAATAGGAAATGGTGGCAATTTTGAAAATAAGCCAGTTCTTTATGGAAAAACATTTTTCTGGCTGAAAAAGAAACTTTCAGTTATGAGGAATTAGAGTAAAAATTGAACATTAATCTAAAAATGTGTTCACATGTAGCCTATGCACAAAATTTGTGTTTTAACTATATGAAAAATATGAAGAGTCGGTGCTACTTCATTACTGCCATCATTCAGAACAACAAAAAGGTCTGACATCAATAGCTAAATTTACATAAGAACGGCCATACTGGGTCAGACCAAAGGTCCTTCTAGCCCAGTATCCTGTCTTCTGACAGTGGCCAGTGCCAGGTGCCCCAGAGGGAATGAACAGAACAGGTAATCATCAAGTGATCCATTCCCTGTTGCTTATGCCCAGCTTCTGGCAAACAGAGGCTAGGGACACCATCCGTGCCCATCCTGGCTAATAGCCATTGATGGACCTATCCTCCATGAACTTATCTAGTTCTTTTTTTAACTCTTTTAGTCTTGGCCTTCACAACATCCTTTGGCAAAGAGTTCCAAAGGTTGACTGTGTGTTGTGTGAAGAAACACTTTCTTTCGTTTGTTTTAAACCTGCTGCCTATTAATTTCATTTGGTGACCCCTAGTTCTTGTGTTATGAGAAGGAGTAAAGAGCACTTCCTTATTTACTTTCTCTACACCAGTCATGATTTTATAGACCTCAATCATATCCCCCCTTAGTCGTCTCTTTTCCAAGCTGAAAAGTCCCAGTCTTAATAATCTGTCCTCATACAGAAGCTGTTCCATGCCCCTAATCATTTTTGTTGCCCTTTTCTGAATCCTTTCCAATTCCAATATATCTTTTTTGAGATGGAGCGACCACATCTGCACGCAGTATTCAAGATGTGGGGATACCATGGAATTATATAGAGACAATATGATATTTTCTCTTTTATTATCTATCTTCCTTAATGATTCCCAACATTCTGTTTGCTTTTTTGACTGCCGCTGCACATTGAGTGGATGTTTTCAGAGAACTATCCGCATGACTCCAAGATCTCTTTCTTGAGTGGTAACAGCTAATTTAGACCCCATCATTTTATATGTATAGTTGGGATTATGTTTTCCAATGTGCATTACTTTTAATTTATCAGCATTACATTTCATCTGCCATTTTGTTGCCCAGTCACCCAGTTTTGAGAGATACTTTTGTAGCTCTTCGCAGTCTGCATGGGACTTAACTATCGTGAGCAGTTTTGTATCATCTGCAAATTTTGCCACTTCACCGTTTACCCCTTTTTCCAGATAATTTATGAATATGTTAAATAGGACTGGTCCCAGTATAGACCCCTGGGGGACACCACTATTTACCTCTCTCTATGTCCTGGTAAGGAGGAGAGGATGGAAAAGGATAAAATACAGGTAGGATCTGATCAGAAACAGTCAAATGAAAAAGAATCCCATTCAGTTACTTCAGTGTTTCCCAAACTTGGGACACCACTTGCGTAGGGAAAGCCCCTGGCGGCCGGGCCGATTTGTTTACCTGCCCCGTCCGCAGGTTTGGCCGATTGCGGCTCCCACTGGCCGCGGTTCGCTGCTCCAGGCCAATGGGAGCTGCTGGAAGCGGCACGGGCCTAGGGACTTACTGCCCGCCGCTTCCAGCAGCTCCCATTGGCCTGGAGCGGTGAACCGCGGCCACTGGGAGCATAGAGAATCTCCATTAATAGATCCTCCCTTAGGGATGTCTCTGTCCGAACTACGTGCTCTTCCGCACCTGTCGGCTTTCCCCCAGCCCTTAGTTTAAAAACTGCTCTATGACCTTTTTAATTTTAAGTGCCAGCAATCTGGTTCCATTTTGGTTTAGGTGGAGCCCATTCTTCCTTGTTAAAGAACCCATTTTTAAATTAATTTCAACTCAAACTAATTGACAATTTACTTGCAAATCCTCAAAAAAAAAAAAATCATTCTATACTCAGGAAGTAAGTGCTAGGATTAGTTTTAGTGGTACACTGTATTTTCATACATAATAAAGTGGTCGGATCTCTGTTTTAAGTGCAAGACTCAACCTTAAATATGGAGCCAAGGCTGTCACCTCTGTAAAATATTGCACTTTTCCCAACTAAATTATTGCTTTTATAAAATGGTAACTTAATGTATTAATTAAAATATTAAATGCTACTTTATGATTGTTATTTGTTAATTATATTACGATAGTCCACAAATGTAGTAGATGCTGTCCTCACAAGGAAAGACAACCTGCCCTAATGATCTTACAATGTTTAAAAGAAAAAGAAAGAGAGAAAAAAAAAAGACACACAACTACCTAAGGATGGGAGGGAAAGAGGTGTATGTTCAAGTAAAACAATTAAAGTAAGTTAGGCATGCATCTTGTTGGATCCATGTTGTGTCTATAATATATACACACATCAGCCTGTTCATTGTTTGTTCCCCCTGCCACAAACTTCTAAAGTCATAGCTATTTCTTTATTTCTGGTAAAGTTTTAGATCACTAATAAAATACAACTTTAGGTCAAGATATGGAAAGGGGTCTGTGTGAGTGGTCCCTTATCCACACATAGCGGCCTGTTGAAGTGAAAAAAAAGAAAGGCACTAACAAGTGAAAGATGGGACTGGCAATGGCTACTGTAGATTGAGGGGTAGACAGTTATTTAGTTTTTTTTATATATATATATATATAGAGAGAGAGAAAAGCATCTCCAAAGAAACAAAACATGGAACTATGTGTATATTATAACCTTTCATTTCTTTGCTTGTAGTTTGTGATGGTTAACTTTCCAGGACAGGATTGTTTTTTCCAATATGTGTGCACAGACCGTTCCTAACACTACTGTAATATAAATCCCTTTGAAGGATTGGAGTCCCCAGGGCCAAATCCTGCTCTCCTTCCTCATGCAAGGATAGCAGTCCTACTGGTTAGCAGGATTTGGCCCTCAATGTACATCGTGTCCCTTCGTACCACCCAAACTCGATAGCACTTGTGCTTGCTAAAGTAAAATACAGATAATTTTTCTGCTCCCATTTTATTATTTAATTTTAAGAGATATTGACAAGAGAATGAAGAAGGTTTCGGATGAGATTTGTAAAGAGCTGGAAAGTCAATGAGGTAGAGAGATAGATACCTAAGCAACTCGGCCTCTTACTGCATAACTTGTGAAACTTAACAGTGTTGTCCTGTGTCGTCTACTGGCAACAATCCTCTGATCATCTTAAAGAGGTTGGTTAATTTAAAACTACTGGAGAAAATAACTGGAAACACTGGATAGTTTAAAACTACCTGACCTGTTTTAGAGAACTGTTGTCATGGTAACGGCAGCTAGCAGAGGACAGAACGCTGGTAAGCTTCACAGGCTCTGTGAAGTCATGGGGAGATTGCCATATTATAGCACCCGTTATTTATTTTTCATATTTTTTATTTTTAAAAAGACACATTAATTTCTAGATACTTACACAAATATTAGAAAATACACAAGTTAAATCCAAATGTAAGAACTAGCTCATCTAGATTGACTACAGCTCCTTCCTTCCACTTTTCCCTGCCCCCCAAAGGAGTCCAGAGGACAGTAATTTCCCCCTCCCCATACTCTTCAGGCTGTCCCATTACCAAAAACCATGAGCCCTTCATCATGGCCTGAAGGTCAACAAACTTGGGTTCTCTTGGACCATGGGTGGGGGAAGTATGAATTCTAGTGTTGAGGATCCTCATGGAAAATTACCTGCCATTTTTGATCAGAAGGTTATTGGCTGGAGTGCCTCTGCTGACCAGAGCTGCTGCTTTAACACATGAGGGAGGGCAAAGATCTCACAGATAGCAAGTGCAATAGACTAGTTTAGGGCTTTAAAGACAAAACCAACAGCTTGAGCGTCACCTGGCAGCCAGTGCACTGTGCTCATGGAGAGAATTACCTTTTAATAAGTGGTCAGCCACATTCTGCACTAACATAAATTTCTGGATAGCTAAGGTGTAGCGTAATAAAATAATGCATTGTAATAGTTTAATCATGAGGTGAGGAATAGCAACTATAATGTGATGCATATTTGAAAGAAAAGTGTGCCCTTAGCAAATGCAGATTTTAAAAAGGATTAGCCACAGCTGCAACTTGGATGCCCAGGAGCAGCTGGGAATCAGGCATCACTTCCTAACAAAAGTAACAGCAGGAGGTGCACTTCCTTATCAAATGGGGACTAATGTAATCTTATTTCCTCTGGTTGCTTCCCCACATTTACTAGCATTATTTCAGTCTTGACTAGGTTAAGACATATTCAGATAACCATCCTCTCTATCCCAAGCTCTGCCATACGGAACTATAGACCCAAATACTCAGCAGAATATTAGTCTGTGATGTTCATTTATGAGACATTGAAAGTTTTTTTCTATCTTATTCATTGTGCCATTTTGTGGAACTATGGTTGTGAGGAAGGCTAAATTGATTGACAAATCTCAACCAATGCGGTATTATATTTAAAAAGAAAGTGTTAAAAGAACATTATTTAGGTTGCAAACTGAAGCATTTAAAAGTTAGGAAATGTTAATGTATGGTTTCCTGTGCAGCTTAATTCTGCTCTGTTGTGTGTCCATCCTGTGCACTGAATGAGGCAAGAGTCCTATGGAAAACATAGTAGATGAGCATGCAATTAAAGGCTGTATCATAATGCATGTAGACAAAGGGAAGGGACAAAATTAAGGTTGCATGGCCAACTGTAAATCTTTTAAGTATTTGAATTTGCAACCTAAATAACATTCTTTTAAAAGTATCAGAGGGGTAGCCGTGTTAGTCTGAATCTGTAAAAAGCAACAGAGGGTCCTGTGGCACCTTTAAGACTAACAGAAGTATTCTTCAGATGCATCTGAAGAAGTGAGGTTCTTACCCACGAAAGCTTATGCTCCCAATACTTCTGTTAGTCTTAAAGGTGCAACAGGACCCTCTGTTATTCTTTTAAAAGCGTTTTGCATATGAAATTTGTTTAAAGGAAAAGGATAAAAACAAGTTCTTATGTGACAGTGTAACAACCCTCCATCATGCATCATCAGCAAGTTTGAACCCTGAACTTTCAGTATTGGAGCAAGCACTGTCTATTTTACTGGCAGAAAAAGAAGGCGAGAGGGGGGGGATGGATTGCTGGATCTAGGGAGGGAAGCCCAGCCCAGATTTCTCTATCCTGCCCCGCTCCTCTGGAAGTCTGGGGAGCTCTTGCCCCAAGTGGTGCTTCCATAGGAGGGAGGATGGATATTTGGCACCATATGCTGAATCTTGAGTGGTAGCCCAGCTCTCGCTCTCACCCATCTGTTCCCAAGAGTAACGGGAACTACAACCCTATGTGGTCCCCCTGAGTGGAGGAAAAGGGCTGCTGGGGCCACCTGCTGAATCCGAAGGCTTTAGGAGTTGAGCTCATTTCTTCTCTGCATGATGCCCGAATAGGGGAGCATTATGGGCCAGTAGGTTCATGTGCTGGATCTGTGTGGGGGAGTGGGTCCAGCCAAGCGTGGCTCATCTGCTAACAGCAACTCTGGCAATGTCCAGGGGTTTCCAGCACAGTGTCTGCTGTTGCTGCATTCACAGGAGAGTGAACCTGGCCTTAGTGTGTTCATTGTCTAGTTATTTTGGCATGCTACTAATATTTTCCTGAGCAATGTATAGAAGGGAAGAGGTGATTATAAGCAGTTTATATCCCACCAAAACCTAAATGGAATTTCATGGCACAAAGAAAAGGCACATCTGTAGCCTGAGAGTTTTCCACCGGACAAATATCTAAGATCTATTGCAAAAAATGGGTGTGAGAGAGCATCTCCAAGATCAAGGCTGGATATCTTTCTAGAATATACGCTGTAGTTCAAGCAGAAGTTACATGGTTGCTGCAGAAGTTATTGGGAGAGGTTCTGTGGCCTGTCAAGATGTCAGGCTAGATAATTGTAATGGTCCTCCTAGCTTTACAATGTACAAAAAGGTAGCTAGAGTCCATTATATTAGGCAACCTAAATACAGGGTTTTCTATCAACTACATCTGTATTAACTGCACAGTATAGTCTTCTCCGTATTGTTTTTCTTACAAAAAGGCAAAACAAATAGTAAGGAAAATATTTGCCATACTATTTTTACTCTTATGGTACATCTTTACCAATCAGATCACTATGCCTCACCACATATAGTCTTTTTGAAACATATTTTTGTGTAACACCTTTCTTGTGTAAGGTGTTTTTTAACCACGGAGGGTAAGCTTTTTTTAATTTAAGCTTTTTTAAGTAAAAGGATTGTTCTAAGGACAGACCTTACCCTTTATTTATGTGGTGCTGTTGCTTAGTATTTTCAGGACCGTTTAAACTCCTGTTCACGTGAGCAGTAAAAGGCACCAAGAGTAGTTCCTTTTGTATGGAGAGTCTTTAGGGGATAGAATCCTTTTTATATTTAGTTTTTTGGGCAACTCTCAACTTGTACCCATATCTTTAGTTGTCTTCTGCTCTTCCCCAGCCCCTTGGGACCTTTTTGAAACTAACCTCAAGCCGCTTGCACGGTTTCCGTGGCTGCTCAGTTCTGCACAAGGAACAAGGACAGCACCTCCAATAGCACCTTATTACACAGAATGTGGGGGGAGTAATCTGCTATAGCCCTTTACAGGGCTCAGTATATTCCTTCCTTCCTACGTCCCTCCCTCCCTCCCCGCACACCTAACCAACTGTGTTGTCTGGTGAATGGGGGTGATGGGTAGAGTTGTGGCTCTGTCCTTTCCCAATGGTTTGCTTGTGGGCATAGCAACAAGAACCTCTGGTCTCCTTGCACTCCAACCTGTGACCCAGACCAGTCTGTTGTTGCTGTTCAGGAGGCCAGGGATGGACCCTACTTTTCCATACTGCCCTGCACAACCATGCTAGACCCAGCCACAATCCAGCTGTTGCTTAGTAAAATAGTTGTTGAATATGTATTTCACATATATCACTGCATCATTGTCAGTCCATGACTGTACATTGTCCAAAAAAATTTCTGAGCTATCTTTTCAAATGAGTAAGTTCGGGTACTGTATATATTCCTTAGTACGTTAGAATATGAATAAATTTCCTCATTAGAGCTTGCTTAAAATATTTTCAGGTCAGATTCATGTCAGGTATTACAGTTAATTTATGTAAGTATGACCCAAAAAAATCCAAATTACACATTGCATAGATCAAACTATATCTTTGTTCCCAAAACATTTATTTACCTTCACTTTTCAGTATAGAGAACACTAATTACAAATTGCATTGGCAAAAATTCCTGCTCTGATAGTTCAGTCCAGGTGGTTTACTAATAATCCATGATTAAAATGTGTCTTTCAGAATTTGTTATTGGAGCACATTTTATAGGATTCTTAATCCTTTAATACAGATACAAATTTGATATGTTTTTACTTGCCACTCTGTCAAAACCATCTACTCTTTAATAATTTTGAAGGCACTTGAAAGCCTGTAGATGCTTTTATAGTTCTCTTACATACCACTGTACGGTAATCTAGGATTGCTAATGACTTACAATGAATGGTCTATAATAATTTGCTAGAAATATCACTTTCAAACCTGATAGGCTGATCACTGTTAAAAAGGAAGCTAATCAAATAGTATTCTCAATGTTAGTGAAAACATCTATGACCTTTCCTTGTTTCAGTCACTTAAAATATATTATATAAGTACCCAAATACATTTCACTGTTGATACTTTAAAATTTAAAATTACTTAGGGCAGTTATGGGTGGTTGGCTTTTAAATTACACTTTGTTAGCTAAACTGTCTAACATTTAGTTCTATAAATATTTTGTTAAATATATAGACATTTTTAAAAAATCTACTTTTTCCATAAGGGAGAAAAAATAAAATTATTCTAATGTAATAAGCAAAAACACAAGGGGCCATAATAAAACTGATCCTTTTATATACACGTATTCAAATACAGACAAGCAAGTGAGAGAGCCTGGGACAGAGTTGGAGTGAATAGTGGGACAGGGAGTTGGAATCTGTTGAGACTGGGACTATGTTGGGAAAGGAGGCTGGTACTGAGCGCTAAAGTGTGGGAGGACTGGTTGGGCAAAACAGTCTTTGATCATGTAATTAAGGACTGTACAATATTGCATACTCACAAGGAGGCCAGATAAATGTTGCACAGGTATCTTTAATTCTGGCATTTTCTAACTTTTGAGTGCTTGACTCTGCAATTTTAATAATGTTTTTTTTTAGGCCTATTTTTGATGTAATATATTATGCTGGCCTGTTTCTGATCTCACTCTAGCTTTACACAAGTATAACTCTAATGACTTCAGTGGGTTTAATCTTGTGTTACCTTGGTGTGAGTTCAGAATCAGGTCTCCTAGCTCTATCCTACATTACTAAGAAAATCATGGAAATGTTGGCGGGGGAGGCAGAGATTAACTTTAATTAGCCTTCTACTTGTGGAGAGCTGTAATTACTTTTGGCTGAGATGATGTGGAGCAAGCATGACTCTTCAATATCTACCTACCTATCTAAGAACCCAGTTCTACACATCATTACTTACAGGAGTAACTCCTTTGGACTACTCACATTCACCAAGTGTTGCCTCCCTGTGTTGTTTCCTTCTGCTGTTAACATTGGCTGTTGAAATGAGCATGCATTGTATCTTGTCCAGTTTTGCAGTTTTTCTTTGAGGAAGTTATCAGTTGTTCCACACAGAAATATTGTTTATATGTCTATGGAAATTAACGCAAAAGTGTGAGTCAGAACTAAGTTCACATGCAACTTTACAGGTTGCCAGCTAAACCACATATTTTAAAGTTGTTTTGATTACAATTAGTTGTGGCCCTGATCCTGCAAAGTGATCCATGCTGGTGGGTTCTTATGCGCATGCCATGTCTCATTGTAAAACACATGGTTTTAACTTGAACCAATGTCTCTATTATGATTAAGCAACACTTTGTGTAGATCGGTTTCTTGCAGTACCCTTACTTTATTTCACTTACTAAAGTATTCATTACACTAAATAGTTTTACCTTAAACTTTGAGAAATGTGTATATGTTCATAGAGTAACTGGTACTGACAGGAACGCAGGAAATGGTTCCCAGGAAACCTGACAGGAAACCTGGTGATGACTATGATTTGCAAGATATTGAAAAATACTGATGCAGTATAAAAATTGATGGAGAATGCAGAGCAAAATGGATGGTGACTGCATAGCATGCAATATAAAAACGGAGGAGGAGACTACGTAGTAAAGAGATATGGAGTACTGCCTCTAATGATTTGTGATTTTTTAATGAGTTAAATATTTAAAAAGTGCTATTTACCTTACAATATAATCTTGAATCTGATATTAGAATAAGACTAAGGATGCTGACAAAGGGCATTGATACTGCAAAACAAGGCGTTCCATTGACTTTAATGGCAATTTTGCCAGTGTTAAATGAATTGTAGTGTAAGTAAATTAATGTTTCATTACCTATCCAAAGGAATCACCCCACACATCCAAAAAAGTAAGAAATATTTTTATTGGGAAAAAGTCTTTTTTGTATCACTGTTGACACAGAATTTAAACCAAGGATTTTAGTTAACATACTTCTTATTCCTCCAATTTAGTTGGGGTAATTGAGGTTGAGGGAGGATGAAACATTTAGGTTTAGAAGTTGATCTTTTTGTGTTGTGGGTTGCCAGATAAAACATTGAGACATGCTTTGCCACTGGTAGTTGGAAGCTAGGAAAATTTTTACTGGAACAGAAAAAAAATCATGGAAAATAGTAGTGGGGAGATTGGACAAACAAGGTGTGGAGTTTGATATCATTGATGGAAGTGGAGAGAGTGTGTTGAGGTGCTGGGGGGGGGTATATGATGAGAAGATATTTGTGATAAGTAGTCAGGGGCTCAGTTACATAGGTTTGTGAAGGCAACAGCAAGCTGTTTGAACTTAACTAGTGGAGAGTCTAGGATCTCTCTCTCTCTCTGTTTAAATTGCCCACCTAATACCACGCATGTACATGTATAGTACTATATAATCAATAACAATTTAAAAAAATTTCTGGAGTTATCCTCATCCTCTGTAATTGTGTGGCAAATTGTAGGACCCAGCGTGGGAATACAAGGCTCTTCTGTTAATGTTGGGTTTAGAACTCTGTAGGAAGTTGTAGAGTAATTTTTGCTTACTTATACTAATAGATTTGTCTTTTTAAACACCAACCCAGAATATCAGAGGGTTTGGGGTCTCTCTTTGTGGCAGAGGGTACTAGGAACAATGATGGAAAAACCGTAGGAGCCTGTATTGGGATATACAAACCCCACACTGGAAAGGAAGGGTTTAAAGAGCAGCTCTGGCCCCAGGTGGCCCTGCCCCACCCCACCTGAAAAGTCTGCACAGGGTGGAGGAAGAACTTAGAAAGGGGAACAGAGTAGCTCATTGGGAGGCAGACAGTGAAGGTGAGCAGACCTACACTCTGAGCTCCTGGGAAGGAGCACCACAGGAGCTCTTATCAGAGCGGTAGCCGTGTTAGTCTGTATCCACAAAAACAACAAGGAGTCTGGTGGCACCTTAAAAACTAACAGATTTATTTGGGCATAAGCTTTTGTGAGTAAAAAACCCACTTCTTCAGATGCATGAAGTGAAAATTACAGATACAGGTATAAATATATATTGGCACATGAAGAGAAGGGAGTTACACAAGTGGAGAACCAATGTTGAAGGCCAATTTAGTCAGGGTGGATGTAGTCCACTCCCAATAATTGGTGAGGAGGTGTCAATACCAAGAGAGGGAAAATTGCTTTTGTAGTGAGCCAGCCACTCCCAGTCCCTATTCAAGCCCAAATTGATGGTGTTAAGTTTGCAAATGAATTGTAGCTCAGCAGTTTCTCTTTGAAGTCTGTTCTTGAAGTTGTTTTGTTGAAGGAGCCAACAGGAGCTCTTGCTGCCTGAGGCATGGCTAAAGTGACCTGACCAAGCCTACAAAGAAGGAACCTGTGACACTGAACATTAGAGACTTTATCTTTGTGTTTTAGTTCTTTACTTTAGCCTGTGGGAAGAGAGGGGATTGGTAGGAAGTGATCCAGGGAGGCAGCTGCATAGCACACCAGGATGCAGGATGTAGCTTCTTACAATTGGGTCCTGGATCAAAGCCAGGTGGGGAGGGTGGGCACAAGCTCCCCTACCAATACCTGAAGATGGATGATCACAGAGGCCTATACCTGATGCAGGGAACCTAGTTTGGGGAGAGAAGGCCAAAGATAAAAGGGCCTGAATTGCATGATCTCAAACCAAGAGAGGAGGACCCCTGAGGCCTCCTGCTTAATCCTGAAGGCTCCCCGTTGTTGAACTTCTTATACATACCCCATAAGGTTGTATGCAGTGTTGTTTTAGCCATGTTGCTCCCAGAATATTAGAGAGACAAGGTGGGTGAGGTAATATCTTTCATTGGACCTACTTCTGTTGGTGAGAGAGACAAGCTTTCAAGCCACACAGAGCTCTTCACCTGAAGAAGAGCTCTGTGTAAATGCAAAAGCTTGTCTCTCTCACCAACAAAATTTGGTCCAATAAAAGAAATTACCTCACCCACCTTGTCCTTCTAATACCCCCAAAAAGTACAGACTTGAATTTGTAACCTGGCCAGAGGGCAGAGTTACAGAAAGACAGACCACCGCAAGGTGGAGCAGAAGGAAGATAACCTGCGACACCTCTGACCAACTACTAGCTAGCACCAATGTCCGCCTTTACAGAGCCAAAGTGAGAAGAAAGCTTAGCTTAGACTTTGCCCTCCATGTACTAAATAAAAGTTGCTGTTTTCCATTTAAGGCAAGTTAGCTTTATGTTTGTCTACATTACAGTTTACTGTAGTTTTTGCTTATGTTTTATAAGCAACACACTTCGTGGATTTTTTAGTCTCCAAAAGTGAGAATCCACAGAAATGTGTATGTCTTAAAAAAAAAAAAAAAAAAAAAATTACTTACCTGTAGTTCTTGTTCTCAGAAGATTATATATGTGGGTGTATGTAAAGTGGTAATCTACAGAAATTTATATATATGTAAGCGGGGGAATGGTCCCGCTATTGTGGGGAACTTTCCTGGCTTCTGCACTACCCCGGTGAAGTGGGCTAGCGAAAGGATCCGAGTCCTCGCTCCCACTTCCTTTACCCAGAGGCCTCCCTGCCCTTGAGGACTCCCCTTCCACTCTCCTGTCTGGCAGAGTCCTCGTAAACCCCGACAAGGCTGGGCCCAGGATTCCTGGGGGGCTTGACCCCCAACCCTGCTGTGGTCACCTAGGACAGGGGCTAGGGTGTCCCCACTCCGGGGTACTCTCTCTGCACTGGGCACCTCCCTGACCCACTGATCATTTTATACAATTTAAAGCAAATACAAGTTGTTTAATTAACAATTACTTTCAAAAAAGAATAAGGAAAAATGGAAAAGGTTAAAGGAAACACATCACCCTGCTCTGAGGCAGGGAATATCACAAGCAGTGTCTCTGGAACGTCAGGGCAGTTCACAGTCTGTTCCTTGTAGGTCCCGGGCTCCTTCTCAGGCCCTGGCTGTGCTGCAGAGACGCTGTGGGTTGGACACTTGCTCTGGCGGTGGCCGCACGCTCTCAGGCTCTAGGTGGCAGGACCCTTCTTCCCAGCGTCGCCCCCGCCCTGTCAGGGTTACGATCCCCCTCCAAGTCTGGCCTGCAAGGCCTCTTGGCTGAGGTATCTCCCTGCACTGGGCCCACTGCCAGGGTCCCCCTCACTCTCCCCAGCTGCTCACCGCACCCAGCTCCGGACTGCTCCAGCCCCAGCTCCAGCTCCACTCTGCCTCAGCACGGCTGCTGCTGCTGCTCTGCCTCCAGCTCCCTGGGCTGCTTCTCTGGCCCCTCTGGCTCTGGTTGCTACAGCTCTGCCCCCAGGACAGGTCTGCTCTGCAGGCTGCTTTTGTGACTCTGCTCCCAGCTCTGACCTGCTTCCTGGCTGCTTGTCTGGCCCCTCTGGCTCTGGTTGCTGCAGCTCTCCTCCCAGGGCAGGTCTGCTCTGCAGGCTGCTTCTGGCTTTGGGGCTGCAGCTCTGCTCCCAGCAACTTAGCTCAGGCCCCTGCTCTCTCCTTAGCTCGGCCCCACTCTGTCTGACCCAGGCAATTCCAGCTCACACGGAGGACGGGACCTCCCTGGCCTCCTGACCCTCTGATTAGCCTGCCCGCCCTGTCAATCAGGCTGATCTGGAGCATTGGCCTCTCCCCATTGTTCCTGGGGACTGTCAGTCTCAGGCTCCTGATTTGCCATCGACCCTTCCCCTTTTAGTACTGGGAGCAAGCCAATCAAAACACCCCCACTGAATGTTAGTAAGGGGGCAACAGTCCCCTTACATATATATATTATCATTGACTCATCTTGCTATCCTCAGTTTGGAGAGTTCTTTCTTTCCAGTATATCATTTGGAAGTACTGCCTACTGCTTTTGCAAGAAAGTGATCTAGAATACAGAGGACAGCCTAATAACCTGATGCAGAGGTGTGCAAAGCACTCAAACTTTAAAATGTAGGTCTCATCTGAAAAGTGAGTTTTTAATATGACATTGTGTGGTGCCATGTTTTGTGGTTTCTCAATGACTCTCATCTCAAAAGTTGCTCAGTTCACTATCCTTAGACTGCTGTTCTCTTATATAAGCAGTGCGACAAAGTTCCTCCTCTATCTTGGTGGGTCCTGCGCTTATTGGCGGATTTTCTTGCCGCAGAGATTCACCATGTGGGTTGGGGAACAGCCCAGAGACCTTCCCCTCTGGAAGAACCCACAGTCCAGGTCAATTGGGAGGTTTGGGGGGAACCCGGGCCCGCCCTCTACTCCGGGTTCCAGCCCAGGGCCCTGTGGACTGCAGCTGTCTATAGTGCCTCCTGTAACAGCTGCATGACAGCTACAACTCCCTGAGCTACTTCCCCATGGCCTCCTCCAAACACCTTCCTTATTCTCACCACAGGACCTTCCTCCTGGTGTCTGATAACACTTGTGTTCCTCAGTCCTCCAGCAGCACACCCTCTCACTCTCAGCTCCTTGCGCCTCTTGCTCCCAGCTCCTCACACTCACACCACAAACTGAAGTGAGCTCCTTTTAAAACCCAAGTGCCTTGATTAGCCTGCCTTAATTGATTCTAGCAGCTTCTTCTTAATTGGCTCCAGGTGTCCTAATTAGCCTGCCTGCCTTAACTGGTTCTAGCAGGTTCCTGATTACTCTAGTGCAGCCCCTTCTCTGGTCACTCAGGGTACAGAAAACTACTCATCCAGTGACCAGTATATTTGCTCTCTACCAGACTCCTGTACCCCACTGGTCTGGGTCTGTCACAGCAGTTATTGACATTGCAATAAAGACCAAAGAATTAATTTTTCATGTAGCAGTAGAAAAAGATACTTTCTATTAAGGAGTGATAATACAATATGGAAGTTAGAAAAATCCATATATCAGGAAATTTTGCCGTTGAAATTGGCTGTGGGGAGGAGGGGTGCTCACTGTGGGCCTCTCTCTCCACTGCCTTACATCTTGTGTAGTCAGACACCCTGTAAAGTGAGTGTAAAACTCTACTAAACTGAGATGGCTACATACATTTCAAGGCAGTTGAGAATCTGCAATGAAAAACAGTGGTCATCATTACTGCTTTTATTAACCAAAAAGTATAGGTGTAAGCAACTTGAGTTCAAACCATTAATACCCATGATGCAGTGATTACTAAAATGTGACTGTTGTCTCTGATACTTTAACACATTTCTGACATAAATTTACAACAGTTACGACAGCAGAATTTAAAATATTCAATTTCATTCAATTTAAATGTGACTTATCAAGGAAACTACTGATCTGAGTCAAGAACTGTTGTCCATGGGCAAAAGCTGTTCTTTTCCAATTCCATTAAGGGCTTCTCTATACTGCACTGAGTTCGGACTATGAGGGTGTGAATAGCAGTGCGCACCAAACTGCTGTGCTGTAACTCCAAATGGGGGAGGTGCGACGTGTACTACATTAACGTGAACTAAGAACCTTTTAGTTCGTGCCTGCAGCGTCCACATGAGAGAGTTACAGAGCAGTGTAGACAGATACTGATGTTGTCTCCTGTAGCACTGACTTTAGACACGGTATTAGACTTTTTAGAATAATAATTCTTTGTGGTGCTACTCAAAAGTTTTATACAATCTCACTCATTCTTGCATGTCTCCATGATGCTTAAACCTAAAAATTTTCAATCATTTTAATTCTTTTTTTCTTTTTCATTTTTGACTATTTTTTCCAATGTGATGCTGTATATCAAGTTACATAGTAAAGTCACATTTTGCAACAGACATATATCATGCCATCTATGAATTGTCAGTTGACTCTTCTGTAGCTGTGATTTAGTTACCTTTTCTCCTAGCCAGCATGATGATATGCTCACTTTACTTGCAGTTCAGCCATATAGTCCAATTTAGTTACTGTTTTGTTTGTCATTTGGTAATTTGGACTCCTCTTCATTCAAGCTTTCCTTTGGAATTTCTTCCTGTTCTAGATTTTATATGGCACTGAGCTAGCTCTCCAGCCTTCTCTTCTCTTCTCTTCTCTTCTCTTCTCTTCTCTTCTCTTCTCTTCTCTTCTCTTCTCTTCTCTTCTCTTCTCTTCTCTTCTCTTCTCCAGCCTCAGTTGACTTCCTCATAGATACATCCATTTCTTTGCAAAAGCCCAGGTTTTGGCCTGCCATCCAGGATACTGCCTTCCATTTATAGGCACCTTACCCAATTGCACTCTCAGCAGAGAATCATAGAACTCGAAGGGACCTCGAGAGGTCATCTAGTCCAGTCCCCTGCACTCAAGGTGGGACTAAGTATTATCTAGATCATCCCTGACAGGTGTTTGTCCATCCTGCTCTTAAAAATCCTCAATGATGGAGATTCCACAACCTCCCTAGGCAATTTATTCCAGTGCTTAACCACTCTGACAGTTAGGAAGTTTTTCCTAATGTCCAACCTAAACCGCCCTTGCTGAAATTTAAGCCCATTGCTTCTTGTCCTATCCTCAGAGGTTAAGAAGAATAATTTTTCTCCCTCCTCCTTGTAACCACCTTTTATGTACTTGAAAACTGTTATCATGTCCCCTCTCCGTTTTCTCTTCTCAAGACTAAACAAACCCAATTTTTTCCATCTTCCCTCATAAGGTCGTTTTCTAGACTTTTAATCATTTTTGTTGCTCTTCTCTGGACTTTCTCCAATTTGTCCACATCTTTCCTGAAATGTGGTGCCCAGTACAGCAGTTGAGGCCTAATCAGTGCAGAGTAGAGAAGAATTACTTCTTGTGTCTTGCTTACAATACTCCTGCTAATACATCCCAGAATGATGTTTGCTTTTTTTGCAACAGCGTTACACTGTTGACTCATATTTAGCTTGTGATCCATTCTGACCCCCCAGATCCCTTTCCGCAGTACTCCTTCCTAGACAGTCATTTCCCATTTTGTATATGTGCACCTGATTGTTCCTTCCTAAGTGGAGGAACTTTGCATTTATCCTTATTGAATTTCATCCTATTTACTTCCGACTATTTCTCCAGTTTGTCCAGTTCATTTTGAATTTTAATCCTATCCTAGAGACCTTATTTCTGGCCACTCTCTGTTGCATAGTACTAAAAGCTTGTACTACCTACCAGTAGCAGCTAAGTAGGATATGGTCTGTAAAACTGCCAGTATTAATAGTAATGTTATTTCCTTGGGATATGTAGTTTGTAACCTGTGTTTAGACTGTAAGCTGTTTGGGTCAGGGACCTGTCTTCTGTGTGTTTTCTGTGAAATGTCTAGCGTTCTTATGGATTCTATAAACAAATGAAAAATAGAAGTTCCATTATTGTGTGAGGAAGTCTGTGGTATGTCAGTGGTGGCGGTAGTAGCTCAGTCCTGTTATTAGGTTGGGGGCAGGCAGGGATCTGCTCCCCAAAAGATACCAGGAAGAGAGTATCACTACCCCTCCAATCACATAAGATTGGGATACAGGCTTAAACAGCCATTGCCTAAAATAACTGGGAGGATAGCGTTACCTAATAGTGCTAGGGAAGAGGGTTGTGCAGGCCACAGCTCTCCCTCAAATGGTAAGCAGATAGTTCCAGAAGATTATTAGTGGAGCAAGTCTTTGGGGTGGATGATATGGGTGACTTTCACAGGCTGTGGTGAAACTTGCCTGGGTTTGCATGGTGTTAGTTTGAGGTGAACTTTGTTTTCTGGTTCATGTTAATCTAAAATTGAAAGAAACTCAGGTTATAAAACCATGTGAAGCAAACCCACTGGTGAGGTTTGCTCAGTACCGGATTTACCATGGCGCCGCCAGGCCCAAGCTCAGAAGGGAGCCCATAACACTCGCTTCTTCCCCTCGCGCAGCGCTGCACAAGCGGCGCCTCGGCTCGGAGCAGCAAGATCCAACAGAGGATCTCAGAACCCAAGGGGCCATGGGAGCTGTAGTTCCTTGGCCTGGTACTAGGGGTAGTTCCAGAGGGCAGAGTGGTGTGTGCCCAGGATACAGCTCCAAGGGGGGAGGGGGATTTAACTAGTGGTGGCTGCAAGCGGGGGGGGGGGGGGGGTGGCTGCAAGCTGGCAGCCCAGGATACAGTCCAGGAAGGCACAGGCTTATTTCTAGCAGCAAAGGCGCTGCAAAGCAAGAAACAGATTACAGATACAGACCAAGGAGTTTAAGAGAGGGTTTAAGACACAGACCAAGGTTTAGCTTGAGTCTGTGTGCTGGGGAAACAGAGCCAGCAGCTAAAGTAATAAAATAAAAGTATAGAAAGTTTCACAGAGGGATTCTTACCAGTCCCCAAGGCAGCAGCAAAGGCAGAAGCAGCAACAACATCAGAAGAAGCAAGGAGGGCTCGGTACGGTCTTGATAATCAGGAGGTCTCTCAGGCAGCAATTCGTTCAAAATAAAACGAGAGCGGAGAAAGGACCCCCCAGAACCCCTGGCTGATCAGACCAGGTAGCAATGCAGGAACCTTTCTGATGTTTGTTTCAAAAATGCCTGTTCTTAAAGGCAAACTCAGGCAGTTTCCCGCCAGTAATCCTGATAGGCTCCTTCTGTCACAGGGGAGGAGATACAGGGAAAAACTGCAGGTGAGCATAGAGACGTGCCTGGGCAGAGTCCTGGACCAGAGGCGTGAGTTCCCACCTCAGGACTCAAAAGCACATGAGGCCTATGACTCATGCCCAGGATCTCAAAAACACATTAGGTCTTGCAGCTCTGGACATTGCCTACCCTACACCGAGCCCAGGTTTAACAAGGTGATAACAGGACCAACCCTTTGAACAGGGCAGTGGTCCCACTTAGCACGCAGCACAAGTGGCCATCCCTTTGAGAAGGGCAATGGCTCTTGGTAAACAACTTAAGGGGCCCTCCCTTTGAGAAGGGCAGCGGCCCTGGTAAACAACTTAACAGCCAGGGAGGGGCGACCACAGGAGGAGAACAAAAACAAAATGGAGTAAGGGGACAGCTGTAAGAAAGAAAATGGAATAGGGGGAAAGCTGTAACAGACATGCCCCCCTGGCCGACCTGAACGGGCTGTGAGGGGGATGTCCCATGCAAAGACCAAAAAAAAAAAAAAATGGAAGAAAAAGGGTTTTACAAGTCGTCGTCTTCATAGTATGGAGGTGGTGGCTTGCTGCTGTCCAAGGGGATGGAGGAATACCTCACCTGCAAAGGCAGGGCTGACACAACCTTACGAATCAGCTGCTTGACCACTGCTATCCCCAACAAGAAGGTTACAAGAACAATAGCAACAGTAATAAGCCACTGCTTAATGGACTGTGCCCAGGATCCCAGCCCCCAGCTGGACCACTGGGCTTGCCACCAATCCCACTGCTCACGCTCCTTACGAATTTGGACGGCGAAGGAGGATAGTTGGTTAGCCACGGCTGAGATGTTCTTCCACCCGGGCTGAAGGCGCAGGCAGCATTGTCCCTTAAAGTGAGGATCAAGGTCCTCCAAGGTGACACAAAAGTCTTTCTGTAGGATGGTCTGGATCAGAAGGCGGTTCTGCTCGGCGTAGTTAGCTAGGATAGTGAGAGCGTCGCTGGTTCGACGAAGCCCGTCGGCTGTGATGTTGGCGAGGGCCTCCAGACCAAGCGACAGTCCACGGATTTGCTGTAAAGTTAAACGCAACAGGGGCGAAGGAGTTGGGTTTCCGGTCGTCACTGCTGGTGTTGCACGTGAACAGGGGTCGATGGACCCAGTCTGTGTTGTTGCAGACTGAGGCTGGATACTGTAGAGTTAAGTTTGTGAGAGGGAGGAACTTCCAGAGGAAAGGGGATCCTCCATCTGAGGCCTCCCGTCTTGTGCAGGCGACACAATCATGTGATGAGGGGACATCTGACAGGTTCCCGATGAGGACCTCCTGTAGGGCATAGGCTCTCAACCAGGCAACCAGGGGGTTTTCTCGAGGTGGGGCGGCAATCATGGCAACTGATTCCTATGAAGACATAAAAGAAAAAGTGGCCCATCTAGGGCCTGTTATGACCGAACACTAAGCCAGTTGTGGTGGACCAGGTCAGGCTTGCCCCGTCCATCTATTTGAATATGATAGGTGTTAGGGAACCGGCCAGGTGTGATGATGGTGGCTGCTAGTGGAGTGCAGGTTCCCTGGGCATTGGGAATAGAGACCCACACTGGCTGAGAAATACTGTAGGCAGGTTTCCAAGGTTCCCGTGGTTTAGGAGCGATCTCTGGCCATCGGCTGTATGCTGCATTAAGGGAAATGAGGGCTTGAGGCAGGACCCGGTCCCACCCCTTGTAATCAGGGGTGCCAAGTATGGCCCGAATCTGGGTCTTCAGCATTCCGATCCGTCTCTCCATTACTCCGTTGCTTTGGGGGTGATATGGCAGGTGGGTGTGAATACGCACCCCCCACTGAGACACCGTCTGGTCTGTAGCTTTACTGGTGAACGGTGGCCCTCCATCGGTCTGGATTTCTTCGGGTGACCCCCAGGCAGCAATTACCTGGAGAAGGTCTACAGAAACAGCTGGTGCAGTAGATCGCCTGAGGGAAGAACACATTAACTGGCGAGACCCTAGGTCAACTATTACAAGCCCCTTTGGATACCGTTTTGCCCCCGGGAGGGGGCCAATGAGGTCCATCTGCCAGGTTTTACCCGGGCTAAAGTGCTCAGGGCTATAAGCACCATGAGCATAGACAGGCTTGTTAGTGACTCGTGTCCATTGGCAGCTTAGACACCCTTGGACAGCTTGGGTGCACTGCTGCCTAGACACGCTTGACGTTTGTCTCCCTCGGTTAGTCAACAGTTGATGTAGGGCACGGGCAGACAGGTGCCCCCACTCTTTATGGAGCCAGGTTGCTCTTATCACACCAGCTTGGTGGACATGGGGCCCAGTGAAGTGGACAGGGAACACATCAAGGTTGTCAAGATCGATGGCATGGAGTGTCTGGGATGGAGGGATACGGCGGCTCAGTTCTCTCTGGTTCGACCAAGTGTGGTCCCAGATGCTAGTGTTCTGACGGGGCAGACGACCCACATTAAGGGGGTGGGGCCGCAGAGGTTCCCTGTGCCCCTGGCTAAGGTTCATGTGGAATGGGAAGGTATGGAAAGGGATTTACTGGTGGGGATGCTCGAGGACATCCCCGCGGACATGTTGCTGGGAAATGATTTTTTCAGCAGAACTAGGACTGTTAGTGTGGTAACTCGCAGCATGAAGAAAGGCTGTGAGGGGGAGGCTGTTCCGGCTGATGACTGTAGATCTGATGCAGCTGAACAGCCAACACCTCCTGCCCCAGGGAACATGGTGGTGGGTGACTCAGAGGGAGTCCCCAGGGAGGGGGCGGGGACCTTGGAACCCATCGAGGAGTTGGGGGAGGGTCTCATTGACAGAACAGTGCAGGGAGGCGGGGTACCTCCAAATATGGGAGAGGCAGAGCCAGGCCTCTGTCTGGCTGAGGACAACAGGCTCCCAGGGGTGGGGGCAGGGGAGATGCAGTCAGTGCCCAGGGACGCTATCTCAAGGGTTGTCTGTCAGGAATTTGCAGCTAGACAAAGGGCGGACCCCTCCCTTGAAAGTATAAGAAAGTGTATCTCGGAGGGAACTCCAGGAAGGGAGGGGGGGGAGAAGTTTTTTGAAGAGGACGGGAAACTGTATAGGTAGGGAAAAACCAGGGTCCCGGGCAACCCTATAAGCAGTTGGTTGTACCCAGCCAACACCGGGGGGAATTAGTGCTGGTAGCGCATGACAGTCCCTTTGCTGGTCACTTGGGGGTACAGAGAACATATGACAGGCTGAGGAGGAATTTCTACTGGCCAAGGATACAGAATGATGTGAGGGATTATTGTAGGACTTGTGCGGTGTGTCAGGAGAGGAAGAAGCCGGGGGGACCCCAAAAGGCTCCGCTGCGTCCCTGGCCCATCATCCAGGAGGCATTCCAAAGGGTGGCAATAGACATAGTGGGCCCTATGCCACGCCCCACCCGGAGAGGGAACAAGTATATCTTGGTGGTAGTGGACTTCGCCACTCGGTACCCTGAGGCAATTGCACTGTCTAACATAGAAGCCGAGACAGTGGCAAGAGCTCTGCTCACCATATTCAGCAGAGTGGGCTTCCCTAAGGAAATTTTGTCAGATCGGGGGGCAAACTTTATGTCGCAGTTGTTCAATGAGCTATGGAAGGTGTGTGGAGTGAAACAGCTTAAGACGGCCCCCTACCACCCCCAGGCCAATGGGCTGGTGGAAAGATTCAATGGGACCCTAAAATCCATGCTGGGGATGTATGCCAAAAAAAGGGGCCAAAGTTGGGATGAACTATTACCGTTCCTGCTGTATGCCTACAGGGAGGTACCCCAAGAGTCCACAGGCTTTTCTCCATTTGACCTTCTGTATGGGAGGAAAGTGAGGGGACCCCTCGATCTCATCAGGGATACCTGGGAAGGATGCAACACGGTAAGGGAGGAACCTGTGACTGAGTATGTCCAGAGGTTCAGGAGGGAGTTGAAAGACATGATGGAGATTGTACAAAACAACCTCCAGAGCAGTCAGGCCAAGCAAAAGGCGTGGTATGATAAAAATACTTGTAAACGCACTTTTGATGTAGGAGATTTGGTCATGGTACCCGGCCCTGCCAAAAAGTTCAAGATGCAAAACTCCTGGGAGGGGCCCTTTGAAGTGGTGGAAGTGGCGAATGAGGACACTTATAAAGTTAAAAAGCCCCTGGATGGTGCGGTACCCCAATTGGTACTTGTAAACAGACTCAAGGCCTATCACAGCAGAGTGGCCGAGGTAAACATGATCTGTTGCGTCGAAGGGGAAACTGAGGCACACCCACTCACTGATCTGATGGCTGAATGCCAAGACGGGTCGTCCCTTGAAAGTATAGAAATCTGTAGTGAGCTGACACCACTCGAAAGAAGGGAAGCATTGTCAACACTGCAGAAGTACAGTGAGGTATTTTCCAACAAACCAGGGAGGACGCACTTGCTGTCCCATAGGATCCTCACAAAAGGGGCTCAACCTCCTCCTTCCAGGCCTTATAGGGCCACCGGCAAGGTGAAGGAGCAAATTCAGGCTGAGATACAAAGCATGTTGGACTTGGGGGTGATTAAGGATTCCGACAGTGCATGGGCTTCCCCTGTGGTCTTGGTCCCCAAAAGAGATGGCACCGTTAGATTTTGTGTAGACTATAGAAAACTCAATGCTGTCACTGTAACAGATGCATACCCCATGCCAAGAATTGATGACATGCTGGATGTGCTGAGCCAAGCCAAGTACCTTAGTACCTTTGATCTGACCAAAGGTTACTGGCAGATCCCTCTGGAGGGAGAGGCGCAACAAAAATCAGCTTTTATCACGGACATAGGGCTCTATGAATTCACAGTGTTACCTTTTGGTCTGGTAAATGCAGGTGCCACCTTTCAGAGACTGGTCAACAGAGTGTTAAATGGCTTGCAGCATTATGCTAGGGCATATATAGATGACATTGCTGTATTCAGCAACACCTGGGGTGACCACAGAGAGCACCTGGAAGTCGTGCTATCAAAGCTCAAAGAGGCTGGGCTAACTGTGAAGCCCTCCAAGTGCAAGATAGGGGCAGCCAAAGTCCCTTATCTGGGGCACTGGGTAGGGGGGGGTAAAATATCCCCCGACCCTCTTAAGGTGGAAGCCATCGTGAAATGGCCTGTACCCCAGACTAAAAGGCAAGTCCAATCCTTCATAGGCTTGGCAAACTATTACAGGAGGTTTGTGGTGGGGTTCAGTGACGTTGTGTCCCCAATCACGGACTTATGTAAAAAGCATCAACCTAATAAGGTCATTTGGTCAGAGGCATGCCAAAAAGGCTTCAACAAGGTAAAAGCACTCCTGTCCGCGAAGCCTGTGCTGGCCAGCCCTGACGTCGAAAAGCCTTTTGAGTTGTGCACTGACGCGTCAGACACAGGGTTGGGTGCTGTGCTGATGCAGACAGGGGAAGACAGTAAGAAGCATCCCATTGCCTTCCTGAGCAAAAAACTGTCCCCGGCCGAACAGAATTACTCTGTTATAGAGAAGGAATGCTATGCCATTGTGTGGGCCGTCAAACAATTAAGACCTTACCTTTTTAATAGGAGGTTCAGAATTCTAACTGACCATTCACCTTCAGTATGGCTTCACCGAACTAAGGGCACCAACTCCAAACTGCTACGCTGGAGCCTGGTCCTACAGGAGTTTGACATGGAGATTACTCATATTAAAGGAAAGGAGAACTGGGTAGCAGATGCCCTGTCCAGAAAAGAGGAACTTTAGGTATACTGCCTCCGCCATGGACAGTGTCCAAGTCTCTGGCAGTAAGTTCAGGGGGAGGGTGTGACAGCGTACCCCATAAGGCTTTATGGGTGGGTGTTTATAAATGTATGTATGATATAACTGAAATATGTTTTGTGCTGTATGCTTGCTTGATTTCTAAGTAAGCTTGGTGAGGCATGTGGTCAGCTTTAGGAAGGAATTTGCCAGGTTAAGTACCTGATCGGGAAACACTTGTGGAACAGGTTTCAGAGTAGCAGCCGTGTTAGTCTGTATCCGCAAAAATAACAGGAGTACTTGTGGCACCTTAGAGACTAACAAATTTATTAGAGCATAAGCTTTCGTGGGCTACAACCCACTTCTTCGGATGTGGAACAATGCATCTTGGAATGCTCCAATCCACATAAGAAGTCTTCCTGGAGACATGCAAGATACCATGTGGACAATGGCGTCGGCCTGTAAAGACTGAGTCATGCAGGGGCATGTGACTTGCCCAGGTGTCTCCAAAACTCCATCTTGGAGCTGGACTTTGCATAGGAGGGAGGAGGGGGGCCTCCTCCCACAAGAGAGAGCCTATTTAAACCTGGGGGAGACCCCTCCATTTTGTCTTCAGCTGGCTAAAGAAGGAGCCTCTCCACCCCCCCAGGATACTTGAAAGAAACTGAAACAAAAGACAGACTACAGGGGTTGTGAGAGATTGCTGGACCCAGGCTAAAGGGAGAGTAGCCTGTAAAAGGGAGCATTCTGGAACTGGTGAGGAACTTATCTGTATTTAGTTTGATTAGGCATAGATTTGCGCATTTTATTTTATTTTGCTTGTGACTTACTTTGTTCTGTCTGTTACTACTTTGAACCACTTAAATCCTACTGTCTGTATTTAATAAAATCACTTTTTATTTAGTAATTTACTCAGAGTGTGTATTAATACCTGAGGGAGCAAACAACTGTGCATATCTCTCTATCAGTGTTATAGAGGGCGAACAATTTATGAGTTTGCCTTGCATAAGCTTTATGCAGGGTAAAACGGATTTATCTGGGTTTAGACCCCATTGGGAGTTGGGCATCTGAGTGCTAAAGACAAGCACACTACTGTACGCTGTTTTCAGGTAAACTTGCAGCTTTGGGGCAGGTGATTCAGACCCTGAGTCTTTGTTAGAGCAGACTGGAGTGTCTGGCTCAGCAAGACAGGGTGCTGGAATCCTAAGCTGGCAGGGAAAACAGAAGCAGGGGTAGTCTTTGCACATTGGGTGGCAGCTCCCAAGGGGGTTTCTGTGATCCAACCCGTCACACAGGTGATGAAGGGATCGCTGCAAGAGATAATGTTAACCTGGGATGTGTTACACTTATATTCTCGGAGTTGTAGATCCAGGCTGGAATGAAGAGGGTTACTGTCAGACCTGTTTGAAGGACAATGAATAACAAACCATGGCAGCTTGGACTGCGCTGCCAGTTGAGTAATCTGTGCCCATGTTTCTTCATGAGCGGTGGGCCGTCCTCCTCCCACCAGAATGGACACGTAGTAGCTTGAGTCCACTCCCAGGACCACGTGTGTTTTCGGGTGGGCTGCCACAATGTGAGAGGCTGCCAACAGGACGCCTTCTGCTTCGGCCTTCTGAGCTGAGCTGGAAAAATCTAAGGGTTTAACTTTGAGGGTGTTACAGGTAGCACACAGCATTCCTGCTCGGGGAGAAGGCGATGTGCCCCCATCAGATACAATCCAAGGGGCATAGGCACTCAATTGGGCAATAGCCCCCGGCTCAGTGGGAGCTGTGGTGGAGGAGGACTTGAGGGCCCAATGTCCAAATACCTCTTGGGCCTGATAAACAAGTCGCTCCCAGGTAGCAGAGGCTCCCTGGAACTGGGGGGCCGGGGTGAAGGTGAGGTATGGGAGAAGCTCCACATGAGGCCCCTTTAGGGTGCCTGTGGCAGATTTACCCCATGGGAGAGCACACTGGACAGCAAGCATGGCAATGCCCACAGGCCCATAACGATATTCGGGTCCTGACAGCTTCCGGGCCTGATTGTGGACAGGGAGGTCCTCTTGGGACACAGTTACGGCCACATGGTCTGAGGACACAGTGAGGGTAATCTCAATAGGGTTGGTGGGATTCCATCGAGCCAAGGTGGGCCCAGAGCCCAGCCAGGGAAGACACCGCCTGCTCGGCCTCTGGTGTCCAAGGGGTTTTAACGTTCCTGGCATATCGCTGCAAAACAGATAGTTGTGGTAACAAAGCAGCAGGGAGAAACTGTCTGTGATAGTTAATTACACCTAACACATGCTGCACTTCACGTCTGGGGGGAGCTACCCCCAGGGGGAAAGAATTTGTGAGTGGGTGGTAAGTTGAGTGGCATAGCTGTCCCTTCTCTACAGTAAAACCTAAAAACTGAAAGGTAGAAGTAGCAGTGAGGACACTTTTAGGCAAACTGAGGTTCCACCCATCGGTGGATAAAGTGGCCTGAACCTGTTCAGTGACCTTTTGTACTTCACTTGGTGTGGTGCCAGTTATAAGAATGTCGTCCACGTAATAGATAACGTGAATGTTGGGGAGGGATGGTACCTTCTCTAATGTGCGGGTTAGGGCTTTGCTGGCACAGGCAGGTGAGTTTTTGTACCCTTGGGGACACGCTTGCCATTGATACTGGACTCCCTGGTAAGTGAAGTTTAGCAGTCCCTTGGGGTCATAGAGGGGGATCTGATAAAACATATCTTTTAGGTCTATTGTACAGGCCCATTGGTTAGTGTCATCCAGTAGGATGCGTTCTATAGTGGGGATATCCCATTTGGCAGCGAATGCTACTGACCGTATGTGTTTGTTAGCAGCGCGATAATCTATAACCATCCTATACTCATTGGTCTTGTGTGGTTTTGGGATTCCCCATGCACTGGACAAGTATTTGCTCGCTGACACACGCCGAATCTTATTATCTTTAAGCAGTGTCTCAATGAGCTGGGCAATGTGTGGTTGACCTTCTGGGGCTGTGGGTATGGGTCTGTATTTCCAGGGTTTGGGGTTGAGCAGTTCAGGCTCGTGGGGGGCACTGGCACCCGATAGGGTGACTGGTAGTGCATCGAGCACGGCTTTGGCCAGTTTAAAACGCCGTAGCTCCTGAACCCCAAGGAGTGGCATGGGTCCCACTAGGGCCCGGAATGTTACTGGTGTGCGGCCTATGGATGCGTGTACCTTTACTTCTGGGCGGGGTTCTGTGCTGTTGAGGCCTTGCACATAAATGGTGTGTCCTGTGGGAGTGTGAGGGACGTGAGGAGGAACAATGGACACCTGTGCCCCCGTGTCCAGCAAAAAGGGGATGACGAGACCCTTGTCAAAAACTAGTGGATAATAGGGGCGGGGGTCCCCTTGCCGGGTGCTGGCCGCCGCCGAGCACCCGGCCATTACCTGTTTTTTGGCTGGGAAGGTTCTGGGCGCTCTTCCCATCCCAGAGTTATGGCCAAGGCTCTTTGCTGCTCGCTATTGAGCTTACGTACAACCTCCTTAGTGAGGCCCTTGTGCAATAAGAACCCAAAGATTTTGCGTTCTGTAAATGAATGCTGTGAGTACTGGGACCTGGGTTGTGAACTGGTATGTGGTAGGGGTGGACTGGCGTGTGGTGGGGATGGACTGATGGGTAGAGCTTGGGCTGAGGGCCATCTTATTTTCTCGAGGGCTTCATAGAGTCGCCCAATGGGGCGCCCAGCATACCCCCTTAGCCACAGAACTGCCCCAGTGTCAGGGGTGGTACTGTTATCCATGGCTAAGTCAATGGCAGCTTCGTCTATGGGTATCTCGGTGGGGTCAATAACATGCCTAAAGGCATTGACCTGGTTAATCTGGGCCTGAGTAAGTCCGAGAGGGTGTTGGGTAGGGGACCATAGCATGATGGACCCCCCTGCGATGGCACATCTCAGGGAAGAGATGTCCTTGACGCTTCCTCTGGGGACTTGGACCCCTTGAAGGGAGTGCAGTGAATGGAGGAAGGCCAGGGCTGGGGCAGTCAGGGGCCATGCAGTGTTAGATATCACCAGGCTCCCTGAGAGACCCCTGGACCAGCTACTGGTCCTGGCTAATACTATGCCCTCTTCCCTATCCACTAACTCCTGTCCATTTTCCAGAGCCAGGCGGCCTAGCCACAGTAGTGGTGGCTCATTGGCCCCCCTAGCGGTGTCTGAGATGAACTCCTTCATCTCTGCTTTGGAGCGGGGTCGGAGTTCTGTCACCTATGTGGTGTTGCCCTGGTCATCAATCTTTATACGACTGATGGATACCGGCAGGGCTTCACCAGAGGTGACAGTGGGTGCAGGTTCATGGGCTTGGGCCTCTGGAGGGGCTGAAGGTAGGGCTGGGTATAGTGGGGTTGTCTTGAGGGGATATGAGGCCTCTGGGTGGGTATATGGGGGTGGTTTTTCAGGGGATTCATTGGGACTGGGCAGGCTAGGGGTCAGTGGTGGTCCCTCCTGGCTAGGCTGGCTGGTGGCCTCCTTGGCCGAGGTCATTAGGGCCCCATGGAAAACAGTTAGTTTATCAAGGGCCTGAGCCAGGATCTCATAGGTAACTGTGGCTACCTTTTGGGGCTTATATATGTCATGCCACAATTTCTTGGGCTTTCGAATTTCATCCAGCTTCTGCACCAGTTCGGTTAATATCTGGTGGGTGGGGGACCCCTGCAAAATTCGAGGTTATGGGGCGAGCTTAGATGGGGCCCCCCCGCAGGCTTTCATGACCCTTCCCACCTCTCTCCAGAGGCAGGTGGGATCTGAATCTGCGACTGGCTCTCCTGCCTTAGTGCAGACTGGCCAGAGGCGGGAATCAGCAGGGCTGGCCCTGACTGTGGAGTGGCAGGTTAAGAGGCACCCCACATCCGTGGTGGTGGGTATTACACCCTGGAGGCACCCCAGCCCCAGGTGGGTGGTATTACACCCTGGAGCTCTGGCCTTTGCCAATAGTACAGACCCATTCTAGGGCCTCAGGCTGCTGTTTACTTTGCAGCAAGTGGTATTGTAGGTGGTTGGTCTGATCTTCCTCTGTCCCAGAGGTCTTGGCCTCTTTCCAGGGACAGGGAGGGCAGTAATTGTTACCCCAAGATCCTGTTCTTGACGCCATGTCCCTGCCAGCAGGTATATGGGATCTTGGGGAGCAATTACCACACAGGTGGGGTGCCAATTAATTTCTTTATTAAAGGAAAAAGGAAGTGGTGGGAATTTAACAATGAAATACGATGGGATGGGGTGTATAGGGTGTTTACAATAGACAATGATGGGGGGGGTTCTTCTAGTAAATGGGATAGGGGGTTTCAATAGTGGGGTACAATACAGTGGGGTACAATACAGTTGGTAACCAGTTAACACTGAAGTATAAATGTAACAGGTAGCTAACAATTTCTATGTAAAGAGTGTGTCACAGCAGCATATAACCAACTAACAGTATGGGTAAAATGGGTTAAATAACCAACAACTTTAGGTAAAAATGTGTCACAGTGGTGTAAATGTAAAATGTGAGGTGTGTTAGAGAGAAAAGGGGTAACCAATGGGGTTTTATGCTAGAAAGAGAGAGAGCAGACAGGCTGTAAGTTTAAACAGCAGAGAGGAAGAGAGAAAGAAAGTGGTAGAGAAGTGAGGTTGGGGGATGGGGGAAGAGGAGCACGTGGTGGAGGGAGATTTAAACCCAGGGAGACACAGAACAGACAGGCTGCAAGTTTAAACAGCAGAGAGACAATTATACAAAACACAGCACAATCTTATCTATGATTTAACTTAACCAAAACTACACAAATTAGCAAGTAACAAAACACAATGCAACAATTCTTTAAGCCTAACTTACAGGGTACAATGCAAGCAATTTTCTAAACCTAACTTAACTACAGCTATGCAAAATGAAATTACAACTTATCTAGACTAAAGGACAAAATCTAACCTAATGGGTGCACCTTATACTAGGGGTAGTTCCAGAGGGCAGAGTGGTGTGTGCCCAGGATACAGCTCCAAGGGGGGAGGGGGATTTAACTAGTGGTGGCTGCAAGCGGGGGGGCGGGGGCTGGTGGCTGCAAGCTGGCAGCCCAGGATACAGTCCAGGAAGGCACAGGCTTATTTCTAGCAGCAAAGGCGCTGCAAAGCAAGAAACAGATTACAGATACAGACCAAGGAGTTTAAGAGAGGGTTTAAGACACAGACCAAGGTTTAGCTTGAGTCTGTGTGCTGGGGAAACAGAGCCAGCAGCTAAAGTAATAAAATAAAAGTATAGAAAGTTTCACAGAGGGATTCTTACCAGTCCCCAAGGCAGCAGCAAAGGCAGAAGCAGCAACAACATCAGAAGAAGCAAGGAGGGCTCGGTACGGTCTTGATAATCAGGAGGTCTCTCAGGCAGCAATTCGTTCTTCGTGGGGGGGGGTGTTAAAAACGGGGGTACACTCAAAAATAAAACGAGAGCAGAGAAAGGACCCCCCCAGAACCCCTGGCTGATCAGACCAGGTAGCAATGCAGGAACCTTTCTGATGTTTGTTTCAAAAATGCCTGTTCTTAAACGCAAACTCAGGCAGTTTCCCGCCAGTAATCCTGATAGGCTCCTTCTGTCACAGGGGAGGAGATACAGGGAAAAACTGCAGGTGAACATAGAGACATGCCTGGGCAGAGTCCTGGATCATAGGCGTGAGTTCCCACCTCAGGACTCAAAAGCACATGAGGCCTATGGCTCATGCCCAGGATCTCAAAAACACATTAGATCTTGCAGCTCTGGATATTGCCTACCCTACACCGAGCCCAGGTTTAACAAGGTGATAACAGGACCAACCCTTTGAACAGGGCAGTGGTCCCACTTAGCACGCAGCACAAGTGGCCATCCCTTTGAGAAGGGCAATGGCTCTTGGTAAACAACTTAAGGGGCCCTCCCTTTGAGAAGGGCAGCGGCCCTGGTAAACAATTTAACAGCCAGGGAGGGGCGGCCACAGGAGGAGAACAAAAACAAAATGGAGTAAGGGGACAGCTGTAAGAAACAAAATGGAATAGGGGGAAAGCTGTAACAGACAATGCTATGACAGGAACTGTTCGTGAGAAAACAGTGGCAGAGGAAATAGAATTACCAGAAACATACATAACTTCAAATTTCTGTGTGGCTTAGTGTTGTGGCATGACATACTGTTTGAAATAAATGTTGTAAGCAAGAGACTACAAGGTGTTGACCTTGATATATCTGGAGCAGTGGAACAACTGGACAAAGCAAAGTCATACCTACAGTCTTACCGGTCAGATGAGGGATTACAAAACATTCTGAAGAGTGCAGAAGAACTTCACACTGAAGCTATTTTCCCACCCATTCAAGAATATAAGAGTCACCGAAGAAGACGACATTTTGATTACGAGGCACAGCTCAAGGAATGCAGCTATATATTTGGGATGTTGTATGATATTCCAAAACTCCTCACTATACCTGAAGAAGACCTACACCAGCAATGCAGCGCACTAGAGACAGTGTTGACACATGATGACATGTGCGATATTGATGTGAGTGATTTAGGTGATGAACTGAAAGCCCTTTCAAGATACAATTCAGCAGGATCAACTCCAAAGGCTATTCTGGAATATATGTGCACAAATAAGATGACCACCTTCTTTCCAAATGCTTTTGTTGCTCTGCGCGTACGTCTAAACTTCCTGTAACAGTTGCGAATGGCGAACGCAGCTTCTCCAAGCTGAAGTTATAAAAACACATCTACGCTCCACGATGACACAGGAGAGGCTTGTCGGCCTTGCAACCATCTCAACAGAGCATGAGCTGACCCAGACTGTGGACCTTCAGGAAGCAGTTCAAATCTTTGCAACCAAAAAGGCACGGAAAGCACCACTTTGATTATTCAAACAGATAAAAATGCCAGTGTTTACTATGCAGACAAGAAAAGTTACATTTGCTGTTCAGGCATTTGAAAGTTAAGTGTTACTTAAAATTTTGAACAAGGCATTTTAAATTGTTAGTTCGCCTTTATTGGGGTAGGTAGCAGAGCAGTACCATGAGAGGAGTAGAACAGGAAGAAGGCAGAATTGAGACCTTTCAAAGTTTTGGCCCAAGCAAGGAGGCATGGGGGCATCATTTGAGCTCCCCGCCTCAGGTGCCAAAATGTTGTGGGCTAGCCCTGTCTGTGATGCTATTCATTTTAATTTTAAAAGTTAATTCTTTTAAAGTTATGGTGGAATCTTAACAATGAGAGATGGAAATGACTTATTAGGTCATCATTTCCATCCACAACTACAGTAGATTGTTCGTACAGTATGCTGTTGAATGCTTTTTCCGACCAGTTTAAAATAACTCAAGTGATGGGGCTTCCACCTCTTCCCTTAGGGCACTTATCCCACAGTTTAATAGACCTTTCTGTTATGAAATGTGTTTTGATATTCAGCTTGAAAGTTCCTTTTTGTTCATGACATTATATGTAGTTATAGCTCCTTGGGTGACTCTAGAGAATTCCTATTCCTCCTTGGATTAATAATTTATCATAGTTATATGTATTTAGGTTATTAAATCTTTCCCCATGTTTCTATCCTTGAGAAACTACTATGTGAATAGAGCTATATTTGTTATTGTATTTTATAAGTCAATTCCCCAAGAGTTAATCATTTGTTTGTTTCTTGGCTCTGAATTCCATTCAGTTTTTCAACATCTTTCTGCTGTATAAGCATCCATAACTGTTTGGGGCCTTCTAAGAATGGTGTTTCCATTCCTATGTAAATCTGCAACTACTACATTATTGGTCCAGGACCTGACACCTATTAGCATAGGTCAATATTTTCAAAACAGACTATGATTTTGATTGCCTCCGTTTTGGGTACCCAACTTGGTTTTCAGAGGGGAAGTACTAAGCACTCTCTAATCAGGCCCTTTCAAGGTTTTGTCAAATTGAGCATCCAAAAATTGAACACCCAAAATTACTAGTAATTTTTTAAAATCTTGGCCATAGACTCTAATTTGCTCTAATGAGCATAGTGTTGCATTGCAAGTGTCTAGGTTTCCAAGTGTCTAACTGAAAAATCGTTATTGTTTCTCAGCTATATTTGCTTATATTTTTCCATAGATTAAAAAGTTCATGCTAACTGGGATTCCCTTTAGATCGCTTTTAGATTTCTGTAATTGACCGCCCTGTAGAGAAATGCTTCTCCAGGAATCTTTCAAGCAGAATAACTGTAAGCTTCTGTGGTCTGTTTTTTAGTGCACATTATTAACAAGGAGCTTTATCCAGCTCTAACAGTGTAAGTGATCTAATTATAAATTATTAGATTTAATTTACCAAATTCAGTAAATATAGCCATTTAATAGCTACCATATCATGTTTCAAAACAAATTAGACAATTTTAACTTTCTTTTTGAACAAAGACTAATCCCAAAGGAAGTAAATAGTGAATTAGAGTATATTGAATTTGTAGTTTTTCAAAACATAAGAATTAGTAGTTGTCTCTCTAAATTCTGTACGTGTATTTAATTTGAATGATTTTATTTGTTTTGATTTAGGTTCTCTGAACACTTTTTAGCCCTTTATTTATTGCAAATGTTTCTAATGCTAATGTCAGAGCTGAATAATTTCCCTTTTCATGCTTTGAGCCTTGATATGCTTGCCATAAATTCCATTTTCCAACATTCCAATACTACAGTTCTGCATAGAATGGTATAAGTAGTTTTTCTAGGCCAGCCAAGTGCTACTGGCAAAAGTAAACAATCAGTCTATCCTTTTATGGGTCGGATCTGCAGCTATTCCTAAAAGCAAGGCCTCAGTCCTCCAAGGTGCTAAAAACTCTGTCCCTAATCCAGCAGAGAACTTAAATTTATGCTTAATTTTAAACTGGTGAGTAGTCCTATTGATGTCAAATGGTGTATTTCATCAACATGTTTCTAAGAGTTTACAAGCCTTCTGTCATAGGGTGAACCATTTTCTGCACAGATTGTGTTTGCAGTTTTTCCAAATGTGGTGTCTTTTCTGACTGGCATTAAGGAGTTTGAATTGGCAAGTATCTTTATCTACCAGGGAAACTAAAAATAGGTCCTACGTGATCTGAGACAGGACACTAAATTGTGTTTGGCTAACTATTACAAGAAACATAAATGCCAGCATAAGAAAATAGTATCTAGAATTCCTTGTAATCTTTTCCTAATTACAAATGTATAATAATGTAGTTTCCTAGTGGGTATTGTACTTGGCAATGAAATTTGCTTATTTCTTTTTTTTAATAGCATATCACTAGTGCATGGAGATCCACAGAACTGGTACTTCACAATTGATTGCTTTCTCGCAATCTTTCTGTGGCATATTTTATTATGCTCTGTGTTTAGCTATGGAAATCATTTGACAATATTAATTATTAACGTGCTATGAAAGAATCAGAAGACCAAGTGACTTCAGCTTTGTTGGACTAGTTTTAAATGACCACAACAATTATTCTAGTGGAGTACTGAAAGTCTGCCTATGCTGAGCCACTTGATCTTTCATTATAAGGGCTCATATATAGAAAATAATATTGAGTTTGTGATTTACTGATCAACTCCATTTTTATTTTTAAACTCTGTGTGCCCATTATATTCACATTCTATGGGAATTTAGATTTACTAGTTGTTTTTTTGTTGTTGTTGTTGTTGTTGTTTTTTGCCTCCCTTGTCTCAGGACTGTTTCTTGCAATCACCTTTTTTTTTCCTGTTCTCTTCTGGTTTTATTTCTCTATGCTAATGTCATTCACCTATTTTCTTACTTTGCTACAAGGAAAGTTTTACTTTACATCACTAGTATTTCTGGACAGACAGAATTATTTTCAGGTAAAACCAACCTAACCATTCTAGATATTAAGAGAATGAAACACTATTGCAACTATGAAAAATTATTGTATTTAATTTAACACGTCATTAATCTTAAAGTGTATATGTAAAATACATGATCATTATAAAGCACACATTTAGATATTGCATCTTTCAGGTAGGTACTACCATTTTCTTCTTTATTTCACCAAAATACTACTGTATGAATTGAGATAGGGATCTGGAGGAATTTGAAATGATGCAAGCAACATCAAAATTAGACAGGAACACCTTGAGGGCCACCCTCTTCAGGGAATTATCTGTACTTTCTAACCAGTTCATGACTGTGGATTGTTTGGACAGAAAACTATTGAGAAATGAATAAGCAGGGATATGATGGAGGGAAGGGGAGCTGCTTCTTCTGAGGAGTATAGTGCACTGTAGGAAGTGTTAGTACCAAATGCTTGTGTCATGGAGTGTGGGGGAGTCAGGAGCCTGCACCCCCAATTCCTGCGATTCACCGTGACTCTCAGCCAGCCAGTAAAACGGAAGGTTTATTGGACGACAGGAACAGAGTCCCAACCAGAGCCTGTAGGTACAACCAGGACCCCTCAATCAAGTCCCCAGGGGGCAGGGAGCTTAGATCCTAGCTTTTGGGGCTTCCTCCGTTTCCCCAGCCAGCTCCAAACTGACCAACCCCTCCAGCAGTCTCACCCAGCCTCCCCCTGGCTCCTCCTCCAGCCTTTGTCCAGTTTCACGGGCAAAAGGTGTCACCTGGCTCCAACCCCCTTCTGGGCTCAGGTTACATGCTCAGGTATCGTCACCCTGGTATCCCATCACCAATGCAGACAGTCTCAATATAACTCCCACGCAACATCCCCAGGTCAATCCGCCCCACTCCCTACTCCATCACGGCTTGTATGCTGCAGAGAGTAGAATTTGCAGATGTGAAGGGTCCAGGCCCCTGCCTAAAGCAGTAAACAGTGCTGTTCTGCAACTTGTGAGGGCAGGATGCTTTTCCCTCTACACAGTGCCCTTCCCCCATTCCTACTTTCACCAGTGAGTTTGGGGGCAGGATCAGTGTGGGTCCCTCAGCTATTCCTTCCCCCTGAGAGGGATACTGCATCAACTTTGGGGGTTATTTCCCCTTCTGCTCCCCTCCAGTTTCTGTAGAATGTCTGAGCATACAGCCAGGTGACCTGGGCGGTGTGTTTGGCTTAGGTTTACTTTCAATAAATGTCTGTTTGTAACATCCACAGCTTTGTATTTGTCTGTAGAGATGAGACAACTAAGTCAGGAAATTATGGGGCTGTTTTTCCATTTCAATACTCCAGTTTTACACCAGTGAAAGCATAGTTTTACTCTGTTGACATCATAAAACTCAAATAATACAGAGATGAATCAGGACCTGAGTATCATTGATTAGTGAACTCTCCTGTCCACACAGGTAGGGTGAATATTTAGTTGTTAATTCTTCATAAATACTAAAGCCCCAAACCTGCATTGTGATCCAAGCTGGTGGACTGCTGCACCCCTGTGGAAGTCAGTGGAGCTCTGCCAGAAGGCAGCAATCTACCTGTGCAAATCACAATGTAGGATCGAGGTCTATGCATTTATATAGTGCTTTTTCATTTGTAGATCTTACTGTAATTTACAAAGGTGGGCAAATATCATTATCCCCATTTCACAGTTAGGAAAATAGTGGCTCAGAGAAGTGAAGTGACTTGTCTGAGGTTACACAATATGTCAATGGCAGAGCTAGGAACAGAACACAGGAGTCCTGACTTCCAGTTTCTTGTTAACCCTTAGACTACATTCCCTCCCTTATCACTGTTACCCTCATCCTCCCTTCCATGCTGTCTGGTTTTTTCGTTACACACTTGCTGCATCTTGTCTTAAATTAGACTATAAGTACTTAAGGACATAAACTTTTATTATGTTTGCACAGTGCCTAGCTCAATGTGGAGCCCTGATTCTGATGCTATTGTAATATAGATAAATAATAATAATAAATGATGTTGCACTATTTAATCCAAATTTTATTAACTACAAATCTCTCACACAAAAGCAAAAAATGCATTGCCCCCATCCGTCCTACCCTCCACCAAAAAAACCCAAAACAAAAAACATTGTTGCTAAGACTAAATCATACTCTTAGTAGAAAATGGGAGATTTCCAGCAGTATTCTTATATCTGTTATCATAGTGACTGTGGTGTTAGATCTTTTCCCACTCTTCACATTACTTCAGTGTGTTTTTGTAATTGTATCTGTAGCATTTTTAAGACTCAATGTTCCCTTGTAAACAGAATTTTTTACTCCATTTTGCCAGCCAAATGAATGTAGTAGTAGATCTTTATAAACATTCATGGCAGCCTCAGGAATGTGTCAGCCTAAAAATGTAGAAACAAATCAATATGCCAGTGTAAGAATTCTGTTTTTTATCAAGAACTGCATACTAGGTTTGCGTTATTTAGTCAAAATAACACAATGCAGTGTTTGTTGCATGTATTTAACACAAGCCTCCTGGAATTATGTTATATTGGGAACATTCATAGTATTCAGTGTCTTTCTACCTTGTACAATGTGGTGGTCTAGTTTTAGTAGTATACTGTGTGCAATGATGCAGATCATAGAGAAATATTCTGTAGGAACACACTTATAAGACAGACTCCAGTGACCATGCTAGTTTCTTCTTGAGTGTGTTTAAATTCCAGTTATAGAGAATTCTTATTTAGTTATATTATTAGCAATTACTATAAAACTTTACTATTTAGAGCCCTGGTGTCTGCTTAGATTAATACCAATGAATAGTGTGGTATACAAATAGCTGCTATAGAGCTCTGGTTTAACTTAGCAACAATTTAGACAGTTTATTAACTTGAGAAAATTTGAATGAATACATTTCTTTAGGGCAAATCTTGACTCCTTTTTGACAGTCTGGGGAGAGAATTCTTTCCTTACCATTCCTGTGGATACCTTTCAACCCACATGTGAACCTGACCAGCTATTCTTGCTCTATGCAGAGGGAAGGATTTGGTCCTTAGTGATGGGTCGAAGTCAGGAATAAAAAGAAATGATTGGAAATCTTTTTAGTGAGTACATAGATAATTTACTCCTGCTGAATTTGCAATGTCAAGAACATATGTAGTACAAAAGGAGGATATGTACTATGTTTCAGTTACAGATATTTTACACTTTATTGTAATTTTTGTGTTAAATATCATGTCATACTATTTATTTAAATCCAAAGTGTTTATAAAATGTACTAAAGGTTAATTTTCACTGTTACTTGGTCACAGGTCAAGAGAGGGGAACCTCAAATATGTAAAGGCCTTCTCAGATTTGATGAAGCATTCTTATAAAAACAAATTGACCTAAATTCAAGAAGGTACTTAAGCATGTGCCTAAGTTTAAGCACATGAGTAGCCACGTTGACTCCACTGGGAGTACTTGTGTTTAAAGTTAGACAAATGGGATTACTCTTGTGGTTAAAGTTAGACTTGTGTTTAAATATCTTACTGATTTGGGGCCCTTGTTTAAAAGTTGTCATCCTTTTTACAGGGCAACTCTGTTGTCATAGCTATATGTTTCCTTCATTAATATTTATGCAAAATCACTGACTTCAATTTCTGAAGCAAGTTGCTCTATTTCCAACAGGCTGTTGATTGCCTTTTCTAGGTTTAATGTATTCTAGGACATTTTAAAGATGTTAGCAGTGTGAACTTAATGCTTTCCTATAGGACGGTTTATAGTGCTATTGAAATCTAAGAGGATTTGCATTAATAATGAGGAAAGCAATACAGTTTTAAAAAGTGTATACAGATGTTTCCTAATGTAGTAAGTCTGTTGCTCTAAAGGCATATGATCACATCTGGAAAATTACTATTGCATGTCTTGGCAGTTTGTTAAAAATTGAAAACTTTTAAAACTAACTGGTGTTTTGATAGATTAAGTTCAAGGTCACCTTTTGTTTAAGTGATGTTTTGTTTTCTGTAATTAGACCATGCCAGGTGTATTAAGTATGTAATTAAAAACAGAAGGCTTGGCTACTTCAGAGTAAATGAGAACAAAATACAAGGTCATTATTCGACTCTAGTAAGTCTCCAGATGAACGGTGCACATGGAACTATTTATAAAACATTTTGCATGGTCAAGAATTAGGTTGCTGACCATAGCTTTTAAATTAAACTACTCACAAATTTTTACGTAATTACCTGTAGTGTAGAAGTATGATCCAGTTTCTAGTGCTGAACTGGAATAAAAATCTGATAGTGTATAATATTTAATTGTATGGCCCAAATGGATAATAGCAGTAATAGTAACAATGCTTATAAAATATCCAGCATTATATCTGGGTACACCTTACTAAGGTTGCGGTGGTATCAAACCTCTGCGTAAAAAATGAAAAAAAACTCCAAAGAGGAACAAGGAATTCTTGTGACTGGGTGATGGGTTTGGTTCCCCGAAAGACACATTAGGGGTTCCATCCATATACCATGGATCCTCCAAGGTCTGCTGAAGTCAAGATGCATACATCAATGCCAAGGTCCCTTGCCTCTGCACTAATGCCCAGCCTCCTCTCCTGTTAAAGTTCTGATTTTCCACAGCCTGGATATGGAGGTGGTGTAAATTACTCTTCAGTAATATAACCCTTATAGGTTAGGTGCTGGAGAATTTGGTGTAACCCAGGAAGCAGTCTTGCTCTTCCTTCCCAATCTGTAGAATACATAATAGGTCAGAATAAAGGTTTGTTAGGTTAATTTGTTGAGGAAAAGAATCTTTCACTTACCAATACATATTTTAGAAAAAGTTGAGTGTATACTTACTATACAGTAATATGCATGCTTTATAGCTGCAATATATGCAAATTGAACCACTTAGTTTTGCCTTCAGAATTGAAGATACTTTAGTCTACAAGGTAAATAAAGTTAAGAACATAAGAATGGCCATACTGGGCCAGAACAATGGTCCATCTAGCCTAGTATCCTGCCTTCCAACAGTGGCTGGTGCCAAATGCTTCAGAGGGAATGAACAGAACAAGGTAATTTATTGAGTGATCCATTCCCTGTTGTTCAGTCCCAGCTTCAGGCAGTCAGAGGTTTAGGGACACCCAGAGCATGGGGTTGCATCCCTGACCATAATGGCTAATAGCGATTGATAGACCTATTCTCCATGAACCTATCTAATTCTTTTTTTAATCCAGTTACACTTTTGGCCTTTACAATGTACCCTGGCAAGGAGTTCCACAGGTTGGCTGTGTGTTGTGTGAAGTACTTCCTTAAATTTGTTTTTAACCTACTGCCTATTAATTTCATTGGGTGACCCCTGGTTCTTGTGTTATGAGAAGGAATAAATAACACTTCCTTATTCACTTTCTCCATACCATTCATGATTTTATGCACTTCTATCATTTTGACCCTTAATTGTCTCTTTTCTAAGCTGAACGGTCCCTTCTCTGTACTTTTTCCAATTCTAATATATTGTCTTTTAGATGGGATGATCAGAACTGCACACAGTGTTGTGCGTACCATGGAATTACATAGTGGCATTATGATATTTTCTGTCATCTTATCTATCTCTTTCCTAATGGTTTCTAACATTCTGTTAACTTTTTTGACTGAGGCTGCACATTGAGCAGATGTTTTCAAAGAACTATTCATGATGACTCCAAGATCTCTTTCTTGAGTGGTAACAGCTAATTTTGACCCCATTATTTTGCATGTATAGTTGGGATTATGTTTTCCAACGTGCATAACTTTGCTTTTGATAGCTGCAATACATTCTCAATGTTGATAAAGGCAATATAATGCACATTGAAAGTTTAAGTCTAAGATTTCTAAAATTGTCAGTGATTTTAGGTGCCTCAGTTTTTGGGAGCCCAAATGGAGATGTCTTAAAGAGGCCTGCTTTTTAGAAGATGAAGAACACCCGTCCTCTAAAAGTCAGTCCCTTTGAGGTGTCTCAGATTGGGCACTCTGACATGAGGCACCTAAAAACTTTTAGCTGAAATATAAGACACTTCTACAATATATTCTGTTTTTTTCTGACATTTATATTTTAAGTGTTCATGTACTGTGCAGAAGAAAAGAGTTTTATATAATATTAGAAACACAATTTCTTCATGAATCTATTGTACGCTAACATTCTTTTCAGTGAGAGAAATCCCTTTTTTCTTTAGTGTGTAAAAAAACTCCATTTAAAAAGTGACATAGGATCTCAAAAGAGTTCTCTTTAGGATGAGCAGCAAGAGTAGAACAATTGTTGCTTAAAATAGCATTTTCAGTCTCATAAAGATTATTTTCAGCAACAGTTGCAAGTTGCTGAACTTTATACTTTTGATATATTTTACAAAGATAAATGCAGAATGGTAACACAAAATTTTGGGAAAATTCCCTTCATTGTTTATATCTCTGCGTTTACTGTAGCAGTAATTCAGTAAGCCTGTGATAATGCTAAAGTATGGGCCAGAATGAGAGGGTGTTCTTGGGTCCCCTGTTTGCACTTCTCCCCTTTCTCAAGATCTCAGTATCATATTAGATTCCTAAGTATGTAGGAAGGCGTTCTATAATACCAGTTGGCTATTTTAGCAACAATCATCTGAGCATGATAGCATTTTGTGGTGTTTGGCTGAAAGCCTAGTGTATATTTTTCTTCAAAGTTTTGATGTTTTGTCTTAATTATTAATTGTTTCTGTAGTTGTATCAAAATTCTTCAACAAAAAAACTTTTAAAACAGACTCCAACGAGAAAATGCAGAACTAGAATTAATTTGCAAACTGGACACCATCAAATTAGGCCTGAATAAAGACTGGGAGTGGATGAGTCACTACAAGAACTAAAAACTAATTTTCCCCTACTGTTACTCACACCTTCTTGTCTAGTGTTTGAAATGAGCCACCCTGATTACGACTACAAAAGCGATTTTTCGTCCACTTGGTAAGGCAACTCCCATCTTCTCATGTACTGTTATATATATCTTCCTACTGTGTTTTCCACTCCATGCATCAGATGAAGTGGGTTTTAGCCCACGAAAGCTTATGCCCAAATAAATTTGTTAGTCTCTAACGTGCCACTAGTACTCCTCGTTCTTTTTGTTTTTGCTGATACAGACTAACATGGCTACCACTCTGAAACCTATCAAAATCTTTGTATCTGTGAAAATCCTTCCTTAGGGTCTGCAACCAAACCACCACACTGCTCTCTCACTGAATGATAATTTCACTTCTAACTCTCAAAAACTAATGCAAATAGATTCTGTGCTGCACATCCTGAAGCCTGACCCAAGAGGAAAGAGAGCAAAGGTAACTTTATACATCCTAAATTCTGTCTGCAGTGGGGGCTGGTACAGCCTAAAGCATAAGGTAGAGCTGCTGTAATTGATGGTAGCCTATACGTGGCTGCCTATGGGCTCCTCCGCAGTCCAAGATCCATACAGCACTGAATGTTATAGCTACTCCCCCTCCCCATATGCCCATCCCTGGCAGAGTCAAGCCACGTATGTCATTCCTGTACAACTCCTGCATCAGGAGAATCCTACTCAGGCTTTTGCAGTCCCTTTATACCCCTAATACACATCTGGAGTGCCATATGGGAGCCAAAACCTGGCCCAATGTCTCTGGATCATGTAAGTGACATGTAAGCATGAACCTCGTGCTTTGCCTTGCCTCCCTCATGAATCAGACTACTATCATAGTTCCAAGCAACCCATGTTGACAAATACCAATTTTAGTTACATTCCACAAAAGGTTGTGTAAAATAAATTAATGAACAGGGATAATAAGTTTCCAAATGTCAGTCTACATGTCCTTCATTTTTCTTCTTTGGTTACTCAAGCCTAGTTCCAGTGGCCATCTTTAATGGAGTCTCTCTGTTTGGTTCCGCTGTTGGAAGTGCATCTCTGCTGGTGCATTCATACATAGAAAGGCTTATGCTGATTCATGGAAAGAGAAAGAGGCATCTAACAAAACTGCTACCTTTTGTTACCTCTGTTAGTTGCATGAATGTATGGTTGTGGAGCAGGTGATGGAAAAGATCAAGATAGGACATCTCTCTATAGGTACATCTGAATCAGTTAGGAGAAAACTGCAAGAAATGGCTTCAGTCCTTTTTTCTAATGGCTTGTAATGCAGCATAAATCTTTCTTTGTATACAGGCTTGTGAAACAGTATTTGCTGCTGTTTCCACTCTCCTCTTTCTCCTGGTAACTGAATTCTGTCCCCTGTGATGACACCACAATGCACAGGGCCTGTTTAGGATTTTGGGGAGAGTTAGTAAGATAATTCTGGAGTACTAATTATTTTGTAATCAATTCACATTGCCAGTAATTCAGGGCAGTTCTGGGGGAGGGCTTCCCACATAATTAATATCAAACATGCTGCCTAGAATGGGGGGCCTTTCACATTACAGGAAGGAATCCTGCTGCTAGCATCAGTGCTTTTAGTAATTTCACACTATAAAGATGCACATTCATAGGAAGATCTCAACTCAGAAATTTTGGAATTCCATCTCAATTATGTCATGTCAACATTTTCCCCCTTTTCCGTCCTCCTTCAGTGAAGTACTCTGATACGTCACAAGTTGGGTATTAAGTGGCTCTTGGTTTTCATATGCAGCAGACTAGTGCTAGACAATTGGTCACTCTATTTTACATTGTTATTGATGCTTAAGATTAAATTAAAATGTGTTCAGCCAGAGCTACACTGATAGTACCTGTGATCAATCCCACCTCTTAAAATTTGGAATGCAGGCACCTGGAATTAATTACATCCTTTTATTTAATGTTATTGCTTTGACATTAGATATAATCTGGCTGTGCTTCAATCGTTGCTGCCTAAAAAGGTGTCTGCCTAAAATGGCTTTCTCTCAGCATTTCTTTTTCATCGATAGTCTTTCTATCTTTTGACTTCAGTTTTGCATGTTGTAAATAGATACTATATACTAAGTTAGACAGTAATAACTATATGATTAAATGTTTTATTAATTATAACTATTAATATGCATCATTACTATAGCATTAAAATGTGTTTTTCTTCGCATTTACAAAACTTCATTATTTATATAATTTTGGCAGGTAATACGGTAATCTCATTCTGTAATGTTTTGAAGAGAAATCCATCTACCTTTTAAATATCTAAAATGGGGCCTTCAGGGGATACTTACCTTTATTAACATGGAATTTATACTTAGTATTTGGAAAACATTATTCTTAATGGAGACATGATCTTTCCATTGTTTTTAACTTTTGAGCATAATTGGTTGCATTATTTTCTAATGATCAAATGGAAGATACAGTAAAATGGAGAAATAGTTATTTCATCCTGTATCCTCAAAGTAAGTGTTTCAGTGTAAACATTTTCTTTGCTGAAAGATCATAATCATGGCTGCATTTTTGTCAGATCTGTCACAGGAGTCATGGACTCCAATTCTTATCGTATTGTTTTTAAATATCCATGGCTTTCTGACAAAGTGGTGTTTTTGCATGCTGTTGGAAAGATGTGATGCCAAACAGCTGAACCAGTTTCAGAGAGAGAACCTTGAATGCTGCAGGTTAAACCATGAGTTGCATGAGCAATTGACAGAAGGCAGGTCAGGACTTCAACATAACACTGAGGCAACACAAAGGATTATAGTGGTGAACTGTCAGTAATGCCTTGAACTCCACCAAAGATAATGGTATTTCTTCCTTTTGCAAACTAAAAGGGCTTTTAGAAAAGCATGTTGAGAATTAGTTTGTGTTTATAAAGTTCAGTTGTAGTATGGCAACTACTGTGTTCAGGTCTGTCCACTCTTAGCACAGTACAGCACAGATCTATTTATTTGCCCTAAAATAAGAACATAAAATTTATTTAGGGGACAAAAAAAGTCCATGGCATTTGGTCATTTTTTTTTTAATCATACATCCATGAGTTTTGCTCTTTTCAATTTTATCATGACTATTTTTAGTCTACATTATGGAGGGAACATGTAGTCTGAAACCTAGTAAAATATTTGCAAAGTATTATCATTTTTTTTTATAAATCAGTTTAGAGAAAATGCATACGCTAGATCACATTTATCACATTTAGTCCAGGAGGCTCATGGTCTTATCTGTCCATAGTATTTAAGCTGTTGTGATACAGCTATGTGAACTTTTTTCCACTCAAAAGCAACAAAATTTTGGCATCTTGCCAATACCACTTTGGTGTGAACATTTTCTGGCATTTCTCCCAAAACTTTTGCACTGGTGTAAAGCAGTTTTGGCATTTGAAAAGCACTTCTGCTCATGGAGCTAGTAAAAAAAAAAAAAAGTTCAACCAGCCATGAAAGCTTGGAAATGCTTAGGTCTAAAGAAAATAATAGGTATGATAATTTCCTTTGGGGGACAGTGCATGGCCGGATTAGATTTTGTACCCATTGCCTGCATCTTACATTGCTCATTTTATAAGTCTCTAATTCTCTCTGAAGTAATGATAACCTTCTAGCCAATGGTGTATCAGGGTAGAATTATCAAGTGGTTTAAAAATTTATTAAGGCTGCAGGGCTTCTGTGTTTTAAAGTGGCATAAATGCCAGAATTTATAGATTTCCTCCCACAATTTGGCAGTGTTGTGTTTTGAAACTTCTGATTACTTGTTTATAGTTGTGCTTGCAAATTAAGTCTGAAAAAACTGTCAGACCTGTTGCCAGAACTTTTGGGAAATATTTGATCTGATTAATGCTGTAGTGGTTGTAGTGTATAAAATCACTTTTATCTGTCTTATATTGTGAAAGCGTGACCATCCTTTATAGACTGTTTTGAAGAGACCATGCTCTTCCTAATCCAAAATGATGTATTCAGTATTGCCATGTATTTTCTGTCAACATTAATCTCATCAATGTTTCTAATTATTAAAAAGTTAACTTGTTTTGAAGAAGAATTTTGTGCAGTTTAATTCTATAGCATTTTTAGAGGCTGCTGTTGTTGTTGTTGTTTCTGGGCAGTGCAACACATGCCTCCATCCACATCCATGCTGTTTAGGTGTTAAATTCTACTGCTTCTCTTTCTACAACATATTAAAAAACTGGCCATTCAGCTACAATGCTTGTCTATGCCTTGGTTATCTCCCACCATAACTAAACTTCCTTACCCACTGCTATTCACTCTCCTCTTTGAATAACAGCTCTCCTTTGCCTATTGAATCAAGTCTAAGGGCTTGTCTACAGTGCCCCACAAGTTGGATTACAGGGATATGAATAGAAGTGTGCACCAAAGTGCTGCACTGTAACTTCCCTGTGTGGATGCTGCAGGCACGAACTAAAAGGTTCCTAGGTCGTATTATATAATCCTATTCAAACAGAATTACATTAATGCAAACTGGGAATCTTTCAGTTCATGCCCACAGTATCCATATGGGGGAGGTACGGTGCAGTACTTTGGTGTGCACTGCTATTCACACCCCCTTAGTCCTAACTGCGGGCCAGTTCTGTGTAACTCAGTCTGTATTTCTGCTTTTCTTTCTTTTCAGATTTCACCTTGATCCTTTTACTCCACAAATGAGCCAGATTCATTGCTCCCTTGGTTTCCTTCTCCCACTCTCCTCTTCATACCTTCTACCAGACAGTCCCCTCTATCTGGAATGACTTCCCTATATTGTATCAGTTTTCCTTCCTCTCCTCATGCAAATCCCTCAAGAACCCCAGTTTCTTTTATGAACCCCACAAATATAAACCTGTTAATATAAGTGTATCACTATCCCAGTTTATTATCAGCAACTAAAAAGATTGTGTGTTATTATCAACTTCTGTGTCGGCTAGTGCAGTCTTGGCTGATCATCTCCTTTTTACATTTTACGTTCCCTGGGACAGGGACCATAGGTTAGATTCCCCCCAAAAATCACGAGGTGTAGTGATGCCTAACTTTTAGGCACCTAGAAAATCACTGGGATTCACAATGCCTGAATTTGGTACTTAGGCTCCCTATCCAATGCATGGGGAGAGATAGGTGCCACAGAATGGGATTCACAAAGGCCAACACACTAGGCAGCTCCTCACCTAAGTTCCCTCTAAGCTGCGCAGCCGGGCAGCTGCCCAGCAAACTATCAAGTGCCGCGCACTTCAGGTGTCCCTACGCCCACTGCCTGCTGCTCCTGCCCTCTGCCTTGGAGCTGCTCCCGCGGGAGCCTGCTTGCTATGCAGAGTGGATGGGAAGGGGGACGCTAATATCAGGGTGTCCCCCTCCTCCCATCCCTGTACCCCATCTCTGCAGAGATGCGGGGGGGGGGGATGTGACAGGACTCAGGAGTGGGACGGAGGGAGCTTGCTGGTGGCTGCTGGTGCTGTCTGCTTTGAGTGCCAATCTACTATAAAGGGCAAAGTACAGCAACAAACCATAGGCCTGAAAAGAAACAGCAGCGCTCAAGATTTTAGTGAGGCTTCACCATTTGGACTGCATTTTGCCATCATCTGAAATTCTGCGCTTTAATTAAAACAATCCCCGAGTTTCTATCTTTTTCCATTGTGAAGGTAGAGTCATAACACTATAAATTGATGTGTAAACACTAGAATGACAGTAACCTCCACGGAGCTGCCTCTGGTGGAGAGAGAGGGCTGGGTCCTCTGTGGAATAAGAAAAAAAAAAAGTGGGGGGTCCCTTTCAGTGAGGAATGCGGTCTGGGAGATGTGTTCTCCCACCCTGGATCCATGTTGCCTGGGACTGGGGCAATGGCCTGACTTCTCTATCGACATGCAGCTCCATGTCAGAGCTGTCAGCCAGGACTCCACACTTTGGGCGTATGGATACTTTAAGTTTTAGTCCCCTGGCTATAACTCAGAATGGGAGGAAGCCGCTCCATTTCTCCCAGAACTCAAGGGGATGCTGTATATACACACACTTTTTCCTCAATATCATCCTCCTGTGCCCATGTATACACACTGGGGCTTTAAGGAAAAGCACCATATAGCGTGAAAGTTAGCAATATTTGATTACCTGAAGGGCAGCTGCAGTCCACTGGGGAGTCCTGCCAGGCTGTGAACATACTTAAAAGGGCAACCCATGTCTCTCTCTCTCTCTCTCTCTCTGTCTTTCACACTCACTTCCCAACACATACTTGTATTGTTGTTGTTACTTCTTGATACTTCCTGCAATGCACATATATTCTCTGTAATTTTATTATTTCAAAGTACTGTTATTTTAGTTTTTTGACTGGTCTATGCATTTCATAATTTTTATTTCTCTCTTACGCTTAAATTTAATTCTTTGAGCAGTGATTTCTAAAATGCCTAACCTGTCCTGGCTGAAGTAAGTATCCCTACGGTAACTTTTAAAATATATATATTATATCTAAGTTTTTTGTTTCTACTGGTGGCGCACATTCATAAATTACCTCGATAATTTACTGCACATAACAAAATTCATTCCACACATGTATGGAAAAAATTAGAGGGAAAATTGCCCCTCACCTAAGATGGCCAATGGGAAATTCCAAGCCACGGGGGATGTGCTAAGCCCTACCCCATCTCAGAGATAGGTGCGTAAGTCTGGGCTGCAGGAATGCACCTCCCTCTGCTTGGGATTCTTAGCTGCAAACCCTGATATAGAAAGAAACCAAAGCAGTACTCACCTTATATATATAAGAATTTAGCCCAGAGGTTAGAGCAGTCTCCTGGGATGTGGAAGGCCCCCAGTTCAAGTCCCCCCTCCCACCTAAGAGGGAAGAAGAGATTTTGAACTGGGATCAGTCACCTCTTTGGTGAGCTCCCTAATCACTGAGCTAAGGGATATTCTTATGTTAGGCTCCCTCCGTTTCTCCTGTTGAAGCCGTTCTACTGTGGATTATTTTCAGAAGTCATTGGCACAAGGGGACTGTAGTCTGGGTCTCCCAGGTGAGTTCTCTAACCACCAAGCTACAGAGTTATTCTCAGGCTTGCTCTCTGTCTCTCTCACTCTGTCTCTCTGGTCCAATGATTCTTTCATTATTTATCCACAGTGGAATGGCTTCAACAGGAGAGACTAAGGGAGCTCCACATCCCAGGGTTAGAGCACTCACCTAAGAGATGGCAAATCCCAGTACAAGTCCCTTCTCCCTCTCAGGTGGAGGGAGGGCATGAACCGGGGTCTCCCACATCCCCAGTGAGTTCTCTAATTACTGGGCTAAAAATTATAAGGTGGACACCTCTTCTTCCAGACATTTTGTTTAAGCTCATCTATAAGGGTTTGATCCAGTATGCGAGGCCTGAGCATGCTTAACAGATTGGGCTCCACAGGCGAGTTAGGGGGAGGAATTCCTGTCTTCCCCCAAGTAGTACATCACACTGGGTTTGGGAGTAGGGTTGCCAGTTTTGGTTGGACATATTCCTGGAGGTTTCATCATAGGACATAATCTTTAATTCCTGGAGACTCCAGCAGAATCCTGGAGGGTTGGCAACCCTACTTGGGAGTCCAATCGGTTGGTGTGTGGCTGCAGTGCACATGCTCAGAGGCAGGAACATAAGTGCCTAAAGAGCTTTTATAGAAAAAAATTCAGGCACTGAGAGAGTTTAGGTGCCTACAGAGTCCGGGGGCAGCTGAGCAGGAGTTTTGTGAATCCCAGTGGGGCCTGATTGTGGGATTTAGGTGTCTAAAGTGGCAGTTAGAGGCCTATGTTCCTTTGTGAATCTAGCCCCATGTCTTTATTTGTATCTTGCATATTGTCAGCCTTAATAAATAATAATAAACATAATTTGTAATGTTATAAATTTAGGAGCAATCTAGCTATGATAATGTCATTTGGAAGAACTGAGTTTGAATCCCTTAAAAATGCAATAATATGTTATAGATTTAGATTTCTTCCATTTGCCTGGACTAGGCTAAATCCAGGTATCTTTTTCTGTTCTTGAGTTGTTATGGCACAATAGTCTGTAAGTAAATCATACTATTTTCTGACTCCATTTTGCTCAGAATATGTGTTCTGTGTGTGGATTTTATTATTTTTGTGTATTTTCACCTTTCTTATCAAAGTATTTTTCTTGATTACTGCTCATGTTTACAAAATTCAATAAAAAGTATCAAAAATGGCAGTAGCTAGAAAGATTTTAGCTTTGGCTGTGTTAATCCTTAAAACAAAGAATTTATATTATATTTATATTTATTTCATTATATATTTAATTTATATTATTTCTTTTATTGTATACAAAGCTTTCATTTTGACTAAGTCACATGTTGATTCTGCCATTGACATACAGCATCCATCCAGTATTTACTTTTATTCAGGAGAAATTAATGTATTAAAGGTGTTTAGCTGGTAGGTAGGGATGTCATATTATCCTGCCTGTGTGACTTGCATGTCAAACAAAATTCAGGCTGCAGGGTGTTTTCTCTTCAAGGTCATTGGAAAGGTGAACAGCAGAGATGAAATGATATCATTCTATGTTTACATTTATTATACAGTGCAGTAGTGGGGCAAACTGGGGGGGGGAAAACAACACTACATTTGAATTCCTTCATAACTTCCTAAGTCAATTGTTGGTTCCTTCAGCTGGAAGGAATTGTAGAGAACCATGTAGAACTAACAGCAGTTTAGCTATTACTCTATTCTGGTTTTGAGTGCTTTTATCTATTTATATAATACTACAGTATAGCAGCATTATTGGAGACAAGATACAGTGATAACTGTCGGAGAACGTAAACCTGTTGAGGGCTTGATTCTTCATCTAATTTATAACAGTTTTCACCAGAGGAGTTACTCCTGATCTCCCTAACGTGAGATCAAGAATTAGACACCTAATTTTTAATTTTCTTTTAATGCCATTTCTGTTAATTGTTCATTCAAAATATTTCCCCTTCTTACTACAAGCTGTGGCAAATGCCCTTTAAGCTTTAAAGTGTACTTTAGCAATATTCTAACAAGCCAAATTATTTGGCTGTTTTTTATAGTCTGAGTTTTAGTCTTATGTGAAACATTCTAAATTGCATTGCATTCTTATTGGCTTTTGAAATACTCATGTTCCTGACGTTACCTCTTGAGAGTGCTATCAGCAGGTCCCAGCTGGAAGAGATATCATAGTGCTGGTATATTCCCTCAAAAGATCTGTCTAATCTATTTTTGGTTTTTCTAAGGTTCTGATTAGGGTGAGCAGATAGCAAGTGTGAAAAATCGGGACGGGGGTGGGGGGTAATTGGCGCCTATATAAGAAAAAGCCCCAAATATCAGGACTGTCCCTATAAAATCGGGACATCTGTTCATCCTAGTTCTGATCAATGTATGTGGGCACTCTACAACAATTGAAGATAATGTATTATGTACCCTATGGCAGTATCCCCCAAAACATCCTTGTTTTCAATGTGCATATTTGAGTGGGTCCCTCCCCCTTTCCATCTTGTGTTCTACAGTACTTCTCCCTGCCAATCCCCTCAATTGTGGGTTCTTGGGAGGATGCCATTGCTGGGGCTTTATTAGAGAGGTGGGACTTTCATTTAGATCTAAACATGTTAAGAATCCAACTCAGTGTGACCTTCTCTAGTAAAGTGTTCCAGAGCTGGGACCCTGTCACTCAAATGCTTTGTCCCTAGACATCTGACAGTCTTATCTTGGATTTTTCTAATGGAAAACATCCCTCTAGCACATACTGTTTCTGCAAGGGAAGGTCATGACTAGGTAGGTGATCTTTGAGGTAGCCCATTGGTGACTAATCTCACTTTTTCCTTTCAATTTTCACATAGCTTAGCTCCTCCCATCTCTCTGCTCCTGTCCCTTCTTGGTTCTCCCTTTGCTGTCACCAACCTTGTGTCTTCACACTGCTGTTTTTGTGACCATCCATGTTGCTCCTTATGCATGGGACTAAGCCTTAATCATCCTCTCCAAGACGTATTTATTTACATATATAATATAAAAATTAAATGATGGAACCCACAAGACACATGCTTCTTTCTTCCGCTTTTAGTGCACCCCTCCTCTGTGTTTTGTCTGTTCATTGACTTCCTAGCTTGTGACCCCTCTGGATTTTCCAGTCTGTGGTCCCTTGATCACTTGTGCTTCACAAAGATTTGGTTGGTTGCATGATGCTGTTTTTTCTCCTTGCCTCCAGCTATTTGTTTACATCCAGACAGCTAAAAATACACAAATACTTACCTAACACAGTACACTCCTGTGTATCGAAATGGCTTGGGGGACCAGGTCGATGCTGGGGACAAACTGTGGATTTGGATAACTAAGACTCTTGTATTAAAGGGAATTTGGACAATTGGAATTATACTGTATAAATTTTCCGTGTAAGCAGTTGCTGTAGTTTGCCACAAGGAAATTGTTTGATTAGGAATGGAAGAACAGGTGGTCTGTGAGATTGATAATTCATTGATTCTCTGTGAAATATATATTTTTTTTGTTTACCCAATTTGTAACTCTATCCATTAACTTGTTTTTTCCCAAAATTTTGCTGCAGGTTTAGTAATTTCTGACACAGCTCATTCCATTTTCATTCTGTTTCTATGGTGTTTCACATCTTATTGCTTGGTATTTCCTTATGCAGACTCCTTTGGTTGCTATAGTGACAATAAATACCACATTTTCAGGCTATGTTCCAACTTTCAAACTGTTGAATGATACTAAATTGATGAACAAGAGACAGAATGTGCACAACGTAATTTAACAAATCAATGTAATTAAGTTTGTTTAATTTACAGTGTGATTTTATAATACAAATATCTCCAATTAATTCTCTGGACAATGAAAATACCTGAGACTACAATTTCAAATATAAGGAGGGGAGATGAAATCTATTAAATTACTACAGCTGATTATCCACTGTTCTAATGAGGGGGTTGTTGTAAAGTAGCTGGCCTTCTAGCAAGCATTTTCTTATAAAGTTCAAACATGTTGGTAGAGTTGATTGTAATTACCAGGGTTCCCCTAACACTTTGAAAGATGAGGTGAATGAGCTGTGAGATGGTTTTAGTGCAAGCCTCCGAAATATATCTTACACTATTGATTTTGACATTTGGACTATGTTAGAGATAGAGGGAGATATTCAGGGAATAGGTACATAGATAGGTTGATGTGGCTGAAATCACTGGGAACTGCAGGGATACCGCACCTCTGAAAATCAGGCCCAAGTTATCTCAGGATTGGGTAGTCAAAATTAGGAGACGGTTTTTAAAATGTTGGGCTGGATGTCCAAAATAAATGGGGCTTTAATATGTAATATGAGAACACTGGTAATTTAAAAATACGTCTTAATTTGTTTTGTAGTTTTTGAGGTCATAATTTGCACTCAGCATGACCCTTTATCATGGGCTGTGCTGGTGACACTTACATCTTCCTGCAATTGAATAATGCTAGAGTCTGTCGCTAAAATAAATTCTTTCCGGAGTATTCTAATATCTTGGGTTTTACAGTATTTCAAATTCATGTAAAATGTTCAATATTCTTAATTCATAGTGTATGGGAGATAAAATGGGAATATTTGAATGAGAACCTTACAAAATTATTATGTAGTGTTATAAAACAGGGTGGGGGTGGAAAGAAAATTTCCCTTACTCCTGTCACTAGCATTCTGGAATGGTGTCATATCCCCCCGAGAGGATGGAGGGACATCATTGCACAGAGTATGAGCCAGAGACCTGTACTGGCTCTGTATTTTGAGATGAGCAAATTTTAAAAAGTAATTTAACTAAGAATGTGCTGAAATGTACTTTAGCCTGATGACTTGAATTTAGCACATAAGATAGAAGATATTATTATTTTTATATTGTAAAGAAACACTTGGGTTGGGATTTTCAAAGTCTAAGTGAGTTTGGCATGCATTTCAATGGCTCTTTTGAAAATCTCAGCCTGGAAGGCCAACTATAAAAAGTCAGAGGAGGAGAAATATTTTATCTACTAATAGCTATTCCTGAGGATATCATTTAAAAATAAATATACTGTCATGTTCTTGGCTTTGGTGTCACCACATGTACCTCTTGCTGGTATCCAAACTGAGAGTGTGAGGGCCCAATACTTCATCACTGAAATCAATACAAGTTTTGTCATTAAGTTCAGTAGACTCAGGATTGATTCCAGAACTCTGATGTTGCACAGAATGTGACAGTTACTTAGATCTTCATGGGTGTGCAAGAGAGGGGGAGGTTTAAAAGAGCGTTCAATCTCTCCCTTGTGCTCCTGTACAGTACCCCACACAGTACAGTACCAAACTCAATCCCAGGGTAATAGGGCAGATTTTAGGACCCAGCACAGTAATGTAATGGTCTCCTGTTGAGTCATCCTGTTGTCAAGTCTCAAATACTGATCAGAGGGCAGTTATTTTTGCAGAGACCTTCTAAAGTCAGTTCAGGAGATGGGTCCCATTAGCTCCAGCCCAGAATATAAAAGGGTTTGAGCCTTTCTTTGAGGAGAGAGTACTAGGGTCTGGATTTAGAAGTCCTGAGGGGAAAATTATAGGAACACCTAAGCTTCAGACACAGCTTAGTCAGAAATTTATGTATTATTGTTGTTATTTAAGTCAAAAATAAAGGCAAACCCAGATACGAAATAAATATGGACTATAGCCCGTGTTTACTCAGCCTATAATCTGCACAAAACAGAGTAAAGACTTTTCCTGCTCTTACTCATTCCTTGCACTTTCAGAGCACAAGAATCTAGGGTCTGTAGCAATGTCCAGCAATAGTAGAAATCCCAAAAGTAGTGAGTTGAGAAAGGGCTATGCCATCCTTCACCCCCAGACATTTGAACTGGTATGGATAGGTAGGAGAGCATATTGCACCCTTTTATAGGGTGTAGAACTGGCCTTTTAACCCCAGTGTTCTTCAAGGCATTGTAGCTGCATCAGGCACAGTGCCCCGGGAAGATTCTGTTTGGACAGTCAGTACACTTCTGCAGACTGTGGCATAAAGCCACAATTTAGTCCTCTATCTTCAGCAAAATCTTATCCTGTACTGGATATAATTTGATCTTCCAAATTAAAATATCTGCCTCATAATTTCCAGGGGGAATTGAGGGGGCAGTTTTCCAATGGCTATTATTATACACTAATATTCTTAATATTTATTAATATATATTAATGTTAAATAGTAAACTTCTTGGTGTCATCTCTGTTTCGTTTTGTGACAGGATGTCAGCTTCTAGGGCACTGAACAGAGGTGCAGGGCTCTTTTCCTGAGTACGCCCGGCTGCCACACCAGCTGGATATCATTAGCTCCAGCCCAGGTGTGTAAAAGGGGTTTATATGCATCTCTGATTAGGCAAGGCCAGACCCAAGGAATAGCTAGCTCAGAAGGAATCTCAGGATAGCTCGTGTTTTTTGTTGTTAAGGATAAATGAAAGGATGTGTACATTTTTGGACGCTAACCCAGTGTGTATGTGCTGTGTTGAAAACAGGATAAGAATGCTGCCCATTCACAGTCCTTGTATGCTTACAAAGCTCTGTGCATACGAATGGCACTCAATATATAATATGGCTCAGATGAATATGATTATGATTGTCTCTCTTTTTTTTGTTCTTCCTTTGACTGTAGCATACCATTCAAATATATGGAGAGGAATAGATGCTCTATTTGCACAAGAATAGAGAGATGGGCTTTTAAATGAGTTGTGGGAGCACTTGATGTACTCAGCATTTATGCTTGTATCTTTGCTTGAGAATGCATTGCTTCACTTTTTTGAACTGTGCCCTTGAAACATTTTAATTTAAATATGGTCCTCTTTGACAGTTAAATTCAAAAAAATGCAGATGAGACAGTCCTGATCATTGTCTTTTACAATTAAGCCTGTTTATTTTACATCAGTTGGCCAACTTGAGCACTGGTCCTTGTTTGGGGTGGTTCTTAGCTGTACTACCCGCAGGAGATGCTCTGGAAGAAACTGCAGTTTTGGTGTGGCTGGTTCACCTCTTCCCCACGCTTTTTGGGTGATATGTGCTTGAAAGGGATTGGGGGTATTGGTGTCTGGAAGGAGCAGGGGGCTAGGTAGGGGAGAGAGTACGCTGACTGTATTTCCTTCCCCTGAGCTCAGAACTAAAAATAAGCTCCCGGGGGCCTTGGTTCTATATCAGACCCAAAGGCTTATGCAGACCTAAGTCCCAAAAATTTGAGCCCCAACAATTTTTATGAGAAGCAAGAGTAAGATTTAGAGTTTGCATCAATCTCTAATTTAAGGTATAGTGTGTGTGTTAGGCTATCATTTTCAAACCTAGGACAGTACACCTTTCTTAGGTTTATATAATTATTATCTTCCCTTCATTGATTGAGGTCTGGAAAAGATGACAGCTAATCAAGCCATAGATAGTTCCTGCAAAAGATGGCATATGATTTAGAAAACTAATGAGGGGTAGGTTCAGAGCGGTTAGTGCAGTGTGGAGAGCTGGATCTTATATTGTAATTTATGAGTTTACAGGTCTCATACTAATCCCCATCTGTATGCTGCGTAATTGGCAATATTTACTCAAGAGATCCATGACAAGAATAGCAAGAGATGAGGTGAATTGACAGAACTGTCAGGGAAGCTTGCCCTGTACCTGTCTGCGTTATGCCTGGCTCAGTCCATTGTTGTTAGTCTTTCATCTTAATGAGCAACATCTACACAATTTCATTTGAAGGAACTAATTAAATGAACTAATATTACTATGCACTTTGTGACAATGTGAATTCATCAAATGTGGTTTGAGGTTTTCTAGGAGTTAATATTAAGAAGGTAAGAATGAGATTTCTATCTTGATCAGAGATTGGGATAGTATCTTTAAATCTTGGACAAAATATTTGAGAAAATAGGATTTTTCCTTGACAAAATGTTTTCAGGAATACTGGGCTACATAAAAAATGGATTTTTGTTAAAGTATTAAATACTGTACATTATATCACTTGATAAATAGGTTCAGCATCCTCACATCTTGTACATTGAATGTATTTTATTTATGTAGTATTGAATGATCATTTGATGTTGCTGTTGTTCAGTAGGGAAATACTCTTGATATAATTTCCTGTAAGCGGCAGGTTTTTTCCTTGTTTAATATTTGTCTTTATTGTAGGTTGATATACGGGCTCCTTGCTGATTGTTCTTCTATCTCATAAAAATTGATTCTCTTGTAATTCATTATTTTTCTTACTTTCCATATGTTCCTTAATTTATCCTTTGTATGAGGGAGCAGCACTAGAAGTCCGTAAATGAAAAGATACTTTATCTAATTTAAAAACTGATAGTGGATTACCAATTTCTAAGATATCTTAGATCTATCATACACTTTAGTCTTGATTTGGGACATGACCGTAGCTGGCTGCACTAGAACTAGACAACTCTAATGTGGATTTCATCATGTTGGTTAAAGTTTGTTCTTTGATAGATTCTGAGTTTTTAATTTAAGTTGTGTTTGACAAATATGGATCTGACCCATTATGAAAAATGAAAAGTTTGAGATTAATGAACAAGCCTGAACTATCTTGAAAATATGTATTAGTCTGATTTGTGCAAGATGTGTGGCTTCAATAAAAAGCTACACTATATAGAGTAACTAAATCCACTCACTTCTCTTTGACCCACAGTAAGCAGGAAACTTTCCCAGGTGAGTGTCATCAACTTCTACAAAGTCTAAGCTTTCATTTAAAAAGAAAATTAAATCTCTAGCCTTTATGGTTGATAACCTTCCAAATGCAATCCAAGTATGAACCAAAGTGGTGCTGTCTTCCTGAGTCTCAGACAGTTTCATTGTCTCTCCAGGCAGCAGCAGAGTGACAACTGAGCAGAATCTAGTCAGGTTTCATTGCTGCTATTGGGAACCTGTAAAATTTTGCTAGTTGCATTCTGCTGCTTCTTGCAAACTCCAAACCACATTGGCAGAGACCCATATAAGAGCTATTCACTGGAGAGGAGGATTCAAAAACAGTGGTTGATGAAGGAACAAAGAAAGACTCCTTCCAGCAACCAGAAAGGTTGAGAGATTTGGGGCTGAGAGCCTTGTCCTGTAGCAGCAGCAAATATTGCTTCTAACTTTTCCTAGGTTCTTGAAGTTGTTACACTTTCTACTCTGACTTGTGTGGAAAATGAAATGGTTGCTTTTGTGTCTAGCAAGGATAGCAACTGGCTTTTGGACTGCCTGAATGCGGCTGAAAATCATGTCTCTCAGCTTCCTGATCACCTCAAATCAAACTACTAATGGACAATGCATTCAAATTGAGGTTCAGCTTCAGGAATGCTCATCCATGCCCTTCTCCATGGTCCCAGCCTCTTTTTCCCCGGGTATTACTTGTGTTGCTGTCATCAGCTAGGCATATTTCTTTCTCCCCTCTGACTGACAACTTGATTTGATTGCTTTGCTTAACCCCTCCTATTTCCACCACATTGCCTTTGACTGGGTGGCTCAGTTCCATTGCTCTACTCAGCTTCTCCTCCTTATGTTGGGATGTCAGCCCCCTCTCCTACACTTTCCCCTGTGATAGCTCAGTTCTCTTTGCTGCACTCCCACTCTGCCCACCCCTCGCTTCTGCCAGGCAGCTCAGTGTTTCTGTGCTTGATATCACTAAACTTGCCCCTGTTGTCTGTGTCGGGTAGGTTGGAACCCTGACGTTTTATTTGCCCAGAAAATTTTCTTAAGTTTCTGAGCTATAAGGTTTTCCCATCCAGCATGCAAGTTACTTGATACTGAAAGAGGTTGAAGCCCATACTGTACTGTGCTTTCTGCATAAAATGTAAACCAACCGATGTGCTTTCTGCATGAAAGGTAAAACAACAAACAGTATGTCTGTCATTTTGCCATTGATTAAAGACGATGTGTTGTTTTCCTAGATCATTTCTAAACTGGCTTTTTAAACTGCAATGAATTTTCTTCCCTTTAGAGAATATAAGTAAACCAGGGTTCCTTAGTAAAAAAGATAAATTTATGTATTTAAACTGTTTAAAAAAAATTGAGGCTGCCCTCCAAAGTTAGCTTTATTCATACCATTTTTGTTTTAATTTCTGAGATGAACATTTTGTGCTTTTAAGAAACTTGAGATTAACTTCTGTAGTTGTTTTCTAGAACAGCTAAGATGTACACTAAGGTTTGCAGTATAAGATTCCATTATTTTTACTCTGTGTTATTCAGGTAAGACAGTCTCCAAGTTAGTTGCTGTCTCCAAGTTATGCTTTCATAGATTCCAAGGCCAGAAGGGACCATTGTGATCATCTAGTCTGACCTCCCATATAACACAGGCCATAGAACTTCCCTACAATAATTCCTAGAGCAGATCTTTTAGAAAAACATCCACCCTTGATTTAAAAATGGCCAGTGATGGAGAATCCATCACCACCATTGGTAAATTGTTCCAATGGTTAGTTACCCTCACTGGTAAAAATGTATGCCTTATTTCCAGTCTGAATTTGTCTAGCTTCAACTTCCAGCCAAATATCTTTCTCTGCTAGATTGAAGAGCCCATTATTCAATATTTGTTCACATGGAGATACTTATACTTTAAGTGTCACCCCTTAACCTTTTCTTTGTTAAGATATATAGCTATAGTTCTTTGAATCTCTCACTATAAGGCATGTTTTCTAATCCTTTAATCATTCTTGTGGCTCTTCTCTGAATCCTCTTCTGTTTATCAACAACCTTCTTGAATTGTGTGCACCAGAACTGGACATAGTATTCCAGCAGTGGTCGCACCAATGCCAAATATAGATGTAAAATAACCTCTCTACTCCTACTCAAGATTCCCCTGTTAATGAATCCAAGGACCGCATTAGCGCTTTTGGCCACAGCATCACACTGGAAGCTCATGTTCAGCTGATTATCCACCATAACCTCCAAATCTTTTTCAGAGTCACTGCTTCCCAGGATAGAGTCCTCTACCTTGTAAGTATGGCCTACAATCTTTGTTCCCAGATGTATACATTTACATTTAGCATTATTAAAACACACATTATTTGCTTATGCTACGTTTACCAAGCAATCCAAATGTCTCTGAATCAATGACCCATCTTCTTCATTATTTACCATTCCTCCAATTTGTGTCATCTGCAAACTTTCAGTGATTTTATATTTTCTTCCAGATCATTGATTAAAAATGTTGAGTACCGTAGGGCCAAGAATCAATTCTTGCCATTTAATGTGTGCTATGTTAATTTGATATCATTCTACTTTTTTTATCAAAATGTTCTGCAATACCAAGTCAAACACCTTAAAGACGTCTATGTCAACATTATAACCTTTATCAACCAAACTTGTAATCTCATCAAAAAAAGTTATCGAGTTAGTTTGACAGTATCTATTTTCCATAAATTCATGTTAGTTTGCATTAATTAGATTACCCTCCTTTGATTCTGTATTAATCGAGTCCCATATCACCACGCCACTATCTTGCCTGGGATCAGTGTCAGACGGACATACATGTAATTACCCTGGCTGGCCTGTTTACTTGTTTTAAAAATTGGTACAACATTAGCTTTCTGGAACTTTCCCAGTGCTTCAAGACTTACTGAAAATCAACATTAATGGTCCAGTGAGCTCCCCAGCCAGCTCTTTTAAAACTCTTGGATGCACGTTATCTGAACTTGATGAGTTAAAAATGTCTAACTTTAGTAGCCTCTGTTTAACATCCTCCAGAGATACTAGTGGAATGGAAATAGTATTATCACCATATGATGAGACTATATCATCTGTTTTCCCCCCCAAATACAAACAGAAATATTTATTGAATATTTCTGCCTTTTCTGCATTATTATTGATAATTCTGCCATTTCTATCTACTAATGGACCCATACCATTGTCAGGATTCTTTTTGTTCCTAATGTATTTTAAAAACTCCTTATTGTCCTTAACTCTGCTGGTTATAGATTTCCCCTTGTGTCCCTTTGCTTCCCTTATCCGTTTTCTACAATTCCTAATTTCTGATTTATATTCATTATTATCAGCTTCCCCTTTCTTTAATTTGTTATATATCATTTTTTATAGCTGCTTTCACTTCCTCTCTAAACCAGATTGTTTTTTTAACTAGCACTGCCTTCTTCCTCAATTGTGGGATTGTAGCTTTTAGGGCATCTGGTGAGGTGTTCTTTAAATTATTCCCAATTATCTTTCACATTTTTCTGATTACATTTTCCTCCCAGCTGATCTGGCTGGTAATTGTTTTCAGCTATGTGAAATTGGCCCTATTCAAGCACCAAGTATATATATATATTACTGGTCTGGACTTTATGCTGTTACACTTCATAACTGTGATAAAGTCAAGATCACCTGTACCTAAATTACCATTAATTTTTTGGTTCTGTGATCAGTTCATCTTTATCTGTGAAAACGAGGTCTAATACAGAATTCCCCCATGTGGGATACAACACTTTTTGAGTTAGGAGATTGTCATCTGTAATGTTTAGAAATTCCAAGGATATTTTAGTACTAGCAGCATCGGACTTCTAACATATGTCGCTCAAATTGAAGTTCCCCATGATCATGCAGCTTTTTTTCCTACACGTTGTAGAGAGGTGCATAAAAAGGTGATCATCCTGTTCCCGAGTATGATGTGGTGATCTGTAGCAGACACAAATACCCCATCTTGTGCTATATCTGTTAGGTCATTGATTCATAAGGATTCAAGATAATTTTTTCCAAGTTATCAGTAACTTGGAAACAGGTAATGCTATTTATGACATAGACTGCCGCTCCCCCTTTTGCCCACTCAATCATTCCTAAATAGATTATAACCATTGATTTTAATGTTCCAGTCATGCTAATCATTCTATCAGGTTTCAGTAATACCAACTTTGAGGTATATCTAGGTGTAAAGGGACTGAAATTTTGTTGTCACAAAAAAATTGTGATTTTTAAATCTGTTTAAATTTTCCTGTCTACTTTTAAAATCCAACTTCTTAATCAAAATTGAATTATTAGTGAAAGTAAAATAATACGGTTTTAAATAATGTCATATGTAGTACATGGATCCTTAGTTGTCTTTAGTAACTGGTTAGTTTTCTTTTAAACCTTAGAATTTTATCTTGGATTCTTTATAACTTTAATTAGCTTCTAGATAATTACTGTACTTTCAAAATAATAAAACAGATAAATAGGGTGGAAATTTCTATTTTTTTTAATTGATTTCTAGGACTTTGGGGGGGGAAGGTAATTCAGCATTTCTTTGTAAAGTAGAAATATTGTGTGATTGTGCTTGAAAATGTATAAAACATACATGAAGAAATGGTCCTAACTTCAAAGAATTTACAGTCCAACAGCTGTTATGAGATTTGATTTAGGCAACTCCTATTTTAATAATAGTGCTCACTACATGAAGAGCTATAAAGCCATAAACTTCCCAAATCAGAAGTGTGTGAAACCGAAATCTCTGTTGCAAAGACAGAATTAATTCTTCTAGGCTCTACTAGGTTATGATAAGGCTGGTAAGTCAGTTTATAAAATGCATTTACATGTGGATGAATGGCATTTTAAAAGGGTGTAAAAATCTTTTCCACCTTTGAAAACAATAGAAAATTTAAAAAATGGCTACCAATCTGATCCTTACAACCAAATGTCCCACTCATTATAAATCAAAAGCAAATGCATCAGCCCCAAAGAGCTTTTGGATAGCAATGTTTATTCACAGAGTTGAATGATCACAGCAACTCACTGAACTGTGATAGGGTATGTTTATAAACACATAAAGAATTATACTAAACTGTAGTGGTGACAGCTGAGCTAATAGCTGAGGACATTGAAAGAAAATTTAAAATGTCTGCCCTAGAGAGAGAACGTGAGTGAGGTACTATCTTTTATTGGACCAATTTCTCTTAGTGAGAGAGCCAAGCTTTCAAGCTTGTTTCTCTCACCAAGAGAAGTTGGTCCAATAAAATATATTAACTCACCCACCTTGTCTCTCTAAAATCCTTAGACTGAGATGGCAACAACACTGCATGCCCTAGAGAGAGAGAGAGAGATTTTAATTTTTTCACTAACAGAGATAAAATGCTATTTTGTGATGATACTCATCCAACTCTCTAAAAACGTCTGGCTGGAGAATTACTATCTAAATTAATGATGGTTCTCTAGTCTTAATTCTTGATTGTTTTCTTTTAAAGCTTGTTATCTTTTGCTTCTTTAAGTTATTGGAACAGTTTGTTGTACTTTTTTTAGATATACCATAATAAAATTCTAAGAGAAAATCCTACATATTTTCATATCAGGTGTGATAATTGCTTTTGCTATTGGTTTTGATAGCAGCTATGTGTGTATCTCAAAGTTAAGTATTATGATCTGAGTATCAGGATGGAGGGTTTTCACAGACCTTTTAAATAATTTCCTCTGTTTGGAGTTTTTGTGCACAAATGTATAATACTTTCAAAACATTGTTGAAACTGTATCCAAAAAACCTTAAGAGATTGCTGATGTAGATAATCACATGAATTGTTGTGCAGAGCTCAGTTTGTAAGCCTTGTGCTCACTCAAGGCATTTCATACTTTGAATTTCTGCTTGAGGCATAACACTGTAATGCTAAAAAGTCATTTTGAAAAATGTCTGTGATAGACAATGCAGTTCTAAACAAAGGGTGATAGAAAATCAAAATAACATGCTTCAGCAGACTCAAAAGTAAGCATGTAATATACTGTACATAAGTGGAAGAGCAAAATAAGTTGAGTGGTTCCTATTTTGCTTAAATCTTGTACCTCTTTGTACCTTCCCTTTGGAGCAACTCAGTTGTATCCCTTGCAGTTTAGTTAGTTACTAAAAGCTAAATTTTCAGCGTGCTGCAGAATTTATCCCAAAGTGATTTAAACAGTGGATTTTTATTACTTAACGTGATTTAAAAATATCTTGTCCATAAGCTTTGTGGTTATACTAAGTGTGCGAGAATCTAGATGATAAGTGCTATATGATGTTAATGCAATGATGGAGGCAGACAACTGGAGTTAATAGAGGAGCAAGTCTACTTTATTTTAATGCCTCACAGTAGCCTACAGACATGGGTTTGCAGTGTATGTTACTTACATACGCAACCACTTCTAGGTTCCCTTGATCCCTCTTAGTGAAAGTTACAAATCTCCCAACTGTGTGGCGCTCACTTCAGGGTGATAAGCACAGTATAAATGATATTTAGATACCGTAGGGTATATAGAACGGTACATAAAGCTTCTGTCTTTTAATGTGTGTTAGCAGTGAGCTGCATGCAACTACACAACATTAGACTACACTTAGGATTTTATTGTGATTTCTGTGATATTTAGTGATAAATCTTGACTTTAGGAGCTTGAGCTTGAAAGAAACACACCAGAGTCTGAGGGTCTCCGCTTTCATTATTTAAAAAATAGTAAGTTTCCAAGCCTTCAGAGTTGCAGAGGAAGGCTTGAAAATGTGACCCAAGTGTACTGCTAAGTCTCAAAAACCAAAAGGCAAATAAAAAGAACCCAACGTTTATTATTTTTAAAAATCTCATGATTTTGGCAGGGCAAATGTGTGATATTTGTGAATACTTGGGTTTGGCAATACTGCTGTTTCTCAGCTAAAGATACTGTATGTGTAGTGTACAGCATAGGTGCACACAGCTGTAATATTTCACATAAGGTATTGTAGAAAACAACTCCAGCTCTTCCCCTGGTGGCCAGCACTTTGGAGAAAGCTACAGAAAAGCAATCTAGAGCCAGAAAAGGATGATTATCAATGTAGCTTCCATACATGCTGTTTTTAGCATTGAACATTCTAAAGTACACCTCTACTTCAATATAACGCTGTCCTCGGGAGCCAAAAAATCTTACCGCGTTATAGGTGAAACCACGTTATATCGAACTGGCTTTGATCCACTGGAGTGCGCAGCCCCGCCCCCCGGAGCACTGCTTTACCGCGTTATATCCGAATTCATGTTATATCGGGTCGCGTTATATCGGGGTAGAGGTGTATTAGTCTGATGAATAGGAAAGGTTGTTCCTCTGAATACAGAAATTAAGCATGGAACATTAAAATGGGGGCTCTACCCTGAGAAATGACATTGTAAAAATGCCATAAATTGGGTCCCCTGTTAATTGTGCCTCAGTGTCTGTCAATAAAAATATGTTTATTTTAACTGCCAGTCCTGCAAACTCAGCTTGGGCTTTGACAGTCAAGCCAGGGTTCTTTCCATCTCACATAATAAAAGTTCAGTGAGGTAAATTAGGTCCTTGTTTACACCTATGCAACCCCATGTTTTCAAATTATGCCTTCAGTGACACCAGTGTTTCAAACCCATCAAAGTCAATGGCTATGTCTACATTTCCCCCCCTAAGATTTCCCACCAGTACTGGTGCAGCTCCACTGATGATCATGTGGGAATGCCAGTGTAGACAGAGTTCCAAGTGGTCATTGGTGTCTCATGCAGCACACTGTCTGACCCTGCTCAGAGCAAGACTACATGATACAGTGCTTAAAATGCTAGCAGTTGTTGGCGCCTTGCCTACACCAGTGTTCCCAGCATTGCTACACTGGTGGTAGCAAATGTGGAAAATCTGAAAAGAAAAAATCCTTGTGCAGCCAAGACCAATGTGACTACTTCTGTGAGTAAGGTGAGCAGGATTTGGCACTAGGTTTGGACATTCGACAAAAAGATAAACAGGCTGACCTTTAACCTCTTAGACTCAGTCTCAAATCTGGTCTTTAATATTGGTAGAAATGAGTATAGAGTCCTCAGTGGACCACACTCTGTAAAACAAAAACAGACTCTGCTCAACAGAAGTAAAGGAATCAACTATAATAGCGAGATGGAGAGAAAGGAAGAGTGTCTGTTACTTGAGGCCACTAACAACATAAAACAATCTGAGGCATGCACTGGTTAAATCTTAGAAAGTGCTATAGGCAACCCACTGTTGCAATTGCCATAGAAAATTATTGTTGTTAGCCATTCTGTTGATAGTTCATATTGTAAGAATTGCTAGCAGATGGGAAAATAGATGACTCAGAATACAGTATTAGCAAGCCATATTTTTTCAATCAAAGGCCTTTAATAAGGCATGTAGCATCTGTAAGATTCATTTAAACAGTTGCTAGGAAGAATGTGTTTTTTCAAGTAAACACAGCAAACTTTATACAGATTATTTTTTATTTGAATATCTATTTTATTAACAATTTAAACCCTGAAAAAGCATTTTCTTGTTTTCATCTCACCAGTGTAACAGCAGTGTCCCATCATTTAATTTGATGGACTGAAAGGTTGCTCCGATAACTCACGCAATATGAAAGCTATTAATAAAATCTAATTTTAGCATATTGAAAACATCACAGGTCTAGAGCTTTTATTTACCTGTTAGTTGTCAAGGGTGGCTTAAGACTGTAGTGGGCTGCATCCACCAAAACTGTGGCTTTCATCCCCTGAAAAGTTTGGATGCCCTTGATATATACTGGCCAAGTGGAATCAAGTGACCCCTCTCCCCCCAGTTCCTGTCTCCCAGGCCCCCTCACTATCAATCATGGCATGATGTGACCTGCTATGGGGCACCATACAGCCAGGGTGCACCTCCTCACGTCTGGGTCTTGTGCCAGAAACTGCTGACAAGCCAGCAGCCAAGATCCGCACACTGAAATGCCTGCTGCTTACTGATTCTGAAAATGGGACCTAGGTGCCACTTTACTGCTCTCCTGTTAGCTTTTATTTCAAGAGAGTTCTAATACCTGTGGGAAGAAGGCATACCTATTTGCACACTTCCCATTTTGGCCTGAACTACCCCGGGTGGCTTTTGTCCAGGACTGCAAACACCTGGGACTGCATTCCAGAACATGCAATAGTTTAGGTCAGCCTGGCAGCTTACCTTCACCCAGCCAAAGAGGGAAGAATTACTCACTGAAAAGAGCTCTCATTCTGCTTCACTGAAAAAAAACATTGACCCAGTTGAAGCTGGTTCTGGTGGGACCCAAGACATTATATTAAAACAGTGATAAACGATGTTTGTTTCACTTTCCTTGAGAGTTTGATCCAATCACACAAATGGAAGCCCTGGAAGTTCTGAGGGATGTCTGGGGTCACTATGTGAAGAAAGAGATCCCTCTTCCTTATGGCTGGTGAAGAATGGCTGGGCCCATTAATGACCAAGAAAATCAATGTTTTCTACAGAGAAGACAATCTTCTGACCTTGCTGAAGTGTGCCATAGTCCAGCAAGCTCACATGACACCAACACTTGATGCCATGATTTTGCCAACTACTATCCAGTGTCCAGCCTCTTTTTTTCTGGCCAAAATCATTGAGAAGACAGTAGCAACCAAAATCAACACCACTGTCTTCTATCAACATATTAGACCCTTAACAATCTGGTTTATTGTGGAATATAGCATGGAGAAGACTTTGGTAACAATTATGGATAATCTCTTTGGTCATACTGTTGGATTTCTCGTGCGCCTTTGCTGAGATGTTGCTTCCTCACAAGACCTAGCAGAAGTGGACAGTGCAGTACTAAAGTAGCTTCACTTATTTTTTTCAGGTGGATCCCAGCTATTCATAATGAGCAATTGCTCCTCTTCCCCAAGACCAAATATGTTGAATCCTGCAAAGTTCAGTCCTATCTCTTCACAAATATATATATATATATATATATATATATATATATATATATATATATATATATATATATATATATATATATATATATATATATATATATATAAATAAATAAAAAAAGACTTGTGGAAGTCATAAGACACTGCAGGCCAGTGACCACACAACTTTACATTTCCTTAACAGACATGGTTCTTGCTGTCAGCCAGTTGAACTAGTGCCTGAAAAGATGCAAAACCTGGATGAAAAGCAGCAGGCTCTAGATTAATCCATGTAAAACAGGTGATGTTGCTAATAGGAGAAGAACACTATGAGGAGCTGATCTCACCCTCTATTGAGGATTCCCATACTCCAGAAATCACGCTACTGCACAGTCCTGGGCTTATATTGGACTCATCACTGCTCCTGTAAATACAGATAGCAACGGTGGATAGAAATGCCTTCAGCTACAAGGAGATTGTACCTGTTTCTGTCTGAAGAACTACCAAGTGTGGTCCAGGCTCTCATAATCCCCAGGTTATATTACTGATGCTCCTCCTGTGGTTGACTGTGAAGGCCTTAAGGAAATGCCAGCTTGTCCAATACCATACAGCCTAACTCTGTAGCTTTGGGTAATTAGATATTTACCTGAGCCCCAAATCTTTTGAGACCCTGATAATAAGGATATCCACATAAAAAATAACATACAGGACAAGTTAACAGAATGCATGAACAACCCTTGGGTGGCCGGAGGCCTATCCCTGAACATTTTTTTTTTTTAAGCGATAGGGGTGATTTTGACAAAAACCCAGAATTTGGCTATTTTTTCCCTTCAGTGACCCTTAGAAATTCCTTGGCTTGGCGAACGATTATTCCTTGTCTCTTGGCAGATGTAATGTTTAGAGAGAAGGGCTTCAGACTCTGGTGTGGCACCTAAAGAAGGTTGAATTTCCATGCTAGCATCATCCTGCAAGGAAGGATGGTCTAGCCTGGGATTCGAGATACTCTGTTCTGCTACAGGTTTCCTGCGTGACCTTGCATGAGGATCCCCTGTATGGTTGTGGTATGTGAGGATCTTTATTTTGAAGCTTTAGCTAAATAACTATGGAAGAATACCCAAGTTGCGCTTGTTCAGGGCTTTAGAAAAGCTCTTTTGTATTTTAATTGGTATCTTTTCAAATCTGCTCAAGGCCTTCCTACCTCCTGTGTTTAATTTCAGAATCCAATGCCATTATTAATAAAATAGACTGTTGGTTTGTTCTATCATTTTATGCCACACACTGTACCAATTTTCATCAAAATGTTGGCTCCTGTTGTAATTTGATCATGCCCAAACCTTTCTGACACATGAATGTTACAAATAATATTTGAAGGTCTCTTTTTTTCAAGCTCTTCAATTGTTCCAAATATCAAAAAAACAAAACCAGAGCCTTTTCTCCCATGAGACCCTGCTAGTCCAGTAGTTGATCCACTGCATTCTCTTGACAGTAAGTACAGAGGGAGTCACAGAATGGTTAGCATTTGGGGTTTCCAGTGGAACCTACTCTGCCTGGATCCTTCTCAAATGTTCTGCCTCTATGTGGGCAGTAAACGTACACAGGCTTTCTTGGAGCCTATCACAAACACGTTGGGAGACCAAGGCAGATGCAAGCAAATTTGCAGCCCTCTGCAAAGTAATTTAATTAGCCACCTGTCTGCAAAGTCCAAGATTCAGTGTGCCACCTTTCCCCCCCTTCTCTACTCCAAACTCCTATGACATATTGGCTGGGGGAAATATATGGGATGCGGCCAGAGCTGTCTTTCCCAGAGATGAAGCAGTTTAAAGATACTGTCAAATTAGTGGTTCCAAGGTTAAAACAACCTTTCTCATGTCTAGAAACTAACCTACTATCCTCCTGTCCCAGTCCATCCCATTAACATGAGAGCCTGGCATAAATTGGACATCAGAAAGCAATAAGAATTTAAAAGCAAACCAAATGTTTTGTACAAATGTCCTTCGTGTGGCTCATCCAATCCACTATCAGGGGAAGAAGATTCTTTAGAGTTCCATTGCAAAGTGCGTATAACACTGCTTATTGGAAGCCTACAAAGTAAAAGACCTTCCTTCTGCACAATAAAACTTAATGTACATTCAGTGCAATCTAGAGCTGAATTGTGGGTGGAAAAGCCATATGCCCTAGAGGAAAAAATAGAGAGAAATGTCCTGGTCCACAATGCACACTTTCACTAAATGCTCTAGGCTGGGGCTAGATACTCCACTCAGCTCAGGATGAAGGGGAGTGTTTAGGGAACTGTTTATGGCTCTGTGACTCTTTGCTGGCCAGCCCCACCCTGTCTAAAAGCAGTCTAAGGGATCTTATACCATGAGAAGATTGGTGTAGCATAGCTCCCCTCCACCAGGCTCCGATTCTGACATCTCCTTCCACCAGCATGCCCCCTATGCCAGGGAGGGGAGGAAGCTGGTGTAGGAACCGGCGTCACTTGCATTACATCAAAGATGATTGCTTTCCACAAGGAGAATTCTTGTGTGGGAGGGGATGAGGGCTCTGGCTGGGGGTGTGGGCTCTGGTGTGGGGCCGGGGATGAGGGGTTTGGGGTGCAGGAGGGGTCTCAGGGGTGGGCAAGAGGTTGGGGTGCGGGAGGCAGGGTGGGCTCGGGGGGGGGCAGGGAGTTGGGGTGCAGGAGAGTGTTCAGGCTGTGGGCTCCAGCCAGGCAGCGCTTACCTCAGGTGGTTCCCAGTCAGCGGTGCAGTGGGGCTAAGGCAGGCTCCCTGCCTGCCCCGGCTCCACGCGGCTCCCGCAAGCGTCTGCCATGTCCGGCTCCTAGGCACAGTGGCAGCCAGGCGGCTCTGTGCAGTGCGCGCTGCTCGCACCCACAGGCACTGCCCCTGTAATTCCCATTGGCCATGGTTCCCGGCCAATGGGAGCTGTGGAGACGGCACAGGGGGTGGGGGCAGTACACGGAGCCTCCCTGGCTGCCCCAGCGCCTAGGAGTCGGATATGGCGGCCACTTTCTGGAGCTGCGCAGAGTCAGGGCAGGGAAGGAGTCTGCTTTAGCCCTGCTGCACCACCGACCGGACTTTTAACAGCCCGGTCAGTGGTGGTGACCGGAGCCGCCAGGGTCCCTTTTCAACTGGGCGTTCCGGCGAAAACCGAATGCCTGGCAACCCTAGTGGGAAATGAGCAATCTATTGTCCTCAGATTTAAGAAGCTAGACAAGCCTGTCTTGATTACTGAGCTCCTAGAGCTTATCAGCATTTTAAAAGCTATCAAAATGTAATTTAAAGGCTTTTTGGTTTCCGGTGGCCTTCATGGCTCAATGCATAAGAACTCCTTTCTCTTCCTGCTGATGTTGGCAGCCCTAGGAGATTCTCAACAGCAAACTACATGGTAAATTATTTATGGCGATTTAAATTGTGAGCTGTTTGCAGTTAGAACTAAACTAAGAGCATCCACCTCCATTGCTTTTAGACTTGGAATCAAAAGGAAATATTTCCTGTTTAACTACCTTTTAATTAGTATCTTGCAAAATTTAAGGCTTTTCCATTCAGAGTTGTCCCCTCTTGTAACAGTAGTGCAAAATTAGAATGGTTTCAATTTCTTGGAGTTTTTTCACTGTAAAGTAATTGCTCAAGGAATTTTTGTTATCAGGTAGAGCAATACACTGCTTAATCACACAGGACTCTATTCAACAGAAAACAGGATTTCTGCCTAATCCTGTATAAATAATGTTGATGATAATCTTGATAGAAGAGCCTTTTTCTGCCTCCGTCAGTTGATCTCTAGACTTTGCTGATCATTCAGTTTGCTTTTTACCCAAACAGAGGGAAATTTCATGAACTGTTTCCCATAATTTTAAAAAAAGGGAAGCAAAATAAAACTATGTAAACTGAATTACTTCTGAATAAAATGAGGTTGAAAGACCTCTGTGAGACATCAATGATGTGTTAAAAATAACATAATGTGCAGCATACTTCATTTTGTGGGATGTCACTCATTTTAATCCCACAGTTACTTATATTCCACACAGTTTAGGTGTTCCCTTACTTTCATTGTTGAAAATTACTTGCATCAGATATAATGAACCAGGTTACTGAGACAATAGAAAGTTATTTACCCTAAAGGAACAAATCCCAAAGCATTTTAAGTTTCCTGCATGGCTAATTTTTTATGTACCACACTTAGCAGCTTTGTCCCATCTCATATCACATGTTTGGGCCTTGGCAGGTTGTTAGGTATGCTATGTCGTACCTTTAGTATAGGTGAGAAGTAATTATCTTTGAATTAACCAAGGAAGCTTATATAAAGGTCAGAATGATAGTTGTATGCAGTGGTGTTGTAGCCGTGTCGGTCCCAGGATATTAGACAAGATGGGTGAGGTAATATCTTTTATTGTCTCTCTCACCAACAGACGTCCCATCTTGTCTCTAGAATGATACTTAGCAGTTTGGGATTTCATGACAAAATGATTGTTTTATAGAGAGTTCTGTAAACACTGATACAGTAGCTTTTCTATAGCCATGCCTGCTTCAACGCACCTGATGTCCAATACAAGCCAATTCTGCTTTCTTTTTTCACATGAAGTGCCTTGCTTTTTTATATTCACTTCTCCCTTCCAGTGTTCAGAGTGGTATCCATTGATACACACAAGTATTCTAATGGATTAGATCCCTTCAGTGACCTGACTGAGATCATTCTGAAAATCCCTTATTCTTTGGATCTTGAAATTCACTTTTTTCAAATCTGTAATTTCCAGCCTAGCTGTCTGTGGTCTTCAAGGTGCATTTGTTTCGGTTTCCTTGCTCTGTTTCTGAGATTTAAATAAAAATGCACCCGTCACATTTCTCCCTGGCCCCATGTACAAAATCTTTTGTACAGCAGTAAATAACCGGTCTCAAACGATATATAAAGAGACCCAAATCCTCTTGGTGTGTTTATAGTGACTATCCGGAGAAGGCAGCTGAGTACCCAAGTCAGGGCCAGGGCCAGGGCAGACTGTAAAGATCATATGAAAACCTCATAAAGATCTGTCCTGAAAAAAAAGGTACACCCTACAGGCAAGAAATTATACTTGGATCCCACGATGTAGTTCCTTCACTTCTCCATGGATCTCCAAAGCTCTCCAACCTCTCACAAATGAGTTTCAAAAAGAAGAGTTAAGGAGAATTTGGAAAAATAGGAACTCCCTGTGCCCCCTTAGCTCCTGCAATTCTTTGGAGTCAGTTGCATACATGCCTATTAGGGCCATAAACCCTCTACATTGTACCCTAGATCCCTTTACATTGAACACCCATCCCAATCTTGCTCCCTAAAGAATGTCCCCACTCACATGATTTTTAAGATGCTACTTCCATTTAACAGTTGACAAAAACAATAAAACAGAAGCTTCTTCTCTCTTTCCCCCTAAATTAATGGGTGTCTTGGTGGCCTGGCAATAGTGACCACTTCCCCCCAACCCCTTTCTGGGAGTAGGGCAGGGCAACTTATCCAACTAGAATTTACTTAATCACTTAGGGGCCACTCCTTCCCTCAGTGGAAGCCCAAGTAGCGAGATGTGCAACTGGGAAAAGAATCCTCGCCAACAGGCCGCAGAGCACATTTGGGGTGCTCTGTGGCCAGCTGCAGCCTTGGATTTTCATAGTTGAAGATCTATTGGCCCCAAATGACTCCTTTGGTTAGAGCTTGGTTCGAGGCACACTGGAGTGTGCACCCTGGCTTGGGGCTCAGGTATCTTCCACCTGGCTCTTTCTGAAGAAATGGCAGAACTGTACCTGTTCTGCTATCATAGGACCCTTTGTCCCTGTTGAGGTGTGGGAAGGGGGGGGGGGGTATGATTTACCCTAATCAGTAACTCTTCCGTAATGTCTCATTTTCACAGAAACTTTAATGCTAGAATTGTCTTGCATGACATACTGCTTGTTTTGCTCTGATTTTTGTTTATGGTTTTTTATTAGTTCCTGCTTCAGTTCTCTCTGTGTCTAATTAAAGTTCTGACACTCCATTTTTCTTTACTACCATGTGTGATATAGTGTATTAGTACTAGTCATAACATAGGGAGATGGACTGTATATAGCAATAGCAGTGTTGTTAATTTGTATGCTTCAGATGCTGATAGAGTGATCAAAAGTAATATTTTATTCCCCAAGGAAAATAGATTAGACTGTATTGATGGAAAATTGCCCAGGATTCATGAACTCAATATTGACTAATAAACAGGTTGATTCAGGAAATGTGTTTTTCATTTTTTTTTTCTGACCTAGGCAATTGTTAGGTGGTGTGTTTGTTCAGCATGTCAGAACATTTACTTACATTCAGACAAATTATAGACTGTCCCTTATTAGGATGGGGATTTATGTAATTCATTAAATTCCTTCTGCCATCTGAACTGTGGTGATAATCTTCGCAACCAGTGAAGTGCAGTTGGCACAAAAAGGAATCTGACAGGAATGTGAAGGGCAGAAAGACATCTTGCTGCCTCAGGGCAATAAAAATGAACTTCACCATTATTTGTTTTCAGTTATGAAACTATGAACTATGGATTCTTTCCGGCAAGCAGAGGCATGGAAAGTAGTGCCTGCAATGCCCCACTGACTGGCAAGAATCCAGCTTTGGTTAGTCACACCAGTCAGCATTCAAATGAGTCGATTTCTTTGTAAATAGCCTCATTAGTATTAATTTTTAAAGGACTCCTGAGCAATTAATGACCCGTTCAACATTCTGAGAAAATGTTAATGTGCTGCTTAGAAAGAAAAGAGGTTGGTTATAACTAACTCCTTCCCATGAATTCAGGATGTTGTTTCATGTATTATTTATACACTCTGTTGGCAGTTTGCCCTGTGTAGATATGGCAGTGATCCATTGAGGAATACAAGAGCCTTTTATCAGTAGGTACCTTTGACTGTCTGGCATAGTACTATTTGTGGATGTTGTCTATCTTAGTATTAGGGCTTCCACAGGAGACTGTAGCTCAACCAGTCGTTTTTGATTGGGTGTGGTAATTATCCTGGATGCCATCATATCCATAGAATTACATCCATAAATTGGCATGCATGCTTTTTACAATCTAACTGATTCAACACAAGGTATATGTCTATTTGCAGGGTATACAGAAACTGCTTTGTATCAGATGCAAATGGGAATGTATGTACTTTCATGCTACTACACTAGTTGCTATTTTCGATACTTTGTTTTCACTTTGCCAAGGTAAATTAAACTAATGATTAGTATTAACAGTTATCAATCTTTGTTTGTTGTTGGAAGCAATTGTATTAAACAGCTTTGCTTTACTGTTTGTTGTTTACAGTTAAAAAACCTAAGTTTAGAAGAATTGCAAATGAGGTTAACGGCTTTGGACCCTATGATGGAACGAGAAATTGAAGAGCTTCGTCAAAGATACACAGCGAAGAGGCAGCCTATCCTGGATGCAATGGATGCAAAGAAACGAAGACAACAGAATTTCTGAATTTGTCTTACTCTCAAAGATAATGCTAGTAGTCAACATGGACACTTGTTAAATTGTAAATCGGAAGGAATTCTATAGTTATGAGAGGTGTTTTTAAAACTTTAAATTGTGCTAAAATAACCAAGCAAAGTTGCATCAGTGAAAGAACATGTATATGGTGTTCAGCAAAGACGGTGGAACACAATTAAACTCTTCTGTGCATTTACCACACTTCTATTTTCAAATATTTAATGTAATAGAAGTTTAATCTGTTTAGTGGTAACTGTGTTGTACAATGGGAGAGTGTTTAGGATACCTGGAATATTTTGAAGTGTTTCATGATTGTGCAGCACTACAGGGCTTTATGTTGCAATATATTTTTCTCCCATTTAGTAGCATATTTATTATATACTCGTAGGTGATTGTATTTATTTTTATGCCCATTTACTTTTTGAAACTTGGGGGGGAGGGGTTATTAGGATAGTTGTGGTGGAGAGCAGGGCCAGGTTAGTTTAAATTGAACGTGGGAATGTAATAAAAAAGAAACTCACTGCTATATTAAAGCCTTGATTCAGTGCAGCATTTATGCATGTACTCAAGTTCCATTGACATTGATAAGTTAAGCATGTGCTTAAGTGCTGTCCTGAATCAGGGCCTATGGTTGTAAATGAGTGACACAGTTGCTACACTAGAGAACATTCATATAAGGGCCAATTCTGTCACCCTTACTTACATTGAGTGGTCTCCTACTATGGAAGGAAACAAGTGCCTACTTAGTTTTAATTTTTCTATAGTGCAGGAGAAGCAACAAGTACAGTCACACCTATGGTATATACTTCTAGTTGCTATTGCAATTCTTACATTCTGACCAGTTTCAAACATCATTCTGCACCATAGTTTTGTAATGAAGCAACAGTTACACTTTTTGGCCAGTGTTTTTTACCTGGTTGGTTTGTAGTAGGTTTTTGTTTGTTGTTGTTTTGTATTGTAGACGTGTAGCTATAAGGGACACTAATTTAAAAGCCAAAGAAAATCAATGGAAAACCTGTATTAATCTGTAATAAGCCTCCAAAAGAAGCAAAACTTTGCAGTATTCCTAATCCTGCATTCATTGAACATTCAAAATTCCCATTGTCTTCTGTAAGAGTTTTGGGTGCATAAGGAATGCAGGACCAGGCTCTTGTTAATATCCGTGTCCATTTTTTGTCTCTGGTTCATGCATGTAAATATATGGTAGGTGAAATATATCACATTGCAATAAATACATCAGTCATTTGTATGAAAATGTGATCCACTTTCTGAACCATCGACTGTGGTCACTATTAATATTACTATTGCCACAATTTTTGCCTTTTGCCTAATTAACATTATTGTGGTATTCGGGTATTTCCCTAGAAGTCAGACATAACGATAATTACTTGCAAAATGCAGCTATACAGATTTTAATGGTGCCCATGGTTACTGGCATCCTTCTGTTACATGTTTTCTGGAAGTTAGTAAACATCTCGTGTCTCTTGGCATTTACTGTAGTCAGATGTGGACCATTTATACTGAACCATGAGCCTTTGGAAACCATGCATTATCTTTATACAGTCTAACTAAACAAGGAAAAAATAGTTTTAAACTGATCAGCATATGTCTGACCCTTCTGGGACCAATTCTTTTTCTGGAGTTGTATATGGCCATTGTTATCATTTTTGTTCTACTTGTGTGTGTGTGTGTGTGTGTGTGTAATTCCAACCTGTAAATCATAAATTCAAATACATTTTAACTGTGGCAGTTGGAACAACTGACCCTCGTATATTCATAATTTTTTAAAAATGTGTACTACCTTTTGAAAAGAAGGAAGGAAGTAACCCTTAAGAGAGATCCATAAAACATACAGTAAATCAAGATGCCCCAACATTGTGATTTTATTGCCTCACATCTAAACAAACAATGAAGTGATGCATGGTAAAATCTAATATAGTTTATGAAAATGACAGCATAGACTTCTGAATATAGACCTGTTATTTCAAATTAATTTCTAATTCTTTGCTTTATCTCTTCTTTAAATTCATTGATGTGTACGTACAAACGCAAAGATATAATATATGAAAAGAATGTATGGAAAGCATAGACTCATCAAGAAGGAGAGAGCCTTATTTGCCCTTTCCCAATGTGCCTTATAGGCAATTAACGTCATTGTCCAACTATAGCCTCTCTGCATCATTGCTAACTTTCTCTTCCCATATTTTCTCCCATTTGCTCCACCAAAAATATCATATGTTGGTTTTGTATGTGGTAGCATCATCGGATTACACACTGTGTTCAGACTTAGTGCCTTCTGGAAATTTTTCCAATTTAGTGCACACCGTGTGTAATACTTACCCAGAGGGGGCCCAGGTTAAAGGCCACTAGACAGGCTAGAGCTTTTCTAATGACATCTGAAAGGCATGAGGGCATAAAGCGCATCCCTTCTCTATCTGCAATCTACCTGCAAGCCACACTTTCTCGCCAAATGAAGCAACCCAACTGAATTTTACACATACACAGGAGAAAAGCCAAAAGTCATGGTGAAAATTGAAAATGGAATAAGCCACCTGGGATGGTGAATTTCATGGCTTCTGAGATATTGTAACTTAGATGCAGGAATTTTCTCTGTCCAAACTTGATATCCCCCAACTAATATAAAATTCAATAACTCTGATGCCTGATGCAATGAGTGAAAAGCCTCTCAGACTTCAGGGGGAACTAGATCAGAGCCTTAGTTATGTGCAAGAAGTAAAATCTAGAAATAGGTTTTACATTAGAGAGGGGGGTACTTTTATGTTGTTTTTTCTCCTGTTTATTTACTAAATCATAGCATCCATTTTCATGACCACATTTATCTCCACTGAAGAATGAGCATTTTCTGTAAAGGAAATCAGGTAGCACGCTAAATAAGACATTGTAACATCAAGCGTTTCAGAAAATCCAGGAGAACTACTGACACATTAAGATTCAGTAAAATTTTAACCCAGCATTTTCTTTTTTTGCTTCCCATTTTGTATGTTTAAGTTTAGTACGTAAAAATCTCTGAAAAATAATTACTTATCACTAAACATCTGAATAAAAACTTATTTTTCGCTTATGGGTGTTGTGTTGTTCACTCCATATCAAGCTAAATCATGTTAATGCTAGTTATTGACATTCACTTAGTGTGCTTTAAGTTTCAAATTTCAAAACATTGCTTCCTTTAGTGCTAGGGGCCTGACTTTCAGAATTGCTGAGTACACTGAACTCCAATTGAAGTCAGTGGTACTCAGCACCTCTGAAAATAAGGTTTTGAAACCCTATCCAGCTCAAGGTATCCACGCAGGCATGAGAAGCTGGATACTGGTGCAGGAGGTGGATAGTTTATATAGGACATAAATAGTAGATCAACCCAAGTCTCCCCTGTTTGGGAATTAAAGAGGTTCCCTGGGGGTGAAAGTTCACGTAGTTTCTCTCTTGCCCTGTAGCTCCATATGCTAGACCTGTCTCGCTGCCTCTTCCCTACAGGGCTGTTGCAGTCTACAGGCATTACTAGATTGCTAGGGCTGGAGTAACCACACTATATGTGATCCCCTCCCTCTCCCCCCAGAAGAAGAAAGGGGCAGATCTTGAGTCAAACTTTGTTGTATCCCACCCCCCAGATACAGGAGGCTGGAGAGGTAATATTGAGAGATGCTACATGTCACAATTTCAAGGAACTGCACCTTTGCTCCCTGCCCCCCTCCTCCATGGTCTGCTCCAGGAATACTCTCTTGGGGCTCAGGCCTTTATCCGTCACCTTTCTCTGGACAGGGACCTGCGTCCCTCAATCTCCTGCCCAGGGGTTAGCCTTGCTGCCCCCTTGCAATTGCACTGTGATTATCTCTATGCTAGCCTCACTAATGTCCAGCCCTACGCTTTTCTTTCTCTCCAGGAGCTGTGACCAATGTAAGCCAGTGCTTATAAGTGACCAAACAGTTCTTCCAGAGCATGGTACATTTATTTAAGGATAAAAACATGCAGAGAAAACAAAACAATAAAAAGATCTAAATGCATATTTAAATGTACCAGAAGTCACTCCTCAGGCTTTGGGGATCCTGGCAGGTTCAAGTCCTTCCAACCCTTCCTGATAGGGTTGCCAACTTTCTAATTTCAAACACCCTTGCCCTCCCCCTTCCCCAAGGCCCTGCCCCACTCACTCCATCCCCCCTTCCTCCATTACTCGCTCTACCCCACCCTCGCTCACGCACTCATTTTCACCAGGCTGGGGCAGGGAGTTGGGGTACAGGAGGGTGTGAGGGCTCTGGATGGGGGGGCAGGCTCTGGGGTAGGGCTGGGGATGAGGGGTTTCGGGTGCAAGAGGGGGCTCCGGGATGGGGGATGGGGGCAGGGGGTGAGGGCTCTGCGGTGGGGCCAGAAATGAGGTGTTCAGGGTACAGCAGGGGGCTCCAGGCTGGGGAAGGAGGCTGGGGTGTGGGAGGAGGTGAAGGCTGCAGCTGGGGGTGTGGGCTTGGGTGGGGCCAGGGAGGAGGGGTGCGAGTTCCAGGAGGGAGTTTTGGTGCAGGAGGGTGCTCAGGGCTGGGGCAGGGGGTTGGTGTGTGGGAGGGGGTGAGGGGTATGGGCTCCAGGCGGCGCTGACCTAAGGTGGCTCCCAGGAAGTGGCGTCACGTCCCCCTGGCTCCTAGGTGGAGGCACGGCCAAGGTGCTCTGCACGCTGCCCCCGCCCACAAGCACAGCCCCCACCACTCCCATTTGCAGTGATTCCCATCCAATGGGAGCTGCAGAGCCGGCACTTGGTGAGGGGGCAGCATATGGAGCGCCTGTGGCCGCCCCTCCGTCTAGGAGCTGGACATGCCAGCTGCTTCCTGGGAGCCACATGGAGCAGGGCAGGGAGACTTTTAATGGCCTGGTCAGCAGTGCTCACCAGAGCCGCCAGGGTCCCTTTTTGACCGGGTGTTCTGGTTGAAAATTGGACACCTGGCAACCTTACTTCCAGAGGGTTTGGCCTCTCCTTGGACATAAGTTCATGTCCATTTGTTGAAACAAAATGGAGGCCCTTCTGTCAGGTTAAACTCAGCCTTTTGTACCAGAAGCCCTTTCACTGGTCAATTTGGGTCCTTTGTACCAGTCTGAACCAGTATATGCAAACCACCCCTGGAGGAGGTACTTCCCTGCGCGCGCGCGCGCACACACACACACACACACACACACACTCTCTCTCTCTCTCTCTCTCTCTCTCTCTCCTGGAAGAGCTGTGGTAATCGTCCTTCATGAAATAGGCTACAATCCCTATCCTGCAATGATACACATAACCTTTGTAAAGTTAATACAATGGTTCCCAAAGCTACTGCATGTGGTTGCAGTATCTGTTATGCTACCCATGTGTGTTCAGGGGAGCATCTCTCTTCGCCATCACTACTGTGTGGGGACATTCCTCATAATAGAAATGGGGCATTCACTTCCCCCTCTTGTGTGTGGATCTGTTTGGCTTCATGGTCCCTTCTTTTCTCCTGGAATGAAGTTGAAAGCCAGGGAAATAGTCTTTGAACAGCACAAAATTTCTACAATTCCTAAGTGGCTGTGAGTCAGGCAAGCACATATTTTTGGACATCAGAGGATGAGCTGAGTATGACTCTCTTAGCTATTATGTGGGCATCATCAAGGATTAAGTACCCCCACTGGATAAGTAGCAGTTGTAGGCGCTCTGGAGGGCCAGAGGGGCTGCTTTCTTAATGTCTTTTTCTGTACTATTTTCTGCAGTTCAATTTCTTAGAAACTGTAACAAAGTACAAAAATCATGTTGTGTTGCGAACTGCATCTTAAAACATATATAATAATATTTATCCAAATTCAGGGTGAGATCATCCTCTTTGATTTTTGCCCTGCAGGGAATGAAAAGAGCAGAAATCCTACTCAGATTGCCATGAAGGGAGCTGAGCCTAACTGGCAGCGTCTCCTGCTCCCTCTCATCTTGCTGACGTCCCTCTCTGTGAACTGAGCTTGTTTTGTAGCCTGATCCTGAGAGGTGCTGAATATCTCTGCTCCCAGGGAGTTGTGGGTGCTCAGCATGTTGCAAAATCTAGTCCGTGGTGCTCTGCTGGTGCAATGGGAACATGAATGGGTTGGAGAGGGATGTGCCAAGGAGAGCTGCTCTACTTAACATCCCAAACCTGATTCAAATATTCCATTTCTTTTCATTTTTTAAAAAAATCATTCTTCTTTAAGCATTTGTCCACGTGGCTCCCATGATGAGTGAGGTAGCAGTTCTATTGATAATCTTTGAATATCAGAGCAAAAAAAGGTTGAGGGGGACGGCAGAAACTCCTGCTATTAGTGCACGTTTTAGTTCTTTCATATTTATTCCTCACTTGTCTGCATTTGCACAGATACACCCAGAGCAGAAAACACGTTAGTTGGTTCAAACTACCCGTATGTTCAGCTGCATTATACATTGAGCCTGCTAGCATATAAATCTGCTTCATTGTTGATGAAGCAATGTGTAAGTATATGAGATCATCTGTTAGTGACCTTTCCGATGGGACTGATGGTCCTGAGTAGATTATGTACTGTAAAGCCTTCTGTAAAACATTTTATATACAAGCTGGTTAATCAGAGAGTGTGATAAGCTGATTGTTACACTTTCTGCTGTGTCAAGGCTCCTTCCCCACTCTGAACTTTAGGGTACAGATGTGGGGGCCTGCATGAAAACTTCTAAGCTTAACTACCAGCTTAGATCTGGTCCGCTGCCACCACTCCCAATGTGCTAATTCCCTTCCCTGGGTAGCCTTGAGAGACTCTTCACCAATTCCCTGGTGAATACAGATCCAAACCCCTTGGATCTTAAAACAAGGAGAAATTAACCATTCCCCCCTCCTCTCTCCCACCAACTCCTGGTGGATCAAGATCCAACCCCCTTGGGTCTAAAAACAAGGAAAATCAATCAGGTTCTTAAAAAGAAGGCTTTTAATTAAAGAAAAAGGTAAAAATCATCTCTGTAAAATCAGGATGGAAAATAACTTTACAGGGTAATCAAACTTAAAGAGCCCAGAGGACCCCCCTCTAGACTTAGGTTCAAGGTTACAGCAAACAGAGGTAAACACCCTAGCAAAAGGTACATTTACAAGTTGAGAAAACAAAGATAAAACTAACACGCCTTGCCTGGCTGTACTTACAAGTTTGAAATATGAGAGACTTGTTCAGAAAGATTTGGAGAGCATGGATTGATGTCTGGTCCCTCTTAGTCCCAAGAGCGAACTCCCACCAAAACAAAGAGCACAAACAAAAGCCTTCCCCCCACCAAGATTTGAAAGGAGCTTGTCCCCTTATTGGTCCTTTGGGTCAGGTGTCAGCCAGGTTACCTGAGCTTCTTAACCGTTTACAGGTAAAAGGATTTTGGAGTCTCTGGCCAGGAGGGATTTTATAGTATTGTACACAGGAGGGTTGTTGTCCTTCCCTTTATAGTTATGACATGCTGCATATACATTTAGTTATAAAAATGATATAATTAAAAGGGGCTGTGTCTAGAACAGGGGTAGGCAACCTATGGCCCGCGTGTCAAAGGCGGCACATGAGCTGATTTTCAGTGGCACTCACACTGCCCGGGACCTGGCCACCGGTCCGGGGTGGCTTTGCATTTTAATTTAATTTTAAATGAAGCTTCTTAAACATTTTAAAAACCTTATTTACTTTACATACAACAATAGCTTAGTTATATATTATAGACTTATAGAAACAGACCTTCTAAAAATGTTAAAATATATTACTGGCACGTGAAACCTTAAATTAGAGTGAATAAATGAAGACTTGGCCCACCACTTCTGAAAGGTTGCCAACCCCTGGTCTAGAATATGACAAGAAGCCTTTATTTCTTTATATTCTTAATAATTTAGGGCCCAATCCTGCTCCCATGGAAATCAGTGTAAAATTCCCATTGACTGCAACGTACACAGAATTGGGTAGGGATGTTAGTGTATGCACTACTGTTAACACAGTATGTCTTAGCTCTTAAAAATAGTTCACAGAATATTTTAGCAGATTGGCAAAGTCCATGTTAATTTTTTAAAATGTGACAGTGAGACAATGTAGGATGTCAACTGAAATATACTGCAGAGTTGGTAGGGGGCTCTGATGATAGAGACCAATCCAGGAATATGAAGTGGTTTAATCAAGGGGTTGGAAAATTGAAATCAGAATAACTTTTTATGTCTGTTTATTTTTAAAAGCATCAGTCTAATTTATCATTAAATTGCCATTTTTGCTCACTGAACTGTCTGCTGCTTTTTCTGCACTTTAAAGGTCTAGAGATACTGGATGGGCATTCTGTAATGTCATATGTACTGCTACAAACTAACTATACATAATTTCCTTTATAATATCTATGGCAAACTTTGGGCCTGGGTAGGATTACCATATTTCAACAATCAAAAAAGAGGACACGGGGTGCCGCCCTAGCCCTGCCCCAGCCCCGCCCCCTCCCACTTCCCGCCCCCTCAGAATCCCCCTACCTGTCCCCTGACTGCCCTCTCCTGAGACCCCCCCCCACCCTAACTGCCCCCAGGACCCCACCCCCTATCTAACCCCCCCTGTTCCCTGTCCCTTGCCTGCCCCAACCGCTCTCTACACCCCCTTCTCCTGACAGCCCCCCCCCAGAACCCCTGACCAATCTAACCCCCCCGTTCCCTGTCCCTTGCCTGCCCCCCCCCACCAGGCCGAGGGAGAGCTGTGAGCTCCACGTGCAGCCAAACACTGTGGCGCTGCTCTGCGGGGGAGGAGGGAGCAGGGGAGGGGGAGGGACTCTGGCTGCTAGAGGCCCCAGTGGCTGCGAGCGGCTTTCAATCAGGCCCAACCGTCCAATCAGCTGCGCTGCACTCTGCATGAGGGGAAGGGGGAAATTCCGGACATTTCTACTTTATTAGAAATCCCCCCCGGACGGCCATTTAAAGCTGAAAAAGCTGGACATGTCCGGGGAAACCCGGACGGATGGTAATCCTAGGCCTGGGTCTTCTCTGATTTACAGTGGTATAGCCAGGAAGAGCTCTGCTCAAGTCAGAGATGAAACCAGTCTAAGGCCTTTTCTACACTAGGGAAGTTTATAATAAAATTCACACTGCTGTTCCCAGTGGGAGTCCTAGTGTAGACAAGGCTCTAGCAGCTTCTTTTGGTCAATCCTCATTTTGCATGCTGAGATGGCTATAGGGTCAGATTCTACCAGCAGTGCAGTGCAAAGCAGAAACACCACATCAGGGGATCTAGCCAATTAAGTCTATTTTAAAAAGGCTTTACTCCCCTTTCATGATTTAGTATATTTATTGGTGGAAAGGTCTCCTTCAAGATATATACACGTGCCGTCCCCTTCAACCTTTTTTTGCTCTGATATTCAAACACTTGAACATAAGAGCGCCATACCGGGTCAGACTAAAGGTCCATCTAGCCCAGTATCCTATCTTCCAACAGTGGCCAATGCCAGGTGCCCCAGAGGGAATGAACAGAACAGGTAATCATCAAGTGATCCATTCCTTGTTGCCCATTCCCAGCTTCTGGCAAATAGAGGCTAGGGACACCATCCCTGCCCATCCTGGCTAATAGCCATTGATGGACCTATCCTCCATGAATTTATCTAGGTTTTTTTTTAACCCTGTTATAGTCTTGGCCTTCACAACCTCCTTTGGCAAGAGTTCCACAGGTTGACTGTGTGTTGTATGAAAAAATACTTCTTTTTGTTTGTTTTAAACCTGCTGCCTATTAATTTCATTTGCTGACCCCTAGTTCTTGTGTTATGAGAAGGAGTAAATAAAACTTCCTTATTTACTTTCTCCACACCAGTCATGATTTTATAGATCTCAATCATATCCCCCCTTAGTTGTCTCTTTTCCAAGCTGAAAAGTCCCAGTCTTGTTTTTCCCAGTCTTATATTTCAAGTCCTAGACTTGAAAGATTCTTCCTCTTCCATTCCCTAAAAAAAAAGGACCATAGACATGGCTTTCACGAGGGTTCTGCAAGCTTGAGATGCTAGGGACACCATCCCATGATGCGAATGTACGGACATGGCTCTTGAAGAATTAGAGTTACTGGAAACTTTTATTTCTTCTTGTTTTCAACCTGAGAGATCAGGGATATAAATTCTGGGCATCCCTGTTTCCGCATACATAACTGAAAGCATGAGGTGTTGAATCTTTAGCCAAGACAGCCTTTCTCCAAAATGTTCATTAGACACCGAAGTTAAATAGACATTAGCAAAAACAGGTTTAAATGGTCTTGATAAAAATCCCTTCCCTTTCTCTATTGCTTGCTTCCAGTTTCTTGGCTTTTCTGATGTCACTGGGCTTCTCTTCACTACAGAAGTTCAATTAGTTGATGTGATGCTGAATATGAGTTGTGCTGGTCTTCACTAACTGCAAAGGCATGGTCAGCATCATGTTAGCTACCTCAACTCTTCACAAATTCTGTAATGTAGACTAGACTATAACTTCACTAATCACTGCAGAATCTTCCAGGCTAGACAAGACCTATATTTATCAGGTAAAGGACAAGTAGAGAGAAAATCTCTTTTAAAAAAGAACAAAAAATCTTATGGGTCTTTTTAATCATAAAGAAAAAAAGGTTACATGACTTTTTTTTTAACTCTTTGCAGGTAAGATAATACAACTAAGAGCAAAAAATATGGGCAGACAAAACCAAACCATCTGATTCCCATCTGTGTAATTTATACAATTCATACTTCAACAGTGTGTAAAGTCAGTACAGTACTGGTTTTTTGAGAATGTAAGATTTCCTTACATTAGTATTTTTATCATGATATGTCCCTGTTGGGTACTATTTTATTTATAATTTTCATAGATACAACTTTCAATAATATCTGTTTTCATTGGATATGTGAAAACACATGCCAGACCAGTGCCAAGTAGATTAACACTGGGAAATCTAATCAAAGGCTGCTAATACAATATGCCAGGGGCAGTCAATAGGTGGACAGCAGGCCAAATCCAGACTGCCAGATGCTTTCAAATGGACCCCCAAATCTTTTTATTTACTTATTATCATTATTGTTATTATTTTTTATTATTTTCTCTGGAGTGTGGTCCTTGACAAATAATAATTGGTCACCCACTACAATACGGTATGATGGATCACCTAGCAAAATTTGTTCTAGCTTCTAATAAATTTGTCTCATCACTCGCAAAGGAAAGACTAGCAAGGCGTTGGGAATACAACTTCCACACAATAATTCCTGCCACAAGTAGTTTGAATGCTCCACATGGAAAAGCTGGTTTAGGTCAGTACAGGAAATTACTGTCCCTTACCCTGTTGCACAAAAAAAGTACATTTAAATTTTAAAGAATACCTGCATTGTTTATTATTGAACAAGTTAGTATATTTTGTAAATACATATTAGTGACTCAACATTTAATGTTTGGAACTTTGATAACTGCTAAAGTGTTTACTTTTGGCAATTTTTCACTGCGCTGTATAGCAAATATGAAACTGCGGTGCACCTGTAAAAAGGAACGGAACAACTTTTTAAAAAATAAACCAAATACGGCATATTCATTTAACTTTGGAACTATGTGTATTAATTAGCATTAAGTGCTGTAAATGTACACAGCGCTTTTCAAAACATAGAATCGGACTTAGTTCCTGCCCCAAAGAAACAAAACAAGTTTGCACATGATGGACTGGGTGATATATACACCTCGGGGTTCCAGTACTACATTGCATTAAGACTGACCTTAACATTAAAAAAAATGAGCTTGTGTCCTTATTTTGCTTCTTTGTGAGGAAGGAAAGAAAGATTTGTGTCACACACAAAAAAGGAGTGGGGGGGGAGGGCAGAGCATGGTTCTGCTTGTCTTTGTCATATTACTAGTTCAGGCCATGTTTACCCTGAAAGACTTTTCTGATGACTTGAGAACTAATGAAGTGATGGCATCACAGGAGTCGAAAGACTGAAAGTTGAGCAACTGAGAGCAGATGGGCCTTGAGAGTTTCACACCAACGACTAATAAACATTAGAGTTAGGATGTCTTTGTTGAGGATTCAATCTCCTGGTTTCATCAGCTAATGGATGATAGTTCGCAATCAAGATTCTGAGATCCTTCCCCTCCAACAAAACCAGATGTGACATTCCTGATATTTCTAAGGTAGAAATGAAAAGCAAAAAAACAACCTTTATAAAAGGCACTTTCAGGTTTTCTTTATAATACACATTATAAAGCAGCAAAAAGTTCAAAGAATCTTTTGTAGGTGACCTTGAAAGGTGAAGTGAACATCTTTCATCTCTCAAGATCTTAGTTCAGGGTTCTGTTTTTCATTTAGGTTGTGTATTAATGTTATGAGTGGGATACTGAAGCGATGACCTCTTTGCGGTCTGTTCCCAGCTTGAGCAAGTCACTTAATCTGTATCTGTTTCTTTGCCTCAGTTTACCATATAAAATGGATAGACTGATACTGTGATGGGGTGGACTAGCCCAAAGGCCCCCTGCTGGAGGCCTCAGGGTTCTGCCACAGCCATCCCAGGGAAGGAGCAGGCTAGAGTGGCTGCAGGGGAAGCAGCCAATCAGGGCCCAAGAGGGCCATATAAAAGGAGCTGCAGAGTAAAGTAGTAGTCAGATGCTGCTTGGAGCAGAAGAAGGAAGGACTGCAGGCCTGGCTGCCTGGAAGAGCAGCAGGGCCACGGATGGTTTGCTAGCAGGGCCTGGGGGAGCATGGAGCGAGCTCCTGGTTGTTTGCTAGGACTGAGTAGGGACTGAGCCTGGGGAGGGTTGCAGGAAGATAGTGTCTCCAGGGAGGAAGCCCTGGGGATACAGCCCCATACCAGGGCAGGACTACTTAAAGACCAAAGCCCAGGGAGGACTAGAGAGCGACACCACCAAAGAGGTACTGAGATAGCCCCGATGGACCATATACCAGAAGGGGTTTGTGCTGGTTAACATGCAGACAGCATGACTCATCTGGAGCACTGTGGCACTGACAAATCCACCTGAGAACCACCAAAAGGGGTCACCAGAACTAAAGAACACAGACATGCCCAACCAGAAGGGGGCACTCATGAGAGGTGGGTGCCAACCCCGTTACAAATACATATCTGGCAAAGCTCACATGAGTGCTCTGTTGGCTAAGTAGTTTGGTTCCTTGTTAGAAAGGTGCTGTATTCATTCAATGTTTGATTGTTCTGTAACAGCTGATGGAAACACAGCCATCTAAATTAGAGTGGAACTGCACTCCTGACTTGGCTTTAAGAGTTAGGAATGTCACTAACAGAGACCTCTTGACAGTTAAATAACCTGATTTCCAGCTAGTTTGCTATACATGCATTGATCTGTAATTTGCAAAGCTACAAATGTACTTGATTGGAACCAGCTGTAGTCTCATCCCCACATATGGTGTGAAATAAGATAATAGGAATTAGAAGTTGCCATATTGGATCAGACCCATGGTCCATCTAATGCAGTGTCCTGTCGCTGATAGTGGCCAGAACCAAATGTCACATAGGAAAGTGGGGGGAAAAATAACCTGCCCATAATGGAAGATTCTTCCTAATCCAATCAATTAGTGGTCTGTTTATGCCCTGAAGCATGAGGATTACACGCTAACATTAGGCTCACTCCTGCAATCCTGGTGCACTCCAAATGCCCTCTACAGTCAGTGGACTTAGCTTTAATGGAACTACTTGTATGAACAAAGTTAAGTATTAGTGCAATGTTTGCAGGTTCTGGGTCCTACAGAGGAAAGTGAGTTAACCGATGCTGTTTATTCAGACTACTGAATGCCTTTCCTTTTTGAATGTAAAAATAAACTGTAGAAATTGAAGCATATATAAATATACCATAACAGTGTATCCCATTATGAGTTTCCCTCAGTGATCTGCATTAAACCGTAGGTTCTTTGTTGAATGTCTGGACTTTCTAGTCCATGTAAACATTTCTTCAAAGGGAGAAATTTTATATTAAAAGAACCCTTTCCCTATTGATCCCTGAAAAGGCTCATAAAATGTAGCTTTCCTAAATCAGCTTTCTCAGACCAGAGATCAGTACTTAAAATTGATCTCTCCTATTCTCTCTCTCTCTCTCTCTCTCCTCTCTGAAATAACCTATTAATGGAAGAGGGGCACGTGTCTTGGATGTTTACAGCATCTCTCTTTAAATTCCCAATGTTCATTCTGTGCTTCCAGAGCAATTATGATTAGATTTAATGATTTAAGGAAAAATTCAGCAAAATAAATTAATGAGGAAGGCAAAAAGCTTCTGATCTGATCTATCTCACATTAAGCTTTTGGTGTGATACAGCAACTGATATTTCATGTTTATTACACTACCATCTAGTATACAGTCAAGTACAAAGAAGAGCCCTTTTGCTCACAGAGCACACAAAAATGGATGTCATAGCCCAGAGCTTATTTAGGTAAGAGATTGCTTGGAGAAGGGCTAGATGCAGATTTATCATTTTTCTATCAGGCATTTGCAACAGTATCCAAAAATGTGAAATTCTTCTTCAAATTCAGGGCTTTATAACCAGTCTATGGATACATTCTATAAATCATAGAATCATAGAAATGTAGGGCTGGAAAGGACTGCAAGAGATCATCTAGTTCATCTGCCCATGCTCAAGCAAAACCAAGCATACCTAGACCATCCCTGATAAAGGTTTGGCTAACCTGTTCTTAAAAACCTCCAATGATGGGGATTCCACAACCTCACTGGTAACGTATCCTAATATTTAACTAGCCTCATAGTTGGAAAGCTTTTCCTAATATCTAAACTAAATCTCTCTCGCTGCAGAGTAGCCCGATTATTTTTTGTCCTATCTTCAGGGGACATGGAGAACAATTTGTCACCTGTTCTCTTTATAACAGCCCTTAATATATTTGAAGAGTGTTATCAGGTCCCTGCTCAGTCTTCTTTTCTCAAAACTAAATGTGTCCAGTTTTGTAAATCTTTCCTGGTAGGCTAGTTTTTCTAGCCCTTTTATCATTTTTGTTACTGTCCTCTGGACTCTCTCCAATTTATCCATATCTTTCTTAAAGTGTGGCACTCAAAAGTGGACACATTACTCCAGTTGAGGCTTCACCAGTGCCAAGTAGAGTGGGACAGTTATCTCCTGTGGCTTACATATGACACTGCCGTTAATACACCCCAGCCATTTTTGCAATTGCATCACATTGTTGAATTATATTCAGTTTGTGATCCCCTATAACTCATGGATTGTTTTCAGCAGCACTAGCCAATTATTCCCTATTTTGTATTTTGTGCATTTGATTTTTCCTTCCTAAGTGCAGTATTTTGCACTTGCCTTTATTGAATTTCATCTTGTTGGTTTCAGACCAATTCTCCAATTTATCAAGGGCATTTTGAATTCTGATCCTGTTTTCCAAAATGCTAGCAACCTCTCCCAGCTTGGTATCAGCCACAAATTTTATAAGCAAGCTCTCCACACCATTCTCTAAGTCATTAATGAACATGTTGAATAGTATTGAACCCAAGAATGAACCCTGTGGGACCCTACTAGATATGCCCTCCCAATTTAAAACTGAACCATTGATAGCAACTCTTTGAGTATGGCCTTTCAACCAGTTATGCATCCACATTTTTGTAATTTCATCTAGACCAGGGGTTGGCAACCTTTCAGAAGTGGTGGGCCGAGTCTTCATTTATTCACCTAATTTAAGGTTTTGCATGCCAGTAATACATTTTAACGTTTTTAGAAGGTCTCTTTCTGTAAGTCTATAATATATAACTAAACTATTGTTGTATGTAAAGTAAATAAGGTTTTTAAAATGTTTAAGAAGCTTCATTTAAAATTAAATTAAAATGCAGAGCCCCCCGGACTGGTGGCCAGGACCCGGGCAGTGTGAGTGCCACTGAAAATGAGCTTGCGTGCCGCCTTTGGCACATGTACCATAGGTTGCCTACCCCTGATCTAGACCATATTGCCCTACTCTGCTAATGAGAATGTCATATGAGACTGTGTCAAAAGGCCAGTAATACTTTCAAAGAAAGAAATTAGGGTTGGTCTGGCATTATATGGTCTTGACAAATCCATGTTGGCTATTACATATCACCTTCTTATCCTTTAGGTGCTTACAAATTGATTGTGTAATAATTGGTTCCAGTATTGAAGTTAGCCTGATTGGTCTATAACTCTCCCTTTTAAAGCTAGGTACTAAATCTACCATATACTCTCTCCCTGATAAAATAATAGGAAAAAAATAACTGTATTCCAGAAAAAAGTCTTTAGAGTGTTTCATATGAAAATGGTACAGGGTGAAATTAGACATGGCATAATGGAGAAATTTAGGAGCAAATGTTTCTTTCATGTTGCTTTAAGATTGTTAGTGGTATAGCTGATAAAGTATCTACAGAAATGGTGTCAATTCTCTTAATTTTCTGTAAACCTTGTTTCCCTGTTAACTAATCCTTACGAAGTGAAGATCCTGGTATCATCGATAGAATTATATAGAGCAATAACTTGATTGATATTCACTAATGTGTTGATCATACACGTGTTCAGGTGTATGTCTTGAGCCAAAGCACAAGTCAACTGGAGTTTATCACTTTCAATAGGCTTTGGATCAGGCCCTTTATGCATATACATTGGTGCAGCTAAAATTTTCTGTTCAGCTAAATATAGAGAATATCTCTCATAGTGGTGGAAGCTTTCAAAACTGAAAAAGTAAAAAAAATCGTTTTAAGTGTGACCACTGAATGTAGGTATATCTGATATAACTTGTTGATTGACTATAACTATAGACTATTTTCTTAGTACTCCATTGTATTAGTCAAGGATACCTAATACTTATTGCTCTACTTTTATGGAAATCCAATGGCATTCTGGTTTGTTTATAGTCCATAATGCAATATTCCTTAAGTTACAAGTAGCTACCCAACAGTGTTGTGTTAGGTTTGGTAAGTTGATCCCTCCCTGTTTGGTTGGTAATTATAATTATGTTTAATGGATTCCTAGATGTTTATACACCCAAAGAAATTATGTGCTTATTTGGTCAAATTTAGCAAAAGAATCCGGAATTTTAATAAACATAGAATGTGCACACAGTAGAGCAGCCCTAAACCCCAACCCAAAACCCGGCTTCATTTTGAAATGTTTTAAATTAGGTTAACAAAAATTGATTTATACAGCCCATCAATTGTATCAGTTTTCTGAATTCCATAGCACGTTCATGACTGCCCAAATAAAAGGGGCAGAAGCCAGGTAAGTCTGCAGTTGAAATAGGAGGAAATCTTATTAGCAAAACTCCTCCTTTAAAACACACTTTATTTTTTAGCCAGAAACTGAACTAAAATGTCTAGTTCTGCTATCAGCGCTGGTGCAGGGAGGAGGGGGTTGAGTCAAATGTAACAAAGTATCACCAGAAAGTAACATTACTTTTTGTTCAGCATTCTAAATCATTAAGCATCTGCTCCAGCTCCTGTTATAGTCTATGGAAAGATTCCCATTGACTCCAGTAGAAATCCAACTGGTCCCTCAGTCATTAATTTTCATATTACTGCCAGAAGTTCACTGTTCAGAGCAAACAACAAAGGGGTACCCCCACTGAATAATGGCCCTATTTTAGCACCATTGTATAAAGCATAACCTTGCTGTTTTACGTTTAGGTGTAACAGTCAGGGTCCAGACTCCCAAAGGGGAGAACAGAAGGATTAACCCCCCCAAAACCATCTGATCACATACTGTTATTGTACTATAAAAACATATTGAGTAGGGTCCCGTATGGAAGCTTGTAATGTATTGAACTTGCTGGTCACTATGAGATATACATACAGACAGTGCTGATCAATTGCTCTGTTTGTTTATATAGAAAACTGTACTCATCATCTGTAATGCAACTTCAACTCCACTTCACAGCAGGGCAGTGAGCAATCAAGCAGGGAAAGGCACCCAAACCAATTGTTTACATGAAATCAGCTTCAAGCCATTGTCCAGCCCCAGGGCCGGTGCAACCCATTAGGCGACCTAGGTGGTCGCCTAGGGCACTAGCATTTGGGGGGCGGCATTTCGGGTCCTTCGACGGCAACCGCGGCGGCCGGATCTTCGGCCACCCCGGTCGTCATTGTCATTTAGGCGGAGGGAGCTGGGGCAGGGGGGCGCGGGTAAGGCCACCTGCAGCAAGTAAGGGGCGGGGGGCGGCACGCAGGGGAACTCCCAGCCCCAGCTCCAGCTCTGCTCCGCCTCCTCCTCTGAGCACGCCACCCCACTCTGCTTCCCTCCCTCCCAGGCTTGCGGCGCCAAAAAGCTGATTGGCGCCGCAAGCCTGGGAGGCAGGAGAAGTGGAGCAGTGTCGGCGTGCTCGGGCAGGAGGCGGAGCAGAGGTGAGCTGGGGCGGCGAGTTGCCGCACGGCTCCCCGGGCCGGGGGGAGCTGCCGCAAGGGGGGGGGGGCGTCACAGGGCGGAAGGGGGGAGCTGCTGCAGTGGCGGCGCCTCAGGGTGGGGGGGGTGGAGAGCTGCCGCGGGGGGGCGCCTTAGGGCAGAGAGGGGGGAGGAGAGCTGCCACAGGGCTCGGGGAGGGGGGGCGCAAGGTGGAAGCTTCGCCTAGGGCGCGAAACATCCTTGCACCTGCCCTGTCCAGCCCAGAAAAAGACACTGCTGCACCACTAGAGTTAATGGAAAGACACAGAGTCAACTCAAATTGAAAAGAACATCCCGGCTCTCGAACAGCAAGTCAGGAGGGAATTTTCCCACTCGGATTAACCATGTTAATTATGTTAACCAGTTACTCTGGACAGAGAGAGAAAGAGAAAGGCCTTTTAAAATCAGCCTTGGGACTGAGGGGTTTTGACCAGAACTTGGGAGACAGTCTCAAAATGGGAGGCTGTCTGTGAGTGCTGGATCCCTCATATGGCTATGGGCTATGCTGGAAAACTGCTTTAAGGTAACAGGTAACTCTTATTAGAAAAGATATCTAATATGAAACTGTAAAGCCTGAAGTTGTGACTTGGTTTATTTGCTGTGGAATTTGTATGTGTTTCCTTTCCCTTATTATTTCAGGTTTCAATCCCTGCTTTTTCTATTCAGTAGTCTTTTAGTTTATTTTTTCCCAAGCAGGTCTTTGGTGTGCAGTGTGTGTGCCAAAGCAAGCTGATAACTGAGGGGGCTGGTTTCACCTTTGGGGTGACAAACGAGAGAGACAGTCCCAGTGTCAATGAATTAAGAACTCAGGGAGGATATATTTGGGGAGACTTGGGACTGGAAGAGTTTTTGGTGTCACCTTGCAAAAAATAACTCGGCTGATGAGAGCCAGGATGAGGCCTTATGCTTGTGGGCAGGCTACTGCTGTCAGGCATCTGAATCAGAGCTGCACAGCACCCTGGCCCCTACAGGGCAGGTGGTGACAGAACCCCTTACTGGTCTGGGTGGTCCCCGAAATGGCCAAACTGATTTATGCTTTTCTCACACGTCATCTGATTCTCAAGAATTAAGAAAGATCCATTGTGACAGAGGATCAGATTTTTCAAAGGGATTTAGGAGCCTACAGAAGAAGGTAGGTGCTTGGTGGGATTTTCAAAAGTGCCTGAGCAGGTTTGGAACCTAACGTCCATTAATTTCTGGAGTTAGATGGCTTTGTCACTTTTGAAACACCCAGTAGACTTCCTGATTTCATTTTTAGGTGCCAAAATACCTTTGGAAATCTGGCCGAGCATGACTAATGATCCTGCAAGTAGTGCAGATCAGATAGCCCCAGCCTACACAGGAGAGGTGGAAAACCGGTCTCTAGAGTTCACTACAATGTTGTACTCAGTTGGGAGATCATCTCAAAATGGAGGCCGGCTCTCTTTAGGATCGGTTTCTCAGAAGAGGGCCGTCAGCTATATTTGACAACTCGTTCTTTTTCTGATGATGATGGAGAAGTATCTCAGGCTAAAAAGCTTGGCCAACATTATGAAACCAGATTCCCCAAAGTTAGGCATCTAGGCCCTGACTTAGCAGCCCATCCCAGGTCAGCAAAGCATTTAAGCACGTGCCTAAGTCCCATTATCTTCAATGGGACTAAACCACATGCATAATATTGAGCATGGGCGTAAATGCTTTGCTGAATAGGGCTGGAGTTTAAGTATGGGCTTAAATGATTTGCTGAACTGGGGCCCTGAATAAGTGGCCCTATGTTCAGAGGTGCAGAGCACCCATATTTCTCATTGACTTCAGTAGAATTTGTGGGTGTTCTGCACCTCTGAAAATCAGGCCATTCCTATGTAGGTCCATGCACTTCTTCTAGAAAGAAATTTATCCCAGTTCTGGCTTCAGTTTTATTCACAAAAGGTCCAGATAAAGAAAAATAAGTCAGAACAGAAACATTCTTTGACCAAAAATCAAGCAGGCCAATCTTTTCATCAGTATTTCTTCTTACAGAGCAAGAGTAATGCTTTTGTTTTCATCTGTGTCCTCTAAGGAAGAAGGAGAGCTGTCAGACACTTCTAATATATATCAGTTCCTCTTGAATGACCTGTTTCTTGATACAAGGGACATTGATTATCTGTCGAAGGATGTGGCTTGTTTCTTCTACATTCCCAGTATATCTAGATTGGTCTCACTTTAAATCTGAAGGGAAACTGGTTAATAAAATCATGTGCACTGTGAAGCAGCTGCCACATTCTATCCCAGGGTTGGCTTCCATCACCAGTGGTGTTGAGTGATTCCCATACTGCACATAGGACTCCACTAGGACTTTTAAACTTCAGTCTCTTGTTAACAAGGGTGTGGAAGCAAATTCCCCAGCACCGAACCCAGGGGCAATTTACCTGTAGGCGGAATACCTGCTGGGGTGCTGGAGGATAGGATTGCACTCAGTGACAGCTCCCACAGTTATTTTTGAGGAGTAGCTTGTGCTGTCCCTTACACTAGCCTAGCCCCAGGATCTCCCTCAGATTATCTTGCACTGTTGTTGTGCACAGGAAGCACAAGGGCTAGGACTCTGGCTGCCTCTTGCATAGGAGAGGAAGGGTTAGGAGGGCTCCATGCACCCTGCCTTTGCCCATGCACACAGTGTAGGGCAAGCAACAATTTGGCCTATAATTATAAAGCAGTTTAGAATTATCTAGGCTGAAAGCGCTATACATGTGTAAACTGACAGTGCTGTTACTTCACTTGGCAAATCAATGAACAGAAGGACCCAACTACAAAGCCGTTTACTTCAGAGAATGCTGAAAGGATGGGCTGGAGAAAGAGGCCAAAGGGGACATGCATATGATTTTCGTGCGCTCATGGCGCACACTGCCAATGGCGTGTGCAGCTTTGTATAAGATTAATTGTTGAGGCTATCTTGCCTTCCTTTAGGCAGTCATGGTGTTTTAAATGGTCCACAATTCTGCTTCAGTGATGAAGACCAAGTGCTGGATCTCCAGCAAGGATATGCTCTGGGCCTCCAGAGGTGTACAGAGTAACTAGGCAAGGCCAGTGGATAACCAAACCTTTTTACAGGAAGAAGGAGGTGTGTCCCATAAAGCATATAGGCCAAGTTTTCCATCCATGCCTAAAGATAATGCATCATCTTTTTGTGTGTTTGTACAGCACCTAGCAAAATACGGTCCTGGTCCATGACTGGGGTTTCTAGGCACCAGCACAATACAAATAATAAGACCTGATGTTGACAATGAAGATTGAAAACCCTTCAGGAAGTATCAGTTGAGGACAGGCGTAAAAACAAGGCATAGGGTGGGAATTTCAAAACTGCCTACAAAGCACAAGTTCCACTGAAAGTCAGTGGGACTTATGCCCCCATGTCACTTAGGTGCTTTTGAAAATCCTGCCGTAGCCTTTCTGCACTTGAACCTAGACTGCATGACTGCACCCCATTCATTTTATATAATGGTGGCAATAGGAATAGACCAATTTAGGATTACAAGAAACAGATTCGAAGTGGAAGCTACAAACTTCCCTTCTCTGGCTAGCAAGCAGACAGAGCCATTCCAGACATCTTCTTAAGAAATGCCTCAATAATCATGTGAGTGTTCTTTCCAAAAGTTCTGGATCCTTTGAATGTGGAATGAGGTCACTGAATAGTTTTTTAAACAGAAAAAAAGTGTTTTGTTCATGCATTAGATATTGCCAAAAGGGGTATACAGTGGCACTGAGGGAATAGAATAATGTGGTCAAAACTACAGCCACACACCCAATTACTGCTCATGTGGTAACCACATGCCGATTGTCTGATCATCCATCTCAGGCAGAACAATTCACTTAAGATGCTAGGTTTCGATGCACATAAAGAAGATGTTGGCAGATTTACAGCAGGCCTTGTCCAATGCAAGTATAACTTAGCTCTATTTATTTCTGGGTAGGGTCTGTAGAGGTGCCAAAAACCTATTGGTAGAGTGAGCAAAAAAATGTACAAGCTGCTGACATCGTGCTATTCTTTTGTGGGGATTGTAGTTTTGAAATTGTATTACGGCCTCCAGATGGATGCATTTATCAAAGGAAAGACTCATCATTTAAATTTGCGAGGGCCAAAGGGCTGTGTGTGGAGGGTGACGAGTTATAAGACCAAGAAAACTTCTTCTCAGTCTGGTAGCAGAAGGTCAATTTGAGGTTTAACACCTGTGAGATAATTCCCTTTTCTTTGTGCAAGTGAGAGAAATAAAATAAAAAGCCAATGGATCCAACAAAGGGGTCACTGTCAGAAACTGAGAAGTGGTCATGCCTAGTGGTTGGAGCAGCAACAGTCAAACTCAGTGGTTGGGCTGAGACTGGAGTCAGGGGTCAGAGCATGAATCAAGAATGGGTTGGAGCAAGGCTGGAGCAGGAGCAGGCACTGGCTGGGGCTGGAATAGGAGCAGGAATAAAAGCAAGCAGAGGCTGGGGCTGGAACAGGAGCAGGCACAGGCTGGGGTCGGAATGGAACAGAAGGCAGGCACAGGCTGGCTCTGGACAGGAGCAGGAGCAGTCCGTCAGAACCACCAAGCAGCGGGGAATACTCCCAGCAAGGCATTGAGCAGACTGGAGTGGCTGCTCTGATTGTGAGCCTATACCCCTGGCCTTGGGGTCACCTGGTTAGACCTGTGCCTGTGGATTAGCTAAGCCCTGGCTGATTGATGTGGGGCCCTCAGGTAATCAGGCTGAGGAACGACTCATCAGCTCAGCAGCACTTGTCAGGTTCAGGCCCAGAGATAACTCATTACATTACTACCCCACCCCCCAAAGATGCCTGTCAGTGGCCCTTGGATCAGGGTTACCAGGGTGTGACTGATGCAATTCTCGAAGCAGGTTGGGTGCATGTATATTTTCAGCTGGCTCCCACGAATGATCAACTGGACCATCACCCTCCCAGCCAACAAGGTACATGAGCTTTCCTCAGAGAATTTTGGAGTCCAAGATCTGCTTCATCAGGTAATCCTCATGCCCTGGAGCAGGGGTGGCCAACCTGAGCCTGAGAAGGAGCCAGAATGTACCAATGTACATTGTCAAAGAGCCACAGTAATACGTCCGCAGCCTCCCATCATCTCCCCCACCCCCGCTCCCAGTGCCTCCCACCCACCGGCAGCCCCGCCGATCAGCACCTTCCCCTCCCTCCCCACACCTCCTGATCAGCTGTTTTGTGGCATGCAGGAGGCTCTGAGGGGGAGGGGAGAGGCATGAGGGCACTGCAGGCTCAGGGGAGGGGGCGGGAAGGGGTGGAGTGGGGGCAGGGCCTGTGGCAGAGTCAGGGGTTGAGCAGTGAGCACCCCCCGGCACATTGGAAAGTTGGCACCTGTAGCTCCAGCCCCGGAGTTGGTGCCCATACAAGGAGCTGCATATTAACTTCTGAAGAGCCACAGGTTGACCATCCCTGCCCTGGACCAGGACAGGTAGAGGTGGCTGTTGTACTCATCCAGGGAAGGTGTGGTCCGTGTGATTTTTTTTTTTTTTTTTTTAGGAGACATGAAATCCTGGGTGCATTTTCATCTCCATAGATAACTGGAGTTTGAAGGCCACAGAGATCTGCTGGATGACCTGAAATGGGCCAAGATATCAGTAATTCAACTTCCTTGAAGGCTGGGTACAGTCAGAATGCTGTGCTGAGAGCCACACTTTCATCTCCAATTGTGATTTGAGGGACTGTCCACCATAGGCACCAACTTTTCCCAGCGCCGGTAAGTGCTTGCGCCCCCCGTCCCTGGCCCCGTGCCGACTCCACTCCTACCCCGCCCCCGCCCTGCCCCCATTCTAACCCCTTCCTCAAAGTCCCTGCCCCAACTCCGCCCCCTCCTTGTCCCTATTGAACCCCTTCCCCAAATCCCCGCCCTGGCCCCACCTCTTCCCTGAGCACGCCATGTTCCCCCTCCTGCCCCCTCCCTCCCAGTGCTTGGCGCCGCAAAACAGCTGTTTCGCAGCGGGAAGCGCTGGGAGCTGGGGGAGAAGCGGTGTGCTCAGGGGAGGTGGCAGAGGCTGAGTGGAGGTGGAGGTGAACTGGGCGGGGAGCTGCCAGTGGGTGCAGAGCACCCACCAATTTTTCTCTGTGGGTGCTCCGGCCCATATAGGAGTCGGCGTCTATGCTATCCACTGATGTAGGTCACCGTAATGCTTGTCATCTTTTGGCTGACTCTAGGTGGGATTTCAGTTCTTCTTGGATGCAGTGAAGGTGTTTGACTAGGTCAGAGGCAGCGGGTACATAGAAGGCTCATGGCATGGATGGGTGAAACTGAGGGTGTAAACCATAGCTGGCATAAAAAGGACTCTGGTGGGTTGATTGATGGTTGGAATTAGCGTGCATTAATTCAGTGAAGTGAAGGAGGGAAATCCAGTCATTCTGATGATAATTAATAAAACCACAGAGGTATTACTCTAGAATTTGGTTCACTTGTTCAGTCTGTCCATCAATCTGGGAGTGAAATGCTGAGGAAGTACTGTATGTAGTTCAACATCCAGGAACTTGAATAACTCCTGCCAGAAGTGCAAAACAAACTGGGATCCTCAGTCAGATGTGATATTAGATGGAGTTTGAAAGCAGAGTTGAAAAACAATTGGGCTGTTACCTCCATGGTAGGTATTTTAAGGCATGGCATGAAATGAGACGTTTTGTAAGTAGGTCGACAACAACTAGCACCTGAGTATTGGGGAGGTCAATAATAAAGTCCATGGAAATAGACGACCAGTGCTGAGATGGAGTCGGCAGTGGACTCAGAGCACCAAGGGATTTGGTGAGTGGGGTCTTTGTTGACCACAGACATCACAGGAGTCAATGTAGGACTCAGTACATGAATGTAGTTTCAGCCACTGGAAATATCCAGAAACCAGCTTCAATCCAGTTTTCCTGTGGCTGAAATGGCCGGCCAGGGTGAGTCATGGCGTACCCGGAGTATTGCTAATCGTGCTTCACCATCAGGGTGATAGCTATAGCCCTTAAACATAAGAATCCCATTCTTGACAGAGAATTTTGAGTCCTGAACTAAGTCCATTCTGGTTACATAAGTTTTACTGCAAATGGATTGCAGGGTAGGAATGTGGGGTGGGAGGGGCTTTACGAGAGAAAGCAAGTCATTGTTCACCATCACATTGATGAAATGGCAGGGTTTCAGGACTGAGACATACTGTTCTTGTCCAGGTACTCCCCCTTGTAGGACAGTGCATCAGGTTTACTATTCCGGATACCCAGGTAATAGTTCAGGATGAAAAAGAATCAGGAGAAAAAAAGAGACCACCGGATCTGATGCTGGCGGAGAGCCCTGGCAGTTCACAGGTACTCCACATTCAGGGCTGGATTTAGGGGCAGATGACCCAGGCGATTGCCTGGAGTGCCAGGCTTGGGGGTCACCAGGCTTGGGGTACTGTTTTTGTTGAACAGGAAAATAGAATGTTTGAAGTAAAATGTTTCAGGCATTCCATATGTGGATTCATTTTTCACTAACCTCCTAGAATGTTCTGGAAATCTGTAGAATCTCGTAGAACCTTCCAGACTTTGAGAACTACATTTTCCTTGAACCTCATAAAATGTTGTCAGCCATGCTCTTGCAGGTATATAACGGGTGGGACGTCACCAGTCAGTTAGTGAGATATTAGAACAAAGTGAAAGCCCAGCTGCGATATTGTGAACCTTGTTTTATTGTGTAATTGTGAAAATGTGCTTGTGTTTTAAGACTTGAAGCGTGTAAGTGTAAGCGACTAATAAAGGACATATTTAATGAGATGCCAGAGATATCTATCAAATCCCTGTCTATACAACAATATAAAAGAAATATTGTTACTTCTTTTGCCATTCTTAACATATAATATTTGATGATTTTCTAAGGCTAGGTCTACACTGCAGCGGGGGTCCGACCTAAGATACGCAACTTCAGCTACGTGAATACCGTAGCTGAAGTTGCGTATTTTAGGTCGGCTTACCTAGCGGTGAGGACGCGGGAAAGTCGACCGCTGCCGCGCTGCCGCCGACTCTGCTGCCGCCTCCTGCCGAGGTGGATTTCCGGAGTCGACGGCAGAGCGATCAGGGATCGATTTTACCGCGTCTTCACTAGACGCGGTAAGTCGATCCCCGATAAAACGATTGCTACCCGCCGGATCGGCGGGTAGTGAAGACAAAGCCTAAGACTGCGGAACGTAGACTTTTGCTCTCCCAAATTCTGTCTGTATTCCCCCATAGAAAATAAAAGCTGCTCCCAAAGAAGTCTTCAGGAGCTCAGTATAGGAAGCAAAAAGCTCAATTGTAATCTAGTTTGCAGCAAGGGGAAAATTTGATGGGAAAATATCTGAAACAGAACAGCATAGACGGGGCTTTAAGCAGTAGCGATCATCCCAGTGTTAGGGTGACCAGACAGCTCATTTTTAAAAGGACAGCCCCATATTTAAGCCCTCCTGAAAGTGTCCCGACTTTTTCTTAAAAACATGGAAATTGTCGCATATTTTCTGTCTCCCTCCCATCAGTACTGGCGGTTACTGCTGCTGGCTGGATACCTGCTCACCAGCCACCTGCCCACCTGCTGCTCCTCCATATCCCCCCCGGCAGGGTGCATTCCATTCCCAGTGCTGTGCAGAGAACCAGCCCCCGGTTGGAGCGCTCAGCTCACCAGCAGCCTGGCCGGCAAGCTCCTTCCTTCCCCCACTGCCTCTGGCTGGGCTGCTGCCCTGGGAAAGCCCAAGACCCTCTGGTCCAGAGTGCTAGCCAAGAGGAGCCGAGCCCTGCGTGTGCCAAAGCCCCACACAGCACTGGCACGGGGAAGCCTCTCCATGCCTCAGCTAAGCTCTGGAGTGGAGGTGGTGGGGAAAGTGATTTCCAGCCTGTTTGCACCCTGACTCTGCATGCTCCACAGCAGCCCCCTGGGCAGGGTTTTAGTATCCTTTTCACCCATCCTGCCCTGGGTCCTGCCCCCAGGGAGGGCACGGCAGCTCTGTCCCCTAGGCACCCTCCCCTGCTGAGCCACCTCTCTGGCCAGGTTCGCTGAAGCCCCTGCAATCAGGTTCTCTGGACCCTGGTGCACAATGCATCCTTAGTGCTTAACCTCTTCCTGCCCGCGCTGTAGCCAGGGAACAGTTGGTGGCCAGCAGCAGCCTGGAGGTATTACCTCCTTTTGACACTGTGCGGCCAGGAAGGGACAAGCTGCTTCCAGCCACAAGAGGGGGGGAAGAGATGAGCTCTGCAAAGACATGAGCCAGGTCGTCCCTTCCCCTCTCCTCCTCCCTGCAGTTGGAAGCAGCTCCCGTCCCTTCCCTCCTGCACAGTGCCTAAAGGCTGCTGCTGGCCACATTCTGGTGTGAACCCTGGCAGAAATCTGGGGAGGGGAGCATGTAACCCTGCATGCCCCCCACGTGTTGCCTTGGGAAGACGCTGCACCAGATACCAGGAGATGCGAGTCTGTCCTGGGGGCCCAGCCAGGCATGGAGGGCAGAGAGCACTGGGCAGCAGGACCGGCGCGTCCACTAGGGACCCGCCACCGAAGTGCCCAAAAGATGTGGAGCGGAAGGACCCCTACTGCCGAAGACCCCAGGCCTCCTGAATGCTCAGAGGAGGAGCGCTGCCGCCTAGGGCGGCAAAAACTCTGGCGCCGCTCCTGCTGGGCAGGGAGGGTCGGATTGGTCGGTCACCCCCTCTGTGTGAGAGAGGCGTATTGGAGAGTGTGTGTGTGTCACCTCTTCCCGTGTGAACCCTAAAGCCATAAAGATAAGAAGGTAAATAAAAAGAATCCAACTACACAATATTTCTTTGTAACAGGGGCTCAGTCAACTTGATGTTAATTTGAACATTTGTACTGCGCAGTTCTGATTGATTGCCATTGAACTCGCTTGAATACGAGTAATTTTACCAGGTGTCCCATATTCAGCATAGGGAAATATGGTCACCCTAACCATTGCAAAAGAAATTGAGAAGTGAAGTGTAAATGATGGAAGTCCTATTACTAAGGAATTAGCAGATTTACCTGAAGATAAGAAATGGAAATGTGAGGAAAATGATGGAGAATTGTGAATTTTTCCAAGCAATGTAAAGGAGAGTGATGATAAAGAAGAATGTGGCTCATATGAAAAGCAGAGTAATGAAAAAGAAAAATCTGGTTTACATGAAAAGGAAAGAAACGATAAAGAAGAATCAGCCTTGCATGTTGACAGAAACAACAGTGAGAAAAATTGCACAGCACAAATCGATACAGCAGATCCTGCTTTATGGCTGGCAATCCTAACCTCTGACCATATTGATCATACAATTTTGAATGGGCCGGGCAAAATCAAGGATATGACGTTTCCAGTAAATGAGAGGAAGTGACACTTCTCAAAGTCACGCTGTGAAAGAGTGCTCGAGAATGGTGAGAAACTGAATTGTCATTGGCAAGAAAGGACAGAAACTTAGGAATTGAGCCTGTCTTCAAGGAAACTTGTATTTATCAGAAGAAGAGACAGTTTAGTTATGAGGACAGAGATGAGGTGATGGGAAGCAGGGCCGGCTCCAGCATTTCTGCCGCCCCAAGCAAAAAAAAAAAAAAAAAAAAGCCGCGATCATCGGCGGCGGTGGCAGTTCGGTGGCAGGTCCTTCGCTCCTAGAGGGAGCGAGGGACCTGCCGCCCCCGAATTGCCGCAGGTGCCGCCCCTCTCCCTTGGCCGCCCCAAGCACCTGCTTGTTAAGCTGGTGCCTGGAGCCGGCCCTGATGGGAAGCTTGGAAGAAAGATTCCAGAGGGAGTTTTTTGCTCGCTCATTGACCCTGCTCGAGTGTCCATTGAAGAAAGGTTTGGAAAATGAAGCATCACGAAAAGACCTGGGGTTTTTTGTATGACCTTAGCAAGCTCCCAGCAGACAGGAAAACACTCTTGAACAATGTACGGCCCTTCACCAGATGCTGACACATGGGGAGTGTTTACACATCAATGATAAAGACCTCTATGCCGAATGGACAACATCCGTCACATTTTGCAACATGGGAAGCACTCTCCATTCCAAGTTCTCCAATTCATTCAAATGCCATAAAAATAAGGTATTCAAAAGTTTAACAAATGGAGGTGTGTGTGGGGGGGCACCAAAGATGCTCCTTGCCTAGGGCGCCATTTGGTCTAGGGCTAGCTCTGTCCAGGTTCTTGTGGTCTGTACATACTTGGACAGGGAAACATGCACCTTTCAGGAGGTGACACTATTCCTCAAAGGTAGCCTTGATGGCCAGTAGTTCTTTTACAGATTTGATAGTTTTGTTCTATGGGTGTCAGTTTCCGGAAATAAAATGCACAGGGGTGGAGCACATTCTGGGGCTCATGATGCTGTGATCTCACTGCTCCAGCTGCATAATTGGAGGCACCTGCTTTGACAATGAGAGGTTTTGTGGGTCTGGATGTACCAAGGTGGGTGCCAGTGTAAATGCTTCCTTTAATAGCTCAAAGGTGGATTGGACTTCCTGCTTCCAAGGAAATATGGTGTTCTACCAGAGCAGAAGGTTAATTGGGGTCACCATCTTCAAAAAAAAGTCCTTGATGAATCTTAGGTAAAAATTAGCAAACCCCAGGAAGCCCTGGGCATTTGTGGACGTTCCATCTGGCTACCCAGTCCACAATCGCAGTCCATTAGAGGAAATGACATAGCCTAAGAAGTCAACACAAGGGGCAATCAAACTCTCACTTCTCAGGTTTTCAGTACAGGCCATTCACTTGGAGGGCCTTGAATACCAGACAGATGTGTTGGGCAGGAATAGTTTGAGTTTCTGAGAAGATGAGGATGTCATCTAGGTAGATCAGCATGAACAGGTCTAAAACATTCCTCAAACTATCATTGGCAAAGTGCCTGAATGTGGCTGGGGCATTGGAGAGACTGAAAGGCATAAGCAGAAATTCAAAATGGCCATAATATATGTAAAACATAGTTTTCCATTGGTTGCCCTCCTGAATACAAACTAGGTTGTAAATGCCACTCTTGGTAAATACCTTGGCAGAATGGATCCTTTCCAACAGCTCATTGATCAAAGGCAAAAGATACTTGTTCTAGATGGTGATTTTGTTCAAGGCATGATAGTCTACACAAAGGCACAAGGAGATGTCCTTTTCCACAAACAAAATTGGGACATGTGTGTGGATAGATGGATGAAGTTCTTTGCAAGATTTTCATCAAGGTATTCTCGTAGGGCCTTGAGTTCTGGTTCTGATAAGGAGTAAATCCATCTGAATGGAATTTTATCCCCTGCAGGAGATCGATGGGGGGACTGTAAGGTCTATGCAGGGGTAAAATATCAGCATTCGTTTTATCAAATACATCAGCAAACTCTTGATATTTTGCAAGGATTAAGGAGCTGTTGGCTTCTTGAATCTGCTGGACACACATGGCAGTGGACTTCTAGGTGCTGGTTCTTGTTTCCTTGGTCCCTGATTTGGCTAGACACGATTGTCAGCAGTAGCTTGACTTGAATCGTACCTCAAGCATCTTCCATGAGATGTGTGTATCATGCATTGAGAGCCAGGGAATACTAAGCATGATTGGAAAGTGTGATGACTTAAATAAATTAAACTGAAGAATCTCTAGATGATCTTGGATTTCAATCTGGAGGGGCATGGGTTCATGGGTAACCAGACCAGAGGAAAGCATACTACCATTAATTGTTTCCACTAGATCTGAGGAGGGCTTCCTTTTCACCAGCAGTTGATTAGCCTTAGTAAATCCAGCATCCCAGAATCTACTAGTCCTGGATGAATTATCAAAATTATTGAGAATAGGGCTGGCTGTTCCAAGAGCTGCGAGGCCCAGTCCAGGGCTTCCCCGGTCAATAAACTGATAATAAACCTCACCTTGGTCTGATCATCGGGATATATTGCAGGATTCATCAGGAACAAAAGGCAGTGCTGGTTAAGAACTCCCGGGGATTCCCATCAAATCTTTCCGGCAATGGAACCTTTGGGCTGGGTTCTAAAGGTACCATGGCTGGCTCTATTGAGCTTACTGGGGCTAGCAGGATCTCTGGGTGAAGGGAGGGATTCTCCAGATGCAACTGGGCAACTTGATCCCAAAGGTTGTGGACCAAATCTGTCATCTCAGTGATGGACATTCCAGGGGTCTCCATCTCAACTGCTAGGGCAGAATCAGGCAGTCTGCTCAAACTGTCAGAAACTGAGAAGTGGGTGGTCAGGCCTAGTGTTTGGAGCAGTGGTGGTCAGGACTAGTGGTTGAAGCAGCGGTGGTCAGGCTGGGGACCAGAGCCAGGGGTCAGAGCAGGAATCAAGAATAGGGTTGGAGCAAGGCTGTAGCAGGAGCTAGAGCAGTCTGTCAGAACCACCAAGTGACAGGCGATATTCCCAGTGAGGTAGTGACGTTGAGCAGACTGGAGTGGCTGCTCTCATTGGAAGACCATATCCCTGGCCTTGGGGATCACCTGGTTAGGTCTGTGCTTATGGATTGGCTGAACCCTGATTAATTGATGTGGATCCCTCAGGTCATCAGGCTCAGGGACAACTCATTAACTCCACAGCACTTATCTGGCTCAAGTTCAGGCTCAGAGAGCACTCATCAGGCTCAAAATGACTCATTACAGTTGCATGGCCTTGGCAGGACTTCCATGAGTGTGTGGGAGGTTGTTTCTGCCAGCTGATGGCCCATCATTTTGTGTATGAGGGCTCATGATTCACTTGACAATAGTGAGGGGATCAGGTGTCCTTGGTGTAGATGAAGCATCATAACAGATTTAAAAATTGGGCTGAAAGGAGAGTACATAACTAAAATAATCTCTCAGGGTATGTCTACACTGCAATTAAAAAACCTGCGGCTGACCCATTACAGCTGCCTCAGGCTTCTGAGGCTTGAACTAAGGGGCTGTTTAACTGCAGTATAGATGTTTTGGCTCGGGCTGGAGCCCAGGCTCTAGGATCCTGTGAGGTGGGAGGGTCCCAGAGCCTGGCTGCAGCTTAATCCCAAGTAGCTACACAGGCCAGCCACAGATGTCTAGTTGCAGTGTAGACATACCATAAGCCAGCTATGCAATGAATTGTTCTGCATAATGCACTATTAGCTGCTTGTACTATTAATACAGTACTTTATTCTCTGGTGGGAAGAACTGTCTTTTTCTTTTGGATATAAGATGTATTCATGACAGATACTTCTGAAACTGCAGGGGATCGTCATTATCTCACCACCTTGCTGTGGACAGCTGGAAGGAGAAGCTAGTGGATCAAATTCATCTCTGGTGCAACCTTATTGAAAGTGAGGTGATAAAGTGAGATACGAATGGAGAGGCATAAAATAAGAAAAGGCTCTTACTGGCACGACATGGTGACATGGGTGGTGATTGCAAGTCGAATGTTATTTGAAAGTACCATCAAAGGTAGATTAAAATCAGAAATGCTATGAGAGGAAATGGATAACCAACCCAACGCAGAACACTGCTTACATGTGCACAGCAGGGGTCTCTAAGGAAAATGTTTGTTGTGGAAGAAATAAAAGGTCATGTCAAATTGATTTAATACCTAGGAACATTATTGGTATTTTACTTAGTCCCTAATCTACCAAACATAAAACAAGAGTTGTGTGCCATCTGTTTAACCCCAAAAGATGTTTCTTCAGATCAGAATATTTAAACAAATATATTTTGATGAAAAGTTTTAAAAAGAAACCTATCATTTCAAGACAATATGGGCTTTTCTTTAATCATAAGATATGCTTGGAATGTCCTGCAGTTTAGATCAAATTTTAATCCCTTGATGAAATTTAATTATTGTTTTTCCGTTAATTTGCATTATGTGGCACAAGCCTGAGTTACTGAGTGTATCGGTGTGAGTGTACATGGTTGGGACCAGATAGAAAATTAAAATGGTAACATATATAATAGATCGTTGCTGTCTTAATAAAGGCCCGCACAACAGAGTGCAAATACTGTAAGTGCTAAAACTGAAGTAACAAACACAAAGTTCTCAATTTTTAAATTTACAAATGTGAAACAGATCATGCTGTATTATATAAGAAAAAGTCTGATTTCAAAATGGAAAACACACAGTCTGCACAGAAGGAGACAACTAGCAAGTGACTAAAATCTATGAATAATAAAACAAGTGGTAATACTAAATCTAAACAAATACTAACTGCTTCATCACAAGCTATAAATAAATCATATTGCTTTTCAGCAGCAGCCCTGGAACACCATAATAGTCAGCCCAGCTCTATAGAATCATAGGATTAGAAGGGACCACAAGGATAATCTCTGTTGTGTCTAAACCATCAAGAAGGATGTGGAAAAATTGGAAAGAGTCCAGCGGAGGGCAACAAAAATGATTAGGGGTCTGGAGCGCATGACTTATGAGGAGAGGCTGAGGGAACTGGGATTGTTTAGTCTCCAGAAGAGAAGAATGAGGGGGGATTTGATAGCAGCCTACAACTACCTGAAGGGGGGTTCCAAAGAGGATGGAACTCGGCTGTTCTCAATGGTGGCAGATGACAGAACAAGGAGCAATGGTCTCAAGTTGCAGTGGGGGAGGTCTAGGTTGGATATTAGGAAACACTATTTCACTAGGAGGGTGGTGAAGCACTGGAATGCGTTACCTAGGGAGGTGGTGGAGTCTCCTTCCTTGGAGGTTTTTAAGGCCCGGCTTGACAAAGCCCTGGCTAGGATGATTTAGTTGGGAATTGGTCCTGCTTTGAGCAGGGGGTTGGACTAGATGACCTCCTGAGGTCCCTTCCAACCCTGATATTCTATGATTCTATGATTCTAAGACAGATGGCTATCCAGCCTCCTTTTGAAAACCTCCAGTGAAGGAGCTTCCACGACCTCCCTAGGCAGTCTGTTCCATTGCCCTACTGTTCTTACAGTTAGGAAGTTTTTCCTGGGAGTTAGTAGAAATCAGAACTCCATAACAAAGTTTAATCCCTCAGACAAAGTAAGTTATTTGGTTGGAAATAATACCATAATCCTCATTTAACCACTTTAGACCTTTTAGCATACAAGGAGCAATAGCAACATGTTTCAGTGTTTAGCCAGTCCGCCCTTGCTGGGGGGCCCGAACCCGCTCTCGGCGGCCCTGGTGGTGAATGAAGTAATTCCCTTCTATAAATACAGTTTGTAAAGTATGCAGGGATCCTCCTGAATTAATGGTTCTATATAAAATCATTTTCATAATGAATCATGGCAATGAGTGCATACTAAATTGCAGTACTTTATTTATTTAGCATCTTTGATCCATAGCACTTATATAAAAAAAGCAATAATGAAAATTCCTTACAACCAATACAATAAAAATAGTGACTCCTTGGGGAACTTCATTTTCTTTCATAAAATGCAATTTGGAAACATTCCATTCAATTTCTGAAGAAATGACTGAACAATGTCCCTATGAATAATAAATCTATAAGACAAGATAATTTATATCTTATTTAAATAATCCAAAGTTTGCAATGCTAAACTAACAGCTGGGGGAATTCATGACCCTTTGACAATTCTACATGTCTGCTGAAAGAACTGGCCTAAAAATAATATACTATTTAGGATTTTTTAAAAACTCTGTGAATTCTTTGCTTGTAAAGCTGAGAAAATAAGACCCCTGGCTAGACAGAGATTCTGCATAGACCACAAACTGGTAAACCTAATGAAGGCCAAATTATCCTTGGCATCAATGGAAATTTTTGCCAGCTCTGCGGGATTCAGCCCACTCTGTGTATAATTGCTATGCAAGATCTCCCACATACTTCTTTCCAGGTATAGCAATCCTGACCTGAAATGCCCATAATCTAGTGCTGTGCTTCTTTTGATTACCATTCCAGATTTGATGATAGTGTCCAAATGTTCCAGTTCAGTACTAGGTTGAGACCACCAAATTTCGCTACGCCTGTGACCCAATACAGAAATTGATCTCAGTCCTCCAGAGGCGAAAGCATTGGCCTACCTTTTCCAATGTGAATGCCTACATTTAGACACCTAAATCCACATTCAGAAACTTAAATATAAACTGCCAAATTTTCTGAGGTTCTGAGCACTCATATCTCCTGCTGAAGTTACAGAGAAATACATGGACATCAAAAAGGATTTTTTTTAAACAAAAACATTTGGAAGGGATATAAACTCTCATGCTTCAGGGCATAAGCCAACCACTAACTGAAGGGGGCTGGGAAGAAATTTGCATTATGGGCAGGTTATTCCACATCTACCTATTCTGAAGCATGCGGTGCTGGCCACTGTCAGAAACAGCACACTGAATTAGCTGGACCTCTGGTCTGCTGTGGTTTGACAACTCCTATGTCCTTCTGACCCAAGGTGAGCTGTGGATGTGCAGCATCTGTGATAGTCAGGCCCTGTTTATTCAAGTGCCTGAATATTATTGAGATGCCTAATTTTAGGCTTCCAAATGTGACAATTTTGGCCTTAGTGCTTTAAGACACTTCCTAATCTCCCTAATTTGAATCTATTCTCTGAACCCACGTTATCTTCATAAATTGCTATACTACAAATTGACTTGAAAACTATAGATAACTGGATGGCAATATAGCAGAGTTTGAACAGAAAAGAGCCATTTTGCCAGCCGAGTACTGGTAGTTTGCTTGACAGCACAGTTCTCTAGTAAACAGGAAATATGATAGTATGGTAGAGAGGGCATTGTCTGAGCTGAGAGTATTGATCCTTAAACCATTTCAGTGGGCAGGGAGAGACAACTTTGAGTACTCATAAGATTAGTTTATGCAGAGTCATGACTTGGACAATTAAATATCAAGATCTGCTGTCTTGTTTAAAACAGACTTTACAAATACTAGGTCAGATTCTCAGCTGCTTTAAATCATCAAAGTCATTGGACCAGATGAGGATCTGATCCAATAAGTGCCCTTTCTTGGTCTTAGCCTTAATGCTTTTTCCTGAACTGAGAGACAGGAGTCCTTTTCTGAACCATTTTTTAAGTAGAAATACTAGCTACATTTATTCCCTTAGAGTTTCATCTGCAGAAATCTTAATGAGATTATTTACCATGGACACCTGTTTTAATTCTCATGCCAAGCATCAAAACAGTCCTCCCTGACAAAATTAGACTGTATCTCAGAAATACATATGCTATCTTTTTAATTAGTCATCTTTCAGTAGGTAAATGTCAGCTCCTAAAATACTGCCTTTATCATTCACTTTGGAATATTTCCATACTCTAGAGAGACCCAAGTTTTCACATGTGGCTTCTAATTGTTGGATGCCTCCATTTTGGGGAGCCCAACTTCCTCTGAAACCCACTTCCTTCTTCCTTCCTTTGGGCCTGACTTTCAGAGATGCTGAACGTCTGCAGCTCCTTTTGAAAATGTGGCCTTAAAGCTCTCATAATTTAAAAGCTTTGGGTATGTTTTTCAGAAGTGCTCAGTATTGGCCTATCTCTGCTCCCAGTGAGGGCAATGGGATTTTTTCTTCTGATGTGGCTGGAAGCAGAGTTAGACAATGCCGAGTGCTTTTGAAAATCTCACTACGTGTTTAATTTCAAAAGAACACCCAGTGCTTTAATACATGTACTCTCGAATAAATGCCAATTTTCCCTGAACTGCTACACTCAATTGTGTTTTCAGAGGTGGTTAACATTAGTATTAGCAGGCATAACAAGGTGGCAATGTGTTACTATGTAAACTATTCACAAGTAAGTTTTTAACTTGCAGTTAGTGTCAGATACTTTAAAATGCTCTTTTTAAAATCTGCCTTGTGAGGGCTTTAAACTAATTGGGAAATGTACAGATATTAAGAGTTGTCACATCAATGTAAGTGAAAACAGATTATTTCATTGTTAATTTCACAGTTGTGTGTTTTCCCCTGGATCAACTCATTTCTCTGCTCACACAAGGATGTCTAAAGGAAACAAGCAAATAACAAATCAGCACTGCACCACTAGCACTAGTGTCATGGACACAGTAACACTTGTCTAGAAAAATGAGCATTTTGTTTCTATGCAACAGGATGGAAATGTGCAAACTGTCAGTTTGCAACTAAATTTCCTGTTAGGTGCAAAGGTAGTGCAGTGTCAGCAACACTATATGCTAGAAAAAAAAACAAGGAATAGGAAAATGTTTATAAACACAGCTCTTGGTGCACATCATGCAAACTGCTGTCAGACCTGCAGTCTAATGCAGTGAATCATTTAGGCTTAGTTCGCTGGGAGTACTCCTGCTCAGATTGGTAAAACTGGCCATAAGGGATTTAACTTTATAAGCATAATAGTCCCTTAAATTGACTGATGGAACCTCTTTCATTCCATCACCAAAATCACAGCTCCTCATGGCACTTTCTAGCTGCTTCTGACGCCTATAAAAGTGAGAGAATTTATTGAAGATGAGCGTTATGGGAAGCACTACCACCAAGATACCAGCTAGGATGCATGCAGACGCCGTCAGTTTGCCAGCAGTGGTCCCTGGGACAACATCTCCATAGCCAACTGTGGTCATGCTAACTGTAGCCCACCACCAGCAAGCGGGGATGGTGGCTAAGCCCTCATTTTCTTCTTTTTCAATGGTATAAGCCACTACCGAGAATATGGAGATCCCAACAGAGAGGTATAGTAAGAGAAGCCCTACCTCCCTGTAGCTATACTTCAAAGTGGCCCCAAGAGACCTGAGGCCAGTTGAATGTCGAGCAAGTTTTAAGATGCGAAAGATTCTCATTAGTCTTAGGACTTGGGCTACTCTACCTAAATTTGCTAAAGCCGGGCTACTTTCCACAACCAAGTTAACAATTAAGGTAATGTAAAATGGCAGGATGGACATGAGGTCAATCAGATTCAGGGCATGCTTGAAAAACTTCAAGAAGTCAGGAGCCACTGCAAATCTTGCCATCAGCTCAAATGTGAACCATGCAATGCCAAAATGTTCCACGATTTCAAACCGAGGATCTTCCTCGGCCTTCCCGTAGCTGTCAACCAGCTGGAAGTCCGGGAGGCTGTTCAGGCACATGGTCACAATGGAACCAAGAACAACCACTATTGACAGGACGCTAAATATTCGGCTCAAGACAGAGTAGCCGGGATTGTCCAGAGCTAGCCAGAGCTGCCTCCTGACGTTTCCAAAGGGTTGTTTGTCAAACTTGGCGGCATCGTTGTAAAAGGCCAAGATTTCATCAAACGAAGACGAGGTGCTTTCCCGGTCACTTTGCTCTTCCCATTTCTCTTGATCCGGCTCCATTTTCCTCCCATGGTAGCTGTAGCTGCAGCACGAGTCAATGAAGAACTCATTGATGCCCCAGTATTCAATCTCCTGGCTGAAGGAGAACACGCAGAGTTCGCCCATCACGTGGAGCTTGCCGGTGTTGTAAAAATGTAACACGTAGGGGAAAAGTTCGGGGTTCCGGTCAAAGTAAAACTCGTTCTTGGCGTCGTCATAATCGTCACAGAGCTCTAATATCGACTCCTTTGAGTGGCAGCTCAGCAGTTTGCCCAGCCTGGTTTCGGGAAATCTTAGTAGGGTGTTGGATCGCATCTTTTTCTTAAAGCCTCCGACGTTGATGCTGATCTCATTGTCTTCGGAATGAGCCAGAGAGAAATCCTCCAGGCTCTGCCCGGGCATAGTGAGCTTCTTCCAAGGGGCGCCGGGAATAGACCTAGAATGGGATCAAACCGCAAATCAGCGCCAGTGGCAAACCCATGGGGATTTCCCCCCTTTCCTGCCTTTCCTTCTGGCCATTTACCAGCCAGGGCATTGCCACCCGGCCCCCCGAGCCAGCCCCCTCCGCTCACATACACTCAGGGCTGGTCCTTTGTTTCGGAGGAGGTTTAGCAGCGTGACAGTGTAATTAGCATGGGCGGCGAGTCCCTGGGAAATCATCAGTTACCCGGGGCTTGCCTGGCCTCCGCTTGCCTCCCCCCGGGGTTGGGAGAAGCCACCTGGCGTGAAACACGGTGACTGGCCCCTCAGCCTGGAGCGCCCCCGCAATCGCAGCCGCTCCTGGGGGGCTGCGAGGCGGCCGGGACTGGACATTGCTACCCGGGCAGTTTGTCTGGATGGGAGACCCTAGCCCCGCCCTTCAGTGCAGGGACCAGCCGGGCCGAGGCTGGCGCGGAGCAGCCCCGTGAGGGCCACTCCCCCAGCTGTCCGGCTCCGGCTCCCCGTCCTCTGCAGGGGCCGCCTCTGGCCCCCAGCAGGGGAGCGCGCCGCGTCCGCCGATCCGCCCGCCAGGCTCCGCCGCCGCCCGGGGAACGCGCCGCCCTACCTGTCCGCTCAGGTGCTGGGCGCCCCGGCCAGAGCGTGGCGCGTCCCGCAGCACCGTGCCTGCATCGCTGAGGCGGGGCGCTCGGGCTGGGCAGGGGAGTCGGCAGCCGCGGGGGGTGGAGAGCCGGGGTTCCTCTCCCCGGCGTGCGCTCACTGGGGCTGGGGAGCGGGCAGCGGCGGCAGGGCTCCCATGCTGGCTCCGCCGCCCGCGGGCTGCCCGAGACGGAGCGGGCGCGCCGCGCGATGGTGCTGAAGGGACAGCTCCCGCGCCGGCCGCGCCTCCCCACTCAGCGCCGGCAGCCTGCTGCCGCGCGCGCGCCAGTCATGGCGACCACTGGCCGCCCCCCTCACTTCCCCGCTCAGCCCCGCTGGGCGCGCCCCGCCAGCGCCGGGGAACCCCTCACGGCTGGCCGGGGGCTCTGGGCGCCAGCAGAGCGGCTCGTGCAGGGATTAAACCGCAGCCAGGGTAGGGAGGGGGCTGTAGCCTGGGAGCCCGGCAATGCCCCTAGTGAGGCAGGTTCGCTACGCGTGTCTGTGCATAGAAGCGTAGCCTGGCTCCCTGGCTGAGATTTGATGGCACGAGCACATTTGATGTGCTGGAGGGTTTCTCTCTCTCTCCTACCCCACGCTCCAGCGCTGCATGGAAATGATAACAGCTCCCGAGATTTTCTTTTTAATGCCTGCTCGCCTCACGCTTCCCCTACACCGTGTCTCAAGTTTGTAAAGCGTCACTTGCAAATCAAAGCGATGGCTCCAGTTTCAGTGTGTCAAAGTCCAGAGCCATTTGGGATTGCGCACACAGGGTACACTGGGGCTATGCCTAGTCACAAACGCTGAGCACTAGCAGAGAAAACCCAATTGCCATACATGGGTGCCCTGTATAAATATGGGTAGGTGAGGTTTTGGCTAGGGAGACAACTGAACCGTGTGTGTGTGTGAGAGAGAGAGAAAGAGAGAGAGAGAGAAAGACTGCATTATCTCCCCACCTTCATGCAGCTCTTCCCTACATGTATGAACTTGCCCCTGTGCAGCTAGCGCTCTGAAATTAACAGGTAGTGTTCATTCGGATTGAAAACACATATGCACTTGTCAAAACAATTCTCTCTACCTGAAATCGTGCTGAAGCTTGAGATTAGCTAAATGCCACTCACATGTCGCTGCCAGAAAAGCAGGCTCCAAAACTTCAGTGTCTTATACCTTTAAAAATTGCTTTACTGCCCTGCCATTTTGGAAGGAAGGATCACGTCGATCTTCAGCAATTTAAATCAGGAACTGCCACGCCTGTTTCCCCTCCCATCCCAGCTCCTTGAGCCTCTTTGTTGCTTTTGGCAAAACAACATTTTTAGACTTCAAGTGCTAGGTAATACTTGGAACAGCAAAGAGTTAGTGAGAACAGTTCTTTCGTCCATGTTAGACGCCAGGTCAGCTTCTGCTACAGACCCATCCTGTGCCATCTCTACAGCTGATTTGATTGTACAATGGGTTTGCTTGTACAGAGCACAAATGCTCTGGGACAGGCGACTTATAAATGGGTTATATATATGTAACTGACCTAAAACTCTGCAAGCTGCATTATCTTGCCCTATTTCTTCTGCTTTTCAGACTCCGGCTCCTGAACGAGCCTGCTAACATAAGACTGGCCCTACTGGGTCAGACCAATGGTCCATCCAGCTCAGTATCCTGTCTTCCGACAGTGGCCAATGCCAGGTGCTTCGAAGGGAATGAACAGAACAGGGCAATTATCGAATGATCCATCCCCTGTCTTCCAGTCCCAGCTTCTGGCAGGCAGAGGCTTAGGGCCACCTGAGCATGGGAGTTGCACCTCTGACTATCTTGGCTAATAGCCATTGATGGACCTATACTCCATGTGGCTCATGACAAGGGATTGCTCTAATATTACTCTCTAAAAGCTGGTGCTGGAAGCAGTACCAGAGACCTAGGCAAAATGGAGGGTTTTCTTTAGCATGATCCTTTCTGGGGTCTTTTACCATTTCCCCCGTGTCCTAGCTTAGCCCCAGCCCTTATAGACCCCAATGCACTGCAGGGGGGTGGAGCATTTCTCTATGCATGTGCAGCTCTGCTGAACAACATTGAATACACGCTTCTTTAGGGGCCCTCAATGAAACAAACAAAGTTTTTCTTTCAGTGCTTTGGGACAAAACATGCCCCATTGGGGAATTTATGGGTCAGCATTCACTTCTTGGATGGTGGAACAAGCTGGGACATCTGGAACAAAATCAATAAAGCCAGGAACACCTTCAGGAGCTTAAATACAGTCTGGAAATAATCAAAATACAACACCAAACCAAACAAGATTTATCAGAGCTGCGTACTTTCAACATTACTTTATAGTGCAGAATGCTGGGTAATGAGAAAGTATGAAATGTCCAAACTGTCTTCATTCCATATGACCTGCCTCAGAAAAATCTGTATCTTTTGGCCCAGAACAATCTCAAACCAAGATCTATTGACACAGTGCAACCAAGAGATCTGAGCACCATCAGTGTCAGGAGGAGTTGGAGATGGATCGGTCACGTGCTTCAGATGGAAACTGATTCCATCACTAGAGTAGCAATAAGTTGGACACCTGAAGGCAAGCGAAAATGAGGCTGCCCAAAAACAACATGGCAAAGATCTGTGGAAGCTGAGCTGAAAAACCTGGGACACAGCTGGAGAACCATTGAAAGACTTGCCAGAAACAGACAGGAGTGGAGGAGCTTAGTCGATGCCCTAAACACCAGAGGCGTAATGGGGACATGATGATGATTTACTTCTTGGTATTGTTTATTAAAGCATCGGGGGTAGCCGTGTTAGTCTATATCCACAAAAACAATGAGGAGTCCGATGGCATATGAAGAAGTGGTTTTTTACCCACGAAAGCTTATGCCCAAATAAATCTGTTAGCCTTTAAGGTGCTACCGGACTCCTTGTTATTTTTATTAAAGCAGTTAATCACCTGTTTGCAAAAACCTACCAGTTATTTTTGTAAAGAACATCCTCAGGACCTAAGTAGAAAAGGCTGGCAGCACAAATGGCCTGAGTGATGTGTGGGGCTCAGCGCTGTGCTTCTGATCCTTGCTGTGTTGGTAGCCCACCCTCTTCACTTGTTCCCACCCTATGAGGTATGTAGAGTCTCCTGTCCCAGCCTTTGTGCACTGCCCCTCCTGCCCCCACTGCACCTTTCTCCCCACTTTCTCGCTGTGTGTCTCCCCTCTCTGGGTTTCTTTATGTATATGGGCTCATTCTGCAAGGTGCTGAGTGCTCTGGCTCTGATCCAGCAAAGCCTGTAAGCACATGCTTAGCTTGAAGCTGAGGAACAGGCCCATTGAAGTCAATAGTCACTTTATAGATATGAAACACTGAAGCCAATAGTTCCAGAGTGCTGCTCCCCTGCCAGCTGTCTCTCATGCTTCTCTCCCTGCATTTGCCTTTCTCTGTATCCCACATCTAATTTCACTGCTTGCTTCCTTCTGTCCTTTCCCTAACTGGTGTGTGAGTGGCTCTCTGATTTCCTCCCTTTCTCTCTCATCCTTTTTCTGGGTATGGGTGGCGTTCTTCCTCACTCCCCCACCCCTGAGGAGGAGGGACACAGCGAGCAGCGGGGACCTCCGGAGCGTGGGGGGGGGGGCAGGTGGAGTGGAGGAAGATTTGCCAGGCATGGCAGGCAGCAGCAGCAGCAGGCGGTGGGGGCCTTGGGGAAGGGGCAGGGCACTACGGCCCAGGTGTCTGGTGGCGGGTCGGCAGCGACTGAGCTAGGGAAGGCTTAGCCTTCCCTGGCCTATGATACCCGCTGCCCATGGCTCTGGGACTGTTCGCCTCTCATTTCTCTGGGTTTTGGTGTCTTTCTCTCATTCTTGCCTTATCTTCTCCGCACAGTGGCTCTGTCTCTGTGTCCCAGATAACTGCCCAGTTTTCTCTGGAGGCATCTGGAATTCCAACCTGGTTCATTTCATTTTGAGAGAGTCTAACGTGACTCTGAATCCACACTGAATTATTCACACCAATCTGCCTGGTATTCAGGGAAAGTGCTGCTGCCACTCAACTTAATTTTTCTTCCTTTTTTTCTCCTTCTGGTTAGTACCATACAGCAGGCGGGCAGGCATCCATCTAGGGCTGGTTTACACTCCATAAGGCAGTGCCAGGATCCCCTGCAGTGAGGCTGTCTGACTCTTCAGTGGAGCACACCATTTTTTATAGAGGGTAGCACCACTGTAGTTAACAATGAGTCAGTCTTGCTGGACAGGTGCCAGATTCCTTAGGGTATTTGGTAGCCACCCCTGCTTTCAAGAGCAAGAGAAGACAATGGTCTGAGCACAGGACCGGGAGCCAGAAACTTTGGAGCTCTAATTCTAGCTCTTACCTTGACTCTCCCTGTGGGCTTGGGCAAATCCCTTAATCTCTCTGCTCCAGTTTCCCTAGCGCGATAGTAGAAATAATAACAATATTTATCTCATCAGGCTGCTGTGAGGAATGATGAGTTAATGTTTGTAAAGCACTTGGATGCTGTAGAACTCCAATAAGAACTCGCCATTATTCTACACATTTACAGGTGGTTGGAGAATCATTGAAATGTCACCAACATATTTGTATAGAAAAGGTGTGTTTTAATGGTTACAATTTTGCTTCCCTGTTCATAAAATGTGGCATTCCTCCCTAATATTCTGATCATGTCTATGAAAGGCTCAGTCAGGGGTTTGGGAGACCATTGATTTGAGGCAGCAAACTGTGGGCATTCAGAAAGACATCCTGTTAACGCCAGTGTTTAAAGCAAAAAAAGACAATACTTCACTTTCCATATTTGTTACACTTACAGTCAGTACTGACTTACGAGCCAGGACCTATACTTCAGGACTCACTTCCTTTTGACTAGACAAAGGGAAATGAATAATCAGGATCAAATGATTCTGGTAAGTTTCTATACAGTAATTTAAACACTCATTGTTTAGGAAACTCGGTATTATTTTCATTGCTTAATTTGTAATAAAGAGGTGCCGGAGCTTAAGCAATTAGGTGCCAGGGATGAAGCAATTTTTTTTAACATTCATAACTGGTGCAGCAAGCCCCGAGGTGCTGGGGCTATCAACTGCTAAACCTAGAGGTGCTGGGGCTCAGCCCTGATTATTTTACAGAAATAGATTATGGTTATCCCCATATTCATACTGGGTAATGCAATTATCTACCACCCTTCTGAAGAATCCACTGATTCACTATCAAATGAGTTACTATCCTAGAACATTTATTTCATCTTGTCACAAAAAGTCTATAGCTACCAAGCTGTTGCTGCCTTTTTCAATGGTATACAAGTGCTATTGTGTGCTCTGTGAAGAGTTATCCCCGTATTGAGACCAATAACTTGTATTTGGTTAAAGCATATCTACCAAAAAGGCATCCAATCTTGATCTGAAGAGATGGCCATAGAGATGATCAGAATAAAATGCCACATTTTATGAACAAAGAAGAAAAAATTTAACAAAGAGAGGCCTTATTTCTAATTTGAATTTGTCTGGCTTCAGCTTCCAGCCATTGCTTCTTGTTATGCCTTTCTCTGTTAGGCTGAAAATCCCTTTAGTAACCAGTATTTTCTGCCAGCGAAGGTCCTGGGACACTATAACAAAGTCACCTCTCAACATTCATTTTGATAAGCTACACAAGTTGAGCTCTTTATGTATCTTACTATAAGGAAACTTCTCCAGACCTCAACTCATTTTGTGGAGTTCTTTTCTGCACCCGCTCCAATTTCTCAACACGTTTTAAAAAATGTGGACACCAGAACTTCATGCATCATTCCAGGATCAGTCTTACCACTGTCATATACAGAGATAAAATTGCCTTCATGTACCTACTTCCCTGGTTATCCATCCAAGGATTGCATTAGCCCTTTATGCCACAGCATCACCCTGATCATCATGTTGTGTTTCTTGTCTACTATGACCCCTAGATCCTTTTCAGACTCATTTCTAACACTCTGCTTTCCAGGATACAGTACCTCATTTTTTAGGAGTGCTTGGCTAACTGGGTGCATTCAAACAACATGCATTTTAACGCAGCCAAATACAAAGTAATACATTGAGGAACAAGGACTGTAGTGCAGACCTACAGGGCTGTCAAGCTGATATCTTTCACAAACACTAAATTAATCTAAATTGAATACAATTTAATTATTAAAATTAATATTTAAGTTAAATATTCCAAAATTATTCATATTGAAACAACCTTCCTGTCCCAAGATTAAAAAAAATGTGTTCTCAAGCACCCAGCAGGCACATTTGCTCTCAGAGTCTGTAACTAGGTCCTTTTTATCTTACAGTTCTTAGTTTTTCATTTATCTGGGTAATGTTACTCCAGGAAACACCAACCAAAATGTGAAGCCCCTGGTTCAGATTCTTAGCTGGTGTAAACAGATGCATGGGTCTTAGGCTGATCTACGTCAGCTGAGGATCTGCCCCAAGTTTTGGACAATGTAGGTTGCTTTCTTTGATTTTGGTCTTTTTGTGCTGAGCACATGGCTGTTCACAGCCAGAGGAGATGCACATGATGCCAGTTGTTCTAAGTAAATGGGAAAGAACTATCTCAAGCTAAAGCACACCATTTACTCCAAGAATAGCTGTGCTAATTTTTCATTTCCTCAACGTGTGACACAAGCATCTTCATCTAAACACAGAAAACAAGTCAAATACAATTGTAGTAGTCTTTATTTAGAAATGGCTTAATTAAAACTTGTGAACATGACAAACCATTTCTTAGCTATACCAATCCCAGCTGAGAACTGATTTTGATTATTAAAAGAGCAGATAGAAGTTGGAGAGTGAGGGCAGATAAGCTTCCCAGACTAACTAACCTGACAGTTTAGAACTCATTAACATATTGTGACAAATCTGTGGCCATCTAGGTGTAATTATGTTGCAAACCATGGTCACTCAGTATCTATCTATCTATCTATCTATCTATCTATCTATCTATCTATCTATCTATCCTGTGACTACTACATATCATGCTGACCAGTATCACCTCATTATTTCCTTGTGCGCCCGCCCCCATTTGTTTGTTGTCTCCTCCTGTTGTCTCTAGTCTTAGATTGTGCTTCAGGGCAGATCGCTCTGTTTGTACAGCCCCCTACCACAATGGAAACCAGGCCTCTAGGTTCTACCACAAAACAAATAAATACTAATAATATGCAAAGCATGCTGGTCATAGTGAGAACAGAACCCAGCTCCTCCTACTCCACAAGCACCAGTCACTACCCCCTAAGCTAAAAATGACTTTGCTTTAGCTGTTAGCAGCAATATGACGAAGTTCTGATACCAACCAATAGAGGAGAGTGGTGTACATACATACTCTCCAGCTCATTACGACTCTTATTTGTGAACTAAGGTGTTCTCCCAGAGTGGGCCAGTGTCTCTAATGTTGTGTCCTCCTGAGGTAATAGGCGATGTTCCAAGTCCTTTATGAAGTGGAGACAAATACGAAGACAAATATCTCTTGTGCTGCAGATCCTCAAGGTGGTTGCTATAGAAAATCCTGTTTATAAAAATAATGCTGTTTAACTTAATGGCCAAAACATATATGTTCCACTCCCACCAAAGGAATTCAAAAACCTTGCTCTAAAACATATATTGCTTACAGGTTGTATTCAACAGGGGGAAAAAACTTCAATGAATTAATAATGAGCTTTTCTCTACCAACAAACCATCTTGGATTGATTTGCTGCAAATATGTGTTGGCAATTCTTATAATGAAATGTATCTCCAATGTAATCTGAGTTGTCATTTATCCCAAAGGTCAGACTGTCCTATCGAAAGTGCTAATTGGGAGCATACACATTTTTATGCATTTCCAAACACATTTTGGCTGTTGAAAAGTTACTCACTAAATGAGGAATCCAAATACCATTTTCTTTTCACCTAGATTTGATTTCCTTTGGTGTTTGTAGATTATGTTTAAAAACGAGTGAACCAATTCAGAATAAAATAGGAAGCCCCATTTATTTTAATTTATTTTCCCTCTCCCATTTTTAAAGTTTCTGAAATGTCAGGAATTTTTGGATGCAGTGTTGTTGTAGCTGTGTCAGTCCCAGGATATTAGAGAGACACGGTGAGTGAGGTTATATCTTTTATTGCCTTAACTTCTGTTGGCAAGAGAGAAAAGTTTCAAGCAGAAGGGCCAGGATCCCATGAGAGAGCCTGTTTTCATGGGATTTCCAGTCCAATTCCATGTTCTCAAGAGGTTCATCTGGTTCAGATAGCTTTCAAAAAAGCATTCAAACTTTTGGGTCCTCACTTGAAGTGACCTAGAAATTCAAATTTTGACCCTGATTAAGGAAAACGCTTAAACATGTACTTAATTGTTACATGTTACTTAAATCAAGTGAAGCACATGCTTTTACTTCTGGTTTTCTGAATTCAGGCCCCTTGGAGGTTCCCTGTCCTGAACTATGTTTTCCCCCTTCTCCTGGAGTTTGTTATTCCTGTTATAAAAAGTGAGAGGATAAACTGAAGTAATTCTTTTCAAGAGCACAGTAGGGAACCATGAAAAAATAGGAATGTTTTTGGCTGCATCATTCCACCCGTTGACTGATTAATTTAGTATATAGTGCTAGAGGCATCGTGAGTATAGGAAAACATGAATCCTGTTTTTGTCTTCTTTTCAAACTACTGCTTCACAGTACAATTTTGTACTTTAGCTGCAGTCAGAATAATACACCAACCAGCTACTGAATGAACATTTTGAGTGAAACTAGGTCAGGCCTAATTTGTGATGTTGGTGGAGTTAGTCATCAGGGCAGTACTCCCATGATGCAGCTGGTATGTCCATGAGTTGTGAGAACAGAACAGTGGGGCTTCGTCTCACTCTTACTTTCCATACAAAAAGAACAAGGCGTACTTGTGGCACCTTAGAGACTAACAAATTTATTTGAGCATAGTTTATTTGTTAGTTTCTAAGGTGCCACAAGTACGCCTCATTCTTTTTGCTGATACAGACTATCACGGCTACCACTCTGAAACTTTTCATACAGTTCATTTGATCTCCTCTTCAAGTTAGTCCTTCTCCTTAGTGTTTTTAGTAAAAGAGAGATTAAACATGACAGCCACATCTGTTTTATGAAATTCCCAAAAAGTTATCAGATTGGTAGTGTAATCAGGCAATGTTAAAAGAGAATGCTTCTGGTCTAAGCAGGTGGTCTAGGAACAATAAAAAATTCCGGTGCACTTTTATAATGACTTTCATCTCAGGATTTCAAAGTTTGTTATAAATATCAATTAGTCAGGCCTTCCAGTATCTTTCTGAGGTGATGGTTATCACTTTGGGACTGAAGGATGAAGGTTTTATCATTTGCCAGGCTCTTTCTATCTGCAGAATCCTATTTGTGACTCACGCAATCTGCCACAAGTAGGGCAGATTTATGGCTGCTGCTGGAAATGAGACTTAGTTTGGATGTAGTTAATACTTTGTTTCACAGTCACAATGATTGTTATTTCCAGTCAGTTTCATTCCATCATTCACTATTCTGTCATTCCACTGGTAGCTGTAGTTTCCCAGTGCTCTCTGACAATGTCACACAGCTGTTAATTCTTTTTGAGAGTGTATCTATCACTTTCCCTTTGCCCACTTTGGGTCCATTTCCCAGCAAGTAGTTTTATATAATCAGTAGCTTTGGGAGATGCTTCTGAGCTAGTCATAGGGCACACTCTGTCTATCTAGTAAGTTGCATCTTGTCTAGCACTGTGCAAATAATGGATTATTTTTTGTTTCATTGGCAATTTTGGGGGGGAAATTGTTTTGGATTAAACCAAAACCAATTTTTTTTTTGAATTTTCAGAGAATCAAAAAGTGAAATAAATAAATAAATAAACTGGATTGAATGAAACATTTTGTTTACATTCTGATCTCTTTAAAAGGTTTTGAATAAAATTGAAGGGAATTTCAAACCAAAAAGTCATTTTGAACTGAAAAGTCAAAACACTCTGTTTTGAAAATATCGCAACAAAATGTTTTAACTTCTTCAGAGTTTTCTGTTTTCGAGACAAACAATTCAGCAAAACTGATGTTTTTCATGTCAGGGAAGCTGCGATTTTTCACTGAAAAAGGTTTCAGATCCAAAATTTTGTGCAGTGCTCACTTTGGCCAGCATGCTCCAAGGTGCTGAAGTGGGGAAACTAATGGGGGAATTCTACTCTCAGGCCAAATTTGCCACACTCATTTTGGGTTAACGAGGGCTGAGAGTGCAACACAGGACATACACACAGCCTGGGTAGACATATAGGACCATTCTACCGAGCAGCCTCCTACAGCTAATATAAGGAGCTGTCTTGAGAAGGTCAGGAGTCAGGTCCAGCCCTTCTCAGCTGCATGAAGCATCCCATTCGCCACAGGGGCCCCTCTGTATAATATTTCAGTGAAACTCTGGCTTTTATTATTCACAAGAGACCATGAATGGCTCATTTCACAGCATTTAATCAAGCCATGATATATATTTATTAACATTTTACTTATATAGCACTTAACGACATTTCATATAGCTTAGGGCAGGGTTTCAGTATAAAATTACTCTTTGCTTAGTTTATTTCTGTCTGATTAGACATCCAGGCTACCCATACTGTGCATTCTAAGATCTGCTTGCACTGAACATAGTGATAAAGAAAAAGTCAGTTGAATTATAACAGTAAAACCAGAGGCATAAATGCAGTGCATTAGCACAGGGGGGCCATTTGCTCTTTAAGGGCTTGCAAATTATTTTGCCATATTGCTAAATACTGAAAATCCTTTTTTTAAGAAAGGAAAAATGTGTTTGTTTTGCTCGGCCCAGCACCGGGAAAGGTTACAATGAGAAAACAGAGAAATGGTCTTTTAAAAAAAGTTTAACCAAAATTGTCACTTCTGAGCCTATTTCTGGATGTGGTCATAGGGCTGAAGGGGGACGTCAAGTTGTAACAGGGTGATCTGCCCCTTTAAGGGCCAGCAGTCCTCCACGGAGGAGTCCAGCAGCCAGGTGCTGGGAATGCTCTGACCCAGCTGGGAAGCATCAGGTGATTGAATCTGATGATTACCAGCTCGAGGATATAGATGAGGGCCCTGCTCCATTAGGGAGCCTGGGGCAAGAAGAGGGCTAGGATAATACCCTCCTATAATTCGGGGTAGGCTACAGGCAGTGCAGCGGAGGCGAGCAAGTCAGCAAATGAGCAGGAGGCCAGCCCTGCAAAGGTCTTGAGGTGAGATCCTGACCATTAGATTGCCAGAGGGCCCTCAATCCACCCAGGGGAGCAGCACAATTGCTTTATGTTGTCAATCCACAGTCTTGTCTTTTGGGTTGGACAATAAATGGAACCCTGAGGCAAAGGCTACAAACTGACTTGGGTCTGGATGGTTATCTTCTCACTCTCCAGCCTACACGTGTACACAGTAGAAGACCATACACCAGTTTACTGTCTAAGAATTGACATCCTCTCCTCTCTCAGTTGGAGGAAGGAGAGAATGTCACTCTGGCTGCAATCTCATGGGACATCACTATTTGGGTCCTCCAAAGATCTTGCCAAGTTCCTTCAGCAGAAAGAGGTAGGGGAGAGTTTGCTATTTCCAATGTAAAAAACAAGTGGAAAAATCAGGCCAAAGATCAAAGGCTGGAGCAGATCCTAGTGGCCTGCACCATAGCTTGTTTCCTTCGGTATAGCAATCTGGGGATTTATTGGCTGTGTGGTGATATGCATATTGCCAATAGCAAATACTGGCCTAAACACTTTCCATAAAGACAACCCAGAGTGATGGGCTGTAAATACCAATCCATTCTTTAAGCATTCAGTAAAATGCAATCTACATCCAAAGCTGAATGTGTGCTGGGTTCTGTTCCCAACACTACCACTGATCCAATGTGTGACTTTGGGAAGTCACATAACTTCTCTATCTTGGTTTCCCCACCAGTATAATATTGACCCACCATTGTTAAGTACTGAGTGAGCTTCAAACAGAAGGACTACTGGATTACTTACATTGGTGTAACAGGGAGCACAATCTGAGCTATATTTGCAAATTATTATAGATTGGAAACCCACCATGTAAAATACCACATCTAACTTTGCATCCATACAGCATGAAACACACTTGGACCTCTAGCCTGACAGGGACCTCTACCTGATGCAATAATATGGTAATTATCTGCTGATCTATTTCTTGTCCTGATGTACAATTTAAAATACATTAAATTTCCTTAGACATATACTGCCCATCTCAACTACCAAAAAATAAATCCATTGGCCAGTGTGTGCATTTATTGCCATGGAACTGTAATGTCTAGGGTTCCTTGAGCTGACTAAGTGACTGGCTTTAGTGTTCAATATTTGCACACTTTCACTGCTGCAAAACTTGCTATAGAACTCTTACCTAAAGCCATATCTACACTACAAACTTCGGTCAATGTGAGTTACATTGCACACAGCTGCCCATGTTAGTATATTGCTTGTGCACAGGGCCAGCTCCAGGCACCAGCTTAACAAGCAGGTGCTTGGGGCGGCCAAGGGAGAGGGGCGGCACGTGCGGCAATTCGGGGGCGGCAGGTCCCTCACTCCCTCTAGGAGCGAAGGACCTGCCGCCGAACTGCCGCCGCCGATCGCGGCTTTCCCCCCCCCCCCCCAATTGCTGCCGCCGGTCGCGATTGTGATCGCGGCTTTTTTTTTTTTTTTTTCCTTGGGGCGGCAGAAATGCTGGAGCCGGCCCTGATTGTGCATGCTGTACTTGATTGCTCACGCTGGCACAGCGCATATTCATCAGGAGTGCTTGTTTTGATGCAAAGAGCAGTGCACCCCGGGTAGGTATCCCAGTGCGCCCCCATCCAACACAATGCTTTTGAGAAATTTTCACAATGTGTTGTGGGGTAGAACTGAGTCACTCAGGAATCGCTGGGGGGGTAGGGGCCACATTCCCAGCATGCAACATTCTCCATCCCATAATACCAACCATATCCCATAATATTCATGTTTTTTTAAAAAATCCCACAAACCTGTGCAGCAGTGTTTGGTGTCTGCCATCTCTGACAGAACCATGGACCTCACAGAGTTCTGCACTATTCTCATGAATGTTGCAAATACAAGACACACAATTCTCCTGTATTTGCACACCCACAGGGAGAACCGCAGTAGTGGAGGGGGGCATGACGATTTCTACAGGGACAGATTGCTGACAGACATAAAAAGAAAAAGACTTAAAAGTTGTTGGTGGCATTCATGCAGCAGCTGCAGATGGAGCGCAACTTCTGGGCCCGAGAAACAAGCACAGACTGGTGGGATCTCATTGTAATGGGTTTGGGATGATGAGTAGTGGCTGCAGAACTGTCTGATCTGAAAAAGCCACATTTCTGGATCAGTGTGTAAAGCTCACTCCAGCCCTCCAGTGCAGGACACTAGCATGAGAGCTGCACTGACAGTGGAGAAGTAAGTGGTTATTGCACTGAGGAAACTTGGAATGATGGATTGCTACTGTAACACCAACATGACCCCAGTTGTTGGTGGGTAGGATCAAACCTGGGATCTCTGAAGTTTAGTGCATGAGCCTCTACTGCATGCGCTAAAAGCCCCAGGGCTCTTAGCTAAGGTTGTAGAGCAGACTCATTAATCTCTAAGGCTAGGTCTACACTGCAGCGGGGGTCCGACCTAAGATACGCAACTTCAGCTACGTGAATACCGTAGCTGAAGTTGCGTATTTTAGGTCGGCTTACCTAGCGGTGAGGACGCGGGAAAGTCGACCGCTGCCGCGCTGCCGCCGCCTCCGCTGCCGCCTCCTGCCGAGGTGGATTTCCGGAGTCGACGGCAGAGCGATCAGGGATCGATTTTACCGCGTCTTCACTAGACGCGGTAAGTCGATCCCCGATAGACCGATTGCTACCCGCCGGATCGGCGGGTAGTGAAGACAAAGCCTAAGTGGTCTCCGTGCCACTAGAAGGGACAGAGCACCACACCCAGGAGGTATGTGGGTTACACTACCAGTCAATGGGAAATCATTCTGGAGTTGGAAAATCCACAGCGGCCACTGTCATGCAAGTGTGTAGGGCCATTAATCATATCCTGTTACACAGGACTGAGACTCTGGGCAATATGCAGGATGGCTTTACAACAATGGGGTCCTGAACTGTGGGGAGGTAAATGTTGGCACACACATCCCTGTTTTGGCACCAGGCTGCTTTGCCACCAAGTACTTCAACAGAAAGAGCTGCTTTTCTATGGTTACGCAACCAGTGGTGGATTGGGGATGCTTCACCAATATCAGCGTGGGCTGGTCAGGGAAGGTGCATGACGCTCACATCTGTACGAACACAGGGGTGTTCAGAAAGCTGCCAGCAGGGACATTCTTTCCAACCATTGGTGATATTGAAATGCCAATAGTGATTCTGGGGGGTGCAACTACGCCTTACTCCCCTGGCTCATGAAGCAGTACACTGGCCACCTTGACAGCACCAAGGACAGATTCAACTACTGGCTCAGCAGGCGCAGAATGCCAGCTGAATGTGCATCTGGTAGATTGAAGGGACACTGGTGGAGTTTGCTCACTGGATGGGTCTCGGTGAGAAAAATATCCTGATGCTTAAAGCTGCCTGTTGTGTCCTGCATAACATCAGGAAGGCAGAGCTGCCACCAGGGTGGAGGTGGAGCAGCTGTCTGCTGACTTGGTACAGCCAGACACATGGGCCATTACAAGAGCTCAGCTCTGCAGTTGAGGGAGGCTTTGAAAGAGCACTTTAAGGATCAGCCACAGCAGTAGTAATGTTCTGTGCTGGACTGTTCTCTGAGCCTGAAGCTTTAGGTGCTGCTAGGAATTGTTTAGTGCTTTCTGTCCATTTCAGATTATGACTGTGTGTTTATGAATTATATGGTGCTTGCTGTACATTTTTAAATATGACTGGGTGTTTGCTTGAACAGATGAGTTCTGTGGTGCTCTACATTTAAAATTACTGCATGCTTTGAGTACTGATATGCATTCTGCATTATGTATTGTGAACTAATAAAGATAATTTTATTTAAAAAAAATAGAAATTCATTTGGGCAAAAGGGCAAAGTGGCAAAAACACTGCAGAAATTAAATGTACAAGAAACACCAGGCAATGGAATACAAACTGTAAACATAAATTAACAGAATGGGACTCTGAAATTGGAAACGCAGCAAACATTTCAGCACAAATACAGCGTCTGTTGTGGCTACACATACACCAACTGTGGCTCCCAAAAGTCAGTGTATGTGAAGCTGGTTTTCCTTGCTATCCCCCAGCATGGAGTGGTAGAGGTAAGGATGCGGCCTGTGATACCATGTGGAATGTTGGGCAGGGGGCAGTGTAGGGAGCTGCTCCCATGGAGTTCTCTAAGGACTGCAAACGGTGCGCAGTCTGGGATTTTGGACCTCTAAGTCAACCAGGATCTGCAGCATTTGTGTTTTCTGCCTGAGAAGACCCATTATGTCCTGGTGCATCTCCCCTTTCTGTTGGTATTCCTGGGCCTTTCTCCTGTCCACTCTTTTCTTCTCCATGCTGTCTGCTATGTCAGCCCTCAGGCCCTTTCTTCATAGTCCAGTGCAGCATTGGTTTGCAGGATCTCACTCAACATAGCCTCCCAAAGCCCCAGCTTTCTTCTCCTCCTCAGGCAGGTGTGGAGGGGGCACCCCTCAAGGCAGCAACAGCAGCAGCTGCTGATAAAAACAGACAGATGTATCATTGGATTTACAGCCATGACAGAAAGGGAAATAAAGATACATTTCAAAACTCCCTTCCCTTATTCCCATCAAAACTTTTAACAAAACATGCTTATTGACACTTCAACTTTGGGGTGCCTCTGCACCGTGCTGCTCTCCAGCCCCAGCCATGGTGCGTATGGCCTGTTGGGGTGAAGGGAGAGGGGAGGGAATTTGAATGAAACAATAATGTTTCTGTCCCTATTCCTTGGTTATGGGTATAGAGCAATGACACTGAGCACTGGCATTATCTTCCCCAGGTGGTGGTGATTTAGCGGCTATCTCACTCCTGAGGGTAACAAAGGCACAGAGCACTCAGCGCTCTTGGCATCCTGAAGCCACCCAGGCCCATATACTTGGAGCCTGTTTACTGCAATGTTGCCAGCCAAACTCATCACAGAGTGGTATGGGCAAATGGAGGAGGAGGAATAGGAATGATAAGGCAACCCTCCCTTGACACTCTCAGCAATGGATTGCAGAGTTCTTCCATGGACGTTTCATCAAAACCTGCCAGGAGAATACAAGGGACAACCCTCGGTATATAAACAAACTGCTCCATATGTCCACCCCGCCTAGCCCTATAGGGGAATGAACAGCAGATAACAACTCTACTACATCTACTTGTTGTACTGTTCCCTCTTTTCATACAAGTAAAATAGTGAAAAGTCGGTACCTTGTCATGATACCTTGGAGATGGGCCAGGAGCCATCTTTAAATTTAAACATTGTAAGGGACAATGCAAGCGCACACTTACCCATGATCTCTTCCCCTTCATCAGGTTCATCCGTGCTCGGCTGGCAGGACTGGCTAAACTGTGGTGGGGTCTCCAACAGATCCTGGCTCACATCATGGCTGGGTTCCCCCTCCACGTCCCCCCCGCCTTTCCTCCTCACTCTTCATGACAGGGGTCTCTGTTGCCAGCTCTTCCAAGGTATCCAGGGTGGTTTGCAGGGTGCTGGTGGAGTCTCCGCCAAGTATGGCATGCAGCTCATTGTAAAAGTAGTAGGCCTGTATCTCAGCACTAGATGGATTGTTGGCCTCCCTGGCCTTATAGTGTATGTCTGCTGCAGTTCCTTTGCTGCTGAGCCCTGTTGTACCCCTTTGCTGGCATTGCCCATGTTTCTATGACTGGTCTGTAGCTGTGCTTGCCCAGCCTTTTCTCGCCCAGGAGATCCAATACCTCATGTCCACTCCAGGCAGGAGTGCATCCAGAGCATGGAGCTGGCATGGGCAGCTGGGCAATTGCACACAACAAGGGAGAGCTGCTAGGTATGCTCACCAAAGTGGGCAGTCAGGAAAAGGCATTTTGAAAAATATGCGGGTGTTTTTTAAAGGGGGGAGGGGGTCTGGCTGCCAATCTTCACAACCCCTTGGTAGTTGAGTTTACAGTTGTGCAGAGAAGTCGCTGTCACAGAGAGCATTATGGGACAGCTGTGAGAGGAATGTGAGGGTCCACATAGGTTGAGCAGTGTCTACACTCACACTACATCAACCTCATTAGGTCAGCCATGACTCCACACTGTTTGGGGAGGTGATTTGATTTTGTCTCTTATGTCAATGGGAGGCAAATTTGAATGTAGTAGACACAGCCACAAATAAGTTAACACAAGGTGACTTATATCAACATAACTTTGTAGTGGTACACCAGGCCTAAAGAGCGTTGAAAGCTCACACTACACTGAAATCCACTGGGAGAGATCCGGCATTTAATACGGGGGGAAAAGTAATCAGGAAATTGACTATGTTTAAAGTTTACTTTGCACCCCTGACAAGGGAAACAAAGAGCATGTCCTTTTGAAGAGATTAAAATATGAAATAACAGGCAAGCCTTTATAAACTCAGAGCATCCAATTCTTAACATAGCAAACAGTAACCTAGAAACATATGTGGTGAGCAATAACAGTCATAAATCTTATGAGATTATGTGTACCTAATGTGAGATTTTAGACTGATCCATTTTGTTAACAGTGCCAAACTTCAGCATGATTCAATCAAGTTTTGCTTAATCTGAATTTATTTATTCTTGGTGATGATGATTCATTGAACATGTCTCTAGTCCAGTTTGTTGAACTAATTTATCTGGCATTTTGATGGACTTGTGATTTGTTTTCTCTGAACATTTCATAGTTTATATCATTAAATGAGATCTGGATTGTGTATCACAAAAGCTGCAGTTCTGCTAAAAATTAAACATTCCTCAGTGCTGCCTTTAGCAACAGTAAACACCTTGTAGATAGGCATTCTTGTTGCAGCTTAGCCAAACAACCAAGCCAGGCAAAACAGCTTTGCTAATTGCAGATCCCATTCAGCATATTAACCTCTTGGGGCTATTTCAGTCGACTTGTATGTGTGTCAGAGATGCAGATCTATACAGCAGGAATAAAAGGTTATTTTTCTCCCCAATGGATGCACTGTGTAACTGTCTGGAAATTGTGTCTGGAGATTTGTGTATCTGCTTGTGCAAACTTCCATAACAAGCTCCAGGAGCAAACAGGCATTTCCTATGTATCAAGTAGTTGCAAATCCTCTCAGCTCTGAGATGTATGGGGCCAAATTCTGAGCATGTAAATGGTTGGTGTAAATTTAGCATCAGGTGTAATGGGTACAGTAATATAGTTTGCACTGGTGTAGCAGTCAATGGTGTTCAAGATGAGTGGCACACACCAAAGGGGTGGGTGTGTACCATGAAAATTAGCTAGCAGGGAGGGTGTAAGATAAGATGGGGTGCATGATTCAGGAGCTAATTTGGCATACTTTAGCTTACTTCTGCCTACCGTTGACTCCTGCTATACCACCTCTCCTGACCCTGTGGAGCCAGATTTTGATCTCAAATACATCAGTATAAATCCAGAGTAGCTTCATTGTCTTCAGTCTGGCTGTTAGTGTGTCCTTACCAATGGGCTGTACAGTATTCTAGGGTGGATCTCTCTTGTTGAAGCTGCTTCATTTTTAATACAATATTTAAATATTGATTGGAGCAGGGCTTTGAACTTAGGTCTCCTGGGAGAGTGCGCTAACCACTAGGTTATAGAGTCATTCTCACTCGCTCTCTGCCCAATGAATAGTTCAATAGTTCATGCAAAGTGGCTCAGCAACAGCAGAGATAGAGACAAACGCATCCCAGAAAACCCTATAGGCCAGTGGTTAGGGCCCTCACATGGGAGACTTGGGTTCAAGCCTTTGCTGTAAATCAGAGTGGGATTTGAATCCCAGTCCCCCATTTGAATACTCTAATCACTAGGGCATAAGGGCTCCACCTCCTCTGCAATATTTTGTATGCAGCCTGATCCCAGCGGTGTGCACTAAGGTGGCCTCTGAGACAGCCTACTGGATTGGGCCGCACAGGCAAGCTAGACAGGGGAATGCCTGGTTTGAGGATCCTGCTGGAGCTTAAGCCAGGAGTGGCGAAGGTCCCTAAAAGTGGGGGGGCCACCAGGGCCTCAACTGCGGCCCTGCTCCCTGAACTGTCCCTCCCCCGAGGCCCCACCTCCATGCTGCCCCTTCCCCCGAGGCCCCACTCCCATGCCGCCTCTTCCCCTCAAGACCCCGCCTCCCGCTCGCTCCTCTCTGGCCCCCCATCACTCACCCTTATGGCTGGTAAAAAGTGGGAGGGGGATTGTCCCCCGGACCACCCCATTCCGGCGCCCCTGACTTAGACACTGAGCTGCTTGGTGCTGCCAGGATATAGGTGTTTTTGTGCATACCCACGGGCAGATATTTAGGCACCTAGGGGACTTTACTGGTGGACACTGGCACCCAGAGATTTTAGGCACTTACAGGGTAAGGCGTCAGCTGAACATGTGTTTTGAGGGTCTATACTTTAGACTTAGGAACCTCTTAAAGTGGCAGGCACCTAAATTCCTTTGTGGATCTAGCCCCTCCTGTACAAGACAGTTGGTGCATGTTAAATCACTTTACCACTCTCACCTAATTTCTGGCCAACTTACACACCTGTAACTTATATCAGCGCTGACTTTGGCCCAAAGGCTGCCATGAACGTTCCATCAGTTCAGGATTTTGCCTGGTGATCCTTATACAGAAGTTGTTAGTTTCTCTCCTGGGGTCTAATTCTGCCCTCACTTACACCTTGCACAATCCTGATTAAGTCAAGGGTGCCAGATCAGGACAAAATGCACTCTCTTGCCTGTAATGCTTTACTCTGTGTTTTCAGCGCACTGAGTCACTTTGTAAATTAATCTGTCCTAATACAAAACAATCAATGTGTACCTAAGGAATGGTAAGATGTGTGAAAGAGATTCCAAACATATTTGGCATGTTTAAACACATCCTTTCAGCTTGTCTGCTTTCAAATAGCTTCTGTTTGATACCAATAATAATATCATTTATTTTGGATGATTGATTCTGTGACTACTGCTCCTAGACCCAAAGCGCAATGCTTCCAATACTGGCTTCATTTCTTTTTAGGGAATGAAGTTATTTTTTCCAGACTGCAGGTGGGAGGGAGTGCACCTGCCACCCACCCCGACCATCAGGCCAGAGCTCTTGACCCAGTTGAGCTAGGGAGTGGAGGCTGCCAAGTAGATAGTTTGGCAGATTCCACCTGCACCAAATCTTCTGCCATGAAGAGCAGGTTGTAGGCATATGCCAACAGAAATACCCTCAAAGCTGGGTCACTGAGCACCAATCCTGTCAATCGCTTGTGAAGGAAAAAAGGATGGGCTTGATGACAATGGCATATGACTGGCCAGATAGTGCGCAGACTTGATGCACTCCCTGATCAAAGTTGACAGGTTTGGTCAAGGCCCAGTCGACTTGGTCCTAGAGGAACCCCATAAAATGAGGATGGAAGCCGAATGCCAGTTCTACAGAATGCTGGGTTCCCATGAGATGCCTGTCAATGCCTTCTCTTGGTTGAGGGCAGGCAAGTGAAAGACAGACCAACCCTATACATTAGATCGAGAATGTCCCAGACCAGATACAAGTTGTCAAAAATAGTCTGGGCCAGGACTGGGTAGGTCTGGTCTGAGTGTATCATGTCTGCCAGGACATACTTCAGCTGCAGCAAGATGGCTTTCACTATGACTGTATGGTGCATTCTGAGTAGCGATACTGGACACCAATTCCTTAGGTCATGTGGGTCCCCCTTCTTAGGCAGCAGAGTGTGCCTGGCCCGCCTGCATGACAGGGGGAGCACCCAGCTCCCAGGGACTCAGTCCAGATGATGGTGAGGTCCAGCTTAAGGATGTTCCAGAACGCATGGTAGAACTCCACAGTCAAACCATCGATGCCCAAAGACTTGTTGATGGGCATCAGGCAGAGGACTTCTGAGAACTTGGCCAGAGTGCAAGGATGCTCCAACCAGTCCCAGGGACCCATGCTAACGGTCAGGAGTTCATCCCACACGGCCCCGCAGCCAACCATCCGTGGCAATCAAATATGGAGAGAAAAGGTCGGCATAGAAAGACCGTGGGATTTCTCACATCTGCTACAGATCTGTGAGAGAGGTATCATGCTTTGCTAGGAGCCAGGTGATATGTGTTTTGGCACCCTCCTCTTCTCCAGGGCATGGAAGAAGCAGGAGCCATGATCCATCTCCCAAAGGAGCTGGATATGCAATTGGACAAAAGCAACCCAGGCCCAATGATTGTCAAAGGCCCGTGGCTTGTGCTGCTTCTCCCAGCACTCTGCAGATGGACAGGTTCTTGGGATTGGCAGCCAGGCACCTCTCTGGCTCCAAAACCTGTGCTTCTATCTGCTTTATCACCTCATCCCTCCTCTGACTGGTATTCTGGGTGTAGCTGTGACAAAAGAGATTGAGAGGCACCTTCCCCACAAACCACCATCTCTGTGCCAAGGGGAAGGTGTGCCTCTGCTTTTGCCAGCCAGCCAAAATTCCTGGAAGGGCTCCACAAAGCCTACATCCTCCAATAGGCTGGTATTAAAATGCCAATAGGCTGGCTCCAGGCTCTCAGGTGTAAGAGCAACCTTAAAAGAAACTAGATGATGGTCCATGAAGACAGCTGGCTGAATGTCAGAGGAGTGAGTCCACAGGATGTTAAAGCATGAGATGTAAATTCTGTCCAACTGGGAGTGGTGGGACTGAGCCGCCTCCACTCAGATGAAGATGAAGGAGGTAGCATCATCCAGGTGCTGGTCACGCCAAACATCCACCAGGTAGTGATGATCAATGACCCTCCTGAGGACATTAATGGTGACCTGGCACCTGTTTCCCAACGTGGTTCTGATGTTACAATCCCCACCCAGGACCAAACACTTGTGACGATCCAGTGCCCCAAGGAAGGTGGATGCCTGCTTATCGACACATACCTGCTCCGGGCCCAGTGTCGGGGCATAAATACTGAGAAGGTTTAAAATCAGCCACTCCACATGGACCTTGAGGTCCAGCAGGCAGCCTGGCACAACCTCAGCAACCCCCAATACCTCGGTCCATCAGTCTGGGTCAACATCCTACCTGATGATGCCGTAAGGTGGCTAACATACACACTGTTCCCTCATCCCAGCCACCAGCTGGCTTTGGTGGCCAGATCAGTGTGAGTCTGCTGCAGGTAAACCACAGAATGCGCCCTGCCTGAAGGTAGGAGAGGATCTGGCACCTGCAGAGACTTACCCTACAGCCATGAATGTTTCATGAGGAGAAGATGGTACCTTTCATTGGGGAGGGGGTGGAGGATCCTTATGGACAGCAGCGTCCACCAAACCAGAGGCATCACACAGCGACCCATGCTCCACCCCATTCCCGGTTTCAGCCCCACGAGGGGTGCCAGGGCTTGGGGATTCAGCCCTGGGGCTCTGTTCCTGGCTTCAGCCCCCTGGGGCCACACGAGCTTGAGGCTTCAGCCCTGCGAATCCGTTCCCAGCTTCAGCCCCGCGGGGGTTGTCGGGCTCAGGGCTTTAGCTACGAGGGGAGCGCCAGTTTCAGCCCTAGCACTCCCCCTGTAGCTAAAGCCCCGACCCCTGGTGCCCCCCCTCCCCCGGCTGAAACCAGGAGTGGAGCTTGCTGAGTTAAAAATGTCTAACTTTAGTAGCTATTGCTTAACATCCGCCAGAGATACTAGTGGAATGGAAAGAGTGTTATCATCACCACATGATGAGACTGTGGCTGAGGAACCCCATACCCCTTCTCTCCCTCTCCCTCCAACCCCCCCTCCCCCGCCCCACCAACTGAGGCCTGTGGCAAGAAGTATCGCCAAGGGGAGACTGAACACCTGCCATGGTGACCACTGAAAAAAGGGGAGAGGGTGGTGATAGTGGAACCAGGGCCGCCCAGAGGATTCAGGGGGCCTGGGGTCTTTGGCGGCAGGGGTCCTTCCGCTCCAGGTCTTCGGGGCACTTCAGTGGCGGGTCCCGGAGCGAGTGAAGGACCCGCTGCCAAACTGCCGCTGAAGACCCGGAGCGGAAGGAGCCCTCGCCGCCGAATTGCCGCCGAAGACCTCGCTCCAGGTGTGTTCGGCAGCACTGAAGGACCTGTCGCCAAAGACCCGCCGAAGACTCTTATGGGGGCCCCTGCGGGGCCTGGGGCAAATTGCCCCACTTGCCCCCCCTCCGCCCCCCGGGTGGCCCTGAATGGAACAGTATACACCCTACCACTGCAAGGAGGGGAAACCAAAACAAAATTGGAGAAAAAGGAACAGCAATCAACACAAGGAACATTTATCAGAAATCCCCCCCACCCCTCCACTTTGATGAGAAAGGAAGGCAGGGACCAAACTAAACACAAAATAGGGAGGAAGGGATGGAAAGGTCAGGGGGATACAATCATGGCGGGTTGGGAGGAAGAAGGGAACCAAAAACAGTGAAAGGAAAAGGGTAAGGAGGATCAGGGAGACCTACCCCCATCCCTCAAAGGGAAGGGGAATACCTGGGCAGGGATTGACAGGGCTGAAGGGAGAGGGAGAGGGAAAAGGAATCACATGGGAGCCTGTCTGCCCAAGGGAAAGGAAGGACAGGAGCAGATGGGGAATAAGGCGGGGACGACGACAAGCAAAAAGACCAAACCAACACAAGAGGGAACAGAGAACATCATACAAACCAACCAGCCAAGGGAAGGGGAAACAAAATGGAAGACAGGACTCATCATAAAATGGAGCATGGGAAACAACACAAAAAGGTCTTCCGCCACTTTGGAAGCAAGGCAGAGGACGAGCTCAGCAGCAGAACAACAACCTGCCCACCCCCCGGCACACAAACACATGGAGCAGGAACAGAGCAGTCACACACCACCAGCTCCAGCAGAAGCAGTGATGGCAGCCAGCTGGAAGCCCTGCTATGGAAGTGCCCAGAATGGATGGCGCTTAGAATCATAGAATCATAGAATATCGGGGTTGGAAGGGACCTCAGGAGGTCATCTAGTCCAACCCCCTGCTCAAAGCAGGACCAACCCCCAACTAAATCATCCCAGTCAGGGCTTTGTCAAGCCTGACCTTAAAAATCTCTAAGGAAGGAGATTCCACAACCTCCTTAGGTAACCCATTCCAGTGCTTCACCACCCTCCTAGTGAAAAAGTTTTTCCTAATATCCAACCTAAACCTCTCCCACTGCAACTTGAGACCATTACCCCTCGTTCTGTCATCTGGTACCACTGAGAACAGTCTAGATCCATCCTCTTTGGAATCTCCTTTCAGGTAGTTGAAAGCAGCTATCAAATCCCCCCTCATTTTCTCTTCTGCAGACTAAACAATCCCAGTTCCCTCAGCCTCTCCTCATAAGTCATGTGCTCCAGCCCCCTAATCATTTTTGTTGCCCTCCGCTGGACTCTTTCCAATTTTTCCACATCCTTCTTGTAGTGTGGGGCCCAAAACTGGACACAGTACTCCAGATGAGGCCTCACCAATGTTGAATAGAGGGGAATGATCACGTCCCTCAATCTGCTGGCAATGCCCCTCCTTATACAGCCCAAAATGCCGTTAGCCTTCTTGGCAACATGGGCACACTGTCGACTCATATCCAGCTTCTCGTCCACTGTAACCACTAGGTCCTTTTCTGCATAACTGCTGCCTAGCCATTCGGTCTGTAGTCTGTAGCAGTGCATGGGATTCTTCCTTCCTAAGTGCAGGACTCTGCACTTGTCCTTGTTGAACCTCATCAGATTTCTTTTGGCCCAATCCTCTAATTTGTCTAGGTCCCTCTGTATCCTATCCCTACCCTCCAGCGTGTCTACCACTCCTCCCAGTTTAGTGTCATCTGCAAACTTGCTGAGGGTGCAGTCCACACCATCCTCCAGATCATTAATGAAGATATTAAACAAAACCGGCCCCAGGACCGACCCTTGGGGCACTCCGCTTGATACCGGCTGCCAACTAGACATGGAGCTATTGATCACTACCCATTGAGCCCAATGATCTAGCCAGCTTTCTATCCACCTTATAGTCCATTCATCCAGCCCATACTTCTTTAACTTGCCGGCAAGAATACTGTGGGGGCGGAGGGAGAGCTGTCTACACTAGTCAATGCAAGATGCTGATGATGGGTGTGTGCTAAGCCCCCCCACAGAGATAGATGCCTAAATCCAGGCTGCAGGGAGGCACCAACCTCTGCTTATGATTCATGAACCGGGGCAAGAGAGGTGCCCCGGTTCATTAAGAGACTGCTTAATTTGCATGTGGGACCTGACCTGGTAGGTGTGCTCAGAGGCTGCCAAACTCCACAAAACATCCATGGAGGGCAGCCCACTCTATAACATTTAGCCAAGTGGTTAGGGTACTCACCCAGGATGTCAGAGACCTGCTGGTTTAAGTCCCTGCCTCTGCCTGATGATGAGAAGGAACTGAGCAGGGAGCTGCCACCTCTCAGGTGAAGGTCCTAACCACCGGACGGTAGGCTATTCTGTAGGCTATTCTCAATTTCTCCTACTGAAGCTGTTTCACTTTAATTGAATAATAACTTGACTCCAGCGAGTAGCTAGGGCACTCACCTGAGAGATGGCAGTGCTCTTGCTCACAGGTAGAAACATAGGTGCATAGGGAACTTTTAGTCATCCATAGCGTTAAGCGGCAGCTGAGCAGGAGTTCTGTGGATCGCTGTGGTGCCTAAAAAGGGACTTAGGTGCCTAAGTACCTTTGTGGATCCCTCCCTAGGACATTACAGTGATGAGTGCCATGAAAGTGCTTACCGGAAAATGAGTAATTCTCTGTTCAGTACAGGGTTTGGCTGGTGTGAAGTAAATAAGGCTTGAGGCCACACATTGGATGCTGAGGATAAACAGAAATACTCAATAACTGCTGGTTAAAAGGAGCACCATCCGTCCTGTGCACTGATTGAAACACATACTACAGGGGTCAGCAACCTTCGGCACGCGGCCCATCAGGGTAATCTGCTGGTGGTCCGCAAGACATTTTGTTTACGTTGCCCGTCTGCAGGCATGGCCCCCTGCAGCTCCCAGTGGCCGCGGTTTGCCGTTCCCAGCCAATGGGAGCTGCGAGAAGCGGTGGCCAGCACGTCCCTGCGGCCTGCGCTGCTTCCTGCAGCTCCCATTGGCGGGGAATGGCGAACTGCAGCCACTGGGAGCTGCGGGGAGGAGGCTGTGCCTGCGGATGGTCAACGTAAACAAAATGTCTCGCTGCCCGCCAGCGGATTACCTGATGGGCCGCGTGCCGAAGGTTGCTGACCCCTGCTCTATCCTTGAAACTAATGGGAGTTCTGTACATGGAACAGGTGTAGAATATGTCACTTCTGAATTAGTGGCATTACGGAAATACCATTTCCATTAAGCTTTCAATGGGCTGTTTTCCCCCAGGGCTGCGCCTATAATAAGAGGAGTTAAGTTTGGGTACTAAGGAAAGAACAGAGCCAAAAGCAATTTTTAAAAGCCCTGTTACGATTCCGCATGGTAAAACTTCCCCAAAGCTGCAGAGTCTGTTTTTTGAGCAGCCTCCAGATACTTAGAAGTATGGTGTAATTATTTGTTTTTAATTGACTTGCACCCTTGTAGAGTATTTCCAAATAATATTGACTACTGTCCAAGTAAAAGCTGCAGCTTGTTCTGAAGTGTAACATCTACATAATAAGCAACAGAATTAAAATGCCCCTAACCTTCCCTTTCTCCTTATCTCCTCCATGCAGCTGTGAAGTCAGTCCCAGTCCCCCTTTTTGAAAATGTGGTTCTGAACACATTCCTGGCTTGCTCGCTCTCTTTCCTTTCCTTTCCTTTCCTTTCTGCCCAGCACATGAGATCCCATTTTACAATGTATTACAGCCACCTGTTCTGGGACAGACATTAACAAATAATTTTTGAAGGATAATTTCCAAGGTGACACAGACAGACATGGAATCCTTATGCTATACATGAAAGAGACCCAATGCCCAGAGGAGAAGACTGTATAAGACAGTAGTGTTCATCTACATGCTGTCACATTTAATCTTAGACTGAGGCATTCTGGGCCTGACTGATGCCTCTATGGGTAGAGGTGTGACTCTTTTTTTAACCAATATAGTTACACTGGTACAATAATATAGTTACACTGGTACAACCCCTAGTGTGGATGTAGTTATACTAGGATAAAAGTGTCTTATCTGTATAGTGTATTCCCCTTCCCCGGAATAGCTATACCAGTATAAAGCACCTTTATACATCTAGTACTCCATCCACACTAAGGTGGTCATGTATAATTAAAATGGTACAACTTTCTAGTGTTGACAAGGGGGTAACTCATGAGCCACCAAATGTGTATAAAAGGGATTTTAGAATGAATATAGCCCCTGCTGTGAATGGAGCTTCTTGATTGATCATAGTAATTAGTGATGGATAAGGCCTCTTAGATCATCTCCTGCAGACACACGATTGTTCCCCACAGTGTATTCCTTAAGTGTTTTGTTCAGTCTAGTTTTAAATGATGCCAATTCCTTGGGTGACTCTTCCATAGTCTAATCAGGCTCACCCTTAGGATGCTTTTTCTGACATTCAGGCTACATTTTCGGTGGTTTGTTTCTGTTATAATCCATTGTACCACCTAAAGTAATTCCTCTACCTCTGTGGTGTTTACACCTTTCAAATATACATGGGCACCTAGGGGATGGTTCCTGGGCTGATGTAAATCAGCATTGCTTCAATGACCCTTAGTACATTTTCCTCCCTCCACTTAGCTGTCATTTAGCCATGCTGTTCTATTTACTTAGGCCTATTTACTTAAGGCAGTGTGATGCTGAGCATCACAATACCTAACTTCTGGGCACCTAGAAAATCAGAGGAACAGCACTGCAATTCACAAAGCCTGAGTTAGGTACCTAGGCTCCCTATAAAATGAATGGGGAGAGATAGGTGCTTTAGACCAGTGGTTCTCAAACTTTTGTAGTGGTGACCCCTTTCACATAGCAAGCCTCTGAGTGTGACCCTCCCGTATAAATTAAAAACACTTTTTAAAATATTTAACACTATTATAAATGCTGGAGGTGAAGCAGGGTTTGGGGTGGAGGCTGACAGCTTGAGATCCCCCAGGTCATAACCTCGCGACCCCTTGAGGGGTCCCGAGGTCCAGTTTGAGACTCCCTGCCTTACTCTGTGATCCATAAAAACCAGCATCTTAGATGGGGAGCTGCCTAAGCTAGCCAATGGGAGCTGCCAATGGAAGGAGTATGTGCTAAGCCCTGCCCTGCTCAGGGAGATAGGTGCCTAAATGCAGGCGGTAGGAGGGTGCCTATGTTTGCTAGCAATTCTCAGCTATGAACTCCCAGGTGAGTACCTAAGGTGTTTTTTGCAGGAGGCTGGGGGCGGGAAGGGAGGGAGAGCAGCTGCAGCTCCCTCACAATTTTTAGTCGAGTGGTTAGGGTACTACCTAGGGCGATGGGAGACCCACCAATTCAAGTCCCACTTCCACCTAATGAGGAGAAGGGCTTGTTCTCTAACCACTGAGCTATGGAATATTCCAAATGTGGGACTTCCTCGATTACTCCTGTTGAAGCTGTTCCACTTGGGATAAATACTCAGTCAGTGATGCAGGATGCTGGGTCTCCCACATACTGGGTGAAGGCTCTAACCACCAGGCTATAAAAATGATTCTCATGTGTGTGCTTGCTCTCTCTCTCAATTACTCTTCAATTATTTAGCCACAGTGGGACTGCTTCAACAGGAGGAACTGAAGATGTCCCACATCAGAATAGCCCAATGGCTAGAGCGCTCAGCTGATAGGTGGTAAAACCTCAGTTCAAGTCCCCCTCTATCTGGTGAGAAGAAGGGCTTTGAGCAGGGACTTCCCATATCCCAGCTGAGTACCCTAACCACTAGGCCAGGGGTCAGCAACCTTGCAAAGAAGAAGAGCTATTTTTTTGTTTTTGTCTTTGACCAGAATATTTCGAGAGCCGCATCACACGCAAAGCTACTTGTAGAGTTAGAATTTATCAACTAATAATAATTTAACATATTAAAGTTATTACTACTCAGCAATACTTTTAATGTGACTGCTGCTGTTGGACATCTTTAGAGAGTTGCTCAATGTTCGATGAATATGCCGTAATTTTCATTTTCAAGCAGGACTCAAGACTAACATCTTGCAGTTGGCTCCTCAGTTTGTTTTTGATGAAATTCACCTTGGAAAACACTTGTTCACAGAAGTACATTGAACCGAAGATTGAGAGAAGCCCAAATGCGTCTTTCTTCAGCTGACTGTACGTATCCGGTAGACAATTCCAAACGTCGAATATAATCTGGTCTTGCCGTATAAGGTCGTCCATTTCAGACCACTTGTGTTGTAGCCCCAGGGTGGATTTCTACCTTTCCAGATTTTCAAGTTCAGTGACAAGATCTTTCAATTTTGAATTCCATAAATCCTTGTTTTGCAAGTCCGCTAATTCAATTTCAAATTGCACACGATTGATTCCCGCAAATGCTAAAAAGTTCAATGCAGAAGTGTCAGCTTCAAGCAGTTTCAACAGAAATGACAAAGTGGCCTTTTCCCTTCTGAACTTGTGAAATCGGTCAGCAAATGCAGCTTGCATTTTGATGACTGTTTCTGCAAGAAACCTAACGTCAATGTCACAGTCATTTGTTTGTTTATATTGCTTCAGTGTTGGGAAATGCACTAACATGCCCGTCTCAATGTCCCTTACAAACAAAGACAGCTTTCGTTCAAATGAAAGAACTTATTCCAAAAGCGAAATTGCAGTATTTCCTTTTCCCTGTAGCTTTGGATTCAACACATTTAAATGAGAAGTTAAATCCACCATGAAATTCAATTTCTGCAGTCAGTGAGGATCTGTTAGCACCGCATATTTAAAGCCCTTTTCTCGGAGGAACACCCTAATTTCCTCAAGACATGACGGAAACCTCACCAGCACTGCATCTCTGGAAAGACATCTTACCTTGTTATACAAGAGAAGATCAGAACATTGGCTGTTAACTTCTCGAAGAAGCTCACAAAACTACCGATGATTGAGAGCGCTTGCCATTATTTTGTTAAGAATCTGCACGACCATTTCCATTACTTTTGAGATTTCCTCTGGAAAGATTTGTGCACAAAGTGCCTCCTGATGGATTATGCAATGAAATGAAATTACATCGTGCTCCATACCTTTTTTAAGTAAAGAAACCTTTGTGTGCCCCCTTCATGCTCGGTGCTCCATCTGTAGCAATAGAAATTATTCTGTTGATGTCAATATCTTTTTGTTTCAGACATTCAGTGACAGCAGATGCAATATCTTTGCCCCGAGTTTGTCCTGTGAGTGACAATAATGCAATCAACTCTTCTTGAGGACCTTGATCATTAACGTATCTGCCAAGTAAGGCAACCTGAGCGATGTCATCCACATCGCATGTCTCATCGCAGGCAATAGAAAAACCTGGTGCTGATCTAATGTCACTAACCTGGCTGGTTACGTCTGTAGCTATCTTAATAGTTCTGTCCTTTACAGTCTTCACTGATAATGGCATTTCTCTAATTTTCCTTAACTATTCCATCTTCGTTTTTAATATCACCGAAGAGGTGCTCACATGTTTTAATGAAACATTCTTTCACATATTCTCCATCTGTGAATGACTTCCCTCATTTGACGATTTCTTGAGCTGCCGCAAAACTAGCAGTAGTGGTTCCGCTTGGCGCCTTCATCCATTTAGCAAACGTACATCTTGTTTGCTCTGCTTTGCGTCGAAGCTCCTCTACTGCTTTTTTCCTTGCATCACCAGCTGGATAGGTTTCAGCAAACATCCAATGTTTCTTTTCAAAATGTCTTTCTAGGTTTGATTTTTTATTGTTGGATAGTTTCTCGTTGCAAATGAGGCACAACGGGAGTCCAGCTGAACTTGCTATAAAAGCACAAGACTCAGTCCAATCACTTTGAAATTCTCGATGTTCGTCTTCGATCTTTCTCTTTTTGGTTGTCATTTTTTTATTGAAGGTATTTATCTGATCTATTTCATTTCTGACTTTAGACTTTTTCAAACTGTTGGACATTGGAACATACTAGTAAAGAGAGAGCACATCCATTTCCTTTTCACAAGAAATTCCAAGAGTTTTATTGGTAGACAACAGTTGCCTTGGTAATGAGCTGTTTGAATTTGAATACAAACAGGAGGGGGCTCCGGGCTGGGGCAGGGGATTGGGGTGAGGGAGGGGGTCTGGGGTCTGGGAGGGAGTCTGGTCTGGAGCAGGGGGTGCGAGGTGCAGGCTCTGTCTGTGAGGCGCTTATCACAGGCGGCTCCCGGCCAGCGGTGCAGCAGGACTCAGTCAGGCTGCCTGCCTGCCCTGACCCCACGCCGCTCCCGGAAGCAGCTGGCTGCTGGCACATCTCTGCATGCCCCTGGCAGGGGGGCAGGTGGCTCTGCGCGCTGCCACTGCCCCCAGCACCATCCTCACAGCAGCGGGGGAGGTGCTTGTGGGCGCGGGCAGCACATGGAGACCCACTGCCCCCCTCCCCCCAAGGGACGCGCAGAGACGTGCCAGCAGGCAGCTGCTTCCGGGAGCGGCGTGGGGCCAGGGCAGGCAGGCAGCCTGCCTGAGCCCTGCTGGCCGGGAGCCGCCTGTGTTAAGTGCTTCCCGGACAGAGCCTGCAACTCGCACCCACCTCAAAAAACGGCTGCCCGCAAGGTTGCCGACCCCTGCACTAGGCTAAAAGATGTAAGGGAGGGTCCCCGGGCACCAAGCTGTTTTGTGTGAACTTTCCTGAGGGGTCTGATCTGGTAAGCAGCCTCAGAGCATGCCTACCAGATAGGGACCCGCATGCGAGTTAGGTGGGCAAAGGCCTATCTTCCGTGATTGATGAATCACTCTGAGGCTTAGGTGGGACATAAGCATCCAGATGCCTAGAGTGAGGCAGCACTGTGCATGCACAAAGCCTGAAACTTAGGAGCCTAGGGAACTCTTAATGCAAAAACCTGGGGGCACTGAATGAATTTAGGCGCCTACAGGGTTCAGCAGCAGTTTTGTCAATTGCAGCAGAGCCTAGAACTGGGATTTAGGTGCCTATACCTCAGTTTTAGGCATCTAAATCTGGGGTTTAGGCATCTAAGTATCTTTGTGAACATAGGCTTTAGTTCCTCATAATCAATCCCTCCAGCTTCTTACTCTTCCCCAGGAACATGTCGGTTTTGCACGCAAGCTCATATGCAGTTTGCTGTCCATCACCATTCCTAGTGCCATCAGCATTACAGCTTTCAAGGATATCTCTCCCACTAAATATTTGCATTTCAGATTATTCTCCCTCCTCCACAATATTATCTCACATGCATCCCATTAAAATCCCATTTTGTTAGTTTCTGTTGTTATTTCCAGATTCTCTAGGTCTCTTTGGATTATGTTTCTGTCCTCATTGGTTTGCAACACCTCCTGATTTAGCATAATCTGTAAAACTGAGTATAAACTGAATTAATGTCCTGTTTATTCCTCTCTTCCAGATCATTAATAAAGATGTTAAATAGAACCAGACCTAGAGCAGATCCCTGTGTCCCCCCTCCTCCCCCGGATACTTCCCCATCAACTCTAAGCACTGCTGTTTATCATTCATTACCCTTTGTTTATTGGTCTTCCGCCTGCATTCAGTCTATATGACAGTGCTCATAATCAAGCCAATTAGCATTTGTTTTTGAAGTTATATTTTGAACCAGAAGCTTTTCTCAGGATTGGCTAGATGACTGCTCCTGCATTCTGTCCCTCTCCTAGTTTTGTAATTCAATCAAAAAGAAGTCAGCAAGTTTGTTTGGCATGATTTATTCTTTAATTTCACTGCTGGTGTAAATAAGTGCACTGCACCTTCTTACACCAATGGTGAATTTCACCTGTGCTTTTCATCACTCACTATTCCATTACACTCATTCGCTCATTCCCTTAACACCATAGCATATGGTGGTGGGTCATCTGGACCAGCTGCTTTGTTTTCCCACGTATTCTCTCACCTGCCTGACAAGCTGCTTGTGACTTTTTGCTCTTTGTGCCTAGATGGGTCAGATTGTCACTGACAAATTTTGGACAGAAAATTCATGGTTGAGTCCTGGCTGGTTTTGAGAAAATGCGATGGTTAAAAAAGTAATCGCCAACAAAGGCAGCATAATCTACCATTCTAAAGGAGGGCTGTCGTAGGAACACAGCATTTCTAACCTCCTTGCAGAGGGGGTTCAGGTAACAGGGACTGTTGCATTTCCCCTCCCTCCCATCTGTTGTTATGTGTAGAGGTCTGGAATCACCTGAGGAGGCTGATCCAGGAGCCACCTGACAGAGGGACTGACAAAAGGACTCCAAGAGGGAAGACTGAGGGAGCTGCACAGTAAGTTTGGGTAGGAGAGGGGAAGGGGATAGACTGGCCAAAGTTAGAGATGCTGATATGGGGAGAAAGCTTCATGTTTCAGAATCCAAGCCAGGCAATGCAACAGGAGAACTCTGGATGGTCCCAGATGACCCTAACAACAGCCCAAAGAATGCTCTGGAGTGGTGAGAAAACTAAAGCAGGGAAATGTAGGTAGGTTTATTATTTTGTATTGATTTGTGTGTTTCTCATGTGCTTAACTAAAGAGCAATGCTCTCCGAGTCTTGTGCAAAATGTCTCTGTGTTATGTGTTACACCTTTGCAGGTGCTCCCTGAGAAAGTTAAACTGTAACCCAGAAGGCTCTCACCTTCAGCATGATGCTGGGAGAGAGTGTGTTTAAGTTATGGGGGAGGCTGAGGGGTCAGCGCTGATTCCAGGGGCTACCAGTGGGCTGCATGGCCTAAACTCTCAGGAAGAGTGCTAGATAGAGGAGCTATACCTCAAGAGTGTGTCTACAAACAGTGCCTGGCCTCTGTTTAGGCTCTAAGGGTTTAAAACACAGGGCTCTATGATGCAACTTAGGTGCCTGAACTCCAGAGCTAGGCATCTATGTCCCCCATGCATGGCACCACTGCAACCCATGAAACTCCCACTCCTGCTGCTTAACCCTGTAAGTGCTTAAACTCATTCAGTGCCTAAGCTCCTGCTGTAAAAATTCCCTAGTCACTTAAGTTTTAGATGTTAGGGCAAGTGCACACTGCTGCCTCTCATTAGGCTTCTGGGCACCTATCTCCTGCCTGAGTCCCAGAACCAACAGGTGCTTGTCTCTCCCTCCGCCCAATGACCATTCCGCTGTGGATAAATACTTAGTCATTGGTCCAGAGACAAAATGATTCTAGTCCAGTGGCTAGAGCACCCACCTGGGAGGCGGCTGATCCCTGCTCCAATAGCCCTTTTCATTATTCATCCACAGTGGAACAGCTTCCTCAGAAGAGACTGAGGGAGCCCCACATCGGAATATCTCACAGCTCAGTGGTTAGAGCGTTCTCCTGAAAGGTGGATACCCCAGTTCAAATCTTTTCTCCCTCTGTGTGGCAGAGAGGGGGAATTGAATCTGGGTCTACCATCTCCCACAACCCAGGTGAGTGCTGTAACCTCTGGGCTAAAAGTTAAGGTCACCACCACCTCCTCTGGCTTTTTTAGGGAATGTGGCAGGTGCCTAACTCATTCCTGCATGACACCTTAGGTGCCTACATTGCCTGACTCCCAGGAATCAGCTTCCCATTCATGGATCGCTAGCTGAGATAGGCACCTCCCTGCAACCCGGGCTTAGGCACCCATCTTCTAGATAGGGCTTAGCACATACTCCTCTTGACGGCATCTCCCACTGGCTAGATGAGGTGGCTCTGTGCCTAGTGTGCTGGCTTTTGTAGACCCTGTTCTTTGGTGCCTATCTCTTCCCACTCATTGCATAGGGAACCTAGGCACCTAACTTAGCTTGGTGGATTGCAATGTTGCAGTGATCTTCTAGGCACCTAAAAGTTAGACACTGCAACTCTCAGCATTGCAATATCTAAGTTCCTTCATAGATCCCACCCATGGTATCCAGTAGCTGGGTCCCTTCACAGTGGTCTGGTGAGTAGCCAAGAAGTGGTGCCTGATTGGACCTATCAGAAATGCCTAGGGGCCCCAGTCATGAACCAGGGCTCAATTGTATTAGGTGCTGCACAAACATAGAACAAAAAGGTGGCCCCTGTCTCTGAAGAATTTACAATCTAAGGGCTTGTCTATACTTACTGGGGGATCGATGGCCAACGATCGAGGCACTGGCAGTCAGTTTAGCAGGTGGTGAGGGCTCTGGCTGGGGGTGTGGGCCCTGGGGTAGGGCTGGAGATGAGGGGTTTGGGGTGTGGGAGGGGGCTCAGGACTGGGGCAGAGGGTTGGGGTGTGGGGATGAAGGCTCTGGCTGGGGTGGGGGCTATGGGGTGGGGCTGGGAATGAGGGGTTTGGGGTAAAGGCTGCCCCAGAGCTGCGGTGGGGAGAGAGGACTCCCCCAGCCCTCTCTTGCCACAGCAGCCTGGGACCAGGGGAGAGGCACCTCTCCCCGTCTGCGTGGCCCATGATAGCCTGCTGCATGGCCATGCAGCTTAGAGGGAACTTAGATCAGGACACCCCAGGGGGCGTGAGTAGAGCAATGATCCTGGAGGCATGTGTGATAGTCCTGAGGTTGCTGAAAAGTGCCTAGGTACCTTTACTCAGCCTTATCAAACCAATGCAACTTACTCAATGCATTGTTTTATATCACTACATTCTAGTAGCAGAAATGGTATGAATGACTTGCTGCTTTTGCTCCATTAATAACTGCCCAGATACCACGATGAGGGGCACAGTATAAGTATGTTGGTGGTAGTGAAAAACTTCCTAAGAGACATAGATATGGTTAACTCAGGGTCTGTAGTATTCCCTTATATGTTCTCATTCTTTTTATAAAGATGCTACAAGTAATGAAGGTACCTAGCTGTGAGTCTTAATTTTGTTATCGAAGGAAATTGGCAAGATTTCAAGCGACAGCACCATGCAGAGAGATGAAGAGTATATTACCCACTACCACTTATGGTATAAAGCCACACACAAGTCAGTAAGCTCTGCAAACTTTATCCAGTCCTCATATTGTGCAGATAAAACAGGAACTCTTTTTCCTAGGAGACACACTGGAATTTCTTCCACTTCAGTGTGTATGATATTTAGCTTTCATAGAGATTATCAGTCCTTAGATATTATGGGAACAGGTGCTAGAAAAAAAACTTACAATGGCTACTCTGTAGTTTTAAGAAGTCTTTGGACCATATTTTCAACCCTGGGCTGTAGGGGGTGTACCAGAACAGCGTGTGTTCGGGAGATGGCGAGGCCTGAGAGCACTCTATCCATCTGTTCTCAGCTGGCGGACAGACCATTACAGCTGTAACCTACATTGCTAGCCTGCTCTACCCTATGTTGGGGCTGCAGCTGGACAGAGAATCAGGGAACAGAAAACAGGAATATAGCTGAGAATCAGTGAACCATAACCAGGTCATGGATGCCTCTGCTGTGCTGAGTGTATCTCAACTGCAGCAGAGAATCTAGTCTCTTATGTTAATAAATAAGAATATGTTCTCTGAACACATTTATTAAGAGGCAAAGTATCAAACTGCAAAAAGTCACACTGTCGAAGTTTTCGTGTTTAAAAAGGTAAAATGACCAATTGTTAAGGCTGTTGGAACAAATTTGAAGTACAAGTGCTATTAAAAGAAGTGCTCTTGGGCCAGCATCGTGACTTTATACAGCGGCTCTTGAGTATGGACTGCTACATTAAAGAGCTGGCTCTGCAATTCCCAGAACCACTACTTTTGTCCTAACCATGTCTGCAGTAATGACAGCAGGCTGGAAAGCAAGGAAAGCTCTGCTCCCTGGGAAGATGAGAGGGAAGGTTTAGAAGTGGCTTTGCACCTGTTGAACAATGGGCTGTATTACAAAACCCAGCATCAGCTGGGGAAAAGCCTCCGGTGTTTTAGAAATGTTTCTGCAGCAACATGGGTCACCATAAACACAAACAAAGCAGCGATTAAAAGGTTTTTGCACTCTTTGGCTGCTGTTCACAAGGTTAAGGATGTAGTGAATGCCAAATGATAAGCATTACAGTTTCTAGCACTCCAGAGACCAGAAAGAAATCTGCTAGTAATTGTTTTAAGTTAATTATTCCCTGCCCGTTGATTGGTGCTTATGTGGCTAGGGGTTAAAGCTGTAGTTAAAGAAGTTATGAAAATGGTCTCTTTGTTAAGGGCATGTTTAACCCACTTCTGCAACTTTATTTTAGGGTTTGTTTGCAAACTGATTCCCCCCCGCTGACTAACTAGGCTCCCATTGGGTTTTACCTGGCAGTCTTCTCTGCTTAGACTAAAATGGAGCACTAATGCTGAGAACCTGTCTGTCCTTATTAAAGATAGGGGTGGTATTAATGCCCAGGTGTGAGGTATGTATTTTTGCATGACATCCTTACATAACAAAATGGAGACAGAAGCTCTCTGCCCTTAATAGGATTCCATCCTGCACACTCATCTTTAAGTTGAGAATGTGGTTCTACTCTTACTGGTACTTGGCTTTTGTCTTCTGACCTCCCTGCTAATATTGCTCTCTTGACTGCCTGTCATTAGATGTACCTTTCCATAGTCTCTTTGATTTCCATCAGCTTCACTGTTGAAACTGGGAGATTGACTCCATTAACATATTGCATTAAGTACTGATCCCCTTCCAGCAACTCACTGATGCTGGGTATATATGCTTTGCGCAGGGTGTCAGGTAACACCAGTAATCATTCAGGACAATATTTGATCTCTACCTGGTAGTGCTAGAAGTGCATCAACATGTGCTGCAATCTCTTTGGAGCACTAAGAAGGGCCTTTGCCAAGATTGTCTCTAGTGGTTTGTGGTCTGATTGACATATAATTGGGTGGCCTTAGGTATACTGATGGAATCTTTCCACTCCATATACCGCAGACAGAAGCTCTTTTCCTATTTGGGCATACCCCTATTCAGTATGTGACAGGGCTCTGCTGGCATAAGCCATCAGCTGCTCCTGCAAAAGAGCTATATCCAATCCTTTCTCCAATGTATCACACAGGATTGTCAATGACTTTCCTGGCTGGTAGTATGTCAGGATATGGGCATTCATCATCAATTGTTTCAGCATATCAAATACTTGCTGTTGGGGACCTTCCAAGTGCCACTCGATAGGTCAGCTCACAAGGCAGGATATAGAGTTCTGCTACTGCAGCCAGATGTGGACAGAACTTGGAGAGAAAATTTGTCTTTCCTATGAGGTGCTGTACCCTTTCAAATCCACAAAGCTGGCCTGTCTTTGACTGCCTTGATCTTGTTGGGATCTGCTGTCAGTCCCTGTGCTGTGAGCAGATGTCCATTGTATGTCACCTCATGCCATTTCAGTTGCATTTTTTCTGGGTTGAATTTTATGTTCTTGTCCCTGTATCACTGACTCAAAACTTGTAATTTTCTGCAATGGTCTCATTCTGCTTCTGTATCATTACTTCGTTTACCTAAAATGTGGATATCATCTGCAATTATTTTCATCCCATCAGTCCTTCCAGTGCTTGGGTGAGTTTCCTCTGGAAAATCTCTGGTGCTGGACTTATTCCTATTGGCAAACACAGCCATCTGTAGTGGCCAAATGCTGTTACAAAGGGTGTCAACATGCTGGACTATTTATCCAGGCTTATGTACCAAAATCTGTTCCTCCCGTCACAGACTGTAAAGATTCTGGCTTTGGAAAGTTCTGGCAAGATTTCATTAGTTGTGGGCAGTGGACAGTAACATCTTTTCAATGCGAAGCTCAATGGTTTTAGGTCTGTAGATATGTAATTTGACTGGTGGCTTCTTTATCACCATGATAAAGCTTATCTTGCTTACCCAGGTTGTATTGGTCTCCACAGATGCCATGATACCACCTGCTCTGCAGACGTTCGATTTCCTTGAGTACTGGATTACACAGTGCAACTGGAATTTTCCTTCATAGTAAACACACAAGTTCTACTGCAGGGTCTACTTCCAGTCTCAGCTGTCCTTTCAGGCAACCATTAGCTTTGTAAACATCCCCGTATGCTTTACAAATTGTCTTTTGTCCCTGGGACTTCCCTTTCTGCTTCTTGCACTGTACCTATAAAAGTCTGATGCTGCACCCTGATCAGGTCCATAACTTGTATGGCTGTATTCCTCAAGTGTGGTCTGTGGTGCTTACCATCCACCATCAGAAACTTCAGGTGATACCATCTGTTATTTTTCAGGTTAGTTACTCTGAGGTCACATTTTCTACAAGCCACATTATACTCTCATTGTATATTAGATTCTTTGTAACATGTATGTTTGAGTCAATTCACCCTGAGGAATTGCATTGTAGGAGGCCCTGCTCTCCAGCCGAAATCACACAGGGTGTTTCCTTATTAACAGTGTTGCATGCACAGAGATTGGTATTGTCCCATGTTGCTTTCCTGTCCTGACATGTTCTTGGACTCAAGGAGAAGGAATCATGATGTCCTCACTGCTGTCTGATGTGCCATTCTCCTCTTGTGCAAGTCTAGCTTCATCTTTCTGGGACCTTCCTCTGCTCTTGCACTCACTCCTAAAATGGTTCAACTTGCCATAGTTCTTACAATGTTGTCCTACTGTGGGGCACCTTTCTTTTACCTGCTCATGCTTCTTCCCACAGTAAATGCATCTCACTAGAGGCCATCTGCTCTCCTTTGCTGTTGTCTCACTGCATGTACTTCTGGGGGTGTTGTGCCTCCTAGGGCTTTCATCCTTTTTCTGGAGGCTTCTGCTGCACACCTCATGTCTAAGCACCTGTCTAATGTGAAATTACCTTCCTTGACCACCTACAAGTGCCACAGATTATCCTGTTCTGAATCAGGGAATCTCTCAAGTCCCCAAAATTGCATGTAACAGCCAGTCTGCATAAGGCAGTAACATAGAGGTTACCCTCTCTTCTTCAGTTTGGTCTCTGGTGAAATACATGTGTGGCTCCACAGTTTTGCTCTGCTTTGCTGAGCAATAGGTCCCAGGACTGCTGTGAGGCTTGAGGCAGTGTTGAGCCTCAGAGAAGTGCTGATCTCTCTGCCTCATTGCTAGTAAGGTAAAGTAACAATTTTTACTTTCCTGTTGTTGTCGTCCTCCTGCATGGCCAGGTCTGTGTACAGCTCAAACTCCTGCTTCCACTGTGCCTATTTCTGGGCTAGGTTTGTGTCTGCAAAATCCAGGGTTCCAGTGAGCTTCAGACTGAGTTCCATGGCTCTTGCTGCCAGGTGCTGCACTACAGAGAACTCACAGCTCAGGTGTTGCCATCATGTTTCATTAGCAAAGAGTGAAGCTGAGTGCAGATTAAATCGAACAAGGGAAACTGTATTAAACTCTGTGCTCTGCTCTGTCCATGTGGCTGCATTGCTTCTAGCCTAACTCCTTGAGTTTCCTGGTGTCTTGTCAATAACAGTCCCTCCAGGCAACATGGGCCCTCTGACTCCAGTTCCACTAATTATGATACAACAGGGTGAGCTAGACCTTTAAGGGGTTCAAGTCTCAGCGTTGATCTGTGTCTGTCTTCTCCTGTTCAACCCATACACAACACAGGAAACCAGGTACAGCTCAGAACTAGGACACAACCCCCAAAGGCCCAGCTCGCCCTGTGACTCCCTTCAAACAAGAAAAGACCTCCTAACTCTTTCATGTAGGGTGACCAGACAGCAAGTGTGAAAAATCTGGACGGGGGTGGGGAGTAATAGGCGCCTATATAAGAAAAAGACCTCAAAATTGGGACTGTTCCTATAAAATCAGGACATCTGGTCACCCTACTTTCATGGGACTGTTATAATGCTGCCACAAGTGTATTCAACTTGTACAGGTTAATAGGAGTGAAGGGAGATGCTACCCCATTGCATAAATGGATGAAGTTTTTCTTTCATGCCTTACTACCTATTGTATTAGGAATTTACTTTGTTATAAGAAGTATAATTCCAGTACCCCCAAGTGGGCTAGGTGCTTCACAGAACAACAACATCCTCCTTATCTCAAACAGCTTATGACCTAGCTTTGGTTCTGCTGCAATGATGAGGGCAGGAATGGGGATATTTGTCAGTATTTTTTCTAATTTTACACATATGCACATCTGTAGATAGAGGGTGTATCCGTAAGTATGGCATATGCTCTTTGCACCACTGTTTTCTGTAATGTATACCATATGCTGTTAACTGACCTATATTGTTAAAGATTGCAGCTCATTTGGGATAGAGTTTGCACGAAAGATGCAATGCAAAATAAAGGTGTATTGCATTATGGTTCTCTCTGTGTTTTAACTAACTACAGTATATGTTGCATAATTTATTATTCATACACAGTGGAACAGCTCCAGCCAGAGAGATTGAGACTAAGACCTGCCCAGAATATTCCATAGCCTAGTGGTTAGGACAGTCTGGCTATGTGGGTTCAAATCCCTGCTCTACATCGGGGAGAGATTGAACCCTGGTCTCCCACATCACAGGTGAGTGCCCCAACCACAGCAGTAAAAGTTTTATAAGGGAGCTCTTCTGCCGGCTGGTTTGTACAGGTTGAGGAGGGCTCTAGGAATGCCTACAGGATTGGACCTTGCAGGTGAGCTAGGCAGGGGGAACACCTTGTTTGAAGTTCCCACTGGGGCTTAGGTGTGAGGTAGGTGCCCAGGTGTCTAGACTGAGGCAGCTGTGCACATGCAGACTTTGAGATGCCTAGGGATTTAGGGGCCTACAGTTAATCTGCAGTGAGTGGGGTTTTTGAGTCTCTGAGGTACCTAAACTGGGCTGTTGGGCAGTTAGGTGCCTACGTCCTTTTGTAGAGCTGGCCTCTGGAGCCAGCACAGAGACACAGGTGTGACAGATTGGATCACAGAAACCCCCTTGGAAACTGCCAACAGACTACTTCTGCCCCTGCTTTCCCTGCCAGCTTGGGACTCAAGCACCCTGTCTTGTTGAGCCAGACACGCCAGTCTGCTCCAACACAGACCCAGGGTCTAAACCACGTGCCCCAAAGCTGCAGACTTAACTGAAAGCCACTTAAGAAGTGTTCCTGTCTTTAACACTCAGATGCCCAACTCCCAATGGGGTCCAAACCCCAAAGAAATGTTATGAGCAACAATCTCATAAATTGTTTGCCCTCTATAACACTGATAGAGAGATATGGACAGCTGTTTGCCCCCCGCCCCAGTATTAATACATACTCTGGGTTAATTAATAAGTAAAAAGTGATTTTATTAAATACAGAAAGTAGGATTTAAGTGGTTCCAAGTCATAACAGGCAGAACAAAGTGAATTACCAAGCAAAATAAAATAAAATACGCAAGTGTAAGCCTAGTACAGTAATAAAACTGAATATAGATAAAATCTTACCCTCAGATGTTTCAATAAGTTTCTTTCACAGACTGGATGCCTTCCTAGTCTGGGCACAATCCTTTCCCTTGGTACAGCCCTTGTTCTAGCTCAGGTGGTAATAGGGGATTTCTCATGGTGGCCACCTTGTTTGTTCTGTCACACCCACTTATAAATCTTTTGCATAAGGCAGGAATCCTTTGTCCCTCTGGGTTCCCACTCCTTCTTTTTAATGGAAAAGCACCAGGATAAAGATGGATTCCAGTTCAGGTGACATGCTCACATGTCACTGTAAGACTTCATTACCCACTTGCCAGCACACACATATACAGGAAGACTTGCAAGTAAAATAGAGCCATCTACAGTCAATTGTCCAGGTTAATGGGAACCATTAAGATTCCAAACCACCATTAATGGCCCACACTTTGCATAATTACAATAGGCCCTCAGAGTTATATTTCATATTTCTAGTTTCAGAAACAAGAGTGATACATTTATACAAATAGGATTACCACACTCAATAGATTATAAGCTCTGTAATGATACCTTACAAGAGACCTTTTGCATGAAGCATATTTTAGTTACATTATGTTCACACTCATCAGCATACTTTCATAAAATCCTATAGAGTGCAAAGTCACAACAGGGATGGTTCTGGTCTCTTGCAGATCTTCTAGGCTTCACGTACAATCCAGGAGAGCCATGGGGATCAGCCTCATGGTCTATTCTAGAGAGGGAGAAATCTCCACACTGGACCTCACAGCAATTTCCTCCCCTCTGGCACTATTGATCGGGGAAATCTGGCCCTCTTTCAGGTACTGAGGTATTGATTTTTAGGCATCTAAATCTGCATTTAGTGCCTGAAATAAGTATTTAATTGTCAATACACATTCAGGTGTTTAACTTTTGGCACCAAAGTTTGAAAATTGGAGCCCTAACAAGTGAAATAGTATTACTATAGGCTCTCCATTTTCTAGAGAACGTTAATCATTAAGGAACTTATCCTGCTCATCCGTAACGGTGAAGAGAAAGACATATGAGTAAGCTTTTTCAAAAGTCCCTAAGTTCCAATGACTCTCAATAGACTTAGATGCTTATGGCCATGTTTACACAACAGGCACTACAGTGGCACAGCTACAGCACTGCAGGTATGCCACTGTATTGCCATAGTATAGACCCTTTCTACAGTAACAGAAGGGGTTCTTTCATTGCTGTAGTTAATCCACCTCTCCAAGCAGTGGCAGGTAGGTTGATAGAAGAATTCTTTCATTGACCTACCATGTCTACACCAGATAGGAAGAAAATATCGGGACACATGGGGGGGGGGGAGGAGGGGCCGGCGGAGCGAAATATCGGGACAAATATCGTCCCAAAAATCGGTCAGGACGCGGGACAAACACCTAAATATCGGGATGGTCCTGATTTTATCAGGACGTCTGGTCACCCTAACACCAGCTGTTAGGTCAGCATAACTCTGGCACTCAGGCATGAAGGTTTGTCACACCCCGAGCACTGTAGCTATCTTAACCTAACTTTCTAAGCATAGACCAGGTCTCTGTTACTTTTGAAAATGGGACTTAGGCACTTTTATATATTTTACCCTTGATGTTCTACCAATCAGTATTAGTACTGTTAGTTTCTAATGTTTTTATGACTGGCCAACCCCATATATCAGGCATAGAACTAGTAACACAACCCTTGCATTTTTCATCATGAACAGAGAGATTGAAATCGTTCTACAGATGCCTCATCAAATGGGTCACAAGCCTCTACCAGATCCTAACCTCTACATTTTATGTAAGAAGAGTGTTTGATCATTTTGAACTCAAAGGCTATTTCTGTGATGTGGGGGAGAGCAGTGCTGTTGGAATACAGAGCTCGGCTTATTTCAAAGGCACGTTGAGCTCTGTCGAGAGGTGGCCTTTTCCCCGAGCCAGAACTCAAATCTCTCACTGAAACCACTGCAGCAGCGTTTTGAGATAAAAACAAAATCTGCTTTTTAGAACTCGATGTTGTTGTCTACAGAAGGGAGAGCCACACTCAAAATATGCCAACACCAACAAATTCTTATTTGTTTTCCAAATACTTTAAACCTTTACAATAGCGGAAAGCAACAAGGTAAATCTGTCTACATGAAACCTCCTGCTCTTTCATAATCAGTAGGACCCTAGAAAATCTCAACAGGCAGTTGCTGCATATAATGATGTAACACAGAACAGCAGGCTAGTTGAAGCCAAGAACAGCAGATTGCCTACACATGTATGTTTCTTTTTAAATATCTCAAATTGATTACACTCCTTCCTGAGAAGTCTTTCTTACCAATTATAATACTTGGTGCAGTTATACCTACCAGGAAGCTTCCAAATCAAATAAGCTAGTAAGTGCATACACATTTATGTTTCTCTTGGTAATCACGACCTTTCCATAGTATTCTGCAGCAAAAGCTGTAACTGTCAGTGATTTAATACAGATGGAAGTTCCTCCATCAAATAGTCATGCACTGAACATGCAATCACTTTGCCCTTGAAATAAAATCAACATGGAAATATTCGTTTTCTACAAGCACTTAAATTAGCAGGAAAATTGCAACTGACTATAATCCCCAGCCAACTAAATGGTATGCATTTTGGAATTTACTTTTCAAATAAATCAGCTGCTACAATCAATGTGGTTCACATCATTTACACAAAGAGGAGAAAACTTTTTCTTCTCATCCACAGAATGAGGCACATAATTGTTTAGTCACCTCTGCATGCCAAGAAATCTTTCAGACTTGTAAGATGGTACAGCAAATATAGATAAGCACAATGTAAGAATAAAGGCTCATACTGTACATCTGAACAGTTTCTGCTGCAGCCTATAAGGCTAGCTTGCTTGCTTGCCTATATATCTTTTCTTATAGGTTTCTTATTTTCTTATGGGTTTGATTGATTGTTGATTATTATAATAGGTTTATAGATTTATATTAAAGTAGTTTAGCTGTAATGCAAGAGACCTGTATGTTAAGCTAAGGCAAAGTTAGCATGCATATGTCTGGGACCTTTCACCTAGATAGATAGCAATAAGTTAAAGCATAAGGTCCATATATGGCAGCGACCTTTAACTTAGATAGATAAAGGATGCGTTGAAGCAGAGGGGCATAGGGGCTTTCTGAAGTTCATACCCTCTGTAAACAGGTATACCACAAGGAAAGAACCAAAATAACCGGGAGAACAAAAATAACAAATGTGTGAATGATCTAATGTCATTAATATGTATGTATATGTCATCAATACGTACAAATATACCAGCCTATGGAGTAAGTGTACCCCAACATTTTGGTGGGTCAGGACACTAGGTTAGGGCATAGGAGGGCTCAAACACCCATGCCCTATAAAAGGGGTAACCCACCATGCCAAGGAATTATCTAAGTGTCTATGCGTCTAAGAAGCTGAGCTCCAAGCGTCTCTTAGTTGTTAGTCTGTTAGTTTAATTTTAAGTTTTAAGTCAGTTAGTTAAGTGAAATTCTAAGTTAGCGTCAATAGCTCTGAGCTCTCGCTTCTTCTAAGCTCTGCACCTCCCACTCAAGAACTGAGGAACCCGAGGCGAGGCTGGTCCTTTGTCTCTTATCACCGGGTCATCAAGGAAGGGTGTAAATATATTAATCAAAAGCTTTATAGTATATTAGATCATATGCATCTTTAAAATAGTAGTCTTGCATTTGTAACTCTGATTGTTTTACCATTTGATTATTATTTTATTATAATTCCTTTTAAGACTATATCGGTCTCAGTGTGAGGGCCCTGTCATACCCCCGAGTGTCCTTAACATATTCTGTGTAGCCTGATTCTGGGACAAGAATCTTATTATCTTCTGATCAGGTTAATGGGCGAGCCTATAACCCATACTATCCAAATTAATATTATTAACCTCCTAAATCAGGCAACACTGCCAATGATGTTGTTAGAAATACTTGTTATGTCATTTACATTTAATTGTCAAATGTACAATGCATCCATTATACCTTGTATGTCCTTAATTTTGTCCACTCCAAGAACATGTAAGTTTTGTGTCCCTTATACATGTTGCAAAGACTGAAGTGTGAAAAGACACAAACAAGCTATTCCACATTTGAGTGGATCTTGATCAGATCCAGAAATTAAACTGTAATATCCCCTCACCCTTCAGAGTACTTTCACCATTGAATACCGATTGTAAGGGGGTGAGTGAGTTTGTTTTTGTTTATGTAGTTATTTTTAATCTGGCCCCTAGATTCCAGATCCTTAGTGGTTCCAGCACTGAAGGCTTTTAAGCCAGCTTTGTGCTCCCTCTAGAGCAGCTGGAGGGCCAGTTTGTTCCCTGGCATAACACAGAGCAGCCTGCAGTGACCCCTCACAAAGGGCCATTACAGCAACCGGAGACTGCTGGAGGGCAGCATGCTCCAGCCTTCTGTCTTCCCACCCCGTCACGGGACTGAGATTGGGTAGCACAAAGCTGGCAATGAAAGTTTTATGACATCTAAGGATTCCCCATTTGGCCACTTAGGCCAGCTTTAAGGTTGCTTATGCTGCCAGAGCATCTCAAATTAATCTTAAGGGCTGGGATCTGGCCTTGGTGGTTAATTAGCAATTTCAGAAGTGATTTCCTATGCTCGATATACAGTTCAACAAAACTTTTGAGGGGCCAAAAGTAATGAGTGGGTTGCAATCCATTAGGAAACCCTTGACTGGTGTACAATCCTACTCCTTTTTCTACACATCTGGCAAACCCCACAGATGTGACAATGCCTATTGCTTGCTAGTGAGTCTCAACTGCTTCTTCTTTCTTTACTCAAAAGAGAGAGAGAGACTCATCATGAGCCTGTGGCTTTCTAAAGAAATGTCACATATTATTGCTTGCATACAGAAGCAATATTAAAAATGAACCAGCCAGTTGTCATATCTCAGGGAAATGTACAATAAATTAAAAACAGACAGTGAACAATAACGGGAAGAATCCATATCAGGAAAAGCTTAGAGACACCATTGGGTTGATTTTGCTCAAAATGTAGGTTTTGTAAAATAGGATCAATAAAAAAAATTCTATGAATTGTGTGTACTGAGTTTGGTTTAGTTTAATTCCAGGGCAAGCAGTTTTTAGTTTGGACTTAAATATTTTACAGTAGCATTTGCAATCTGAGCACTGGAATATTGAGCAAATGCATATGAGCCAGAAAGTGAAAGTGAGCAGAAACTGACTGTAAACATAAATGAAAGTGACTAGATTATTTTCATTCCTGAGGCTGGACATAGAATGGTTACCATCAGAGGCGCCAGCTTCCTCCGGGCCCAGGAGTGCTCAACCCCTGGTGCCGCCCCGGTCCCCACCCCTTCCCCCAACCCCCCAATCGTCCTGCCTTTTCCCGCCCCCGCTCCGCCCCAGGCCACCCTCACCCCAACCCTTCCACCAAGCCCCTGCCCCGACTCCACCTCTTCCTGCCCACTTCCACCCCCTCCTCCCAGCATGCCTTGTCCCTGATGCTCCCCATCCCTCCCAGAGCCTCCTGCATGCCGTGAAACAGCTGATCATGGCAGGCGGTAGGCACTGATTGGCGGGACAGCAGGCAGGTGGGAGGCACTGGGAGGGGGGATGTGAGGAGCTTACTGCCCGTGGGTGCTGAGCACCCACAGAGTCAGCACCTATGGTTACCATTAAAATATGGACACTTTACGCCATGATGTTTACCTTTACTATGGCGGAGCATAGAATTTGAAGTATTCCCCAGTCTTAGGAATACTACGAATACCATGTTAAATTTAACTAATGTAGGTAGTAAATTTCCAGTTTTTAATGCTGTCTGCTATAGATGGTGGAATGTTTTGGGGATGGGCAACAAAGAAATACCTGAGAGAGAAAGTATATGCAGTGTCGTTGTAGCTGTGTCAGTCCCAGGATATTAGAGAGACATGCTGGGTGAAGTAATATATTTTATTGGACCTACTTGTGTTGGAGAGACAAGTGACCTGAAGAGCTCTGTGTAAGCTGGAAAGCTTCTCTCACCAACAGAAGTTGGTCCAATAAAAGATATTACTTCATCCAGCTTGTCTCTCAAAGGCCGAGTCTACACTACAGACCTATATCAGTATAACGATGTCACTCGGGGGGGGGGGGGAAGCCACACACCTGAGCGACACAGTTATATTGACTTAACCTCCTGTGTAGACAGCGTTATGTCAATGGGAGAGCTTCTGCCATCGACACAGCTACCACCGCCAACGCAGTTTATTTCTCCCCCACAGATACTGTCCTCTTTTGGGAAGTGCTTGATGAAAGTAGAGTTCTCTTAGTTTCTAGACATTACCCTTTGAATAAGCATGTCATCATACTATAACATCCCTGTTGGGAAGCTGTCTATCAGAACAGGTGGGCAGGGAGTAGGTAGCACCTTGGTTTCCTCACCCACCTAATGCACTGGCCAGTGCAGCTCACCATGGGAAGTAATCTAGTATAGATCCCAGGAGCAAGGGGGAACCACAGATCAGACTGATTCTATGTGTGACGTTATATGATTAAAATATGACCATAGATATCATTGTTGCTACCACTGTTATACAATTGCAACAAATCTTGTACAATGTAAGGTGTCAATGGAAAAGTTATGATTTCCTGAATATGATTATCCTACTTGTATGCATGTGTGAGGGGTTGACTAGGTCCAGAGGCCCCCTGCTGAAGGCCTTGCATCCCTGCAACACCCCGCCCCAGAAAAGGGCAGTAGAGAGGTCTCCCAAGCTGCCTAGAGCGACTGTGGGGGAAGCAAACAGGTCCCAGCAGGCTAGTATAAGAAGAGCTGCAGGGCCAGAGTGAGTTCAGTTTCTTGCTAGAGCTGGAGGAGAGTGGATGGTGCTCTAGGCTGTGACCAGGCCCCAAGATAAGGGTGAAGAATGAACTGGGGCCATGGGAAGTCGTCCAGGGAATTGTAACAGTGACACAGCAGTAGCTGCTATCTATAAGATCTGTGGGTTGGGACGCGGAGGAGAGGAGGCCCAGGTCCCCTCTACACCAGCCACTGGGAAAATGGCCTGGACTTCGATACACCCCAGAAGGGGAACTCTTTTAGTGGCCCAGCTGAAGAGTTGGAGCCAGGAAGGCCAAGAGAGGCAATGAGTCTCCAGGGAGGGAGCCCTGGGGGATTGTTTGAAGCTCAGAGACAATTCAAGGGACCCCAGAAGGGGCTGAGAGACCGTTCGAAGCATGGTACTGTGATAGGCCCTGATGGACTGATTGAGAAGCGAGCCCAGAGATAAGGCTACAGATAAAGTAACGTTACTGAGGGCTTTGAAACAGGCCTGGTTGGACTTGTATCCTGGAAGGGGTTTGATTTGTTTTACTTCATGTACAGACTGCGTGTGACTCAGCCAAAGGACTGAGTCACCAAATACCCACCACAAACTGAGAGAGTGTGCAGGCACATGCACATAGGGCTTGTCTACACTTACCGGAGGATTGACGCTGAGGCGATTGATGCATCAGCAGTTGATTTAGCAGGTCTAGTGAAGACCCGCTAAATCGACCGCCGATCGCTCTCCTGTCGACTCCTGTACTCCACCTGATTGAGAAGAGTAAGGGGAATCGACGGGAGAGTGTCTCCCTTTGACGTTGCATAGTGTGGACGCCGCAGTAAATAGATCTAAGTTATGCTATTCACGTAACTCAAATTGCATAGCTTAGATTGACTTTTCCCTTTATTGTAGACAAGGCCTGAGACAGGGAGTGCTCATGAGAGGTGAGTGCACCCCATTACAGCATGTATCATCGTTGTATCTAAAGTTATGAATATTGACTGCATACCAGTATTTCAAACTTGTTTGCTTCTGTTGTAACACCCAAAAGATGGTTAGTTTACATCCAGTCTGGCCCACACATGGTGAATGGACTATTTAAGTTGATGGCCCACTGAAGAACACTTAGCTTGCACAATAGACCATAGAAGAAGCTTATTCTTGCCCCATGGGCCTTCCTGAGTATGTTTTAGGCAGAATATGGGTAATGGCTTCTGCTATGAGTCATCGAAGCATGCAAGGGCATGTGACTTGTTCATGTGACCATTGACTCCATCTTGTACCTGCACTTTTCCACAAACTAAGACTGAGAGCTTTCCTTCCACATGGAAGAAAGTATAAAAGGCCCTAGAAGCATCTCCATTTGTCCTCTTTCCAGCTTTGATCTCTGGACTATGGACTTACACTAAAAGAAGTATTCTACTCAATGGACTGAGGGCCTTCCAATCTTTTGGAAGTTACCAGAGATTCTACAAGCCAGCAGTTTATTCCATCACTACTTCAAACCTGACACAAGAACTTTGCAATTATTGTATGTATTTGATTCCTTTGACCATTTTAACTCTCACCTCTTTCTTTTCTCTTACAAATAAACCTTTAGATATTAGATACTAAAGGATTGGCAACAGCATGATTATTGGGTAAGATCTGAGTTATATATTGACCTGGGTATGTGGCTAGTCCTTTGGGATCAGAAGAACCCTTTGGTTGATGAAATTTGGTTTAAAATAACTATTCATCTTTAAGTCTAGTGTCTCGGTGGTGAACCAAGGGCAGGGATACCTAAGGAAGCTGCATTTCTGACTTCTTGTTAATCAGTGTGGTGAGACAGAAGTTTACTTTTGTTACTGGTTTGGTATATCTTATGGAAGACTACCAACCAGTTTTGGGGTGTGTCTTCCCCATTTCTCAGTAGTTTGTCCTGAATCTGCTTTCCTCAGCTGTGACCCACTGAGGCACGGTGACACTATGAACCAACACTACCCTGGCCCTTACTTAGAGCTTGTGGCAAAGCCACAATTCAGCCCTGAGGAAGCGTGACAGGTGATGCAGTGTTGCCAGCTCTCATGGTTATATCATTAAACTCACCATATTTCTGCTTTGCTTAAAGCCCAGTTCCTGGAGACAAGGGATTAAGTGAGACTTGCAGCTGTCATTCTAAAAACATCCTCTTTAAATTGCATGGTTGTGGAGAAAAGCTTGACAGTATGCCAGGTAAGGGAGCTGCTTTTGTTTTTTTGTATCTTTTTAACCTGACAGTGTCTGATTAGCTTTTTGGCAGGAAACCCCACGTGAGGGGCTTGGGGGAAGAAATCTCTATGGCGCTTTCCTTGAGGAGAGTTCTCCTGCATTATTTTTTGAAGATGGGGTCACCCCCTGAGGAATAGGCACTGAGATCAACCCACAAACCATGTTGTTCTGGGGGGGGGGGGGCCAGCAGGAGGCCAGAGCAATCTACATGGAGGCCGGGTGCCTCCACATCAGATCTGTGTCCCCAGCAGCATCCTTATGGGAAGTATGACTCACTGGAGCCACATTGCCAGGACTTCTCCCACTGGCAGCTGCACTGGGGGCCTGCTTTAAAGGAGAATGGTGGGCATGGGGAATTTCTGTGGTGCCAGTAGGAGGATGGACATGCCCCCATCCCAGGCCTACTCCTAAACCCCCACCTGTCCACTCCATGCCCCCTGACCCCAGGAGAGTACTTGTCTGGGACAAGGGGGAGGATGCTGCTGCAGAGCTGGAGATCCCCTTTCCCCACAGGAGGGGTGGATCATGCATGAATTATGGGGGCATGATCAGGCCCACTGTTACTAGTATTAGTTAGGAAGCTAACCCAGGGACAGTAACCACAGGGCAGTAATAGTATCAGAGGGATATTAGAAAATCACAGCTGCAAGAATGGAATGTAGCACAAAAATAAAATAAACACTAAAAAACCCCAGCGAGAACTGCTGAGATTCCTCCACCCTTCTAGGTTGTCAGCAAACATCTCAATGGCAATGAGAGTGGAAGGCATCTAAATAATACACTCAAAACTATGCATTCCTCCAGGCCCATGACACATTCAGATCATAACTCAAAATACACAGGCATAAAGGCCAAAATTCAGGCACTGTCTCTTTCTACATTATCTTTTACACTCGCTCTCTTGGAGAAGGAGAAAACAGGCGATCAGGGCTAGCAGCTAGCATGTGGCAGGGAGGAGAAGAGACTGCATTGGCTGGTATTATTGGGGTTCTAGTATCTTGGCTCCCCAGATGGCAGGGTGTATGGCTCTTTTCCAGGTTAAGTGATCCATTCAAAATTCTGATTTAACTGAATGAACTCTTGGGGCCAAATTCCGCAGCTGCCATATGCAAGCTCTCCGCCCCCCCCCACCCCTTCATGAACCAGAGCTGCAGAAAGGGAGCCCCAGCCACCAAGCTAATAGCACAAGGACAATGTTCTGAATTACAGCACAGTGCCTAACTGGCAACAAATCACTTATCTGATGAATGTCGGCTCCTTGAACAGACCACAGTTTTCTTGAATTTATTCATTATTCAAAATTATTCCCCCCAAAATGTCTGTGAATAATTCCGGGACTCCAGTGAGGTTGTGAGTTGTGCATTGTGTTTGATATTCAAAATTCAAGCTGCTTAGATCATGTGGTGGTCCCCTTTTTCCCCCAAGTAGGATTACTTTTATTCTTAGTAGCCCTAATTCAGGAAAGCACTTATGCATGTGCTTAAATGTTGTCCTGATTAGGGATGCTTTCCAGAAATGGGGCAAGCATCAGATTTCCAGTGTGAATATGCATGATTATATTTTCAGTGTTTATTTTCCCTGGATTTGATGCAACATTTGCTGACAACTGCCTGTGCTGGCTAACACTCCTGCCAATAAACTCATCGGCTGGAAAGAACCAGAGCCCCATGTATGCCATGGCTATCAAAGATTCGTGTTCCAAAATTTTAGCTTTTAGCTTAAAAAAAAAAAAGGATGTTTTTTAGTCCTCAGTGAGGACTAATCTTGATAACAAAAATGTGGCCCATGTCTAAACTGTTGATGTCTATGGCCTGGTCTACACTAACGAGGTAAGTCAATCTAAATTAAGTTACGTATTGTACGTAGCATAACTTGATGTAGCTTAGATTGATTTACAGCCGTGTAGACACGGCTGTATGTCGATAGGAGACATTCTCCCATCAATAATAGTTTCTGCCTCTCAGAGGTGGAGTACTGAAGTTGATGGGAGAGCACTCTCCTACTGATTTATTGTCTTCACCAGACCCTCTAAATCGATGCCCACTGCATCAATCGCAGCAGTGCTGATTTAGCCTGTAGTGAAGACAAGCCCTATGTGTAGAGTTGCACTGACTTCAATGGGCTTTGGATCAGGATCCATGAGCTCTACTGTAACTTATCAGGGAAGGCAGCTAAGAGTTTCATTCTGCAAGGTACTGAGCCCTCTGCCCCCAGTCCAACAAAGCACTTAAACACATGCTTATCTTTAAGCATGCAACTAGTCTGACTTGAGTGTTCAGCGCCTTGTAGGATTAAAAAGATGGAAAATATGGGCTGTCTTTTCCTGGTAATCATCCTGACTTGCCTGTTATTTTTTGTGGATGACAGTGTGTGGGTTTTTTTGTTCCCCCCCCCCCCTTCCTCCCTTTAACACTTGTGCCTTGTCTAGTGAGAGAAAGGAAACTAGACATTGCAGGTACCTTTCAAAGCTTTAAAAGGGACTTGATAATTTGATTGGTTAGGCATTACTGAGATGGAAAATTAAATGGCAGCCAGCCCCCAAGATAAACTGCCACTGTCATTCTCCACTGCTTTTATCAGATCTTCCCCAGTAACAGTGTATGCCATAGGGATTGTTAATACACTACTTTAAAGGGGGGGGAAATCATGCTGTAGAATAAGAGCCATACTGGTACATTTTATCTGGATGAGTCACTGTATATTTAGAGATCCTGTTCCATTTAAGCATGATCTATTTACAAGCATGCGTAGGCTTTCAGGTTTTCCCAACAGCTTGCATAAAAAGAATCATTTATCTAAAATGTATCATTTTGTTCTGGACTACTTGCTAGTCCTGTGTGTGTGAGAGTTGTTTTTTTTTTAAGTTCAATGTCTTTCTATAAATTCAAAGGAAAACTTTGATCTTGCTGGATCTTGATGGTCCTTTTGCAAATAACATTTTTAATTGACAGTCCTCTGACATTCAAGACTCTGTTTTTGAGCAGAACAAACATGCATTTTATTCTTGCTTTTACATTCAATCAAATATCTCCAAGTACTTTGCACTGACTCTGATCACATTTCAGAAGCTGAGGAAATGTAGGAAATAGGACCATCAGATTGTGCCTAGCACTATTCCACAGGTGTTGCTCAAAGTGTAACTTTCCCTGGAGCCTCTGAGATCAATTTAACCCAAGAGCCTGTGATTATCCTTTGTTTTGTTAAAAATAATTAAAGCCCTGAGCTTCTGACCTTTTATCAGGGGAGGGATGGTTCTTTGACTGACATCTCTTAGACCCCGTTACACTGCATGCTGCCCTGGCTGGGCAGGTCATGGCTCCTGCACAGAACTCCACTGACTTCAGTGAGAGAGAGGGTGTGAGTGTATAGAAGTCTGTCCTCACAAAGCAGCTTATGCAATGGGGGCCCTAATAACTTCCCTCTTTGGTGACCTATTTTAACATGTATTTCCTTCCAGCTCCACAGTATGTACATTTCACCAACTTAGGGTCCATCTATACTTGGAGCTGGCAGGTGTAAATTCCAGCTTGAGGAGATGTACCTTCACTAGCTCTGATCAAGCTAGTGTGCTAAAAATAGAATGTAGTTGCCGCAGTGCAACTGACAGGAGGGCCAGCCACACCAAGTACGATCCTGTCCAAGACTCTAGGCACGTACTTGGGGTAGCCAGCCTTTCCTGCCGCCCACTCCACCCTGGCTACACTTCTATTTTGAGGGCCCCAGCCTGATCAGACTCGAGCGCCAACTCAAGGGGTAGACATACCCTTAGACTGCCTTAGACAGCTGTAGAGAAGGTATAAGTAGCTCTAAGGGAATCTAACTGAAACCTCACCTCTGCATTTGGCCCAGTCTAGATCATATCTGACTGTGAAAGCAACAGGCCAGATCCTACTCCCGCTGAAGGCATTAGCAAGGGTCTCATCGACACCCCCTTTAGTCATAGTCTCTTTAGATGGGGATAGGAAGACAGGAGGTATTTCAGTATCAGTGAGGCAATGAACTGACTAACGGCCCAGACACACATCCCTGGCACCCTCCCGAGTCTGTGGGAGTTTGGAGTGAGTAAGGAATGCAGGATCATGTAAAAGGACAGAAAGCTGTGATAGCAAAGCTGGGGAACAGCGAGAGAAGACAGAGTGAAGGAGAATCAAATAGAAATAGAAAAGTGCAACCGTTTTGTAGCACAGTGTTACAGAAGACACAAATGCTCTTTTCTGTACTGAATAGAAAAATGGGGTTCTCTCTTCTACAGCCTATAAACTTCAAATACTTCTGTCACAAGGGGCGGGATTAGAATATGACATAAGGAGGTTGTGATGAAAAGCAATTGTAATGTAGCATCTTGTAGCAATGTGACCTTTTTCAATCATTGTCGTCAGATGCAAGCTCGCAGCTCCTACTGAAGTCAGAGAGTTGCTTTCAGATAACTGATGACCAGAGATGACTTATACTGCTGATCCTGGGGGGGCCACAATGTAAAGGTGAGGGGGGGCATGTGACCACCCCAGGTGTTACCTGTGGGAGGAACCTTCCAGCCCTACTTCCTTGGGCCAGGGCAGCATATCCTGCTGGCTCTTGGGCAGCTGGGGCCCCAGGAGTGGTGAGCACGTGCCTCTGGGCCAGGGCCGGCTCCAGGCACCAGCTTACCAAGCAGGTGCTTGGGGCGGCCACTTCGGAGAGGGGCGGCACGTCCAGCTGTTCGGCGGCAATTCAGCGGACAGTCCCTCACTCCTGCTCGGAGCGAAGGACCTCCCGCCGAATTGCCGCCGCGGCAGATTGCGATTGCGATTGCGATCGCGGCTTTTTTGTTTGTTTGTTTTTGTTTGGCTGCTTGGGGCGGCCAAAACCCTGGAGCCGGCCCTGCTCTGGGCCAGGCCAGGGTGACTCACAGCACCACAATGTCTTTCCAGAGCTCCCATGCCCTCACGGACACCTCAGCAGTGGGAGGGATGTGGGCAATGCCCCTAACTCGGGCTGAGCAGAGGGGACCTGCTCCCGGCATCTTCCCCAGCAACCCCCCGCCCTGCACCCAGCCTGGGGCTGCTGCACTCTCCCTGCCAGAGTTATCTGCAGGGGGGTTCTGTCCTTCTCTGCCACACCTCCCTTCCCAACACACTTCCAGCTCACTCAGACCCTCTCCCTGGACAGGGAGCAGAGGAGATGGGACGGAGCCACTTCTCACACTGGCTGAGGGTGGTCGCTCAGGATCGCTGCCTCTATGCAGTGTGGCAGTTGCCTGAGAGAGCCTAGCTAGGGAGGCATTGGCAGCCTACTTCCTCCAGGCCTGACTGCCGGGAAGAGGGGCCAAGCAAGCCAGAAATGTGCTGGGAGGAAGGCATAGCAGGAGAAGGACAGAGCCCCCTCCCGTGCCAGCAGGCCAAGCAGAGCAAGGGGGGCATGTGACTCCCACACGTTGCCTCTGCTGATGGCAGAATTTGGCCCAAAATTTAACAACAAAATTCACCCAAATATATTTTTACAGTTCCTCTGTATAAATGAGAAGCCAGGCTATAAAGAATCCACCCTTTGGGAGCAATGTTCTTAAAACCCTGTTATAATGGCTTTGTGAAGTTATAATAATCAGTATTTCAGATGACCTGGGGTTATGACAATGTCCGATATCGGAGTGAAATCCTGGCCACACGGAAATCAATGACAGTATTGCCATTGATTTGACTGGAGCCAGGATTTTACTCCAGGTATTTAAAAAACTGTTCTTTGACAATGTAGAGAGTTTAACGGGATTTTTGTTTGTTTTAAAGGGATGTTTTAAAACAACCTGTTGTAAGGGAAATTGCAGTGGCAATAAGGCCTTTTAGGCCATGTTTTGGTACATGCTTTAAAAGCAATTGAACCTGACAAAGGCATGATGAGGATCTGTTTTTTAAAGTCTAATCCTCTTTTGCTTTACAACCATTGACAATACAGTCCAGCTGTGCTGTAGGGAGGGGAGCACCTTGTTAACATTTTGTTACCAAATGAAGAGTTGAACTTGATTTCCCTGCCTCTGTTGGAATGCATTCTCTGTTGGTATGGAATTGACACCATAGTTGGGGCCCTTGCTTCCAGATGTCATGGTATCCTCTTGCATGGAGGCTACCTCTCTGGGAGAGGGGACCCCTGTTAGGGAAAAATCAGGTAACAGTAATGGGGGATTTGATTATTACAAATATTGATAGTTGGGTTTGTGATGACTGGGAGAACTTCGTGGTGAGTTGCCTGCTGGGTGTGAAGGTTGTAGGACTCTCAAGACATCTTGGCAGATTCATGTGCAGAGCTGGGGTTGCCAGGTGTCTGGTTTTCAGCCAGACAGTCTGGTCAAAAGAGGACCTGTGACGTGTCCAGTCAGTACTGCTGATTGGACACCAAGTCCAGTTACCACAGTAACTAGCCTCTGCTGCCAGGAGGGTGGGAAGAGCAGGTGCTGCTGGAGGAGCTCAGCTGTTGGATTGGAGAGAAGCTCAGAAACTGGCTCCGGCAGAGAGGAGGTAGGTATCGCCTTCTCAGCCTCCTGGGGCCCCAGCTCGCTCTGGCCCCTCACTCTGGGAACCTACCCTCCTCCACCCTGCCGTGCCCCAATTGCCCCCAGCCCCTTGCTCTGGGGACTGACCCCCACCATGCCCTGATAAGGCAGGCAGGCTCTGTGTCAGCTCCTCCCAGACCGGCTCTGCAGATGGTAGGTGAGTCCGGGGGGAGAGGGAGTGGGCAACAGGTGGGGGGAAGGAGGGATTGAAAGATTGGGGAGGAGGGGCCTGTAGTGTCTGGTTTTGAAAAACTGGAAAGTTGGAAACTCTAGCTGGGGAGGAGCCAGTGGTCATGGTACATGTAGGTACCAATGACATAGGGAAAGGTAGGAGGCCAAAGTTAGGCTGTTAGGTAAGAGGTTAAAGTTCAGGACTTCCATGGAAGCATTGTCTGAAATGCTTCCAGTTACATGTGCAGGACCACTTAGACAGGCAGAACTGCAGGGTTTCAATGTGTGGATAAGACAATGGTGTTCAGAGGGATTTAGGTTTAATAGCAACATGGGAACCTTTTGGGAAAGGGGGAGCCTATACAGGAAGGATGAGCTCCACCAAAACCAAAATGGAACCAGGTTGCTGGCATGTAAAATAAAAAGGTTGTAGAAGAGTTTTTATACTAAGGGCTGAGGAAAAGCCAACAGGTGTGGAGGAGCACATTGTTCAGATGGACACATCTCTTGGGGAGGAATTATTAAAGGGGATACTCTCTATTCTAATAAAGAAGAGAGGATAACAGTTGCTAGAAAGTACAGGTAGGAGCTGAAGAGAAACATTCAAAACAAAAAAGAGAGTCCCATTCAACTGCATCTCATGAAGGCAGACAACTAAATATTGACATTTTATAAGGGCTCGTATACAAATGCAAGAAGTCTAAATACTAAGATAGGTGAACTTGAGGGCTGGTATTAAATGAGGATATTGATATAATAGGCGTCACAGAAACTTGCTGGAACAATGGGATGTGATAATACCAGGGTACAAAATATACAGAATTGACAAAGTAGGTTGCTCTGGTGGGGGAATGGCACTATATGTGAAAGAAAGCAGAGTCAAATATAGTAAAAATCTTAAATGAAACAAACAGTACCATAGAATCTATAAGGATAGAAATTCCATTCTTGAATAGTAAGAGTATAGCAGTAGGAATATACTGCTGACTCCCTGACCAGGATGGTGACTGTGATTGTGAAATGCTCAGGGAGATTAGAGAAGCTACACAAACAGAAAACCTGATGATAATGGGGGATTTCAACTAACCCCATATTAACATGTCACCTCAAGAAGGGATGCAGAGATAACATTTCTAGACACAATTAATGACTGCTTCTTGGAGCAGCTAGTCCTGGAACCCACAATGGGAAAGGCAATTCTTAATTTAGTCCTAAGTGGTGTGCAGGATCTGGTCCAAGAGATGAATATAGCTGAACCACTTGGTATATTACCAACCATAATGTAATTAAATTTAACATCCCTGGGGGTGGGGGAAATACAAAGAAACCTACCTCAGAAGCATTTAACTTTGAAAAGGGAAACTACACAAAATGAGGAAGCTAGTTAAATGGAAATTAAAAGGAGTGAAATGCCTGCAAGTTGCATGGAATGTTTTAAAAAAACCATAATAGAGTCTCAAACTAAATGTATATCCTAAATTTAAAAAAAAGTAAAGGGACCAAAAAATTGCCACCATGGCCAAACAGAGTAAAAGAGGCAGTTAGAGATATAAAGACATCTTTTAAAAATTGGAAGTCAAATCCTACTGAGGAAAATAGAAAGGAGCATAAACGCTGGCAAGTCAAGTGTAAAAGTATAATTAGGAAGGCCAAGAAAGAATTTGAAGAGCAGCTAGCAAAAGACACAAACTAACAGCAATTTTTTTAAAGTACATCAGAAGCAAGAAGGTGCCAAACTATCAAGGGGGCCACTGGATGATTGAGGTGCTAAAGGAGTAAACAAGAAAGACAAGGCCATTGTGGAGAAGCTAAATGAATTCTTTGCATGGGAGGGAGATTCCCACACCTGAGCTTTTGTTGTTGTTTTTGTTTTGTTTTTTTAGGTGACAAATCTGAGGAATGGTCCTAGATTAAGGTGCCAATAGAGGAGGTTTTGGAACAAACTGATAAACAGTAAGTCAGCAGGACCAAGTGGTATCCAGTCAAGAGTTCTGAAGGAACTCAAATATGAAATTGCGAACTACTAACTAAGGTATGTAACATAACAATGGCCATTCTGGGTCAGATCAATGGTCCATCTAGCCCAGTATCCTGTCTTCTGGCAGTGGCCAATGCCAGATACTTCAGAGGGAATGAACAGAACAGGTAATCCTCAAGTGATCCATCCCCCGTCGTCCATTCCCAGCTTCTGGCAAACAGAAGCTAGGGACGCTTCAGAGCATGTTTTTGCATCCCTGCCCATCCTGGCTAATAGCCATTGATGGACCTATCCTTCATGAACGTATCCAGTTCTCTTTTGAACCCTGTTATAGTCTTGGCCTTCCCAACATCCTCTGGCAAAGAGTTCCATAGGGTGACTGTGTGTTGTGCAATAGTAATCTATTGCTTAAATCAGTCTCTGTACCAGCCGAATGTCAGATAGCTAATGTAACCCCAATTTTTAAAAAAGGCTCCAGAGGAGATCCTGGCAATTACAGGTCAGTAAGCCTAATTTAGGAACCAGGGCGATGGTTGAAACTGATAATTTTGTTCTTCACTATAGACACAGATAAAAACAATATGTTGAGGAAGAGTCAACATGATACAAAATTGATCAAGATAGTTAAGTCCAAAGCTAACTGTGAAGAGTTACAAAGGTATCTCACAAAACTGGGTGACTGGGAACAAAATGGCAAATGAAATTCAATGTTGATAAATGCAAAGTAATGCAATTGGAAAACATAATCCCAACTACAGGTACAAAATGAGGGGCTCTAATTTAGCTGTTACCACTCAAAAAAGAGATCTTGGAGTCATTGTGGATAGTTCTCTGAAAACATCCACTCAATGTGCAGGTGCAGTCAAAAAAGCTAACTATGTTAGGAACCATTAGGAAAGGGATAGATAATACAACAGAAAAATAATTAGGGGTAGGGGATAGTTTCCAAATGAGGAGAGATTAAAAAGACTGGTACTGTTCATCTTAGAAAAGAGATAAACATTGGGCGATATAATAGAGGTCTATAAAATCATGAATGGTATGGAGAAATAAATAAGGAAGTATTATTTACCCCTTCACATAACACAAGAACCAAGGGTCACCCAATTAAATTAATAGCCAGCAAGTTTAAAACAAACATAAGGAAGCACAGTCAACCTGTGGAACTCATCAGGGAATGTGGTAGAGGCCAAAAATATAACTGGGTTAAAAAAAGAATGAGATACGTTCATGGCGGATAGGTCCATCGATAGCTATTAGCCAAGACGGTCAGGGATGCAACCCCATGGTCTAGGTATCCTAAATCTCTGACTGCCAGAAGCTGGGACTGGATGACAGGGGATGGGTCACTTGATAAATTGCCCTGTTCAGTTTATTCCCTCTGAAATATCTGAAACAGACTGCTGTCAGAAGACAGAATACTGGGTTAGACCATTGGTCTGACCCAGTATGGCCATTCTTATGGATACTTCCACTGATTGCCATATTTGGGTCATATCCCTGGGTCAGATTGGCAGAGACCCTGGGTTTGTTTTTGTTTTGTTTTTTACCTTCCTCTGCAGTGTGGGACACAGGTCACTTGTAGGCTGAAACTACTGTAAAGGGTGGATTCTGTGTAACTTAAAGTCTTTAAATCATGATTTGAGGGCGTTAGTGACTCAGCCAGAGATTATGGGTCTATTACAGGAGTGAGTGGATGAGGTTCTGTGGCCTGAAAGGTGCAGGAGGTCAGACTAGTGATCATGATGTCTAGAAATTTTATGTTCAACATGGTGGTCCCTTCTGACCTTAAAGTCTATGAACCTATGATATTTTGGCCAAGGTTATCATCACAGTGATGCACTACCAAGGTTTTAACTAGGGGCTCCTATAAAACCTTGCTCTCTGAACCTGTGATTAAACCTCACAGACCAGGTTTGCATATGCTCACAAAAAGAAGGGGTGAAGGACTGAGGAATCTATTCCTTTTTAAGGTAAGGGCTTTTTCATAGCCATAAACATGCAGGCAGGTAACACTGCCAGCTTAATTTAAAGTCCCGTATACTGGAAATCTTTATATTTTCTGAAAAAAATATACTGAGTATTTTGATAATATAGCACAGCACTCAATTGGTGCTATTTGAAATGTGATTTATGGGAAGAACTTGAAGAGAGGCTCCGGGACATCCTGCCTTAGAAATGGTTTGACAATACCAATCATTTGGTGCAGTCTGGTCCATGCCGAAGGCAAAAGATGTAGCTTTTCAGCTGTATTTGTAGAAGCCCAAGGACAAGCCCTCTGGTGTGGATGACTGACACTGAGCATGTGGGCAAGACCTCAGAGCCCTCCCTATCTAGTGTCCCATCACCAGCCATTGGAGGTATTTGCTGCTAGCAGTTGCAGATCAGCTACATGCCATTGTAGGCAGTCTCATAATACCATCCTCTCCATAATCAGTGTGATCACATCAAAAAGACCATTTATAATTATGTCATCCTCCTGCTTAGTAGTGATGAAACGCATGGCGGATTGGTGAGTGACCAAGTTCATGTACTGCATTCACTATGAGAGCAGAAACCTCATCAAATTCAGGCACCCAATTTACTTTTCCAGATGGACCCAAACCAAAACTCCAGTCTGGATCTGAACATCCTTGAACATTAAGTTTGGATCAGGATCTCAACTTTGTGGTTCAAGCCCTTTTTTCATTGCCACAGGCTGTATAAAATTGCTGGAATTATCTGCTACCCAAATCCAGAGTAGAAATGAGGTGCACATTTTTATCAGAGAAGACAATTAACTATTGAAGCAATTTACCTAGCAATGTGGTAGATTCTCCTTTACTTGAAGTCTTTTAATCAAGACTGGATGTCTTTCTGAGATGCCCTAGTTCACCCAGAAGTTGGGATTGATGCAGAGGTTACTGGGAAAGTTTCTCTGGCCTGTATTATGTAGAACAGATTAGATGATCATAATAGTCCCTTCCGGTGTTAAAAAATCTATGAATTCAAGGCTGCCTTGTCCCAGCAAGAACACATGCCTGAATTTGGAAACATTCACTCAGGGTTAGATGGCTCAGGGGAACTAAGATGGGGAACCTTGTGCACTTTCTCTCTCTCTCTCTACCACCCCCCCCCCCAAGCCAGGTGTTCCTATTTATATGTTCCAGATTATAAGAGGGGTTTTTCCTACTTTCTTCTGATTAGACAATTTCTATTTGCCATCAGTGTGGTATTGTACCATGAAAGTTTTACAGTAGTTGAACTGGATTCTGATCTTTCTTGCAACAGGGTACATAAGGGGTAACTATATTAAATTCAGGGGAGACAGACTGGTGTAAAACTCATGAGATTCAAATCAGGCCGATATACCTTGTCTGCTGGGGGGGGGGGGGCGGTTGTTTCCTTTAATTTGCTTGATCCCTGCTTTCAAGTAGGCTCTTAGGTCTTAGCTGATCTCTGCATTTGATAATAGGAGCTGTGACAGACCCAGACCAGTGGGGTACAGGAGTCTGGTAGAGGGCAAATACACTGGTCACTGGATGAGTAGTTTTCTGTTCCCTGAGTGACCAGAACAGGGGCTGCACTAGAGTAATCAGGAACCTGCTAGAACCAGTTAAGGCAGGCAGGCTAATTAGGACACCTGGAGCCAATGAAGAAGAAGCTGCTAGAATCAATTAAGGCAGGCTAATCAGGGCACCTGGGTTTTTAAAGGAGCTCACTTCAGTTTGTGGGGTGAGTGTGAGGAGCTGGGAGCAAGAGGCGCAAGTAGGTGAGAGGGAGAGGGAGAGGGTGTGCTGCTGGAGGACTGAGGAGTACAAGCGTTATCAGACACCAGGAGGAAGGTCCTGTGGTGAGAATAAGGAAGGTGTTTGGAGGAGGCCATGGGGAAGTAGCCCAGGGAGTTGTAGCTGTTATGCAGCTGTTACAGGAGGCACTATAGACAGCTGCAGTCCACAGGGCCCTGGGCTGGAACCCGGAGTAGAGGGCGGGCCCGGGTTCCCCCCAAACCTCCCAATTGACCTGGACTGTGGGTTCTTCCAGAGGGGAAGGTCTCTGGGCTGTTCCCCAACCCACATGGTGAATCTCTGAGGCAAGAAAATCCGCCAATAAGCGCAGGACCCACCAAGATAGAGGAGGAACCTTGTCACACTGGTGTCAGAAGTGGGATCTTGGGGTGCACAGCGTGGCGGAAGAAGGAGGGTGATTTAAAAAAACAAAACAAACAAAAAACCAAAACAAACAAACAAACAAAACAAAAAAGGGAGAGGGTTTATTTTTTTCCCCACCACAATGGATGACGTAGTGCGGGCACTGATACAAGCTACGGCGGCCCAGCAGGAGGCTACCCATGTCCAGGCAGCCGCCCAACAGGAGGCAGTGCGGCTGCAGCAAGAGACTAATCGCCTGCTGATGGACCAGGCTGCTCAAGACCGAGCTATGTTGCGGGAACTGGTAAACCAGGTAAAGTCCCTTACAGAGCTGAATCGCGGCCATGATGGGACGCGGCTCATACGGGCCAGCCATTGGCTGCAGAAAATGACACGGGAGGATGATGTAGAAGCATACCTTCCGGCCTTTGAGAGGACAGCCCTACGGGAGGCCTGGCCTCGAGATCAGTGGTCTGGCATCCTTGCCCCATTCCTGTGTGGGGAGGCCCAGAAGGCCTACCATGATCTGCCTGAAGAGGCTGCGGCAGACTACCCCCAGCTGAAAGCAGAGATCCTGGCCAGATCTGGGGTAACGACAGCAGTGCGGGCCCAGCAGTATCACGGTTGGAGGTACCAGGAAGACAAAACCCCGCGGTCCCAATTGTTTGACCTCATCCATCTTGCACGAAAGTGGTTGCAAACAGAGTCCTGGAGTCCGGAAAAGATACTAGCGGTTCTGGTCATCGACCGATACATGAGGGGACTACCACCAGACCTTCGTGCCTGGGTAAGCCAGAACGAACCCTCCACCTATGACGAGGTTGTCGCCCTGGTAGAGAGGCGAAGGACAGCGAGGGAGCTGACCCAACCAGTTAATGAAAAGGTTAAACTAGCAGCACCAAGCCCTAAAGTTCGGGTGACTGGGCCACCAGGAGGGCCCAGGTGGAGAAAGAGAGAGGCTGAAGGCCCATCAGAGGCCACAAAGAGTCGGAGCACTGAGGGAGAAGAGAATTGTGATGCTAGACTGCCCAAACCAAGAGACTGGGGAACGCCTAGGGCTCCATACAGATGTTATGCCTGCGGGGAGTGGGGACACATAGCTGCACAGTGTCCCAATGCTGAGGAGCCTATGCAGTGTAACCTGAGGAGGAACTGGGAAGATCCATGCTCCCTAATCCACCTTGTGGGGGTCTCACTAACCCCACATATGTATGACCAGTGAAACTAAATGGGGTAGGGACCACGGCACTGGTTGATTTGGGGAGTGCTATCACGCTTATCTCAGGGAAGCTCGTGAAGCGTAGTCAGCTGCTGCAGGCTAAACGTACGGGGATAACATGTGTCCATGGGACAGTTAGTTACTACCCCACCATCCCAGTAAAAATCGAGATCCAAGGGAACACTACTGAGGTAGCAGCAGGTGTAGTCCCTAAACTCCCATACCCGGTGCTCATAGGGAGGGACTTCCCAGGGTTTGGAAACTTACTCCCAGTAGGGGGATTGGCGAAAGATGGAGACCCTAAAATTGGTGAGGCATCCACAGCAGACTGTCAACCCCCAATCTTCTCTGAAATATCCCCAGATTTGTTCTCCACTCCCAGACAGGGTAGAAAGACAAAAAGGGAAAGAAGGGCAGCTAAGGCCTTGGGAACCCGAATACTGACCCAAAGCCAGAGGGTCGCTCTTGTAGGTAGGCGGACCCGCGCAGCTGAAAAGGAGGCCACGCAGGAGGGAGAAGCACCTGAGTCTGACCCCCACCCTAATGCTTCTGAACCGGTAGAGGCAACAGGGACTGGGCCCCTAGATCTTGGGCAGATTAGCCCCGGGAGAGGAAATTTTGGACGGGACCAGGCAGAAGACCCATGGTAAGACAACATTAGGAAGGAGGTGACTGAAATAGATGGGGTCCCCGTGGAAGGGAAAACCCAGGGACCAGGACCCTACTTCATAATGAAGAAGGATCTCTTATACCGGGTTGCACCAGTACAGGGGCAGAAGGTACAGCAGATCCTAGTACCTCAAAAACACCAGAACGCTGTATTAAGTCTTGCTCATAGTCATCTTTTTGTGGGGCATTTGGGGCTAGAGAAGACCCTGGCATGAGTCCTACAACGGTTCTTCTGGCCCGGAGTACATGAAGAAGTGCAGAGGTACTGTGCCTCCTGCCCGGAGTGTCAGCTGCACAGTCCCCGTCCCCACTTGAGGGTACCTTTAGTACCCCTTCCCATCATAGAGGTCCCCTTCGAGCGAATAGCCATGGACCTAGTGGGACCCCTGGAGAAGACAGCTCAGGGCCACCAATATATACTTGTTGTTTTGGACTATGCTACTCGCTACCCAGAAGCCGTCCCCCTGCGGAACATGGCCTCTAAAACTATAGCCAAAGAGCTGGTGGGGATCTTTGCCCGAATGGGGCTACCGAAGGAGATATTAACCGACCAAGGAACCCCATTTATGTCGAAGCTAATGAAGGACCTCTGTACGCTGCTCCATATACATACCCTGAGAACTTCGGTCTACCATCCACAGACTGATGGGTTGGTAGAAAGGTTTAACTGAACCCTCAAGGCTATGATAAGGAAGGTGGTAAGTCGGGACGGGAAGGATTGGGACACCCTACTACCCTACCTTATGTTCGCTATCCGGGAGGTACCTCAGGCCTCAACTGGGTTTTCCCCCCTCGAGTTATTATACGGGCGTCACCCCCGTGGCATACTAGATATCGCCAAAGAGATCTGGGAAGAGGAACCCAATGAGGGGAGAAATATAATAGAGCATGTAATGCAGATGTGAGACCGGATAGCCCAGGTTACCCCTATTGTACGGGAACATTTGGAGAAGGCACAGGAGGCCCAGCGAACCCATTACAATCACCAGGCAAAAGTGCGACAGTTCCAACCAGGGGATCGGGTTATGGTGTTGGTACCCACGGCAGAAAGCAAGCTTCTGGCCCAATGGCAGGGGCCCTATGAGGTGGTTGAACCCGTGGGGGAAGTAACCTACAAGGTGCGGCAGCCAGGATGCAGAAAACAAGAACAGATTTATCACGTTAACCTTCTGAAACCCTGGCATGCACAAGAGGCATGCACAACGGTTCAAAAAGACCTAACCCAGGAAAACAAGCCTTCCAAACAGGTGAGAGTGTCTCCCGATTTAACACCAGACCAGAAGAATGAGGTGTCTGAGATGATCTTCCGGAACCAAGATGTGTTCTCGACAAAACCGGGTCGAACAACCGAGACATATCACCACATCGTCATGAACCCTGGGGCCAGAGTAACAATGAGGCCCTATCGGGTGCCAGCGGCAAAAAGGGAGGAAATAAAAGCAGAAGTAAAAAAAATGCTGGAGTTGGGGATCATCGAAGAATCCCACAGTCAGTGGTCCAGCCCAATGGTGCTGGTGCCCAAACCTGATGGCACCACAAGATTTTGCAACGACTTCCGGCGACTAAACGAAGTATCCCAGTTCGATGCGTACCCCATACCTCGCATAGATGAGCTAGTGGACCGTCTGGGTAATGCCCGGTACTTGACTACCCTAGACTTGACAAAGGGGTACTGGCAGATTCCCCTTGCAGAAGACGCAAAGGAAAAGACTGCGTTCTCTACACCAGAGGGTCTTTTTCAATATACTGTCCTCCCTTTTGGACTACATGGGGCCCCAGCTACCTTCCAGCGCCTCATGGACAAGCTATTACACCCGCATAACAGTTATGCTGCTGCCTACTTGGACGATGTGGTCATTCATACCCCAGATTGGGAAACCCACCTGGAGAAGGTGGAGGCAGTCCTCGATACCTTCAGGCGAGCTGGCCTTACAGCAAACCCTGCCAAGTGCGCTGTAGGGTTTACAGAGGCCAAATATCTTGGCTACATTGTGGGAAAAGGTTTGGTAAACCCCCAAGTGAACAAGTTAGAGGCCATCCAAAATTGGCCCCGACCAAGTCGCAAGAAACAAGTCCGGACATTCCTAGGTGTGGTGGGGTATTACCGACGATTTATCCCCCACTTTGCCACAAGGGCAAGCCCCCTGACAGACCTAGTGAAAGCCCGTGGACCTGATCTGGTGAGATGGTCTGACGCAGCAGAGGAAGCATTCACAGACCTACGGACTGCCCTCTGCAATAACCCCATACTGATAGCCCCTGATTTCACCAAGGAGTTTATCCTGCAGACGGATGCATCAGAAGTAGGGTTGGGGGCCGTTCTATCACAGATGGTCGGGGAGGAGGAACACCCAATTCTATACCTCAGTCGGAAACTCCTTCCAAGGGAACAAAAATATGCAGTGGTGGAGAGAGAATGCCTCGCTGTAAAATGGGCCATGGAAACATTGCGCTACTACCTGCTCGGGTGCAGATTTGTCCTCGTGACCGACCATGCCCCTCTTCAATGGATGCAGCGGAACAAGGAGAAGAACACAAGGGTGACCAGATGGTTCTTATCCCTCCAACCTTTCCAGTTCCATGTGCAACACAGAGCAGGGAGCCGTCATGGCAACGCCGATGGCTTGTCACGTGTGCACTGTCTGGCGTCCCAAGCTGCCCAACCCCTTGGCGTTGAGCTGGGGGGAGGGATATGTGACAGACCCAGACCAGTGGGGTACAAGAGTCTGGTAGAGAGCAAATACACTGGTCACTGGATGAGTAGTTTTCTGTTCCCTGAGTGACCAGAGCAGGGGCTGCACTAGAGTAATCAGGAACCTGCTAGAACCAGTTAAGGCAGGCAGGCTAATTAGGACACCTGGAGCGAATTAAGAAGAAGCTGCTAGAATCAATTAAGGCAGGCTAATCAGGGCACCTGGGTTTTAAAAGGAGCTCACTTCAGTTTGTGGGGTGAGTGTGAGGAGCTGGGAGCAAGAGGCGCAAGTAGGTGAGAGTGAGAGGGAGAGGGTGTGCTGCTGGAGGACTGAGGAGTACAAGCGTTATCAGACACCAGGAGGAAGGTCCTGTGGTGAGAATAAGGAAGGTGTTTGGAGGAGGCCATGGGGAAGTAGCCCAGGGAGTTGTAGCTGTTATGCAGCTGTTACAGGAGGCACTATAGACAGCTGCAGTCCACAGGGCCCTGGGCTGGAACCCGGAGTAGAGGGCGGGCCCGGGTTCCCCCCAAACCTCCCAATTGACCTGGACTGTGGGTTCTTCCAGAGGGGAAGGTCTCTGGGCTGTTCCCCAACCCACATGGTGAATCTCTGAGGCAAGAAAATCTGCCAATAAGAGCAGGACCCACCAAGATAGAGGAGGAATCTTGTCACAGAGCCATTTTAACAAGTTAGTTTGGATCAGAGACTGTCTATAAACATTTGAGCTAGCAAGACTTTTCCCTCAAGGGATGTTTCTGTATTCCAAGATTCTGAGCTCTAGCTCATCTTCCATGGTGTTTGCTAGTAGCCTTTTAACAGTCTCTGTTATTCCTTGCCACACTATTTGTTTGTGGAATTTGGGATGACAAAGTCATATAATAACATTGTAACTTTAGCACAGTATTGTCCAAAGAATGCATAGATTTCAGGTCATGGTATTGTGGAGGGGACTCAGGGCATGGGATTGGAACAGGAGGTGGAGCTGGAGCCTGCAGTCTTGTGAGGAGCATCCCCTCAAACAGGTCTTTCTGTTGGACTCTATCTTCCTCCCTTGACCTGTGTTCCTCCTCCAAAGATTGCACTGCTAATCTCCCATCATGCTGTCCAGACTCTCTTTCCACCTGTCATAGTCTCTCTCTCTCTCTCTCGAATTCCAGGTTGGCCTTCTGCTGGATCTCACCCATTATTTTGTCTCAGGCTCATTTCCTCCTGAACGGCTGCGTCACAATTCACCCCCCATGACTCCTGGTTGCCTCTATGTGCCTCTAAGGGCCAGCCAAGACAAAAGGAAGAACATGTCTAAGCATGAGAAAAAATTTACATTGCATCTGATGCACAGGGAGGAGCTGCAGAAACTCAAGGTCAAAAGATGCTACTTTTTTAAATCATTGGGTTTCATTTGTTTTCCCCCACACCAAAGACATTTCTTGCTATAGACAGTTATGTGAGCTCTACTCAACAGCAAGACTTCAGATACCAGGGTAAGATGTATGTTATAAATCCCCACCATTTTCCCCTGTGGTTATATGGGGTGGGTTCCACATGCTATGCTTTCGTACCTATGGTTGTATGATCCTTTTAGGCAGGGTAACTACTGGAGAACAATATACTTCTGGAGATTTGACTGGCAGCATAAGCTTGTGTTCCAAGCCACCGGAAGCCAGCCATCAGTCTCTGCTAGAGAGCTTTTTAGGTGTATGGTGACTGACCAGCACATCTCTGAATGGAGGGAGCTCATGAGCTATAGAGACAGACCTTTGCCCGACCCCACAATGTAGCCAGCTGCCTGGAGCTCCCATGCTGTGCTTGAATACTTCTCATGACCAACCAGGAGGGGGTCAAAATCCATGGGGGAAAAACAAGGTGCTGTTAGGTTGGAGACACTCATTCACTCCCATGGACTACATACAACCCCTCAGGACACTTTGGACTCATAATACAGGACACATGCACTGCATACAGCCCACTCAGGTCCTACTACAGGCCTCAAGGCTTCTGTACACTCCCACCTCCTTGGTACAGTAAAAGTACTCACATTAATGGCTTGGGAAGTACTCGTACAGATGGCCAGTTCGTATGCTGCAGTGTACTAACAGGGAAAGCAAGGTAAACCTCTTACTTTTATTTCCCCAACCCATCTTAGTAATCATTTGAGTGTACGAAGTTAAAAAAAAAAAAAAAGTGCATGATAACTGCTTGTTCAACTTCTGCTTTAAGTTCCCAATACCCATTCTGAATTCAATGCCTGGGGGGGGGGGGGGGGGGGGCGGGGGGATTGGGAGGCAAGGAGCTGTGAGAGTTTGGCCATTAACCCCTGGGTTACACTAACTTCACTGGCTCATAAGCTGGAAATCTCTCCCATTCATATATTAACAAATATGGAGGCACAAACATATGTGGCTGTGGCTCCAGCAGTACTCCTGCTTCTGCTGCAGGCTGCTCCTTGGAGTAGAGCCCCAGGATGTGCTGTAGTTGCTCAGGTGTCTCTCCCCCGCCCCCCCAGGGACCACTGTGAGAACAAGAGTCAATTTCCCGGTTTCATTCGGTGGCCGATGGCTATTCTTCAGCGGTTCCTATGACTTGGGGGTTATAAGGGTGCCATCCCTGCTTAGCAGATTGTCCTGCACCACTGTGGGCTCAGTGTGTGCTGACGCACCCCACTCAAATTGCCCATAGAAGAGGCAGGTAGAAGGCGAGTTAGCAGGTGTGCCATTGCTATCCCTGACCTTGCAGTAGTCATTTGAAGCTGTTTGACTCAATCTCTGCACTGATAGGCAGTCCAGTGGATCCCCATTGCCACAAGCTTCAAGATTTCTCTGTACACATGATCATTTCTTGCACTCTTACTGAAGTCAAATGGCTTGCTTACCTCACACCAGAGATTTACTAGAATTTGGCCATGTTCCTCTGGCCAGGTGTCAGGGTGCTTGGTGCTTTTGCCTATCGGTTGCCACAGCTAGCATGGGAGACTATATTAAATATGTTTCCAGGTGAGCAGTCAGCATAGAAAAGAAGAGTTAAATGCCAAGTAGCTGCATTTGAACCAAGTGGGGTTACTTCCAGTTCCTGGGAATCGAGTGGGGAAATTTTGGAGTAGATGGCCCACGAAACAGAGACTCTCTAGACCTGAGACTAGTGAGCAGCATCTTCACTGCAAAATGCTGGGACTTGAACCTGAGGCCCACCAGCACCTGGACTCAGATCCACTCCCCCAGGTTAGGTCCTAGGACCTGGGTGCTGAGGGCTTGCTGACCAACATCGGAAAGATTTGTGTGTGGACCAGGGGAAGAGGGAAAGGAGGGTTGTTGGGCTCACACCTGGGTCTGAGCTCAGGTTTACAGTGAAGTGCAGACATACCCAAGCAGAGATGACCCCCGTCTGCTGACTGATCTCTCTCTGAGTGCATTTTGCACACTTTCACAGCTAAGGTTTGAACAAACAGCCTTGTGGTCTGCAGACAGCAGCCCTACTAAGTGAGCTGAAAAGGATTCTAGCTCTGGGTAGGCCAGCAGGAAGCTAAAAGTTGCTGGAAGCCACTTTGTACCTATCCTACAACATCTCCTTCAAAAGATTTGTCTAACATTAGAAGAGAACATCCCCCTGCAATCCTTCGCAGAGTGACTCTGTTCAAGCAAGACATCTTTTTGAGAAGTGGTCAGCTCTGCTGGAGGGGCAGCGGTGTCTGGTGTTTGGCACCCACCAGGACTCAGTAGGGAGGAGAGAGAATAAATAAGGTAAAATTAAGAGGTATTAACAATATTGCCAACCGGAATTGTGCCTGTTATAATTATACTTGTTTTTCCTACCCACATATGTTGTGTGTTATAGAGCCCTTTGTTGGTAAACATACCCATGGCAGCCCTCAGAGTGCCAGTGCCAATCACCAGTGGAACAATGGAACTTTGAGACTGAAATTATGCATGAAGTGCAATATGCCATGCAAAGATGCAATTTTTGTTTATAAATATGTTTGGTTCCATGTGCATTTTGCTAAAACCGAGAGACTCTTCTAAGCTGGAAGCGGCTCTCAATTGGCACAATGATGCTTATACTGAATGGAGCTTCAGTCTGGATAAAAGGGAAGATTGAGGATAAGATATGCGGCTTGCATTTCTTGACATGGTTAGTCCATAACAATTTATTTCCTTAGTATCTTTCAGACAAGGATCTCAAAACCCTTTGCAAACATTATTGAACCTCATAGTGCATTTTGAGTCTGGTATCGTTACAGTATTACTGTTGGGAAAATTGACTTACAAAGAGGTGAAGCAACTCACCTGAGATTAGACAGGACATTTGTGACATAGCTATGACTAGATCCTAAATCACTACACCTGTGCTTTAACCACTAGACTATGAGCCATGCTAACTTTTATAACTACAGCTGAGCATAAACCGCAGGAGACTGAATTTTCTCTAATAGGTACAGTGTTGCCTTCCACATAGGATCTGTTTCTTACCAAGTTGTTGTTCTGTTTGCCTTTGCTGGCTAACCGAATAAAGTTGACGGGCACTGGAAAATTTCTTTGTCGTACACTTCTTCACTAACGGCTCTGACAGTGTGTTGTTCAAGAGTGATGTAAACTCTTGCCACCTCGCTATTTATTTGTTTCTTCAGCAGTCTCTCAGGGTAACCAGTAACTACTGTATTTAAAGACTGTTGTACCACACCTAGTGTGTCTAAGCTTTGGTACTAAAGGGAGCGAGATGGAACTGAAACAATGAAGGTGAAACCGCATGTCCTTTATCAGAACAAAGGGAAAGTTTTGAAGTAGCTCTGAGTATCAGATCAGCTAACTGCTTTTAGGAGGTCTTTCTATATAATCTGCCCAGTCCCAGTTGTTTTAATTCAATGTTGCCAACTGGCCCCTGAAGAAATATATTCAGGGTTAAATTCTAAACAGTAATGTTTGGGGAAAGTACAATCTAAAACAGACAGATCTGTATGTGTTTAGTTTTGCTTTCTTTCCACTTTTAAATAATAAAAATTGACTCCAGCTGTGGGGTAAAGTAACGCCCAACCTATAAAGACATTGACAAATAAATCACTCTGCAATTTGCTGCACATTTTTGTGAGGTCTAAACACCAACTCTTGAAAGGAATTTTCCATTATTACATCTTGGGACGATATCTTCACTACCAACAACTCATTTGACTTTTATACTTGATAAAAATCACCACATTTCAGTGGGGTTAGATCCTGCCATAAATTTTGAGCTACATGCCAGAGAAGTAAACTGAGTTCTAATTCTAAATCTGACCTGGCTCAGTGACCTAAGGCAAATCACTGTCTTTCTGCCTTCGTTTCCTCATTTATAAAATGGGGATAAATACTTAGATTCCTAGAAGGGAAATTCATCTTACAGAACTTCCTCTTCATTCTTCCAGTGAGAGTAGCCAGAAACCCATGGCTTCCCCTTCATCTGCATGGATATCTGGGGCTTCAGCTGAAGGCAAGGCCATGCACACGGAGGCTCTATGCCAAGTACTTATAGTTCCCTGTGGCTCCTTGACAATACATCACTGCAGAAACCATTATCCGCGGGGCTTGCCTGACTGCTGTGGCCCTAGAGCCTTCATCTGCAGTAACTTGTGAAGGTTTGTCTTGCTGACTTTTAAGGGTGAGATTTTGGTGGAGAGTGGCCAATACCCCAGCTTTCTTCCCCTTCAAAGGGACAGGAGACCTGAAGAGACCAGAGGAAGGGTTTCCATGCAGTTGAGGGTTAAGCATTACAGCTGGTTGGGAAATTGTCATCCGCCAGGAAAACTATGTAAGATTTAAAATAAATAAATAAATTCCCAGCCTGAATCAGGACAAAAAGTTGAAATCTCAATTTTTTTGCAAACTGAAAATAAAAAGATTTGATTGATCCAAATTAAACACTTGGTTTTGAGAATTTCAAAATGTTTCCATTTTGATTTTGACCTTTATACTTTTTTTTATACTAGCCATTACATTTGGAAGCAAAAAATTTGTTTTGAACCAAAGAAATGGAATGTTTTGTTTAGAAAATGTCAGTCACATGTCAACAATTTCCAAAAAAATTTCAAGTGAGAAATTTCTCAAAAATTGACTATTTCCTGTGGAAAAATTTTGGTTTTAGCACACTGGCATTTTCTAATTGGGGGGGGGGGGGGGAAAGTTAGGTAAAAAATTCCCAACCATCTCTCTTAAGCATGTTATATAGCTGACATGTCCCATTCTGTGTCCTTCCTTGCCCAGAGCTGAAAACCAGTTTTCCCACCCTCCCACCACCATAAAACACTTCTATCCAATGTGTTCAGACCACTATGTGCAGTGACAGTGTTATGATTCTGGAGAAATTTAGATAGAAGATTCTTTGGAGCTCTCCTGGATTTAACTGAGTTATTGTACCCGTAACGGGGTTAGGGATCTTGTTGCTATCACCAGCTGCCTGCTGGAGAAAGGTGTAGCCCAGCAGTTTGTGGGCATCATTTAGAAACGTTATCCAGGGGACACTTGTCCAAATTAATTAGGGATCTGGAGGTTGCAAGACCCTTAGGATTGTGTGTGCTCTCTGATCTGTTTACTAATTAATCTTCACAACTCTTTGGTAAGGCAGGCAGGCAAATTATTATTTGTCTCCATTTTGCACATGTGGATAACAAGGCAGCGGTCAAGAGGTTTAACTAAAACCATGGGCAGCTGGCAGGAAGTTGTGATGGTTCTAGTGGCATCTGTGGCAGGCCAGGTGGAACCAATTTGGTCTGTCTCCACCCAAATGGACTATCAGGGATGTTTCGAAGCAATCAAAGTAACAAGCATTAGGAGATTTGCTTGTGTCAGCTTACATTTTCAAGGCTACCTTTGAAAGGGAGAAGGGTGGAAACATACAGCCTGATTTGTACAGGTGCTGAGGTCAATTGCTGCTTCAGGCACTCAGCACCTCTGACATTCTGGCCTTTTTTATATTGAAATGAAAGAGGAGAGTAGCTTTGACGTTACTAGTTTCTGAAAATCAGTGAACAGAGTCCAAAGGCTGGCTCTACGTCCCTCCCCCCCCCCAAATTGTGTCATGCGTATTAATTAAATCAAAGGAGGCTGCTAGAGGGAAGCCAATAGGGAACAAAACAATGGCAAAGAAAAGGTACCGCTAAAGAGAATCCGAAGACTCCTTGAGGAAACAAAGGGGAAGCTATTAATTGGGGAATGCCCCACCCCATACACCTGGCTCCAACTAGACTAGAAGTTTGTTCTCCCCAGGATGAAAGGGGATACTAAAACCTTAGGCCTTGGCTACACTTGCAAGTTACAGCACTGTAAAGCCTCCCCCAGCGCTGTAACTCACTCCCCGTCCACACTGGCAGGGCACTTACAGCGCTGTATCTCCCTGGGTACACCGCTGCAGGTACTCCACATCTCCGAGAGGAATAACAGCTGCAGTGGAGTAGCTACGACTCACGGGTGTGAGTGTAAACGCTTGCAGCGCTGTACTAATCACCTTGTCAAGTGGCCAATCCTCTCCATTGTTGTGACCGGCTGCAGGAATGCAGAAGTGCCGGTTTCAAAGCTCGTACCACAGAGAAAAGCAAACAGTTTGCAGCTTGCTTTGAGTGAGTAAATGAATGAGCAGGGGGCCGGGAGTTCGGAACTTGCAAAATAGAGAACTGACATGTTCCAAAAAGCACTCTCTCTCCCCCCACACTCCCTGTCACAATCCACCCCACCCCCCGTTTTGAAAAGCACGTTGCAGCCACATGAATGCTGGGATAGCTGCCCATAATATACTGCCCATCTATAAAAAGGGAAATAAAAACAACCCAGGAAACTACAGACCAGTTAGTTTAACTTCTGTGCCAGGGAAGATAATGGAGCAAGTAATTAAGGAAATCATCTGCAAACACTTGGAAGGTGGTAAGGTGATAGGGAACAGCCAGCATGGATTTGTAAAGAACAAATCATGTCAAACCAATCTGATAGCTTTCTTTGATAGGATAACGAGTCTTGTGGATAAGGGTGAAGCTGTGGATGTGGTATACCTAGACTTTAGTAAGGCATTTGATACGGTCTCGCATGATATTCTTATCGATAAACTAGGCAAATACAATTTAGATGCGGCTACTATAAGGTGGGTGCATAACTGGCTGGATAACCGTACTCAGAGAATTGTCATTAATGGTTCCCAATCCTGCTGGAAAGGCATAACGAGTGGGGTACCGCAGGGGTCTGTTTTGGGACCGGCTCTGTTCAATATCTTCATCAACGACTTAGATATTGGCATAGAAAGTACGCTTATTAAGTTTGCGGATGATACCAAACTGGGAGGGATTGCAACTGCTTTGGAGGACAGGGTCATCATTCAAAATGATCTGGACAAATTGGAGAAATGGTCTGAGTTAAATAGGATGAAGTTTAACAAAGACAAATGCAAAGTGCTCCACTTAGGAAGAAAAAATCAGTTTCACACATACAGAATGGGAAGAGACTGTCTAGGAAGGAGTACGGCAGAAAGGGATCTAGGGGTTATAGTGGACCACAAGCTAAATATGAGTCAACAGTGTGATGCTGTTGCAAAAAAAGCAAACATGATTCTGGGATGTATTAACAGGTGTGTTGTGAGCAAGACACGAGAAGTCATTCTTCCGCTCTACTCTGCTCTGGTTAGGCCTCAGCTGGAGTATTGTGTCCAGTTCTGGGCACCGCATTTCAAGAAAGATGTGGAGAAATTGGAAAGGGTCCAGAGAAGAGCAACAAGAATGATTAAAGGTCTTGAGAACATGACCTATGAAGGAAGGCTGAAAGAATTGGGTTTGTTTAGTTTGGAAAAGAGAAGACTGAGAGGGGACATGATAGCAGTTTTCAGGTATCTAAAAGGGTGTCATAAGGAGGAGGGAGAAAACTTGTTCACCTTAGCCTCTAAGGATAGAACAAGAAGCAATGGGTTTAAACTGCAGCAAGGGAGGTCTAGGTTGGACATTAGGAAAAAGTTTCTAACTGTCAGGGTGGTTAAACACTGGAATAAATTGCCTAGGGACGTTGTGGAATCTCCATCTCTGGAGATATTTAAGAGTAGGTTAGATAAATGTCTATCAGGGATGGTCTAGACAGTATTTGGTCCTGCCATGCGGGCAGGGGACTGGACTCGATGACCTCTCGAGGTCCCTTCCAGTCCTAGAATCTATGAATCTATAATGCACCGCTCCCAACACAGCTGCAAATGTTGCAAGTGTGGCCACACCACTGCGCTGGCAGCTGTCAGTGTGGACAGACTGCAGCGCTTTTCCCTACTCAGCTGTACGAAGACAGGTTTACCTCACAGCGCTGTACAGCTGCAAGTGTAGCCAAGGCCTTAGACTCTGGCAGATGGGGGAAGGGTGTGTGTGGGCACCAGTGACTGGAGAGGTCCCTGATGGACACAGAGGATGCTGCAGGGACTGATTGATGCTCCCAGCCTAGGAGAAGGAATGCCTGGGCTCAGTGGAACTCACGAAAGCTGTCCAGGAAAGTGTAGGTAAGAGCCAGGCACGATAGGCCTTTATAGTTTTAATCCTTGTCTCAGATTGTTACGTATCTTTGGGTGAAAGAATAAATAATGCTTGGTTTTGAAGAAGCTGTTTGACTCACTTTAATCAGTCACTGCCATAAGTTCCCAGGATAGAAAGGCTTACACATGCCAAACACAGCTGGGCCTGCCTATCAGGCTAACATGGGTAGGAAACAGAGGCTGCAGCCCCAGAGCTCCAGTCCCACAGTGGTCAAACTGCAGGGTTCTGCCATTGAGAGACGTGCAGGAAGCCAGGCCTGAGGGGTGCACTCAAGAGGGACTAAAAGGGGTCTAAAGCACAGCTTGCTCTGTAACAGTGACACATTGGAAGACCAAGTACACTACATCCATTAGATGTTAAGGGTCAGCAACCTTTCAGAAGTGGTGTGCCGAGTCTTCATTTATTTACTCTAATTTAAGGTTTCGCGTGCCAGTAATACATTTTAATGTTTTTAGAAGGTCTCTTTCTATAAGTCTATAATATATAACTAAACTATTGTTGTATGTAAAGTAAATAAGGTTTTTAAAATGTTTAAGAAGCTTCATTTAAAATTAAATTAAAATGCAGAGCCCCCTCCCCGGACCGGTGGCCAGGACCCGGGCAGTGTGAGTACCACTGAAAATCAGCTCGCGTGCCACCTATGGCACACGTGCCATAGGTCACCTACCCCTGTGTTAAGTCTTATTATTTCTAACTGTTGCCTGGCTCAATAGTGCAGTTTGAGAGGGGATTTTACTGGGATTCTCTCAATTCCTCCTCAATTTTACTTCCTCCAGCCCCCTTAAAGAAGTCCCATTGTAGTGATCCTTGCTTTGAAAGAAGGTGGCTAATCCAGCTCCTAGCAATGCTATTCATTCTGCTCCTTCATTCAGCCAAAGGGGGTCATTGGTGAGTGAAAGGGAAGATGTTCCCCTCCCCTAGGAAGAGATCATGTTACCTCCACCATTTCTCAACTTCCAAAGGAAAGAATGCCTCCCCCACAGGGTATGGCTGGGCTCTGGCCATGCTGTAATTTATAAGGAAATGGTGTTCTGGTGAATATAAAGGGCGTAGGCATTTCAGATACCTTGGGAGTTATGTGGGCGTATGAGAGGGAGTGTGCAGCCTACACAAACAGGCCAAGGAACAATCAGAGAGAGAGTGTGTAGCACTGGAAAAACTGAGCAATGGGTGAGTATTCTCTTTAGATAAGTGAGTAAGCAACAAAAGAAAACAAATATAAACTTGTTATACTGCTTAAAGCTGACCCTCACTACCTTCCATTTATGTGATAATCCAAGGCCCAACTCAGATACCCATCCTGCCTTCATCATGTCAGCAGCAGCAGATCACACCCCCAGCATCTCTGCACATACATACACACGTTCTGGGGAGGGACCACGTGTTTTATACTCTGTGCAGTGCCTAGCATGCTTTGGGTGCTATTGTAACAGTTACAAGAAATCAGTGAACATTATGTTCTGTTTTGCATATAAACACTTGAATAATGACTCCATACCTAACATGCCACTTTTAGTTATGCATAAAATTATAACTTGATTTTTAATGATGGAAATAAATAGAGTCAGAGTGCTTCCACTGACAACACACACAATTCTGCCTATTAACATTGCCCTTAAGAAGTTTCATCACTTTGAATTAGCGAGCACCTTGTACTGCATTCTGCTGTTGCAGTAATGACAAAAGTAGCAATGGTACCAAGCATGTTTCTATTTTCTGTTTAATTTGCTTAAATTATTAGTGTGATAAAGTCTATACTATTACCAGCCTGAGAGAGTCAGCTTTGACAAGATAATAAGCTGACATTATTAAAGTGTGGTTCTATTCTAAGAAGTAACCATGTAGAAATTGCACCTTCTGTCTCAGCAGATCCATTCTTTGTGGGTGAAATTCACTCTTGTGCAGAATGCTTAAGTGTGACTTAAGGGGTGCCTATAGGGTTGTGCTGATCTCCTGCAGAGGGGTGAATTTTTCCCTGTGTATTCAATGTCTTATTTGTTTACCCTAGCAGAAGAGTAAGTTTATTCCTGACAGCCCTGAAGAATCAAATATATCCTGGAAGATTTAACTAGATTCTATTCTGATTCTTGCATCATCAACAGAATTCTTAACTTAATTCCACTTGCAATTCCACTGTCTTCAAAACTATGCCCTCAGTTACATCTGCGAAAGACCACTGAAGGTACCAAGGCCACACAGGTGTAAGTGAGGGAAGTCAATGGGGTTGCAGAGGTGTAACTGAGGATGGCTTTTGGTCTGCAGAATTGTTATTACTGCTAATGAGTCAAAAAGAACTTGTTGAGATCCCAATTTGGGCTTGCAAAGCTGGCAGTTAAGAAAACCCATCTTTTTACTTGTAAACTGAGCACATTTGATGTGGAAGTCATTGAGACACCATAAACCTTTCTTAAAGTGTCACTTTGCTCGAGGCGTTCTTGTTTCCAGTGGACGCATACACATATTGTATACCTCTCTCATGCACATCAGTGCAGTGTCTCAGCTAGTCCAACTCTAGAAAAGCAATATGGTCTAATGAGCCCAATTGGGGACTAGAAGCCAATAATTCCCAAGTTCTAACACTGGCTCCACCCCTCACTGTGGAGTCTGTGTCCTAAATTCTTTGTGTCTCAGGTTCTGGAGATGATTAATAATTCTCTGTGATGTGCTGACAGTGTGCTTGGTACTGTACAAGACTCAGATAAAGACAGGGTCCTTATTCAAGTTAACAGAAAGGCCCCATTCTGCAAATGCTTGTTGCCATGGTACCACAACATCGTTGTGAGAGCGGGGCAGGGTTCCAATGAAGCTATATTCACAATAGTAATTGTTTATAAAGTTGGGCTGTTCGAGAGTGATTCTGATTTCAGTTACACCAGTGTAAATCAGTTGAAGTCAGTGGAGTTTCATTTATGTAAAAGGAGCATTTAATCAAGACTAAATAATTACTTAGCTCACACTACCATATAGGAAGACTTAGTTAATGTTTGGTACAGCACTTTGAAGATGTAATGTGCAAAGTATTATTATTAGAACATCTCGCAAACCCCATAATATATTTACCGCGAAGGACACTTTAATAAAGCAATTTTTAGTGTTTTTTCCCTATTATACCTAATCTGCTTCCTTGTCCCTCACCACAGCATGCTTGCCATGTACGCATGTCAAATTGTATTTAAAGCTTTTTGTGACTAATATCTGCATTTGCCTATAGAAAATCACTAACTTATAATGGCTGGTTGAGGGCCACTGGGGATTGTCCATATTTATTAATGTACAGCTTTGAAAAATTAAAGTAATTCAGAACCATTGAGCTATGCACGTAGCTAGACTAGGTATGTACATTTCTTATTAATGAGGATATGTCTACACTTAAATAGCTACAGCAGCACAGCTGTAGTGCTTCAGCGTAGACACTACCTGTGCCAATGGGAGCGGTTCTTCTCTCAGCATAGGCAATCCACCTCCCTGAGAGGCAGCAGCTAGGCTGACAGAAGAATACTTTTGTCAACCTAGTACTGTCTACTCCCAGGGGTTAGGTGGCCATAGCTGTCTCTCTCGGGGGTGTGGATTTTTCACACCCCAGAGCAGGGCCGGCTCCAGGCACCAGCCTGGCAAGTAGGTGCTTGGGGAGGCTGCTCAGGAGAGGGACGGCACGTCCAGCTATTCGGCGGCAATTCGGCAGACGGTCCCTCACTCCCGCTGGGAGCGAAGGACCTCCCCCCGAATTGCCGCCGCAGATCGCGATCGCGGCTTTTTTTTTTTTTTTTTTTTTGGCTGCTTGGGGCGGCCAAAACCCTGGAGCCGGCCCTGCCCCAGAGAGATGAAGCTATGCCAATGTAAGTTCCCAGTGGAGACCAGCCCTGAGTGTTCTCTGTCCTTCCTCCCTCCACTTGTTTGCTCTTTCTACATACAGAAGTTTCATGAGTTTAACTAAATAGGTACAACCCTCCTAGTGTGGATGATCTAAAAGTGGTTTGTGTGGACTGATTTAACTAAATCAATTTAAAAATCACACCTTTAGTTAAACTGGTGCAACAGTGTGTAGAGGCCTTATGCTTGCTTGTTGCATCTTGTCTTAAATTAGACTCTAAGCACTTCAGGGAAGGGACAAGATCTACCTAGCACAATTGGGCCCCAATCCAGGCTGGCGTCATGGGGCACTTCTGAAATATCACAAAAAGCTGATATTAATCCTCCTGTTTGTTGGCCACCTACAACTCTGAAGCAATTCTATGGGCTTGTTGATACTGGAAGATTATACCATGCTGGAACAGCACCCTCAGGAGTCCTGGCAACAATCACGGTGTAATTTCCTAGTATAAACAACCCCTGTGACACAGCAATTGGGAGGCACCGTGTCAACAGCCTGGGCTTGAGTCTGCTCTCATGCTAGTTTTATAGCATGTAACTCAACTGAACGCAATGGAATTATACTGGTGTAACTGGAGGCCGAGTCAAGCCCCACAGCTCAATGTCATTCTGTTTCACTACTGGAGTGAGCACTTGCTTTTTGGTTTTGTTTACTGAACTATTCACTACAGCTTTCCTCCCAGGTGTTTCTTTTTAAATTAATTTTCAGGGAACTAGATGGTAATTTTCTTCAGTTTGGAAAAAACAAAAGCTCCTCTCCACTCGCAACAACATTGGCAGCCATGAACAAAGATCATAATGGGAAAATGTTGAATAACAGGTTGTGTTTGTTCTGCACTGGGATCAAATGGGCAGCCAATGCTTTTAGCCAAGCTTAAAAAAGGCAAACTACCAGGCAGACTGCTATGCTCAACTGTTTAAAATTCAGCCACTCTGAGAAGCAACAATCATCTGCTCCACACCATCTGGCAGCCGTGAAGAAAAATAAAATAGCATATACAAGTACTGATCATTTACAATTTAAGTGGAATCCTATGGTTTAACATGCATAAGGGGAAGTAATGTAATAAAAGGACTATTGATCTGTATCCTAGATTAAGTTAATTATTTCTAATGCATATCCAGGGGTACTGGCCCTGTTCATTTTCCCCAATCATCTTGTGTACAAACTACATAGCTAGTCTGCAGCATGTTGGTGTAGGGCTGTCCTCATGAGAATTCTCACTCCAGATTCAAATGGGTCCATGAAGTAACACATTCTTTTCATAATTTAAAAGGTGAATGCTAAAGATTTTGGATGACGATATAAATAACTAAGCGGCAAAAAGCTGTTAAAGAATATGATTCATGCGCCAACACACGTAAGCAAGTGCTTAACTTTTTGAGCATGTGAGTAGTTCCATGGAAGTCAATGGTTCCATCTAGTCTTAAGTGATTACTACATATATGCTTAAAGTTAAGTGTGTGCTTATGTGCTTTGCTATGTTGAGGACCCTGTAGATGTTTAAAATGTGAGACAGAGAAACAAATTTTTCTCAAAAAATATGATGATTTTTTTTGCTTACTTATTTATCCAAGATGCCTAAATTACATTCTTCAGTAATCTCTCTTGTGAGAGGACAAAGTTTGAGAATACTGAAGGTGAGAAAAATCCAGAATATGTTAAAATATGAAAGGGTTATGAAGCAGGCACAATCATAGAAATTTGTGTTGGGAGGGCAGGGGAAACTGTTAGGCCATCTAACCCAATACTCTGCCAGTGCAGCATTGTTTAGGTCTGTATTCACGATTTCCCAGCACCCATCATTGTAAATAATCTAAACCCTACATCAGAGTGATGAAACTTCTACCATTTTCTTTAGACTATTCCATACTCTTCTACAGCTCACTGTCAGATCCCCTCCCCTTTTTTCCAAACAAAATTCTCCTTTTCTTGTTTTCAATCCACTTTTTCTACTATACCTACTTGTACTACTCTAAATAATTCATCTCCATCCAGACTGTTTACTATCAAATATTTGCAGATTATCGGGTGCCCCACTTAGATGTTCCTACTAAATCCATTTTTCACCTTTGCCATTTGTCCCACTGTAAGTGCCCTTAAAAACAAACACTAGAGCTTTTTGGATTCCTCTTCCCCCCCCCCCCTCCTCTCATGGAAAATGTCAACAAAAATGGGGAGGAAATTGTTGAAATAGTCCTTGGAGTATTTCAACTTTTTGGTGAAAAATTGAAAACCAAAAAAATTTCACTTGAAAACTGAATATTTTTAGCTGAAAACTGTGGTGCATCATGGAAGCTGTAGTTCATGCCCCCATTATACTCTATGGGCTTGCCTCCTGGCCAGAATGCATCTCCCATTATGCACCATGGTCTCCGTTCTTGATAAGCTACTGGAGTACATCATGAGTGATTGTAGTCAAGCTGGGGGCTCCAGCCCATAGACACTGGGGCCTGTGCCTCTGTGTTGACATATGAGTTGTATTTTTCTTTTTCTTTTTTTTTTTTTTTTAATTAAAAGTCAATGTTTTCTGTGGGAAGCAGATACTTTTAGCAAAATATATCATTTAATCAAAAGCTCAAATTTCTGCCAAAGTCCAGTTTTGAGAGAAATTTTTTCACCAGTCTTAATCACCATATTTAGCAATGGATACCTTTTAAACAGTGCTCTGAGTCCAAAAGGGGTAGTAGTATAGATTCTACAAGATACAACTAACCAGTTATGATTTCATCCCAGCTGAGCTTGGGACTACCGAGTCCTTTATATTGTTTTAAGGCAACCCTCTTGGCAAAACTGAACAAAAACTTTTAAAATCAAATCAAAGTCTTGACAAGACTTGGGGCAAGATTTTCAAAAGCAACTAGTGATTTTGGATTCCTTTGGTTTCTGGGATGCCAGCTGGAGACACCTTGAAGTGGCCCAGTTTTGAGGGCCAGTGCTTTCTCAAAGTCACTCCCCTTTACAGTGTTTCCAGGTGGGCTCCCAAAAATGGAGGCACCCAAAATCACTAGTCACTTTTGAAAATCTTGGCCTGTCACTACTGCCCCAAAGGGTGGCCAAGACTAAGCAGCATGAAAGTGATGACAACAGTGCAGTTTATAGATGCTTGTTTCTTAATGCATCCATACAGATACTTTTGACTTTTTTTTTTTTTTTAAGCACTCCATTCAATTACTGGATAGCTTTTCTTTGTGGTTAATATCATACACAATTTTATCAAGATGAATCTTCTCAAGAACCACTTCAAAGATAGTTTCCTTCTTCACAAACGTAACCTTATGTCTTGTGGTTCAATAGTACTAGCACGTACTGGAAAACAACTATTTATTACAAGACGCAATACTGTATACAGAGAGCCCAAAACAGACAAACAAAATCACTGGGTAATGCTCACTCACTGTACTGCTACTCTCTTGACTGACAGTTGCACACAGAAATGAAACACACATCCAGAAGTTGCTGCAGGTCTCAAAATGGGACTCCTACATCCTACTGAAATGCAAACAGAACAACAGAAACAAAACTATACCCTTCATTGTGAAAAATACTGACATCAATGTAATCTGTATTCAGATATTCAATGTAACAGTGAGTTACAGTTAATGAAAGCAATTTGGCACAGATGGCTTGATCCTTGAACCACACCGCTCAAGTCATCAGTATCTCCAGGCATGGAACACTTGCAGGAGCAGTTCTGGTAGCTGCAAATCCTTGACATTTTCTTCCAAATATGCATAGAAGGGACATATGTAAACAATAAAAACAGTAACAAAATGGCCTTTTAAACACAAATAGAAGTTCAGACTCAAGATGTACAAGCAACCCACAGAAACTAGTAGGGCTGGTTGAAAGTTTTCCCTAGAAACTTTTTCTATAGCAAATTTGGATTGGGTTTTTACTAACCGAAAATTTTCACAAAAGATGTCTGCTCTCCTGAATTTTTTTTTTATTTCCCCCGCCCCCTCAGAAAATGGAAAACCTGCTTTTGGTTGCTGAAAAACAAGAAGTTTGGTTTTCAACAAAAAGTCAAAGATTTCGTGGGGGGGGACATAAGAAAACACCACCCACCCACAACCAGTTTTCCAACCAGTTCTAGAAAACATCAATAAAATAATTGCTAACAATGAGGAAATGATCATAAGGAACTGTATTGCTGAGGGGTCTGGAAATGGAATAGGAACCCCTTTTGACCACTAGGGCACAGTTCAGATATAGTCATGGTCATTAGTACTCAAAAGTCATTACCATCTGAACAGTGCCATGATTTACACACTTCTGACTTATGGTGCTGGTTATCCCTAGGATTCAAAGCACTTTACAGGGGTCAGTAATTACTGTTCTCTCCATTTTACAGATGGGGAAACTGTGGCAAGGAAATGTTAAAGCCAAAATTTTGAGACATTGCTTCTGGTGTTGGGCACCTCAACTTTTTGGGTGCCCAACTTTAGACACCTAGGGCCTTATTTCCAGAAGTGCTGAGGTCAATGGGAGCTGTAGGTACACAGCTCTTTCAAAAAACAAACAAAACCTACTAAGTAACATTATTTAGTACATGATTTTAGGTGTCTACCTTCAGGTATCCAAGTCTGAAGATTTTGACCTAGTTGATGAGGCTATGTGTGAAAATTTGGGCCTAAGTGACACTTGCCCAAGGTCACAAAGTGAGTTAATGGCAGAGTCAGAAATAGAACCTCGATGCTGTGACTGTCAATCTGGTGCTCTATTCAATGCACCAGGCTCCCTACGGGAAATGAGCTGATGGTGTCAGTCCAGTCCTAGTGGACAGGTGTCCATAACTAAAGCCATGATCACAACTGGTAATCTCAGCAGAAAGGCAAAGGACCTGAATTACTATCAAGGCTATAATGGTGATGACCATTTACATGGTGATGTGGGGAAGTTTGCACTGTTGGTGCTGTTCCTGACTATTCTGTGCACAGAGGACTTTGGTTTCCTGGGCTATCCATCCAACCCTTTTCAAACTGACTTGGAGGAGATGTGGCCCTGTGGCAGCCTGCCCATAGCGAAACCATCCATGCCTTGATCTTGGCATCCATCTTTTAATGGTTAAACAATAAACAACTCAGAATTTGGCTAGGTAACTGATTCTTCCAGCGTTTTAAGCAAAGCCCCTACCCTAGGGGTTCTGGGTTAGTACTGAGAAGCTCTGCTTCTGTCCCCGCCTCACCTAGCACTTCCCCCAGATGGAGCAGGCAAGCCTTCTTAACTGGTCTGTTGGATCCAATTGGTCAGTGTCTCCTTCTGGCCCTCTAGGTTCTTGGAGGACTAGCTGGGGGGCATCAAAGTGCCAATACCTCCAGCAGGGAGCAGAGAAGGTCTGAAAGACCCCATCCATCCCAGGCCCTAAGAAAGGCTGGATAACGCTTATATTGAATATAAAATGTAAATCAAATCTGTATAAACCTATATACCCAAGAATACAATTTCTCACAATGAACAAAATTTTCCCTAAACAAAAGAAAAGAAAACACAAATTGTCAGAGGCCCCAGATTCCTATTGCCACTCACTTTCTATCTATATCTCTAGCACTTCGCAGCCAATCACCATGCTGTCTTTCATATCTTTTAGACACATACCTTCTGAACTAGCAGACTACTGAAGGCAATACTGATCCTTCCATGCTCCAAACTGTGCCTACTTTATGCAACAGAAAATGTTGCACTAGATTTATATAGAGACGTAGTAGGTTTCTCCATGTGGCTCTGCTAATAGTTCACAAAAGAATCACAATCAACTGGCAAATGGATTCTTCCTTCCTCACCCCCACACACATCTGGGGTTGGATTACAGACCCTTTTTAAAAAAAAAATCATTCTTGTAAGAGTAAATTACAGCGCTAAAGAAAACCTTGCAGACTTGGAATTTGGGTGGAATCCATTTATTCCATATGTGCAAAAACTGGACATGGAACTGGATGAACCACAACAGCCAAACTGAGACCTCTCCATGTGTTATACCCATAAACCACTCTTAATTGAAATCCTGTAAATCTTTTCCTTATATAATAAGCTGCCTTGTCTGGTACAGTTTGATTTCAATTTATATTTCTTTTTTTCCCCTTCATGTTCAAACCTATCATAAAAAGGTCTGTAAGCTCTGTATATCACACAGCCTTTTAATATATATATTTTCAAATGAAAGATCAATTCCTCATGTCTAAGCATGAGGAAAAAAGGGACACTGCCATATAATATGAACTTAAAAAAAAAAACCAAAAAACCTTTGCACCTACAAATTGTTATAATATGGTGAAAAAAATAAGTACAATGAGGAATATTCTGCAGATTCTAAATATACAACCAAGAAAAGATCTGCCATCCCCAAAGGTAGGTAAATCCCTGTAGGATTTATTTTGTATATGGATTGTCTTTACTAATTTTATTTTTTAACAAAACTATTTGGGTCTTCAAAAAGCCAAGTCATAAAGAATATACCCATCCAGTATGTCTTAAGTGAGGCTTTTAAAACACATTGTTTCAGAGCAAAAAAACAAAAACAAAAACCCTAGTCCCCCTCCAAAACTAGCCCTGCTTCCCCCCCCAGAAAAAAAACAATCACACCTGCAGAGTCTCAGAATTTTGTCTGCTTAAATCTAATAAAATATATTATCCATCACAAAGCTAGAAATCCACAAGTCCCCATGAAGTGATTCAGGGATCACAATTTGCTATTTCAGGAAACATCTGTGTCAACGTGTCTTGAATAGGATGTTCGCTGTGAAAGTCATAAATAATAATTTCCCTGATTTATTATTAATTATATCCGGACAGTGTATTCAGCACTCAAAAGAGCTGTACAGATATAAAATTTGTTGTTCCTTTTTATAAAAATTTGGTTCAATCACAAGGATGAAAGCAGCATTTTCAAAACAGGGTAGTGAATGTTTTTGTACTTTGTCTTAGCTATACTTATGACAGGGAAGTATATTTATAAACTACACATTTTCCAAGGAAAAAAATCTATTGAAATCTCAATTCAAACGTAAACAAAATACAAAACTCTGCTAATATTTTATTATGCTGAAGATATTGTTCCACAAAGCCTTAAATACCATATCTGGTAATTCTGCACGCACAGACAAGCATAATTATATTAATTCACCATTTATTGCATTTATTTGCAACACACACACATACGATATTCATGTTAATACTTTGTTTTCTGGAGAGAAGAAACCAGAGTAGATTCTCAAGCCAGTCATATTGGAGGTTGCCTCTGGTTATTTTTATATTTCTTATACCAGGGATTTTATGGATTTATCAAAATACCACAATTTTTATTTTTTAAGTCACAAATTTTCAAGAAGCCCCAAACCAGATTGGACCCTCTCATACAGTTTCAGTTCATTGACACCATATGTAAGCATTGCCAAAGCTATAAATATGTCACGTGTCTGCCTCAAAGGCGGGCTTCACTGTGGTTTTTGAGTACGGATTTTATAATATGCGAGACTGTTTCTCCAGTTTCCTTCCTTTGAAGTCAGGGGGACTATTCACTTGAGTAAGGTTACAAAGGATCTTAGATAGTCCCCCTCCCCCCACCCATGCCCCAGCTAAAACCAGTTTAGTGAGCCACCTGATGATTCTCATTATGTAGAGGAATCCTTAGGTGGTGCAAGGCTCTACTCAAGCCATTAGCACTGGGCACAGGCAAGGCATCCCTATACCCCTGTGAACCAAGGTTACTAGGACAGCCTCTTCAGACCAGAGTTAGCTGGTGTAAAATAGAGCAGCCCTCAGGTTGCTCTAATTTGTATCAGGGACCAGATCAGGGGAAAGCAAACAGCACTTTTGCTCTCAGTCCAAGCACAAAGAGCGCTACTTGGCTGTCACTGAGGATCTAGCCATCTCTTATGAACTCACTCATTAGACTTTTACTCTCTAATAGGCTGGTGTTCTCTTACTTATTTGTACATGTACAGACAGACAGAATGGAAGATTTAGGTCAGAATTTTTGGTGGGTCGCTGTAACTTGCCTCAGCAATACATGTGCATGTTAATTAATGGCATTTTCGAAAGGGCTCCACAGTGCTCTGTAGCAGCTGACAAACGATTCCCAAGTCTTGTTGCTGCTTTGGAGCCCTCTACTATGCACAGGTGCTGTTTTCAGTCGGGGGGAGCAGAGCAGCTGCCCCCTGCACAGTTCCTTGCACTAGATGAAATAATCCATTCCATCAACAGCTGTGAACGGCTTAAAACTTTGCAAGGAAGATGGTTTTATTTTCTCACTTTGTTTGGCCCCCAGGGTGTGTATGTGTACTGTTCCCAAAAATACACGGGGGCAAGTCTTGCAACTCACTGTCCACACCCAGGGAGGACCCCAGATACAGTAGAACTGCCACGATCCAGGAGACAAGACAGCTGCATAGGAAATCTACACCTCTGCCTGCCATGGATCTGTGTTCCATAAAAGCTTCCTCTTCCCAAGTGCACAGGTGTGTTTGGAGATAAGGTCTGGGCAGAGCATCGCTGATCTCTATAGATGAATGAAACAGCCCCGGTGATAATGCAGTCTGAGGCTGCAGTAGTAGCTGTGGAGTGGCCTGGAGGGATGATTCCTTCCACCCTAGTCCCTATGGATCTCCTTAGCATCCACCCAGTTACTGGGCAAAGTATTTGGCTCTTTGGAAGTGCAGTGATTTCCCCCCCCCCCCCCCCCAACATTCTACTGGAATGCTTCTACTGAAGTCAGTGCCAAACTCCAAATTACCTCAGTGGGAGCAGGACCAGATCCCAGCATCTCTGTATTTCAGCTACACCTGCTGTAGACCTATTTTACAGTAGGTGCAATGTGAACATACTCCACTCCAAACTGCTATGGGACCTGGAGTAGAACAAAGAGCAAACAGCTGAGGAGCCATCTAATTTCTGCAAATAACAAATTGGAGAGAGTCCAGAAGACAGCAACAAAAATGATAAAACTTTTAGAAAATGTGACCTATGAGGAAAGGTTAAAAAAACTGGGCACGTTTAGTCTTGAGAAAAGAAGACTCAGGGGCAACCTGATAAGTCTTCAACTACATTAAGCACTTTTATAAAGAGGATGGTGACTGATTGTTGTCCATGTCCACTGACGGTGGGACAATAAGTAATGGCTTAATCTAAAGCAAGGGAGATTTAGGTTAGATACTAGGAAAAACTTCCTATCAGGGTAGTTTAGCTCTGGCCTAGGCTTCCAAGGGAGGTTGTGGAATCCCCATTAGTAGAGGTTTTTAACTGTCTAAAATGGGCCATCTTGATTATCACTACAAAAGTTTTTTTTTCTCCTGCTGATAATAGCTCATCTTACTTAATTAGCCTCTTACAGTTGGTATGGCTATTTCCACTTTTTCATGTTCTTTGTATGTATATATATTTTCTTACTGTATGTTCCATTCTATGCATCTGATGAAGTGGGCTGTAGCCCACGAAAGCTTATGCTCAAATAAATTTGTTAGTCTCTAAGGTGCCACAAGTACTCCTGTTCATTTTTTAAAAAGAGGGTGGACAAACCCCGGTCAGGGATGGTCTAGGTTTACTTGGTCCTGTCATAGCACTTGAGGCTGGACTTGCATGGACCTCGAGAAGTCATCCAGCCCTACATTTCTATGATTCTATGAATTTTGGAAAAGGATTCTTGGTCTGAAGATCATTTTGCAAGCAGTTTGTTGCAAGTATTCAGTAATTGAAGTTTGAGTTCTGTTACTATGTGACCTCTCTGTCAAGTCAAAACTATGTCTCTTTTCCCTGGGTGGATGAATCTGACTCTTAGAATCAAGTTTTTAGCACAAATACTCCCATTTACAAATTCAAAATTCACTCTCCAAATGTATTATTTGCTTAGCATTCTCTCGTCCCATGCATAGTTCCTGCCAGTAAGTGTATTCTCTAGAATAGCTGCATAAAGTGACCAGCAAATGAGGGCAAACACAAAGAGAACTTGTTAAAAAATTTGTATGGACAGTCATGGAAAATAATTGTATGGTATTTGCCCAGCTCTACCAGAACTTAACATGTCAAGTCCTCAAGATGTAAAGCAGGTCTGTTAAGCTTGTATGACCAGGACTCACAGTGAGTGAGGCAACAAATAAGAATCAAGGAGGTTGACTGATATGATTTGGGTGATATTATTACACTTCTAAAGATTTCAATAACTTCAGTCTTGGTCCCTATTTTTCTCCAGTTGACGCCAATGGCAAAACTCCTATATAAATAAGAGCATAATCCAACCTTTATGTTCCTTAATGTCAATAAATTATTGTCTGAAAATAGGACGATAGCAGTTCTGTGCGGGACAGGGGTAAATGTGAGTTTAAAATGAAGTACTCTACCTCCATTGTCTTGAGATGAGAAGGATGAAGCTAAACTCTGCTAAAAAATTCAGGGCCCAGTTGTGTCTCCATGATCCATGCATATGAAAAAAGGTTCAACTGAGTCTGCAGTAGGTTCTTTTCCTTGTTCTGGTCCTATGGAGCAGTGGTTCTCAACCAAGGTCTGGGGCCCCCTGTGGGGCCATGAACAGGTTTCAGGGGATCTATCAAGCAGGGCCAGCGTTACACTTGCTGGGGCCCAGGGCAGAAAGCCGAAGCCCCACCGCATGGGGCTGAAGCCCGGGGCTCCAAGTCCTGCCACCCAGGGCTGAAGCTGAAGCCTGAGCAATGTAGCTTCACAGGGGCCCTTCTGGTAAGGGGCCCCAAGCAATTGCCCTGCTTGCTAGCCCCTAATGCCGGCGCTGGCTTTTATATGCAGAAAACCAGTGACTGTGGCAAAGGTGGGCTGTGGAGTTTGTATAGCATGTTGGGGGTGGCCTCAGAAAGAAAAAGGTTGAGAACCCCTGCTGTGGAGGATGCAACTCAGATCCTGGGATGTCCAAGTGGGGAGGTGGTAGGAAGGGAGCAAGGCGCCAGTAGGCCAGAGGTGCAATGAGTGGGTGGGGGGAGGGTGTGCAGCGGCTGACTCACCACTAGGGTGCCCCCTTGTGGCCAGGCATGGCATAGCAGCTCTCTCCTTGTCTGGTACCACCTGCTGAAGGGCACTCCAGTGGTCTGTCTCTTCTTGTGACTTGGCCCTCCAGCTGGGTCACTTTAAAGTCTCTTTCCTTCCAGGACAGTCAACAAACAGAAACAAGGAGAATTAACCCAAAGGAATCATCCCAAAGCTGGGTTGAGGCTCTATTCCTTCAGAGAGCGCTCATCAGGCTGTGGCTCTAAACTGAGTGCACAAGTAAACAGAGAAGAAAAGTGAATCAGCATCTGATTCTCCCTGCCCTCAGGGAGGGGCCATCGGGCAGCAGTCATATGAGGAGTTCCTGCCTTTAGTTGGCCATCTTTCGAGGAGGTGAGGACTGAAGGTCTGGTGTCCGCCCTGCTCTGTCAGCCACTGAGCTGGGTTTCTCCCTCTGAAGAATCTCCCTTCAATCCTATCATGTCTCACAGGTGTGACAGGGTGGAGACACCCGAGCCCACCTTAGCCCTATGTTGCTCATTGTGGGGGTTGTATTCCCCATCACAGTGGGGTATGTGGAAGATGTGTAATCATCTTTTCAATATCCCTGGGGAGAGTCCTTAGCCCCAGGCACTATTAACTTTCCAAGCTTACCCTCTCCTCAGTGCTGGGGGGTCCCCCTTTAAGAAGGTCTCTGGGGCAGCTGCTCGCTGTAGGAGTCCCAGGAGAACAAAATGTAAGGAAGGAGCCATTGGGCATAAATGGGACTTCCCAGACCTCTTACTATTTCCTGGTTCTGCTGGGTTCCACGTGGATTCTGGAAGATCTGTGGGACTTTGGGGAGAGCAGTACTTTTGGCCTGTATTGTGGGGATTAGAGGGCAATCTAATGGAGCAATTGAGGAGAAGTCTCCTTGAGGAAATCCTCACAGAGAATTCCTTCTCATTGCTACAGACTTTCCCACAAGAGGCTCTGATCGGGTCCTCAGTTATTTAGCCACTGCATAATTTTCATTAGCAAGAAGTTAGTTTTATTCCAATCCATTTCTGAAAGGTCTTAAGTACTTGCTCTCAATCATATAGTGTATGCTGACATCTGGTGGCATTGAGTAACCAAATCTTCATTAACAACTCTCATTTTCCACCTTGGTTTTAGAATTGTTTTGTTTTCCTGTTGTATTTTATGAATGTTTGAGTTTAAGCACTCAGTAGAATGCACACACAGTGTAGCTAGACATTGCCAGTAGTGTGTTATGGAATGATTGCCTGGAGAGTTATTTTCAAGCTAACAGAGTATTGTAATTTCAGGAGCAATTATTCCATTATAAAATGGAGTGAATATGTCCCATTAGTTTCCATCGTCAATAGATAGCACTGTAAAACAGTAAATAGAATTCTGGACCCAGTCTTACTCCCACTGAGCCAGAGGCAAAACTACCCTTGAGTTCAGTGAGAGCAGGAGCAGTGCTATGCTGCCTATTCAGTGACTGGTTTTTACGATTACATTTGCAGTACCATCACATTGCGCTATATATATTTTAAAAATGCATTTGTATGAGTAGACAGTTATTCATGGTAACAAATGAAAGTTTGGTTCATTTCAAGATAAAATAAGTAGTATTTAGTCAGTTGTCATGGTTTAAAAGAGATCCATTATATGACTTTTACATTAAAATTTGGATTAAAATCATGTTTCCTCTAATCTTATCCTGCTTGCTTTTGATTAGCTTTAAGAGCAGTTGATGGTCCTGTGCCTTGCAGTTTTTGCATTTTATATTTTGTGTACACGGTCCGGAATTTTATGTGAAATTGTAGGTTTGATCTTTGACCTCTGTTTACTATAATACTGATTTACCACTAATTTGACAGCAAGCCATAGGGGTCTAGTGTAAACAAGCTGCTCACTTTACATAGCCATGTTTGACTCCTAAGTGGAGAAGTATGTATGGAGTATGTGCAGGATACTGTAGTCTACTACAGAAATAATAAAAAACACATCACTGTTCAACTCCCAGGTAACATTTACATTTAGAGAAAATATGTTGCATGCCTGTTAGGGAGAGAAAATGTATTTCTTATTCAACAAACAAATCTACGATGTTTTAGATTATTATTTAGTGTGTTGGAGAGCTCAATCCTGCTCCATTGAAATCAATGGGAGCTTTGCCATTGACTTTAAGTGGATCAGGATTAAGTCTAAATTGAGAGAGTAGAGAAGATAAAAATGAAAATGCAAAGGACCAAAATCTCTTTCACTCACAGTCCAGAGAGTAAAGGGCAAAAGCTTTCTCTGAGGTCTGTAAAACGTATCTCTGCTCCAATGCTCTTTTTTCCTTACATTGATAGACATCCCAAAGGGAAGCAGCTCGCAATCAATACTGTAGTTGAAATCAAAGAGAGTCTTCCCAAAATGGCAGAGTTACCAAATGTAAGCCAGGCAAAAGTACAGCACTGATGAACTACACTGCAGATTTCAAAGAGCATTATTCTTGGAAACGTCCTGCAGTACACTTGTGTTCCGTGCAGGATGTTTCCTCAGAACATTTAACTCTAAGTGGAATGACGTTTTACAAATTATTAAAAATAAAGTGATATTCGACTAATTGCAGCTGCTGGAAGGAGAGACTTTCTGCTATTGGCAGATGGCAATTGAACTGAAATAGTTCAATATTACTCAAATGAATTTGACCCTTCCTCAGACTGTAAGCTGGTATAATGTAAAAAGAAATTTGAGACCTATTACATATCCAATACCATCTTCAATTCTAAAAATCAGTGTAGTGTTAGAGCATAGACAAGATGGGGTGAAATGGCTGGACCCTAGAATAATGCTTCCATCACTACTAGCATTGCACTGTACCAACAGCAGGAGAAACTCAGAAAATGCTCAGCTACAGAGAGCCTGACACCACCATAACAACAACAAGGAGTCCGGTGGCACCTTAAAGACTAACAGATTTATTTGGGCAAAAGCTTTCATGGGTAAAAAAACCACTTCTTCAGATGCATGGAGTGAAAATTACAGATGCCGGCATTATATACTGACACATGAAGAGAAGAGGAAGACCACAGTCACATTTTTATTTCAAGTGATAAGCTGATGAGAAATGAGTGATCTATGACAATGGTCCTGTGCCTTGCAGGTTTATTTTGAGGGTCAATTCAATGTATTTTATGCCGCCTCCAAATTTTCGTTATGCTGCCAATTCGTGCATTTTTGAAAATGGGGAACTGCATTGCAGAAATTATTGGCAGCTGAGATGGGGACCAATGTGGCTTTTGGCACCCAGGAAGGGGTTGGAGGTAGTTTTGGTTATTCAAGCAGATGAGGTTTTTGGCACTAAGCATGGGAAGCATCAACTCCTTCCCTCCCAACTTTGGGCAGAGACAGAGATGACTTTAAATATGGGAATAGGAGCTGGATTTGGATTTGTGTTCTCACCCCAGCAGCTGCTCCAACTGCTCTCTGGACCTGTATCTGCCATTACATCCAACAATTACAAACTGAAAATGACAAATAAGAACATTAGCTGGATGTTTCTGCTAAAATGATCTGCCTTGAAGTAGCTAATGTTGACATTTAAATTGTCCCTAGCCTTCTAGGTTAACAGAAGAATGGAGGCCATTCACAATTCTCCCACAGCTATTATTTCAACTCTTTCTAAACGCAGGCAAACATCAGTTGCATCAGTTTACATTCCATACCCATTTTGAAGGCTACTTTGCAACCATAAACCAAACTGCCTACAGACAATTTTTTTTAAAATGCAAGCTTAGATTCCAGAGCACAATTATGCAACATTTTTAAATAATCTGCAATTATGCAGCCATTCACATAGCCATGGAACAGAGAAAAGAAGCTCCAGTAGAATGTACCTATTTATTCATATCTATAAGCATCCCAGAATTTACAAAGTACTCACGGGAATTGTTATCACAGGAACTGGTATTTCGAGTTAGACTGTACACATTGAATCACTGAAACAAGATGTTTCTTAGGGTGTGTCTACACTTTATAGAAGCCGGTTTTATAGAAATCGGTTTTATACAGTCGATTGTGTGTGTCCCCCCACACAAAATGCTCTAAGTGCATGAAGTCGGCGGACCGCGTCCACAGTACCGAGGCTAGCGTCGACTTCCGGAGCGTTGCACTGTGGGTAGCTATCCCACAGTTCCCGCAGTCTCCGGCGCCCATTGGAATTCTGGGTTGAGATCCCAATGCCTGATGATGCAAAAACAGTGCCGCGGGGGGTTCTGGGTACATGTCGTCAGGCCCCTCCCCCTCCGTCAGAGCAACGGCAGACAATTGATTCGCGCCTTTTTACCTGGGTTACCTGTGCAGACGACATACCACGGCAAGCATGGAGCCCGCTCAGCTCAGCTCAGCTCACCATCACCATATGTCATCTGGGTGCCGGCAGACAGCTAATTGCCTTTTGGCAGTAGACGGCAGTATGACTGGTAGCCGTCATCGGCTATCTGGATGCTGGCAGACGTGGGGCTGCATTGCTATACAACAGCAGCTCCTTGCCTTTTGGCAGTAGATGGTGTATTACGATTGATATCCGTCATCGTCATATTCCTCAGTGAGTTCAATCAGAGGCACCTGGGCAGACATGTTTTGTCTCCTGGAGACTCAGTCCTGCCGGCAGTCCTATTGAACCGTCTTGACGATGATGGCTAGCAGCCGTAGTACAGTATCTTCTGCCAAGCACCCAGAAGATACCGATGGCTATCAGTCATGCTGCACTGTCTGCTGCCAGCTTAAGATGTAAAAAATAGATGGACCAGATGTGTTCTGTATTCATTTGCTTCCCCCTCCCTCCGTGAAATCAACGGCCTGCTAAACCCAGGGTTTTGAGTTCAATCTTTGGGGGGGCCATTCTGTGTGACAGTTGTTTGTGTTTCTCCCTGATGCACAGCCACCTTTGTTGATTTTAATTCCCTGTACCTGTAAGCCATGTCGTCACTCGCCCCTCCCTCCCTCCGTCAGACAATAGTTTCGCGCCTTTTTTCAGCCCAGACGCCATAGCACTGGGATCATGGAGCCCGCTCAGATCACCGCGGCAATTATGAGCACTATGAACACCACGCGCATTGTCCTGGAGTATATGCAGAGCCAGGACATGCCAAAGCAAAACCAGGCGAGGAGGCGATTGCAGCGTGGCGACAAGAGTGATGAGGAAATTGACATGGACATAGACCTCTCACAAAGTACGGGCCCCAGCAATATGCAAATCATGGTGTTACTGGGGCAGGTTCATGCCGTGGAACGCCGATTCTGGGCCCGGGAAACAAGCACAGACTGGTGGGACCGCATCGTGTTGCAGGTGTGGGACGATTCCCAGTGGCTGCGAAACTTTCGCATGCGTAAGGGCACTTTCATGGAACTTTGTGACTTGCTTTCCCCTGCCCTGAAGCGCCAGAATACCAGGATGAGAGCAGCCCTCACAGTTGAGAAGCGAGTGGCGATAGCCCTGTGGAAGCTTGCAACGCCAGACAGCTACCGGTCAGTCGGGAATCAATTTGGAGTGGGCAAATCTACTGTGGGGGCTGCTGTGATCCAAGTAGCCAACGCAATCAAAGACCTGCTGATATCAAGGGTAGTGACTCTGGGAAACGTGCAGGTCATAGTGGATGGCTTTGCTGCAATGGGATTCCCAAACTGTGGTGGGGCGATAGACGGAACCCATATCCCTATCTTGTCACCGGAGCACCAAACCACCGAGTACATAAACCGCAAGGGGTACTTTTCAATGCTGCTGCAAGCCCTGGTGGATCACAAGGGACGTTTCACTAACATCAACGTGGGATGGCTGGGAAAGGTACATGATGCTCGCGTCTTCAGGAACTCTGGTCTGTTTCAAAAGCTGGAGGAAGGGACTTTCTTCCCGGACCAGAAAATAACCACTGGGGATGTTGAAATGCCTATCGTTATCCTTGGGGACCCAGCCTACCTTAATGCCATGGCTCATGAAGCCATACACAGGCAGCCTGGACAGTAGTCAGGACCTGTTCAACTATAGGCTGAGCAAGTGCCGAATGGTGGTGGAATGTGCATTTGGACGTTTAAAAGCGCGCTGGCGGAGTTTACTGACTTGGATAGACCTCAGCAAAGCCAATATTCCAATTGTTATTGCTGCTTGCTGTGCGCTCCACAATATCTGTGAGAGTAAGGGGGAGACATTTATGGCGGGGTGGGAGGTTAAGGCAAATCACCTGGCCGCTGATTACGCGCAGCCAGACACCAGGGCAGTTAGAAGAGTACAGGAGGGCGCGGTGCGCATCAGAGAAGCTTTGAAAACCAGTTTTGTGACTGGCCAGGCTACGGTGTGAAACTTCTGTTTGTTTCTCCTTGATGAACCCTCCGCCACACCCCCCCCCCCGGTTCACTCTACTTCCCTGTAAACTAACCACCCTCCCCTCCCCCCTTCGAGCACCGCTTGCAGAGGCAATAAAGTCATTGTTACTTCACATTCATGTATTCTTTATTAATTTATCACACAACTAGGGGGATAACTGCCAAGGTAGCCCAGGAGGGGTGGGGGAGGAGGGAAGGAAAAGGACACACTGCAGTTTAAAACTTTAACACTTATTGAAGGCCAGCCTTCTGATGCTTGGGCAATCATCTGGGGTGGAGTGACTGGGTGGCCGGAGGCCCCCCCACCGCGTTCTTGGGCGTCTGGGTGAGGAGGCTATGGAACTTGGGGAGGAGGGCTGTTGGTTACACAGGGGCGGTAGCGGCGGTCTCTGCTCCTGCTGCCTTTCCTGCAGCTCAACCATACGCTGGAGCATATCAGTTTGATGCTCCAGCAGCCGGAGCATCGACTCTTGCCTTCTGTCAGCAAGCTGACGCCACCTATCCTCTTCAGCCCGCCACTTGCTCTCTTCAGCCCGCGATTCAGCCCGCCACCTCTCCTCTCGTTCATATTGTGCTTTTTTGCACTGTGACATTGACTGCCTCCACGCATTCTGCTGTGCTCTGTCAGCGTGGGAGGACATCTGGAGCTCCGAGAACATATCATCCTGAGTCCGCCGTTTTCTCCTTCTAATCTTCACTAGCCTCTGTGACGGAGAAACATTTGCAGCTGGTGGAGGAGAAGGGAGAGGTGGTTAAAAAAGACACATTTTAGAGAACAATGGGTACACTCTTTCACGTTAAATTTTGCTGTTCACATTACACAGCACATGTGCTTTCGTTACAAGGTCGCATTTTTCCTCTTATATTGAGGGCCTGATGGTTTGGTGTGAGAGATCACTCACGCAGTGCCAGGCAACAGATTTCGGCTTGCAGGCAGCCATGGTAAGCCACAGTCTTTTGGCTTTTTTATCCTTCTTAACATGTAGGAATGGTTTCAAACAGTAGCGCCCTCATTTCCCATACCAAGCACCCCTTGGGTTGGCCATTTAAAATGGGTTTGCAATGTAAAAGGAGGGGCTGCGGTTTCCGGGTTAACATGCAGCACAAACCCAACTACCCCCCCCAACACCCAATTCTCTGGGATGATCACTTCACCCCTCCCCCCTACCGCGTGGCTAACAGCGGGGAACATTTCTGTTCAGCCGAGCAGGAACGGGCACCTCTGAATGTCCCCTTAATAAAATCACCCCATTTCAACCAGGTGACCGTGAATGATATCACTCTCCTGAGGATAACAAAGGGAGATAAGGAATGGATGTTGTCTGCATGCCAGCAAACACCGGGACCATACGCTGCCATGCTTTGTTATGCAATGATTCCAGACTACGTGCTACTGGCCTGGCGTGGTAAAGTGTCCTACCGTGGCGGACGGGATAAGGCAGCCCTCCCCAGAAACCTTTTGCAAAGGCTTTGGGAGTACATGAAGGAGAGCTTTCTGGAGATGTCCCTGGAGGATTTCCGCTCCATCCCCATGCACGTTAACAGACTTTTCCAGTAGCTGTACTGGCCGCGATTTCAGGGCAAATTAATCATTAATCATTAAACACGCTTGTTTTTAAACCATGTGTAATATTTACAAAGGTACACTCACCAGAGGTCCCTTGTGTGCCCTCAGGGTCTGGGAGCACGCCTTGGGTGAGTTCGGGGGTTACTGGTTCCAGGTCCAGGGTGATAAACATATCCTGGCTGTTGGGGAAACCGGTTTCTCCGCTTCCTTGCTGTGAGCTATCATCTTCCTCGTACCCCGAACCCACTTCCCTGTTGCGTGATTCTCCATTGATGGAGTCAAAGCACACGGTTGGGGTAGTGGTGGCTGCACCCCCTAGCATGGCATGCAGCTCCGCGTAGAAGCGGCATGTTTGCGGCTCTGCCCCAGACCTTCCGTTTGCCTCTCTGGCTTTGTGGTAGGCTTGCCTTAGCTCCTTAATTTTCACGCGGCACTGCTGTGCGTCCCTGTTATGGCCTCTGTCCTTCATGGCCTTTGAGACTTTTTCTAATATTTTGCCATTTCGTTTACTGCTACGGAGTTCAGCGAGCACTGATTCATCTCCCCATATGGCGAGCAGATTCCGTACCTCCCATTCGGTCCATGCTGGAGCTCTTTTGCGATCCTGGGACTCCATCATGGTTACCTGTGCTGATGAGCTCTGCGTGGTCACCTGTGCTCTCCACGCTGGGCAAACAGGAAATGAAATTCAAAAGTTCGCGGGGCTTTTCCTGTCTACCTGGTCAGTGCATCTGAGTTGAGAGTGCTGTCCAGAGCGGTCACAATGAAGCACTGTGGGATAGCTCCCGGAGGCCAATAACGTCGAATTCCGTCCACACTACCCCAAATCCGACCCGCAAAGGCCGATTTTAGCGCTAATCCCCTTGTCGGAGGTGGAGTAAAGAAACCGGTTTAAAGAGCCCTTTAAGTCGAAAAAAAGGGCTTCGTCGTGTGGACGTGTCCAGGCTTAATTAGATTTAACGCTGCTAAATTCGACCTAAACTCGTAGTGTAGGCCAGGCCTTAGTATTGAATCATTTAACTGAATAAGTGGCATTTAGAAATAGGGTCAATGAAGAATCAGTTTTATGCTTGCACAATAGAAAACTAGTTTGTCTAGAATACTAGTATTGACTATGTTTGTTCTTACTGGCTGCTTGGAATAGTCTTCCTGTCATAGACCACCAAGCTTCCTTTCTTTTTCTTCAAATGCTCCTTCAAGCCTCCGTCTGTGTTCAGGATTTTGTAGCCCAACCCACTCAACCCTTGTAATATTGAATAATTTAACCTATGGAACAGGGCATCTCCTACATTTTCCATTATTGTCATGGCAAATCCCAAAGGAAAGTGACCTCCTTACAAATTGAACACCACCTGGACTGAACTCTGGCAAGATGCTTAAGGTGGCGTGGCCTGGTTGAGTATTCACTTCACGTCCATTTGGCAATCTAGTCCTGCCACTGAAGCTTCTTGATGCCCACTGAGCACCAGCCATGAAGAGGCAATCATTGTTACACATGCTTGGAATTCATCCATTTTCCATCCTAATAATACCTCCATACCAAGAAAGCTACCAAAACTGAACCAGTGCTGATGGAGGTAGTTGCTAGGTTCACCTTCAAATATCCTCATTTCTGACCACGTCCTGTCACTTGATTTGGGGCAGCTAATGAAGACGATATGAATCAGAAATATCAGTCTGGTGTTCTCCAGTCTTTCTTAGCACCCATAGTTCACCGCTGTACAACAGAGTTAGTAAAACTATGGTTCTATAGCATGACATCCCCCCCAGAGGCTGCTGGCAGCAATTGCTTACATAGAAAAGTAGCAACAGGACAATCTGTATTTTATCTTTAGCTTAATGTATTCATGTGTTCTGTCCTTTCTGAAAGCAGCTAATCACACCTCTCTCTGCCCCCTGCATCCGTCACCTGGGCTCTGCCCCTCCTTCTCTGCTGCTCAGTTCCCTTAAACACGATGCTCAGTCACCTGCTGAAAGTTCATTTCCGCACCTGCTCCCTGGGACATATTGCCCAGCTGCCTAGTTCTCTTCACCCCTGCGTCTCTGGGCCCTCCCTGCTGGTAGGTGGGAGCTCCAGTCTCACTGGGTGCTCTGGAACTAAACAACGAATCCTATTTCCTCTCCTCCAGCTCTGCAGATTGTGTTGTTGTATCCACCTGTTGGCTCTCATCTGAGATTTAGATTATATGCTCTTCAGGGCAGGGACTGTATTTTCATTATGTATTTGTACAGTGTCCAGCACAATGGGGCCCTGGTTGGGGGCCAGAGGTGCTCTGCAATACAAACAATAAGTGCAGCCTGAATGGCCACCAGTGCCCATGTGTGTCCTACAAAAGATGTTTCAGAGGTGCACACTGCTAATAATGCTGCTGTCACTTGTATCTCTGGGAGCACTGCTCAGCAAAACAACAGTACCTGAGAAACAACATGGAATGAGGAAGGGATGCCAACCTAATTATTCCAAGAGTTTTCTCACAGTATACCTTCCTGGGCCATTTCACATAAATGAGACCAACAAGCAAGATTTCTAGCCACAGCAGACTGGCAGATGGACAGTGTAAACAATAATTGCCCAAGGGTATCCAAGATTCTCTAGTTCTCCGATATTCATGTGTCTACAGAACTGTTCGGATTATGCTCAGTTACATTCTCTACAAATCCTAGGATGCAACAGCTCTGCCTGTGGTTCTCAATATAGAGCCCTCTCTGCTACTCTGTGAGACCATGTCTATCCTCCTGTGATTGTCAGCCCCCCCCACCCTTCTTTCTTCATGATCCCCCAAATGTCTTGACCTCCTTTAAAGCCCTCTCAATCCTTTAACTTCACTTCTATTCCCTTTTCCCACTACAGTGATCAAAATTTGTCCAGAGGAATTTCAGACTTCATCTTTAAAACCCAATGGACTAGTTTCCCCTTACAAAACCAGAGTTATTTACATTTTGTGCACACTTCATACACACACTCCAATTTAATCTCATTCATTCATGTACAAAACCATCCTACTGAAACTGAGTAGCCCTTTAAGAGGAAAAAAGTTGGGTGAACATATGAACAAGGGTTTACATGCACCATCAAGTGTATTTGCTCTTGATTATTACTTACTATCCCATTGAAAAAGTTTCACTTGTCTAGTCACTGAGCAGAAATAATACCATGCTGTACAGGTGACTAATCAGACATTGCAAATAGGTGAAGTGACATCTTGAAAACAGACCCATCGACTGAAATCTGTTCACATAAAGTATTTGGAAAATACTTACAAATAACGAATAAGATCACAGAAATAACAGTCTGTGCAAATGACTCAGTACTAAAAAAGAGCTAAATTAATTGGATAGTTTATTTGCTATGAATAATCTGACCAGCCTAAATTATTAGAGTTAGTCAATGCTCAGTGGGTTGTGAAAGAGTTAAGCTAGCAGGCAGCTGATACAGAACAGGGGTAGGGCACTGGGACGTCAGAGGGGGAGAAATGGTCGGAGTGCTGTGCTAGGAGCAGTAAAGCTAGCTGAAAAATTCCTGCATTTGGCTTTGTTGTTATGCTACCCCCTACAAATTTGTATAGGCAACAAAACAAGTCATAGCCCTCCCACCCCCATACACCTCCAAGTTCCCCAGTGTCCCAGCAGTAGCTCTCCTCCCTCCCCCGACTCTACATACACCTGTGCAATGTCCGGGCAGCAGTAGGTGCAGAGGAGTGTGTCATACAAGCAGAATTTCCTACTCCCAAACCGTCCCGAACCAGGAAGTGACTGTAAAGTCTTCACGCTCCTCTCCTGAGAGCAACACGTCCCCGCCTGCTCATGGCACTGCCTGCAGCGGAGTCCCCCTGGGGGCACAACTGATGGCTGGAGAAATGCACATCCTGACCACATTAGACCATCTGCCCTGGAACTCCACCTCTGCGGAGCAAGGGGCCAGAAATGGGTCCCAATCCAACTTTTGGTACAATACAAACAAGGTAAGCCAGGGTGTGTCTGACCCAGGAGGGCTTAGGAGTGGGGGTGCCAGACAGAACCAAGGAGAGGGGGAAGGAGAGCCCAGTGGAGTTTATTACAGGAGTTACTACAGTTTCACAGGAAGTTTCTTTTTGCTGCCTCATGTTACTTGCTTTAAAGAGCCACTCTTAAGCAATTTACACCTGCTTTTCATTAGTTAATTAATCAGCATTCAGCCTCCGCTCCCTTAGCTCTGGACACCCCTCTATCCCCAAAGCACAGGACTCTGAAAGATGCAAGAAATAGGCACTTACCAACCTTCACAAGGACAGACAAATGTTCTCCTATGACAGTTTAGGGTGTAGCTATTTTTTTAAGTACCAACACTGTGCTTGGTGCTGTATAGGTCACAAAATGGAGACCGGCCCTGCATTTTAGAGCTGACAACTTGTTAGTACATCTGCTAATAATAAAAAAGCTTTCGAGGCTGATTACATACCTTGGCCTCCTCCCTTTTTATGGATTCACGAACTGTGAAGTAATGGAGGTTAATAAACACGCTATTCTGTTTGGATGAGAATTGAGCTCCCTTTTTGTAATGCAAAGTTCTTAATCATTACAGGAGACAGTCCTTTTTACATTTGACTTGTAAAGAGCTACTACCCGTCCCCACAAAATGTCCCAACAATAGAGCATACTCCCCTTGAGGGTCCCAGTAACTCCCTCCCCTACTCTGATTCGGCATTCACCTATTGGGCAGGTATCCTGGCAGCAGTTAAGATAGAGGCATGTGTCAGACAGACAGTCTCCTACTCCCAAACCAGTGAGTGACTGTGAAGTCTACACAATTCTCTCCTTTGAGTAACTAGTCCTCTCCAGCGCTGGGTTGTGCCTGGTATTGCTTGTGGCAAGACTACAGTGCTTACCCAGGAACTGGGCAAGTGACAGCCAGAACTTAAGTGATGCCTGATGATGGCAAAGAGATAGACATCCTGAATGCCATAGACCAGCTATCGGGGAACTACACCTTCAGGGAACAGGGGGCTGGCAATGGATCGTTGTCTGACTTCTGGTCCAACACAGGCAAGGTAAATAAAGTGACTTGCAAGGTAGGAGGGAGTTCAAGTGAGTTTAGAAGCTAGAGCCCAGGAGCCCAACTGAACTTGCTGAGCTACTCAGGGAAGGTAGTGCAGAGGAATTGCTGCTGTGACACAAGGAGTCAACAAGTGCTTATAATAGGAGGCTACTCTGTTTTACTCTCTCTAATGCCCAGCCCTGCTTTTGTTTTTTTAGGGGGTGGTTATTTAAATATAACTTTTGTTGTTATTGGTTAGATAAAAGATGTCAGTACTCTTGGAGTTTTGAACTGTTTTGTGGAACATTCTATCACTTTAATTTGGACACCAGAACATGCTCTTTGGGAAAATACTTATTCTTTCTGTAGTCCCAGTTTTACAAGTAAACTGAGGAACAAAGGAAATAACAGTAGCTAGATCTAGGGTTGTGGGGACAGTGTGTGTGTGTGTGTGTGTGTGATATATATAATATTAAAAAAATAAGACTAACATGATGTATGCCCATCATTGGCCTGATCCCTCTGCTTGTGTATCTTAGCCCTTTCCCACACCTTTCACCTGTCTGTTTAGGCCACAGTTGTACAATGAAAAGTATGGACGTGCATCCCCGTGCACATGGAGCCCACTGAAGTCTATGGAGCTTGGTGTGCAACTCCTTGCAGGAGCAGGCCTTGGATTGTATTCTTTTTGCTGCAGGGACTGGATCTTCCTGTGTGTGTTTGTACTGCACCTAGCACAATGGGGCCCTGATCCTGATGAGGGCTTTTGGGCAGGAGCACAGTTAATAAGAAATAATGCTTATCAAGATATGGGTGTTCTGAGGCCTAAACCATGGTATGTAAAGCATTTTGAGGTCTTCTGATTATATCTCCCAGACTTCAGTTCCCAAACTGCTGACCTTTTTCCCTTTTCAGTTTGCCTCTTTGGAAGTATTGAAACTATTTCCTGTTTCCTTTTTTGGAAAATGGATAGTCCCAATTTTGTTTGTGGACTGATGTCCTTTTTCAGAACCTCATGTGGAGGGCCCTGAAGGCAGGTGATCCTCCATGTATAACAAAAGTATAGGAGCCTTTTGTTTTATAGAGAAGTGAATGATAATGGCTGAGGCAGTTTATTGTTAGTGTAGAAAAGTCCATCGAGTCAGAATCATATATTCTCACATTTTCCCTGTGCCTGCCCTGTACTACACATTGTTACATACTGACATGTTTAATAATGGATTCAAAGTGGATTAAATATGCATTTAGTTACTTGTAACATTGCTTGACAAACTATTGTCACCTTTTGGGAACTTGTAACTTATTGCAGTCATTCCCAAACTTTTTAGTAGGGCAACCCACCAACTGCATTTGTCTCTTTTTTTGTGTGTGACCCACCCAGGGTCCAAATTCATGGGGTGGGGGCAAAATCATAGGCCAACATCTTCATCTTCTGTTGCCACTTCCTTCTCGCTCCACTACGGGGCATTGACCGCCCTCAGTATCACCTTCCACCCTGAGACTGCAACCAGGGCTGGCTTCAGGATTTTTGCCGTCCCAAGTGGTGGGGGGGGGGGGGAGGAAGCCGCGATCGCGATCGGCGGCACTTCGGCGGCAGCTCCATCGCGCCACTTTCTTCTTTGGCAGCAGGTCCTTCCCTCTGAGAGGGACCGAGGGACCCGCCGCTGAATTGCCGCCGAAGAGCCGGACATGCCGCCCCTTCCCCTTGGCCGCCCCAAGCACCTGCTTGCTGTGCTGGTGCCTGGAGCCGGCCCTGATTGCAACCCTAATCCCCGCCTAGTATGTATGTATGTGTGTGTGGCGGGGGGAGGTTGGAGAGCGAGCACACCCCATGTTCACCCTTACTCCTGTCCCACACCGCTGGGCCTGGCTTCCCACTCTGGGCATTTCAGCCTGGGCACCCCCAGAAATTTTTCACGTGGTACACACAATTGAACCATTCTCATTTTCACTTGGTATGGTGTCTACACACACTCTTTTATCTTACATTGGGCACAATGCAGCTAGGCCAAACTCCCTTCTGTCCACCTCCCAGGCTCTCCGCTGCCCCTCTCCCAGTCGGCTCCCTTCTGTGGGCACTCACAGTAGTTCCCCATGCTTGTAGCAGGTCTTAAGGCTGTCACTGAACAAGTCCTGCAAGCAGAGCAGAGGGGACATGGGGTGCTGGAATCGGGGCAAGGCCATACAGGCCCCCAGGAGGGAGCCTTGGTGCAGGAGTTGGCCCAACGGCAGCAGCAAGGAGGAACAGCGCTGCCCGCTCAGGTTTGGCCTCATGGCCCTGCATCATGACGGGGGGCACCAGGGCTAAAATTGAGTGAGTGGCATTGCAACCTGGTGCACGAGGGTCACAGCACTGCTCAGATTTGGTCTCGTGGACTCTCCATCATGGGGGCCAATATTCTTGCCGGCAAGTTGAAGAAGTATGGGCTGGATGAATGGACTATAAGGTGGATAGAAAGCTGGCTAGATCGTCGGGCTCAACGGGTAGTGATCAATGGCTCCATGTCTAGTTGGCAGCCGGTATCAAGCGGAGTGTCCCAAGGGTTAGTCCTGGGGCCGCTTTTGTTCAATATCTTCATTAATGATCTGGAGGATGGTGTGGACTGCACCCTCAGCAAGTTTGCAGATGACACTAAACTGGGAGGAGTGGTAGATACGCTGGAGGGTAGAGATAGGATACAGAGGGACCTAGACAAATTAAAGGATTGGGCCAAAAGAAATCTGAGGTTCAACAAGGACAAGTGAAGAGTCCTGCACTTAGGACGGAAGAATCCCATTCACTGTTACAGACTAGGGACCGAATGGCTAGGCAGCAGTTCTGCAGAAAAGGACCTAGGGGTTACAGTGGATGAGAAGCTGGATATGAGTCGACAGTGTGCCCTTGTTGCCAAGAAGGCTAATGGGATTTTGGGCTGTATAAGGAGGGGCATTGCCAGCAGATCGAGGGACGTGATCATTCCCCTGTATTTGGCATTGGTGAGGCCTCATCTGGAGTACTGTGTCCAGTTTTGGGCCCCACACTACAAGAAGGATGTGGAAAAATTGGAAAGAGGCCAGCGGAGGGCAACAAAAATGATTAGGGGACTGGAGCACATGACTTATGAGGAGAGGCTGAGGGAACTGGGATTGTTTAGTCTGCAGAAGAGAAGAATGAGGGGGGATTTGATAGCTGCTTTCAACTACCTGAAAGGGGGTTCCAAAGAGGATGGATCTAGATTGTTCTCTGTGGTACCAGATGACAGAACAAGGAGTAATGGTCTCAAGTTGCAGTGGGGGAGGTTTAGGCTGGATATTAGGAAAAACTTTTTCACTAGGAGGGTGGTGAAGCACTGGAATGGGTTACCTAGGGAGGTGGTGGAATCTCCTTCCTTGGAGGTTTTTAAGGTCAGGCTTGACGAAGCCCTGGCTGGGATGATTTGGTTGGGGATTGGTCCTGCTTTGAGCAGGGGGTTGGACTAGATGACCTCCTGAGGTCCCTTCCAACCCTGATATTCTATGAAATGTGAGTGTACAGTGGGGCACACAGGGCTGCTCCTCTTTACTGCTGCTGTTGAGCCGGCTACTGCACCAGTACCTGAACCAGACCAGTTGGAGCTCAGGTAATAACAAAATGTTTTTTAAGTACATCAGAAGCAGGAAGCCTGCTAAACAACCAGTGGGGCCCCTTGACGATGAAAATACAAAAGGAGCGCTTAAAGATGATAAAGTCATTGCGGAGAAACTAAATGGATTCTTTGCTTCAGTCTTCACGGCTGAAGATGTTAGGGAGATTCCCAAACCTGAGCTGGCTTTTGTAGGTGACAAATCTGAGGAACTGTCACAGATTGAAGTATCACTAGAGGAGGTTTTGGAATTAATTGATAAACTCAACATTAACAAGTCACCGGGACCAGATGGCATTCACCCAAGAGTTCTGAAAGAACTCAAATTTGAAGTTGCGGAACTATTAACTAAGGTTTGTAACCTGTCCTTTAAATCGGCTTCGGTACCCAATGACTGGAAGTTAGCTAATGTAACGCCAATATTTAAAAAGGGCTCTAGGGGTGATCCCGGCAATTACAGACCGGTAAGTCTAACGTCGGTACCGGGCAAATTAGTTGAAACAATAGTAAAGAACAAAATTGTCAGACACATAGAAAAACATAAACTCTTGAGCAATAGTCAACATGGTTTCTGTAAAGGGAAATCGTGTCTTACTAATCTATTAGAGTTCTTTGAAGGGGTCAACAAACATGTGGACAAGGGGGATCCGGTGGACATAGTGTACTTAGATTTCCAGAAAGCCTTTGACAAGGTCCCTCACCAAAGGCTCTTACGTAAATTAAGCTGTCATGGGATAAAAGGGAAGGTCCTTTCATGGATTGAGAACTGGTTAAAGGACAGGGAACAAAGGGTAGGAATTAATGGTAAATTCTCAGAATGGAGAGGGGTAACTAGTGGTGTTCCCCAAGGGTCAGTCCTAGGACCTATCCTATTCAATTTATTCATAAATGATCTGGAGAAAGGGGTAAACAGTGAGGTGGCAAAGTTTGCAGATGATACTAAACTACTCAAGATAGTTAAGACCAAAGCAGATTGTGAAGAACTTCAAAAAGATCTCACAAAACTAAGTGATTGGGCAACAAAATGGCAAATGAAATTTAATGTGGATAAATGTAAAGTAATGCACATTGGAAAAAATAACCCTAACTATACATACAACATGATGGGGGCTAATTTAGCTACAACGAGTCAGGAAAAAGATCTTGGCGTCATCGTGGATAGTTCTCTAAAGATGTCCACGCAGTGTGCAGAGGCGGTCAAAAAAGCAAACAGGATGTTAGGAATCATTAAAAAGGGGATAGAGAATAAGACTGAGAATATATTATTGCCCTTATATAAATCCATGGTTCGCCCACATCTCGAATACTGTGTACAGATGTGGTCTCCTCACCTCAAAAAAGATATTCTAGCACTAGAAAAGGTTCAGAAAAGAGCAACTAAAATGATTAAGGGTTTAGAGAGGGTCCCATATGAGGAAAGATTAAAGAGGCTAGGACTCTTCAGTTTGGAAAAGAGAAGACTAAGGGGGGACATGATAGAGGTATATAAAATCATGAGTGATGTTGAGAAAGTGGATAAGGAAAAGTTATTTACTTATTCCCATAATACAAGAACTAGGGGTCACCAAAAGAAATTAATAGGCAGCAGGTTTAAAACAAATAAAAGGAAGTTCTTCTTCACGCAGCGCACAGTCAACTTGTGGAACTCCTTACCTGAGGAGGTTGTGAAGGCTAGGACTATAACAATGTTTAAAAGGGGACTGGATAAATTCATGGTGGCTAAGTCCATAAATGGCTATTAGCCAGGATGGGTAAGAATGGTGTCCCTAGCCTCTGTTTGTCAGAGGATGGAGATGGATGGCAGGAGAGAGATCACTTGATCATTGCCTGTTAGGTTCACTCCCCCTGGGGCACCTGGCATTGGCCACTGTCGGTAGACAGATACTGGGCTAGATGGACCTTTGGTCTGACCCAGTACGGCCTTTCTTATGTTCTTATGTTCTTATGTTCTTAGGTTGGGCCCCCCAATGAATTTGGCCCTAGGCGTGTGCCTAGGTTTCCTATGCCTTAATCTGGTCCTGCAAATGGTACGCACCCTGCGTAATGTGCATACATTTGGGGGTACCAGTGCACGACACCAGTCAGGTTTGGTCCAGTCACCTTTCTGTCTGTCATGATGGAGGGGCAGCCTGTCCAAACCTGAAGGGAGCTACAACCCTGTGCACCAGGTCGCAATGCCTGGAGTGGGGAGCTGGGCCCAGCCCCACAAGACAGGAGCCACCACTGCAGGGTGAATGCAGGTCAGGCTTGCTCTCCAACCTTCCCACCGGGACATGCATTTTCCCTGGGACTGCTACCCATCTAGAACCTTCCAGAGACACTATTTGGGAAACACTGTCCCAGGGTATGTCTTCATTAGCAACGTTAAAGCGCTGCCACGGAAGCGCGTTAACGTGGATGTGTAGTCGCGGCACCAGTGCTGGGAAAGAGCTCACCTCCAGGAGGAGACGGGAGTAGCTACCAGCACTGGGAGCACGGCTCCCAGCGCTGTAGCACTGTCTACACTTCCACATTACAACACTGAAACTTGCAGTGCTCAGGGGTGTGTTTTTTCACAACCCTGAGCAAGAAAGTTGCGGCGTTGTAAAGTGGCAGTGTAGACAAGGCCCCAGCCTTTCTAGGCTTGTCTACACTGAGTTAATTGATCACAGTTAACTTGAGGTAGTTAACGTTTGTAAAGGCTCCACTGGATACTCCCCAGATGTTTATTCCAGCGTGCAAATGTCTGTGGTTTATTCCATGGAATGCAGGGAATATTCTCACTGTCCTGATTGCAGAATTGGGACTGCTGTGCTCCATGAGATACACTCGTGCACCTGCATACAGCATCATTGAAGTCCAAGGGTTTTCCCCCAGGAAATGTGGCAGGATTGAGGCTGATGTGAGTTATCAGGAAAATGGGAATGCTCTCCTTTCTCCCCCGGGTAAAATGTCTACTAAAAATGAATAAACGTCTCAAACCAGGCTTTGCAAAGTACGCCCTCCTCATTCACAGTTCCTTACGTGTCTGGACTATGAAACTTTATACTTGACATTTTTAGTTCTCTGCTTCGGGGGAGTGGACAGAATTTCCTTAAGTACCATATTTCCCAGTACTCCTAATGCAAAAATATGCTCAGACTTTAAAAAAGCAAAACAAATTCCCCTTTTGGGATCATTCCTGGGGAATTTGAATGCAAAAGATGACTTTGTTAAAATTAGGAATGTAAAACCTGTTTTATAATGGAACAGTTTTGCAACCTTCACTAGCGCAGTTTCTACCAGTGCTAACGTATATCACTCATTTCTTTTCTTGTATTGTGACCACCATTCTGAATGAAAGGGGACTGTGCTGTTTATCTGCCGTGTCATATAATTAAAATCGCCTAGTGAGGAAGTGTGGCCTGCTGTTTATAAATGCAGGGCTGGGAGCCAGACAGGCTCCTAGATGAGCTTTCAGGCTCTGCCAAAGACTTGGACCTTGCATACCCAGGCAGAGCCTCACTAAAATCAACAGGGGTCCAGACGAAGAGGTGGTGCTGTTTTCATGAGCAATATCCTCTGTGGGGTTATCATTGGTACTTGATATGGTAGGGATTGGCAACCTCTGGCATGCGGGGCCAGGCCAGTTTGTTTACCTGCCGCGTCCACAGGTTCGGGCGATCGCGGCTCTCACTGGCCGCCGTTCGCTGCTCCAGGCCAATGGGGGCGGCGGGAAGCGGTGGCCAGCACATCCCTCGGCCCGCACTGCTTCCCGCAGCCCCCATTGGCCTGGAGCAGCGAACCGCGGCCAGTGGGAGCTGCGATCGGCCGAACCTGTGGACGCGGTAGGTAAACAAACTGGCCCGGCCCGCCAGGGTGCTTACCCTGGCAGGTCACGTGCCAAAGGTTGCCAATCCTTGTGATATGGAATTGCTGGATTAAACATTTAAGAGAGTTGTATAAGTATTATGGGTGAGATTCTGTATGAGCACAGAACTCACAGCCCTGAGGAATGGGGGGCTAATGTGGCTATAAGCCACCTTGGTGCCCTCCTTCCTAGGCTGCTCTGGGGACTGCAGAGACCACCAGCATAATTTAGACAATTCCATGGGCTCGCTGCCTAGGCCACAACCCCACCCAAAATATCTGCAGCACTGCATGCTTAGGGTTACCATACGTCCGGATTTTCCCGGACATGTCCGGCTTTTTGGGCTCCAAATCCCCGTCCGGGGGGAAATCCCAAAAAGCCGGACATGTCCGGGAAAATCGGGACATGCGGGGCCGGCGGTGCTGGGCCGGGGGCCGGCGGTGCCGAGCCGGGGGCCGGGCCGGCGGTGCCGAGCCGGGGGCCGGGCCGGGGACCGGGCTGGCGGTGCGGTGCCGAGCCGGGGGCCGGGCCGGCGATGCCGGGCCGGGGGCCGGGCCGGCGGTGCCGAGCTGGGGGCCGGGGGGTGCTGAGCCGGGGGCCGGGCCAGGGACCGGCAGTGCTGGGCAGGCCGGGGGTGCTCGGCCGGGGGCTGGCCCGGGGGCTGGCCCGGGGCCGGCACCCCAGAGCCCGAGCCGACCCAGGCTGGAGACGCCGGGGGGGCCAGACTGGGCCGCGCCTCCTCCCCCCACACCCCCCTTACCTGCTTTAGGCTTCCTGCGAATCAAATGTTCGCGGGAAGCAGGGGAGGGGGCGGGGTTGGGGCGGGGACTTTGGGGAAGGGGCGGAGTTGGGGCGTGGGCGGGGCTGGGGGCGGGGCCCCGTGGAGTGTCCTCCTTTTGGAGGCTCAAAATATGGTAACCCTATGCATGCTGCTTTCCTGCCCAGGACATCCCATTCCCAGCCACGCTGCCAGTACACCCTCTATGCCAGAGGTCACCAGGGGTCCACATTGCCTGCACCAAGGGAATCCTCCACAACTGAATATGGGGCTTTTTAGGATCCTTTTATGCTGCCTCAGCCATTTCCTACCGCATAAAGGGGCAGGAGCTGGGCTGAAGATCTTGCCCTCTTGCCTTATTTCCTTTTATGCATATCCTAACAATATTTTTCTAAAACTGTATATATCCTATATTGCAGCAGTCAATCGTTCTTTCTGAATTTGGATACTGTGGTGTATGTGATATGATTGTTTTCTCTGTATTGAACTTGTAAAATTTCTTAGAGCAGTTGTCTTCAGGGACAGCTGGCATTTTGTGAGGCAGAAATGATGCAGCATGTTACAGAGAAGGCACATATTGTGCTCTCTCTTGGAGATTTTATTTTTGTTCGTTCTTGCTTTTCCCTTGCTCTAAAACAAACCATTGGGATTGGAAGCATGTGACTGCTCCTCGTATATTGGGGGGGGAAAACACATAATGAGGCTATCATGGAGTTGGCTGAAAAATGGTAGTTTTGTGACCATTTATAAAACAATATTAGCACCACAGGTTTAAAAAGGAACAATTCTGCATTTATAGGAAATTTTTCACAGCCGTGTACATTTTTATTTATTGTTTGTTTGTTTGTTTTCATTCCCTTCCACTTCCACTTTTCCTTTTCTCCCCCTTTTCCCAAAGGTGGGGAAAAAAGGAGGGAGGGAGAGAAATTGGAAAACCAGAAACTTTATTTTTTTGAGTGGGGAGGGGGGTTTGGAACAAAAACTTTTTGAAGAAAATTAAAATTCCCCCCCCACCCCCACCCCCAAAAAGAAAAAACAACAACAAAAAACAAAAACCCTTCCCTTCCCATTTCAATAAAGGACATTTTACAGTGAAAAGGATCTGATGTTAAAAAATCCGTTCAAAAAATGTTGACCAGCACTAATTATTACTTGTATAAAATCTTCGAAGGCACTCATAGAGTTTAAGGCCAGAAGGGACTATTAGATCCTCTCACAGGGCTTTAAATTTCACCCATTGTTTGACTAAAGCATCACTTGTTTGGTTGAAGCATCACTTCCAGAAAGGCATCCAGTCTTGATATGAAGATACCACTTCCCTTGGTAGTTTGTTTCAAAGATTAATCACTGTCACTATTAAAAATGTGTGCCTTATTTCTAAATTGAATTTGTCTGACTTCAGCTTCCAGCCACTGGTTCTTGTTATGCCTTTCTCTGCTAGATTAAAGAGCCCTTTACTACCTGGTATTTTCTCCCTGTGAAGATCCTTTATACACTGTAATCAAGTCACCTCTCAGACTTCTTTTTGACAAGCTAAACAGACTGTGCTCTCTAAGGCCTTGTGTACCCGAAACAGTTTTGTCAATAAAAGTCAGCTTTCATCACAAAACAGTGGAGGTGTACACGCTGAAATGCTCCTCCTGCTGATGTAACTCCCCTGCTACGCTGACATAATAAAACCACCTCAACAAGCGGTATAGATAGGGTGACCAGATGTCCCGATTTTATAGGGACAGTCCTGATTTTTTGGGTCTTTTTCTTATATAGGATCTTATTACCCCCCACCTCCGTCCCGATTTTTCACATTTGCTGTCTGGTCACCCTAGGTATAGAGCTTTTGCGACATACTTAGAGTGACGTATCATCAATGTAGACACTGTGCTTCATTATGTCACCCTAATTGGCCTCCAGGAGATGTCCCACAATGCTCATCCTTACTGCTCCGTTAAGCAGTTTGAACTCCGCTGCCCTGAAGGTACACAGGTACCTCTCCCCTGTTTAAAGGCCTGTAGAAACAGTTGCACTGTGTTCATAACGCTCATCACCAGACCGGTCAGCAGCTCAGGATCCATGCTGCCAGGCAGAGATGGCGGGCACACAGTTTACAAGGCTTGTTGAAAAATGGCGTGAAACGAAGTAGGAAGCCCATGGAATAAGGGGACGAAAAGAACTGCATCACGGGATGGCGAGCACGCCCTCATGATGCACTGCAATCCATTCCCAGAGCTCCCAGCAGCAGAGGGTGACAGAGGATGGCAAGTTGCTCAGTGGGATAGCAAGAGCAATGACTGTGGACGTGCTTCGTCGACACAAGGAGAGTTGTATGGACATGCACAACCAATGTAATTAAAGGATCTTATGATAGTCAACATAACTTAAATCAACTTAACTCTGTAGTTAGACATGGCCTAAGTCTCTCCCTATAAGAAGAGCGAGCCGCTTGCACACACTAGCGGACCAGGGACAGCTGCTGGTGAGCGTGGTGCCTGCCCCTGTGGGCAGGGCTGGAGGCGGTACAGCCACACCAGAGAAGCTGCCAGCGCGGGGCTCTGGCTTCTGTGAGCGGTGGCCCAGCATGCTGCTTTTTTCACCGCTGCGCTTCCTAGTAGAGCCCTGCAGCTCCATGGATATCCACTTTATATCCGTGGATATCCGCATCCATGGATATAGTTCTGCAGATGCAGATATCCATGGATATAAAATTTTGTATCCACGCAAGGCTCTACCTCTAAGGCATTTTCTCCAGCTCTCAAATAATTGTAGTGGCTCCTTTTTGCCATGATGAAGTTGTTTATTTTTCAATTTATCTGAGGACTGTAAAGGCATCGCCCATTTGATTCCTTAGTGCCAATGTAATTCTGAGCTAAATGGAGGATTTATAGTTGTGCTAATTTAGTTTATGTAAGAAGGTGAACATTACTGTTGAATTTGCTAGCCAGTAATTAAAATTAAATGTTGCTCTCTGTCAGGAGGGGGAATGCAGAACAGAAGATGAGCTCAAGAAAACTTGTAAAATAAAAACACAGTTCCATGTATCATGCAAAAAGAAATAACTTAAACAGTACAGAGTTTGGAAGACTCTATTTTCAAAAAGATTTGGATGTCTCAGTCTTCAGAATGGGTCTGATTCAACTCCCATGATAATCAATTGAAAGACTCCCATTGATTCCAACAGAAGTTAGATCGGCTCAAAAACCAGGGTTTTGGATTTGTAGGGAAGCAGTAGAAGGTGTGTAATAGTGTTGAGGGATGTGACAGATCTTTTGCTAACCTGATAAATGAAGTTACACTATACAAGGCTGTAATTATTCCATTTGTAGTTTTGGTGACATTAATAAACTAACAGTTATACGTTCTTCTTTATAATATCACCGCAGATCCCCTGAAAAGAATAAACCTTGTTAACATGAATAGTTGGGTGTATACTCTTTCTCTCTAGTGACTAATCTGGACTTTGGAATGTACTACAGTAAACTTGGAGATAGCCAGTTGGTATGTAACTAAAAGATGAGAGCTAAAGAAATGCAGCATTGTTATTTTCGTAGGAGTGAGCAATGAAAATTCAACTAGCTTTCAAAAGTAAATGCATTCACTATCTAACAAAACAAACAAGGACTCAATTCACTGGCTTTACAAGTCACTCCATCTTCTTCAAAGGAGTTAACCGCTGATTTACATTCACAGTATCTAGACTAGAGTTGTTGGTCCTGCTGTAACAAATTTTAATTGGTTATCAGTTAGTGCATTAACCCGACATGATCACAAATGCTAATGTGGACACCTCACAAACAATTGCTCCTGGCCAGGGTTTACCTGATGGGTCAGCCACCACCAGAAGCAACGCTTGTGTTCTAGAACAAATGTTTGTGAAATGTGTACATTAGCATTTACAAGCAAAGTGTTACATTACAACATGACCAAACACTCTAGTCTGGATAGAATGTGAGAGGGGAATCAGGCGTCCTGTGTCCTAAGCACAGGATGTCAGAAATCTAGTTTAAATGGGGTTTGTCTTGAATAGAAAGGTAGGAGCATTTGTTTTACAATACATTAACTAGCCCGTTCTAACTAACAGATGCTAAAACTCCAATGCTTCAAGTCAACCAGCTTAACATTTTAGTACATCTTGCCTATACTAGAATTTTAGCTAACACATTCTAACTATACATATTTTATCCTAGTCAAGACAAACCCAATGTAACAACTAGTGTGGATTGCATTATTTCAGTCTAAATTTTTTCTGTTTGTTTTGATCAGACTTCTACCTCACTTAAATCTACATTACAGAGGGTTTATTATAAAAGTTACATCAAAGTAGGGCCCTTGTGTGCATATGCAGACTTTCATTAAAATAATTGAGGGTATGAATTAAAACTGATTTAATTATTTTGGTTTCAGTACGTGTGTAGACAAGTCCTGGCTCCATTTAGTTTGTTCTGTGAGTCTAACTTATTTTCTCTCAACACTTTCTTTCCTTTTTTTTTTTTTTTTTTTTTTTTTTTGGCTTTTGGATTTGTTGTCACTGGGTTCTTGTATTTATCTACTCCTTTTCTGTTGATATTAATCTCCTTGCTTTATGTTTCTCTCTTTCCCCTGACAAGCTGTATTTCTCTGCAGTGACTAAGCCACCATGAATGTTATCATTTGGAGCCTTTGTTATCATGCAGCAATGATTCAGTCCTCAAGTCAAGTTGACAAACAGTGAAGCCTGTAGTGTCTGTGGAAAGCTCAGTCAAGCAAAGAATAACAGCTTTCATCTAGTCAGGATTCTAACAGCATCTCTTGACTGGTATGTCAGAGGCTACTAGAACAAATGAAAAGGAGTGTGGGTTTCCAGGAGCTTAGAAAAGTTTCTGAAAAAGCAGCAAGTGGCTCAGGAAAATGTTTGCTGAACTCAGCTTCGTGTTTGTGCTTTGTTTTGGGTTTTTGGGGGTGCAGGGTTGAGGGAGGCTCTAAAAGGAGAGAGTAGGCCATTTCTTTTCTGGGCAGCAAGTCTGCAGTGCTCCTTATGGCCTTGGCTACACTTGCAAGTTACAGCGCTGTAAAGCCTCCCCTAGCGCTGTAACTCACTCCCCGTCCACACTGCCAGGGCACTTACAGCGCTGTATCTCCCTGGGTACACCGCTGCAGGTACTCCACATCTCCGAGAGGAATAACAGCTGCAGCGGAGTGGCTACGACTCACGGGTGTGAGTGTAAACGGCTTGCAGCGCTGCACTAATCACCTTGTCAAGTGGCCAATCCTCTCCATTGTTGTGACCGGCTGCAGGAATGCGGAAGTGCCGGTTTCAAAGCTCGTACCACAGAGAAAAGTAAACAGATTGCAGCTTGCGTTGAGTGAGTGAATGAATGAGCAGGGGGCCCGGAGTTCGGAACTTGCAATATAGAGAGCTGACATGCTCCAAAAAGCACTCTCTCTCCCCCCACACTCCCTGTCACAATCTCCCCCCTCCCCCCCCATTTTCAAAAGCACGTTGCAGCCACATGAATGCTGGGATAGCTGCCCATAATGCACCGCTCCCAACACAGCTGCAAATGTTACAAGTGTGGCCACACCACTGCGCTGTCAGCTGTCAGTGTGGACAGACTGCAGCGCTTTTCCCTACTCAGCTGCACGAAGACAGGTTTACCTTACAGCGCTATACAGCTGCAAGTGTAGCCAAGGCCTATCAGTCTACTAGTTTACATCTCTAGCTAAAACTAGAGAGTGCAGGAACAGGCTGACAGTTCCGGAAGATTATCAGCAAGTTCTAGGACTCGAGTATTTGGCTAAACAACTGTTGTTTGAAGATACTCTGAGTTGGAGAAAACTATGCTCTGAGTTGGAAAAAGCTTGAGTTCTTTCCTTCATTCTGTTATTAAGTGGCAACACTTTTCTTGGTGCTGCATACAAGACAGAAGAAGACCTGGCCTTTGCTCTGAAAATTGCCTAAATTGATAATATAATTTCTTACCTGGGGGGGTGGAGCAGGGGCGGGAAGTGGCGGGGCGGAGCGGAGCGGGCTGGGGCCAGGTCACTCGCTGCTGCCAGGCCCCCCACTAACCCTTCAGGCCCCCCTGGACCCCGCATCCCCCTAAAGCACGGAGCTCACCAAAGCGCAGGGCCCGAGGCAGTTGACCCTGTGACAGGTTGGATCACAGAAACCCCCTTGGGAGCTGCCACCCGATGTGCAAAGACTACCCCGATCCTGTTTTCCCTGCCAGCTCAGGACTCCAGCACCCTGTCTTGCTGAGCCAGACACTCCCGTCTGCTCCAACACAGACCTAGGGTCTGAATCACTTGCCCCAAAGCTGCAAGTTTACCTGAAAACAGCTCACAGAAGTGTGCTTGTCTCTAGCACTCAGATGCTCAACTCCCAATGGGGTCTAAATCCAAATAAATCCGTTTTACCCTGCATAAAGCTTATGCAGGGCAAACTCATAAATTGTTCGCCCTCTATAACACTGATAGAGAGATATGCACAGTTGTTTGCTCCCCCAGGTATTAATACATACTCTGAGTAAATTACTAAATAAAAAGTGATTTTATTAAATACAGAAAATAGGATTTAAGTGGTTCCAAGTAGTAACAGACAGAACAAAGTAAGTCACCAAGCAAAATAAAATAAAATGCGCAAATCTATGTCTAATCAAGCTAAATACAGATAATCTCACCCTCAGAGATGCTTCAGTAAGTTTTTCTCAGACTGGACACCTTCCAGGCCTGGGCACAATTCTTTCCCCTGGTACAGCTCTTGTTCCAGCTCAGGTGATAGCTAGGGGATTCTTCATGATGGCTCCTCTCTCCCTTTGTTCTCTTCCACCCCTTTATATATCTTTTGCATAAGGCGGGAACCCTTTGTCCCTCTGGGTTTCCACCCCCCCTCACTGGAAAAGCACCAGGCTAAAGATGGATTCCAGTTCAGGTGACATGATCACATGTCACTGCAAGACTTCATTGCCCACTTGCCAGCACACACATATACAGGAAGACTAACAGGTAAACACAGTCATCTGCAGACAGTGGTCCTTGTTAATGGGAGTCATCAAGATTCCAAACCATCATTAATGGCCCACACTTTACATAATTACAATAAGCCCTCAGAGTTATGTTTTATATTTCTAGTTTTAGATACAAGAGTGGTACATTTCTACAAATAGGATGATCACACTCAGTAGATTATGAGCTTTGTAATGATACCTTACAAGAGACCTTTTGCACGAAGCATATCCCAGTTGCATTATATTCATTTATTATCAAATCTTTATAAAACTATCCCAGTTACATTATATTCACTTATTATCATGTTTTTATAAAACCATGTAGACTGCACAATGTCACAGACCCGGTCCATCCTATGGACGGGACGGCTCTGAAAATATAAGCCCAAACATTGGTGGAGCCGGGCCCACCTTCCTGAATATTGGTGGAGCATGGGCGCCACGGGCCCATGTAACTCGCCGCATATGGACAAGGCAGTGTATCCCTTATCACATGTTGGGCTGGTTGAGTTAGGGTATGTCTACACAGCAGCTGGAAGGTATAATTGCCAACTTGGGTAGATGTAGACATGCTTGCTCTGATCGAGCTAGCATGCTAAAAATGGCAGTGTGGCTGCAGCGGCTTAGGCTAGTTCCCAAGTACAAGCCTGTTCGAGACCCTAGGGAGTACTCGGGTGGCTAGCCTGAGCTGCCACCTGTGCCACGTTGCTATTTTAGAGGGCTAACGAGGGTTGCCAACTTTCTAATTGCTGACAACTGGACCCCCCCCCCCCCTTGCCACACCTCTTCCCCCAAGGCCCTACCCCCTGCTCCACTTCTTCCTCCAGGCTGCCCGCTCGCTCCTCTCCCTCTCTTTACCCATCACTCGCTGTTCTCCCCCTTCCTTGTAGCTGGGCTCGCTCTGCTTCGAAGCTGCAGCCTGACACGGAGCCTGCTGCCTGCCTGCCCATGAGATGCAGGTAGGTTGATAACCCAGGGCCCTGTGGTAACTAGACTTTTGGTGTCTGGTCAGTACATCTGACTGAACACTGCCATGTCCCCTTTTTGACCGGACTTTCCAGTTGAAAACTGGGCACCTGGCAACCCTAGCGCTAACTGCTAAACTTCACATGGCCACACTGCTATTTTAGCACATGAACTCAAGTAGAGCTGGAAACGTACATCTACTCAAGCTGGAAATTACACCTCCCAGTAGGGTTGCCGACTTTCTAATGGCACAAAACCGAATATCCTAGCCCTGCCACTTCCCTGAGGCCCCACCCCCTTCCCTGCCCCCTGAGGCACCGCCCCCACTCACTACATTCCCCCTCCCTTGGTGGCTTGCTCTCCCCCACTCTCACTCACTTTCACAGGGCTGGGGCAGGGGCTTGGAGTGCAGGAGGGGGTCAGGGCTCTGGGCTGGGGGTGCGGGCTCTGGGGTGGGGCCGGGGATGAGGGGTTTGGGGAGGGCTCAGGGCTGGGGCAGGGGGTTGGAGCTCAGGGTTACCTTGGTCAGCTTCCGGTCAGCAGTGTAGCAGAGCGTGCGCCCCGGAAGCGGCCAGCAGGTCCGGCGCTAGTAGGTGTGGGGGCAGGAGGCTCTGTGCGCTGCTCTCACCCGCAGGCACTGCCCCCCCTCCGGGGGGCAGCGCACAGAGCCCCGTGGTCCCCCTGCCTAGGAGCCGGACCTGCTGGCTGCTTCCGGGGCGCAGCACGATACCAGGACAGGTAGGGACTAGCCTGCCTTAGCGCTGCAGCACTGCCGACCGGACCTTTAACGGCCCGGTTGGTGGTGCTGACCGGAGCCGCCAGGGTCCTTATTCAACTAGGTGTTCCAGTCGAAAACTGGACACCTGGTCACCCTGCCTCCCAGCTGCAGTGTAGACATAACCTGAGAGGCTAGACTTGAGCTCAAGCTTTAACTGAACCAGCACAGTGTTAAAGTATACACTGCCTTGCCTGCGCTAGACTGAAATGTGTTAGCGTATTAGCTAGCATGCTAGCACCATGCTTAAATCCTAGTCTGGACAAAGACCAAAGGGCTGTAGCAATATCCTAGATAAACCTTTTTGAATTAAATTAAACCTTATTATATTAAGTTTAATACCTTTGGGGTCCATTAAAAATGCAGTTGTTCGTGTTATTGTGAGAGTGTATGTAACTTCTCTAGGAAGAGGGGGCATGCTGATCTAATTCCTCCAGTTATCACCCTTTTTGAGTCTTCACTCTAGGGAGGAGACCCATTGTCCGACTGATTCAGGGTCTCTTCAGAAGTTCAGACTGGATTCTCCAGAGACCTGCAGACAAAGAAAGGACTTTGGGATAAATAACTGACTCAGGGCTTTTGTTCTGATCCAGCCAACTGACAGGCCCTCCTGTGGGCCCCAATCCTTAACGAAGGGTTGGAAGGACTTTGGCCTACTGAGGCCCCATAAGCTTGTGTTCTTGTTCTGAGCAAAGAGTGTGATGAACTTGAAACCACAGGAAAACCCCTGGGGTGGGGTTTTGAAGGACTGCTTCTGCCAGAGCCCATGTTGGAGGGGGTGATCTCTGGTAAGTTTATCATGTGTGTAGGTTCTTTTGTTGTTTTTAATATCTTTTCTCTCTAATGCTTTTCCCTTTTAAGAATAAAATAGGCTTGCTTAGGTAGAATTGTATGGTCACTTATAACTGTGGGCAACTTATTAGTCTCTGAAGAAAAAGCAAGCAGGCCTGCTTAGACAGACTGTCTTTTGATGTCTTTTCAACCTCTCTGGCCACTCAGTAACAGACCTGTAGGTGTCAATTTTGCAACAGAAAGACTTCAAAAACAGACTCCAAAGAGAAACTGCTGAGCTTGAATTGATTTGCAAATTAGATACCATTAACTCTGGTTTGAATAGAGACTGGGAATGGCTGAGTCATTACACTACTTGAATCTATTTCCTTATGATAACTATCCTTACACCTCTTGTCAACTGTCTGTAATTGACCATCTTGATTATCACTACAAAAGTTTTTTTCCTGCTGATAATAGGTCATCTTAATTAATTAGCCTCTTAGAGCTGGTATGGCATCTTCTCTGTATGTGTGTATATATATATATATATATATACTCTTATTATATGTTCCATTCTATGCATCCGATGAAGTGGGCTGTAGCCCACGAAAGCTTATGCTCAAATAAATTTGTTAGTCTCTAAGGTGCCACAAGTACTCCTGTTCTTTTTACGGATACAGACAAACGCGGCTGCTACTCTGAAACCTGTCTTTTGCTGGGTAGGGAAAAGTGAAGGTAGGGAACTGTTCAGCCTGGGAATACCCAAGTCAGATGGGAGAAAGACAACTGCTTGGGAGCCAGAAGCCTGAGAGTGGGGCCCTTGCTGGACCATAGAGGGGGAATAGAGATGCAGTTTTCCTGAACAGTGACACATGGTACTAGAACATGGTTTCCACCCTGCCAAGACCAAACTGTATTATACCATGATCAGGACACAACTGTTATAACGTGGTGCACCCACACAGGTAACTTTGTAGTGTAGTCTGGCCTTTGAGCTTGCTGAAGTAGCACCTAAATATCTTTTTTCCCCCAAATAATGTATGCTGTTTTTATTTTTTGAATTTCCCAACTTTATGTAAAGTTCGCAAATCTTATTGAAAAGCAGACATCCCAACTCGAACAGAATGTGATGAAATAACAAAATGCATTAAGGAAGTTATCACGATACCTGTGTTGCTGGATGTCATGTGCCATATGATGAATACATTAGTACACAAATGACTGTGCTGTGGTGTGCACAGTCTGATTGCTGTTGACTTAGATTCTAGCCTCTATAATAAAATTGTTAAACATTCTTAGCTGTATAAAAAAATTCACGTCAGTATAACATTTTCTCAAATCCTATCAAGCTTTCTTTGGGTATAATACAATGTGTTCTATCAAAGGATGGCAAAAACAACTGTACAATGGAATAACCTTTCAATTTACAGTTGTTTACTGCTCATGCCCCAGGCAGAATGCACCATCTTCATTATCTTTATGGGTATTCAGGCAGAGGCTTTCCTCATTGATTTACTTAGTGAGGCATGAATTCAATAACTGAAAAAAATCAATTATTTGGGGGTTTTTATTCCTGATTTATCCTTTCACAAAAGTGTTAGCAGGATCCTTCTGTTCTATTACGCCTGAATAAATTCATAAGTAGCAATGTTTTAATTTTCTTTGTTTTTTAATTAAATTTTGCAGACTCAGCTCTTGGGTGTTTTGCTGGCAATCACTGGAAATTTTCTGATTAGTATCTCTTTGAATATCCAGGTATGAAATATTTTTTTCTAATTATTTGGATTTATTTAAATTTTAGTAAATGATGTATGTTTTATTATTTAATTAAAGCACTTTTTAAATAATCATGTTAATAGTCCACTGAAATGTAGGCTTTCCCCCCCCCCCCCCCAATAACTCTGTGATAGTGCACTGGTTCTCTACCTTTTCTATGTGACCCCATGTTACAACAGAAGAAAGTTTCAGGATTCCTCCTTCCAACTAGCCATAAAAACAGGGAAGCAGATCACTACACCCTTGGACCTCTTCATGATCTCAGTGGTGATTGTCACCCTCAGCTTGAGAGCCAGTGTGTTAGTGAATGCAAATCCTAAAGAGAAGCTGCCCATAAACAAAGGCCCCCAGTCCTGTTTAATAGAACTAGTCTTGTAAATAAATTAATGGGGGGGAGGGATAGCTCAGTGGTTTGAGCATTGGCCTGCTAAACCCAGAGTTGTGAGTTCAATCCTTGAGGGGGCCATTTAGGGATCTGGGGTACAAAACAAACAAACAAACAAACCTGTCAGGGACAGTACTTGGTCATGCTAGTGAAGGCAGGGGACTGGACTTGATGACCTTTCAAGGTCCCTTCCAGTTCTATGAGATAGGTATATCTCCATATATTATAACACATTTACTTAAATGTTTGCAAGATTGGGGCCGAAAGCAATGCTTGCCAGACTAGTTTCATTGTGCAAGTTTAAGGAAATGCTAATAATAAATAGCATAAAAGACAAAAAGCAAACTGAGGTCCTGACCTTGCACCTTTACCTTCAAGAGTAATCCCTTGAACCCAGTTGGACTGTTGGCATGAATAAGGATCACTGAGGTGAATTCTTAAAATCTCTTCTGTTTTAATAATCAAAATTGCTACTAGTTAAACAGTAACAATTTTTTTATTGTGATTTTTTTATCTTGAAAATGTCCCTTTAAGTATTTTCAGTAATCTTACCAATGAATTTTACTGGCAGAATCCATGTTTGAAGCTTCGAAGATTTAAAAAAGAAAAGAAAAGCGATTTCTCACAAAATTACTTTGGTAACATTGTATTCAGGCTTTTTTAAGCTCTCTTAGTATAAAACTGATTTTGTCTATTAAGGATGCAACTGCAAATCTATCTCTCAGCATAATCTCTTTTACACAATCTTTCATGAAAGTCTTCACCAGCCCACTCCTATTTTCTTAAGTGGATTTAGTGCTTTTGAATTATTCTAGATTGACAGCCCCAGAAACAGAAGTACTCTGTGTATCTGCAGACCCCTTGTAATTTGCCATTGTTCTCTAAGACAAACCAGTGTTCCTCTATTCTGGGTTGGAGACTAGGATCTCCTCTAACAGGAGCAGATCCAACTCCAGTGGAAAATCTCTCCCATTGACTACAGTGGAAGTTTGATCAAGGCCAGGGTGAAGAGGTAATTCAGAGTTTCTGTCCCTAGCCTTGCTTAAAGTGTTTTTTGTAAGGTGGACCTTCACTAGGAAGCACATTGAGAATACACAGGCCTGCAAACAAGCTTTAACTTTTATTCTTTAACAACCTGGGCTGGATTTGAACTGAAGCATCTTCCTTTCTTTAAACACTGTGTACAAACTTAATAAAGACTTACTCCCTTTCCCCATGGATAACCAATTGCAGCAGAAACTTCTATTGCCCTATAAAAATGGAATTGTCCCCTTTAGTAATGAAAGAGAGGTTTATTAAATGGACACCTGACTTCTTTAAACCCCAACATTTATTTTCCTATTAATATTAATGGGATATAGGCCAAATTTTGTTACTCTTCACTATCCCACCCACCAAATGACCCCTTCTCCTTGTGTTCCCTTCCCCGCCTCCATTGGTCCCCAAATAAAAAAGCAGTCTGCAAACAAACACACCAGAGTCAGTACAAATTTGTGACTGTATTTCAGCTGCATTGGAAATGCCCTCAGAACTCCCATGTGGGCAAAATACTTATTCTTGGAGCATGAGCAATCTGAACAGAGGAGGATGTGTAAGAGCTGCCAGTGGATTGGGGTTGTATGATCAAATACATGGAAAGTGTCTCTTCATGCACTCTAGAATTTTTCTCAGGGCCTCCATGTTGTTTTTTGCGGGTGAGGGAACAGAATGAGGGTACAATTAGAGCTCATCCGAAATTTTCCTTCAAAATTGTTTTTCAATAGAAAATTAGGTTTTTGACTAAATGGAATTTCTCACCCAAAGTGTCAGCTTTCTGTGGATAATTTTTTTAAACTGAAGCCTGAAAATTGAAATATTTCAGACAAAAGCCCAAGTTGATTCTGAAATGCCACTCTGGTGCCTCATGAGAGTTGTAGTTGGGTTGCCTTATCTTCCCATTCTGCTTCATGGCCAGGCTCCCCTGCTGGGTGTCATTCTGCAGGGTGCACTACAGCCGTGCACCTGCCATGGTGCACCACCTCCCCTCATCAAGAGGCAAGACCACGATGCATCATGGAAGATGTCATCTGACCAGAGAGCCCAGCCTCTAGAGGAGAACGGGACACCTGAACTACAACTCCCATGAGGCACTGCATCTGTATTTCCAAATCAAAATGTTTTGGTTTTAGAATTTTTTTGCCAAAAAACTGAAATTTTCCACAAGGAAAAAGGCATTTTCCCAACCAGTTCTAGGTAGATCAGTAACACCAACTCTCTTGGTTACTACCTCTTACACTGTGCAGAAGGGCTGGTGAGAAATTTGGCTCTGTATGTGAGACCATATAGATGATTATTTATGTATGTATTTGTAGTAACATAGTACCTAGGAGCCTTAGTCATAGACCAGGACCCCATTGTGCTAGATGATGTACAAACACAGAACAAAAAAATGGTTCCAGCTCCAAAGTGTTTATAATCTAAGTATAAGACAAGAGACAACAGATGGATACAGACAGAGGGGAGAAACTGAGACAATATTAGGCAGCATGATAGGCAAGGTATCACGAACTAGCAAGACTAGCATAGTGAAAATTGCATATCCACCCAATAATTATACATTCTTGACTATCATCTACTCACTCCTTTAAGTGATTTCAGTGCAGCCGGAACCCTATTTTAGAAGACCCGAATGACCACGGTCATCAAAACATCCGGTCACGGCACAATTTAAGATGTAAAACTAAATAGAAAACAATTACCATGCAAGTAAATAGTACTTCTGCCCTGTAGAAAAAGGTGTTGACAAACTGTTATTTGCCTATGTTATACTGTACTGTTGAAATAGAAATTAAGACATTTGGAACATAGACAGTGTTGACAAACTTTCTTTCACTGAGACTAAACCAATCCAGATTATGCTTTACAATGTGCAGGGTTTTTTTTGTATTTTTGTTTGTTTGTTTTTTTGTATAGCAGGTGATCATGGCCCAAATCCTGCTTGCTTTACTAATGTGTGTAATCCTACTAAAGTCATGCATGAGTTAGGCGAGCAGAAATAGGCCTCTGTCTTGTATGAAAGGAATGCCAGTTCCTCCTGATACTAGCCATGCTTAGTTGCACACAGTTTTATTCTTAAACTGCCTTTGAAGCCACTTCATGGATCAGCTAGAAGGAGCACATTCCTCTATGGCCAACTTCACCTGGTTTGTGACTTCAGCTTCATACATTTGCATTGCCGCTTAGGCTCCCCTGGGAATTTTTTTTTTCTTCCTGAAAAACCCTTTGAGATAACACCAGAGGCTTGTAGTGCTAGCCACCTAGACTATATATTAACTTCAGAGTGCCTTGATATTTTTTTCTGGTGGATATATTTAGTGGGGTAGATTTTTCATCATTTCAAACCAGGGTATTTGGTTAAGGAAGCATCAAGCCAAAGTAGCACTGTATTAGTACAAAGCACTATGTCTGCAACATCAAACTGAAACTAATTTTAAAAAAAGATGAAATCTTGATGTACCTGGAATTTGCAGTTGACAGGCCCCCTAATTACTCAAATTTCATTCTATGTATTAACACAATGAAAGCTTCTTTTTCATCTGTTCCTAATAATTAATTTCCAGAAATATGCTCATCTCCGACTGGCATGCCAAGCAAATCAAAAGCCCTATTACACAAGCAAGCTGTGGTGGTGTGGAATTATCCTCATGGGGCTTGGAGAGCTGGGAAACGCTGCAGCTTATGGATTTGCTCCAGCCACCCTTATAGCTCCATTAGGATGTGTATCCGTCATAGGTGAGCTGGTTTTCCATGTTTTATTTATGTAGATATTTTACTAAACAGTTGTTAGTGAGAAATATAAGAAAAATACAAGAGGGATTGCAGAGAGAAGAGAGAATTTGGGGGGAAATAGGGCTATTACAGTCTGGAAGTGAATGAATCATACAATTGAATAGGATGTAATTTTAAAGTAAACCCCCTACTCAGTGCAAAAGATCCCGTATTAATCTATCCCATAGTTTGGCTTAGTGGTCTAGGATAATTCTGTGTAGAACTGCAGTACATGTTGATAGTGGGTCAATATCCAGTTGTTTGAGGTACCCCACAATGGGGCCTGAGCCAAGGCCCCTTGACGTCGACAGAAGTCATTCCTTTGACTTCAGTGAGCTTTGGATTGAGCCTTTTGTGCTTAAATACTTTCTCTGTCTGTCTTATACAGTTGCCTCTCACTGTGGCATCAGGTGGCTTTCCCCTGCTGTCCCTTGCCCATCGCCATCCTCCATGCAGACTTATGCATGGCCTCCACACAGACCCTTTCTGGCACTCCGTTCTCCCTCTGCCCTATGCTCTATTGTTGGCTCCACAAGAACTACTGTACTAGGAAGCTTAAACAGTGCTGAGTGGCTCTCCTGAGCCCTTGCACCAGAGTGAATGCCACGCTGTGCATTTGCACCAAGTTGTGCTTTTCCTCAGATTAGTGTCTTTGGTTCCTTCTCTCTTTTGGGAAGTTTATTAAGTGCATAAACTATTCTACCTCCTCTGATAAGAGGTCTGTGTGGTTAGAGAGGCCTACAAAATTCCAGAAACCTTCACTTTGTTCTGGGGCACTACTAATGCTGCCATCTTGTGCTTTCATAGGACAAATTAACAGACCTTTCAAATAATTATTTATACCATGGGCCTTATTTTATTATTTCTTATTCCATATTTAGAGCCTTTTATTAATGCATTTAAGCACCCAATCGCTACAGGGCCAAAATCTTTTTATCATTTTAGTTATGATGGTGGGGGTATTTCATTTATATTCTGTTTCTTCTTTTCTGGGGAACTCTATTTTTAAACAGTTTTGTCTCATCTGTACCAGTGGAAATTACAGTAGATAGGCTAGCATAGTACAGAAGCTGTAGAAATAGGAATTCACTGGTGCAGCTGCATCCCTTAATAATGTTGCTTCACATCCAAAACTGAAGCATCCAGTGCAGCTGTATCAGGATCCAGGTACACTGGAGGTCATCTTGACACCAGAAACAGCATGTATTTCATGGACTGTCTCTTTCTATCAGTTATCCTCCTCGACTCAACACTTCTGAAAATGATGCTGCATCCTAGAGTCTTTCTTCAGAAAGGCTGAGTTCTCTTCCCTGCAGACTTCCTGGCTGTAGTGGAAGGATTCATTCATGCATGCATGCATGCGTGAGGGGTGTGTGTGTGTGTGTGTGTGTGTGTGTAACAAGGGAAGGTGTAGGCAGCTTACGGTACCCTTTAACATTAAAATGTCCCTGAGTTTTGGCATCAAGTCCAACTGTACATCAGCACACACAATCCTTGGAAGGATTTACCATAGAAGGAAATGAAATATTTACCTGAGGATCAAACAATATGTTGGGCTGACACATCCATATGTGCTTTGTAGTGGCAATAGTTATAACTTCAGCAATTGCAAATCTTGCCAGTTCCAGATGTCTCTGACCACTAATGAAGCATTGTTCAGATAAAAATCAGTATTAAAAAATTACCCAGCAACCCATTAGATTTTGAAAAGTATTTTTCTTTTAATTTTTCATTTCTTCATTCTACTTTATATTGTGTTTACTTTTTGCACTTTATGCAGTTTGGACAACAAAACTAGATCTGGTCAGTTTCACGTTCTTTGTATCTTTCTCTCCACCTATGTTTGCAGGGAAATGTCTTCATTAAACAATCTGTCTCTATTGCTTCTCCTGCTCCTCCTACTCCCAAAAAATCATGGAAAACATTTCCATAAACATTACATTATTCTCACTGCCCTGCCTCCCACTCTCTTTTTAACCAAACCAAAATTTGGTTTTAAAATATGACTATCCCTCAAACACTTTATATTCCATTCCCTTCTACCCACTGTGAATATCATTTTCTTAAGCAATGTAGAACTATTAAACTATATATTGTCCAGCAAACACGTTCATCTAGCAATTCTGTACCTTACTGTGCCGGTTTCTCCAGTACTTAGTTTGAGCACAGACAAACTATTTTAGTTAGATAACCTCCCAACGATGTTAAAGAAGGGAAAGTAAACTGCAAATGTCAAGAAAGAAGAAATAAACTACCAGATTCAGTGTGCTGATGAAGTCAACACCTCCAGTAATATTCCCTGCCACTAGATGTTTTCTTACTGAAACTACTGCCATGGAAACAGTATTTTGTGAATTTTAGGCCCTCCTTTCGAGCTGTGATGGACTGATCAAGTCAAATATCACCTTCTGCTAATAACTGGGCAAAAGTAACTTACATAGCAGGTCTTCTAATAGAAGAAATATTTTTCTCATTAAATTTCAGCTAGTTCAGGGGGGAGGAGGTCATACCTGAGCTGGCTTCAATTTTGCACTGAAGTTGAATGTGCTTCTTTCCACAGGTCATAGTTCAGTGTTAAGATTGAGAAATTAAGCACTCAAAAGTAAAATTTCCTACGTTTATTTGAACAGACAACCTTAACTCTGCCCTCTTTGTGCGTATTTTTCAAAATATCATCCCTCTGTCACAAATGTGTCAAATAAGAGAATCTGGATTTTCTTATATTCCTACAGTACTTATAATGGACCTGCTCCTAGGATTGGATATGCTGTGTGTTACCATGCTGTACTACTACATATTACAGATTATACATTTAAAGTAATGATATGAACATTTTGTTTTCAATTAATGTGAAAACTCTGTGCCTGATCCTATGAGGTGGTGACATTAGTGAGTTTTATAGGGGGCATCCAGCACTGTGAAGATATGGGCCAGAAATTGGCCCTATAATAGTAATTTTTTAAAAAATAGATTCAATCCAAGAAGACAAGACCATGTTTTTGAGTGACACAGTGGGAATATTCTTTGAATAGTTGCAATGATCTAAGTTCTAACATCTGTTCAGGGTTTTAAATAGTTTGAGCAGACAACTGTTCTCTTCTCCAAGGAAAGAAAACGGTACATTTTTAATAATGTATTTTTAAAAATAGATCTTAAAATAGCATTTTTATGTTTTTAAAAATTAAAAATATAGTGTTTTACATATATAACAGGTGATTCTTTTTTATTCTTCAGGCTTCCGTTTCTGCTTGAATAAGTGGGTGGGAAATAAGGAGAGGGCTGTGATATCGGAGGCCATCTTTTATAAAGTTCTTATCACTCTATGAAAAATTGGTTTTATGCATAATCCACTAAGATTGGCATTGCTGAGATGTTTTGCCTTTTCATATATCCATTCCCAAATGGCTTTGGGTCAAGAAGCTAGTTCTGCTACTTTAAAGATGATATAGTTCAGGGGTAGGCAACCTTTCAGAAGTGGTGTGCCGAGTCTTCATTTATTCACTTTAATTTAAGGTTTTGCATGCAGGTAGTACATTTTAACGTTTTTTAGAAGGTCTCTCTCTATAAGTCTATATTATATAACTAAACTATTATTGTATGTAAAGTAAACAAGGTTTTCAAAATGTTTAAGAAGCTTCATTTAAAATTAAATTAAAATGCTGATCTTACGCTGCCAGCCTGCTCAGCCCGCTTCCAGCCTGGGGTTCTGTTCACCTAGGCCGGCAGCGGGCTGAGCGGGGCCTGCGGCCGGGACACCGGCTGGCAAGGGGCCGGCAGCTGGGACCCCAGACCTGGGGGGGGGGGGGGTTTCAGGGGTCAGGGCAGAGGGCAGTGGGGATGTGTGGGGGGGGTTCAGGGCAGAAGGCTGGGTGTGTGGGAGGGGTTCAGGGGTCAGGACAGTGGGGATGTGGGGGGTTCAGGGGTCAGGGCAGAGGGCAGTGGGGGTGTGGGGGGTGTAGGGCAGAAGGCTGGGTGTGTGTGGGGTTCAGGGGTGAGGGCAGAGGGGTGTGGGGGTGCAGGGCAGAAGGCTGGGGGTGTGGGGGTGCATGGCAGAGGGCTGGGTGTGGGGGGGTCAGGGGTCAGGGCTGGAGGCATGGGGGGTTCAGGGGTCAGGGCAGAGGGCTGGGGGGTGGGGGTGCAGGGCAGAAGGCTGGGTGTGTGGGGGGGTTCAGGGGTCAGGGCAGAGGGGTGTGGGGGTGCAGGGCAGAAGGCTGGGGGTGTGGGGGGGTGCAGGGCAGAGGGCTGGGTTTGGAGGGGGTTCAGGGGTCAGGGCAGAGGGCTGGGGTGTGTGTGGAGGTGCAGGGCAGCAGGCTGGGTGTGTGGGGGGGTTCAGGGCAGAGGGCTAGGGTGCTCGGCTCATGGGGGTGCTCCCAGCCCCCTGCCCTGAGCGGCTCATGGCAGGGGGCTGGAAGGGATATGCCCTGTTCCACCCCCTTTCCCAAGGCCCCGTCCCTACCTCTTCTCTGCCTCCTCTACAGAGCAGGGAGCACGCTGCCACTCCTCTCCCTCCCCCTTGCAAGGTCCATCAGCTGATTGGCGCAGGGAAGGAGAGGAGGAGGGGCAGGAAAGCACCACACTGGGGGAAGAAGCAGGGGAGGGGGGAAGCTTGGCTGCCGCAGCACCAAGCTTCTGCCTCCTGCCCGCGCAGGGGAGAGCGGTGGGTGGGGAGGCTGAGTGGGGCTGGGGGCCGGGACCCCCCCCCCCCACCGCTCTCCCCTGCGGAGGCAGGAGGCAGAAGCTTGGTCCTGCGGCAGCCAAGCTTTCCCCCCTCCCCCGCTTCTTCCCCCAGTGTGGTGCTTTCCTGCCCCTCCTCCCCTCCTCTTCCTCTCACCAGGCAGGCAGCAGCGTGCCACTCAAAATCAGCTTGTGTGCCATGTTTGGCACACGTGCCGTAGGTTGCCAACCCCTGATATAGTTGAGAAGAAGTACTTTACGAAAATGTCTGAGAACCCTTTCCCTAGAGTGGAACTCTGTCACATGTTCCACCTCCTCTCTCATTCATGATTATGTAACATCCCTGTGATAAATGAGGATCTGTGGTTTTGAGAACTCAGCTAAGAGCAGCCCTGATATAGTCACCATAAAGTTTTATTTCAGAAATTTTAAAAAATTCGTTTATTCTTCTCATTCTAAAAGAACACATCGCTGGATGTTATGGTTTTCTGTGTAGTCTCCTGTCTTTCTTTCTTTCCTTTTCTTTCCTTTTCTTTTCTTTGTTATTCAGCATCTTGAATTAACTAAGATTTACAGTTCTCTGTTGATATCAGCCTCCAATATTTCTGTTATCTTTTTGATGGAAGAAGAAGCTAGGTATGGAAAAGACCTTTTTCTGACATCTTGTCCACCATCTTTCCCTTTCTGTCTCTGCCACTCAGTCATCCTTGTCGCGCCACATCTTCAGTATGTAATGGATAGAAAAAGGTCACTTTTTGTAATTCCTTCCTTTCTTTTGTTTTCAGGACAACATTCATATCTATCTTGCATGATAAAAACAGGCTTGATTGGCCAATAACTGTTATGCACTTCTTCTAACACTTCTTGGGCAGAATGACACTGACGCTAAGAAATTACATCTAGCTTCATGTTTAACGTTGTGTATGCATGCAATCATTGTTTCATTTTCTTCCTTTTGTGGTATGTTTTGACACAGGGATAGATCCAGGGCTTTATCTAATCTGTCTAGCCAAGTGCACATAAGAGCATCCATCATCATAGTATCTAAGTATCCCTCATCAAAATGAACCATAATAGGTCAGTAGTCTAATTTTTCTCCCTGCTCCTAGTTATTCCCTAGCTCCATTCATGGAGTGGCATATTTTAGGGACATAGGCTGATGCAGTGGAGGTTAAAGAATGACTGGGGAGAAAAAATCCTTTCCTATAGGCCTCCAGGAGAGAGACCCTTTGCAGTATCTAAAGTCTGTGCTGGATGAAAAGATTTAGGACTTATTCAAGAGGTTGACCGAGACCAGAAGTAATGTTTTCACCATTAAAAAACAAAAAACAATGAAGAAAGTTGGTCCTTTTGCAGTGTTTTGAAACTTAAACACTGTAGCACTAAGAACCTGAAGACAGATCCTCAACTGGTGTAAATTATCATAGCTCCACTGACTTCAATGGGACTATGACAATTTACATTAGCTGAGGTTCTGCCTCTTGAAAATGAAATTGACAGAAAGGCTTAAATAATGCCAGGTAAACATTCTTTCACATTTCATCTAAATTGTTTAGTGATGTTGCAAAACATACAGTTTTAAGTTATTCCCCTTTAAATAATGGATGTGATCTTGTGCTTGCTCTAGCCAGGCTTAATAGACAGAGAGTGTGAGTCAGAACTTCACTTCTGGGTCACACGTTACCAGAAAGATATTGACAAGTGGGAGAGATTTCACAGCAGAGCAACAAAAACTGTGTGTGGGTGTGTGAGATCTATTTAAAAAAATAAGTAAACGAGCTAGTCTAAGATATGAAAAAGGGATCTGGAAGGACAATTTACAAATATTTGGAATTTATAAACATACAGAAGAGAGAGGAATTATTAAGGGTAATACACAGGAATATAAATAGGAGTAATAGGATGACATTTGAAAAGGGATAAGATTAATAAATGGGAAACAGCTTAACAATGAAATATTACACTGTGGAATAGTCTCTAAGGGGAAAAAGTGGTGGAAATCTCATCACTTGGATCTTTTAAGGTTAAATTGGTCAAAAGGTACTGTAGGGATCAATCCTGCATTGACAAAGGGATGGATTGAATATTCTAAGATATGTGTTTTTTGTCGCCAACTTCTGTGATTCTATATTATTTCTTTTTAAAAGAAAAACAAAAATAAACCTAATTATACACTCCATATCTGTGAGATGACAGTTGTTTTTCAATCACTACTCAGACTATTAATTGTTTATTAGTGAAAGACATCAAATTTAAAATTATTCTCCATTTCTACTTGTGCCACAGAAAGCATATAGTTGAGGATAACCAGACACAGAAAAATCCTGGGAAAAATCAGCAATAGTCTAAACTAATGAATGTAGCGCTCTACATTTTTTCCTGGTTAAATGTATAATTGTACATCATGCAGAATAAAGAGTCGTCCAAACATTTCTTTCAGGGAACTGGAATTTGTATGCTGTAGCACTACACTGATAATGAATACAAAACAGCCTATATTATATTGATGCATGAGAAGACAAGGTTGTTTCAACAGAACAATTAAGCCCCTGAATTAAGATTTCCCCCCCCCCCTTTTGTATGCAGTAGTTTTTGCCTAGCATGACTGTGATACTGCAGCAAATCATAAGTCTTGCAGTGCAATGGTAACTCTGTTTTTGAAGACTCGGTCTTGGGTTTTTCAAGCCTTTAGAAAGGGCCCATATTTTCCCTGGGGCCTATCTTCTCCATTTTGTATGTAGCACCTACTAATGTCTAACCCAGGGTAGAAAGGAGCTCAAAGAATCCTTTAGATATTTTTTTTTTAAATCAATGAGATCTTGCTTTGTCCAGGCCAAATTTTACTGGGTGCTGAGCATTAGGACAAAGCCTTCAAAAGTGCCTAATGGGACATCTATAGGTACTGCAATCAGGAGGTATGATTGCAGTATGTGTCGATGTACCCAAGCTAGCTTTGATCTAGCTAGACCAAAACTAGCTTAAATAACAATAGCTGTGTGACGTCGTGCCAGCATGGATGGCAGCTGTTCAAGTAGGTACCCTGGGTCTTGGGCGGGCATGGCTAGCCTGTGCAGCCACCATACTGCCGCAGCTTCATTGCTATTTTTATTTGAGTTAGCTAGATCAAAATGAGCCCAGGTACGTCTGGATATGCTGCAGTCATACCTCCTGATTGCAGTGTAGATATACCCTCAGTGGAATTCTCACAATTCCATGACTCCAGGAGTTGTGGCTTTAAGAAAAACACCAAAATTTATAAAACTCATGATAAAATTGTAAGAACTGGCAACTCTGCAGCTGAGTAGTCCCACTGCTGTCAGTAGGAACAGTCATGTGCATAAAGTTACTCATGTGTGTTTGAAGAATCAGGGCCTAAAATTTATTATCCTCCCCTGGTGTTGGAGACCCTCCGTTCCCCATTCACTTTCATGGGAATTGAGGGCACTTGGCATCTTCCAAGAGGTACTCAGTACCTTGCAGGGGTAGGTCACAAATCTTTTTGTTCTTTCATTTAACATATTCATTAACTTGTAGGACAAGATCACAGGCTCAAAAACCCCCTTCTATTACGGAAGTATCAGTTCATTAAGCAATGGTTCTTTGTTGTTATGGCAACTGTCTAGGTAGATGGCCTGATAAGAAATTTGAAAGAGCTGTGATTGCAGGGAAAGAAAGAGAGCAGTAATTCAGTTTCTGGGGGTGGAGAGTGGGGGCTCTCCCCCTGCCCTCCCCCTTACTTTTTTTCCACTTTTTTTTTTTTTTTTTTTTGGTTGGTTGGTTGGCTCTGGTTTTACAAGGTGTTGCTTGGATACCAGTGTGGTTTTGCTCAGCAAAGCTGTCATCTTAATGTTGTGCAAAGGAAGAATAATCAGCTAAGTAGGTACATCTTCGAGATGCACTTTCAGAAATAGTTTCTTTTATCATTATTAGTGGTTTAGCTAGACCTCCATAACTCATCTAAGCTGTTTAGAAAAATGTTGTGTTTCTGTTGGGAGACTTTCTGCGGAATGGATGAGGGCAGAAGTGCTGTTGAATGCTGATTGTCTATCTCCTGATGTTCATGGAGACCTCACATTGATTTTTTTTTTTTTTTTTTAACAAATGTTTTGCAACTCAGGAAATCATTTGTACCCTCCTTGTCATGCATGTCGATATCTCCCATGCAGCAGGTCACAAGCTGGATATTTTTTTCCTTGTCTTCTGCATTTTACAACCATTAGGACAAGCACTATAGCAGAAACTATGATAATACTTTGCATTTCTTTAGCGAAAGATTGTGCAGTATTTTGCAAATGCTCAAAGTATGCTTGGCAGCTAGGCACAGGTGATTTGTTTTGTCATCCATGAAATGGAGATACTGAGGCAGAGAAATCAGCAAGGAGAGGTTAAGTGATTTGTCCAAGGGTCAAACATGAAGTTCATGACATAGCCAGGAATAGAGCCCAGGTCTTTTGAATCACAATCCTGTGTTCTAGGCACAAGATCATCCTTCCATCCCCTCCCTCTGAATCATACTTGGAAATTCCAAGTGAGCTCATATCCCATCTTTCTCCTCCTTACATCAACTCTGCCTCCTTCTCTCCTCAAGTCTCTTTCTTTCTTTCTTTCTTTCTTTCTTTCTTTCTTTCTTTCTTTCTTTCTTTCTTTCTTTCTTTCTTTCTTTCTTTCTTTCTCTTAAATGAGAGGTTTCCATTAAGTTCTCGCCTCCATAGGCCCACCGCCCCTCCATCCCCCAACAGTATACTAGAATAGAACTCTCCTTCCTGGGATGTCAACAATTTCATGCTTTCCCTGGCCTTCACTCATCCAGCCGTGGTCCCCGCCACTGCTTCTGCTCTGAACTGCTCACCCACTGCCACTTCCCCACATGAAGCAGGACTGGGAGCAGGCATCGGGGGAAGAGGAATAAAATGAGAGAGTTGGCCAGGGAAAGGAGTTGGGTCTCAGAAAAAAGGATGTGGCTTGCACTGAGTTGTGACTAACTTCTCCCAATACTCCTCACTTTGCCTTCCTCTCAGAAGCCGTAAGGTCCTCCCTGCTACTCATCACCAGGCCCCTTAGACATAAGCGCCAACTCTGTGGGTGCTCCGGGGCTGGAGTACCCACAGAGGAAAAAATGGTGGGTGCTAAGCACCCACCAGCAGCCCCCCTATCAGATCCTCCCCAAACCCCCAGTGCCTCCCGCCAGCGGGCCCTGCAGCTCAGCACCTCCTCCTCCCTCCCTGCACCTCCCGCCCACCGCAATCAGAGGCTGGGAGGGAGGGGGGAGAAGCAAGGATGCAGCACGCTCAGGGGAGGAGGCAGGGCTGGGTGGGAAGAGGAGGGGTTGGGAAGAGGTGGGGTCTGGGTGAGGCCTTGGGGGAAGGAGTGGAGTGCGGGCAGGGCCCAGGGCAGAGCCGGGGGTTGAGCACCCCTCGGCATTTTGAAAAGTCGGCGCCTGTGCCCTTAGAAGACCTTAAAAAGCCCCTAGTCCTGAAGGTTTGTTACATGTTGTTAATTTTCAAATTTCAGCAAATCACAACCAGTCTCCTAGTCAGTAGTGCAAATTAGAAAGTTTGTCCTGTAATTTGCATGTATATAATGGCTTTCATCCACAGATTTCAAGGTACTTCTGCAAATATTGTATACTTTAAGGAAGTATTATCATACCTCTGTACAGATGAATAAAGAGAGGCCCAGAGAGTTTCAGAGTTATGCACGGCCATGAAGTGGGCACAGCTGGGCATAGAACCTAAGAACTGGTCTATTACTCCTGAGGGAATTCTGCGCCACTGCGCATGTGCAGAATTCATGTGCCCCGCAGATTTCTTTGCTTCCCTGAAGAAAAATGACTTTCTAACAGAGAAGCAAAGGGAAGCTGCAAGAGCAGTCACACACCACTCCCTAGCAGTGCAGGTATGTCATTTCAGGCACCCGGAGCAGCTGGCGGAGAGGTAAATCACTGCAGGGCTGGGGACACTCCAGCCAGTGGTTCCTACTCTGAGCCGGGATCAGTTGCTAGTGCCGGCTGGAGGCAGGAGAGGATGGGACTTCCTCTTCCCCTACAAGGAGTGGCTGGGGCTGTGTCAGATCCACCCCCAGAAACCTCCCCCAGCTGCAGGAAGCTCAGTATCCTCCCCTACTTCCTGACCCCATTACTCCTCAGCAGTGGGGGGAGGGGTCACTGTATGGGGAGTTGCCCCCCCCCATTTACCCAACTCCTGTGCATCTGGACCTCCCATACCCAGAGGCCCCCACCAAGCCTCACCCTGTACGTCCAGAGCCCCCCTAAGCCTCCATACCTGAACCCTACCCCACTGAACCTCAACCCCTACATCTGGAGCCCCCCTGCAACCAGACCCCCTGCCTCCGGCCCCAATCCCTGAACCCAGACCATCCCCCACTGAGCTTCCTGCACTCAAATCCCCACCCTGATGAGCCCCACCTCCCTGCACCACCCTGAGCCCCCACATCCAGACCCCCAAGCCACTGACCCCCAACTACCTGCACTCAGACCCCACCCCACCAAGCCCCACTCCCCCAGCATCCAGACCCCCCTGCTGAGACCCCCACACCCAGACTCCTCTGCTGAGCCCCAACCACTTTCACTTGGAAGCCCCTGCAGAGTCCCATTGCACCTGGAACCACACCCCAACAAGCCTCTGTGCATCCAGATCCCCCCACACCTACACCCCCCACTGAATTGCCTGCACCCAGATTGTCCCACGCAGAATCCTCTCACTCCACACTGAGCCCCCTCCACACTTGGATCCTGCCTGGTTGAGCCTGTCTGCCCCACACCTGGTGAGCCTGGTGCAGCGGAGCAAGGCCCCAGGGTGTTTCTGGGGCAGGCCCAGGCTTTGTGCAGTTTCAGGGTCGGGTGCAGCCTCACCACTGAGTCCATGTTCCCGGGGTGGGAGATGGTCAGGCTGCAGGGTGATCTCCAGGGCCGTCCCTAGCTATTTTGGTGCCCTACACAGCCCCCCTGTGGGGGGGCTGTGTGGGGCCCCAGGCCTCCGTGGGGGGAGGGGAGCTGGTCACTTCCTGCAGGAAGTGGAGTGACCTGGCCCCAGCCTGCTCTTCTCCCCTGGCTCCCAGGCTTGGCGGAGGGAGGAACCGCCTCCCAGCACTCGCCGGTGGCACGGCTGGGAGACAGGGGAGAGGAGCAGGCTGGGGCTGGGTCGCTCTACTTACCGATGAGTGCAGGCAGGGAGTGGGGGCGAGGCGGGGGCGGGAAGAGGCGGGGCTGGGGTGGAGCAGGGGCGGGGCCCTGGGGAAGAGCCGGAGCAGGGGCTGGAGCAGCATGCAGCTGCGCAGGGCACCAGGAAATTTGGGGCCCCAAATTTCCTGGTGCCCTACGCAGCCGCGTACTTACCCGTTTGGGTAAGGACGGCCCTGGTTATCTCCCACCTTCGTACAGCCAGTGGCCTGTGCTCCTCACTGCCATGCTGCAGCCTCTGCATTTATTTATTGACAAATAAAGCTTGCAGAATTTTAAAATATTGTGCACAGATTTTTTAATTTTTGGGGGGTCGCAATGCTTGAACAGCATTTGTTTCAAATGGATACAGTTAAAATGGTACCAAAACTGTGGATAGACAAGCCCTAAAGACTGAATTCTGCTTTCAGTTACATCAGAGCAAAAATGGAGGCTCTTCCAAAGTCAATGGAGTTAATCTGAATTTATACCTACAACGTACACCACTGTAAGTGACAGCTCAGTTTGATTCCAGAAGTCCCTGTTCCCAGTCCCTACCACTGCACTGAGCCTCAGTATCTGCATGACAAAGCATGCTGCAGCCATCACAGCAATTATTATGTGTTTTATGCCTGGCCCATCCCATTTTAATACAGTGCTGTATAAATATATAATTTTTTCCCCCAGGTAGTGCGTTTATTTCTGTCTTATTCCTAAAAGAAACCATGAGGGCTGCTGATATGTTAGGTAAGTAAGCAGTTGCGAACACAAGCATGTGTGGTTCCATATGCTTAGCAAACTGGAAGTCTCAAACTCAAACACCCCCACTCGCCCCAGCAAATGTTTAAAGGCATATACTTTAAAAATTGGGCCCATGTCACAATGTGAAGGAAAATCTTTAGGACTGTCAAGCAATTAAAAAAATGAATCGCAATTAATTGCACGATTAAAAAAATTAATTGTGATTAATCATGCTGTTAATAATAGAATACCATTTATTTAAATATTTTTGGATGTTTTCTACGTTTTCAAATATATTGATTTCAATTACAACACAAAATACAAAGTGTACAGTGCTCACTTTATTTTTGATTACAAATATTTGCACTGTAAAAAACAAAATAAATAGTATTTTTCAATTCACCTAATACAAGTACTGTCATGCAATCTCTTTATCATGAAAGTTGAACTTACAAATGTAGAATTATGTCCAAAAAAACTCTGCATTCAAAAATAAAACAATGTAAAACTTTACATGTCCAATCAGTCCTACTTCTTGTTCAGCCAATCGTTCAGACAAACAAGTTTGTTTACATTTGCAGAAGATAATGCTGCCCGCTTCTTGTTTACAACATCACCTGAAAGTTAGAACAGGCATTTGCATGGCAGTGTTGTAGCTGGTGTTGCAAGACATTTACATGCCAGATGCGCTAAAGATTCGTATGTCCCTTGATGCTTCAGCCACCACTCCAGAGGACATGCGTCCATGCTGATGACGAGTTCTGCTCAATCACGATCCAAAGCAGTGCAGACCAATGCATGTTCATTTTCATCATTGGAGTCAGATGCCACCAGCAGAAGGTTTATTTTCTTTTTTGGTGGTTTGGGTTCTGTAGTTTCCACATCAGATTGTTGCTCTTTTAAGACTTCTGAAAGCATGCTCCCTACCTCGTCCCTCTCAGATTTTGGAAGGCACTTGAAATTCTTAAACCTTAGGTCGAGTGCTGTTGCTATCTTTAGAAATCTCACATTGGTACCTTCTTTGCATTTTGTCAAATTTACAGTGAAAGTGTTCTTAAAACAAACAACATGTGCTGGATCATCATCCGAGACTGCTATAACATGAAATATATGGCAGAAGGCGGGTAAAACAGCAGGGGACATACAATTCTCCCCCAAGGAGTTCAGTCACAAATTTAATTAACGCATTGTTTTTTTAACAAGCGTCATCAGCATGGAAGCATGTCCTCTGGAATGATGGCCGAAGCATGAAGAGGCATATGAATCTTTAGCGCATCTGGCACATAAATATATTGCGAGGCCAGCTACAACAGTGCCATGCGAACGCCTGTTCTCATTTTCAGGTGACTTTGTAATTAAGAAGAGGGCAGCATTATCTCCTGTAAATGTAAACAAACTTGTTTCTCTTAGTGAATGGCTGAACAAGAAGTAGAACTGAGTGAACATGTAGGCTCTAAAGTTTTACATTGTTTTGTTTTTGAGTGCAGTTATGGAACAAAAAACAACATATGTAAGTTGCACTTTCATGACAAAGAGATTGCACTACAGTACTTGTATGAGGTGAATTGAAAAATACTATTTCTTTTGTTTATCCTTTTTACAGTGCAAACATTTGTAATCAAAAATAATATAAAGTGAGCACTGTACACTTTGTATTTTGTGTTGTAATTGAAGTCGATATATTTGAAAATGTAGAAAAACATCCAAAATATTTAATAAATTTCAATTGGTATTCTATTGTTTAACAGTGCAGTTAATCGCGATTAATTTTTTTGAGTTAATCGCATGAGTTAACTGCGATTAATCGACAGCCCTAGAAATCTTATTTGCATATGAAAATTAGATAGTGATCCAAAATCCTCCACCCTTAGAGCTGTAACTTAAGGTTTACATATGGTAGAGATTACTTACTTAAGATCACTCTTTCATTGCATATTTTTAACTCTGAGATGGTATTTAGTATTTTATGAACATGATGCAAGTTCAGTACAAATGGCTAGGTGATTAGCTGTTCTTTCAAATTAAAGAGTGTTTTTACACTGTAGGTATTACACAAAAATTAAAGCTTCATTTAAAAAATGAGAACTATTTACTCCTTTATATTAACTTAGTCATTCCAAAAAAGCAGGAGAGATAATCATGTTATCAAATGTCTTACTGTGGAACAAGGTCTTTGTTGCAAAAATCGTAGGCTTTCTGGCTGCATCAAAGATTTTAGTTGTGTTTCAAAACTGTCTTGCTCTGCATTCTTCATTTATAGCCTTGAAGGAATCGAGCATTTTAACAGAAAGAGGCAAGCAGATTTCAGTTTTTGCTTTTTAAACCATGCCTTCCCGGATGAATTATCCAAGTGAGCAGTGCCATTGATATTTCTGGGGACATGTTACTCATGTGGCATGTTGAGCAAGATTTAGTCCATAGTGTGATAATTATAGCACAGCTGTTGTTGTGCACATTTTTGAGAAAGAAGTTCAGTATTGTTCCAACAACCTATAATATTTACTTAGGTTTTGGATCCTAATCTGCCAACTCAACTGATGCACTGAGAGTCTACATCCCTCAACTGATCGTTGCCTTATACATTGCACATTGCTTTAACTAGCATTCAACACTGATTTATTTTATTTCTGTTAGTTTGACTTTGCATGAAGGATTTAACAATGTTGCTGCATTCCATAGGAATGAGCTGTATAATGGGAAATATGGTGATGTTTTTGCAGGCACATAAATTTAGAACAGTTCTGCTTTTCCAAAGAAACCGTGCTGTAGCAGTGCCAGCAATGTCCTGCTGATGTGCTTTGTTTTGTATTCTTAAACCTCATGTTCCATATTGATTTATTGGTTTCCAAGAATGTTTAATGATTACTTAAAAAACAACTACATTGAATTAGGTAAGATATTAGCTAATCAATGGAGCTTCTGAGCTCAGTAATCAGCCTAGTTACATCTAGATATCCCCAGGAACATCTGTGTTTGTCAGCTGGCTATCCACAGGGCAGAAGTTCCAGACTTTTATTAAAAACACAGTAATACAAGTTTGACCTTGAAAAGGGGCCCCCACAACCGGATAACTGAGTAGCCTCTTGCAAATCAACTCTGCCCTTTTATGAAACAGTTCGTAGATCTGCAAGGATGGTAGGGAGTGGCAAAAGGGCTGGCTTCATGTCAGCTTTACACTTAGCTATGAAGTTGTCACACATCTGTTGCTCTTAGAGATTCCAAGCCAGATCCTTAGCGGTGTAAATCTGTGTAGCTACTTTGACTTCAGAGGAGTTACACTGATTTACACCAGCTGAGAATCTGCCCCTGCCTCAATAAACAGCATGTCCTTTTAGTTGACAGTAATTTGGGACATGGTCATGACTATCAGAAATAAGGGACCTGATTCTCCTTTGTTCTGCTTTGCTGAACCAGGGTCCTATTTCAGAAAAGTATGAAACTATGCTGATAATGTCTCTTTACAGTTCTGAAGGAGTTCCCCAGAATTCTTCTGGATTTTATTTAAAAATTATACTAGGTAAGACCAGGGCCGGCTTTAGGACCTGCGGGGCCCGATTCAAATACCCGACGGCGGTCCGGGACTTCGGTGGCGGGGGGTCTGCTCCACGTCTTCCGTGGCACTGAAAGGCCCCCCGCCGCCGAAATGCCGCCGGAGTGGACTGCCGCCAGGTGAGCCTAAGGCGCGGGGCCCTCTTAGGCATGGGGCCCGATTCAGGGGAATCGGCCTAAAGCCGGCCCTGGGTAAGACTTCAGATGCAGGCAACATGACTAGCTAATTGTATATCTAATTAAGTGGATTTAACTTTATGCTAGAAATTACTTTCAAAGGGGCTTGAATGGTAAATTGGACAATAATATACTTTGTAAAAGTAATGTGTGTTTTTATTTAAAGGTGGAACCCTGACAATTGCAGGAACATATTTGTTGGTGACATTCGCTCCAAATGTAACCCAGGAGCTCACGGCAACTAAAATACAGAATTATTTAATTAGCTGGCAGTTTCTGATCTATGTGGTGAGTTTCTTGTTTATAATTCTCTGTAAGTCAAAATATCTTGATTTTTGCATCACAAGTCACAATGTCAAACAGCTGCTCCTGAAGCAAATTGTTCCCAGTACCATGGCCATAGCCATGTGCTGCAGATCAGCTTCTCAAGTGCTTTCCTCCTCTCCATCCCTGGGGTTCAACAGATCTGACATTTGTTGAACTTTAGAAGAGCAGAGGATAGATTGAGAAAAGGGTGGGAATTTGCAAGAAGAGGAGAATTTAAATTTTAGTGGCTTGGGAGGGAGTAAATATTGGCACTGGTTGTACGTGATTTGAATGTATTTATTCCACATTTTCTGTACATGCATGTAAGAGTATTTATTTATTTACAACTTGAAATAATAGTGGTTTTGAAGATGGGGCCCTATTTCTTCTTTGTATAGATGGCTCAGTTGTGCTCCCTGTGTTGCCCAGCCAAGACAAATGGCTCCTTATTCCACTGATTGGCTGAGTGAATGACTTTGCACTGTTGCCATTAGCTGTTAATCAATGTCTGAATTTGAATTCAAATACCAAAATACCACTTTGATTAGAGCTCCTATATACAAACCTTCAAAATCCATCCTTGCTCTTTGATGCATTCTAATTAGCTTCAGGAACAAGACCAGAGTGAGTGGGAAGACTATGTCTGTCTCTCAAAAATGCAGAAAAATATCTGTTTCATCTGGATGTAGAAGTTGCAATATTCTCTAAACCCTAGAAGTTTTTTATTCTTCCTCTTCCCCCCCCCCCCCCCGAGGTTATTAATGTTTTGTCATTTAAAAAAATGACATTTTCAAATAGGTGAAGATTTCAGGATGCTCAGTTAAGAAGTTATAGACTAGCTAGCTTCACCCTGAGGCCTCACTACTCCAGCCAGTTTACCAGCTCACAAAGCACCTATACTGTAGATGAGACTATTGATAAAACAGTCAGTACAAGATAATACTAAATAGCATTTCTTTCTTCTATTGGCTGTGAATTTTCAAAGCTCATGAAAGATGGTGATACAGCTCAATGGAAGAGACTAATGGGGTTTCTATCCATACATCAAAATATGCATTTTTAGTCATGCAACAGAGTTGATTTCAAGGTGCTGCATGGAGACTCAGCCACACAACTTGACATCAGTGTCAGTGGGCATTGGGTAGCTCCATCCTGTGCACAACATAGAAACCGTGTCGTTCAATATTTTTAAAAGGCCTGGCTTTTTAAGAAATGCTTTTAAATAGCTGCCTTGCATTCTTAAGAAGCTTCATTTAAAGATGTTAGAGAAATAAAGTACACCCCCATTGACAGCACAGGTTTTAGTGAGCGGCTTGCTTTGCTAAAATGCCAAATGATAGTTCAGTGTCAATGAACTAACACTTTTGCAAAATCAGTGGCTTGTCTGGAATAGGGCCTTCTCCCACTTCAGGAGATTAAGGCTTTGCTCTTCCCAGGAGAAATTGTAAAGGGTTGGAAGGAAATTCTTACCCCTTCTTTTAAAAATTACTTTAAAAAAGCACCACGTTGATTAGCTACTATCTTACCTAATCCCAATGCAGTGTCTGTGCTTAGTAATCAGCCCACTTACATCAAGTTACCCCCATCAGCATCCGTGGGGGCTTGTCATCTGTCAACTACCCTCCAAACCTTGTGTCCTTTCACTAGCCCCTTTGCCTCCTTCATTGTGTCCAAACCCTGTGACTAGCTAGACCCCCTATTTATTTCCTTCTCCCACTTTTGCCTCGCTGCATTCTTTCCAATTCACATGTCCCCCGATGCCTGAAGCCCCCTCCATGACCTATTCAACCATGACCCCGTTAAACTCTCTCCTTAAAACTCACCTCTTCCACAAGACCTATTATCTCATCTTCTCCCTTACTCCCAAATACCAACGTATACCCCTACAGCTTGGGGTGGGAAAAGGACAAGACCGAAAACAAACAAACAAAAGGCAAGTGCTGGATATCAACACTCATTTAATGGTTAGATTTGTTGCCTTCTGTTCCTTGTTTTCATCTACTAAGAGCTTCCTATCGCCAGAGAAGGGAGAAGAGTCAAAAGGCTGCCATAGGGACCTTGCTATGCAAATCTAATCGACCCGGGAAGAGTCTAGATGCTGCAATGATGGGTGTTAATACAAAATTCAAACAGAATTTGATTTAACCTGTGCAGGTGAAGCCTAGGACAACCTATGGTAGAAAATAGGCCTGATCCTACACTCCATTGATTCAATGGAGTTGCCCCAGTTTTTTCATCAGTGTAACAGAATTAGCAAGAAAGATTGAGGTCACGTTGTGGCTAGCCGATGCTTCATCTCACCCAGTCTCCCCATCACAAACTAGGAAAGCATGTTGAGGGAAATAGGTGACAGCATTATATATAATGCTGCATTATATATAATGGGGGAGGGATAGTTCAGTGGTTTGAGCATTGGCCTGCCAAACCCAACGTTGTGAGTTTAATCCTTGAGGGGGCCACTTAGGGATCTGGGGCAAAATCAGTACTTGGTCCTGCTAGTGAAGGCAGGGGGCTGGTCTCAATGACCTTTCAGGGTCCCTTCCAGTTCTATGAGATAGGTTTATATACATAAACAGACACACACACATGGAGTTAATATCACCCAGGATTTAGGTAAATTAATCTTGCCGATAGATGTGCTTACTAATGCAGTCTTTCTTCATATGAAAAGTGAATGCCTTAAAACTGCAACCACAACCCCATAATCTTCAATCAGTGTCTGTAGACATTTCAGTGCAAAAACCACATCCTTCCAGAATGTAACATTGTCATTTGATTACACTTGGGGCAGGAAAACACATTTTAAAAAAATTAATGGGACAAGAAACCTAAAGGGTGGGGTGCAGCGATCCTTCCCTTGGGAAAAAATTGAGACTTAGGGTATGTCTACACTGCAAGCAGTAAGTAGATCTAAGTACGTCGACTTCAGCTACGCTATTCACGTAGCTGAAGTTCCGTATCTTAGATCAAACCTGTGCGGTAGTGTAGGCAAGCCGTTACAATGGTGGGAGTAAGGCTGTAGTGTGTACACTGACATAATTAGGTCAGCATAAGCTGGCTTTCTAGTGTAGACCAGCCCTAAGAGTTGCAAGTTTTGGATACTGTGGTGTTGGGTTCTCACTGTACTTTCTGTCACTATCCCAGCACAGTCTCTGCTCTCTCTCTGTCCAAGCCCTTAGAGATGGTAGGGCATCCTGTGTCTGAGGGAATGGGGCATTTGGAGCATCCTCAGGCTGCTACTTGTACCCCAGTGTGGGGTGAGGATATCAGGGCTGCCAGCTTCCTGGTGCAGGGTTCTATGCTGAGCTGGCTGGCTGGCGCTGTGTTCCCTACTGCATGCTGCCTCCTGCTCTGCTCTGCTTCCTGGCCTCCCGCATTTAGTGGCCATAATAGCAGCTGAGTGGAATAGAGCGGCCAGCAGAGCATGCTGTGACAGAGCTGCAGCCAGCTGTGTGGGGTGCTCAGCAAGAGTTAGAGGTGAGGACATCAGTGGAAGGCAAAAGGTTTGGAGGGAGAGGTTGTCCCTCTGAGTGCCGAACTTCCCCAGTGCTTGTGCCCAGTGCTTGTGCCTATGTGTTTCCATGACTCTTCAGCGTGTGGAATTCCCACTGACTCACATGGCAGTTCCACTCCCACAGCACCTGCAGGATCAGGCCTGGAAGATACACGAGGGCACTTGTTTCTCAGATGATCAGTCTGATGCTTCGAAGGGACAGAGGTAGCCATGCTTGTCCTGTTATACCTCCGAAGTATAGGCAGATAGTCATCAGCAGGCCATGCCTTCCTGTGGCTCAGATCCTGAGTGCTCCATGCAGCTGAGGAAGCAGGGTGTAAAGATGGCTTTAAGTCACTTTAATGCTCCTCCAGCCTTGGAACTATCTGGGGCCCTAAGGCAGTTGTCCCCAAAAGTTTTTTAAGTCCCCTGCCCCTTGTTCCTAATATAATTTGACCACCCCCACCCCCGGAAGCCATGGTCGGAGGCTGGAGCCAGAGCCGTGGCTGGGGTCAGGAGCCGGGGGCTGCGACTGAGAGCTGGGCCGCAGTCGGGCCGGGAGCCCGGGGCTGGGCCGGAGCGGGGCTGAGGGCAGAGCAGGGCTGGGTGCCGCTCCGTCCCCACCTCCCATGGAGCCTGGCACGGACCCCGCCACGACCCACTGAACATTGCTCCATGCTCCCCTAGGGGGGCTCTCCCCACAGTTTGGGGACCACTGCCGTAAGGGCTACATTAATTTATACCAGCTGCCAACAGCCCCAAGGGGCTCTTCCAGCCACCAGGTATTACTGGGGATAAAAGAGCCCTGGCCACAGCCCCTACACCAGCAACAGTGGAGGGAATGGAGAAGGAGCCACTATAGCAGCTACTAGGCCACTTGACTATTCCCCTGTGGCAATACTCCCATAGCTGGTTAAGTCAGCTTTAGGCCAGCTTTGAGCTTTGGGAGTGCCACAGAAACTGTCCTAATGCAAGCCAGAATCTAGGCCTGCATTTCGACCTGTGAATCTGAACTCAGCTAAACTGACAGTAGAATAATTACTTGTTTATAGATGGGCTGCTGGCTGCCTGCCTCATTCTATTACTCCCAAGAGCTGTTTCACTCATTGTCTGATTTTTCAGTACAGAAAGAAGGTTGAATGTTGACAGGTGACTAAAAATTCTGTTGCTGATAATAGCGAGGCTGTTTTCTGCAGCTGGTGATGTTACAGAAGTGTCACGGTACTGGCAAGGGAGCAAGTGTTACTGTGGGAACCTGTAAGAGCTAGCATTGTTAGTGAAGCCAGTAAATTTAACTGTCAGTGTGGAAGATGGTGGTGACATAGATGAAGCGAGTCTGGACTGTGTACAGTGAACAGTGTGTCAGCATTACAGATGACCTGCAGGGCAGTCTCTGATGGTGTGTCATTGAGCTTTGCCAGTGTACCTTCTGTCATGTACCCTGACAGGTAGGTGGGTAGCCAGTAACTGAAGATCATTGCATAGCTATAATCTGAATGAAATACATTCCCCCCATGATTGCATGGCGGGAAGTTTGGACATGAAGATAGTGCTAGCTAAGGTTTTGTTGACTGAGGCAAACGAAAAGGGAAAAGAGGAAAGAAACTAATGCAGTCAGATACTATGGTGATGGTCACTGTAGAAAAATTGAGCTAAAAGTAGATAATGTTTTGCTTCAGGCTAGCTCTCTACTCTTTAGCCCTGGGGGTTATATATTTGGGGGTGCCTGTATTGATAATCCCTAGCTCATGTGGGTACCTTTGCTGTCCCAGAAAAACAATCTTTGTTTTAATCTTCTCAATGCTGTGAAAGCAAACAGACTCCTCGAGAGCAAAAGAAAAGCAAAGAAATGAGAAAGTTAACTTGAAACGTATCTTAGGAGCAGGAAAGATTTATGAGAACAATTATTTGTTAACTCAGTTGACTGGAGATAAGGTTACTCTGACGTTCCCCTCTGGTGTTGTCTGGACCGGTGATCTGCTAAGCCACTCCAATCCTTGACTCTGGGAGCCAACCTTACCCTGCTCTGCTGTGAGAACCCCTGGGCTGTTCACGCACAGCCTCTGGCATGTAAGCTGCTCCCAGGTACTTGCAAGCGAATGACACTAGCCAATATCTCCGGTCCCAGACACAACCCTAGGAAGCTCCGTCTTGTAGTGTCCAGTTGTGCCCGCTGGATGCTGCAAGCTTATATGATTTAATAAAGAAATTGATATGTACCCGGCTTGTTATCCCAGGGGGAGCCTCTGACACACTTCAAACCAAACGCACTCTTCAGGTAGAATAAACAAACAAATTTATTAACTATAAAGATAGATTTTAAGTGATTATAAGTCAAAGCATAAAAGGTCAGATTTGGTCAAATGAAATAAAAGCTGATCTTAACATGTTCAGTGTCCTTACAAACTTAGATGCTTCTCACCACATGCTGGCTGGTTGCTCTTCAGTCAGGCTCTGCCCTTTGATCAGCGCTTCAGTTGCTTGGTGTGGTGTCTGTAGATGTAGGTGGAAGAGAGAGAGAGCATGGCAAATGTCTCTTCCTTTTATCATGTCCTTTCTTCCCTCTTGGCCTTGCTCCACCTCCCACTTCCGAGTCAGGTGAGCATAACCTCATTGCAGTTCCAAACTGACTAAAGGAAGGGGGGTGACTCCCTCGAGAATCTAACAGATTCTGTTGTTGCTGCCTAGGCCAGCGTTTTTTGTTCCTGTGAGGCTGGGCTGGGTTTGCCCCATACCTGTCCTGATGAGGTGTGAACTGCCTCTCTGCTCTTGGAGAGTTTTTGCCTGTGCTTATTTTAAGCCATGAGGATACATTTTCAGCCTCATAACTACATACATGAAATCAGGGCCGGCTCCAGCATTTCTGCCGCCCCAAGCAAAAAAAAAAAAAAAAGCCGCGATCGTGATCGGCAGCGGCAATTGGAAAGAAAAAAAAAAAAAGCCACGATCGGCGGCGGCAGTTCAGCGGCAGGTCCTTCGCTCCTAGAGGGAGTGAGGGACCTGCCGCCCCCGAATTGCTGCAGGTGCCGCCCCTCTCCCTTGGCCTCCCCAAGCACCTGCTTGTTAAGCTGGTGCCTGGAGCCGGCCCTGCATGAAATTATAACCTATAACATTACTATAACAGTACTGTAACAATTACTATAACATCACTATAACAACCATGCTCAATGCATCAGGAGCCTTCCGAAGACACCCTACATGACAAACTTTGCATTGGATACCACACAATCATTTTACAAGGATGAACAAGGGGGTGCTGGGTGTTCCCCCAAGGTACAGAGCGTCCCAGTTACTTTTTAGTAGATGTTTAATAAAGCAATCCTCCCTTGAACTGTTTGAGCAGAGTAGATCAATGTGACATTTTAAAGAATCTGAATGAAGCATTTGTTATATTGTTTACAGCTTAACCTTTCTTGCCTTTTTTTCCAGATCTTAGAAATAATAATATTCTGCATTCTTCTGTATTTCTACAAAAGAAAGGATGTGAAGCACATCGTGGTTTTGTTAATGATGGTAGCACTACTAGGTAAGGACATATTATTCTGTTTGTATAATATTCCTCTCTCTCTCTCACTTGACCACTCTCTGTCACTCGGTCCCCTGTGTTAGCTTATGTCAGTGCTGTGTTTAAAGGGACAATCTGAAGGGGGAATCCTTAGGTTTTTATATGGCTTCAATTAAGTCTCTTTCTAACAAGCAAAGCCAGTTACTCAACAAACTTTATATGCCTATTGCTAGTACTGTTTGGTTTTCTAGATTTGCAGTTTGATTCTGTGTGAATCCGACTTGTGCATGGATATTCCAAGGCTTTTTGTCTCTGCCATTTGAAGTAATCCTTTATCATTAGCTCCCTGGAAGAATGAATTACAGAGACTGTTGAAACTCCATATGTCTAGAACATATTTTGGTGACCAGGACTAGCCGAGGAAAACAAATCACTAATTTAAAAACAAAAACAGAAAACCTCTTAACCACTCTGCTTGTGTGCAGTTCTTCAGTGTAACTGCCTGGGACCTTCTGCCTGCATTCCTCTACTCCCACCTATATATGAATATTTTTTTTCCAGAACTGAAGCCTTAATAAATGCAACATATTTTCCTATACTGCCTTTATAGATATGTATTAAGACTTCAGTGGTCCACTAAACTTAGTTAGAGATTGCCATTTGCATTAACCTCTGCCTAGGTTTTCCCCAGAAAATCCACTTAACACTTATTGTCCCAAAAATCCATTCTTGTCTTGTACATTTGCAGTGTAGTTCTTTGAATCCCCAGACCTTACATCTCTCCTGGAGAGTTTACGTACAATCCCGGCCCACAAGAATACATAAATCATTCATTAAATACAATGGACCTCAAAGGTACTTAAATGTAATTTGGTTAGGTCTCCCAAGGATGTGGTAGGATGTTGCCATGTCTGTCACACTATCATGACAAATCTCTTCACCTTTCAGCAATCCAGCCCTCAACTGGAAAGCCCAATTTCTACATGCTACCCTGTAACTGACTGAGGTTTTTAACCCCACACATCACCATGATGATTTGTTGGGTTTTTTTGTATCATACTCATTATGGGCCAGAAATTCAAGGATTCCCTTTGCTCACTTTGAGTACTACCTTGAACAATCCGATTGATTTCAATAGGAGTGTTCAAGAAGTAAGGTACTACTCAAGGGGAGCAAAGGAAATCCTTGAATTTGGCCCTAATGGTGAAATTCAAATAGGCCACCACAAGGCCTATGCACCACTTAAACCCCATGCCAGAGTTGCTCTAAGCAAAATACTTGGAACAGAACCCCAGATCTGAATCCCTTCCCCCGCCCTCCTGTCCGGAGTGTTGGGAAGTTCTGAACTGTATGTCAATATGAATTTTGCACCTGGGGGCTATCTCTGTAATTGGGCAAATTGGAACTTTGGAACTGAACTTCTTGGAGAACCTGGAATTAGATCCAAGTGATGGGGCTTTGTCCCCTGCTATTAATTACTTTCCTTTAGTGTGACGAGTGCACTGTTACTCCTCTCATCTTGCCACCCCATATGTTTTGAATTTGTTCTATTTTCTGTGAGGTTATTGTAACCTCCACAATTGAGCTTCAGCAGCAAGGGCTGGGGCAAATCAAGAGCCCACGCCAGAGGAAAAGTGTGAGTGCCTTTTAGTCTAGCCATCTGCACTTTTACTCGCTCAGGTGATGAGGAAGCCTGATTCTGCTCTCCAAACTGGTAGTACGTCATGCTGCAATGCTTCTCCTCGGCTGGCCTGAAGATTGCTGCTCAGTTTCCTTTAAAGCAAGCTTTGTTTGTGGTTATGTGCATTTCAAACCTTTTATTGGTTTAAAAAGAAAATCAGAAGAAGGGTTAAAAACATAACTAACTTTTTAAATAGCCTGCTGATCAATATGTCTTTCTGCAGCACTGACACTCTGGGGTAAAGGCGAATAATTCAACCTTGTTAACATCTCTCTCTCTCTCTCTCTCTCTCTCTCTGTCTTCCAGCATCACTGACGATCATTTCAGTAAAGGCTGTGGCAGGCATGATAACATTCTCTGCAAAGTGCAAAATGCAGCTAACATACCCCATTTTCTATATCATGTTCATTATAATGGTGACATCTTGTGTTTTCCAAGTCAAGTAAGTTAGTTTTTGCTAACCTTTCTATCCATTTATCTGCTGGTTTTGCTAATTACTGGAGCATATTGACTCCTGGTGTGAATAACAGTTAAACACACCGATTGCCTTCACTGATTTTTTAAAAAGTTTTATTTATTTATTTATAATTTATTTCTCATTGGATTATTTCACTTGGATTTATTATACTGGTGCCTTCTTCTCTTATTAACAAACAATTCAGGTTCGTTCGAAATGCATGTTTATTTTTCTCACAGTTCTTAAACCCAACTGTGAAGTGAAACTTGCTATTTTCCTGATGTTTTCTTTCTGTTACTTTGTCATGCAGCTTTTAGACCCATTGCTGGTAACCAATTAATCTAATAGCCAATGCGCTTTCAGTAACTTTGTCCTAAATTTAGAAAGGGAATTCTTTTTCCCACTTAGCCCTGGTCTACACTACAGAATTAATTCGGTATAACTACGTTGCTCAGGGGTGTGAATAATCCACACCCCTGAACGACATAGAATCATAGAATATCAGGGTTGGAAGGGACCTCAGGAGGTCATCTAGTCCAACCCCCTGCTCAAAGCAGGACCAATCCCCAACTAAATCATCCCAGCCAGGGCTTCGTCAAGCCTGACCTTAAAAAACTTTAAGGAAGGAGATTGCACCACCTCTCCAGGTAACCCATTCCCGTGCTTCACCACCCTCCTAGTGAAAACGTTTTTCCTAATATCCAACCTATACCTCCCTCATTGCAACTTGAAACCGTTACTCCTTGTTCTGTCATCTGGTACCACTGAGAACAGTCTAGATCCATCCTCTTTGGAACCCCCTTTCAGGTAGTTGAAAGCAGCTATCAAATCCCCCCTCATTCTTCTCTTCTGCAGACTAAACAATCCCAGTTCCCTCAGCCTCATAAGTCATGTGCTCCAGCCCCCTAATCATTTTTGTTGCCCTCCGCTGGACTCTTTCTAATTTTTCCACATCCTTCTTGTAGTGTGGGGCCCAAAACTGGACACAGTACTCCAGATGAGGCCTCACCAATGCCAAATACAGGCGAATGATCATGTCCCTCGATCTGCTGGAAATGCCCCTCCTTATACAGCCCAAAATGCCGTTAGCCTTCTTGGCAACAAGGGCACACTGTTGACTGATATCCAGCTTCTGGTCCACTGTAAGCCCTAGGTCCTTTTCTGCAGAACTGCTGCCTAGCCACTCGGTCTCTAGTCTGTAGCAGTGCATGGGATTGTTCCGTCCTAAGTGCAGAACTCTGCACTTGTCCCTGTTGAACCTCATCAGATTTCTTTTGGCCCAATCCTCTAATTTGTCTAGGTCCCTCTGTATCCTATCCCTATCCTCCAGCGTATCTACCACTCCTCCCAGTTTAGTGTCATCTGCAAACTTGCTGAGGGTGCAGTCCACACCATCCTCCAGATCATTAATGAAGTGTAGGGGGTGGACACCCGCTGCTGCCTGGGAGGGCTGGAAAGCAGCCCTGGAGAGGGCTGCAGCTCTAAAAGCTGGGCTGATTGGGGAAGCAGCCGCAGCTGGGCCACGCCCCAATCAGGCCACAGCTGGCCTGTATAAAAAGGCTGTGAGCCAGGAGCCCAAACAGTTTCTCTTTGTTTGTAGAGGGAGATAGGCCTGGCTGCAGGGAGCTAGAGACAGGGTACCTGAGTGGAGCAGGGCTGGGGAAAGGCAGAGGAACCAGGGAGCTCCAGCCTGGAAAGCTCCGGGCTGCGGCCCAGCAAAAGGCAAATAGGTACTGGGGGTTGTAGAGGGCAGCCCAGGGGTAGGCAAAGGCAGCAGGTCCAAACCCAACCTTGACGATGATGAGTGGCTTATACTGCAGTCTGCCCCAGGGAGCAGGGGCTAGTTGGTGACTGGCAGTGGCCTTATTCTGAGGCAAGGTGGGGATAGTGGGTGGAGGTTTCCCGGTGAGGGGAGACCAAAAGAGAAAGGGATTACTGCCAGGGGGCAGCACCCCAGATAAAGGGGCACCGGGTCCTGGGAGGGACATGGAGGCCAAGAGGCAGTGGGACACCGGCCTGCAGAGGGCGCTTCCGGAGCTGCAACGAGCTAATTCCCATGGACGACCAGCAGGAGGCGCCGCAGGGGTGAGTCCGACTCCTTACATGAAGATATTGAACAAAACTGGCCCAGGACCGACCCTTGGGGCACTCCGCTTGATACCGGCTGCCAACTAGACGTGGAGCCATTGATCACTACCCGTTGAGCCCAACGACCTAGCCAGCTTTCTGTCCACCTTATAGTCCATTCATCCAGCCCATACTTCTTTAACTTGCCGGCAGGAATACTGTGGGAGACAGTATCAAAAGCTTTGCTAAAGTCAAGGAATAACACGTCCACTGCTTTCCCCTCATCCACAGAGCCAGTTATCTCATCATAGAAGGCAACTAGGTTAGTCAGGCATGACTTGCCCTTGGTGAATCCATGCTGACTGTTCCTGATCACTGCATCAGAATTGATTCCTTGAGGACCTGCTCCATGATTTTTCCAGGGACTGAGGTGAGGCTGACTGGCCTGTAGTTCCCCGGATTCTCCTCCTTCCCTTTTTTTAAAGATGGGCACTACATTAGCCTTTTTCCAGTCATCCGGGACCTCCCCCGATCGCCATGAGTTTTCAAAGATAATGGCCAATGGCTCTGCAATCACATCCGCAATCCAGCCTAAGCACCAGTGTAGACAGTGCTATTGTAACCCACGCACCTTGTGGTGGTGCGGGGGAGGGGACAGACAGACAGACAGAGACTGCTCTACAGCCTTACTAAGAGCCAGTTTTTACCTTATGCAGTAGAGGCTCATGCACTAAGCTCCAAAGGCCCCAGGTTCGATCCCAGCCACCGACGACCAGAGTCTGTCAGTATTACACTATGCTGGTGAAAGAGCTTCTCACAGAGGTGGATTAACTGAACCGACAGAAGAACCTCTCTCCCTTCAGCTAAGAGGGTCTTCATTAAAGCGCTACAGCTGCATCGATGCAGCATTTTAAGCCTAGATCTGCCCTTAGATTTATGTTCAACTTTTGTCCTAAGGTGGAAGCAATAGATTATCCTCCCATCCCCTTCGGCTAAATCTGCATACTGTGTTTTGCCTCTGAGAAATTTGTGCCTGAAGTGCAAGCTAGGTATGGCTGAGCCTCTCTAGGAAATAGTTAACTTTTGGAGAGCACTCTGCAAAATCAGGATTTTTCCTGCTGGGCTCTGGCCTGCTAAGTGATCATTGTATTGCTGCCACTGGAGACTGCTGCTGCCATCAGAAATGTAAAATAGAACTCCCAGCTGAATGGAGAATCCATTCTCTTTATCCGTGTCCCTATGCTTCTGGTGCAGATTGCACCATTCAATGCACTTGTACAGGCTGCTCCAGATTAATTTGGAATGTTTGTTTTCATTTTAATGAAATAGCCAGCCTAGCACTCTAGTGGCAGCGCTATCATAGGGGAATCAGGATTCCCTTTGGAGAAAGCCCGTGCATCATTCTGCAGTGACTCTGGAACTCCCTGTCACAGATTGTAGCATAGTTTACACCCAGATCTTTGCTGGGAGAAGAGTTCAGAGCATTTAAGAGAGGAAATAGAGCTTGGTAAACGGGAAGCTGCTGAATGATTCTGAATGATTCGGCAGATTGATTTTTTTTTTTCTTCCTTCACTTGGTCAAAACTCAAACAAAGGCAAAATGTGGCCACTTTGCTGCCTGGGCCCAATATCTGTCTTAATAAATAAATTAATGGAGATATCCCATCTCCTAGAACTGGAAGGGACCTTGAAAGGTCATTGAGTCCAGCCCCCTGCTTTCACTAGCAGGACCAAGTACTGATTTTGCCCCAGATCCCTAAGTGGCCCCCTCAAGGATTGAATTCACAACCCTGGGTTTAGCAGGCCAATGCTCAAACCACTGAGCTATCCCTCCCCCCATTCCACCTGAGCAGACTTTTCAAAAGGAGACAATGCTGTTACTCCTGACTTCCCCCCCCCTCCCATTTTACCTAGATCTCTCACCAAGTTAGTTTATTTTACTGATTCTTGAGAACTCAGAACAGCTTTTGTTACATCTTTTGGGGACTTGCTGCTAAGCATCAGCATCTATGTTTCGGTCCCTGAGACTAAGATTGTTGCAAATGAGAGAAAATAATGAGGTGTTTTCAGTGACTTCAAAATCCTACATATCCACAGGATAGTCAGGATTTCTTTATTTTTAAAGCACCATGGAGACTGCTCAACAGTCACTAAAATAACCTTGCAATTACTTTAATGGCTAAAACAGATCAGAGTTTGGATTTTTACTATTCACATATATCGTACCAAAGAAACGTTTAAGCATAGTTCTTTTTATAGGTTTCTAAAACACTCTGCCATCTCTTAATATTTCTTTCTGTTTCAAATGCATTGTTGGCAGGATACAGTATGTGGGGGGTGCAGTGACACTGAATTTACAAAGATACATTCCAGTGTTCACAGGCATGATTCATAATCCTATGGGTAGATATGGATGTGGCAGGTTGTAATACTTCTGCATGAGACTTTCATTCTCCTTCAACATGATGAATTGCTTTGTTTTTGTTACTGGATTAAATAGACCATGAAGGTTGGTGTAAGAACACATACATCCAAGCGTTGTCCTACACGTCCTTGTATAGTGCACAACCCCGTTGCACTCCAGCTGAGGCTACGGGTGAGGTTCTGTGTTGTGCATCTGAGAGGTGCCGCACTGAACATGTAGCCTAAAGGGAGGCGGGGCTAAGGTAACTGTAAATCACCTTTTTGTGCCTTCCCAACTCTGCTGCTCTGGGAGCCAACGTGGCCCCTAGTGTAAATGAGATGATCGTCCGTGGCTACTAAACTACATCAACCTGTCCCCAGCTGCCTGTGGGGAGAGGTGCTGCCCAAAATCTCCATGGTGCTATGTACTGTGGCCCCACCCCGATGCCTGCCATGACCCCTGCATCAGTGCTTGGGTGGGGGCTAGGGTGACCAGGTGTCCGGTTTCGACCGGAACACCCGGTCAAAAAGGGACCCTGATGGCTCTGGTCAGCATTGCTGACCAGGCCATTAAAAGTCTGGTGGCCAGTGCTGTGGAGCTAAGACAGGCTACTCCCCCTACCTGTGATGGCTCCACGCTGCGCCCTGGAAGGGGCCAGCAGGTCCGGCTCCTAGGCGGTGGGGAGGGGCACAGGGCTCCATGCGCTGTCCCCACCCCGAGCACTGGCTCCGCACTCCCATTGGCTGGGAACTGCAGCCAATGGCAGCTGCAGTGGCGGTGCCTGCAGGCGAGAGCAGTGCGCAGAGCCGCCTGCCATGCCTCCACCTAGGAGCTGAACCTGCTGCTGGCCGCTTCTGGGGCGCAGCACGGAGTCAGGACAGGCACGAAGCTTGCCTTAGTCCCCCCGCTGCGCTGCTGACCAAGAATCATCGGAAGTAAGCCCATGCCCAACCCCCCTACCCCAGCCCTAAGCCCTTCCCCAAACCTGGAGCCCTCTCCTGCACCCCAAACCTCTCATCCCCCACCCTACCCCAGAGCCTGCACCCTCAGCCTAGAGCCCGTACCCCCTCCTGCACCCCAACCCTCTGCCCCAGCACAGAGTCCCCTCCCATATCCTGCACCCCTGTGCCCCACCCCCCAGCCTGGAGCCCCCTCCTGAACTCCAAACCCCTCATCCCCGGCCCCACCCCAGAGCCCCCATCCGGAGCCCTCATCTCCTTCCACACCCCAACGCTCTGCCCTAGCCTGGAGCCCCCTCCCGCACCCTGAACCCCTAATTTCTGGCCCCACCCTGGAGCCCGCACCCCCAGTTAAAGGCCTCACCCCCTCTTGCACCCCAGCCCAGTGAAAGTGAGTGAGGGTGGTGGACAGCGAGCCACCGAGGGAGGGGAAATGTAGTGAGCGGGGGGTAGGGCCTCGGGGAAGGGGACGATGTCTGGGGAAGGGGCGGGATTAGGGTGTTCGGTTTTGTGCAATTAGAATTTGGCAATCCTAGTGGGGGCCCTCAGCAGACAGTCCATGGCTGTTTACCTCTGACATAGGGAAGGAGGTATTCTTCCCTGTCAGAATCTGTGGCTTTTTAAGCCCCTTTTATTCAGAGTACAGGAGCTGGAACAGGGGTGAGAGTCTTGTGTGGTGTGTGGGCACAAGTCAAGTTAAACGTTAAGGTTAAATACCATAAAAAGGGCAGGATTTGGGTGCTTTACTGGAGATGGCATGGTTTGTCCTTAATGTGCTGGCAGGTTTGGTGAGCTCCTTTCTCCTGCTCTGACGCTGACTTTTGTCTTTGGGGATAGCAGGCGCTTGTACACTTTGATACTCTGCCAACTATTTCCCAGCTGTGATTGCACATGCTTCTCCTCCCACCTATCTTTGAAGGCAGTGAGCTCCAGAAGGGTCCATACAAATGCATGAGGCCTGCATGATAGCTCTTTTGAATTTTCTCCAAAAAATTGTGCGTTTCTGAGAAATGGTAGTTGCTTGCTACCAAAGTGGCTTCCAAATGGGGCCCATGTGGATTTGCCAAAGCTGTTTAAACAGAGAGTGGTTTCCAGGCATGCTGACCCCCACAGAGAGGTCAATTCTGCAGTGACTGGTGCAGTGTGGGATAGTAATGGGAGGACTGTTCACTTATATAAGGAGTAGGATGCATCCACTGGAGCTAAATTGATTTAACTGCCACCAAAATAGAGTTGTGGCATTTGCAAAATGGCTTCATTAAATAAATGCAAATCCAGTGATCTTGCAATGGGAGATGTGTGTGAACACATGCCAGCTCCCACCAAAATAAGGAGAACTATACTAACTTCTGTGTGGAGACCAGGCCTTATTCCTCTGCGCTAAACGGAATAAAGGCTCAAATCTCCTGCTTGCTTCCTTGCTCAGAAACATAATCTATCTCCCACAGTATTCTTGCCAGCAAGTTAAAAAAGTATGGATTGGATGAATGGACTATAAGGTGGCTAGAAAGCTGGCTAGATTGTTGGGCTCAAGGGATAGTGATCAATGGCTCGATGTCTAGTTGGCAGCTGGTATCAAGTGAAGTGCCCCAAGGGTCGGTCCTGGGGCTGGTTTTGTTCAACATCTTCATTAATGATCTGGATGATGGGATGGATTGCACCCTCAGCAAGTTCGCAGATGACACTAAGCTGGGGGGAGAGGTAGATACGCTGGAGGGTAGGGATAGGGTCCAGAGTGACCTAGACAAATTGGAGGATTGGGCCAAAAGAAATCTGATGAGGTTCAACAAGGACAAGTGCAGAGTCCTGCACTTAGGAAGGAAGAATCCCATGCACTGCTACAGGCTGAGGACCAATTGGCTAAGCAGCAGTTCTGCAGAAAAGGACCTCGGGATTACAGTGGACGAGAAGCTGGATATGAGTCAGCAGTATGCCCTCGTTGCCAAGAAGGCTAACGGCATATTGGGCTGCATTAGTAGGAGCATTGCCAGCAGATCAAGGGAAGTGATTATTCCCCTCTATTTGGCACCAGTGAGGCCACATTTGGAGCATTGCGTCCAGTTTTGGGCCCCCCACTCCAAGAAGGATGTGGACAAATTGGAGAGAGTCCAGTGGAGGGCAACGAAAATGATCAGGGGGCTGGAGCACATGACTTACGAGGAGAGGCTGAGAGAACTGGGCTTGTTTAGTCTGCAGAAGAGAAGAGTGAGGGGAGATTTGATAGCAGCCTTCAACTACCTGAAGGGGGGTTCCAAAGAGGATGGAGCTCGGCTGTTCTCAGTGGTGGCAGGTGACAGAAGAAGGAGCAATGATCTCAAGTTGCAGTGCGGGAGGTTTAGGTTGGATATTAGGAAACACTATTTCACTCGGAGGGTGGTGAAGCACTGGAATGGGTTACCTAGGGAGGTGGTGGAATCTCCATCCTTAGAGGTTTTTAAGGCCTGGATTGACAAAGCCCTGGCTGGGATGATTTAGTTGGTGTTGGTCCTGCTTTGAGCAGGGAGTTGGACTAGATGACCTCCTGAGGTCTCTTCCAACCCTAATCTTCTATGATTCTATCCCAGGTATAATGGCCCGATGCAAAGCCCAGTCAGTGGAAAGATTCCTGTTGATTTTGGTGGGCTTTGGATCAAGCTCTTAAAAAGGGGAAGAGGGTGGGTGTCTGAAGAAACAAAAACTTAAGCCTCTTCATGCTAATCAGCATTTAGCTTTGTGTCCCCAGGCTAGATCTTACTCCAGCTAATAGGCAGGAATAATTTGGCAGTCATACAACATTTACTCTCATTGATTCAGAGTTGGATTTCCTGTGCTCATCATCTTTTATCTTGCACTATTCATTTGTACTATGCAGGGTCAAATCCAGTATGCATATCTACTGCAGACACCAACTTGTACTGCGCTGTTAGCTGTTTTGATGTGAAAGTATTACACCTATTACTACACTTAGTGCACAGCACACTTTGTATCCAGGAGATGTAATAACTGCCTTCTTTTAGGTTCTTAAATCAAGCTATGCAGCTCTACAATGCAACAGTCGTTGTGCCAATTAACTTTGTGTTCTTCACAACCAGCGCCATCATTGCAGGTTTGTTTTTACTTTTTATCCAAACAAAAGCTCTTTCTAAATAGCAAGATTGAATTCTCTTCTTTGAATCAGGAATGCAAACAAGTCACTTTTATCTTCAGGGAGAGATCTTTATATAATATGACAGGTGTATATTTTGAAAATGATCATAAGTTCAGAACTTTGAAATAAAATTAAATGCCATCAGATTCTAGCTTTTCCAGTACAATACAGCCATGTACAGTTTATTCTGCTTTACTGGCTTATTAGGTACTGTCATTTGTATTAGCCTCCTCTGGAAGTACCATAAATGTGTTTATCATGTGTACATTGGCGTCTCCATATCCTAGCTGGTAAAGTAATTTTAATAGTGTGGCAAGCTACTCAAATGACAGACAGCTGTGTTTTGTAGTAGTTTGTGTATTATATTTCAGAAGGCTGCATTCTAGGTTAAGGGAAGGAAATAAAATACTCCAAAGGCCTTTAATCCTTATAACGTTTTATTCTGGGTGAGAACTTTGAACTTGCTCTCATTAAAAAGAGACTGAAAATCTTGGAAATTGTCTGCACTGAAAGAACAAGAGAGGAGAGAAAGACGATGACGTCTACACTGAAAAAAAATTCTGCCGCACTGAGTCTCTGAGCCCGGGTCAATTGACTTGGGGGGAGGGATAGCTCAGTGGTTTGAGCATTGGCCTGCTAAACCCAGCGTTGTAAGCTCAATCCTTGAGGGGGGCCATTTAGGGAATGGGGGTGTTTTGTTTTTTTTTTAAAAAACTGTCTGGGGATTTGTCCTGCTTTGAGCAGAGGATTGGACTAGATGATCTCCTGAGGTCCCTTCCAACCCTAATATTCTATGATTCTATGACTCAGACTTAGAAAGCAACAGAGGGTCCTGTGGCACCTTGACTCAGACTTGTGGGGCTAAAAATAGCAGTGTGGACATTCAGGCTGGATCTGGAACCCAGGCTTTGAAACCTGGCCAAGGGGTTGGGGCTCCAGCCCGGTTAGGAATATCTGTACTACTATTTTAAGCCCCGCAGCATGAGCCCAAATCTGTTGACCCGGGCTCTAAGACTCAGATTTTTATTTTTTTTAGGGCTGTCAATCAATTGCAGTTAACTCAAATGATTAACTCAAAACAAATTAACTCAATTAAAAAAAATAATTGCAATTAATCTGAGTTTTAATCGCACTGTTAAACAATAATAGAATGCCAATTTACATTTATTATAAATATTTTGGATTTTTTTCTACATTTTAAAATATATTGATTTCCATTACAACACAGAACACAAAGTGTACAGTGCTCCCTTTATATTATTATTTTTTATTACAAATATTTTCACTGTAAAAAAGATAAAAGAAATAGTATTTTTTAATTCACCTCATACAAGTACTGTAGTGCAATCTCTTTATCATGAAAGAGCAACTTACAAATGTAGATTTTTTTGATTACATAACTGCACTCAAAAACAAAGCAATGTAAAACTTTAGAGTTGACATGTCTACATTTGTAAGTTGCACTTTCATGATAAAGAGATTGACTACAGTATTTATATGAGGTGAATTGAAAAATACTATTTCTTTTGTTTATCTTTTTTACAGTGCAAATATTTGTAATTAATAATAATACAAAGTGTACAGTGCTCACTTTGTATTCTGTGATGTAATGGAAATCAATATATTTGAAAATGTAGAAAACATGCAAAAATATATAAATAAATGGTATTCTATTATTGATTAACAGTGCGATTAAAACTGCGATTAATAATAATTATTTTTAATCATTTGAAGCCCTAATTGTTTATGTATTTATTTAATTTATTGTAGTATAAATGTACCTAAAGATCCTGTTTCAGCAATAAGCCAAAATTATACAGCTATAATATTTATGACCGATTTTAACGTACACAGGGGCAGTCCTGTCATTGGTCTGCAGGAAATTTAATATTCAGAACTTCCATTAATGGTAAAGGGAGTTCCATGAAGATTGCCTCAGCAGCTGTGTTAGAACAGACCTGCACTTTGTGACCGAGAGGAGACATTGGCCAAAAGGGCTTGCACTGGAGTAACCATATGGAGAGTTTGGTCTTGTGCCTACTTTTTTTAAAGGCCACATCCTTATTCAGGATCATCTATATCAGTGGTTCTCAAACTTTTTTTTTTTTTTTTGCGGACCACTTGAAAATTGCTGAGGGTCTTGGCGGACCACTTAATGATCTTTCCAAATGTTGTTTGTACCATTAGCTAACTATTGTAAAGCGCTTTGGATAAAAGGGCTATATAAAAAAGCTTAATAGTAATTAACTTTTTTTCTTCTACAAATAAAAGCACACAACTCATATTTTAATATCGGTAGTCTTACCTTTCTAATGCGATGGATGTGCCCTCTCTCCCCTGCCACAGCAGTCCCCAAGCTGGGGCTGGGAAGGAGGGCGGGGGGGTCTCTCCCTCTCTCCCCTGCTGCGGCAGCCCCACAATATGAACTGACATAAAGTTAGATGGGTGGCCCTTCATTCTCTCATGTGCAGCCGCCCAGGCGCGCACCTTACAGGGAACTATCTGTGGACCACCTGAATGGAGCTTGCGGATCACTGGTGGTCCACGAACCAGTTTGAATACCTCTGATCTATATACAAATCTGCACCTGTTTATTTAAACGAGCTAAAATGGTGCAAGCCCCTATGTGGCTTAAGAGAAACTTATTGCCATTTTAAATGTGTTCCTAATTGTCTAAGCTAAACCCAAATAAACCTGATTTAATCTGAAGTAAGAGTGTCCACAGAGCCTTTTGTACTTAACTTTATTGGTTTAAAACAACACATTTAGTTAAATTGCTGCAACTCTGCATGTAGACAAGCCCTCAGTCTGAGTCTGACCTGAATAAACACTGTGTAAGGACCTCTGTGTAATTCAACAAGGTTTCATTCTTTAAAAATATCTTTTACACTTAACAAGGGTTTTCAGTTGTTGGCAATATAAAATGTGACTATACTGAACAATTAACAACACAAGCAAGAAGTCCAAACCTGGTAGAGTGAGATCTTATCTTATCAAGATATATGCAATTACTATTATCTAAAAAAAAGGCATAGATACTGAATATGGGCATATAATATGAACCCACTCAAAATTTGTATTGACGTATTTGGGATTTTTTTCCACTTGATCATAACCTACCTTCTGACCCTGTCATCGGTAATTCACATCACTTGGAATTTGTTCAAGATCTGCATTTCTTGTTTCTGTCACATTCTAGGGGTCATATTTTATCAGGAATTCCAAGGTGCAGCTTTGCTGAGTGTGTTCATGTTTCTATTCGGGTAAGTGTATTTACTGAAAATCTGTAACAAAGTTTGTATCGAAACAGCAGTTACCTTTCCAAACAACTTTTCCTTTTCTCCTGAAGAAGAAACCTATTTCATTGCAATGTGTTAGGGAGCAGCTGTTATAGTAGGATAAAAAACATTACAAAGGCTAATATTTGTGTTTTGTTATAAGGGCCTGCTTTTGAATCCAAACCTGTGAGAATATTAATATTTGCCATTTGTGAGCCCCTATCTCTCCCACTTTCCCCAATGGAATGAAAAGCTAACATTACATGTTCCCTTTGTAAATGAGACAAATCATTGGCTGTTTTCCATCAATGATCGCATTGTGGAGTATGTACTGATTAGTGCTAGAAAAGTCCCTCCCTCCATGTTATCTTCTACCTGCTGTTCTCTGCTGCTACTAGCCATGGGCAATACTGTTAGTTAATCACACAGAAGGCACCATGCTCACTTTAGTAACCTCCTGTTGCCTTTGGATAGGAAGGGACAATCTGTCTGTTGGTGATTATAGATCCTGTCATGCTAAATAAGTGGTAGCAGTAAATGCTTGAAGGGCAGCCTACCCGTCATACAGCCAAGTGAAACAGAAGCAGCCACAGATTCCTCAGGAGTTGCCAGTACAGTAAAGGCTCAGGTGATAGGTGAGAGATCATTGTTGATGGGAATGGGATACTTAACACACAAGTGGAAGAACAGTTCCCAAAATTCTTAATCAGATGCCAGGCCCTAATATAGTCAAACAAACACAACTGACAATTGTATGTGACCACTCCCACTGGAGGTAGGACTGAGCGGCCCCATAGAACTATTTAATGGTTTGTGTGACTGACAGTGTTTGTAGTGAAAGTGGTAGAAAATGAAGATAAGCAAATTAAATGCACACACTTGGCAGGCGTGAAGTTGATGTTGTGTACAGCCTTAGAGGGACAGAAGACACTTACCAAGCAGTTGAAAATCACTGCCGGCCAGAAGCCTGGTTCTGAGACACAAAAGTCAAATGAGCGAAACACAGGCCTGTCTAGACTAGAGTTTTTGGTTGTGTTGTAACTTGAGTTAACTAATAATCAATTTAACTGTAAATGTTAGTCTAGATACTCCACAAACAATTGTTCCAGGATGCAAATGTGTTTTCCTTGCTGTGGCTCAGTTTGGGGCTCAGCTCAGCTTCCTCACATCAGTTCCTTTGAAGTCAGTGAGATTAGGTGTGTGAGTAAGGCAAACAGCCTTTGAAAACCCACAGGAATCCATAAGCTGCCAAGGGATTGTCGAGAGCATAATTTGGTCCCCAGAACCTTTGTTACCTTCTCAAACCGTACTCCCAGTTAAGAGCCCAGCCTGACATTGGGTCTGTCTACACAGCAAAGAAAAACCTCAGGGCTGTTTCATTGCTGTGTAGACGTCTGGGCTCAGACTAGAGCCCGGCCTCTAGGATCCTGCGGGGTAGAGGGTCCCAGAGCTCAGGCTCCAGCCTGAGCTTGGAATCCTACACAGCAATGAAATAGCCCCACAGACTGAGCCATGCGAGCCTGAGTCGGCTGGCATGGGCCAGCCATGTTTTTTTATTTGCTGTTTAGACAGACCCATTGAGCCCTGGATGAGTTTGCTGGGCTGCCAGTCATGAAAAACGAATTCTCTTTACTTGTAAACTGAGCAGCTCAGATATGGAAGCTGTTGAGAGAGAAACATGGATACCCAGGACCAGGGCCAGCTTTAAGCCGATTTGGCCGATTCCCCGGAATGGGGCCCCGCGCCTAAGAGGGCCCCGCAACGTCCGGGGCTGCCGGCAGAGCGGAAAAAACAACAACAACCGCATCCTGCTTCTCCCCCCTCCCTCCAGCGCTTGCGCCGCCATACAGCTGATCAGCGCAAGCCTGGGAGGGAGGGGTGAGGAGGAGGAATGCAGCATGCTTGGGGAAGAGGCGGGGCCAGGGCATGGATTTCTGGAGGGATCCAATGGGGCAGGGAGGGGTGGAGTTGGGGGGGGGGGCGCGAGACAATTCACGACCCGGTGTGGGGCCCCGCACCTGCTAAAGCCGGCCCTGCCCAGGACAAGACCCACACTTCAAATGCAATGAGCTGCTTCTAACCTTATTTTCACAATGCCTTTGTAGGTGTCTTCTGTCATTTCTTGGCGTGTTTGTAATCACACGAAATCGAGAAGAGGAGCATTTGCAAGTTCCTTATATTGATTGTGGACACATCCCTGGTAAGCATGGTTTTGGACGTTCTTTGTCAAATATTTGCCAATCATCTATGTTTAAAAGTCTAAAAGCATCAGGTAATGGAGTGGGGAATGAATGGAGAGAATTGAAGCAGAAATATCCTCCTATCATATTTAATAAACATACTTCTTTCTTCATTTCTATTCCTATTTCCAATTGATTTTTTTCAAAGACTTTCTTAAATTGTTTCTTAACTGTTTCCACAGCCTATCAAAGGAAAACAAAAGGCGTCTAGACTGAGGAGCCTTTAACAGAAAAATAATGGATTGGCAGGATTGTGATTTTTTTCATTGAGTTTTTTTTGTTTCCCACAGGAAAAAAAGAGATTGACAAAATACAGCCGGATTCAAACAGCTTATCCTACGGCACTTTGCATGATGAAGATGACTGGACGAGTGCTCAGAGCTAAGAGCAGCTTCAATTCCAGTTAACAAGAGGAACTCTCTATTCATTGACATCATATTCATCACCCCATGTTGATTGCATATATTCAGTGTGTGTGTCATGTTCTTTTATGTTGAGAACCCTTAGTGTTATTTAAGTATCCTTAAGTATCCCCTGCCTATCACAAATGTGTTACGATGAGCAAGGAGGGCTATTAAGCTAGTAACCATTAAATGGAGCTGGACATTTTCCTGGTAAAATACCTCTTACCGGTGGTTTAGGGTCAGGTTTTTAAAGGTATTTAGATGTCTAAAGATGCAACTAGCCACATAGTGGGATTTTCAAAAGCACCCATTTCACCTGCCTGCATTTATAGGTGCTTAATTCCTTTAAAAATCAGTCATCAAAATATAGTGTGTTTCTATGTAAGCATCCGTTGGGAGAAATCCTGCTTACCTTATTCATACAGCTAGTCCCATTACCTTCAAAGGAACTACACATGTGAGTAAGGTGAGTGGGATTTGTTCCAATACATAAATATGGATGCATACACATGATATGTAATTTATGTTGAGATACGGTAAAAGGCTTGGCAGCATAAATTCCTCCAAAGGAGTCCTCTGGGAGGGGAGCTTGTCTCTGTCCTGCTGGATTGGAGCAGCAAGCAGCTATTTCAATACAATCCGTTCTGAGCCTTACCCCCTCTGTCTTCATTAGAAAATATATGTTTTTGGTGGGGATTTTGAAGAGGGTACACACTATTCCAATAGAGAAATGGGAAGCCAACCTTCCACTGCTGTTGTATTTTGAATAGGCCCGGCTGGGGAAAAAGTGAGTTCAATATATGGGGCCCAGTCCACGAAAATGTTGTGTGGGTAAAAGAATCAGAATCACGAAGGATAAGCCACTGGGCTAAAATATATCTTTTTCCTTCCTAAAAAGACTTCCCTGCATTAAGCTAGAGAGCTAGTACTGGCAGCAGCTGTGGTCATGCAGACAGAGTTTGGGGCTTTGAATCAGAAAGTCGTAATCCTAATGTAGCTGCTGACTCACAGGAGAAAGTTACTTATGGCCATAGGGAGCTACACAGCCTCAGTTTCTGCTTCTGTCTGATAATACTGATCTACCTCATGGGCATGTTGTGAGGATTAGATGGGTGCTTTGGGGGGAAAGAAGAAGCACTTTATAAGTGTTCAGGGTTACTATTTGAACCTTGTACAAAATACTTTTGCTGTTTTTAAAGTGCATGTCATATATCATGCAGCTAGCTTCAATGGGGTCTGCTGAATGATGCCTCCTTTAAACACAATATTTTTGTAATCAGTATTTTTATTTTAGAAGAGATCCAGTCAAAGTGACTTCCGTAGTTTAACACTGTGATTTGTTTATAAGACATGTTGAAGTACCTAGAGAATGGTACATTTTGCTATACATTAATCTCCCTACATCCAAGATTTATGGCATTTTATTATTTATGATTTAAGCTTTTGCAAATTGGGATAGAGCCATGTACCCATGGATTCAATACCACCCTCCCCCACTTTTCTATTAAAGTTTGAGGAAACCACCCATCTATATCTCTCAGATGCCCAATGAGTCTTCCAGCAAAAACAGGAAAGACTAGACTTTACATTACTGATCAATCTACGGTAAAAATGCAGATTTTTTTTAACACACCCTAAAGAATCAAAAGGGCACTAACTGAATTTTTCTTTCCTTTGTAGCTCAACTTTAAGCACCCTTTTTACCTGTCAAGTGAAAGTGTGTGCTAAAGATGGAAATAAGATGTCTATAACTTTGATTGCTATTATTTCCTAGAAATATTATTTTTTTAAGTATTGGCAGCAGATACCGCTCAGAAATTTGTTTCCACAATTTGGGAGGGGTGAAGGAGGAAATTCTCCCAGGATTTTCTAGTGACAGTTGGAAATTAGATGCAAAATCTCTGGGTAAATCCATTATTTATTTTAAAAGTACTGTAATTCTGTGTGACACGTCACCTCCTTCTGACGATTTAATAAAAAATGAAATGATGTTCTATAGATGGGGAGGGGTAACTTTCGGTGTAAAATTAAGTGTAATTGAAATTGATATATTGATTAAAAGTTCTAGGAGCCACTGATATGTAATTACACAATTAACAATGGTTATCAGACCTGATATAGAGACTTAGGCACACTTCAGTTAATCTACATAAGTTCACGTTACACTATTGTAATGTATAGTAATGGGCATTCATTATTACTGCCCCAAAAAAATAAACTTCTCAGTTTCACTTTGTTTAGAATTGGCTTCTAGTCAATTTCAGATTGCACTAGTTATGTTTAGGTTGCAAACACTATAGGGAAGTGTTTGTTAAAACATAAACCTTTTCATTGGACTCTAAAGAAAAACATAGAAATGTTTTTGATTGTATTAAATTTTGTAAGAACCTTTTCTTTCCCCAAGATCAAAATTTTGGGCCAAATGTGATCTTTGAAACCTGTTCTGCAAGTTGATTTTGCCTAGAGCCTGAATAGGTACAATATAAAATCTACAGAAATAAATAGAAGGGTGGCCCAAAGTCAGGCCCTCTGAATGGTTTCTGCAGCATCTAGTTTGTAAGTCTGACAATACCACCCTCAGCAGTGTAACAAGGGTTGATTGATTCAACCCTTGTTACACTGCTGATAGATACTGGGGGGGGGGGGGGGAGCCAGAATGTTAACTTGTAGAGTATGGGGCTGGAAACAGGAACTTTTGAATTCTAATCATGGCTCTGCCATTGATTCTGCATGGGACTTTTGCAAATGACTTAACCTTTCTCTCTCTCTCTCTCTCTCTCTCTCTCTCTCAAAAGTGCAAGATCCACATTGGTGGATGGTTACATGGACATGACTGGAAAGCTCAGCCACCTAGATTTGTTTATAATTTTATTCAAAAATTACAGTGTGTCATCAATACACTTTTAGGACCAGATTGCCCAGTCTAGGTCCATTTTGTGTCATGTAATTGGTGCAAACTGGCCTTAAAATGGCTTGAGATGACCAGTTGCGAATTCCTCCTATTCAGGAGAACACTGAAGTGGTAGAGGCTGGTCTGCCACCTCCTGTACCAGCCACCCACTCAACCCTTGGAGTAGGTGGGGAGTAGTGGTGGGAACAGTGTTCCCCTACCCAGTGGCGTAGCCAGGTTCTAAGAGCAAGGGGAGCAAACATAAAAAAGGCACCCCCTTGGCTCCTCCTCTGGCCACGCCGTCCCCGTCCCCCCTTGGCTGGCTCCTCCGGCCACACTGCGGCCATGCTACGCCCCCCCCCTTGTTCCTCCGGCCGCGCCGCCCCCCCCCCCCCCATAGCTGTAGAGGGAGGCTGGCAGAGGACAGGGGGTTTGAGGGGAGGTGGAGGGGAGGATGTGGAGGGAGGGGGACAGGGGGTTTGACTTGAGGGGAGGATGTAGGGAGGGTGGCAGAGGACGGGGGTACGAGGGGAGGTGAAGGGGAGGGAAAGGCAGGGGCACAGGGTACATGGGAGGCGTACATGGGGTATGGAGCTTGGGGAGGGGTTACTGGGGATGGGAGTAGGCCCGGCCCAGCCCAGCCAGCAGCAGAGAACAAACCCCACTGTCACTGCCTCGGAGGGGCTCGCCGCGTGCAGTGCCAGCCCAGGCTCAGCGCTGGCGCTACCCCTTGGGGGGGTGGGGGCAGAAGGCAGCGAGCCCCGCCAGGCGCGGTCCGAGCGAGCTGCAGCCCGGCTCACCCACTCAGCCTGGGGGTGCTGCCCTGCCCGGGGCTGCTGGCGGAGCCTGGCTGTGGGCGGGTCGCGCTGACAGGCCGCGGTGCGGGGGGCCACCAGCCTGCGCCCCCCCCCCGCTCCTCGGGCCGCATGCTGCGCCCCCCCGCTCCCTCGGCTGGAGCCCCGGGAAGAACGGAGCGAAACCCCCGGACCCGCTCTCCCGGCCGGAGCCCCAGGCAGAGCGTGGCCAGACCCCCGGACCCGCTCCCTGGCCAAAGCTCCAGGCAGAGTGCAGCGAAACCAGCCTGCGCCCCCCCTTGCTCCTCCAACCGCTTTTGGAAAGGCGCGGCTTTGGGGGAAATGTGCTGAGGGGAAGCGGCTGCTTCCCCTGCACCCCACTAGCTACGCTATTGCCCCTACCAGAGCCGGCTCCAGGCACCAGCCCACCAAGCATGTGCTTGGGGCGGCGCCTGGAGGGGGCGGCGCGGCGGGGCCCTGGCCAGGCTCGCCGCCCTGCCCCCGGCGCTCCGGCCGGTCGGGGAGAGCGGAGAGCCCCGGCCGGGCTCTCCGCCCTCCTCCCGGCGCTCTGGCCGCCGGGGAGAGCGGAGAGCCCCGGCCGGGCTCGCCGCCCTCCCCCCGGCGCTCTGGCCGGTTGGGGATTGCGGGCCCGCGGCCAGGCTCGGCGCCCTCCCCTGCCGCGCTGGGGGGGCGGGTGGCTTTTTTGCCTAGGGCGGGAAAAAAGCCAGAGCCGGCCCTGGCCCCTACCTCGACCATCCCCTGGTATAAGATCCCAGAGGCACTTCACACCCAGTGTATAAGTCAGAGCTTTTCCCCTGCTGCTTTGAGTCAAGGAATCAGTTAGAGCTCCCTGCTCACTCCCCCTCTCACTGAGTTGGAGCAGAGCAGTTGAAAATCTGCCACTTAGTCTACATCTGTAATAGTAAATCTGAAACCTACATTTTTCACTAGGCAATAGCATCATCTCTGGGTAGTCCCCATTCGTATTTCCATCTGCAGAGTCGATGGAAATGTATAAGGCGTGCTGACACTGATACTGGAATTCTGCATACAGTACTGGTGTCCATATTTTTAAAAGGATGTGACTACAGGGAGGGTGCAGAAAAGAGCCATAAATGATTCTAGGTCTGAAAAACGTGCCACAACAGCTACCACCAAGAGAAAAACATCTCCAGCTCCTATGGGCTGCATGTGCACATGCCTTAAGTGGAATGGACATGTGCAATCATGCAAAGAAGAACTGGATGAAATTCTAGGATGTGGGTTTGTCAGGAGGTCAAATGGGATAATCCGATGGTCCCTTCTGGCCTTAAAACTATGGATCGATTACTCATATTACTACATTGACTGTTAAAATATGTTCACATCCATAGTCCTCAGTCTGTAGAGTGTCAGGATTTTTTTTTTGCTAATAATAACAATTAAACATTGTCCAAAGGAAACAAGATTACATGGGGAACGGTGATGTTTAGTATTTCCATTAAGTTCATTCTCTTTATATCCTTCATTACAGTTCCCTTGTAAAAATACAGAGCATCTATTCTTGGAACACTAGAGGTTGAAATATCGTGATGGTTGATGTATTTTATTGCCTTGTGATGCATTACCAGCAGTAACCTCCACTAGCAGGTAGAATTGCCTACTAAGAGCCTCTGTGACTTTGTCTTATTCTTGGCTCGCTATGTTATAGAGGATAAGGGATACTACTGAGCCTGTTAAGCACACTATTAAACCTCAAGGAAATTAATTAAAAGAAGGTGGGGGAGAGACAAGTTTCTGTTCCTGTGTTAACACTAGTTTGGATTTATGCACATCAACTATCGCACAAAGGACAAATGCCAATGCTGTTTCTCTGACAAGCTTAATAATTCTGGCAAGCACAGTGGTGGCAGTCTCCAGCAAATTGCAATAGGGGAGGCAATGCCTATTCCAGGCTTGGAAATCTCCAGCTGAGTGTTGGCAAGTGTGTGCATGTGCTGGAGGCTTAAATCAATCAGTTCCATTTTTCCTGATGTGACCTAGCAAAATGTAACAATTGGTTTCATCATTCATGGCCACGGGAAGCTATGCAGGTTTAAAGCATTAACTCTGTGTCTTGCAATAATGCATTAATTTAACATAAAACAGTGTTAAAGCCACCTGTTTAATCACTTTCTCATTAGTTCTAATTTGAAAACTGTTATCAATTTTCTTCTAAATATGGGCTCTGCAACTCAACTCTCTGTGCCTATAAGCCAGACAAGGATGCTATCTGACTCTGCTGTAGAATTCCAGCCCCACAGGAATAATAATGAAGCCTAAGGATAACCCTAGTCAATCAACAATTGAACTGCTCATTCAGATGCCAGGATGTCAAGTGCCCTTCTACTTTCAAGGCTAGGAGTAGAGCAGGTCTACTGGTTGCAAATTACCTATGCATTGGATTTAGCTTTTGCCCTGATTGCATATTGTTGGCTGCAAACGGATTATTGCTCTCACGTATTTATTTACTATGCAAAGCTGCTCAACCCATATGTTTCATGGACATAGCTGGGGGACTGTTGGTTGTCACTGGTCATAGCAAGCATTTCAGTATTTGTCATGAAGTATTCTGTATGATTGGTCACATGGTATGGGTTCTGTTTCCTGTTTGGATGACAGAGACATGACACCAACCCTGATAGCAGGTGACTGTTTCCAGCATGAACGTGCTTGGCTCCCATATCTGCACGAAGAGCAAGTTCTTCTACAACCATTCATGGAAAGAAAAGTCACATAAAGGCTTGAAGAACGAGTTCAGATTTAAACAGACTGAATGGCATGTTGGCTTTGGTGAACATATTTACAAATAGATTTTTTTTTTATTTGCCCATCTCTACCATCAGCGTAGATTGAACTGACTTGTATCACTGTTAAATTCAGCCCTAGTATGCCAGCTGTTAACTTCTGTAATACATCTATATGTGTTCTTCTAATGTCACCAAGTATTTAAGGTCTTCTCTGGACTAGGATTTGGAAGACTAGTGTAGACAAGGGAATGTGCCTTTAACATGCATTTTAAACTGAACCAATTTAGCATACGTTAAAAATCACACTGCTGTGTCCACAGTAGCCTGTTAACGCACGTTCGTCAGCACCATCCAAATCCTAATCTAGTTTCAACCTTAGTGCTAGGAGGTAGAGACGGAAGACGCATCATCAACCTCCTTCAGATGACTCGAAATAGCTACCTCTGAACTTGATCTTAGGCACACACAAATATTCAATACGGATAAAACAAATGGCTAAATAGTAGCAAACTACCTAATCAAGTTGCAGACTAAAAATTTGTTTCTTAAACTATGCTTTCCTATTAAGTGCTATATAAAGTACTTTGGACTAGAAGATTAAAAACATCTCACGCCGAATAGAGTGTCTTGGTGGTTTTGGAATGCACGTTGTGATGTTACACAACACAGCATGCATGACTATTTTGCTGTTGCGACTGTACTATGACTAGTCTAAATTCATATTTTAAAATTATTATATTATAATATTATAATATTAGCATAATTTCAAGTAATTTAATTTGTGGTAGAGACTATCATTTTAATAAAGCGTTCATATCTGCTCTGGATAACTGAGTATTTGCAACTGAAGCCTATGCTGGAGAACTGTGGCTATGGTGACTCATTTTTAACGGCTTTTTTTCCATGTTACACTGGCTGTTTTCCAATGAAGTCCTGCAAGACCTCATATAACAAACAAGGGTTACTGCTCTTTTCCACGCATCACATGAAAAATATCCTTCTGCAGCGCAGCGTATATGGCCGTACAGCTGCTGCAGTTTGGACTCAGGCACAGCACTATTCACTTACCATTCCACATGCCACTTAGTAAAGCAAACCACCTGTTTCCTGGATAGGCTTCAGCCCCCAAGCATTTTAAACGTTTCTCCAAGGATGAAATCCATCCAAACCACTGATGGGGAAATGACAACCTTGGCATTCTTTTCAGCTCCATTTGTTGTTGTGCCATTTGTTGTTCGCTAAAGAGCTCTGTGGTCTTTAGTCTAGTTTTCCACTGAAACCACAAAAGGGCAGGCCATGCCAAAGGGAAAGAGAGTCCTAGTTTCCTATTTACTGAGTGCCCTCATTCCTCAAGTGTGACTGACAAAGTCCCCACTGTGGCACAGAAGAGAGCACCTTTGAAAGAGCGGAAGGGAGGGTAACAAAGAAAAAGGAGACAGGCCAAGAAACCCTGGCCATCCTTGTGAGCTTGCTATGGCGTTTCTCATGTGGTGCTATTCCAAAGCCTCAGTGGCATGTGTTCAGGGAGCTAATGCTGCAGCCTTTGAGCCTGGTAGTTTCATTGAGCTGCAATGGACTTTTCCTGTGAGTAGACGCTTCCTACACAAGTAAAGGGTGGCCAGAGCAGACCTAAACTGTAAGCTAAGCCAGCCAAAGTTTCTTCCTTCATGTCTTTCACAAGCCCAGATGATCACAGCTGTAACAATAAAATCACACACACATAACTGGTAAAAGAACATTCAGGTTGCAAAACCATCAAGCACTCAAAAGTTAGGCAATGCCAAAACTAAGGCTGAATGGCTCATAAGAACGGCCATACTGGGTCAAACCAAAGGTCCATCTAGCCCAGTATCCTGTCTTCCAACAGTGGCCAATGCCAGGTGCCCGAGGGAATGAACAGCTCAGGTAATCATCAAGTGATCCATCTCCTATCGCCCAGTCCAAGTTTCTGGCAAACAGGCTAGGGACACAATCCCTGCCCACCTTACTGCTGACATTTCCTAGCGGCTGAGTGCTTGGCTTTGCAACCTTAACAGGTCTTTACTGTAGTTTGTTGTGTATAATTTTCTAGGCCTTTTTAAAAAGCAATTTGGAAAAAACATATTCCAACATGTGGACTCATACTGACCCCCTTTATGGGTCAGCAGTAGGATTAGAACCTTTGTGGTCACAGCACAGCTCTCCATTACTTGAGCTAATAGAGGAACTGGTAGATAAGTTTTCTTCTCCTATGTGCACCAGCCCACTTGAGGGTGATGAGACACGGTAGGTGACTGGGTTTCACATACTGGGTTTCATGAATGCTGAGACTCAGCAATCTTGGCGTCAGTGTCAGGTTCTGGAGGTGCTTGAGATCTCATTGGTAGGGCTCTGTGTTTGACCCTGGGGACCACCCAAGCAGTGGCCGGTGCAGCTGGCCCCGGGGACCGCCCAAGCAGCGGTCCCAGGGACAGCCAGAGCAGCTGCTCTCGGCGGACACCGGCAGCATCCTGGGATGGCTGGTGCAGCCGTTGCTCAGTGGTCCCCAGGAGCTGGAGCTGCTGGCCTCGCCAACCTCCTCCCCCAGCAGCACCCCCGCCCCCCAGCTCCCTTCCCAGCGGTGGCCTTCCATGGCGCCCCCCCCCAGCAGTGGGTCCCCCAGATGCCCCCCCAGCAGCAGCCCCCGGGTCCTCCCCCAGCAGTGGTTCCCCCAGCAGCACTCCCCCCCCCCCCAAGATTTAGTCAGGGGGATTTATAGTATGAGTCCTGGTCAGGTCACGGGCTGTGAATTTTTGTTTATTGCCCATGACCTGCCCATGACTTTTACTAACTATACCTGTGACTAAATCATAGCCTTACTCATGGGCATAATAGACACCTTTGCCCCTGTTCCCACCAAGCCTGACATTGTCTGCCCAGCCTATCCCTGTGCCAGTCCCATCTGTCCCCCTGGACTTCTATCTCCTCAGCCCAGGGCTTGTCTACACGTGAAACGCTACAGCTGCATCAGTGTAGACATTCACTACATATGCCGATGGGAGGGGTTCTCCTGTCAGCACAGGTAATCCATCGCCACAAGAGGCGGTAGCCAGGTTGACGGAATAATGCTGTCATTGACCATGTGCTGTCTACCCCAGGGATTAGGTCAGTTTAACTACATCCTCAGGCGGTGTGTGGATTTTTCACCCCCACCCCCCAAGTGACAGCTGGGTCGACCTCACTTTTTAGTGTAGACCAGGCCAAAGTCCTGCCCTACCCTGGCTTCTTGTCCTAGTACCAATCTCCATATCCAGGCAGTTTCAGTCTTCATCTTGAGAGTCCAAGTCCCAGGTTTGGTCTACGCTTAAAAGTTACATCAGCATAGCCATATGGATTAGGATGTGAAAAAACACATCCCTGAGCGACGTAGCTATGCCAACAAAACCCTCAGGGTAGGCACAGCTATGGTGCTGGAAAAGGGCTTCTGTCAATGTCGTTAACAGAAACAGCCCAGCTGTCAGTGTAGGCTGGCCTACTCTAGGGGGTTATGCCAGTGCCAGGACGTCCCAGTATTTCTCCCCCCCGCCTCCTCCCGCCTGAGCTCCCAGTCCAATCTATTCCCGCCACCACCCTGTCCAGCTCTTATTCCCTCTGCTTTGAATCAGGCTGCATCCATGCTGGCAGGGCCTCAGCAGGCAGGGAGCATTGAGACCACAAGAAAAACAGTTTCCCTGCTCTTAGTACTGTGCCCAGTGCTGCAGCAGCCAGGAGAGGCCAGCTCAGCCCCTGCAGATGGAGTCTTCAGGGCATTTAGCCGCCAAACACTAATAAATCGCTATTGAGTATTTGCAAACTGCAGTTTTTCAAAGGCTTGTCACTTGGGTGAATGGTCACCCCAGGGCCTGTAAAGGGCACATCCCTGACACCAGGGCAGCTGCCATGCCAAATTTCAAGTCCTTCCTCCAAAGCATGGAGATGCTAGAGCTTCTCAACTAAACAGCTGTACAATTTTTTTTTCAAAACGGGGTAAAACAATGTATTTTTCTCTAATCTCATGCTCAGAAACAGCTGAACCATTTTTGCTGAAGCTTTCAAAACAAATTCAGCCTAAGGCAGACACAGCATGGAAATGATCAGCCCAAATGGTGGAAGTCTGGCATAGTTATAAGTAAACAGGGGGCTAGATTCACAAAGGATCATAGGCATCTAAAGCCAACATTTAGGCACCACTGACATTCACAAAGCTGCCTCTCAGTTCTACCTACCCCTGGAGGTGCCTAAAGGCCCCTTGCTGCTTAAGTTTCCCCTGGCAGGCACATGCAAAGTCACAGATATGTGTAACTTTAGCGCCTTCATGGCCAAGATGGTGTCTGCTCTGGCCAAGCGAAGGTGTGCGCAGGAATGTAGCAGAGAAAGATCCTTCTACCTCAGGGGCACCTGTTCCAAACCCCCCAGAGTGAACACACAGATACTGGAAGAGTACAATGAATATAGGCAAGGGAAATATTTATTTACAGAGGGATGAATGGAGAAAAGCAACAGGGGGAAATATAGGGGGACCAGTAAAACAGAGGTGCATTCAACACAAAGCCCCACAGGCCCAATGGTGCCACAGTCTGAAAGGGCAGACACCCAGCAATGTGTCTGCACACAGAGTTCAGGAGTCCTGAGAAAAGTTCCAGTCCAGGGGTGAATCTTGGGTGCTCCTCATCGTCTTCGGCGCCAGTGAACTTTCCCCAACAAACCCCTCCAGTGCCCTCTTCTGCCGCTCTCTGCAAAGCCACACAGAGCGACAACCTCCCCGCTTAACTAGCTAACAGCCTCCCTTCTTATTTCCAATGCAAAGTCACAAGCCCTAGTAATCACAGCCCCAGGCTGCTCTGGGTAGCAGTAATACTGGGTCCAGCTCCAGTTTGTCCTCCTCGGGCGGTTCCTCCCTGGCACAGTGCTCCTCCTGGCTCCTGTCCTGGGGTGTCCCTGGTCAGCCGCTCTGTCCCTCCCAGGCTTCAGGCAGGTTCTGGCTGCTTCACTCTGTGAGAGCCTGCTTGCAGCAGCCCGTCTGTCTGGAGCTCCAGACACACACACACTGTCGCTCTCCCGTCTCCCCTCTCTCTCTGCTCCCCCTAAACCCCAACAGCACTTCCTCCTTCTGGAACAATCAGCACTTCCCCCCTCAGAAAAATGATTTAAAGGGGCCATGCTCTTGAACCCCAAGGGGGTTACATATGTGGATGCCACCCCCTCGCCCCCATTGCTAATGGGCTGCTCAGAGCCCTCATTCCCTGCAGGATTCTCAAACTAGGTGTTTCCCCCACTCCTTTCACGTGTGGAGCCTGAGCCAGTTGGCATTATTGGCGCACATCTAATCTGCACAAAAGGCAGCTGGGGGAAGGTGGTCAGGACATTTGGGGCTGGCTGATTGGCATTCATGTGTGTGTGTGTCCCAGTTGATTCTAAAGCTCAGTGCTGAGGGCACTCACCTGACCCAGGCTTAAACCCAGGGCTGGATTTACGGACAGGCTACCCAGGCGACTGTCTGGGATGCCAGGCTTTGTGGGGGAGGAGGCACCAGGCTTGGGGTGCTGTTTTGGTTGTTAGCGACAAAAGAGAATAGAATGTTTGAAGTAAAATGTTTCGGGTATTCCATATGCGGCGTCATTTTTCACTAACAGCCTAGAATGTTCTAGATCTTTGTAGGGGTATTCAAAAGTTTAACGAATGGAGCGGGGTGGGCACCAAAGACGCACCTCACCCGGGGCATCATTTGATGTAGAGAGATGGCCCTGCTTAAACCCTCCCTCTGCCCAGGAGCGGCGCCAGGGTTTTTGGTGCCCTAGGCGGGGGTCCTTCTGCGCTCCCGGTCGTTGGCGGCAATTCTGCGGTGGGGGGGTCCTTCCGCGCTCCCGGTCTTTGGGGCACTTCGGTGGCGGGTCCCAGAGCGAGTGAAGGACCTGCCGCAGAATCGCCGCCGAAGACCCGGAGCGCGGAAGGACCCCCCCGCCACCGAATTGCCGCCCCCCCTAATCCTGGCGCCCTAGGTGACCGCCTAGGTCGCCTAAATGGAAGCGCCGGCCCTGCCTCTGCCTAATTTGGAGCAGGGACATGAAGTCAGGTGTCCCAAAGCCACGTGAGTGCCTGAACTACCAGGCTACATCCTCTCCTGTGTACCCGTGGAGGTGGTGGTAGCAGTGGGCAAGGGCCATTTCAATCTCTCCAGCTGGAGCTGTGCCACTTCGTATAGATAATTAAATAGTCATTGGAGCAGAGACTTGTGGATCTGGGCCCTAAACCCTATCTCTTTCCTCTGCATTTTACACCTAGCTAGCTTAGGCGGCTCCCCACTCAGCTTGCTGCCTTCTGAGAATCCCTTTCTTAGGTACCTAACTCTCCCCATACAATGCACCGGGAGCTGGGGTGCTTAATTCAGGCAGCGAGTGTCACTGGGTGGCAGGGTGCCTAAGAGTTAGGTGTTGCAACTCTCAGCAATGCTAAGTTCCCTTTGTGAATCTAGCGCCTGGTCTTATAACGGAGAGTGTTGAGCAACCTTAACCATAAGCAGTGCTACATGCTCTGCCTATAATTGGCTTATTCACTCATTTGAAATATTGTATGTAAAGGGAAAAGATAAGCAGTACAATCTGGTAGAGGCTTTGTCTCTGACTAACTGGGTACTGTGTGGCATTTGACTGTATTATTAGCATCCAGCAAATACCTGCAGTATTTGCCATATTCATGTCACACCACTAATTGCTGCAATAGCTGCTTTTTTCTTGTAGACAGCTGTGTAACATGCACAAATACTATTAATAGTGGAGACAATATTTATTCAGCATGCAGTAATAATACTTCCAACATAAAAGAAATAGCTTAAAAATTTGTCAACACAAATCACTGGCCAAACTCCAAACCTTGTTAATTGGCTTTTGATAGGCTACTTAATGGCTTTAAACACACCAATCCGTTAACGCAAGCAGATTGCAGTAGTGTCATATGGAGTAACGTTTCTTAACAACCGGTCCTTGGTCTGGCGCTGGTCCCTGAGATCTCCCTGACACAGTTTAGGAAGGCAGCAAGCCAGTCCCTGGTATCAAAAAGGTAGAGAAACACTGATATAGAGGATAGAGTAACCTATGTCTGAAACTCTTACCATAGCATACCGCCATTTAAAATGGGGTCAGATGATCTAAAAAGAACTAACAAAACAGAGTTGAATTAAAGCACTGCAGAAATGGTTATAAAATGTAAGATTCTGTAATCATAGTTCAACAAATTGTGATGTTAGCAAATCACAGACACCAGAAGAGATACCACCGTTCTGATGTTTTCTGCTGGCTGCATTGTAACAATCAAATGGCTGGTTTAATTTGGTAGATGTACTGTGAGCCTTTCAGCCATGTGCCTTTAGAACACGTGAGGGTTAGCTTATAACAGACAGCCTGGTGCTATAGCACAGAGTACGGACAGAGCCTATAGAAGTCCTGCAAGATACTTACTGTGCTTTAGGAGGGAAATGTGTGTTTGCACTGTGGTCACTTCCCCTTGGCTGAACCCATGTAAAGAGGATGCGCAGCAGCCATAAACCCTGCCCTCTGTCCCTCCTGGCAGCGGCCCTGCATAGAGGGCCTCTTTGGCTCTATGCCAGCCCCTCTAGGAGCCCCGCAAGAGGATGCTGGATGAGGCATGGCTGGGGCAAGCCTATATCCTGGCTATTCTCCAGTAGTGCAAGTGCCCACAGGTCCCTCACCAAAGGCTCTTACGTAAATTAAGTTGTCATGGGATAAGAGGGAAGGTCCTTTCAAGGATTGAGAACTGGTTAAAGGACAGGGAACAAAGGGTAGGAATAAATGGTAAATTCTCAGAATGGAGAGGGGTAACTAGTCGTGTTCCCCAAGGGTCAGTCCTAGGACCAATCCTATTCAACTTATTCATAAATGATCTGGAGAAAGGCGTAAACAGAGCGGTGGCAAAGTTTGCAGACGATACTAAACTGCTCAAGTTAGTTAAGACCAAAGCAGATTGTGAAGAACTTCAGAAAGATCTCACAAAACTAAGTGATTGGGCAACAAAATGGCAAATGAAATTTAATGTGGATAAATGTAAAGTAATACACATTGGAAAAAATAACCCCAACTATACAATATGATGGGGGCTAATTTAGCAACAACTAATCAGGAAAGAGATCTTGGCGTCATCGTGGATAGTTCTCTGAAGATGTCCACACAGTGTGCAGCGGCAGTCAAAAAAGCAAACAGGATGTTAGGAATCATTCAAAAAGGGATAGAGAATAAGACAGAGAATATCTTATTGCCCTTATATAAATCCATGGTACGCCCACATCTTGAATACTGTGTACAGATGTGGTCTCCTCATCTCAAAAAAGATATACTGGCATTAGAAAAGGTTCAGAGAAGGGCAACTAAAATTATTATGGGTTTGGATGGGTCCCATATGAGGAGAGATTAAAGAGGCTAGGACTTTTCAGCTTGAAAAAGAGGAGACTAAGGGGGGATATGGTAGAGGTATATAAAATCATGAGTGGTGTGGAGAAAGTGAATAAGGAAAAGTTATTTACTTGTTTCCATAATATAAGAACTAGGGGCCACCAAATGAAATTAATGGGCAGCAGGTTTAAAACAAATAAAAGGAAGTTCTTCTTCACACAATGCACAGTCAACCTGTGGAACTCCTTGCCTGAGGAGGTTGTGAAGGCTAGGACTATAGAAGGGTTTAAAAGAGAACTAGATAAATTCATGGAGGTTAAGTCCATTAATGGCTATTAGCCAGGATGGGTAAGGAATGGTGTCTCTAGCCTCTGTTTATCAGAGGGTGGAGATGGATGGCAGGAGAGAGATCACTTGATCATTACCTGTTAGGTTCACTCCCTCTGGGGCACCTGGCATTGGTCACTGTCGGCAGACAGGATACTGGGCTGGATGGACCTTTGGTCTGACCCAGTATGGCCGTTCTTATGTTCTTAAGGTGCACGGTCCTCTGAGTGTTACTTTGTGCTTCCCCTGACTCTCTTTTACACACCTGTTGTCTCTCATCTTAGATTTGGCTTGCTGGCTCTTTGGGGCAGGCGCCATCTTTTTGGTGGGTGCCTGTACAGCACTTAGTACAATAGGGTCCTGATCGGGGCTCCTAAGCACTACTGCAATATGCATAATTAATATAGTAAGCTTGGGCAGCCCCAGGGTAGGGGAGAGACAACCCCCCCCCCCCATCTCCTCCATTGATACACTGGGCTCAGTGCAAGTGCAAAGGTGAATTTCCTTCCTGGGACTCTTTCACTTAGAAGCTACCTCTGTCTGTCTCATTATGATCCCATAATCCAATTTATTCTGTTACACGCAGTCTTGATTTACAGTACATTCAAAGCTGTAATGCAAACATCTCTATACACACCAGAAATTACACTAGCTTAATGTAGTTGGACTGTGAGGAGGGGAAGAGACGCGGATCTGGGCTGAAGTGGTATATCAACCTCGGCATTCCTCAAGCAGCATTTATAAGGAAAAAGTCAACTCAGCCTGAGGTGTGCCCCTACTAGAATAGGGGTAATAAAGACTCTGGCACCATTTTAGCCGTGGCAGGGAGACACAAGTAATGGAGCAGAGGCAATACATAGGTACAAGTGGTTTTATGAGTACCACTGCCATCGCTAGTCCATATAATCAACATTAGTATTTGGTAGAAGGCAAAAGTGAATAACTAAGAGAGAGAAGCCAGATAGACCATTATGTCATGGCTCTGTCCAAGTGTTACGTAGCACTCACAAGGTACATTTTCCCCTCTACAACTGACAAAAATAGTGATAGTATTTCTCCTGCAGGACACCTGCACAAAAGCCAACCTCACAGTGAAATTGTCAGCCAGCCACACACATCCCAGTGCAGTGTTTCCAAAACTGTGGGGGTGCATGGAGAACTACTGTGACCCTAGGCACCCCTGTATTCACACCCTCCATACTACTGCAATAACATTTGTACAAAATATGCTTTGTGCGGTATCATATGAAAGCTAATAACACTAGTTATTGATATCATTGCCAAATGCATGTGTTAACTTTTTAATGTGAAGTTATGAATTCCCTCTGTATGCTGTCACTAGAACATAACCAGATAGCCTCGCCTAGGCAAAGGTGATAAACAGGCCTGTCCTAGACAAAGGAATCTGGGTTTACCTCAGTTTATGTATTAGCAGTGAACAAAGCCATCAAGCTAAACCTGAGCCTCAGCGTGAGAGACAGAGAATTAACATGGCTCCTGCACCCCAGAGCGACACAGGAGACTGGTTCTCCAAGAGGCCTTCCCAACTTGTAAGCCAAAGGCGATCCTGTGGGGATATAAGGAACACAGAGAGACTATCTTTATCCTTCACCTTAGGAGACAAAGGACCCAGGCGATTTCATCTCTGTGATGGATCCTGGCCAGCAAATGCTAGAAAGGAGACTGTGGGTGAGAGAAACCACCTTGAACAACGACTGGATCTTGCTAGATTAAGTTTTAGACTTTTAGATGCATGTGTTCACTTCTATTTGTGTGACCATCTCTACCTTTATCATTTTGACTTGTTATCGCTTAATCCCTGCTCTTTTGCTAATCAACCTATTTTACTTTTACTATAAACCAACTCAGGGCTGTGTTTGAAGGGAAGGGTGCACTTATCCCAGTTAAATTAATAAGCTGTGAGGTACTGACTCTTTAATAGAGCAGTGAATTTAATATCTTCTGTGAATGAACAGCGATAGGGGCTATACATTGCAAAGAAACACCTCTGAGGAGCTTGGGGGCTGGAGTTCACTGGTTGTTATCTGCAAGGCAAGGTCTGGGCCGGGAGAGCCTTGAGGAGTTTGCTGGTGAGGAAGACAGAGTGGTGTGGCAGGGAACTGACACACAGTCTAATCACCAGCAAAACTCACTCTTGCAGAAGCAGAGGGGTAACAGAGTGGCTCACAGCTCTAGGTGTCCCCTGCAGCATGTGACAACTACCCAGTACCCTTCTCACTTGTTCTTCAGGTTCAGCTTCCATTCAAAAGTGGGAGCTCATCCCCATCTCCAGAAGCTTGAAGGACCACAGAAGATGCACAAACTAAGATGCTAAGAGTGTTTGGTGCCTCTGAAAATGCTGTAAAATGAGAATCTGACTAGAGCTAACACATGCACAGCCGTTTCTTTTCAAGTTTAATTATGAATGGTACTAGAGTGCAGATGTCAGGGATTCCATTTGCAATATTCACAAAGGCTTTGCTTTTCTTTTCCTTCTGAGGAGCACTTCAGCTTGTAAAGACAGACAAAGTTACTCTCTTTTTTCTTTGTCGGCTGCAGGATCGCAATACAATTACTGGTATCCTAAAATTACTGGCATTAAGCAGAGGTGCAAGAAAGGAAAACAGAAAGACAGAACAACAGAAAGAAAAAAAACAAGTGAAAATTTAAACTTTTCTTTCAGAAAAAGATTTGCAGTTATAATCGGTCCAGCTATCTGAATTCCTCTGAAGGCTCTGCACATTTATCATCATGAATGTCAAAATTTCCATTGGCAACCTTCATTAAGTTTCTCAAAGTCAACCATCAACACCCACACACGTTAGCAGACAGCACAGCATAACCAATAATATAGTCAGTAGGTGTAGTAATCATGCTGTGTTCTCGCTCTTCCCATCACTTTCTATATATATTTGTAAAACAGATATAAAATACATCTAGGAAAGAGTCGGTCTTGCTTCTCTCTGCACATATCATACAAAGATGACGTGTCTCCAAAAGGATCATTCTGAAACAGACAAGTGTACCATCTCTGCTATGTTAGCACTGAAACATCCTCCCTATAGTTGCAAGGGTTCCTCCACCCACCCAAACCATCCCTTATGAAATTATTAAGTATAATAGTTTGCCACAGAGAACAAGAATGCACTTTATTATTGAGCATTTTGCTATAGGTGACTGTGTGAGCACATACAGACGTGGTCAGTCATGACAATTACTCACACCTGAGTCTCACCATGGTACAAATGTCAAACCATTCCATAAACTGACTTCCTACTCTGCTGTTAGCTGTCCCTGTGTTCCACCTCTCCCAAAGACATGGCTTCAGTAGTAACCATGTACTTCAAAGGAGTAGAAGCACAAGGAGGCTAAACACTGAACAGAGTGGCCTAAACAAAGCCTGCACATTTGTAAGGGGATCCTCTGGAGGTTTTATTGCTGCTGGCTGTTGGCTGCACAACGAGATAGAACTACAGAGCTTTCAAACACTTAGTCTGATTTTCAGACGTGGCGAGTGGCCCCCATCCCCTGTTGATTTCAGTGGGAACTGGGAGTTTTCAGCATTCTGCAAGTAATGACTGTTCCCTGCCCACCTTCTGTGCGTCTTGAGTAAATGTGTGGCTTCATCTCAACTGCCTCCAGCTAAATCTCATGAAGGCAGAAGTGTTCCTCTGCCCATCGTCAGACACAGCTCAGTCGCCTCACGCTCCCTCCTCAGCTCAGGCTTTCCATTAACTCCACTGTCTGATCCTTGCTGTTGTCTTTAGGCCTGAACTTTGCTTCTCCTACCATATCTGCCAATCAGCACATTGTGTATGCTGCTGCCTCCATTCCACCTCTCTGAAATTCTCAGCCACACCCAAATCTCTACTCTCGATTCATTACAATATTCGGCTTAAAACTGTCCTCCCACAGTGTCCCACCTGTTTTCTAGCAGCATGCCTGTCTCACAGAGCTCCCACTTCCCCCCTCATCTAGCACTGGTCTCCACTCTGCCCCACCATATATTCTTTTCATTCGTGTTGCAAGAACCTTCTGCTTTGCAGCTCCTTAACTAGACTAGACATTCTGTATTGCTCAGCTTTCTCAGTTCACATTTCATTGGAAGATCCCTCTTTTCTTCTTAGGTTATAGACAGTAATTTCTCCCTTCAGCTATTTTTTTTAAATGTAACCTTGTAACTATTATTTACTTGGGAAATACTTTGTATGAAAAAGCTATAATGGGCGCAGAAGTTAAGATTGGAAAGGGGTTTCTATTATAATCTCATTTTCATTCATCATAATTTTAAGAAACTGTCACCTTTTGAGTTCAGATTTTCCAAGCCTGGAAGCTGCTTGAAGCTGTATGGTTTTTTGTTTTCTCGGAAAGTTTGAGCAACAGAATTTCAGCCATTATTGAGTGAGATGAGAGTGAAAAAAAATTCTTTCCCCAGTATAAAAAAAAAATCTTTGTAATTCCTCCCACCCACACCCAATCAACCCTTCAGCCTAAATTGCAGAGATTTGGACATTGCCATTTGCCATGGAAACAGCCCTCCCTGGGTAACAGTGGGGCCTTGTCCTGGAGGGAAAATGTTGAGATTTGACAGAGTTATGAGTATTTGGAAATCAACTAATGAGCATGTGCAGTAGAATGTTATTGTTTTACTAAGCTCATTACGTGTGCACCTGGTGACTGCATGTGCAACCAATTCAGTTGTGCGCTGAGTCACACAGGCTCCGGAATGGCTGCAAACCGGCCATAGGAAACAAAGATCTAGAGGAAGAGTTATATCCCATAGCTGGAGTAAGCTCCTGCAGATTTCTTAGCTGTGTGGGAGTGTGCTCGTCTATAGCTCCGCTCCTGTGGAGTTTAGCATCAATTCTGTAGAGCGGAGGGGTTCCATGGCATGATTGAAACATTCAGATAAACTGCTGCCCACAGAGTAAGTTCATCTATAGCTATGCTCTCTAGCAGTGTAGGAGCTCTGCTGGAGCTTAGCTTAGCTTCAGGCATAGTGGAGTCTGCTCACATGGAAAATGCAAACTAGTTATACTTCTATATAAGTAATATAGTCAACCAAGGAATCATACCTAATACCACTCTGTATGTGTATTTCTGTGAGACAAAGAGAGAGAGAGAGAGAACAATAAATACTGACACTAATTACTCTTCAGAGGTATGCACATGCAAGAATAATGTTCTCGGGGCAGAGAATGTCTCTTACTATGTATCTGTACAGTGCCGAGCACAATGGGGTCATGATCATGACTGGGCCCAGTAGGTGCCAACATCACACAAATAATACATATTAATAATAATATCCTGCTAGACGTGTAGTACCTTGGCATGGGGGAAACATTCAGACACATTCCTTAGAGAGAAGAGAAATTATCTAACAAAACCCACCAAAACTTCCAAATCCATCAATGGGAGTTGCATGGGCTTATGACCACTCAGGTCGTGGTGCTGAGTCAAGAAAGAGATATGGAATCAATACAGGAATCGCCATATGAGATAAGACCAGTGATCTAGCTAGACCATTAGTTTGTTGCTGATACTGGCTAGAACCAGACACTCCAGAGGAAGGTATAAGAAATGCTGTAGCTGGCTACTACGAAATAATCTGCACCTAGGGAGAAGTCATTTCTAGCCCCCACCAGTTAGAAGTTGACGTATGCACTAAAATGTGAGGGTTTATTATTACCGTAGGGCCTAGTGGCTCTGATCAAGGCTAAGCACTTTACACACACATAATAAAAAGACAGTCCTGGACCCAACCTCAGAGATTTTACAGTCTACACAAGTGAAGAGATATCATCGGGTGAGTAAAACAGAGAAACGACCCTGTTTATTTTAATAAGTGGAAGTGTCAGATCTCTTCTACATGTTCAATTTTATCTAATGTAACTGTGGATGTTCTCATTATCTGTATAAATGTCTCATTATGACAATGAGCTTAGTGTAAGTATACAAGAAAAAAATACAAGATACTATACAAGGATCTTAGCCTGTTGGGGAAAAAATGTCTGATACAATACCTTCAGATTTGCAAAATAGGATGTGAATGTCTAATAGAGAGAGCATCATCCAAGCTGAAATTTTGACATTTGCTGACTTGATTGCTTACTGATACAAGCTTAACAGTCTATAATGTGGGATTTTGCCATGGAATACAAAAGAAGTATTTAAACCCTGCAGAGACTTACACACGAGTAACTCTATCCATGCATAAAGTTATGCACCTGCGTAATTATTTGCAGGATCAGCAACTAAAACTTGGATTGTATTACTCGGGAATAAAACAGTCCTGGCAAGACTACTAGCATGGGCATATACATCAAAAATGCAACACCAAAGTGAACAATATAAGAAATGTATAAAAGTCCTGGTGACATAGGAAAGAGAGAAAAATGATGTGGCAAATACAGGGGGAAAGGTCATGAGAAAAACCAAGAAAAGTAAATTGCATTAGCAGAATAATAGAGCATGACCTTACCATTTGGCAAAGAGGTAGAAATCTTAACCCTAGGAGTCCTATTGGTTTGTGGTTGCTGGAAAGTTGGCTAGAAATGGAGCATTCAGGATTGACTCAGCTCTAGGGTTTCTGCTATAAGCAAACTAACACATGAACACACCTCCCAGCTCACAGTCACCCTCATAATGAACAGTTATAATAAATATTATGTTATTCCTAATATTTTGCTACCCTAGGCAACCACTTATTTCTGCCCTGTATGATACAGCCTGGAAGAACTAGATATTGTAGAATCTCTTTGCTGCTCCAGTTTAGTCCAATTTTATGATCTTAAAAATTGTCATTTGGTCGGGAACAAAATATTCATTGCTCCCTGTTGAGGAGCCATAAATTCTCATTAACCAAACTGAGCATATTTCTTTACTTCCTTGATGAAGAGACAGTGTTTATACATACTATTGCAGTTGGCTTTTCCAGTTTTATTTGCACCGCCAGTCCCTCAATTAAATAGGAAAAGCCCAGAAGGCTTGATGGTTTTTATTTCCAGGCGATTGCTTTTATAGTGTGAGTTTTGGTCCAGTTTCCTTGGATCATGAATAGATCCATGTGAGTTCTTCAGCTGGGTGAGCTGGCATTCCGAGTTACTGCTGGTTCCTATTCCAAGCTCTGCCAGTCAGGTTTTTTCTTCTTTCAGCATTAGGCTTGATTTGAATTGCCAAGAAACAGAAATTGAGGTTGGTTTTTTTTTAGAGGAGAGTAATCGGTTTAGAATGTGTGTTTGTGCCCAACACATTGGATTTTGAAGGAGCAAGCACCTTAGATGTAAAGCCAGAGATACTAGAGGGTAATTCTTGCTTTGAAAGTAGTATTGAGTTAGATTTAATTGTAATGGAAAGCTTTATGCAAATAGGAAGCATTTTAAATTTATTAGGGAACCATAATCCTACTGAGTTTTCTAGGAGATGTTTTTGCTTGAGATTTGAAGAAAATGTTTGCCAGATGCCGAAGGGATAATAAAATGCCTATGTCTATCATTTTCCCAAATATTCTGTGCATGAAGAAATATCACATGGGAGAAAATTGTATTTACAGTAATGATGAGGTCCTATGAATCAAAGAAATATATAGAGGGAGGAATGGATACTGACATAAAGATTTGAAATATCTGCCAATGTCAGAACACATCCTGAAAAAAATATCTTTTGATGCTACCAATCAAAACTCAAGGGAGAAACCCTGAATAATTACATGATTTTGGGTTCTGTGCTTTGGGATACAAAGAAATTCCATTTTTGAGCAGAAGGGAGGTGGGTAATTGTGTTGCGCAACTTGTAATTTGCTCACATGTCTTTAGAAGTAGTTTAAGTCCAGTGAACAAGATTGGTTGGGGCTTCAATCAAACACGGTTGTATTCGGGGTGGGGGTGGGGGTAGGGGGTTAAACGTGCGCTGGTCTCAACATTTCAGAGACTGGGAAGGCTGAGCGAGATGGGGCTATATGTTTTTATCCTATTCTAGATCTCTGTAAGCTAGTTTATATTTCTGAAAGTATGAAAGTTAATTTTATAACCTGACATTCATTTACTAGTTTAGAAGATTTTCTTATCAGACATAGGTCAAATGATCCTTGACATAAAGGAAGGTGCCTTTCTTGCTTCCAAATAATCCTAAGAACTAGTTGACAAGACCCTGCTATGTTCAGTACTAAAAAGTATGCTTCATCAGGTGAGTGTTTGATACGTTCTTCCCTCTCCTTTGAAGGCGAAGGTGAAACCTGGCCACCTGTATTGAGACCTATGGCTTAGCCTGATGCTTCTGCAGTCTCTTGGTTGACACTAACAGAAAAACATCAGCTTGGTCTCTTGTTTTGTAGGAAAAAAATGAAGAAAATTGAGTTAACATCTAATTTCACGAGGATTTTTGGCAACTATTCGATCACATAAGTGGAATTCTTCATGGTACTGTGGGACAGTATTCCTGTTCTCTCACTTTTGTGTCAATCATGGCAAAAGCAGGTAAAATCAAAACCACAAATAAGCACATTTGAGAGAGAATTGCAAAATTAAGGTCAAGATTTACTGTTAGTAAAACTATCTAAACCCAGACATAAGGGAAATTAACTAAACTGCAATTAAAAACACACATATCACAGGCCTTCCCTTTTGCTTTGTCCACATCTTGTGATTACTTTTTAATGAGACTCCTCACCTCAGAACCAAAGATAGCAAGAGCACTGAGCACACGCGAATAAAAGAAAGGCCATCAAAGCATTCAGAGGAACATCTCATCAGAACCATGTTAAGCCATGGGGAGCGAAGCCTTCAGTACTTTAACTTCCATTTTCTAGTCATGGAGTGAACCACATGAATGTTTTGAAAAAGTTAACTGTTGCAAAACAAGGGTAGAAACAGCAAGATAGGTCAATAAATTAAGAGACCTAATCATGCCTAGTACATATTTTATTATAGCTATTTCAGTGGAGACTTCACATTATTATATTTATTTTTAAGCCCTGACCAGGTGCTTGGCACTGTACAAGATAGTCCCACGACCAGAGAGCTTACCATTTTAAAGGTATAAGGTACCTTAACATCACAAAAGGGCCTACACTAGAAGAATCAAAACACAACCCACATTGATCACTGCCCCTATTTATCCACATCGGTCCAAGGGGCAGATTTACTGCAAATCCAAAGAATAGTCTGAAGGTCCTGTCACTAGTGTTCCAATTGGTTACAGTTCTTGAAGATCCCCTCCAAATCCTCGGCAAGTACATGTTGCCTAATGCGAGTTCTGATTGAAAGAATTCCAGGCAGTGGTCCTAATATCATGTGCGCACTGTAGTCTCTTATCATTAACATCAGAAGAGGCATACGACCCATCTTAGCCTGGCCAGAAAACAACGCTAACTGCATCTGACTGCCATGAGAGTGAGAGAGTGTGTGCTTTCATATGCCTTCCTTCAGAGTCATGTGGTACAACCGACATCTGGAGTAAACAAGTATTTTAATGTTTTTATAATCTATAGTGTAGCTAGGCATTTCCTGGCTCCTTTGAGTAATGGCCACATCTCTGAGGTGATCTATTTTACTGTGTACTGCACGTGCAATGTTATCTCAACAATGCACCCACAGGCGGTAATGCTGCATAAAATGGAACTGAACTGAGGCATTTTTACAAGATAAAATATGGCATACTATTAAAATTCCCCTTCTAAACAAAACAGTTTTCAAACTACATTAAAAACATTACTGACCTTTGGAGATTTAAAATGTAAATCTACTGGCAAGTCTTTCTGAACCCTTATGTAGCTATAAATAAAGCAAATTATTTGCATATTCCCCCTACAACAGAAGAGGCCAATTTAACCGTTCATGCATTAGGGAGCCATGCCCCTTTTAGCATGTGCATTGTTTGTGGTACCAAGAGGCAACCATCTATGTATTGATGCCTTTCAGTGATGACTAGTTCCAGTTTTATAGTAAACTGACATCTAATGGAAAGGGTTCAAGCCTATGAGAAGTGAGGATCAGGCCCCAGGCTGGGATTTATTACTTCTTCGGTGCTTTCAGCTTTATTGTGTAACTCAAATGGGACCAAACCAAGGCTATGTATCACACATTTACTAACCTAACCAATTATTGCAGATGTATTTTAAAAACAAAACCAGGTCAGGATTTCTGAGCCTTTGCTCAGACTATGCCTTCCTCCCACAACATCCAACAACTCAACACTTCCTCATCTGCACCACAGTATTCTTTGGGATGGATACTCACAGCACTTTAAAGGAGATGCTGCTTCCCCCTTGCTCCAGAAGTGATGCAGTGCAAATCTGTGCAAAGGTTTATTAGATATGCTCCTGTCATCTAAGGTTCACCAGTTGTGGCAGGTTACTGAGCACATCTGCTTCAGATGCAGGTTGGATGCAGCCTTGTAAATCCCTCATGTTCAAAGGCAGCTGCTGGTGACTCTTTTGTGGGTTGCCATGATCTACAGGTTGGGAGTCACAGTTTTGGAGGGTGTTTGACTAATATGCTTCCTAAAGAATAAAAGTAGACTCTAAGGGAGGTGGGCAAATTACGGCCCGCAGGCCACATTCGGCTCTTGGGACCTTCCTGCCTGGCCCCTGAGCTCCCGGCCGGGGAGGCTAGCCCCCAGCCCCTCCCCTGCTGTTCCCCCACAGCCACACCGCGCTGGGCCACCAGCACTCTGGGCAGCGTGGCTGCTCTGACCGGGCCCCACAGCTGCGAGCTCCTGCCGATCCGAGCAGCATGGTAAGGGGGCGGGGGGGGGGGGGGTGGATAAGGGGCAGGGAGTCCCGGGGGGCAGTTAGGGGACAGGGAGCAGGGGGCAGTTGGATGGGTCGGAGGTTGGGGGGTGGTGGTGAGGGGACAGGGAATGGGGGGGTTGGATAGAGGGTGGGAGCCCTGGGGGGCCTGTCAGGGGGCGGGGGTGTGGATAGGGGGCAGGGCAGTCAGGGGACTGGGAGCGGGGGGGGTTGGATAGGTGGTGGGGTCCCGGGGGCGGTTAGGGGCGGAGGGTCCCAGGAGGGTGGTCAGGGGACAAGGAGCAAGGGGGGTTGGATGGGTCAGGAGTTCTGAGGGGGGCAGTCAGGGGGCGGTAAGTGGGAGGGGGCAGATAGGGGCAGGGGGGGCAGGCTGTTTGGGGAGGCACAGCCTTCCCTACCCGGCCCTCCATACAGTTTTGCAAGCCCAATGTGGCCCTCGGGCCAAAAAGTTTGCCCACCCCTGCTCTAAAGCCTGGTCTACACTACACAGTTAGGTCGATGTAAGACAGCTTACGTCGACCTAAATATGTCAGTGTCCACATCTACATAATAACTCCACCTCCACAAGAGGCATAGGGCTTATGTCGGGGTAGTTAGGGAACAAAGTGTCTGTGTAGATCCTGCATTGCTTACATTGGCTCTTGGCTCCCCACTCAGGGAACCGAGAAATCCAGGCAGCTACCCCCTCCATCCCCCGCCCCCCCCCCCCCCCCCCGCTGGAGTGGGGAGCCAAGAGCCCGGGGACAGCTGGGCTCCTGGTGGGGAGCTGAGAGCCCTGGCTCTGAGCCCCCCATGCTGCCCCTCTTCAGTTGGTGGAAGCGCTCCTTCCACGTGAGGACGTGCAATACTGTGCAACACCGACAGGAGGTTAGTGTGGACATCAGCCACCGCAGTAATTACCTAACGTAGATTGACTTAGGGCTATAGTGTAGACATGCCCTAAAAACAGAACTGATTGCAGATTCTATTTTTTCCTCTTTTTTGAAGACTTTCCTCTTGCTGCACTAATGCCTATTTTCATCTGCTCTCCTTTGGAAAGATTTGGAGACCCTTGATATATTTGCCAACTAATTTACAAGAATTATTGCATTGTAAAAATATTCAGAAAAGCTGGATGCAATTGATTTTTCTTACAAGATGACTTACTGGAAAATATATATTTGGTTAACCCTTTACTCCCTTGGGGCACTGTACCGAAAACACTTCCAACTGAGCCCTTTAAAATCACCATATTAACTTAATAAGAATCACACATTAGGGAGGAGTTTTCTCAGTTTGAGAATACTGATCAATACTTACCCCTGAATAGTAAAGCATGTATAGTAGGCCCATAAGGGGGTTAATGAGGAGTTATGGACTATGTTGCTTTCACTATGCAAATAACACAGCTGTCTATGGCCTTTCTGTCTCACCATCTAGTGCTGTTGAACAGCTGGCCTAATGTTTGGCTGAGGCTGACACACGGTTGAGAACTAGAATAAATAAAATAAGACTGAGGTAAGCTTTGTAGGTTGAGGAAGCAAGTATAAAATCTGGGCAGGGTACCCTCTGCTCCATTTACCGAGGGTGCCTGCCTGTCATTTGTTACCATACTGCACAAACTGAAGGTGTTGCTGAATCCCTAGTTGCTGTTAAATGATCATTGCCAGCAGTGCCTAGGAAGGGCCTCCCCCCCCCACACACACCCTGGTTTGACTAAGAGATTGCAGCTGATGCAGATGTTGCTATTATTATTAATATTATTAATCTTACTGTCACACTTAGGAGTCCTACTCAGGGACTAGGATCCCATTGTGCTAGGCACCATACAAACACAAAACAAAAATTACAGACTAACACGGCTGCTACTCTGAAACAAAACAAAAAGATAGTCCCTACCCCAAAGAGCTTACAGTCTAAGTGTAAGTATACTACTGTAAGTATATTGTGTATCCACACCTAATTATTGCATGGCACCACCCCTATGGCAGCCTAGAAATTAGATCTAGTACAGAACACATTAACCCGATTATTAAAAATAAGACAGTTACCTGTTTCGTAACTGGTGTTCTTCGAGATTTGTTGCTCATGTCCATTTCATATTAGGTGTGTGTGCTCGCCACATGCACTGGTGCCGGAAGTTTTTCCCTCAGTGGTATCCGTAGGGGACCGGCTCTGGCACCCCCTGGAGCGGCGCACACATGCCGTGGTATAAGGGGCACCGCCGGCTCCCCCCACCTTCAGTTCCTTCTTGCCGGAAACTCTGACAGTGGGGAAGGCGGGCAGGTCATGGAATGGACATGAGCAACACATCTCAAAGAACACCAATTACAAAACAGGTAACTTTCTTTTCTTCTTCAAGTACTTGCTCATGTCCCTTCCATGTTAGGTGACTCCCAAGCAGTGCCAACGGAGGCAGGTAGGAGTTCATGGATGTGTAGCTTGTAATACAGCTCTGCCAAACCCAGCGTTGTCTCTGGCCTGCTGAGTGATGGCGTAGTGGGTCGTGAACATGTGAACCAAAGACCATGTTGCAGCTCTGCAAATGTCCTGGATAGGGACATGCACCAGGAAGGCCATGAGGATGCTTGCACTCTCGTCGAGTGGGCCTTCCAGAAGTGGCAGTTGGACCTGCGCCAACTCGTAACTGGTCTGATGCAGAAGGTAATCCAGTTGGAGATCCTTTGAGAGGACACCAGAAGGCCCTTCATCCTGTCTATGTTGACCTGCGAAGGGGCTTGGTACACTCAGGTAAAATGCCAAGGCACATCAGACGTCCAGGGCATGCAGCCACCTCTCCTCATTTGTCTTGTGCGGCTTAGGACAGAACACCAGGAGGGAGATGTCCTAGTTGATATGGAAGGAAGACACCACCTTCGGCAGGAAGGCTGGATGGGGTTGCAACTGTACCTTGTCTTTGTAAAAGACCATGTAAGGTGGTTCCGAGGTCAGGGCTTTAATCTCCGACACTCATCTAGCCGATGTCACTACCACAAGGAAGGCGACTTTCCACAATAGGTGGGAAAGGGAACAAGAGCCTAAGTGTTCAAAGGGCAGACCCGTGAGTTTGGAGAGAACCAGATTGAGGTCCCACTGTGGGACGGGATCCCTAATGGGAGGGAAGAGCCTTTCAAGGCCTTTCAGGAACCTGACGGACATCTTGTGTGAGAACACCTGGATCAACGGATGAAACACCGAGATGACAGCTAGATAAACTTTGATAGAAGAGAGAACCAGGCCCTGATTCTTCAGGAAGAGCAGATATTCCAAGATTGACTGCAGAGAGGAGTGCGTCGGGGAGACGCTACGCTCAGATGCCCAGTGGGAGAACCTCGTCCACTTCGCCAGGTAAGTTGCTCTACTGGAGGGTTTTCTACTTCCCAAAAGGACCTGCTGCACCTCCCTGGAGCAGACTTGCTCCTCCGTGTTCAACAATGCAGCATCCACACCGTGAGGTGGAGGGAGGTGAGGTTGGGGTGCAGGAGGCAACCATGGTCTTGTGAGAGAAGCTCCGGGTGGTCAGGCAGCGGCCACAGGGGGGCTACTGCCAGATCCAACAGCATGTTGAACCAATGCTGGCGCAGCCATGCCGGGGTGATCATAGATTCATAGATTCATAGATTCTAGGACTGGAAGGGACCTCGAGAGGTCATCGAGTCCAGTCCCCTGCCCGCATGGCAGGACCAAATACTGTCTAGACCATCCCTGATAGACATTTATCTAACCTACTCTTAAATATCTCCAGAGATGGAGATTCCACAACATCCCTAGGCAATTTATTCCAGTGTTTAACCACCCTGACAGTTAGGAACTTTTTCCTAATGTCCAACCTAGACCTCCCTTGCTGCAGTTTAAGCCCATTGCTTCTTGTTCTATCCTTAGAGGCTAAGGTGAACAAGTTTTCTCCCTCCTCCTTATGACACCCTTTTAGATACCTGAAAACTGCTATCATGTCCCCTCTCAGTCTTCTCTTTTCCAAACTAAACAAACCCAATTCTTTCAGCCTTCCTTCATAGGTCATGTTCTCAAGACCTTTAATCATTCTTGTTGCTCTTCTCTGGACCCTTTCCAATTTCTCCACATCTTTCTTGAAATGCGGTGCCCAGAACTGGACACAATACTCCAGCTGAGGCCTAACCAGAGCAGAGTAGAGCGGAAGAATGACTTCTCGTGTCTTGCTCACAACACACCTGTTAATACATCCCAGAATCTTGTTTGCTTTTTTTGCAACAGCATCACACTGTTGACTCATATTTAGCTTGTGGTCCACTATAACCCCTAGATCCCTTTCTGCCGTACTCCTTCCTAGACAGTCTCTTCCCATTCTGTATGTGAAACTGATTTTTTCTTCCTAAGTGGAGCACTTTGCATTTGTCTTTGTTAAACTTCATCCTGTTTAACTCAGACCATTTCTCCAATTTGTCCAGATCATTTTGAATTATGACCCTGTCCTCCAAAGCAGTTGCAATCCCTCCCAGTTTGGTATCATCCGCAAACTTAATAAGCGTACTTTCTATGCCAATATCTAAGTCGTTAATGAAGATATTGAACAGAGCCGGTCCCAAAACAGACCCCTGCGGAACCCCACTCGTTATGCCTTTCCAGCAGGATTGGGAACCATTAATAACAACTCTCTGAGTACGGTTATCCAGCCAGTTATGCACCCACCTTATAGTAGCCCCATCTAAATTGTATTTGCCTAGTTTATCGATAAGAATATCATGCGAGACCGTATCAAATGCCTTACTAAAGTCTAGGTATACCACATCCACTGCTTCTCCCTTATCCACAAGACTCGTTATCCTATCGAAGAAAGCTATCAGATTGGTTTGACATGATTTGTTCTTTACAAATCCATGCTGGCTGTTCCCTATCACCTTACCACCTTCCAAGTGTTTGCAGATGATTTCCTTAATTACTTGCTCCATTATCTTCCCTGGCACAGAAGTTAAACTAACTGGTCTGTAGTTTCCTGGGTTGTTTTTATTTCCCTTTTTATAGATGGGCACTATATTTGCCCTTTTCCTGTCTTCTGGAATCTCTCCCGTCTCCCATGATTTTCCAAAGATAATAGCTAGAGGCTCAGATACCTCCTCTATTAGCTCCTTGAGTATTCTAGGATGCATTTCATCAGGCCCTGGTGACTTGCAGGCATCTAACTTTTCTAAGTGATTTTTAACTTGTTCTTTTCTTATTTTATCTGCTAAACCTACCCCCTTCATAGAATCATAGAATCATAGAATATCAGGGTTGGAAGGGACCTCAGGAGGTCATCTAGTCCAACCCCCTGCTCAAAGCAGGACCAATTCCCAACTAAATCATCCCAGCCAGGGCTTTGTCAAGCCGGGCCTTAAAAACCTCCAAGGAAGGAGACTCCACCACCTCCCTAGGTAACTCATTCCAGTGCTTCACCACCCTCCTAGTGAAATAGTGTTTCCTAATATCCAACCTAGACCTCCCCCACTGCAACTTGAGACCATTGCTCCTTGTTCTGTCATCTGCCACCATTGAGAACAGCCGAGTTCCATCCTCTTTGGAACCCCCCTTCAGGTAGTTGAAGGCTGCTATCAAATCCCCCCTCATTCTTCTCTTCTGGAGACTAAACAATCCCAGTTCCCTCAGCCTCTCCTCATAAGTCATGCGCTCCAGACCCCTAATCATTTTTGTTGCCCTCCGCTGGACTCTTTCCAATTTTTCCACATCCTTCTTGTAGTGTGGGGCCCAAAACTGGACACAGTACTCCAGATGAGGTCTCACCAATGTCGAATAAAGGGGAACGATCACGTCCCTCGATCTGCTGGCAATCCCTCTACTTATACAGCCCAAAATGCCGTTAGCCTTCTTGGCAACAAGAGCACACTGTTGACTCATATCCAGCTTCTCGTCCACTGTGACCCCTAGGTCCTTTTCTGCAGAACTGCTACCTAGCCATTCGGTCCCTAGTCTGTAGCTGTGCATGGGATTCTTCCGTCCTAAGTGCAGGACTCTGCACTTGTCCTTGTTAAACCTCATCAGGTTTCTTTTGGCCCAATCCTCTAATTTGTCTAGGTCCTTCTGTATCCGATCCCTACCCTCTAGTGTATCTACCACGCCTCCTAGTTTAGTGTCATCGGCAAACTTGCTGAGAGTGCAGTCCACACCATCCTCCAGATCATTAATAAAGATATTAAACAAAATCGGCCCCAGGACCGGCCCTTGGGGCACTCCGCTTGAAACTGGCTGCCAACTAGACATGGAGCCATTGATCACTACCCGTTGAGCCCGACGATCTAGCCAGCTTTCTATCCACCTTACAGTCCATTCATCCAGCCCATACTTCTTTTACTTGGCAGCAAGAATACTGTGGGAGACCGTATCAAAAGCTTTGCTAAAGTCAAGGAATAACACATCCACTGCTTTCCCCTCATCCACAGAGCCAGTTATCTCATCATAGAAGGCAATTAGGTTAGTCAGGCACGACTTCCCCTTGGTGAATCCATGCTGACTGTTCCTGATCACTTTCCTCTCCTCTAAGTGTTTCATAATTGATTCCTTGAGGACCTGCTCCATGATTTTTCCAGGGACTGAGGTGAGGCTGACTGGCCTGTAGTTCCCTGGATCCTCCTTCTTCCCTTTTTTAAAGATGGGCACTACATTAGCCTTTTTCCAGTCATCCGGGACCTCCCCCGATCGCCATGAGTTTTCAAAAATAGTGACTAATGGCTCTGCAATCTCATCCGCCAACTCCTTTAGCACCCTCGGATGCAGCGCATCCAGCCCCATGGACTTGTGCACGTCCAGTTTTTCTAAATAGTCCCGAACCACTTCTTTCTCCACAGAGGGCTGGTCACCTTCTCCCCATATTGTGCTGCCCAGTGCAGCAGTCTGGGAGCTGACCTTGTTTGTGAAGACAGAGGCAAAAAAAGCATTGAGTACATTAGCTTTTTCCACATCCTCGGTCACTAGGTTGCCTCCCTCATTCAGTAAGGGGCCCACACTTTCCTTGACTTTCTTCTTGTTGCTAACATACCTGAAGAAACCCTTTTTGTTACTCTTAACATCTCTTGCTAGCTGCAACTCCAAGTGTGATTTGGCCTTCCTGATTTCACTCCTGCATGCCTGAGCAATATTTTTATACTCCTCCTTGGTCACTTGTCCAATCTTCCACTTCTTGTAAGCTTCTTTTTTGCGTTTAAGATCAGCAAGGATTTCACTGTTTAGCCAAGCTGGTCGCCTGCCATATTTACTATTCTTTCTACACATCGGGATGGTTTGTTCCTGCAACCGCAATAAGGATTCTTTAAAATACAGCCAGCTCTCCTGGACCCCTTTGCCCTTCATGTTATTCTCCCAGGGGATCCTGCCCATCTGTTCCCTGAGGGAGTCAAAGTCTGCTTTTCTGAAGTCCAGGGTCCGTATTCTGCTGCTCTCCTTTCTTCCTTGTGTCAGGATCCTGAACTCGACCATCTCATGGTCACTGCCTCCCAGGTTCCCGTCCACTTTTGCTTCCCCTACTAATTCTTCCCTGTTTGTGAGCAGCAGGTCAAGAAAAGCTCTGCCCCTAGTTGGTTCCTTCCCATTAGCATTCACTATGTTAGGCATTCCTTCAGACTTCTCGGTGAAGACCGAAACAAAGAAGTCATTAAGCATCTCTGCCATTTCCAAGTTTCCTGTTGCTGTTTCTCCCTCTTCACTAAGCAGTGGGCCTACCCTGTCTTTGGTCTTCCTCTTGCTTCTAATGTATTGATAAAATACATAATGACTCGGTCCTTGTCCCTTTTGATTTTTGACAGGAATCTGCTGACGAGCGGGATGGGCGGGAATGCGTACATCAGGTCTCCTGACCAGGACAGGAGAAAGGCGTCAGAGAGAGCGCCCTTGCCAAGGCCCCACAGGGAGCAAAACTGATGACATTTCCTGTTCTAGCTGGTGGCAAACAGGTCCACTCGGGGAGTTCCCCACCACTGGAAGAACATCTGGACCACTTCTGAGTAGAGCGACCACTCGTGGTGAGAAAAGAAGGACCTGCTGAGGTGATCTGCCAGCATGTTCCTGATGCCAGGGAGGTGATAGGCCTCCAGGTGGATCACATGCTGGATGCAGAAGTCCCATAGACGGAGTGCCTCTTGATAGAGAGCCGACAAGCGCACTCCCCCTTGCCTGTTGATGTAAAACATCAAGGCCGTGTTGTCCATCAACACTCGAACCACTTGGGCGGATAACTATGGGAGAAAAACTGCGCAGGCTAGGCGAACCACCCTGAGTTAATTGATGTTTATATGCAATGTCATCTCCTCTGTGGACCACATACCTTGCGTTCAGCCGAGGTCTGAGGCATCTGATATTAGCGACACCGAAGGACGTGGGCTGTCGAACGGGACTCCGTCGAGGACCATTCCGGGGTCAGTTCACCACTGCAACGCTGTGAGTACCTCTGGTGGGATGGTGACGACCTTGTCCAGGCGATCCCTGGACAGGGCATAGACCATAGACACTGCTGGAGGGGTCACATTTGGAGCCTCATATGGCGGATGATGTACGTGCATGCCGCCAGGTGGCCCAGCAGCCATAGGCAGACCTTGGCCTTTGTGAGAGGAATCGTGGAGACTCCGGCATTGAGGTCCCTCATCAACTGGAACCTGTTGTGCGGCAGAAATGCCTTCGCCCTGGTGGAGTCAAGGATTGCCCTGATAAACTCTATTCTTTGTACAGGAGCCAATGTTGATTTTTCCTTGTTTATCAACAGGTCCAGTCTCCTGCACGTGGTCAGCAGAATCGCAATGGCCCCCTGGATCTCGGACCAGGAGTGACCCTTGATCAGCCAGTCGTCGAGGTACGGGTAGATCAGGATACCCCGATGCCTGAGGTAAGCCACCATCACTGACATGCATTTTGTAAACACTGTTGGTGCCATTACCAGGGCGAAGAAGAGCACCGCGAACTGGTAGTGCGCAGATCCCACTGTGAAGCGGAGGAAGCGTCTGTGTCCTGAAAGATCGCTATATGAAAGTATGCCTCCTTCAAGTCAAGGGCGGTACACCAGTCTCCTGGATCCAGGGAGGGGATGATGGAGGCCAGGAAGACCATGCAGAACCTCAACTTCTTGAGATACTTGTTGAGGTCTCGCAGGTCCAGGATGGGCCTTAGGCCCCCTTTGGCCTTTGGAATCGGAAAGTAACAGGAATAGAACCTCTTGCCCCTGAGATCTAGAGGGACTTCTTCCATGGCCCCGCCTGCAGCAGGCCTTACACCTCCTGATGCAGTAGACCCTTGTAAGAGGGGTCCCTGAAGAGGGACAGGGAGGAAGGATGGGATGGGGGCGTAGAAACAAATTGGAGGGTATAGCCCTGCACCACAGTATTGAGGACCCAACGATCCAAAGTTATAGATGCCCAGGCCGGGAAGAAAAAAGAAAGGCAATTGGAGAACCTGAGAGGGGCAGGATCCAGGACAGTGGCTGGAATGTTACCCTCGGGTGCACCCTCAAAATGCCTGCCTTGACCCCTTATGAGAGCGGGAAGAGCCGGCCTGTGCCGAGGTAGAGGCTGCTGGCCCTGGCAACATTTGTAGCCCTTGCCCTTCTTCTGGAAGGGCTCTTGCCTCGGCTGGCTACACTGCTGATGGGGAGGATGAGGCTTAAACTGCTTCCTCTGCTGCCCCGGGGTGTATAGGCCCAGGGTCTTGAGCGTAGTGCGTGAGTCCTTCAGCCCGTGTAGCTTATCATCTGTTTTCTCCGCAAACAGAGCTTGGCCATCGAAGGGGAGGTCCTGGATGGACTGTTGGACCTCCACCGACAAGTCTGAGGACTGCAGCCACGCCGCCCTCCTCATCGTTATCGCTGACGCCATGGTCCACGCCACAGAATCAGCCGCGTCCGAGGCTGCCTGCAGTGCCACCCTCGCCACTCCCTGCCCCACTTCCAGGATAGCCTGGAACTCTTTTCTGGGGTCCTCTGGAAGGGAATCAACAAATTTGGCCATCGATTGCCAAATATTAAAATCATAGTGGCCCAATAGGGCCTGATGATTCACCACCCTCAGCTGTATGCTTGACGACGAATAAACCTTTCTCACAAAAAGGTCCAGTTTCTTTGCCTCTTTATTTTTGGGAGTAGCCCCCGGTTGTCCCTGGGTATAAAGATATTCATATCCTCTTGCGGGCACATAGTATTTGCTTGGAGATTGGGGGTAGCGATGAGGGGGTCTGCCAGAGGGCCTTGGTAATCTTTGCCACCCCTTTCATGTACTGGCAGTGCAACTCTAGCCAGAGCTGCCAAGCTGATGACGTTGAAGAGGGTGTCCGAGGGCTCCTCTAGCTCCTTGGTTTCTAGCCCCAAGTTCAAGGCTACCCTCCTCAAAAGCTCTGGATGAGCTTTGGCATCGTCCTGGGGGGCTATAGGTGGGGGCCGAGGAGGACGATGCAGGTGAGGTGTTTGGCAGGGCCTTCTTCCCCCGTCTGTTGCATCTGGTGGGTTCCGGTATGGTGGCCTCTGTCTCAGGCGGGCGGGAGACCATTGCCGAATGCTTGTTGGAGACTCCCGACACTGATTTATGCCCTTGGGACAGCTGCAGGACCCCCCACAGGTTCCAGGGGTGCCATGGCATAGGCCATTGGCCCTGGAGCCATGATAATCCTGGTGGTGCTGCAGGGATGACCGGTGCCATCAATGGAGGACCTTGACCTGCCTGCAGGGGTTCTTGATCCGACTCCGAGCCCTGAGATGGAGGGCCGTGTTCCAGAGACTGGGACTACACTGAGGCCAACCAGGTGTCCCGGTCCTAGCTGTGTTCACTTCCATGCTCCGAGTGGGATCCGCTCGCGAGCGACGACCCACCACATTGAAATCTCGGTGACCGGTGTCGGTGTTTGGCGGATCTGCGATGGTACCCCGGCAATCTAAGCCGAATGCTTCCTGACCGGTGCCGAATAGCAGAGTGGGAGCACGACCGACGCCACGATGTCGAGCATCGGCGCTCGTGCGTTGGCCTATGTCCGAGAGTCCCGACGGAGGCTTTCGCAGGATCAGCGTTGTACTGAAGGGGAGTGGCTCGACTCTCCTGGGACCGGGGTTGCGGGGTCGTGCATGCCTTGCTAGGTACACACCACACTACCGGCAACCAGCCCTTCGAGCCCGCAGAGCGATGGCCGGAATCCGGAGACCGGTGCCGAAGGCTCCAACTAGTAGGCAGCCCAACGTCCGAGGCGTGTTGGCTCTGAGCGGGCGAGTGCTGGCAGGACACTCCCTGAGGTGGCAAGCAGAGCCGCACTAATGGGGACCGAGGGGGTGGTCCAATGGCAGGCTTACCCCTTGATTTGGGAGCTGCCATCGCTGGTGTGGGAAGCACCAGGAGGGACAAGATATCCTACCTGAAGGGCCTCAGGGGTCAATGACATTTCCAGGTGCCGGATTCCCGTGCCACTGTCCGGGGTGGCGGGCATGTCCCAGAATGGACTAACCCGCTCAACCGAAGCTGGGGCCCGACTCCCACCTGGAGGTGATGGGACTTGCTGATTCTAATGCTTATGCAGGAGGCATTATGTTGGGGCCAAGTCTTATTGGTGGGGGTAAACTGCAGGTTTTATTTTGATTATATTATTAATATATAGTAACAACAGTTAGAGAGTGGAATCCATAGGCTTCTGCACAGATTGGATTTCTAGCCAATAAATGAAGTAGAATAGAGGGCTATTGTTTGAATGCTATTTAAAATAAAAACATTTTTTGGAATCTTAACATTTCACAGCACACACACACACTCTTTGGTAGTTTAACTCCCCTCTTAAGATTTTCTTATTGTCCTCATCACTGGTATGTGTTAATGAATCAGATTTTGTTGCAGTTTTTCCAGGTTCAAGCCACTGGATGAATTCCGGTTAGCATGAAAATTCCGGTTAGCATGCTTTAGGAATAGTTAATTAAAGTTAGCTTAAGTTTGGTTAAGAACATAATGTCTGCTTTATGTTTGTGACTAGTACGGAAAAGACCCCAATCAGCAAGTAAAAGAAGATCATAAGAATACCTAATGACCAACACATGCACTTTGCCTGGGCATCCCAGGTACACATCTGCCCTGACCTACTAAGGCTTGCATCACTGTTAAGTAGTATGTAGTCCTACTAAATATACTCCAAGACTGGTTTCAATGATGTCTGGCACAATAGAGCAAGGTGGCCTATGCCACTGCCACACACACTATATTGCTATTCAAACCATCACCATTGCATCTGCTATGGACTTCCCACCCCGAAACCATAGCACAACTGATCATTAACTATGCAGGGTCAGAAGCTTCCACATTCTCATCCATGGTGAGTCATGCACTCGGCCTCATTGTCTAGTGTTGCAATGGCAGGGCTTGCTCACCACAGAGGTACAAAAAAGTCTCCTATTTGGAAATTCTGCAGCCACTGCGGCGTGTCCAAAGTAGCAAACAACTTAGTCCCACTAGTCTGTGGTCATGGTCCGGATCCAAGAGAGATGTGCCACCTGGTGAACATTATCTTCAAGTATTGCACTCATCTAGCTACTCCAGAGATAGTGAGTGGGCATAATCATTGCAGCAGACATGGCTGGTCTCCATTTCTGACTCTCTGCAGTACTACCAGAATAGCCTCTGCTGCCTCACAACTGCTTTTCAAACATTCCAGCCAAAAGTTTCTTGCTAAAGAGCTGAGCATTCATCTTGGCTTCCATTTTGAGAAAGTTACCAAGAAATGGCATGGAAACCCAAGGATTTTAGGGTGTTTCCTCAGGGAATTATGGGAACTTCTCAAAATTGCCCACCAGTCACTGCTTCAGGGAGCTGATCCAGAAACTGTGGGACAGTTGCCCGACAGACAGTAACTGCAATGGAGTAGAACAGCATAAGCATGGACATGTGACAAAACTGCCCCTGAGTCAACTTGGCTAGTGTGGACATACCGTAAAATTGGTATATATATATATCATTGATTTAATTATCCAGTGTTGACACAGTCTTTATGACTAAGTCACCCTCGTGGCACTGAGGATCTGGAAATCCCAACCACAGCTAATAAAAAAAATGTTTTGGAACTACATAGAATGACAGTATTTTTTTTTTTACTAACTTTGGCTCAGAGCTTCAAGCACTTTTAACTGATCAGGCTTAAACTACATTTTTACAGGGAGGCTGAAGTCCTGAATCATAAATCATAGGCTTAAACAAAAACAACTGCATAACAATGTGAAACCAACTGTATAACAGTATTACAAGATATACAGAACAGGATGCACTTGGACACTACTTTTCTGCTCATTGGCTCACCAGTAATGAGGAATCATAAATCAGAGATAGAGCATGAAAATCAAAGAAAAGTAAGAGGAAGTGTCAAAATGAAAACCTGGCAAGAATTACCAGTATGAGAGAAAGGAAAAAACTCCAGATGTTTAAAAAAAACATAGGGGAAATTCAGTGAACCTAAGATCCACTAGCAGAAAGACAAGCAGGAGAAAAGATGAAAAGACCCCCACAGAAAAGTTCTATCCAGACAGGAAAACACACAGAGAAGAAACAAATAGGAAGAAATGTTCAGCCCTCCAAAAAACAAAGGCCTGGAAACTCTTATCCTAGAAATATTCCACTTGAGGTCTCTAAATTCACTAAAATCCAGTTCACTAAATCCAGCATTACCATGGGTGCACCTCATCACCACAGCCACACAGACTGTAATATTTACGGGTTTCTTTTATTTGTGCATACCTACATGCTGTAGTAGTGTTCAAAATGACATGGTGAGCACATGAGGCCTAGGATGGAAGAATAAAGTTTTTTCCTATGGGGCCATCTAGTGCACAGTTTCTATATAACAGTAAATCTTCAAAATGTCGTGCATGAAACTGTAGTTTTTCAATTAATTCTCATAATGCAGATTGCTTAATCAGATGTCTATAACGCACATGATCTAGAGTTGTAAACAATTTATGATGGAATTCTATGTCACCCTATTGTTCCTCTGTAACCCAGTATATACCACACAATGTCCGAATTCCAGCTGGGGTGACAAAGTGATGCAGTGTTCTTTAATGAATTACACAAGTGGTACATACAATATTCAGGTGAACCACGTTAAAAAAAAAAAATACACTCACCTAACGGGCTACTCAATGCAGCTGGGTGTATGATTCTTGTCAGTACCAGAAGGAAAATTCTAACAAATCCAAATCTAACCAGTACTAGAAATGAACTGGTTGGATCTCTGATTAGTCTTATGGAAAATAAACCCCCTTTCTACCATCTGAGACTTCCAATAAAATACAACGCATTACTGTGTTTAAGTTTAAATCAGTAATGGCTAAATAACTAATGCAATACAATGTTCAGCAGGAACCCTTTAATGTTTGTGAACTTAAAATATTTTAAGGCTTCAGAAATTTGTTTTCAATTCCTGCATTTCCATTTTTGATTTAAAACGTAAATGTATGAATTCATTTCCAAATATAGTCTGTAAAGAGAGGATAGCAGTCACTAAAACATCTGTTTGGATTTTCAGTTTTAATCTAAAGAATCAATCTCAATAAATGTAATCCAGTATTAAGAGCAGGTACAACTTTATTTTATATATAAATTAGGGAAAACTCCCAGTGGTTGGTAAGTGTGTTTTGTTATGCTGTACATAGGCTACAGTACATTGACTCATAGACTTTAAGGCCAGAAGGAACCACCATGATCATCTAGTTTGGCCTTCTGCACATCCCAAGCTACAGAACCTTATTCACCCACTCTATAATAGGCCCATAACTCTGGCTGAGTTACTGAAGTCCTCAAATCTTGATTTAAGGACTTCAAGTTACAGAGAATCCATCATTTACTCTAGTTCAAACCAGCATGTGACCCTGCCCCACATTGCAGAGAAAGGCAAAAAAACTCCAGCATCTCTGTCAATGTGACCTGGGGGGAAATTCCTTCCTGATCCCAAATATGGTGATCAGTTAGACCTGAGTATGTGGGGGAGACCTACCAGCCAGACACCTGGGAAAGAATTCACTGTAGTAATTCAGAGCTATCTCCCTTTAGTGTCCCATCTCTGGCCATTGGAGTTATTTGCTACTAGCAGTCATGGATGGACCACATGCCATTGTAGACAATCTCATCATACTATCCCCTCCATAAAGAAATGGTTACTGTAACAGTGGCTCTTCAAGCTGTGATGCAGTGTGTATCCCACTGATGTGTGTGCACACCCAGTGCAACAGAGCCAGCAAGTTTGCATAAGAGTATCCGTGGAACTCGCACCTTGTGGCCATGGCCCCTCCCATGGCTAGAGGAAGCAGCACCGGCTTGACCCCCCCTTAATTCCTTTGCACCGAATGTCCATGAGAGGAGACTCCAATGCAGAGGGGATGGAGGGGGGCCTACTTGATGAAAGAAGAAGAAGAAGAAGAAATGGTTATGTACCATAACTGTGGTTCTTCGAGATGTGAAGCAGACGTATGTTCCACTTAGGTGACTCCCAAGCAGTACCCCTTCCAGGCGATGGGGCTCGGAGTCTACCTAAATAAGGATCTCATGTCTACTCTTTGAAAGTTTGCTTCCACTCTGGAAGATGCGGTAATGGCGATAATAGCCAAGAAGGGGAAGGCCAAGACTATAACAGGGTTCAAAAAAGAACTAGATAAGTTCATGGAGGATAGGTCCATCAATGGCTATTAGCCAGGATGGACAGGGATGGTGTCCCTAGCCTCTGTTTGCCAGAAGTTGGGAATGAGCGACAGGGGATAGATCGCTTGATGATTACCTGTTCTGTTCATTCCCTCTGGGGCACCTGGCATTGGCCACTGTCGGAAGACGGGATACTGAGCTAGATCCCACAGGCCAAGGACCACACTGAAACCTCCTTTACTTTGCTAAGTAAGCCATCCTGGTAGAGGACAGCTGCTGAGCACTGCACTTCATCTTCATTCAACCATGCATCAGCCATGCTGTGCGATGCAGGGAGCAGAACATGGGATGCAAAGTGCAGCTGTGATTCAAAGTGAGCAGTTCGGGATGAAGAGAAAGCGGCACGGGAGGTCAAATTGATAGTGCGAGAAGGTCGGAGAATCAGCACTGTCTTGGCCACATCAGGGCAAAGAGAATGAGCTTGGCCCGATGTGCTTTAAGCTTGAGAGTGATCTGAGGAATGATCAGGATAGGGGAAAAGGTGTATGGAGAGTTGACTGCGAACTGCAGTGGAAGATGTCAGAGAGGGAGCCCAGACTGAGCCTCACCCCCCCACCCCCCGCACACACCCTCAGAAAGCAGAACAGGCAACATTTCCAATTTTCTCTTGTAGCAAACAGGTCAATGGTGGGAACACCCCACACTGCAAAGGCCATCCAGAGGACACTCATCTTCAGGGACACTTGTGATTCAGGGAAAAATAACCAGCTGAGATGGTCTATGAAATGATTCTGTACCCTGGGCAAGTGGGCGGCTATTGTAGTAATGTTCTCTTTGATGCAGAAGTACCACAGATTGATTGCCTCTAGTCAGAGCACCCTGGAGTGTGCTGCCCCCTTGTTTGTTCACATAGTACAAAAATCGTGGTGGTATTGTCAGTAAGTATGTGAACCACTAAGTGTCTGATACTGTCTTGAAAGGCGCAACATGCTTTGTAGATGGCCCGAAGCTTCAGTACATGGATAGAGTGAGGCCTCCTGTTCTGACCACAGCTGTACTTTCAGCAACCTCAGGTGTACCCCCCCAACCCATCAGGGAGGCGTTGATAACAACTGACTTGGTTGGTGAGGGCCAGGCAAAGGGAACACACTGGCAAACATTCTGTGGACATCCACCACTACAAGGAGTCTAGGACCAGCAAAGCAAGCTAAACCAATCTGTCCAGAGGATGAAGGGGAGGACAGTACACCATCCTGAGTCACATTTGAAGGGAGCAAAGGCACAGTCTTGCAAACTGGACCACCTACATGCAAGCGGACATTTCTCTGGGGGAGTTCTGCACCACTGCGCTTTCGCAGAATTCATGTCCCCCTCAAATTTCTTTGCTTCTCTGCAGAAAAATGACTTTCTGATGGGGAGACAAAGGGAAGCTGCAAGAATGGTCATGTGCCCTACCTCAGCACCATGGGCACGTCATTTGGGGTACCCAGAGCAGCTGGTAGAGAGGTAAATCACCACGGGGCTGGGGACAGCCCCCGCCAGTGGCTCCTACCCTACGCTGGACTCAGCTGTTAGTCCTGGCTGAGCTGGGGACGATGGGACTTCCTTTTCCCCTTCAAGGAGCAGCTGGGGCTGGGTCAGACCACCCCCAGAAACCTCCTCTGGCTGCAGGAAGCGCCGCACTTGCCCTCCCCTTTTCCTGCCCAAATTGCTCCTCAGCCGCAGGGGAGGGAGGGATCATTGTATGGAGAGCTGTTCTCCCATTCTCCCAACTCCTGTGCATCCAGATCTCCCATAACCAGGCCCCTCCTGCCAAGACTTACCCTTGCAGCTGACCCCCCCACCCCACTAGCCCCCACCCCTGCACCCAGACCACCCCCACTGAATCCCCTGCACTTGAATCCCCATTCTGATGAGCTCCCCCGAACCTCGACCACCCAATGAGCTCCCCACACCTGGACAGCCACCCCACTAAGCCCAAACCAGCTGCACCCAGATCCCCACTCCACCAAGCCCCATCCCCACACCCAGACCACCTTCATCTGGACCTCCATTGTCCCTGCACCTGGAACCTCCCCCCCCCCAGTGAGCCCCTGTGCATCCAGATCCCCCCTCCACCCAGACCCCCCACTGACCTGCCCGCACCCGGATTGCCCCAACCAGAACCCTCTCATCCGACACCTGGATTCCTCCACACTAAGCCCCTTCACACTTGGATCCTGCCATGCTGAGCCTGCTTGCCCAAACCTGGTGCACCTGGCATGGAGGGGCATGGCCCCAGAGTGTTTCTGGGGCAGGCCCTGCCCTTGAACTGTGTCAGGGTTGGGTGCAGCCTCACCATCGAGTCCGTGTCCTGGGGTGGGGAGTTGCAGGGTGATCTCCCACCTCCATGTAGCCAGTGGCCTGAGCTCCCCACTGCCATAATGGAGCCTCCACATCTATTTATTGACAAATAAAATGTGCAGAATTTAACAATATTGTGCACAGAATGTTTTTTTTTTTTGGTGCCGAATTTTTAATTTTCTGGTGTAGAATTCCCTCAGGAGTAGGACGTGTGGCCCAACAGTCTCAAACACATTCAAATTGTCGTGGAAGACTGAGAGTGCAGATTGAAGCAAAGGTGTCAAATTGTCTGAAAATGGTTGGTCAGCAGGAACGCTCTTGATGTCATGGAATCTAACAGGGCCCCCATCCACTCGATTTTTTGAACAGGAGTCAAGGTTGATTTTCTGTTGTTTAGAATGAGATCCAGACAGTCAAGAAAGCAAAATATGGTACTAACATGGACAAGAAATTCGTCTCTGGATCTGCCCCTCAGTAACCAGTTGTCGAGGTACTTGGGAACTGTAACAGTCCATTAGCAGCCCTCAGTCTCATTGGATGATGGGGAACGGGAGGATGACAAACCCAACTCAGTTGCACAGGAGCCTCGGGATCCTGGTGATAAAGGTAGAGCGAGAGCAGAAGGAACAAGTAGGTGGTTTGACTCGTCTGTCGCCCAGAATGAGGCAGGAAGCAGTGCTGCAGATGGAGGCGGTACCATCTGTACTGAGAAAGCCAGTGTTGGAAGTGGTGTGACATTACCCAGGGTATAATGTGGACAGATGGACAGCTGTGTCCCCTCCAGCCTGGGATGCCTTTTGCACTTCTTCGCTTTGAGAGCAACCACTCCTGGTTCTGCTCACACCCACCTCTAGCATGTAAATTACTCCCAGTTATAGTGTAGGAGTGTTACAGCTAACCACTCATGAATTACATTACAGAGTGACACCGGCAAATTCCCAATCCCAGACCCTCCCTCAGAAATGTGCTTCTTGTACTGCCCAGCTCTCTTCTTCTGGATAATGCAAGAAAGTCCATCATTTCATTAATAAAAAATGATATGCATAAACCCTGTTATCTCAACTGAAGGTTCCCAACCACTCTAATCCAACACACTGGTTTAGATACAACAGTAAAACAAGTTTATTAATTAAAGAAATAAAACTTTTAAGTGATTACAAATAATGAGGCATAGAAGTCAGAGTTGGTTACAAAGAAAAGAAAAAACGCAAACGAATACCCATTTTAGCAAGCTAAATGAATTCAAAGCAAAAAATTCTCTCACTACATGCTTTTTGCAGTGTTTATTGGAGGAAAGCCTCCCAGCCAGGACCCCTCCCCCAGTTCAGTGTTTCTTCACGTGTTGCTGCTGCTGTGAGCAGAGAGGAATGGAGGAGAGATGATTTGTGTTGTGTGTTCTCTATTTTTATACCTGTCTCTCCTCTTTGAGGATTATCTTCAGCTGGGGTTCAGGTGACAGAAAGTCTGGGGAACGGGAACTCCCAACTGTTTCTTTGCCAATATGTAAATTTCTCACTCACACCCTTCTTCCTGCCAAAAAATGGCCAGTTAACCAAGTCATAGTTCATCCGATTATGTTGACACCTGGCCGAGGCATCAGTTTACCTTTTTGTCTCTGAGAAACTGGTTTGGGCTGCTTCCCCAGAATTGGAATATGCCTTAGTAACATCACACAGTAGAATCTTATAACTTTACATACAATGTTGCCACACACATTTTACCAAAACAATAACGATCAGAGAATTAGGAGTTTTCAAATGATACCTCACAAGGCATACTTTGTACAAAGCGACAAAGAGTCCTGTGGCACCTTATAGACTAACAGACGTATTGGAGCATAAGCTTTCATGGGTGAATACCCACTTCGTTGGATGCATGAGTATTCACCCACGAAAGCTTATGCTCCAATACGTGTTAGTCTATAAGGTGCCAGAGGACTCTCTGTCGCTTTTTACAGATCCAGACTAACACGGCTACCCCTCTGATACTTGACTTTGTACAAAATTTATCATAGTGTTATAAAAATGGTGATCATAGGGGTACAGTCTATCACAAGCAGTGTTGGTCCCGACATGAACAACAGTACCAGAGTGACTGACTGTACCGAAGTTAAGAGGAGTGAAAGCCTCAAAGGAAGCACTGCTGTGCCAAACTTCATTCCTCTGATGGTTAGAAACTTTCATCTGATTTCAAGCCTCAACTTTTGATGGCCAGTTTATATCCCCTTGTTCTTGTGCCAACAACAGACCCTTAACTTCTCTCTTCTCCCTCCCTGGTGTTCATCCCTCTGATAAATTTAGAGATCAGTCATCTCTCCCCTCAGCCTTATTTTTGTTAGGATAAACAAGCCAAGCTCCTTAAGTCTCCTCTTGGAAGGTAGGTTTTCCATTCCTCTGATCATCCTACTAGCCTTTCTCTGCACCTGTTCCAGTTCGAATTAATCCTTCTGAAACATGGTTGACTAGAATTGCACAATATTCCAGATGAGGCCTCATCAGGGCCTTGTATAATGGTAATAACACTTTCCTATCTCTACTGGAAACACCTCTCCTGATGCATTCTAGGATTCCCTTAGCCTTTTTCACAGCTGTGTCACACTGGCAGCTCATTACACTGGTCTACAATTTTTGAGACGTCGTCTGCTTCAGAGATAAAATGTGCTATTTATTATGTATTTTGATGTGCTGAATTCAAATATGACAATTAAAACAACTGATTGGCAACTGTTTCTAAGATATTTAAGTTTTTACATTTTATGTCTATGTATATTGTGTAGATAGTAGAGTTTTAATCATAAATTGTAAACCTAGGTCTTTTCATGTGTTTATGGTTGCTTTACATGATAATATTGCACCTGTCCTGTTTATGTAACACTTTAAAAATCAGCAAAAGGGTTATATAAATACAATTTATTAGGAAACAAAAGGCAAAAAACTATTATGTATAGTTTAGTCCGATTCAGTGTCTACTCGGCGCTTCTTGGCTTGTCTCTTGTATTCATTAAATGGAGCATCTCTTGTCACTGTCCAGCAATAGTCTGCAAGCATTGATGGGCTCCATTTGCCCTGATAGCGTTTCTCCATTGTTGCAATGTCCTGGTGAAATCGCTCGCCGTGCTCGTCGCTCACTGCTCCGCAGTTCGATGGAAAAAAATCTAGATGAGAGTGCAAAAAATGTATCTTTAGTGACATGTTGCAACCAAGGCTTTTGTATGCCTTGAGGAGGTTTTCCACCAACAACTTGTAGTTGTCTGCCTTGTTGTTTCCGAGAAAATTTATTGCCACTAACTGGAAGGCTTTCCATGCCGTCTTTTTCTTGCCACGCAGTGCATGGTCAAATGCATCATCTCGAAGAAGTTCACGAATCTGAGGACCAACAAAGACACCTTCCTTTATCTTAGCTTCACTTAACCTTGGAAATTTTCCACGGAGGTACTTGAAAGCTGCTTGTGTTTTGTCAATGGCCTTGACAAAGTTCTTCATCAGACCCAGCTTGATGTGTAAGGGTGGTAACAAAATCTTCCTTGATTCAACAAGTGGTGGATGCTGAACACTTTTCCTCCCAGGCTCCAATGACTGTCGGAGTGGCCAATCTTTCTTGGTGTAGTGGGAATCTCTTGCACGACTATCCCATTCGCAGAGAAAACAGCAGTACTTTGTGTATCCAGTCTGCAGACCAAGCAAGAGAGCAACAACCTTCAAATCGCCACAAAGCTGCCACTGATGTTGGTCATAGTTTATGCACCTCAAAAGTTGTTTCATGTTGTCATAGGTTTCCTTCATATGGACTGCATGACCAACTGGAATTGACGGCAAAACATTGCCATTATGCAGTAAAACAGCTTTAAGACTCGTCTTCGATGAATCAATGAACAGTCTCCACTCATCTGGATCGTGAACGATGTTGAGGGCTGCCATCACACCATGGATGTTGTTGCAGGCTACAAGATCACCTTCCATGAAGAAGAATGGGACAAGATCCTTTTGACTGTCACGGAACATGGAAACCCTAACCTCACCTGCCAGGAGATTCCACTGCTGTAGTCTGGAGCCCAACAGCTCTGCCTTACTCTTGGGTAGTTCCAAATCCCTGACAAGGTCATTCAGTTCACCTTGTGTTATGAGGTGTGGTTCAGAGGAGAAGGATGGGAGAAAATGTGGATCCTGTGACATTGATGGATCAGGACCAGAAGTTTCATCCTCTTCTCTTCCTCGTCTGACTCAAGTGAGAATGATTCTGGTGCATCAGGAACCGGCAGTCCTTCTCCGTGGGGTACTGGGCGTATAGCTGATGGAATGTTTGGATAATGCACAGTCCACTTTTTCTTCTTTGACACACCTTTCCCAACTGGAGGCACCATGCAGAAGTAACAATTGCTGGTATGATCTGTTGGCTCTCTCCAAATCATTGGCACTGCAAAAGGCATAGATTTCCTTTTCCTGTTCAACCACTGGCGAAGATTTGTTGCACAAGTGTTGCAGCATATGTGTGGGGCCCACCTCTTGTCCTGATCTCCAATTTTGCAGCCAAAATAAAGGTGATAGGCTTTCTTAACCATAGTGGTTATACTGCGCTTTTGTGATGCAAAAGTCACTTCACCACAAACATAGCAGAAGTTATCTGCACTGTTCACACAAGTACGAGGCATCTCTGCTCACTTTGGCTAAACAGAAATGTGTCCCTTTGCAAAATCAAATACTGAGAAATAAGAGAGCACGACACTGTATGATTTCTAGAGCTGATATAGGGCAATTTGTTCAGCAGAGTGATGTAAGCTTCGTTATGATTGCATCATCCATGACTTCTAGGAATAACATGATGCAATTCATATCATGTATGATGCAATACCAGCTTCAGATTGCATCATTCATTGTTTTGCCTAAAAAGCAAGTACTGTTCAAACCCAGTCATAGATTTATTCATAGATCCAGTCAAAGATGTATTTTAGTCATTTCTGGTTTAAATTGAGATCCCTTCCCTTTATAACTCACTTATCCTCCGCCATTCCCAAGTCAAGGGTCGTATATACTGACCCAATAGCATATCTTGAAAACTAGAGCCAATCAACAATTTTAAGCATCATTTTTGTTCTCAGTGACCCAGAATTAGTAAAGTTTGACTACATTTATTTCAGAAGCATTTTGGCTGTAGAGCAGTGTAATCATACTGTGATCAATCAATACGTTCAGGTCTCAATTTATTCTGTTGTTCCCAAGTGATACATACCCAGCTTATAGCAAAAATTCGTTAGTCCCTAAGTGCATGACCTTGCACTTTGCACGATTCCACCCTGGACCCCGCATCCCCCTAGGGATGGCCCTACATATTGGCAATACCTCTCGTCTTTGTGTCATCTACAAATTTTATTAGCACACTCCTACATGATTGTCCATCTTACAATTGTCAGAGCTCCGTAACTCAAGAATGGCTGGAAGTTTAAGGCTGTCATTTTTAAAGGTGAACTGTAATGCCTTAAAAATTTTTCTGTGTGTGTGTATATATATATATATATATATATATAAAAAAATGCTGAAGAGTATAGTGATGCTCATACTGCAAACTTTCCATGCACAACTGCAGGTTCCAGCACATTTCACAGACTAAATTCACATTAAAAGGAACCATCAGAAATCCCAAACTAGCAAAAGAAAAGAGGTATAAAATACAATTATTTGTTATTGGGGCTAAAGATGAACTGAAGACTTTTTAACTTCCAATTGTTGAGTTCAGGGTTCTATTTCTCTCCTGCAACAGCTGATACCCCTTACACTTAGAGCAGCTCTTCAACTATTTAAGGTGTTAAATAAGTTAAATGAAAAAACACAACTCTTTTCTAGGCAGGTGAGTAAAAAACTGATTTTCAGCTAGTGTTTGAAAGTACATTTACTTATTTTTAAGTGTAACCCATGTATTCTCTTTATAGTGGTCATACTAGGTCAGACCACTGGTCCATCTAGCCTAAGGTCCAGTCTTCCAAGAGTGGCCAGATGCTTAAGAGTGAGTTATCCATCCTGTCATCCAGTCCCAGCTTCTCACAGTCAGAGAATTAGACACCCCAGACCATGAGGTTGCGTCCCTGAGCATCTTGGCTAATAGTCACAGATAGATCTATCCTCAATGAGCTTCTCTAAATCTTTTTTTTAAAACTCTGTTATGTTTTCGGCCTTCACAATATCTCCTGGCACAGAGTGCCACACGTTGACTGTGTGTTGTGAAGAAACACTTCCTTAGGTTTCTTTTAAACCTGCTGCCTATTAATTTCATTGGGTGACCCCCTAGGTCTTGTGTTACATGCAAGGGTAACTAACATTTCGTTAATTCACTTTCTCCACACCATTCATGATTTTATAGACCTCTATCATACGCCCCTTGTCATCTCTTTTCTAAGATGAACAGTTCGTCTTTTTAATCTCTCCTCATATGAAAGCTGTTCCATACCCCTAATCATTTTTGTTGCCCATCTCTGTACTTTTTCCAATTCTAATAACTTTTTTTTCAGATGGGGTGACGAGAACTGCATGCAGTATTCAAGGTGTGGGCATACCATGGATTTATATAGTGGCATTATATTTTCTGTCTTATTATCTATTCCTGTCCTAATGGTTCCTAACACTGTTAGCTGTTTTGACTGATATTGGACACGTGTTTTCAAACAACTATCCACAATGTCAACATCTCTTTCTTGAGCGGTAACCACTAATTTGCATTATTTCACACTAAGTGTAGGATCCTAAGTGTCTCATTTAAAGCATTTCAGTGCACCTTTAAATAACATAGTTGAGATTCCAAAGAGTTCTCTTCACACGGTAGGCCAAACCCACTTTTCTTGATAATGAAAAAAATTTTATTCTGAAAAGAAAATGCCTTTTTAATAAGTTCACACTGACCCAGAAAGAAAAAAAAGTTAGCGCTTTGGATGATACAGGTTCCAACACATGCTGCAGTCAGTGTTTCACAGCCTTTAAATGTAGAAAGTTATTATTTATGTTCCATTTAAGCACTGAATTATTTCAATGAAAACAAGTCATCTACACTGTCTAGGCTAGAGGTGGTTACAGAACTTTACTTTGCAGCAGCCAGACCTGTTCAGCTGCAAGACTGAATGGGCCCTGAAAAACTGATTGCTATATACACAGGCCCAGATGGCATGCATGTACCAGAAGCATGAACTGTAATCAGAGTCCAGCAGCCATATGACCAGAAGTCTTTTGAAGTGGAAACACTGTAAAAGTGAAAAAGATCTTTGATATCGTTGGCTTCAACTACATTGGCACAACAACAACAAAATAGTATGCCCATTAGAAAAACCAATATCAGCATAAAGAAAGAAAGTGTTTCTGGATGCAAAAGCCAACGTATGTTTTAAAACAGAAACTGATATAGACATTCAGAAGAAAATAAAACATTTGAGCTATACAAACATTATAAATGATCAATAGCTTAGTTCATTAACAGATTAGTTTGATGGAAAATAAACTGCCCATTGCCGACATGGGGTACACAAGCATTTCTTGAGATTCGAAGGAATAATTTCTTTGGTAATATCTGTACATTATTTCATTACAAATATGATGCTTATACCTCAATATTAAGTCTAGCAAATCTGTACTGCAGAGATGCTGGAGTTCTTAACAAAACAAGCCCTTTTTTATCGGTTGGTTGACTGGATAACATATGTAGTAATCCTGTCAAATTAACAAATCCCAGTGCTTCTCCACAGCCAGCAGCTAATGAAAAATCCCCTTGAGTGACAAACCCTAAAAGAATTCTAGAGCAATGTGAAGTAACATCTGGTAGAGGGTCAGGCCATAAGCCAAGTATTAGTTCTTTAGGCTCCTCAACTGCCTTTGCCTCCAGGGCATCAGAAGCACCACTTTCTAGAGCGTTCCCATTGTTCTTTTTCTTTTTTCTCTCTTTTAGTTTCAGTATCGTGTGTTTGAATATGTCGCTGTGTTTGGGCTCTTGAGGACCACAGAAGAGCTGGTCTTTGTTAAGCTGTAGAAAATCCTCCTGTGTTGGAATACATATCATGGCATGTAATTCAGGGCTACCCTTTCTTAGCAGGGACAAGCTGACCCACACCAGCACCCTTGGGTAGCACTTAAAGATCGATAAGAGGGCATCTTCAGTCATTTCCTTCTGTCCAAGTTTTGAAGCAGGGCGTACTCTCTGACCTTTTCCACAGGTAGGCCGGCACCTCGCTGATAACTGCTTTAATAGTTTTCTGTTCCTGTTTGAAGTTTAAAAGATGCATTAGGGATGCTCAACAAAGTACAATAAAAATTCAGAAGTGTCATTGTAAACTAATGATTAAAAAAAAAAACACACACCTTGGACAGCCTTTGTAAAGCTCTCAAAATTAAAAAAAAAAAACCTACAACAAACACAAACATAAGTATAGAACTGTTCACTGAAAAGGGCACAATCCACTTAAAAATCAGTTACATTATCAGCGCTTTTGGCTTCAAATTTGTTTGAAGCCAGATTTGCTTTTCTTCAGTTTTATCATTATTTTCATATGCTGCGATACAAAATGAGACACCCCCACCCAGGCACTTCTCTTCATGTGTGCTAGCATGGCTTTATCTTGCTTAATCAGTGTTCTACAAGTCATGCGAGATCTCCATTCACTCTATAGAAACATGAGTAGTGAGAGGAACTGTCCATATCCATGCATTAGAGATGGGAATACAAGTAAATGCATCAAGAGTTTTTAAACTGGAGCTTTTAAAATTAAATTAAAATTTAAATCCTTTTTAGATAGGAGCTTTGTAGGTGCATGTTTCCTTTTCTTTTTAATCATTTATACATTTATTAAAATATGCCACTTTCGCCCTACCAATGGCTCTCTGAGCCCTCCAAATATCCTTCCCACTGGAGGCAGGCAATATAGGGCCACTTCAAAGCAAGTACCAACCCAAACTGCTTACTAAAAGAGGCTCCCCACTGCAGTCAGTCACTCTCCATTGAGGAAGGGTAGGAGAATGGCTTACTTCCTATCACAGCAGGTTCTTCTCCCCCCCCCCCCCCCCCCCGAGGGCTTTTTATCTCATCCGCCCACCTGGGTAGAGAGCCACCAGATCAGAATTCACTTCCCATCCCCTCCGGGAGCTGGGGGACACAATTAGACTCATGGCTTGCCAGTAAGTCATCCCCTCTTAACAAGCATGCAGGACAGTACTTACTGTTAAGTCACTCCTACATACCTGAGAACAAAGAACCCACTACTTGTTGCAGCTCCATCTTCTTTGCATAAATTTTGAATCTTTGCCATTTCTTCCATGATGTCACCCTGAGAATCCTCTATAATCAGTCCAGGTTTGGGCTCACAAGGAACCTGTCTTTCAGTTGCACCGCTCTTACTGTCTGCAGATGAAGTAACCACAGATTCTTCCTGAGCTTTGTTTCTTACTTCCCAGTCCCTGGTTAGTTGCCCCCATGGGCAGAGGAAAGGTGCCAGGGTGCCAAGTTTGACATAGTTTGCCCTTTTTGCAGGTGGGCGTCTAAAAGAAAGAAGGAAACAGAAAAAATGTCCCATAACTTGGAAGCAATGAAACAAATGTTCATTACAGTGCACCTCAAGAATAAAGAAAAATTATGATGCCGAAATACTGGATAAAGGAGACTAATCTATTCAGCAACTTGCAAATCATTAGAAAAAATTAAGTGACAGGGCCCAGTTTACCAAATAACTAATAACCGAGCATCTTTTTTCCTTGTATTTTAACATTAAAAAAAAAAAAAAAAAAAAAAAGATGGGCAGTTAACTCTTTAATCTTGTTAAGCAGGAATTCTGAATCTCTGGAAATTTGAGTTCCATACAAAAGTGCCATGTATCTGTACTTCTGGAGTGCAAGGGTTCTGCATTGCAAGAGGTCTACTTTGTTGGCACCAGGGTGGATAAAAATCAATGATTTAAAAATAAATAAAATCGATCGTATTTTTTGGATAAAATGCTTTTTGAGGAAAAAACCTATCAAAAGATAGTTTTAATTAAGATACCTTTGAGCTATAATGTATCTCATCATGGAATAGGGATTATAAATTCTAATCATGAGACAAATTCATGTAATGTTTAAGAAAAGTGGGTAAATGAGTTCCAATAGTTTAGGGACCCAATCTTATGGGGTTCCAGCGGCTTCTGTATAGACTTAGAAAGATTAACTTATCTACTCAATGCTCTGTCTAGAAGATACCATCAGAGATGCTTAGTTTTTCAGTTCTCAAACTGTGGATTTGTGTCTCCAGAGATAACATGCTTGTTAACAGCAAAAATGTTTTAAATAAATAAATATTTAGAGGTGAGAAATAACAGACCTCAACCCTATTGTCCCTCTGCAAATTTGTGTACACAAAGTCAATCCCTTACCTCTCCCTAAAAGTGCAAAGTTTCAAAAAGTTTAATGAACAGAAGATTGTTGGGGGTGGAGTAGATCTGGACAAGGAGAAGAAGTCTGGAGATGAATGTGGGAAGGGAGGGACAGGCAGTAGAAACAAAAGTGAAACTGTTTGTGCAGCGTATTCCAGAAGTCTTGAGGTCTTTCTGAGTGTAGCCTTCTTTGATTTGAGATCTACCATACCATTCTCTCACTAGAAGGGAAAACCTATAATGGCAGCAGGCTGTAAAAGAGACCCAGTTTGGGAATATTTTAATGAAGTTCCTCTACCTGTGGGTAAGACAGGCATGTGTGCAAAATGCAAACAGTGCAACAAAGAAATGCAAGGCCTGGTTGCCTGAATGAAACAACATCATGAGAAGTGTTCCTTCTCAGGAGGAAGCTGCATTGAAGATGATGAAAGGAACATGTCTGAACATGCAGGATCTTCAGGTTGGTAAACTTTTTTATTTCATACTTCTTTCTTAAGGAATGCTAGTCGTCCTGTTGGACTATTCCTGAATTCTCATGTTTGAGCAAAAAAAATAGAGTTGTTACTCTATGGTACTATCATTTTAGATGCAGTTGTGATAAAAAAATTAAATAGCTGAAATAGGCAGATCTTCCTTTTACAATTTGACCTTTAAAGTAGTACTGAGTGTCAGTGAATGCAATGAGTAATACTAAATGAGTAGTATGGTAATAAGAAGTCAATGCAGTTATTTATTTTGTTTAGGAGACTCCATCCTCAACATACAGGATTCTGAAGACTATCCACCTTCAAGATCACCATCATTTTCTATAGTTTCAGAGTTATCTGTCAATGATAGTGTTTCAGTCACATCATGTATGTCACATAGCCACAGTATATAGCCACCAGTAGCAAAAAGAAAAAGAAAAAAACCTCCATTATCCAGAAACAACCACAGGTAAGTTTGTGATAAAAACCAGATTACAAAAAGAGGTAATTGATGAAAAAATGCCCGGTTTGTTTATGCAACAAACTCTCCTTTCTATACGATTGAAAACCCATACTTAATTAACATGGTTCAGTCATTAAGACCAGGATACAGTCCACCCAGCAGAGCTGATGTCGCAGGCAAATTGCTGGATAAAGCGTATGAAAGAAAATGAGCAGTGTGCAAAAGAACTAGAGGGTGAAATTGTTAACCTGAGTCTTGATGGGTTGAGCAATGTCCACAATGATCCTGTTGTATGTGCTTGTGTGACAACAGAAGAAGGGAATGTCTTTCTCATAGAAACAATTGATACATCAGGAAATGCACACACAGCAGAATACTTACAAGAAGTAGCAGTAAAAGCTATAACAAACGGTGAAAAAAAAATTCAAATGTCTAGTATGCAGCTTGGTCACAGACAATGCTGCAAATGTATCCAAGATTAGAAGAAATTTAGACGAGAGTCCCAAGCTAATAACATACGGTTGCAGTTCTCATTTGATGCACTTCCTAGCCAAAGACTTCAGTGTTCCAGAAATAAAGGCTAATGTTGAAATTGCAAAATACTTCTGTAACAACCACTTTGCAGCAGCTGCTCTGAAAAAAGTGGGAGGAACCAAGCTAAATCTCCCACAAGACATGCAATGGAACTCAGAAGTGGGCTGTTTTGAGCACTATATCAAGAACTGGCCTAATCTGATGACAGTTTATCAACAAAATCGTGAAAAAAATAGATGGCACTGTCACAGCCAAAGTTCTCAACATTGGGCTTAAGAGAAATGTTGAACACATGCTGAGTACCCTGAAGCCTATTTCTGTAGCCTTGAACAAAATGCAGGGAAATAGCTGTTTTATTGCTGACACTGTTGAATTTGGAAGGCACTGAGTGAGATCTTAAAAAGAGAAATATGCAGTGACAGAGTTAAATTACAAGCATTACAAAAACCAAATGGGACAAGCACTCTCTCCAGTTCATTTTCTTGCAAATATTCTCATAACTCGGTACCAGGTTCAAACCTTAACTGCTGAAGAAGAGGAATTAGCTATGACATGACATGGTCTATGACATGGACATTCAGCAATCATCCCTCCATAATAAACTTCAGAGCTAAGGGTGAACCATTCAAGAAATATATGTTTGCTGATGCTGTTTCAAAGAAAGTCACACCAATGAACTGGGGGAAAGTCACTTAAGCACATGGATTCAGAGACTGTTGAAGTGACAATTTCACTTTTAACAGCAGTAGCTTCTTCTGCCAGTGTAGAAAGAATATTTTCTTCCTTTGGACTAATTCATTCCAAATTGAGAAATTGTTTGGGACCTGAAAAAGCAGGAAAGCTTGTTCTTCTTTTCCAGATTATGAACAAACAGGAAAATGAAGGTGAAGACGACTGAGTTAGCTGCAGAAGCCAATAGTTTAAGTTTCTCATGTTGACCTGGCTGACATAAGTCTATTTAATTGATGGGTTTTTAAAAAAAAATATTTCATTTAACTATTTTAGTTAAAAACAATTTCAACAAAAACAAACCTGTTTTAAAAAAAATTGAATGTTTAACTAAATTCAAAAATTCATGTGCTTGTTTTGTTAAAATATTATATGTTTGCTGTTAAAGAAAAAAAATCCAGAATACAGTAGTAGTTTTACTTAAATAAAACAATTTAAATGTCTGTCTGGTGATGTTCTCCTCCTAATACAGCATGGCAAGAAAATCCTCCAAATATTAATGATTAACCTGTTGAATTGGAGCTAGTTCACCTCCCAATGACTTCATAAATACCTGCTTCCGTTATCTTTGGTAAATGAAATAACCAAACAATCATTCATTCTCTGATAGAGCTGTAAACCTAATCTGAAAAGTTTTCAAAATGAATCTCAGTTTAAAAATGGATAGTGTGTACCTTCTAAAAATGAAACCTACATCCATCTCGGAGCAGTGGAAGACTATGTATTAAGGTTATAACAACCAAGAAGAATGCACTTTTATGTAGAAATTCATGATTAAATCAAGTCTTCCTACCTAGTGATTTAAATCAATTTGATTTAAATCAAATCCACCCTGGTTGGCGCTGTTGTGCCTGATATTACTCAGTCTTTTCCCTAGCCTCTCATCCCCGGCAGCAGGCAAAACATCTGACAATTATTTGCCCAGAAAGAACTTCTGCTTGTCCCACATTCCGAAGCAAAGAATTAGAATATAAGCATTCATTTACTTGGGAAAATAAATATACTCAAGTGCTTTAATGGGCTTAATTGTTGTGCTCTCTATAGATCCTTGCACCCTATTTAATAGATGATACCAAAATGTCTTGTCACCAATTTTATCCTTCTCCATTTGGCGGACACTGGTTTTCCCCTACAAGTTGCTAATGGAACTTGAAATGTATGGCTTTATTTACTTTGATGTATTATGCACAATTATATTACAGCTTTTTTCTGAACAGAACTCTGGAAATAGGGTTTTAGTTAATTTATGCACCCTATTCAGGGGAGAGCACTTAGTCTACATAACATGGATTTTTGTTTTTTATTATAGTGGGGATTTAAAACACTAATAAAACTCTACCACAAATCACAAGTCTAGAAAATGAACTGAGCAACAGATAATTTTAAGGCATATCAAGTTTCGATTAAAGTGGCAATCAATCAATCTTGGAGAAATTAACTTCACCTCTTGAATTTTTCAAGAAGAACGTTTTCTAGTTCTTTGGCAAACTGGATTCCAGCAGGACAGTCTGGGAAGTCATTTGGAATGTGAGGTGTTCTTTTATATTCGGAATGTTTCAAACCCTCTTGCAAGCCGCCTACTCGTGCACCTCGATATATCTGTAAGGTAAGAACATTAGTATTTTTCTAATGTTCCTAACTGAAGTATCTTGGAGAACCCCTTAGGCGACACTGTCAGAGTACTGAGCTTCTATCACCTTAGTTCTGAAGATGTGATTGAAGTATGGCTATCACATTCTAAAGAGTCATTTGAATGAAATGCTAGTTATGCTTTATTAGTTTAATTCTCAAAAGCCATCAACAAATCTAGAGAATGATTTCAAAAAATTTTACTACAAGTATTGGCACAAGTGTTAGAATATCTCTGCAAAGCTGTTGTTCAATTACCTTTTATTATACAACAGATCACCACAATTGTTCCGTCCATAAGCACAGAACTATATAGCGAACTGCAGACAAGCATAATAAACCATCCTCTTTAAATTATAAGAGCAGAATGTTCCAAACAGCAAGGTAAGAGCATTCAGCATAATTTAAACTTTGCTCTCCTGTTTCAGGTCCCATGAAATCAGAGATTGCCAACCTGTGTTCAGCAAGACCCCTCAGCAGGCAGCATGCTGGTGAGGTCGACCTAGGGCTAGTCTATATGGATGGCAGTAAGAGCCAAATAAGAACATTTTTCCTTAAAATTTTGTGTTTATTTTATCTTTTAAAGAAATATACCCTTAGAAACATGAAAGCTGAAAAACTATAAAGCAGCACTGGCCTGCTCACTCTGCCCCCATATAAAGCTTCATTTCATGCTCTGTCAAATGTCCATTATTGGTGCAATAACTGAAGTGGACACAATGGTGGGTTGTTTTAAATATTTTTAAACACACACCAAGTCACTTTCATGACAATATTCATCTGCTCTCTTTAAACTGAAATTTTGACCCAGTAGTTGTAAGTGGGTTGCACAAGGACAAGTTTTCCCCAATATGTATGTATCAGAGTAAATGAATTTATAACCTGTCATATTTGCCTGCAATTTGTAATGAAAGCCACTTACGAAAGGAATCCAGAAAGCCATGCCCCAGCCCTTTGGGAGATAGATATCCCAGCCACTTCCCCATCCTGGTCGATCTTCACCAGCCACTTTCCCTGGCTGCTGAACCAAGAGTATAGGAATCTTGGATTCACAAGGACCCAAGTCAAGCTGTGAGCCAGGTACCAATAGTTCACCTCTCATATGGTTTAAATCCTGAGATGGGATAAAAGCAGTTGGAAAAATGCTCAAATGAATAGTCATTTTTCTTTTTTCTACAAGTTATTACAGTTACACACACACACACACACAAAGTGATTTCCTTATAATAGGCAGTGAAAGTAGGTAATCTGAATTCTGCACAGGTTATTCATGCTATTGTATTGCAGAGCAGGTACCGAAGCCGAAGGTAACAAAGTAGAAATGCCGACTTCTGAAGAAACCCCATTAGTAAACAAGTTGTGAAAATCTGACTACCAGACAGCTTGTATGAGGGAGAGAAATACTGTACCATAATTTAATATTTAAGGGCTTTTCCCATGAGTGTTTAAATTTTTGCTGTGTAACAGACTAGCTGTTTTCAGACAATTTCTCACTCACTACACCGAGCAACATCTGAGTTGTATCATTTTTAGGATTCAATAGCTACAAGAAAAAGGAATCTTTGGTTCCAAGCATTGCTTTATAACCAATTTCACAACCAGTGGCATAAACGTAAATCAAAATGGCACCCAAGAATTCTCAATCATCTCTTGCTAGAACCCCTTGTTTCCAAAGGTCAAGGAACGAAAGGTATACTTAAGCCATTTTCAAAAACATGTAAGGCTACAATCTGTTGACATTTCCTTTCTGCTTTAATAGCTCTACAGAGTAGTTAGCACTCAAGTTCATGGCAGCATGCAGAAGGTCACCAGGTTCATAATGGTTATTCTGTTTTGCCTATATGCAGTTATTTCTATTTGGCTACACAGGTCATGCTTTAGAAGAGCTTTGATTATTTACACAAAGGTAGTCATCTGAAGGAATATGATGCCAATTCACACAGAAATTAGTCACAAATATTTTTACATTTCAAAAAGGAGGAGGAGTCCAGAAGTTGCAGCCCAGAGGGAGTGGGAGCTAATGTGACTTTAAGCCACCTTTTTGCCCTCCAGATCCTGGGCTGTTCTACAGCCCCTGGAATGAGAGCCTAAATTATGGCAGTTTATCCCCAGCTGTCTGAAGATTACAGCACTGCCCAGAATCTCCACAGCACTGGTGCTATCAATATCACCGAAGCGTGTTCCCTCCGTATTTTGAGGAGTACCTTGTGAATGAGCAAAATGGGTGGAAATGTGTAAAGGAGATGGTCAACCCTGCTTCAGGCATGACCCTCCAGTCTCCAGAACGCCCCTACACCAGGGTGAGAGAGGCAAAGCCTTGGAAGGCAGCCTTAGAGCTATCTTGCTTAGTTCCTGCACCCTGGGAATCCTCGCCCAACCAGATCGGAGGCTTTTAGAGCCTCTGACCCTTTTACCTAGTGTAAAGGCACCAGAACAAGAGTAAGATATTGAATTATTTTATCCTAATCACAAGCCAGCAAAACTATATTTCAAAGCATAAATTAAGTAATGAAAATGCATTACTGTAATGGTTGTGCAAGAAAATTGCATACAATGACTCCAGGGAACTGGAGAACAGACTCTTCATCTCAGTAACATAACACTCTTATATACGGATTATAGGGGAGGGCAGTAAGATGTTAACCCACAGTTTCTTTAGAGTAATCCATGCTGTTAGTTACCTGCTCCGGGATTTTATTTTCAGTAACGTTCTTACAGATAGTCTGGTCCCAGATAAAGCTGTGAGCACATTCCACAGGCACACCTTCCAAAAGCAGCTGCCTAACTTTCTCATTATCTGTAAGAGAGAGAACCTTCATACAAAACCTACATTTCTCAGCTTAAGCTACATAAAGGAAATAGACAATTAATATGAGCAAAATAAGTGGACAGACTATAGCTATGGAAATGGACATATTAAAGCCTTTGATTTTTCATATTAAGGCTTCCAAAAGAACTCAGGTACCTTTTACTTTGTGCCAACAGCATCCACATGGGGCAGTTACAGTGCAACACTTTGGTGTGTGCATTTCACAGTCCCGCAGTCTGAACTGTGGGGCCACATAGACAAGTCCTAAGGCTCCTTTAATTCTGAAGGCATCCACACAGAGGTTTAATGCGGTTTAACTAATCCGCTTTACATTCACACCTTTAGTTAATTCGAATGAACTTTCATCCCTTTGTAAACAAACCCTTAAGTATTTTAGCTATATTATTGATTTAAAAATCTGTTTGTAGTTTGTCTGAAAAACCATTTTAGAGGATTGAACAAGCGGTCTCATCAAAAGCAGTTTCATAGCATGAATTAGGTAAGCATATGTTTCTAAATTTGGCAAAATCAATCCTACAGATCTGTAGTATATAACCTGTAGCTCTTTATAATTGGTTTGTGGAATCATCCATTAAGTGAAATTTACTGGGCTTGGGAAGTCGGCAGAAGCAATGTTACCATGAAGCCTACAAGCTGCTACACATCCCATGTCAACAAACTTGTATGACAACTGGGGATGATCTTGATAATATTTTAATAACGTATTTTAAAGTTATCAGTACCAAATCAACCACCACCTGGCCACTTACTTTGTTGTTCCCATGCACCCCTCAGTCTCTCTTTTTAGAGCTCGTAGGGGCAGGGACCGTGCCTTTTCCAGGTTTGTAGTTTCTAGATAGCTGTGGGTGCCACCAGAAACAAACATAATATTTTTAGCTCTGCCATGGACTTATTGTGACACCTTGGGCAACTCACTCAACATTTTTATGTTTCAGTTACTCCCATTTGCAAAATGGGGATAACTATGTTTGTGCACCTTTCTAAATCACCAGAGGAAAAGCAATGTACAAGTACTATTATTAAATAAATACATAATACTGGTGCACAAGTTGCAATGTATTATCCTACCAAAACAAGATGGTCTCAATATAGTGAGGCTATCAATTGTTCTCTGACAAACAAAGCAGACCACTGCTCTAGGTTTTCTATCTATGGCACCACATCTTAAGATGAAGATCAGTTAAAGGAGCATTCAACATGAACCTTTTTAAATTGCTTAGTTTACAAAATTCTGATAGAATACACTCAATTTTTGAAGAAATCCTTCAAATGTTAATGATTTCCTGCTATTCATATTTATAAGTGTCTTTTCAGTAAAGGAGAAACTGACTATTTAGAGGAAAACTGTAGCACAGCCTATATACAAAACGCTGTCAAGTAAAGGTTTTTTAATTGCGTGCATTTTTCAGCTATAGTCATTTTAAGATGCTACTTGTAACCACAGGAGTTAAAAAATTCTCAGACAAATGTGATTCCCCACCCCAAACTTGACAGTGTCCCTTGAATACCTACAGAGCTATCAAGAGGATACCTCCAAAGCACTCCTGAAGTTAGGTTTTCATATAATCACAGAAGGCAGACACAAAAAATAATGATTAGATCTTCCAGAAGTTAGGATTCCTTAAACTTGAGAGCATAAATCTAGAGGATTCTGTTCTAGATGTAAAAAGCGAATATCCACAGGGATTTGAGAAAATAATTTTAGTAACAGATACATTTATTTCTTTCATCTGGTGATGATGCTGAAATAGGAACAGTATTCAACTATGATCACATAAGAATGACAAAGATAAGCAGCTAAATACAAGATTAGATAGTTTAGCACAGTGGTTCTCAACCAGGGGTCCAGGGCTCCCTGGGGAGCCACAAGTAGGTTTCAGGGGGTCCGCCAAGCAGGACCAGTGTTAGACTCACTGGGGCCCAGGACAGAAAGCCTAAGCCCTGCCATGCAGGGCTGAATCCCGGGGCCCTGAGCCCCACTGCCCGGGGCTGAAGCAGAAGCCTGAGCAACTTAGCGTTGCGTGGGCTCCTGTGGCATGGAGCCCCAGGCAATTGCCCTGCTTGCTACTCCTTAACGCCAGCCCTGGCTTTTATATGCAGAAGACAGTTGTTGTGGCACAGGTGGGCCGTGGAGTTTTTATAGCATGTTTGGGGCGCCTCAGGAAAAAAAAAAAAAAAAAAAAAAAGGTTGAGAACCCCTGGTTTAGCATAAGTAATTAGTGCACATTCTAAGGAACCATTCAAGTGAAGTGGCCCATTAACACCCCTGTAGTCAGAGGACTAAAAGGGGGTTTAGTGAGTTACACTGTTGTAATAAGCCATAAATCTTGTCTCTCTCACCAACAGAAGTTGGTCCAATAAAAGATATTACTTCACCCATCTTGTCTCTCCAGTATCCTGGAACTGACATGGCTGTAACAGCATACAAGAATAAGCAGACTGTCTCCCTCCATATCCAGTCTCTCTATAATCTGCTTCTCTCTATATTATCCAAATGTGTCCTAGTTAACCCCTTTGCTCCATTACTGTAACTTTCTCTTCTTTGGCCTCTCCTCTTTAATTGCTCAGTTAAAGGCATGAGAGCTCAAGCAGTTACATCCATGCCCCATCCTTGAAACTCTTCACAACTTTCTATATTCTACAAGAAGTTAAAGTTTCTCATGTCATTTTCAGGGAGCTATCACTACTGCTGCCTATGTCTGTAGTGTTAATTCCCTCTACTCCCGCCCTACACGCCTTCCAATCTTCTCCTCACTGACCCATACCGCTTTCTGCTCCTGGCTTTGTGCAGACTCTCTCATTGTTCCCTATGTCTGGAAGAATCCTATTTGTCTGCCAAATATCCCAAACCTAAATCTCCTCAGCAATGACCTCTTTATAACCACCCTCTCCTGAAGGGTTCTCCCTTGCGGTTTTGTCTAGAGTCTGTAAGGTCACAAAGGAAGGGATCATGTCCTAAACTATGTTCTTGTAAAGCACTGTGCACATTCAATTCAATGGCACTTGGGCCCCTAATTCCCATGTGGCCCTTTGGAAAAATCCCATCTTAAGTCTTCTGTCCCTGTCCCCGAAAGTCAGTAGACAAACCCTAAATGTACAGGGAGATATAGGAAAAAAATAATTTCCTTCAATATAATTAGCATGTTTACAGGTGTGTGAGTGTATTCAATATAGTTTTATAACAAAGTTGTGGTGCTAGCCAAAGTCAGTCAGTCAAGCAAAGGAGACAAGAGAAGGGGGAAAAGATTGGACATTTTACTAGGGGCCAACAGTTCAAAAGCTAGGTCCTTTTGATAAAATCTATGTGCAGAATCAAATCAAAACCTTTAGAATGGGCTCAAGTTACTGTACTTCACAGGAAGCCAAGTTTCAAGAACAATCTGGTCAGCAGTTGTGTTTCTTGGGCAAGCACAGATAGTAAGCCAGGAGACTTAGGGTTGGCCAGGGGAAAGGTACTACATTCTGTGGCTCTCTTCAATATCTACTACAGGGCAACAACTGCTGCTGGAAGAAAACAGAATTTTAAAAGGAAACATGGAATCCATTTAATAAGGTAGAGGATAGCACTCACTCAACAAGCCTAGACTTCCCTGGAGTCCATCCCTTTGGGGATCACTCCCTGGGTCCTCTCCTTTTATTGGAATGATGGCAGAAGTCACCTCTACAGGAAGGAAAGTATCTAAACACAGGTAGTTTTGAAAGGATCAAGTTATTCTCAATGTGTTCACACATCACCTACAGGGAAGAACTAGTCAAGAGCTATTCAAAACATACTCTGTTGACAAATAAATGGACAGACATGCACCATACCCACTTCATAACACAACACATTAATCCACAAATAAAGACTAAGACAAGAAACGCTACTTATTTACACTATTTACCTTGGAGAGACTGCAGAGTCTTTATGAATTCAAAGACTTGCTAAAAATGTGAATAAGATCTTAATACAAAGTTAGAGGATGAAAGACTAAAACAAACATGACTTCTGTTAGGATATCATTTCAAACACTTACAAATATCTCCTTCATTGGGGCTGGAGTTTCCAAGAGAAGTCAAAACGCATGTGACAAGTAAAGCAAGTGTTTCCTTACTGTTAAGGTGACACCAGGTGCCATTAATCAGCACAAATCAATATGACCACAATAGTCCCTAAACAAGGAAGGGTTTGTCAAATCCCAAAAGTTAAAATATCTGGCTACTAATATAAAGATCAGGACTTAGACACAGATTTGCTCTTACCTATGTGGTTCTAGGACTTGTATTAGACAATTATGGTTTATTTAGGATGCTATCTTATAGAAGGAGAAAATGCAGATGATCATGGGGCATTCGTAACTTTGACCTAGATTAAAAGATCACAGCTTTATACTCAGCATTGCAAAGTCCTGAAAGGAAAAGTGTTAAAAAGTACTACATGCTCCAAATTGTGAATGTTGCTTTGGGAACACTCAAAGCACCTTTAGCGCAGGATGTTCCACAGTGGGGTTGGCTGAAAAGGGCTCACTGCTTCACTAGTAATAAAATTATAATAGCTTTGGGGCTTCTTTCATGGGTTGCTCCTGTTGAGATGGGCAGAAGCACATTTCTGTTGCCCACTGGTGTGAGGTAGGTATGGGCATTCAGCACTTCTCTTTTGGAATTTAATGTACTCACCCTGAACCCACCTACATCATATATCATTTGAAAGCTTATTTTATGTACGTTTAGATGAGTTCTGACGTGGAGCTGTCCAGTGATGCCATAAGTCTGTAGACAAGGTGAAACAATGGTACCCAAAATAAGAAAGTTTCATTTTTTGCACAGTTCTAGAAACATTGAAAACATGACTATAACCACAGTTTTTACTGTTTAAGTTAATTTCAACACCTTAATGTACTGTTTATTGGTCAAAGTTATAAAACAACCATATACTAAAAGATTTATCATCTGTTTTCATGGGTATTTTTTTTTCCAGAAATGATGAAGCTATTTAGCATGTGGCAAAAATGGAAATATCAACATTTTTCAGTATACTAACATGAAACGTTTAACAAGTCGGAATATGCAAAGTGAAAAAGTACCTCACAAGTTTTAGTTATAATAGTTTTCAATTGAAATTTGCTGACCAGATTAGCCTCTCACTGAAGGTTTGCACCAGTAATAGTAGATTGCATGCGCACAGTTTGTACTGTATAGTGATGAGAATGTACATGAATTCCTAAGGTAGAGTTTCTCCATGTGTAAGCTTTTGTATATACAATGTAGCATCTAGTCTGCTTGGAAAAAGGTTTTAATTTGTAATTGCCTATAAATGCAGTACGAGCCTTTGAAATATTCTAGAAACTAGCTTTTTAATTCAGTGACACGTATGCACAGGTCAGTATTAGTGTTAGAAATGACAATACACAGCTTCACATTATGAATATGCAAAAGCTATGAGAAGAAAAGTGTCCTAACAAGAAGTAGTGAAGACAAAGTCCACAAACAAGTTCTTGCCTCTGAAATGAAGAGGAATGAAGAGCACGTTACAGCTCTTACCAACCAAAGTCATCAACAACAGGACAAACACATATGACCCTGAATCACAGCCAGAGGTCCTGTAGGTATGGTCCTGTTGAGCACTATGTACAGATGTACAAGAGTCTCTGCTGAAAATAGCAGATGTTGGTGAAGAACAAATGGAGAGATTTGTGAGAGGTCTTCTGGATTCAGACGACATAGTTCTTCAGCCCAGTCAAGAAATCTAGCATGAAAACATTTGCTGACATGGCCAAGACCATCAAATTTAAGTCTGGCAAGGGAGGGAAAAAAATCAGAGCAGCTATCAGTCCAGAAACTGTTTTCTGCAGAGCCCTATTCTTAAGGAGAGGCAGACATTATGTCTCAATGGCAACTGTTCTTAGCCACCCAATAGGACCTGTTCCTATGTCCCTTTTCCATGATGATGGAACAATGAGAAGAACAGAGAAAGGTGAATTAGGGTATCAACTGGAAGCTCAAGCTAAAAGAATTCATGACCTAAGAGCATGCAACAAAGACACGAAAGCGTACATCTGAAATGCCAGGGCTATCATACAAACGATGGCTGGAGACAAATTCCACACATTTGATGAACTGGCTGCTGAATAGCTGAGACAGGTCCTAAAAAGATCTGACAAAGCTAATTCTATAATCCAAGTGATCGACAGATATGATAACAGTAACTCCGTGAAAACCACCGAAAGACAGCGCTGGACAGGATCAAATGTTGGATGCAAGAAATACCAGATGATTGGTGCACGCATTGTGCATCCATGGAAAATGTTTCTAAACGTGGCATCCAACAGGCAGTCACTTATAAACACATGGTTCAAAATGCACCTGAGAGTGTAGGAGCACACCCAGCACAAACATTCCATCTTGCTTGAGGTTTTTCCAATGATGAAGGAACAAAGTCCATCACCAGCAGAGGTGTTGAAGAAGCCCAAGGCTTGGACAGTACTCAAGAGAAAGTGGACACAAGGATGCTTCTACATGTCAAGTATCAGAGGGGTAGCCGCGTTAGTCTGGATCTGTAAAAAGCAACAGAGTCTCCTGTGGCACCTTTAAGACTAACAGATGTATTGGAGCATAAGCTTTCATGGGTGAATACCCACTTCGTCAGACGCATGTGTATGTATCTACATGCTGTATGTGCCAATATGACTTTTGGGTAATTTGGGATATGTCTATACAACAAAGAAAAACTCCACAGTCGCCAGCCGACTTGGGATCACGGGGCTACAGGGCTGTTTCACTGCTGTATAGACTTCCAGGCTCGGGCTGGAGCCCAAACTCTGGGACCCTCCCACCCCGCAGGGTCCCACAGCTCTGAAGTCTACACAGCAATGAAACAGCCCTGCAGCCCAAGCCTGAGTCAGTTAGCATGGACCAGCAGCCGGTGTCTAGTTGCTGTGTAGACATACCCTCTGTATCAAAGGAACCCTAACAATTAGGTCACCTGACACAAATGTTTTAGTCCTTGCTGTTCACTACTTTCCAAAAACGGAACACAGAGATAATGGTGCCTGTTTCAATCCACATGTTATCAGCACAACTGAAGAGCATTGCTTCAGATCTGTGCATGCAATTTGTGATGCATACACTCCTGACTTCTGCAACATACTTCCTGCCGTACACACTAACAGGAGGTGACTATCATCCCTATTTGGTATTGAGGGAAAAATGTGTGTAAAAATGCTGTCAAAACAAAGTGAGTTTAGTGCTTCAGAGATCTTCCCAAACTGGGAGAGCACACCAGAAAAGCTGCAATTTCTGAAGCAAGGAAGTTGGTACCAATACTGTATGATCAGAGCATGAAAAAAGTAGACCCACAGAAACCTGAATTGCTTGCCCTTTAATTTAGCTATCAAAGAGGACAAATCACTGGCCAAACTCCCACCATGTGAGGACAGTTTTGAAGAGCATGTCAAAAAAGCATCTTAGCAAACATTTGGATGTCTTTGCACGCAGGTAAACCAGATATTCTATCACCATGGATAGAAAAAAAAAAAAAAAAACGTGGATGATGAACTACTTTCTGTATGCAAGAGCTCAATGACATGTGAGCTTCTACAAGATCTTATAAGTGCCTATACTTGTATGGGTTATTGCATAATCAACTGTGTCTGTAGTCAAAACAATCTTCCCTGCACAGAACTGGGTGCATGGCAAGGCAATGAAGATTGTGGTAGCCCACACACTTGACAGATCATAATGATGAATGAGAGGATAATGATAAGAAATGTTACCTGTGCTACTACATTTCAACAATAACCTGTACAACTGTATTAGATTTTATTTTACCCTTTAGATTGTTTTGAGGGTTTGAAGTCAAAGAAATCCAATTTTATGTCTTGAAATAGAGTAATTACATTAACAGAACTGATTGCAAATATTTCAAAGTGGTCATTTTAACATGATGGTGTAATTGTTTATCCCCATTTCCGTGGTGATAGCACCTCTTAACAACTACACATCATACTTCAGCTTAAAGAGGACATAATAAGTTTTCAAATGATGTATGACATGAATGTGTGGAGAGAGGGTACAGTAAGTCAACCAAATTGGTGTCTGCTGCTCATCTAATATGCCCACAGAATGCTCCACTGAAGGGGACTTCAGATGTGGCAGCAATCATAGGACCACTGTAGATTGCCATTGGCGTGCCCCTATCTGCAAAGGCTTCTGTACAATTAATAGGGTGGGGAAGGGACAGTAATTCTTTTACATTTTTGGCACATGCTTCTGTTTTCAGTGGGCTAAGGGGAATCTAAATGTTTATATAAATATGTGTTTTGTGACAAGTGAATTAGAGGTAGTGATGTTTTGCCTCCAATTCAAGCTGGGGGTAGAAAAGAGATTCAATGTTCACACTTGGGGAGCTGGTAGAGAAAAAAACTTGTTGCGTTAAAGATGCTGGGAGTCATCTTTTGCCATTGCTCCTCAGAAAGGCATTAAAGAGACACTTAAACTTCAAAGTTGCTGGTTTGTCTCAAAGCTATGATTGCCATTATTTCTTTAAGTGGATTTTTTGGAATTACATTTTACCTATACATAATCCTAAATTACCTTTGAAAAATGGTCGTAAACCCTTTGTTGGGGAACAAGTATGGAGCCCGTTATTTAGGGTAATTTAAATTTACAATCAGACAGAGACCTGTTAGCAAATGCACTTTTTAGTGTCTGTATTTATCCACACCAATATGGCCTACCGGGTTAAAATATATTAAGGACTTTTTTTTTTTTTTTTTTAAATCAGTGTTATAGAGGGTGAACAAGTTATGAGTTTACCCTGTATAAGCTTTATTTGAGCTTATTGGAAGCTGGGCATCTGAGTGCTGGAGACAGGAGCACTTCTTAAGCTGTTTTCAGTTAAGCCTGCGGCTTTTGGGGGACTGTAGTGAGGCGGTGTGGCTCCCCGCCGCCCCAGAGGGGGAAGAGCCCATCTGGAGGCCAGAGTGGGCGGAGCTAGGGAGCGCCGAGCCCGCCCCTCAGAGGGTCAGGCGGCGACCCGGAAGTATAAAAGCTCGCCCCTCTCAGCTCAGTCAGGCCCCCGCCGCCAGAGAGACCAGATGTCTCCAGCATAGCTCGTGACTGGGAAGACCCCACGGCCCAAGGCAGCTGCCAGGACTGGCCAGGCCTGCCCTGTGCCCGCTATCCGGAGGAGCCGCCGGGCCTGCCCTGTGCCCGCTATCCGGAGGAGCCGCCGGCCCGGCCGATCAACCCCTGCCCTGACGAACCCATGGTCTTGGATCCCCCAGAGGCCGACACCAGGACCCAGATAGGCCCCGAGGGGGAGTGTGGAAGTAGCCCGGGGGCAGCCGACCCCAGTCTGGCTGCAGCACTGCCAGAGTCTATGTCAGTGTGTTGTGGCCAGGATCCCCACTGACTAAGCAGCGGGCCTTCTGCCGCTGCTAGGGCCCCGGGCTGGGACGCAGTGGAGTGGGAGGGCCTGCGTCCCTCCTGCCACCCAACCCGTGGGTGGCAGTCTCCCCCTCTCCCAGGCCTTTTGAGGCTTGGGCCTACTATTGTTGCTCAGCCCTGACTGAGGGTCTGAGCTTCTGACAGTCTTATTGCCCGCCCTGAGCAGGGCCAGGCTTACCGTGTTCTTCCAGCTACAGCAAGAGCTGCCGAGGGAGATCCACGGCCTGACAAGTTTCCCCAGCTCACCGGTATGTAGTGAGCTGGTGTGGCTCCCCGCTGCCCTGGAGAGGGTCGAGCCCCGGCAAACTCTTGTACAGGGACGTAGTTCAGACCTGGGTCTGTGTTTGTAGCAGGCTAGCATGTCTGGCTCGAACCAGGCAGGGCACTGAAGTCCCAAGCTACCAGGGAAAACAGGCTCAGAGGTAGTCTCAGCACATCAGTTGGCAGTTCCCAAGGGGTTTTCTGTGATCCAACCCATCACAGGGGGCTCAGAAGGTTAGTTAGTGGGATGGAAGGGTGGAACACAAGGTTAGAGGTAGAGCTGGTTGTAAGTTTGAGGGAATGTTTTTCTGTTGGAAAATGCTGATTTGTCAACATGGAGATGTTCCAGGGGAAGGTGTCTATTTTGACAAATTTAGGGCACCAAACTGGCTGGCCTGGCTTCCTGCCTGCCTGCTAGCACGCCAACCAGCCAACCCGAAGCCGCTGGTGTGTGCTGCAATGATCTCAGCCTATAGAAGCAACTAAACATGTTTTTTCCTAGTAGTAGTAGTAATAGTAGTAATAATAATAAATAGAAAGACAAGATCCAAGCTACAAGGAGAACACAAACTAACTTAAGTAGAACACAATTTGACAACATATGTTGTTTGTGTGCAAACAGAACATATAAGATGCTGTATTTTGATATAACTGGATTATGTTCTGTATTCTTTTCCATCACACACGTAACATTCTTATTTTGAAGAATTATCAATTAAAGACTTCCATGAAAGAGGTGGTGAGTCCAGCAACTATAATCCCAAACATATGTATTTTCTAAAAAGGAGTGTTAGTGGGAGGATTTGGATTGTCCACCTCTATTTCAATAAGAGGCCCAGTTCTTTATAAGGGAGGCCCACCATGGCAGAAAAAAAAAAAAATAGGTAGCAAGAGGTACCCATAGCTGCTGCAGAGAAAAGCTCTTCAGCATCTACAGGGTAGGGTTGGGATAGTAATAATGTCCCCTACAGCTATCTTAGGGGTAAGGATCAACAGTTCCCTCCCTAACCCAATGTCTAGCCAACAACTGGTGGAGAGGCAGGAGGGATACCAGTGACTATTACTCCAGTCTTGAGTAACCCAGACAAGGGAGGAACAGGAATCTCTGGGGTTTCCCTTTCACAGCCACAACAGACAAGCCAACAGAGGCTGCAAACAGCTCCTCAGATCTGCCTGTCTATGGAGTGTGCCTGTCCCAGTCATTCAGGATGGGGAGCAGGAAAGCAACAACCATTTTCACTGCCTAGCATTGAATATTCCCCATTCCCTCCTTAGTGCTACTGGCAGGATTGCCACTGGCCTCTCTGCCCCTTGCTGGGATGACCTTTCTGTCTTCTCCCAAGAGAAGAGCGCTGTATCTGGCTACCTCCTCTGTTCCCGAGTCTACTCCCCTTTATTGGCATGGAATTGTTTGTGTGGCCATAGGGCGGGTAGTGAAATCCTTTGAGTGTGGTCTGGGGGGGGATCAAAAGGGCTTACCAGATACAGGTTACCTTCTCCTCAGCAGATAAAGGACAATCCCCAACAGGGGACAGAGGCCAACTGCATTAAGAAGTGGGTGGAAAGAATAATCAGGAGCAAAGAAAGCAGCATCTGTTTTCCTGACTTCCTACGTGACCGTGACTTTTTTGGGGAGAAACTGGCTCACCTACTAGGGAGGTGAAGAGGGATAGGGACCTTTCTTCTGCCTCCTTTCCAATTTGTGGGGGCAGGAGGTGCTCCTTAACCCTTCACATTATGCTGGTCCCTGACTCTCCTTCCTGGGCAGGGAAGGGCTCTAGTTCTAGTCTCCCTTACCTTGTAACTGATGAACTTCTCTTCAGCAGTGGGATGGTGTCCCACTGCTCCTGCCATCTGGAGAGCACCCTCTCAGACATTGTAAGCAAGATGCAAGCCTTATTCCTGGTGACAGGCATGGTGGTGGGGGTGGCCACTCAGAACAACTAAATCCCTTGCCTTTCCAAACCAATTTTTTGTTAATTGATCCATATTGGGTTATAGCTGACTTGGTTTCACTTTTTTAAATATAGTAAGGGTCAGGGATACAGCACATATTAAAAAGGGATGTGAATGAAAAAAAAAAAGGTGGACAAAATGGTAAACGAGGTAGACTGTTCCAGGCACACGAGGTAGAAAGGAAGACGGATACAAAGGGGAGGCTTGTGGAATGAAGACAGCAGACATAGGTAGGAAGGGAGTTTTGTACAGCCCTGACAGGAACCAGATGAAGACTGAATTTTCCATGGAAGGTTTGTGGATGGAATAGGTAACAGTCTAAGCAACAGGAAGGGAAGATTGTTTTAGCAATATTCTGGAGGAAGTCCATCAAAGAAAAGATTTCCAAGTCTCTGGGGCCTTATAGTTTTCCTATTCTCTGCTATTAGCTAGCTTACTGCTATGTTCCCCTAAGTGGACAGAACAACCATGGCAATATTATATTATTCCTTAACTCAACATGCCTACATATTACTAAACTTATATAGTTCCCATTGTATGCAACTGCTTTCATTTTGAGATACTCAGATTAGTCTATACTGGACTACTGTGACGTCATTTTAATAAACTTGTGAAGACAGATACATTAGATTATAAAGTGTGCTTTGTGTTTTTCCTGTCTAACTTCATTAGTTCCCCTTTCTCAAGTAATAAGCTTTTGCAGTTAAGTTTTAACCTCCAGCAGACAGGGAGTTTAAAGTGGAAACACTAGATCTTTTCTTGTACAGATACAAGCAGTGCCACTATGATCAAAGCAGAACAGAAACTGGCAGTGTTACATCTTAACTTTTAGCACCTGGTTGGCCTTGCCAGGATTCGAACCTGGATCATCTGTATCGTTAGACAGAGGCTTCCACTGAGCACAAGACCAGCTTCGGTGCAAGTCCCTTCCTTACAACTGCTATCCTTAAAGCTAAATAGTTTTCAAGCAGTTTCTGTTCTCACATGCAGCAGCAAAAAAAAAAAAAAAAAAAAAAAAAAAAAAAAAAAAAAAAAAGTGTTTGGAATTTGAGTGTCATCAGGAAAGAATGACAACAACATGCAATACACAGAAGGGTGGACTAAGTGGAAATAACAGAAAGTGCAGGGGATAAATTGGATCTCATACTCTATTTTGTTTCATTACAGTCACAATATGAATTAAACTCTTTACCTTGATATTTTTCTGGATTTGGCATGGCTTTTGACCTCTTTTTTGGCAAATTCACTCGAGGATCCCCAACAGTCAGGCCCAGTATTGTACCTGCCGCAATTTCTGATGGAGAGTTTATGCCTTTAAAATACACAAATGCACATCACCGTGAAACAGACATTACCAACAGGAAAAAACAATGAACTGAAACAGTCTTCTCTGTATTCTTTACTTGATATATTTTTGCCTTGGGATCGGATAACTTTGCAAGCCTCAGAGGCAACATACAGTTTAATATATATTTTTGAAGAATCACTAATAGTTTAATAGACACCCAGTATTGTGGATAGACAACAGTAGCAATGTTAGTTAAGGTTACATCAAGATTTGCAGTTAGTGCAGAAATGAAGTAACTGTTTCACACTTTAATGACTGAATTTATTCTCCAATTTTGGCACAGTAACTCTAGAGGACAACTGAATTTTCCATGTGCTTTTTTTTTTTTAAACATACAAAATGTCAATCAACTTTTTCAGAGGAAATAAAAGGCACGAGACCTTTCTACAGAGTTCAAAGCGTTACTAAACTGTATCATAGTTTGAAGATTTCTGTTTCCTTCCTCAAATCCCCTACTACATACCTTGCAACAACTCGAAGATGGCTTCTTGACGTTGATGAAGAGACGCCTTCTCAGAATTCTTGCAGTTTTCAACCCACCAGTTGTTAAGTTCTGTTTCTGCATCTGCCATCTCCTGGAAAACAATGATTTCCTGTGAGGGACGCTAAGTGGCCCCTGAAGGGTTTTGTAGATCCAAATGCCGACTTAATTTTCCATAGTGTTTGTATGTATATGTACATCAGATAATTGTCACAAAACATGCTTTTCCTCCTCCTCAAATTTTGAATGGAAACTCCATTTTTACTGATATCTAAACTGGAAACTGGAGTTTAATTCCTATAATACTGCATTTTCCAGTCTTCTTTCAGCAAAAAAACAGCCAGCTTAATTCTTTGACCCAAAACTGAAGAATTAGTAACAGTCTACAGTGTTTCTCAAACCTTTTTAGGTTGGTGACCCGTTATTCATGTCAGAGATTTGTGACCCCCCTTTATGTTTACTATAAAAAAAAGTATGTTAAAAATAAGAGAAAAACAGTAAGCCTGTTTGTGTGTTTCAAGAAAATACTTGACCTTAAAGGGTAAGGGTGTGCATGAAAACATATTTTTTGCTTTAGATTGTAACAATTTTTCAATGGCTCGCAACCCCTTTGATTGCCTTTCATGACATCCTCTAGGGGTGGTAACCTGCTGGTTGAGAAACACTAGTCTACAGTATGACAGAGTGAACCTCGAATCTGCCTGGCCAGCTTATGAATGTTGTAATACACGACTATTCTCAAAACTTGAGTGCTTGCTCCACAGCAATGCAGTTTTGTTGGCTTTATTTTTTTACTCTTGATTTCTTCAGGAGCCCCCAAATAAGACACTTGAATGGAAAGTATGCTTTAGTCAAATACAAGTTATTGGGCTCAATACAGGGATAGTAACTGGATGAAATGTAATGACCTGTGATAGGAAGGAGAAGGTCAGACTAGATAATCTAATGGTCCCTTCTGGTCTTAAAAAGTCTAAGTATGAATTACTGGTATTACTATTCTAGTGGTATAGCTTGTGCATCACAAGACGTGTAAATTGCTGATTTCCTTACAGTTTGGATAGAAGCAGTTTTCAGTGCCTCTGTAAGGACACAGTGCGAGAGCGGGCCAATCAACCGATATCGGAGAATCTCCATGGTCAAATCACTGAAAAAGATAAAAATACAGAAGTGAAACTTTAAGTGTTCATTCATGCAGTTTGTATGAATAGCACATCAGTAAACAGGATTTTAAATCAGAGATTCTAGCTAATTTCAAGTTCTAAGGTTAATAATTTCTGGTACTACGGATGTACCTGATCACAACGCCAGTAGTCTGTGATGTCCAGCAGTATGACTGAAGTGGAACTCTGGTTCCATCACCAATGATTTTTTTCACTGGCACAGCTTTTTCTCCTTCATTGTCTTCCCTCTTCCTTTTCTTGCCAACAATCATAGCTACATCTGTTTGTTTTTCTTCTTGAAGCAATGTGACAATTGGTTCAGGGGAACAGGTTTCTACAGGCTCTGAACACTGAAAGACTGTTTTTAGCTCAGTCAGTATGTCCTAAGGAAAAAATTAATATTGAGTTTGCATTAGCAAAATTAGCAATTTATTTGTAAGATACAAATCTAAGATACAGTTTTATAATTATGATGTGCTGCTTTACTTTCCTTATAAGGGCTATATTCACCTCACTGCCATTTTACATGTCCAAATCCCAGAATCAGGCCCCACTGGAATTCATAAAGCCCCTGCTCAGCTGCCCTCAAACCCTGTAGGCACTTAAACTCACTTGGCGCTGCCTACATTTTTGCAGTGAAAGTTCCCTGGGTACCTATGTTTCTGCCTCCGAGCACATGCACTGCATGGCCACACCAGGTGTCCAGATACCTAAGCCTCAGAGCAATGCACAAACTGAGAGAAGACAGGTGTTCTTCCACCTAACTTGCCTGTGGGGCCTGATCTGGAAGCAGGTTCAGACCTCAACTACTGGATCAGGCTGCTGTAGAGAAGCATACATAAAATGCTGGGTTGGGGTAAGAAAGAAGAAAACCTCCATCATAATGTTTAGCCCAGTGGTTAGGGTACCGATGTGAGAGATCCCTGGTTCAAGTCTCCTCTCCACCAGTGGGGGGAAAAAGGGACCTGAACTGGGATTGGCCACCATTAAGGTAAGCGCTTTAGCCACTGGGCTTTGCGACAGTCTGAAGTGGGACTCCCTGTCTCTCTTGTTGAAGCTGTTCCAGTCTGGATAAATAAATGAATTGCTCTTTTTCCCCCCCCAGTAAGCATGAGAACAACTCTATAGTCTGGTGGCTAGAACACACCTTTGAGAGGTGAAAGATTCAGGATCCAGTCCCTCTGCTCCAATGACTTTTTGGACAAAGAATGTGTGCTAATTACAGAATTTTAAGTTATGTAGTTAAATGCCAGACCACAAAAATCTACAATAAAGATGTTCCTAGCTCAGCTTGTTACAGGCGGGGAAAAACAGTCTTCAAGCATACAATTAACCATTGCATTAGGAGACACTGCAACAAGCCAGAAGGAATAGAGAAAATAATTCTAGTAAGAACTTAGGTTTTGTGCAAGATCAGCAACATTTATAATTCGTAATAATAGGGTAGTAATTATAGGGTTTTCAGGACCTGAGTCAAATGCTTAATTGATATTTAAAGTCAATTTAATTAAGGTTGTTTTTAAGCCTCACTGCCACTTAAAAAAAACCAAACAAACACAAAACAACTTTGTTTTATGGCTTTTATTCAACAGCAAACCCATCTACAAGGTTAATTAATGTATTGTACTTCCCTAAAGTACTACACAATATGAAAATTGAGATTACAGTTTAAATTAAGTTATTTTAACTCCTTGGTTTGACTAATACAAATTACAATTGATTAACTAAAAAGAGAACAACTTGAGATCAACAATTGGTAAAATCATTGCATGAACACAGTCAGCAATCGAATCACAAGTTAACATAACACCAATGATTAAATAGCTTATTTATAGTCTCTATGTAGTTTACTTAGCAGTTTATATTTTCCTTTCTGGAAACAATGGGAAGTTTAGAATATTTATGTACCCAAGATTACCACAGATCATTAGAGGTGAGATTTGCATTGAATCTGTACTAGGGGCTTATGCACACATGCTATTACTATCTCTCTCACACACACACACACACACACACACACACACACACACACACACACCCCTCCCCAGCAATCCTTACCCACAGGACCTCCCCAACAATCTTCTGATTTGAATCAGGGGAACACAAGTTTCACACCCCCAACCGCATTGTCCAATCCTGGTCAAGTGAGGTCAGTCTGACCTTTGGTCCATTCTTGCAGCCCTCCTTCCTTGGGTACTGGTTCTTTGTCACAGCCACAAGTTCAGATGCTTTTCCAACAGGAAATGGCTACACCACCAAAATGATTCTGACTCCCTTAATTTAAGTCAACAGCTAGGGCTCCCAAATGGCTTCTTGGCCATTAGGGCCTGGCCATTTCCCTGCACATGACTTATGATCCATTGTTCCCTACCCATACACACATCTCATGATTATACTTTCTCAAGACCTGAGACCTCATGACCACAGTAAGAAATTATAGAACTGTCATCCTGTCTGGGAAACTCTGGGAAAGTTTATTTCACTATCAAAGCTCAAAGCCCAAGCTGCTTCAAAAGCTACTTATTAAATCCCATTAATGTAATTGTTTTACTTTTTCTTTGTGTGCCCATATACCACATCCAGCTTTCCCAAATGTTACTGCATTTCAGATTTCCCCAAGAGAAGATTGCAGAGAGATAAGAAGCCTGAAGTTCAACTATGAAGGGGGAAAAAAAAAAAAAAAAAAAAAAAAAAAATCAGATATACCTGCTTAAGGGATGGATGTGTCCAGATCCACAGCTGTCTAGTTTCAGAAGTAATACCAGACCCATCCTTGGGTTTCCAAATGAAAGTAATAGGACCAAGCAAATCCTCAGGGTAGCGATCAGCACGGTAAAGGACCAGAGAGCCCTGGAGCCTTCCAGACAGACAAGGCACAGCTGCAAAAGTTGGTCCTGGAGAAAAACATATGCACATAAAAACAAAAAACAAACAAAACCCACACGAAACATCTTCTATTTCAAAACCTTTCTACAAATGGACCACCAGCAAGAAGCTGCAACCCAGAAGGCCTGATCCTGGTGTAAAAAGACAAACTCTCCCAACTGACAGCTGAGATTCTAACAAGACTCTTATAAGCTATCCCAGCTCTAGTACCCACTACTTTCCTCCAATCATCTCCACAGAATGATTTTTCAAGTACTTAATATAACCAGAGCTCTGTAGTAGCTTTGTTACAAGGATTCAGTTTATACTGTATTTTTATTGTACTGCATTTTTCTGCACCATGAGTCAAATTTTAGTCTCTATAAGCCTAGTTTCATTTTAAAATATTTATGGAAGTTTTACCTGTATCTATACTACACATCCGAGCAAGCACCTTCAGAAGCACTTCCTCTTTTCCATTCAGCTCCAGGCAACAGTAATATGATAAATCCTGAAATAACAGAAGATACTGAAGTTAGAATAGGTTTAAAAACAAACTCTGATAAGGAGATGCTACATAGATAACTTTCAAGACTTTGATCAGACACAAGAGCTTAAATAATTAACATTAAAGTCAAAGACACATAGTAATTTGAATTTTGCTTACTCTGTATTGTTTATTTAAAAGAAAAGGTTTGACCTCCTTTGCTAAATTGCCAGTTTTGATTCCGCCAGCATTTCTTATGTAAGGCCCAAATGGTCTGAGGTTAGACCAACAGAAGAAACAAATCCCGTGACAATGTTTGCCATTGAGAACACCCTGTTTGAGATGCTATCCTAGGAATTAGTTTCCTAGCTTTTATGGTGACAAAGTCTGTTTGCCTCATTCTCTTTCCCACCAATCATTCTCCACCTCACAGACATTTTGTAACATCAAATATTAATAGCTAGTAAATCGTTATACATGCTTCCCTACAAGAGTGCTCTAGTGAGATATATTATAATTTAAAGGTAAACTGCTTAATCATCTTGGCAAGGTAAGTGAAACTGTTGCAATCATGATACCTGAAGAAGGCAGTGTTTTGTCATGGCTCGGTAGCAAGCCCTATAGCTCTTAGTTGTGGGTCTGTCTCCTAAGCAATATCCCCATTTCTTCACCATATGAAATCTCTTTGCATGCCAAATATGTGTTTCCAACCAAATATTCTTCTTCTGCCTGCGGTTAAACTCCACCACCAGGTTTACGTGACGCCTTCGAGCTTTTCGGCACTTGTTCTTCGAATGCTCTTTTTTCTGATGCACAGCTTTCTCTGCCTATGTTTTCAGGAGAATGGAGGATATTTTCAGTGGCAAGCTTGAAAGCACAAGTAAGTTTCTATAGAAGAGAATGGCTGTTCTAGATTAGAGGACATTGAACACTGCTAACACATTTATAGCTTAAACATATGGTATATAATATGATTTATTGTTCATCATTAAGATTTTTTTAATTTTGGGGAGAGAAATCTCATTTTACACACTTACAAAAAAACCAAAGCCTGCTAGTCTTCACCCAAGAATATCGAGGTTAAAAGTTAATTTTAGAATTTTATCAGGGAAAAAAAAAAAAAAAAGGCGTTTGATTGCCTATTGTCCAAATTTTTGCACAAAAATTCAAATATACTGCACATTGATAACTAATATACAGAAAGACCGAGGGTGTTGAAAATCAGTCTTCAAGTGCACCAGCAGAGTTGAACAGAGAGTCCTGCACTATTCAGGACTGTGTATTTAATACAACATAATAAATTAGTATAAACATTTGTATTTTGGAAAAAAATTACTTGAAATTATATTCAGAGTTCAGAATCTTTGCAGTGACAAGATCTTTTGATTTCAGAACCAGTCATTTTATCAAATACAGATTTGTTTAAAGAAATAATTGATTGCTTTAAAGCAATTGCTGAGGGCTACCGTGCATTTCACTGCCGTTTAGTCAGTCACCCTTACATTACACAGAATACACATTAGGAATACTAGGCTTGGCAGTGGTAGTAACAACAAGTTTGAGGAACCATGCACACACTTAAGAGCAGGAAGGGAAAAAACAGACAAAACAATATTTAAAATTAACCGAACGATGGTTTGTAGATCAGTCATATTTAGACACCAAATGCTATAAGTGACCTTGTACCTCTTTTCTGGCAATCTCACGGAGCCGTCTAGGTAGGCGCTTAATATTGTGACTCATGGCTCGTCTTCGCATGTGCCTAGGCAGAGTCTGAAAAACTAACGAATTGGAAGACTTCTGTGTAACTGCCTTCAACATAGCATTGATTTCAGCAGCACGGGCTTGAGCAAAGGTAGATGCTGAAATGAAGGGAAAAAAAACAAAAACCATGCAGAGGTGCTATAATGGAAACAGAATTAAATGAGAGGCTCATCTTTTGCTTATTTTGTTTTATAACACAAGCAGATACAAAAGTTTTGCATCAATAAAGTTTGCACTTTTAAAATTGTGTAACTATGGAATTTTAGTATATTGTTGCCATAACTCCCTAATGACTCTTACAATATTAACTTTTGTTTTGTTTAGTAAACTACTCAAATAGTTGTACCCTATTACTGAAATAGTTTGTTATTTCAGTATTTTGATGTTCTCAGCAGAAACCAAACAGTCATGCAGCACATGATTCTAAAAGCCTTGCTGAATATTTTCCTGAGATCACATTTAATTGAAAATAGAATTTATATAATTTGTTTTGAGTGTTCAGAGCCAAAAAAAAAAAAAAAAAAAAAACTAGCGATGGAGATAGCCAAAAGGGCAGCAATTATGGTATTGAAGAATGTTTAAAAATTCATTGACAACAATCATGCGTGGCTAACTGATAGCTCTGATTTAAGTTTACCAATTGACGCACTATTGCCAAATCATGTAAATTAATGTGTTTTATTTGCCCCTTTGCTTCCATATACGAAGGTACCTTGTCAAAAGATTTTCAGAAAGCCAAGTACACTATATCCACTGGATCCCCCTTGTCCACATTACTGTTGACCCCCTCAAAGAAATCTAATAAATTGGTTAGGAATGATTTCCCTTTACAAAAACCATGTTGACTTCCCCAACATATGTTCATCTGTGTCTGACAATTCTGCTCTTTACTATAGTTTCAACCAATTTGCATGGTACAGAAGTCAGGCTTACTGACCCGTAACTGCCAGGATCGCCTCTGGAGCCCTTTTAAAAAAATTGGCGGCACATTAGCTATCCTCCAGTCATTTGGTACAGAAGCTGATTTAAATGCTAGGTTACAAATCACAGTCAGTAGGTCTGCAATTTCACATTTGAGTTCCTTCAGAACTCTTGGGTGAATACCATCTGGTCCTGATGACTTATTACTGTCTAATTTATCAATTTGTTCCAAAACCACCTCTAACATCTCAATCCAAGACAGTTCCTCAGATTTGTCACATAAAAAGAATGGCTCAGGTTTGGGAATCTCCCTCACATCCTCAGCCGTGAAGACCGATGCAAAAAATTCATTTAGTTTCTCCACAATGGCCTTATTGTCTTTGAGTGCTCCCTTAGCATCTCAATCATCCAGTGGCCCCACTGGCTGTTTAGCAGGCTTCCTGCATCTGATGTACTTAGCAATTTTTTATTTAATTATTTTGAGAGTCTTTGGCTAGCTGTTCTTCAAATTCTTTTTTGGTCTTCCTAGTTATATTTTTACACTTCATTTGCCAGAGTTTATGCTCCTTTCTATTTTCCTCACTAGGATTTCACTTCCACTTTTTAAAGGATGCCTTTTTGCCTCTCACTGCTTCTTTTACTTTGTTGTTTAGACACGATAGCACTTTTTTGGTTCTGTTTTTTTTAAATTTGGGGTATACATTTAAGTTGAGCCTCTATTATGGTGTCTTTAAAAAGTTTCCATGCAGCTTGCAGGGATTTCACTTTTTGCACTGTCTTTTAATTTCTGTTTAACTAACTTCCTCATTTTTGTGCAGTCCCCCTTTCTGAAATTAAATGCTACCATGTTGGGCTGCTGTGGTGTTTTCTCCGCCACAAGTTAAATTTAATTATATTATGGTCACTATTACCAAGCAGTCCAGCTATATTCACCTCTTGGACCAGGTCCTGTGCTCCACTTAAGACTAAATCAAGAATTGCCTCTCCTCTTGTGGGTTCCAGGACTAGCTGCTCCAAGAAGCAGTCATTTAAGGTGCCAAGAAACTTTCATCTCTGCATCCTGTCCTGAGGTGATATGTACCCAATCAATATGGGGATAGATGAAATCCCCCATTATTGAGTTTTATTTTTATAGCCTCTCTAATCTCCCCGAGCATTTCACAGTCACTATTACCATCCTGGTCAGGTGGTCGGTAGCATATCCCTACTGCTGTTTTCTTATTTGAGCATGGAATTACTATCCATAGAGATGCTATGGTACAGTTTGGTTCATTTAAGATTTTTACTTCATTTTATTTTATGCTTTCTTTCACACACAGTGCTACTCCCCCACCAGCATGACTTGCTCTGTCCTCCTGATATATATTGTACCCTGGTATTACTGTGTCCCATTGTTTATCCTCATTCTACCTAGTTTCTATGATGCCTATTATATCAATATCCTCATTTAATACAAGGCACTCTAGTTCACTCATATTTAGACTTCTAGCATTTGAATATGAGCACTTTAAAAACATGTCACTTTTTAGCTGTCTGCCATTACTTGATGTAATTGAATGGGACACTCATATCAGATCCTACCCGTATTTTTTCCATTTTCCATCCTCTCCTCCTTACTAGGACACAGAGAATCTCCATTAATAGTTCCTTCCCTAAGGGATGTCTCTGTCCAAACCATGGGCTCCTTCACACCCGTGAGCTTCCCCGCAGCCCTCAGTTTAAAAACTACTCTACAACCTTTTTAATTTTAAGTGCCAGCAATCTGGTTCCATTTTGGTTTAGGTGGAGCCCATCCTTCCTGTATAGGCTCCCCCTTTCCCAAAAGTTTCTCCAGATCCTAATAAATCTAAACCCCTCCTCCCTACACCATTGTCTCATCCATGCATTGAGACCCCGCAGTTCTGTCTAACTAGCCCAGCACGTGGAACTGGAAGCATTTCAGAGAATGCTACCATGGAGGTTCTGGACTTCAATCTTACCTAGCAGCCTAAATTTAGCCTTCAGGACCTCTCTCCTATCCTTCCCTATGTCATTGGTACCTACATGTACCACACCTACCAGCTCCTCCCCAGCACTACACATAAGTCTATCTAGATGTCTCGAGAGACCTGCAACCTTCGCACCAGGCAGGCAAGCCACTGGACATCGCAAACCCAGCTAACTATTACCGGTCTCTTCCTAATAACTGGAGTTCCCTTCCCCAGAGAGGTATCCTCAGTGCGAGAGGATACCACATCATCATCTGGAAGGAGGGTCCCAACTTTGGGATTGTTTCCCTCAGCTCCAGTTGGATGTTCTCCCTCAGACTTTCATCCTCCTCAACAGCAGAGACTGTCAGACTCAGGGTGGGATCATTCTACTGTGTCCTGGAAAGTCTCATCTATGTACTTCTCTGTCTCCCTTAGCTCCTCCAGTTCAGCCAATCTGGCCACCAAAGCCCATACACAGTCTCTGAGGGCCAGGAGCTCCTTGTACCGAATGCACACATACGCCACCTGCCCACGTGATAAGCATAATAAACAGACTCGCTGATTACATTAAGGCAACGTTTACACTGTACACCACTGGCAGAACCTCACAGGGTATGTGTAGCTATCTTCTTCAGCTATCCCCCGATGCAAGGATGATGTCTGCCAAGGGGGTTCATTGGGGTGGGTTTTTAAGTGGCTGAGGAGCCCAATTCATGCCCTGCAGATTTCCCCCCAGAAGTGACAGGTGTAATCTTGGAGGAGACAGTTGTTGGCTGGACTGTTGTGCCCTTTCTTTCCTCCTTTGCTTCTCTGTCTCACAAGCACGTCTGTTCTCAAAGTGAGCTGTGGCTTGGTGTATGGCATGGCGCCACGGTGTTCTGTTCTGCACCAAATCCTCCCAGTTTGTTGGGTTGATGCCTCCCTTTTTAAGGAGTACTTTCAGTATGTCTTTGAAGTGCTTCCGCTGGAGCCCTTCTTCCCTGATTTAACTGAGAGAAGAGTACTTGCTTTGGGAGGCGAGCGTCAGGCATACACACACAGTGGAGTTGGTGTTTCATGACCTGCGCTTCTATACTGCTGATGTTGGCTGCAGAGAGAACACATTAGTGTGTCGGTCTTCCCAGCTAATCCTCCTGAGGTAGTGCTTTTGGAACCACTCAAGCCATTTAAGATGTTGTCTGTAAGTTACCCAGGTCCATCCCTCTCTGATGGGCTGCAACCTTGTTATGGTGGAGAGGTTTGTGTGTGCTAGAGACCCTCAGAGCTACATTGTCCGGAGCTTTCATATTCCTGGTAGGGTCCCTCTTGGCAAGCAGGTCTGAGGCGAGGCTCCTGACTAACCACAGTCCAAACTTCACAAGACCCTAATGGTGGATCAGGCGCATATAGAGGACCTTTTAGTACTCTGTGACTGTGAAGACGGATGAGAACTGCAGCAGAAGGGAGGCCCCCCTGGTTGTCTTGGATCTCCTTGCCACTGGGTCAGGGTTTTCCTCCTGTCAAGTTTCATGTGGTTACCGTCTGCACATGGGTTTCCCCATGTTAAAGATTTCATACGCAGGCCTCTGCCAAAGGACTCTCACCCGCACAAAGCCCTGAGGTGATGGACGAGTGATCTCTTGGAGTGTTTAGTCACAAATCTGCACGCAGGCGACAGCCATGTGACGGTCGTCTTGTGCTTGGATGAGACAGAAGTGCATTTTGGCAGCAGCGGCTGTGACTAAGCAGGCCTTTTTAGGATCCCCTCTGCTCACCCCAAATGGGGAGGGAGCTAGAAAAGGTGTCCCAAACATAGGCGGTCTCACACTCCTCTGACTGGATGGCCGCATACAGTGGGATCACTCAACTCTGCGGCCGAAACAGGAGATATAAGACAATGAATTTCGCCACCTGGAAAGTCAGTATCCTTACGGACTCTCAGCACAGTGAATGTTCAGAAAGAACTGCCATAATTGCCAGAGAACTGGCAAGACTCAACATTGACATTGCTGCTCTTAGTGAGACCCGCCAGGCCGCTGAGGGCCAATTAAAAGAGGATGGAGGTGGCTGCACCTTCTTTTGGAAAGAAAAGCCACCCTAAGAGACGCATTCATGGGATTGGCTTTGCCATCAAAAATAAGATCACCAGTCAGCTTTTGGAGTCTCCCATGGGGATCAACAAGTGCCTCATGACTCTTCAGCTTAAGCTCTGCAACAATCAATCCACCATGGTCATCGGTATATACACCCCCAAGAGCAGTTTTATACATCGGTATATACACTAAGAGCAGTTTTATAGCACTCTTGATGCAGTCCTCACAGCCACACCTAAGGCAGACAAACATCCTCCTGGGAGATTTCAATGCCAGATCGAACGGGACTCCCAATTCTGGAGTGGCACAATAGGCAAAGAAGGGGTGGGAAATGTAAACCCCAATGGTATTCTCCTCCTCAACAAACAAGTGGAGCATGACCTGCTCTTCACAAATACCACCTTCAGGCAGAGTAACAAATTTAAGACCACCTGGAAACATCCTCGGTCCAAACACTGGCACCTACTTTGTTATAATCAGAGCCCAAGATTATGCCGACATCTGTATAGCATGAACCATGAGAGATACAGCTCACTGTTGGACAGACCATTGATTAGCAAGATCAATCATGTACCTTAGGTGTAGCTATACGTCACAGTGAAAAAACAGGCTGTATGTGTAGCTACACATGTCAGTGAAAGGTACCCGCTGCTGGGGCCTTTCCCTGCTGCTGCAGGGAAAGATTACAGCAGCAGGGAAGAAGCAGGACACTACACTGCTAAAAAGAGCAGCATAGACGGGGAAGGTACTGCTTGGATAAGTAGGGTATGCACCTACAGGGTTCAGGCATGTTCTTACTCTACGTGCCTAAGCAGTGCCTCCCTATCTACACTGCTGTTTATATCAGCGCTAGAGGATGTGTAGTGTATGTCTTCTACATACTGCCGAAAGTGTGCAGTGCAGACATCTTAAAAATGTAGGTCCATTGACAGCATTCATTTTTCTAACCTACAAAAATCCAGAATATGTACATCTTTGTGACTAAGTATGTTTAAATCCACAATACTGAAAAAAGTGGCTTAAAGATTTAATGTTAGTTTCAATCCAGAAGAGTACTTCTACTGAGGGGGGGCGGGGGGGGGAACCTGATAAAACGGAAGTCCATAAGTGTATATCAAATAAGGTCTCAGTTCTTCCAGATTTTACTATCATTTAAAAACAAAAAGCCATGGACCTGAACTATCAGTCCATGGTAACTTCTAGCAAAAATTTCTCTGGACACTTCTCTATGGACACTTACCTGTTACGTATTTAGGCATTTCTTGAGAAATATTTTGGCGTCCTCCTCTCCAGCCTCCTCTTCCTCTACCTTGCCCCTTAGAAAAATATTGTTCTTTCCTGTACGAAGGTCCAGGAGACTGATGTTGATGTCTCTGCTGCTGAAACTCCTGTGAACTATCAGGATGGAGATCTGCTAGCATGTTGAAAAAAGAAACAGAGGAAGTGAAAATGCTATTAGACCAGCCTGAATAAATGAGCAAATAACGTTTTTCTAGCATTTGACTAGATTTTGTATTGTTTTAAATATTAAGTTATCTACCCTATCAGTTTCTATTTTAAAGAAGTCAACAATGGCATAAAAGTGTTCAAATATATATATATATATATATATATATATATATATATATATATATATATATATATATATATATATATATATATATATATAAAAAAAATACTGAAGAACCTTATGAAAACAATGCACTATATGTACGAAGGTAAAGGGCTGCAAAAAAACCTTGCTCTGTTCAACAGCAAGCCTCCAGCAGATTAAGAAGCTGTTTTTACAGGATAAAAGTGGAGTCCAGCCCATTCTTTGGCCTCAATACCACATTAAATATGCCAGCATGGAACCTTCTGCCCAGTCCCATTGACTAGAATAAGATTGTGCAGGGGGTCTGCGGTGATGGCTCCCAATGCAAGATCCAGGCATCTGACTGGATGAACTGGTGTTTTTCATACATGGGGTTCTAGAAAGACAAACAAATAGTATTTTCCCCTTAAACCCATGATTGTGTGCTATGTAAATTAACTGGGTTTCCTCACATAAGCTATGGAGATACATAAAGGTACTTTTCTAGGTTCTTTTGTCTACCTTAAATATATTGTTACACCTGTGTTTCTGTTAAAAGTACTTGTGTTTCACATATACAGTCTTATTATTTTTAAGAAAGGTATTAATTTCGTGCAACAAGTTAAAGCATGTTTTCGACGCTGGAGATCCGAGCCAAGATTTTTCAGTAATGGGTGTCTGAAATTAGGATCCTAAGACACAGGTGCACAAATAAGTGGCCTGAGTTTTCAAGTGAGCTGATCACACAATAGTATCCACTGAATGTTTCAATATGCCTTCAACTCAGGAGACTAATTTAAAAAAAAAAAAAAAATCTTGGCTATGGTTATAAGCACATCTTAGGTCTCAACTGGCTAAGAGTTGAGCGCTTTCAGCATAACCCTCCGTGATCATTTACTTACATCAAACATTCCTCTTACAATTAGCTGCCTCCAAAGAGACCTAGCAATGAAGCAGCAAGAAATCAAGAATGAGGAACATTAAGATGACACCAACAACTTGAAACCTAGTCAGTTTCTAAAGAAAATTAGAAGTTGCTTCAGGTACTACTTCGGACCATAAGGCCCTCTATTAAGGTTTGTGGTTTTACAATCACAGCTTTCTTTTTTTTGAAGAAGTGTTTCTCTCTTCTCTGTGAAAGGCCTATTCAAACAGGAACATCTGAAAGCAACAAAGCCAACTACACAAAACAAAATGAAAAAGAGAAAAGTCATTTTTCTATTCAGATCCAGTTTCCGTAAGCTTATGTGATCTCTTTAAGAAGCAGTGTGTTAAAAAAAGAAATCAGAACTCTCACTTCTTAAGTTGATGGTATCCCTTTAAAGAAGTGCACGAAACCTTGCACAAAGCTGGCCCTAAAAACCATAATGCGATCAGTTCATCTGTTTAAAAACATTTAAATTTACCTAATTAGGTGAAGAGAGGAAGTAGTACCATTGGTTCCAAAGCACTAAACACTGATCCACATACAAAAAGATGACAGTCGGGAAAAAGTTTATTTGTATTCAATAAATGTTGAACGAAATTCACACATTTCACACCTTGTTTTGGAGTTTGAAAAGATCTACTTCCCCCATTATGGTGCTGTATTCCACTAGGACATGGTCCACAATCAGAAGATAAGGTGACACTGGCAGGCTGATTTCTCATTTTCTTGGCACGTTTCTTCTCTCTTGCATTAGACATTTCTGACAAAAACGAAACAAAAAAAATTCAAAAAGGAGATCAGCACATGTACTCTTCCACTTGGCATCACAAAGCAATACCCAAGACCTTGTCTATGCACACAAATTGTACCACTTCACCTATACACCAGTACAGTTAAGTGGTACAACTTCCCCACATGTTGCTGCAGTTCTGTTGTTATAAAAGTGCTTTACACTGGAATAGCTAATCCTGTAAGTCAGGAGAAAAGCAACAGGCTACAGTGGTATAAATAGGCTGAGCAGAATTCAATTTTTTAAAGTATTTCAATAGATAACATCCATGTTAATTTTTAAGCATTTTTAAATTTTATCAATAAGTTTTCAGTTAAACGAAATTATGGAGGGGGGGGGGTAAGAGACAATAATGTAATAAAAGTTAAAGCTTTATAGCCGTTAAAACACAAAATAATCGCCACCACCAACACCACACGTCAAAATAAATATTCTTAAATCAAAATAATAAGTTCTCAATCATCATTTTTCTAGCTTTTGCTATCTATAAATTTCAGTTATCAATGGAAATATTTTTTCTCCATTTGTGTGTGTATGGTAAAATCAACACTTACTGACATTTACAGATATATCTAAGCTTGGAAGGATTAGTTTTCTAACGCACCTTTACACAGAGAAATGCATCCACACCAGAAGTTAGACCAATTTAATTATCAAACCCTAGCAGAATAGTTTCACTAGCACAAAACCAGTGCACACCCAAGGCATTAAGGAAATAAATAAATTAAATGGAAAACTGCAAGTAGATTCCTTAAAACAATCCAGGGTAGTGCTCAATGGCTCCATGTCTAGTTGGCAGCCGGTTTCAAGCGGAGTGCCCCAAGGGTCGGTCCTGGGGCCGGTTTTGTTTAATATGTTTATTAATGATCTGGAGGATGGTGTGGACTGCACTCTCAGCAAGTTTGCAGATGACACTAAACTGGGAGGCGTGGTAGATACCCTGGAGGGTAGGGATCGGATACAGAGGGACCTAGACAAACTAGAGGATTAGGCCAAAAAAAACCTGATGAGGTTCAACAAGGACAAGTGCAGAGTCCTGCACTTAGGACGGAAGAATCCTATGCACTGCTACAGACTAGGGACCGAATGGCTAGGTAGCAGTTCTGCAGAAAAGGACCTAGGGGTCACAGTGGACGAGAAGCTGGATATGAGTCAACAGTGTGCTCTTGTTGCCAAGAAGGCTAATGGCATTTTGGGCTGTATAAGTAGGGACATTGCCAGCAGATCGAGGAACGTGATCATTCCCCTTTATTCGACATTGGTGAGGCCTCATCTGGAGTACTGTGTCCAGTTTTGGGCCCCACACTACAAGAAGGATGTGGGAAAATTGGAAAAAGTCCAGCGGAGGGCAACAAAAATGATTAGGGATCTGGAGCACATGACTTATGAGGAGAGGCTGAGGGAACTGGGATTGTTTAGTCTCCAGAAGAGAAGAATGAGGGGGGATTTGATAGCTGCTTTCAACTACCTGAATGGGGGGTTCCAAAGAGGATGGAGCTCAGCTGTTCTCAATGGTGGCAGATGACAGAACAAGGAGCAATGGTCTCAAGTTGCAGTGGGGGAGGTCTAGGTTGGATATTAGGAAACACTATTTCACTAGGAGGGTGGTGAAGCACTGGAATGCGTTACCTAGGGAGGTGGTGGAATCTCCTTCCTTGGAGGTTTTTAAGGCCCAGCTATACAAAGCCCTGGCTGGGATGATTTAGTTGGAAATTGGTCCTGCTTTGAGCAGGGGGTTGGACTAGATGACCTCCTGAGGTCCCTTCCAACCCTGATATTCTATGATTCTATGAATCCAGCCATTGCACAAAATATTTATTGACAGGTTTGACTGCATGCTATATAGAAACTGATTTACAATCTATGCCAATCCAATCCAGATCCCAAACTGAACTTCATCTGCTGCTGAAATGGCTGAAGCAAGGCACAAGGCGTTTAACAGATGTGTTTCCCATGGAGTGAACTTACTGAAAGGGGTAAGGGGAGGGGGGCACAAAATGCAGGTGTCTGACCTTCGCTTCCTGACTCAGCATGTCGGATGGTACAGCGCACAGCCCGCGGGCGGGATGACTGCTAGGGAGCCGGCTACTGCCACATCCCTTCAGGGGCTAGCGCTGCAATGCAGGGACAGGATGCCCAGGGAGGGTCCACAGTACCAGCATACAGCCAGGGTTGGGGTGATCGGCACAGGGCCAGGGCAGCCAGGCACCCCCCAGGGAGAGCCGGGCCGGGCACCAGCACGCGGAGGGATGGGAGGGCCAGGCACCCCCCTAGGGAGAGCCGGGCAGGGCACCAGCACGCAGGGGGGGGGGGGATGGCCAGGCACCCCCCCCAGGGAGAGCCGGGCAGGGCACCAGCACGCAGGGGGGGGGGATGGCCAGGCACCCCCCCAGGGAGAGCCGGGCAGGGCACCAGCACGCAGGGGGGGGGATGGCCAGGCACCCCCCCAGGGAGAGCCGGGCAGGGCACCAGCACGCGGGGGAGGGGGATGGCCAGGCACCCCCCCAGGGAGAGCCGGGCAGGGCACCAGCACGCGGGGGAGGGGGATGGCCAGGCACCCCCCCAGGGAGAGCCGGGCAGGGCACCAGCACGCGGGGGAGGGGGATGGCCAGGCACCCCCCCAGGGACAGCCGGGCAGGGCACCAGCACGCGGGGGGAGGGGCGGCCAGGCACCCCCCAGGGAGAGTGGGGCACAGCGCTGAGGCCCCCATGCCCCCTGGCATTACCTGAAAACGGATTGGTGCGGATACCCCGCGTGAGAACAGGCTTCTTCGGCCTCTGTCCTACCAGGCTCTGCCCCTCTCCCCGAGAGCGGAGCTGCGTCCCGGCCTCTCAACTCACCGAAACCATGCCGGACACGCTGCCACTGTAAGAACCGCGCACGCGCATAAGACCCTTTCAGGAAAGACTACATCCCCCAGCATCCTCCTTGGCAGGCGGGCCTGTCCCCTCCGGAGACGCATGCGCAGTTCGGTGCCGTGCCCACACGTGGGATTGGGGGGTGGAGCCCTTATCCTTGGGTAAAAGAGCGAGACTGGGCGCAGGGAGCAAAGTGCAGAACCTCGCGAGCGACAAAGGACAGCTATGGCCACCCTGATAAAGAGAATAATCAGCACCCCGATGGCACCGGCTGCAATGGGCCCCTACAGGTAACGTGCCAGCCTCATTCGCTCATCTAGCGGGGGCTCTCTCTGCCTTGTAGAGCGATGGCCTCGATGCTGCAAAGAGAACCACACGGATACCTCCGTGACTGCGGTGGGCTTCCAAGTCCGTGATCCGTATGGAGCTCGTTTTATGAGTGGGGCCTGTAGACTAGTCAAGGCAGAACATACTTGGGAGGCTAAAAGGCGAACAACGTGGAGGAACTTTACATTGAAATTGGCAGCTCGTGTGGTCCTTGCAGAACAAGTGAGACTAGGATGGACTTGAAGGAAAAGATGGTTGAGGCTTAGTGAAGTGGGATAAGGTGAGATTCCACACGTTGGGAGTTGTGGGGGACAGACACGGAGATGGGAAAATTGCAGTGCCTGTGTACTGTAGACATCTTGCAATGAGGAAGTGTCCATAATATTCTTTGAATTTAAAAAAAAGTAGAATTATCACTGAAGAGATGTTAATCGTGGCTGTGTAATGATAGGTTTGTCAACCTGCATTATGAAATTCTGTTTAAATTTTCAATCTCTTTATTGCAGTGAATAGAAGCATTATTACTGGGCAACTCTATTCCAGTAAATTTTCTTTTGGTATTTACATAATGTTTTGCAATTGGCTTTGAAGTCTTTAATTGTATGCTGTCCAAAATGACTGGGTGTTGTGCCAGCAGCCGTACTGTCAGTCAATGGCAATCAAAATATACTGAGAATGGAGCATAAAGGTCTAAAGTTAGCCCATCAGCACATTTCAGCAATACAGCCAGAGAGCAGGTGTGCAGATTTTTAACCTCGCAACTGTAACCAACTTGTAGCTGATTTGTCAAGCAATGGCCAACTGGTGACTAAAAATGTGGATTTAATTGACTGTTTTAGATTTTTTCCATTACTTATATTACTGTTGAATGTTAAAGGCACTTCTTTTTAAAGCTCCTAGGTCACCAACATTAACAAACCCACGCACTCTTATAATAAAGAAAAATAATCCAGGAAGTTTCTAGAAGTCTTCCATGATCTATGTATTTTTGGAATGACATATTCTTAACAATTCCATGTTGAAGTCATGTGGCTTTAAGTAATCTAAACCCTTGGTGTGTCCAGTAAAAATTAAAAAGATATCAGCTGTCTTAGTCTACTTTTTGTAAATCTTTGGCTTGGCATTTTATTTGTATCACTAATATCTATGAGATTTTTAATAAGAATAGTTATATTTTAGTAACTGCATATTTTATTATAGCTTTTTATTTCTTACCTCATTTTGAATAGGAGGGAGGGAAACAAATTCCAGTTCAGGCAATTACAATCCTCCAGTCTTAATTCATCTTGATCGATCAGTCCTTCAGCCCTCATATAGATTATGCTGATCACAACACGTCTTCCATTCTTCTCTTATTCTGGCCTTCCTTCTCCATGTGCGGCCATATCTTTTCACAATGAAATCTCCCCATCTCTTTGGAGGTCGGCCATGGTGCTAGTACCAGTTGGCAACAGCTGCAGTCCATTCTCAGTGAGCCTCGCTATATGCCCGACCCATCACTTTTTACTGTACCTGCTTTCAACAACAACGGCCTGCACTCCACTCTGCTGGTTGATCACTTCATTGGGGACTCAGTTGTGGATTGAAATCCCCAGAATTCTTCTTTCCATCGCCCTCTCCATGACAGACAGTTGCTGCTCCTCTGTCTTCATTAGCATCCATGTTTCACTGCTGTATAACATTGCTGGCAGTATTGAGTTGAAGAGGTTGGTGCATGTTGCCTTGTTGACTTTTTTTTTTTCCCCCTTGGCAGACATCCTTGATAGAATTGATGTGCGCCAACCAGCTTTCTTTCTTTGTGAGAATTCACCTTCCTGATCGTGGCACATGTTAATTTCTTGGCCCAAATAGACGTATTGCTCAACTTCTTTTTTTCTTCTCCCTTGTCTGTTATTTGGGCCTTTTGGCAAGGCATCAGACCGCATACATTTTGTTTTGGAGCGGTTCATTTTCAGTCTGACTTGGCTGCTTTTTGTGTTGAATTCTCGCAGTATTTTCTGTAGTTTGATAGTATTTTCGGCAATCAACATGATATCATCCACGAATCTCAGAGGTTTAACTGGTCATCTGCCTCATTACCATTTCGAGGCAGGCTGTGAAGAGTTTCAGTGAAACAGGGTCTCCTTGTTTCTCACTTTTTTTTTTTTTTTTTTAACTGGAATGCAAAGGGGATGTCAAACAGAGTTATATCTCTAGTGTAGTCAGAATTTGCTTCCTTTAGTAGTTTGATGTAGTTTGTGTCAATGCCCTGCTCTGCAAGAGCTTTTAACACTGTTTTGATCTCTACGCTGTTGAACGCTTTTTCATAATTGACGAAGGCAATGCATAAAGGAAATTTTGTATTCCCTTAAGCATTCCCATAGCTGGTTTATAGTGAAAATATGGTCCATTCTGCTGAAATTCCTTTGAAAACTTACCTGCTCTCTCGGCTGCTGCTCGTCCAGACTCTGTGAGAGTCGGTTTGTTATTATTTTGGTGAACAACTTGTAGACATGTGAGAGCAGGTATATTGGACAATAGTTCTTCAGATCTTCACAATCCCCCTTCTTGTACAGCAAAATGGTGTTGGACTTCTTCCAGCTAGACGGTATCTTCTGCATTTCCAAGTAATGGCTAAACCTCTGAGCAAGGGTTTCCCAGAGGTCTTGGCCTCCAGCTCTTATCATTTCAGTTGTCAGTCTGTCTTTTCCTGGGGTTTTTCCTTCCTTCATTTGGTAAACTGCATGTCGAACTTCGCAGACAAGGACTGGGAGTCTAAATTACCCTTTTATTTTCAAAGGGATAAAGTAGTCTTCATTTCCTGCCCTAATCTTTTCTGTACTGTGTCTGTGCACTATTAAACAGCTCTTGTGTTTCGCTTCAGTGACTGGTGAAGTGAGCTTTATAATAACACTTGTAGATCTCAAAACTTCTTACAAAGGAAAGCATAATATCCATTTTAAAAATGTTAAAACTGAGCCACAGAGACATGGAGTAACTTGCCCAAGGTCACAGTGCTGATAGTGGCAGAGAAGAAAATAGAATCCAGGTCTCTTGAGTCATAATTTAACACTAGACCACTGGTCCAAGCTGCCAGTAATGTATCTCTTACCTGAATCTTGGTGGTGTTGAGACATAACAATGTTTGTAAAAGAACTTGGAGAGCTTGGGATGTAAAGCACCACTTTAATTATTATGGGCAAGACTTTCGAAAGTGAGTAGGGGGGTTGTTGACAGTAGAAATATATCTTTTTAGAAGCTTGAAAGTGACATTCTCTTTGTTACCAGGTTAACTTTTCTCTTTTCAGTAAACTCTGACTCTGCCTTTTCTACTACTAAAAATAACTGGCCCTATGATTCTTACACAGTACTTTACTTTCCAACGAGGTGGTATAGTCTGTTGCCACCTTCCCAGTCTGAGTTTTCTACCCCCATAAAATGTTATAAATTAATGGGGGGGGAGGGAGGTGAAATATTTCTTCAAGAGGTTTGCTCAAAATAGTTCTGAGTGGTTGGATGGAAACAAGATTTTTCTGGATGAACTGTAAATATATGTATGACTTACAATTGCAGTCAAGCAGTGCTGATAGACCGGACCATGTATATCGCAGGACAGCTAGGCATGGATCCTTCTAGTGGTCAGCTTGTGCCTGGAGGGGCAAAAGAAGAAGCTAAACAGGTAAGAAGTTATCCAAAGTCTCCTAGCAATAAACTTAATATTTGAGTGTCTTAATCTTTGGCTTGTTTAGGCCCTGGAGCTACTGTATTCACAGAGAACAGAGGCCCAAACATGGAGGCTGGAGTATTGGAGACCATCCCGCACAGCAATCCAGGGAGCTGGGGGAAGATTAAAGAAGAGTGCCTCCTCTCCATCCTTGCCTTCCCCCACCCAAATAATGGGAGGTTGGGTAGAAAAATAGTGAGAAATCCTTATTTCCAGCAGGGTGGGGGAAATGGTGCTTTAAATTTAATTGGACAATTGCTGACTGTTTGCAGTGTTGTCGCCTGAAGAAGAGCTCAAAAGCTTGTCCCTTCCACCAGCAAAAGTTGGTCCATTAAAAGATATTACCTCACCTACCTTGTTACTCATTCATTAGACACTTATAACAAAGACTGAGCCTCCAAGCAGACCCCAGGGAGGGGATCTAAGTAAGAATCCTAGGGCCAGCTGGCCTACTTGTCAGGGCATTGCCTCTGGACCTTGCTGTTGCGCAGTGGGGAATCCCTCATCTTACGTATGTGCCTTTTCCTGAGTTAAATCAGGAATAAAAATGGAAGCCCTGCTGGAAGTGCAGTCACTGTGGAAGATGATTCGTAACCTACCTTGTCTAATGAAAAGGTTGGCTACCATCTGAAGTTGTCTGGAGTAAACTTTGATAGCTACATCTTGTGGTGCTGGTATGTAGAGAAGCTATAACTTTAACAATGTCAGTACCTCAAGGCTCTGTTTTTCTTCTCGATAGGCACTAAAAAATATAGGGGAAATCCTGAAGGCTGCAGGCTGTGACTACTGCAATGGTGAGTGCCTACATAACAATAGTAGAGATGTCCAAGTACTTTATTTAGAGAAGAAAATAAAGTGACTTTTTTAAGAGAAACTTTTGTTGAATACACAATTGGTGCTTATAGCTGTGATACAAAAGAAAATATGATCCTAGACCCAAGGATTTTAAAATTGAAAAAGACAACCCAGTACACCTGGGAAACCCAGGGAAAGACTTTTATTTGAGGGATGTGTACACTAGGCTGTCCTTGCCCCAAATTTCTGAATAGTGATGCTACTGTTTTCAGCCCCATCTGTAGAGAGGGCTCCAAATGGTGGCTGTCACTTTAAGCATCCTGTCCTCTAACCCAACTCCGAGCAGGTCTACAGGAACTGGGGTGAGATTCAGAAAGGTATTTAGGTTCCTATTTCCCATTGGCTTCAAGCTGCCTAAATACCTTTGTGAATCCCACCCTTGGGGCTTATAATGCTGCCAGCACTAGTGCTATAACTGTGGAGCTGAGACAGCAGTAGCAATGGGAAAGGCGAGGGAGGGCTTAAAAGGGGGTTTAACAAAAAATCATAGTGTAGACAATGCCTTGGAAAGGCAGTGGCTTAGGGTACAGTAACACGTGCGCTTCATGGAAGAAATGAGCTTTGCAAAGGAATTTAAGGTTACGATTTTCAAAGCTGCTTTAGGGACACCCAGTTCCCATTAATTTCCCTTAGGTGGCATTGAAAGCATGAAGTGAGTCTATAGGTGTGTGCCCCTTTGAAAATTCCTGACACTGCACTTAATTAGGAAAAAAAATGTTGTGAAAGCAGTAGTGCATGCTGCGTTTCAGGGCACTTCACTGTTTCTAAAATGTCATGATCTAGTGTAATAAGTTGGTATGAGTGGATCTAACTTCATTTTTATTTTAATAATAGATGTCAGTGTTCAGAGTGGGTGAGGTTTATCACTTGAGGTAAAATGAAGTATATGAACTGAATATTAAAGAAATGCACTGGGATTTTCATGCTGCATACAACCCAGCGCTCCATAATATCTGTATTTGTGTAACTTCTAGTTGTAAAGACTACTGTGTTGATGGCTGACATGAAGGACTTCAGTGATATTAATGAAATCTACAAGCAGTGTAAGTGGATGTTTTGTTTCCATTTTAGCAGTATCTTGTACAGTTTTATTGCTCACTAAGAGCAAAACTTAATGACAATCTATTTTGACATTCTTTAAGGTATGGGTTGAAACTGGATAGTCAAAACAAAAAGGAAAGTGACTTAGAAATAAGCATAGTTCATATGTAACTTTAGTAGGAATATTAGTCCTTCAGAAAAAGATGTCTGTTTCCCAATGACTCAGGTGTTCAGATTATTCCTGCTAGCTAAATCTCTGCCTTTCTCAGTTTAATGTGCTCTTAATAGTCCATAAGTAAAAAGGACTATGAATAGGATTCAAATTCCATACCTACGTTACACAAATCATAGGGCCAGATGACAGTGTCAGTCATACTGTAGCTCCACAAAACTTGGTGTATGAGAAGGGCAGCTTCAGCGTTTAACTGACACTGCTATACTACTTCATCCTTCAGTGAGGCAGATCTCCCAATGTACATGTCTTCCATGCTTTGTAGAGCCCCCCCTCCCCCGAGGGGTATGGCTTTATCAAAAGTGGATGAAATTGGAACTGTATACTTACTTTCATATGACAGCCAAAACAGATGGATCAGAAGGGAAACTTGCACTCTGAACCTGCTCACATATGTAGTTGATAGGGTGTCTGGTCTTACAGTTCTCTCAGATAAACTGTATCAGAGGGGTAGCCGTGTTAGTCTGGATCCGTAAAAAGCGAGAGAGTCCTGTGGCACCTTATAGACTAACAGAAGTACTGGAGCATAAGCTTTCGTGGGTGAATACGAAAGCTTAATACTCACCCACGAAAGCTTATGCTCCAATACTTCTGTTAGTCTATAAGGTGCCACAGGACTCTTTCTGGATTACCAGTTTATCTGAAAAAAGCGAGAAACAAAATTTAGCACTCACTAACGTTGTGGGATTCTAACACTCTGTGCATAAATTGTTTTTTATAGACTCAACAAGATAAAAAAAAAAAAAATAGCCCTCACATAACACTTTAGACTTCAGCTAATTCTTCTTACAACACCACTCTGAGATGGGCAAATACAATATTGTCTGTGATATAAACTTGTAAAGAGGGGCTCTCTCAGAACAGAGAGCTCAGTTCAATGTGGCTGAATAATAAATATGAAAATTAATTTGGTATGTTCTTGGCTTTCTCTCTCTCAGCAATTTAGAATCCATATGAGAGGAGGAGATGGGGACTGTATATCTTGTACCAAATGAGAACTAGCAGTGTTTGAGCATAGCTTAATGGTTTACCAGAGCCCAAAATGGTATGCCTCTTAAACACTGCAAAGGCTAGTAAAAATCAGGTCCTTTGTATTGCTGGACTCATAGAGCCAAATATGTGCAGACTTTTTACAATTCTACATGCACACCATTGTATTTTCCCTAATGTTATGCTGCTGTAGGCAGCCTTCAAAAGATTAATTTGTCGGGTTATCTGGGGTTGTGCATGTTTATCTGTTGCTGTCTTGAAATAATCTGTTGAATTCTTCGGTGGGAGGCTGGTTGTTTAGTACAAGTATTACAGATGACACCATTCCTATTTGAGAACATAAAGGATAGTTGGTAAAATTTAGAGTACATTGAGGTAGGAGATTCTTAAGGGCCCAATTCTGCATTTTGAAACAGGAACGTGGGACCCTGAATACTTATCTATATAATCCAAATATGTGTTGACTCAATTTTTAAATCAATAGCAGCTTCTGGCCTCAAATAACTGTTTTTCTTTTATGGTAGATGTGGTTTCTGAATCTGAAGTAGTCTCTCTTTTGTATGTCAGAATGCAATTCCATGGGCATATGTACAGTATGCAGAACAGTTAAATACCTAGTTGCTCATTACCAGGCTCCCATGTAGCTGTAATTCATTAACACATTTGGTGTTTGCTCTTTCATTGTGACTTATTAACCTGATTCAGTAACAAGACCTTGTTATCAGGTGCTGATCATAGAATTAAAACTTACTAGTAAAAGCTGTCTACAACAGCTGAATTTGCACAGTATTATACCTTACTCAGATCTCTTACTCTGTTAGCTAGGTATCCTCAAAGTAGGAGCCTAATCATGGAGTTCAATTAAACTGCATGGAGTGCAAGTTAGAGCATACTGTATAAAGGTGGCTGAAAACTCCCCTTTGCTCTCCATTGATCCTGGTGCTGCTCTGTGCAGGGCTGGCTCCTATGCTGGGTGAGTTTGTGTGTGTAATGCAATGCCATGCCCATCCTTTGGCTGGGCCCCTTTTCCTTGCTCATCTGGATATAAGAGCCCCCACATCAACTATGTCTCTGGAAGATCACCCATATACTGTGGTGACCTTTCCTGGGGCAAGTAAGCTGGTGCTCAGGGCCATTCTGTGCCAGTGGTATAAACAGTGGCTGCATCATACAAGAGAAGCTGATCTATGTTTCTTCTTGATCATGAAAAAGTGAATTACTGAGATTGTATAACAGGCAAAAAAAAAACCCCAGCAATTTTTGTCTCCTAGCTATTAAACTGTAAATGTTCTAATGTGTATATGTATCTCTATAGATAATTCTGAACTGTGTATTGCAGGGCAAAGTTAAACTATTTATCTTTTAAACTGTAGTTTTCAGGAGTAACTTCCCAGCCAGAGCCGCCTACCAGGTTGTTGCTTTGCCAAAAGTGAGTGGCAATTGTTCTTCTATAAATATTCATTCTCTCTCTTTCAACTTCCTGCAGCTGGAGGATTTTCATTCATAGCTAACTCCTCTGAATAGTTTGTTTTTAGTGAAAGATTTTTTTCTTATGTAGTTAAAATATGTAATCTTTCTCTCACTCACACACACACACACACACACACACACACACACACTGTAACATTAAAGGGGAGGAAACGTCTCTTCAGGGATAAGGGATTATTCTGTGTGGAAGAATGATTAAAAGAGAGCTTTCAATTTTCATTAACATTGCTGAAGAAATTACTAATACAAAAAAATTAATCAAGATTTGTAGAATAAACCTCTTTGCAAAAGCAAAATCCATGGTTTTCCAAGGTGTTTTTTTCTAAAGGGCACTATGCTCAATAAAAATTTTTTAAAATGTAGGTCTCTAAATTCCTGTTCTGCTTCAATGTTTTCTCCACAGGATGCACGAGTTGAGATTGAAGCTGTAGCCATCCAGGGACCAATCCAAGAGGCATCCGCATGACTATAAATACAATACTCTAATACCCTACTAATTGTGTCTGAGGCTTAGGCCCTGTTCCTGCAACTGGCTGCCTGTGGGCTCACCCTCATGGAAGCTCCATGAAGATGCACCTTGCACAGTCAATTGCAGGATCTTATGTTCTCTAAAACGCCAATCATGTAATGAATTCTATGCAGGCAGATCCCTGTGCCCTTGTGTTGCTCCATTATCAATGGGGCTCTGCTGGTTTCAGGGTTTGTCTGTGCTCATTGCAGGACTGGGGCCTTAGTCTGTAGTGGTGGCTGGGTATTGTTAACTTCCTAAATGGTTGTTTCAGGTAAGGTTATCCAATAATGAACAAACTCTCAAAATATATGGAGGCAGGGAATTACATTGGTGGTAACTTGCAGAACTGACAGCATATGCTGTTACTTTTAGAAATCCTGCTAGCACTCTAGCTATAAATCATAGACCTGGGCTTTTAATACATCACTTAATATTTTTATAAATGAGGTGGAGTTCATGCATTTCTAACTATAAAACCTGATTTGCTGCAGCACAGAGGTGAAAATACATATTTGGGGATTCACTGTATGAACTTTGAACACCTGAAGTGTTGATTTAGATCCTGGACCTATATATCTAGATCTGATTTATCTTGGAAGTGACTCTTTAGAAAAAAACTAACACACACTATGTTGCAGAAGTATGAGTAACTCATGTAAATCAGTTGAAAATTAATTTGTTTGAACTTTAGCACAGCTTCAAGTATCTGAAAGCTTACAAGTATAATTTTGAATGACCTTGTTTTAATTAAAGATAATTAGTACATATTTCCCCCAAAGCTAGATTTTGTCTATCTAAGGGGAATAAACCATAATTTCATGTATTAAATATGGTGGTCTCTGATTTTTGGGAATAAATCTGTTTTTTTCATTTAAAAATAAATGCTTATCTTTCTTGGTATGACAACATGATGTCCGGGGAGGTGTGCTGCCTGCCTCCAAGATGTTATGGATAGGTTGCTGAAGCATATCTGTCCCGTTCACTACTAACCCATGCTGCTCATCCAGTTGGGCACTAGTGATATTGCCAGGTCTCACTCCGAGCAGATCAGCAGCGACTTCAGGGCTCTGAGAGCTAGGGTGAAGAAGTCAGGGGCACAGGTTCTGTTCTCCATCTCCAGACTGAAGTTAAGGGTGCAGGCAGGGACATGTGCATCCTGGAGATGAATGCATGACTGCACACCTGGTGTTGGTAGGAGGGCTTTTGCTTCATTGACCATGGAATGCTGTTGGAGAAGAAAGTCTGCTGGGAAGAGATGGGGTCCACCTGACCAGGCAGAGGAAGAACATCTTCATGTACCAACTTGCCAACCTAGTGAGCAGGTATTAAACGAGGTTGAAAGGGGGCAGGTAACAGCCCACTGGTAACCATAACAAAAGACTACCTTAACATGTCTACAGATTGGGAGGGACATGGGAAATTATAATAGAGTCATAGGAGCAACAAGAGGGAAGGCTGAGGGGGGGAGTCTGCTCGACATCTAAGATGTCTCTACACAAATGTACGGAGTATGGGGAATAAAAGGAAGAACTTTTAGTTAAATTTTATTAAAGCTCATGTTAAAAAAAAATTAGAGTACACAGGTTAAGAAAAGAGTGTCTGTTCATCTGGGTATAGGACTTAGCTTATCCATAATACAAAATTTGTTTTAAAAAGTCATAAGATACATATAGTGCTTAATCAGCAATAACCCAAATTAAGGTGAATACATTTAACAATACAGTTTAGATATTAGAATCCGAATACTTGGGTACATCACTCATGAAAAGTTATACAGAGAGTTGGTTGTAGAAAGCAAAATATAGGAATGAGTGTAGATTGTCCCTCAGTAATTGAGCATTTAGAGTAGATTGTCCATTTGGAAAATACAATCCATGAGGAAAGTATTTCAGTTACTTTTATTACTTAATTGGCAACAGCAAGAGAGAAATCTCATGATTGGACTATTGGTATGAAAGGGTAGAGCTTGTTCAAGGGGGGGAAAGGGAAGTGCTTATCACCCACTGGCAGCCAGCTCTCCTCCCCCACAGCACCTCCTATCCACCAGCACCCCTGCTGATCAACTATTCCCCCTCCCTCCCAGCACCTCATGCCTGCCATGATCAGCTGTTCCACAGCATGCAGGAGGCACTGGGGGAGGAGTGGGGATGGGGTGGGAACAGGTGGAGTGGGAACTTGGAGGAAGGAGTCAGGCAGGGACTTGGGAAAAGGGGTGCAGACAGGGTGGAAGCTTGGAGGAGGGGGTTGGGGTTGAACACTTCCAGGCCTGGAGGAAGCTGATGCCTGTGTATTGCATTATACATCAGGAATATGTACATTTATTCTGAGATCCAAAAGGAGATGAGTGGCAGCCCAGTTTAAAGTTGCTGGGTAAAGAAAAAAAGTGGGGGGAAATGGGATTGGTCATGATAGGGTTTACCATAGACCATCAACTCTAGAAGAGAATGAGGCATTTCTAGAACATAACAAATATCCAAAACACAAGACCTGCTACTAATGGGGAATTTTAACTACCCAGGTATCTGTTGGAAAAGCAATATGGCAAAACAACATTTCCTGTAAGTTCTTGGAATGTATTGGGGACAATTTTGTTTCAAAAAGTGGAGGAAGTAGCCAGGGGGACAGCCATTTTAGACTTGATTCTAACCACTAGGGAAAATTGGTTGTAACTCTGAAAGTAGAAGGTACTTTAGGTGAAAGTCACCATGAAATGATTTCAGGGAAACCATGATTTTAAGGAAAAGAGAGAGAGAGCAGCAGAATAAGGACAATGGACTCCAAAAAAAGCCAACTATAACCAACTCAGAGAACAGGTAAGTAAGGGCTCATGAAAAGAAAATCTAACAGCTAAAGGAGTCTAGGAGAGCTGGCAGTTTCTCATAGTTTGTAGCTGTGCCTTTAATAATCTCAGTGCAAATGAAAGGTAGGAAGAATAGTAAGAGGCCAGTATGGCTCTGGCAGGAGTTCTTTAATGACCTGAAAATCCGAATGAATCCCACAAGAAGTGGAAACAGACAACTTGCTAAGAGCATGAAAGAAGGTACACATATGTAAGGATGAAATCAGAAAGGCTTAGGCACAAAGTGAGTTACACCTAGCAAGGGATATTAAAGGCAAGAAGAAGAGGGTCTATAAATACATTAGGAGCAAGAGAAAGATGAAAGAAAGTGTAGGTCCTCAACTTAATGGGAAGGAGAGCTAATAAGTGATTACATCAGGAAGGCTGAGGAGTTTAATGCCTGTTTTGCTACCATCTTCACTAAAAAGGTTAATGGTGACCAGAGACTCAATACAATTAATATTAAACAAGGGGGGAGGAATGCAAGCCAAAATAGGGAAAGAACGGGTTAAAGTATGTTTAGATAAGTTAGATGTATTTCATTAGGCCCTGCTGACTTTAACTAGTTCCTTAAGTACCACGGGGTAAGTTTAAGCAATCTCAGAACCACTAGCAATTATTTTCAAGAACTCATGGAGGACAGGTGAGGTCCCAATGAGTATTTATCTTTAAAGTGGGAACCAGGGAACCCAGAGAATTACAGACCAGTCAGCATAACTTCAATAAATGAAAAGATACTGGAACAATTAAACAAACAATACTATATCCCAGTGGTTCTCAACGAGGGGGTACACGTACCTCTGGGGGTACACAGAGGCATGGGTGCTGACTCCGTGGGTGCTCCGGGGCTGAAGCACCCATGGGGAAAAATTGGTGGGTGCTTAACACCCACCGGCAGCTCCCTGCCCTGCTCACCTCTGCCTCTGCTCTGCCTCCACCTCCTCCCCTGAGCGTGCTGCGAGCCCGCTTTTTCCACCTAGCTCCCAGTGCTTGCGGCACGAAACAGCTGTTTTGCGGGGCAAGCGCTGGGAGGGGGGTGGAGGGGGAACGCGGCGCACTCGGGGAAGAGGCGGGCCAGGGCAGGGATTTGGGGAAGGGGTCCAATAGGGTAGGGAGGGGGTGGAGTTAGGGCGATGTCTCTGGGGAAGGGGTGGGATTGGGGGTGGGGCAAGGGTGGAGTCAGGGCGTGGCCAGGGCCGGGGGGGCATGAGCACCCATCGGCGCCGGGGAAGGTTGGCGCCTATGCACGGAGGTCTTCCGGGGGTACATCAACTCATTCAGATGTTTGTCTAGTTTTACAACAGGCTACATAAAAAACACTAGCGAAGTCAGTCCAAACTAAAATTTCATACAATGACTTGTTTATACTCCTCTATATACTATACATTGAAATGTAAGTACAATATTAATATTCCAATTGATTTATTTTATAATTATATGGTAATCTAATCCCAATCATTGGAGGTTTTAAAGAACAGGTTGGACAAACATCTGTCAGGGTTGGTCTAGGTTTACTAAGTCCTGCCTCTGCAGAGAGCTGAACTTAATGACCTCTTGACGTCCCTTCCACCAGTCCTACGTTTCTATGAGTCTATGGACATAAAGGCTTTCCAAGGGAGAACTGAAAGGAATATGGTAGCCCTGAGAAAATGGCAGTTGTAATCAATCTTATGTAAACAAATGCTTGTCCCATACAGTGCTTTGATGGCTATAGGCTCAGACTGAGAAAAAGCTTCTATTCTATCCCATAATGGGTGAATGAAAATAATCCTATATGACAGCAAGAATTTACTTAGGTTCCATGTGTATTTTACTATGATGGCATTACAGCTGTTGAGAGTGCTTTGAACTAAGATCAGCTCTTTAGGAGTGGGGGATTTTTTTTAACACCTTTAAATACCCTATTCAGACTGTAACTAGATACTGTCATTAATCCAGTTATGTTGTATCTCTGCACTTTATATCAGTAAAACAAATCATATTGGACTATTGCTTAAAATGTAGCCAAGTGTTTGACTACATTTGTGGTTCATTATAAAAAATGTGCAAGAGACAAAATAACCAAACTTAGCTAATTTTATTGCCTAAAGACAAAAGAATACAGTATGAAAAGGAGAGATACATACTCCTCCTTTAGGAATTCTTATCTCATAGCATATTCACCTTACACAGTAGGTGTGCTTCCAAGCAACACCCCCAAAACTAGCTACGTTTATAGCAGACCTGTTTACAAGTTAAAAGCACTCTATACATCACCCAAGGCTAAAGTTCACCATTCAGCCTTTTATCTTGTTTTCTTGGGACCACGGTGTGCCCCTTAGCTCTTATTTTTGAACACAACATTCCAAACCAGTTTGACCATCAAGGCACTACCTACCTTGTGCCAGGGTAGAACACCCATATATCTTGCTGCTGCAGTGAAGTACCTCCGGGTTGTATATAAATACTGGTTAAGGTTTTAATTTAAGATGCAGCTGCATGAAAGAATATGCACTAGAGGCCAGTGATGATGCATGTCAAACCCTTTGTAAGAAATGTGTTAAGTATTTTTATGTACTTGGTGAATTACCATTTCTACAGGAAGTCTGGGGGAAAAAAATCCAAATGCTGGAAGTAACATTTTGTTTTAACCCACAAAAGAGGTTTAGCTTTGCACAACTCCTTGCAAATTCAGGGCCCAAATTTGTATCTCTACAGCAAAAGAAATCTAATTTAAAATAAAGATTTTGATTTACTATTAAAGTAGTTCTTCAAAAAACAGTCAGTCTTAAATGTGTTTAAACATTTTATTTTTAAAATTAAATTACAATATACTTAACATCACCTCATTTTATTTTTACAGAAGGCAAAAAGAGCAAGAACACTTCTATTATGTTTTAATCCAAAATTCTTCAGTATGAAAAATGGGTATCATAAGTAGATCATTTTGTCATTTTTAGGCCTTAATCCAGCAAAGTACATAAACACAGGAGTAGTCATATTGATTTCAATGGGATTATTATTAATGTGTTTAAAGCTGAGCACTCACATAAGGGCATTCCTGGTTTGGGGCCATAACATGCACAATATTAACAATTCAGTTTGCAATATGTAGTTATAACACATCATTTACCATTTTAACACTAGTTAAATCTTTTTTTTAAAAAGTGCTTAAATGTGATTGAGCTATAAGATTGGGAGGATTAGATTTTTATTGGTGAATGTCAGTAAAGGTCAATTTCATTGTACACACAGAAACTGATGGGAAAATATTTCCATCAGTGATAATGAACATTTACAGATAGGCAAAGTAAGAAAAAATACTACTTGGGAACTTATTAGAGTTTGATTTTAGGAGATTTCCTGTGATGCTGACAATTTGTGTTTTAACAGTTATAAAGCTTTAACTTTTTGAATCAACATCTACTGTCATTAAATAATTATTGTCTGACCTGCCCTATCAGCTGATACTCCCATCCCATAATTTCTCACAACTGTGAAAATTTAAAAATCAATAAAAATATAAAATGTCAAAATTATATATATTAAAAAAAAAATCAAATTCTGCCAAGCCTACTTATCTAATAAATTAATTTGAAGGTAAAACAAATTTTAAATAAGTTTCTGCAACAGTGTGTTCTTTAATATTTCCCCCAAATAGTTAAATTCCCTAGAGCTTGAACAAAGCAGAAATAAAAATCCATATACATAATCTAACTTTCATAAAACTACCATCCTTGTCAAAATTACTAACTAATCCTCAACTGAGAGCACCTATATGCTTAGAGCAGCGGTTCTCAAACTGAGGGTTGAGACCGCAAAGTGGGTCGCGACCCTGTTTTAATGGGGTCGCCAGGGCTAACAGACTTGCTGGGACCCGGGGCCGAAGCCAAAGCCTCAGCGCCACGGCCTGAGGCCCAAGTCTTAGGGCTTCAGCCCTGGGCGGCAAGGATCAGGCTTTGGCTTCAGCCCTGGGCAGCAGGGCTCACGGTACAGGCCCCCTTCCTGGGGCTGAAGCCTCCAGGCTTTGGCTTTGCGCCCCCTGCCCAGGGCAGTGAAGCTCAGGCTCCGGTGGGCTCAGGCTTCAGTCCCCCCTCCAGGGGTGGTGTAGTAATTTTTGTCAGAAAGGGGTTGCGGTGCAATGAAGTTTGAGAACCCTGGGCTTAGAGCACCTCACCCTTCTTGATATCAACAGCAACTACCATATTTATTTGAAAAGACATTATATGAAATATCAGAATCTGGCTAAGCAGACTGCAAAATAGTTCTGTAAGCAAGGGACATTCTCATTGTGTTCCTAAGACGGTATATGCATGCGCACACATAGTGGATAAGGTCCAAACTTAACAATAAAGGACACCCAGGAAGAGGCTAAATGAACAATCTTCCTACCAGATCTTGCTCATGAAGGTGGATATTCCTAAGGTTACCCTTGCTGACCTGTCCCTGACCCTCATTCCCTCTGGCATGAAGTGATACACAAACCCTTGGTTGGAGCGAATAGGACTCATTAGATCTGTCTGTCAGCATGAGTCAATTTTATGCCAAGTCCAAGGACCTGACACTAGCTCTTTCTACAAATGTTTCTGAAAATGGCTTTTCAGACTGAAATAGACAAAAATAATAATCTCCTTTAAGGTGCACAGGCATAACTCCGTAGGTAGGCCTTGTAAACATATCACACCAGCAAATATGAACGTTAACCTTTAACATGGTGTAATTACTATTTGATCCAAGAACCAATATCTGTCCTCAGTAACCCCCTTGATTTCACTGTGATTGCAGAGGTGTATGTCAGGACATAATTTGGCCCTCTGGGCCTTAGCTGTGCATAGATGCTTGTAAGGTAACAGTGTATACATTGGTATCTTACAGAACATTGGCATTACTAGCACTAGAATGTTAGTGCTTGTCTTATTTCTGGAGGTAGCGATAGAGTAATTTGGACAGTAAAAATATTTTTTGTGGCAGTTTATTGTTTTCCACATACAATCAGAAAAGCTCTTCTGCTTTTAGAATGGATGGGATGAAGTAACATCTATGCTAACTGTAATCATGAAGTACACAAGGAAGTGACTGTGTTTGAGGAAGGCAAGTATTGCTGAGACATTGGCAGGCTCACAGTCCTTTTTCTTCCAATTAAAAATTGCTAAATGATTTCAAAAAAGTTGTGTGGTGTGATGTATATGGATGTTTTCACTTGTTTCTTTGAAGAGGCCACTGATATGCAGTTAGTGCCATGGTAATGAGATTGTGCAGTCTATAGGTTATCTTAATTATTTATAAAGTTACATTTAAAAAGCTAATGAAGCTGCTGCTGCTACTATTTCTGGTCTTGCTGACTGGAATGCCTACTATTAATTACTATTAGTATATTTAAATCCTTTAAAATGTTTAATATTTCTGTGCCAATATTGGAACTGTGTATCAGAAAAAAGTAACGAGGGGCAGTTGCTTTGATTTGATTTTAGTCCAATATTAGAGAAATAGTAAAAAGGCCCCAGCAACATCGAACCACAGAAATTAAAAAAAAAAAAAAAAAAAAAAGACATGCATTTTAGCTGTGTTTTGTAAAAGCTGCAGCATTTTAAAAACAGCAGCATATTCAGTAGAAAATTTAACTGATTACATTTGTTTCATCTATGGAATTGCAAAGAACATAGAACCCCATAAAATAACTGTGACTTGATACAACATATAGGCTGCAGATAAGGAAAATGGGTATTTCCAACCTAAAATTGGTGTTGTTTCCTATCTTAATCAAAACATAGTTAATTTCAATAGTCTGAACAGGACATTAAGAAATAGAAGACTGTAAGAAATAACACAGCAAACATGACCAATATTAGCTGAAGTGAAAAATTAAAAGGCAATGGATATAAATCTAAATATTTAACACAAACCAAAGCCAGCTAGAGTCAGATGTGCACACACAATGCAGACTTTGTCTCTAAGTATTTTATAAATTGTGTTTATCTTTAACACTTATGTGAAGACCTCCTAAATGGAGCCAATAAGTGCTCACCCATTCTGAAAAACCTCACCCTTCCTCCCCGACTGCAGTCCTCTGATTTCTTATGCCGAAGAGTTTTGCCAACACAGTCCCAGCGATAATCAGTAGTGCCTTTCTTCCTGTTCAGTATCAGGACAGATTTATCCTCTATCACATCCATGAAATCAGCTGTTTCAAGGCTTGTTTCCACAGGAAGTTTATGTTGAAAGGCTTCATTGTTCAACTTCAGCTTCAGGAGCAGTATTTAGCATGTTGTAAACCAAGTAAGAATCCACACAGTATAATTTTTTTTTTTTTTTTAAGATAACACTATCAGGAAAATGTGGCTAGAATGTTTATAATTATTTTATTTTATAATTATTTTAGAAACTATACAGTGTCTAAATGTAATTTTATTAATAATTTGTATCCATCTGAGCTTTAGTAATTGCAAAGTTTCTTTTTGTACTTCCTTAGGTGTGCCAGGACTGATACTATGAGCATAAAATATATAATAAAATATAAAATATTTTAAATGCTTTCTTCCACTGCAATAGTTCTTCCACTGCAATAGTTACCAAGTGTATGTGCTACTGCTATCCTATCGGTAACTTTTTTTTAAAGTCACCAAAAGACATTTGTCATCAGACGGTGTCACACGCTATGTATTCTTTATCTTCTTGAAAAACTGATTGTTGCATCTAGCCAGGTCCTGTTAAATGGGTGCTCTCAGGTCCTAATCCTGTATATATCTATGCACTTGAGCAACTTGATAAACATGAGTAGTCCATGCACTCATTGAAACTACTCACCTGTGTAAGGTTTGGGATCAGGACTGGACCTATGTTTCTGATCTCAATCTAGCACTAACATTGAAAAAACATGCAGTACACGCGAGTCTCATCTTACGCGCATTTAACATGCGCGAATTCAGCTTTGCGCGGTCGGCAAAAACCAACAAAAAAAAGAGAAAAATAACAATTTGAATACTGTACCTGTAGTGCAGGCGATTCCGCCTGCCATTACACTCAATGTAATTTTGACTATACGTGATTTTCGCTTTACGCACTGACAGCGGAACGTAACCCCAGCGTAAGATGAGACTCGCCTGTACTGTATTTTTTGCATCCTGTATAATGCTAGTTGATACCAATTATAACAGTGTCCCTCAGATTGATTTTAAGTTACTCATTTTAACCTGGAAAACTCTTAAATGAAGATTGAGCAGATAGACTGTTTTATATGACAATTCTTTCCACTCTATTAGCAGTGTATAGAAGGCACTCTATGGCAGATAAGTAAAAAGTTCATACATTTCAATTACTTGTTGAAGTCTTGGCAACTTGACTTCAGGAAAAATACTTAATTTTTTTTTGGTGCCCTTTGTTAATGCTTGTAGCGAAGTCCATAAAAGCTTTTTAAAAATCCTGATAATTTCCCCCCCAAAAGCCATTAGATTAAAGAATGTTCATTTGAACAGCTGATAGGACCAAGAAGAGGAAGTCCATATAGACCTGACTCTCATTCCTCGTTATTCATTGCCTCTGAAATAGATATATAAAAAAAAGTTAACTTGTGATGCACTGAATATTAAAATATATATTAAAGGGAGACTGTCCTCTTGAGAGCCCCTTTAAATAATACGTCCTGAATAGTTTGCCCCTCTGCTAGTATATTTGGAAGGATCTTTTGGGAGAGCCTGAGAAAACCGCTATCCAACCTCAGCAATCCCCACCTCCTCCATCCCCCCTCCTCTTTGTGCATGTACCTACTGTGATGCTGCACTGCATATGTTCTATGGAAATATGCTTATAGGTGTGAATATGATGTAACAAATATGCTTTATGCAAAAGGTCTCTTGTAAGGTATCATTACAAAGCTTATAATCTACTGAATATATTCCTCCTATTTGTACGTATGTATCGTTCTTGTATCTGAAGCTAGAAATATGAAGTATAACTCTGAGGTCCTATTGTAATTAGGCAAAGTGTGGGCCATTAATGGTGGTTTGGAAGCTTGATGGCTCCCATTGACTAGGACAATTGGTTGTAAATGGTCTGTTTACTTGCAAACCTTCGTGGATGCGTGTGGGCCAGCCCTGGAAGAATGGAGGCTGGGGTCTCACAGGACATGTGAACATGTCACCTGATACTGGAATCCATCTTAAACCTGGTGCTTTTCCCAGTTAGAACGAGGGGTGGGGACCCAGAGAGACAAAAGATTCCTACCTTGTGCCAAAGATATAAAAGGGGGTGGAACAGAACAAAGGGGGCGCCCAATCATGAGAACACCCCTGCATTCCACTTAAGATGTCTGCTTGAACTAACAAGGACTGTACCAGGGGAAAGGATTGGGCCCAGACTAGGAAGGAGTCTAGTCTGTGAAAGAAGCTTATTGGAACATCTCTGAGGGTGAGATTTTACCTGTAATCAGTTTCTTAATGTATTAGGCTTAGACTTGCATGTTTTTGCTTTATTTTGCTTGGTAACTTACTTTGTTCTGTCTGTTATTACTTTAATCCTACTTTTTATACTTAATAAAATCACTTGTTTATTAATTAACCCAGAGTAAGTGATTAATTACCTGGGGGAGCAAACAGCTGTGCATATCTCTCTATCAGTGTTATAGAGGGTGGACAATTTATGAGTTTACCCTGTATAAGCTTTATACAGAGCAAAACGGATTTATTTGGGGTTTGGATCCCATTGGAAACTGGGTGTCTGGGTGCTGGAGATAGGTGACCTGCTGAGCAATTTTTGGTTAAAGTTTGCAGCTTTGGGGGTGTGGCCCAGACCTGGGTCTGTGTTGCAGCAGGCTAGCGTGTCTAGCTCAACAAGGCAGGGTTCTGAAGTCCCAAGCTGGCAGGGAAAACGGGCTCAGAGGTAATTCCAGCACATCAGGTGACAGTCCCAAGGGGGTCTCTGTGACTGAACCCATCACACCTACATTCTCAATTTTAGTTGCACTGCTGCTGTTACTAGCAAATACCCTCCTGCAAAGATTGGGAAAGAACATGTATGTGAAAGGTGCTTTTAGATCACTATATGAAATAGACCATAAACAAACCAGTGACCATAAACAAACCAGCGACACTGGTCACACACAAATGAGTAGCTCGAGGGGGAGTTCATGTGGGTACACTGTTGTGTACTGCACCAACCACAATCTGAGCTTGCTATTTTAGATCTCAAAAAAAAATTATCCCTATCTTTCTAAAAAACAATTTATTTTTAAAGACATTATAACTATCCATGACGTTGCTGTCATATATTGGGACTACATGTTGCTAATGCCTTTGAGATATTGGATTGGTCCTGTATACTGGTTGCTAGTCAAGCCAGAGAACTGAAGGCAATTATCGAAAATTATCAGAGGAACATAGGAATTCACATACTGCATCAGACTCAAGGGTCATCTAGTCCAGTATCGTGTCTCTGACATTGGCTTATTATAGCCATATAAATGTCTAATCTCTTTTTGAACCTTGCCAAATTCTTGGTCTCAATGACTTCCTGTGGCAGTGAGTTCCACAGTTTAATTACACATTGTACAACAAAGTATTACCTTTTACAAGTTTTGAATTTCCCACCTTTTAATTTCATGGAATATTCCCTTGGTTTTGTGTTATGAGAGAGGGAAAACAGACGTTCTCACTCTACCTTTTCTAGATCATTCATTATTTTATAAACTTTCATCACGTCCCCTCTTATTCATATCCTAAGGTAACAATCCCTATCTTTTTTAACTCTTCATATGAGATTTTTCAATACCCTTGATCATTCTTGTCACCCTTCTCTGAATCCCCTCTGATTCTGCAATATCCTTGTTGAAATGAGGTGATCAGTGCCACACACAGTATTCCAGATAAAGCCACACCATGCACTGATTCAGATAACAGCATTATATTCTTTGTACTATTCATCATCGCATTCCTTATGCATCCTAACATATTGTTTGCTTTTTTGACCGTAGCTGCACATTGAGCAGAGGTCTTCATTGAACTGTCGTCAATGAAAATGAGGCTTTGCAAAAGCTAAGTGCTATGCTGAAACGCATAGCACGAAAGGCAACTTCTGGCCACTTTGTCCAAAAACGTATCCTTAGAGATGACATATTTGAAGTAGAAAACATTTCTGGACCTTTAGAGGCAAGCTGTCATTGAACACAGATGCCATATTCACCAGACTACAGCAGTCACCACACATATGGTTTCAATGCTTTGGTTCTACACAGTGGCCTAGCTATTTAAAAAAAATGAATTGGCATGTTATGGCATTGTACAAACGGACAATGTACTAGATCACATTACACAGGTGTGAAAGGAAGTGAGTGCCCTATGCCGGAAGTCGCCTCCATAATAGCACTTAAATATCAAATCTGCAACAAATGGCAGTGTTTACGCACATTTACCAAACTTCTTAACCACTATGCTACATGCCTTTCAGGATTTATCGCTCTTGGTGAAAAGCTGTTTTCATTATCCTATAACACTGCAACGTACAAGATGGTCACAGTGAACTTAACTGAAGCAAATCTATGCACATACATGGTTAAACCATGATCCAGAACTTGCTGCAGTTGTGAGTAACATCTTATTCAGCCCACGGAGGCTACTCTCTATTGGCTTGAAGGGGGACCAGTAATCAACACATTCCTGGACATTATCACAATAAGCATTCAACAGCACCAGCAGGTAGCAATATGGGAGGACTGGACCAGTGCTATTCTGCATGATCAGATCTAGATTTTAAGACAGATTGACATTAACCAGATTATTATTTAAGGTGCTAGAATTTTCATGTGAATTTAAAATAAATTATTACATGGTCTCAGTTCTGTTTAGTGACACCCAGACAGGCTAAAACAAAGAGAATAAAAAGGAGAAGCCCTGGCACAATAGTCCAAACCAGGACATGCAGAATGAGAGAAATACCTCTGGAAAATCACAGCAGCAACAATATTACATTTTTAATGTAATTGAGAGAATGAGACCATAGCTCAAATTCAGGCAATCCTGTTTTCTTATCAGACAACCAGATTTAAAGTCTTAACTATATGCAGACAAGTAAACAGAATTGTTTTCCTCCTCTGTGCCTGGAGGACCACGTGGCTTTAGCTTTATGGAAAAGACTAGGCCGTGCTAGTATTTGTACTTGGAATCTGAAGAAGCTAGGAACCTTGAAAATATAGGTTTTCTGCTCAGAGAAAGGATGGTTCAGTGGTTAAGGTGCTAACCTAGGAAGCAGGAGATCTGAGTCCAATTTCCTACTGCACCACCTAGTACACCTCTACCTCGATATAACGCTGTCCTCGGGAGCCAAAAAATCTTACCGCGTTATAGGTGAAACTGCATTATATCGAGCTTGCTTTGATCCGCTGGAGTGTGCAGCCCCGCCCCCCCGGAGCACTGCTTTACCGCATTATATCCGAATTCGTGTTATATCGGGTCGCGTTATATCGGGGTAGAGGTGTATGTGACCTTGGACAAGTCACTTAGTCTCTCTGTGCTTCAGTTCCTCATCTGTAAAATAGAGATAATGGTATTTCCCTGCCTCACGGGGGTATTGCAAGGAGAGTGTGAGATGTTCAGGTAATACAGTACCGGGGGCATATAAGTACCTTAGATTGATATTGCTTGTACACAAGAGGAAGCTACCCTCCCAAACTATTCAATACTCATTCTTTATTCTGGACATACCCACAATTTGAGTTTCTCTACAATATCCTACAGCTGAACAGTCAAAGACCTCATAATAAAGGCTTCAAGAATCACCCTCTTTAAAATAAGAGTAATCTATTGTCTAGTGTGCATATGGCTATTTCTTTTCCACAGTATACTCCTGAGTCCTCTGGCTCCTTTTGATCATATAGATTTCCGTTTTTAGAGAAATTCACTATCATATTCCTAAGGTCTTAGGGTTTGATCCATCAGCTCTTAAACAAGTAGTTCTTAGTCATGTGAGTAGCCCAATCAGAATGATCAGGACTACTCATTTGACTAATAGCTATTTGTGGGAGTAAGAGTTTGCAGGAACAGGTCCTAAGAGCCAGATTTTTAAAGGTATTTAAGCACCTAAAGATACAGACAGGCATGTAGTGGGATTTTAAAAAATCAATGGCAGTTAGGCACCAAAGTGCTTTTGAAAACCCCATGAGGAGCCTATCTGGGTCTTTAGGCACTTAAATACCTCTAAAAATCTGGCCCTACGTGACCGGCTTCCATTAAAGTTAATATGGGACCCTCTGTTTAACAGCAAGGGGGCGGAAATACCTCCCAAGAAGTGCCTGCGCGATGATGGAAATAAAAGATGTATAATTTGAGTGTAAAGTTAAATTCTTCAGGAGTTATGTTCTTATCTCCCTACATTTATTATTTTTCATTTATTTGTTTTTAAACACTCTCTCATCAGCTAATGCTTTCTACTTACTCACATGATTGCACGGACTCTGGAATTTGCACTTATCCTAGTGTTATGTTGCTGAATTCAGCTGCTAATAACAAAAAGTAGGAGAATCTAAAATGAAGGATCATCATGGAAAGGAAATCTCAGAGTTGTGATAATAAACTATTCATAAGAACAAGTCTAGCAAATAGTAACTATGGGATTCATGCTCTTAATGAAACATCTAATTTTCCAGGCCTGTGCATTAGAGAAAGTCTACCATTTTTGCCAAACGGGGAATGATTTACTGGTTATAGGAACATTATATAAATGAGAGCTGATAGAACGCACAACTTACACGTGATTGCTACCAAAAAAAAACCCCAAAAAATCTTTTAAGATAAATATGCCTCACGTGTTAAAATCAAAAGGCACCAGCTGCAAATTGAGAATGCAATGATAATGAAAGATATGTTCATTAACATTGTACACCTTTTCTGTCTCTTAAATGATAATACACATGGTCCTTCACTTCTCTGTCAACATACCTATCTCTGTTGCTGCTGTAGCATCCACAGCTTCTCCTGTTTCTTCTTCTTCTTTTGTTTCAGTCCCCTCACTTACTAGCTCACTGTGCTTCTCAGTTTCCACTTTTTCTCCCGTCTCACCTGGAAACAGTAACCATGGATATCAAATTAGGATACCCTTAACCAGTATTAAGTGCCCCCAGCTCATTTCTGCATGGCTGATCTGGTTTTGTCAGCCCTGCAATAGCTTTTATAGACACAGAAATACATCAACAACTGAATGAATCAATAGATAAGAGACATTCAAATGCAACTTACAATTGTGGAGGTAAAATGCTCCTGCTTCACTTGTTATTCAGAGCACTCTGACCTGAGGCTTGATGTCATATTTAAACTGGTTTTGTTTTCTTATGTAACTATGATTTTTACTGTAAACTTTTAATATAGATATTGTTATCAAGAACATAAATTTATAAACTTAAGTCAACAACACAAATAAAAAAAAGTGGAAGCGTCCAGTTCCGGTTGAAATATAAAACTAATTATTTGACTCACTGTCATCCCTCTTAGTAGTATCAGTGAAATAAGAAAATAAAAAAAACATGCTGTAAATAAATAAAGGAGCCCAATCATCACAAAATACATGGAAAGACCCCTCCTACCTGTGCGTGTGCGAGCACACACACAAATTAACAGTATGTGGAAGAGTACCATTTTGAGACAGACATCAGCAAAACTGTACACAGAGTTTGTCCAAAAAGGAATCCTGCTTTGAGATGAAGGGGAACAACAATGAATAGATGGTCAAAATAACCCCCATATCAGTCCTTCAAACAATCAATCAGTTTCTTGATTTTAAAAATGTCCCAATACAGGATCCATGCTACATGGATTACTAGATGGTGTTCTGCTTCCAATATCATGCCAGTAAGCTAATAAGGGCCAGTTAATGAAATAATCAAGTAATCAACCTAACCAAGTCAGCCATATAACTTTTATGTAACACAAGTATTTTATTCTAGTAATTTAACACGTATAGAGATAAATTACCATCTCATGAAGAAATAGACTCCAAATTCTCTTAAACAAGAATACATAAGAGTGGAGAAGGCAGCACCTGTACCTCAGATATTCCTATGTAAGGTGTAAGGTTCACAACACAGATTCAGGAGAGCCAACACATTTATGGGTGGTGACGCTACATATCCAAGTGTCTGCATGTGCCATTAAGTTCTGCTTGAAGAAGTGACCTTTCCACCTCTTCAGCAGGAATAGAATCATAGATTATTAGGGATGGAAGGGACCTCAGGAGGTCATCTAGTCCAACCCCCTGCTCAAAGCAGGACCAATCCCCAAATGACCCCCTCAAGGATTGAACTCATAACCCTGGGTTTAGGAGGCCAATGCTCAAACCACTAAGCTGAATGTGCAGTGGGAGAGGCTGTTGGTGGCATGCTCTCCTACAGAGAACATGCCTTTTGTGCCACCCATTTGTGCTTCCCTAGGAAACGCCACTCCATGAAGCATCCAATTCTTTAATGAGTAATTGCCACTTATTATTAGACACCTGATCCCTAATTTAAGCTACTCTGCCAGTGAGAAACCCAATCCATGCATGGGATACTCTGCCCTCATGTGTAAACACTCTCTTGAATCTCTGACTCACTGAGCAGCTTTCTCCTGAGATAACTTACCCCACCTTGCACTCTCCCCTTCCATGAGGTCCCCAGGCCCTCAATGCATATTCCACCTTTGTGAGGCACTGCAAATACTCTCTGTTAGGCACCTACACTCCCTGACATGATTTTTCTCCCCAGATATCTACTTTTCCTCTTCTTTGAGAAACCTTACCCCATGCTCCTCCTTTTCTTACACTCATATCTCCTGTGCTTTTCTGCTTCTCTAGCAGCTAGCCCTGTAAAATGGCCCTTCTGCCCATTCCCCCGCCCCCAGCTTGTCTCTTTTTTTTTAATTGGTAGAACACCACCACAATAGAAAGCAGAACTCTGTATTATAAGGCCAAATGCATCCCTGGTGTAACTCCAATAGAGTTACACCAGGGAGAAATATGCCCCACAGTATAATAATTGAGAGCATAGCAAAGACTACTTCTGCTACCCTCTCTCAAAGAGACCCATTGACTCCCTGCAAGGTAAAAGGACTTTCTATGCAGTTAGCTTGATGCCCGTGTTACTTACACTTCTAGAATAACTGCATCCAGCAATCTATAAGTGCTTTACAAATAAACTATACATGGAACGACCCTTCCTTTCTATAGCTTGCTGAGATCCCACTCCCCCCACAAGGATAACACTACAATAATATTTACATCAGCTATGTAGTGAAATGGATATGGCATTTGTGGATATTGAGCAATAATACTTTACAAAGAAACACCCCATAGCATTTAAATGAAGAGTCTAAGGGATGTTTTATCTAACCAGAAAGCACAGTGTGTGAAATGAAGTAGCACAGTCAACAACTGGTAGTGCTGAGAGGCTTTATTACAGTTATTACAATTTTGACTTCTGTGCATGAGGCTTTCCCAACCACATTCTTTCATATAATACAGTGTCAGAACTCTGTGGACTAAATTCTGCCCTCACACACTCATGTGCAACGTTGACTGAAGTCAACAGGACTTGTACACAAGTCTCTGAAGGCAGAATTTGGCCTCCTGAATCTGCAAAAGCACAAATATTACCCTCAATGAGTTGGTCCTCTTCGTTACTTTGTACTTTCCTGACGATTTCTGTTACAGGGCTGACACTTCCCTCTGCCGGTCCGGCAGGCGGCAGTATCCCAGTGCCCTCTGTCGGTCCCGCAGGCGGAGGTATCCCAGTGCCCTCTGCCGGTCCCGCAGGCGGAGGTATCCCAGTGCCCTCTGCCGGTCCCGCAGGCGGCGGTATCCCAGTGCCCTCTGCCGGTCCCGCAGGCGGCGGTATCCCAGTGTGTTCCGCTGGTGGTCCAGTGCCCTCCAGTGGTTCTGCAACCAGCGGTTGAGTGCCCTCCAGATCCACTCTTTTATAGTTAGAATTAACACATTCTGCTGGTGCTGGAATCAAAACTTCTAGCTCCTCTGCTGGAAGATTCTCACTAGGTTTTGTCTCCCCAGGTGTGAGATCCACCTCCTCCATTGGGTCTAACTTTGTCTGGTCAGGTATAGTTTCATTTTCGTCTGTGGTTGGAAAGTTTTCATCTGAAGTAGCTTTTATTTATTGTAATAAAAAGAAAAGAGAAAATATTACATTAATGAACAAGTGTTTAAAATAGATCAGTATTAAACTAGGATAGCACTTGTGCAATTATGTCGCAACTAGAGCTTGGTGAAATGCTTTTGGTGAATAGTAAATTCGCTGAAAAATGCATTTTTCAGGGCACCAAAACTATCTGCCAATTCAGGTCCAATTCAGCCAATAGTTTTGGCCAAAGGAGGAAAAAAATCAGAACTGTCAATTAATAACAGTTAACACAAGCGATTAACGCAAAACAATTTAACTAGATTTAAAAAATAGTTACGATTATGTAAAACTTTTGCGCCTACAAGTCCACTTAGTCCTACTTTTGGTCAGCCAACCTATAAGACAAACAAGTTTGTTCACATTTATGGGAGATAATGCCGCCCACTTCTTATTTAGAATCTCACCTGAAAGTGAGAACAGGCGTTGCACATGGCATTGTTGTAGCTGGCATTGCAGGGTATTTACATGCCACATATGCTAAATATTTGTATGCCCCTTCATGCTTCGACTTGTAGTCTCTAAAGTTTTACATTGTTTTGTTTTTGAGTGCAATTATGTAAAAGAAAAAATAATTCCACATTTGTAAATTGCACTTACACAATAAAAAGATTGCACTTGTATGAGGTGAACTGAAAAATACTGTTTTTTCTATTTCTTTTTTACAGTGCAAATATTTGTAACAAAAATTAATATTAAGTGAGCACGGTACACTTTGTATTCTGTGTTATAACAGAAATCAATATATTTGAAAATGTATAAAAAAATCCAAAAATATTTATAATAAATTTAAATTTGTATTCTACTATTGTATACAGTGCAATTAAAACTGAGATTAATTGCGACTATTTTTTATAATCTCGTGATTAATTGCAATTTTTAAAAATCGTTTGACAGCCCTAAAAATATATATTTTGAAAAATTGGAAGTGTTTTTTGTCTTGGCCATTTTGAAAAATAATGTTTGGACTTTTCATATCAAAAATGTATTTTTATTTTGATATTTAGCTAAATTTAAAAACAAAACAAAAGAGAATGAAAAACACCGGAAAAAACTGGAAACAAATAATTTTGGTTTAAACAAAATATTTTATTTGACCCTAGATGATTTTTTTCAGTTCTCTCATTTGCCTTGAACAAAATCAGTTTTTTTTTAAAATTTCAGTTTAACCCCTGAACCAAAAAAACAGCAACAAATTCACTCAGCTCTAGTTACAACCTGTAAGACAGTTTGTAGTTGTGTATAAAACTTATTCTTTTAATAGATCTGTCATTCCTATGCGTAAAGCATATTGAATACGTAAGTTTTGTCTGAGTCAGGCCTACATGATCAGATATTGACTAAGGAAACAATTTCTACAGCACAAATATGCATACAGCAAGTGTACTGAGGGTTAAATCCTACCCTGGGATACACATAGGGTTGCCAGACGTCCAGTTCCAGTCGAAAAGGGACCCTGGCGGCTCCGGTCAGCACAATCGGTAGCGCAACGGGGCTAAGGCAGGCACCCTGCCTGCCCTGGCTCCACGCAACTCCCGGAAGCAGCCGGCATGTCCAGCTCCTAGGTACAGGGTGGCCACAGGGACACCACATGTTGGCCCCGCCCCGAGTGCCAGGTCCATAGATCCCACTGGCAAGGAACCGTGGCCAACGAGAGCTGCTGGGGTGGCGCCTGCGGGCAGGACGCAGAGCTCCCTGGCCCCTCTGCCTAAGGAGCCGAACATGCCGGTCGCTTCTGGGAGCCATCTCAGGTAAGCACCACCCAGAGAGCACCCCCAGAACCCGTTCCTGCATCCCAACCCCCTGCCCGAGCCCTGAGTCCCCTCCCACACCCAAACTCCCTCCAGAGCCCACACCCCCTCCTGCACCCCCAACCCCCCACCCCAGCCCAGAGCCCCTCCCGTACCCAAACTCTCTCCTAGAACCCGCACTCCTTCCCACACCCCAACCCCCTGCCCCAGCGCTGAGCTCTTTCCCATACTCTGAACCCCTCGGCCCCAGCCCAGAGCCCCCTCCCACACCCCAAACCCCTCATCCCCCCCCCCCCCGAAAGCACTCATCCCCTCCCACACCTCAACCCCTTGCCCCATCAGGGTGCAAACTCCCTCTTGCACTCCGAACGTCTCATTTCTGGCCCCACCCCAGAGCCCTCACTATCACACAAAAAATATTAGGATGAAAGAAGCCTTAGGGAGTTAATGGAGGAAATGCGTTAATATAGTAATTGCAAGACTCTGACAAACTGCATTTTCTGGTGAAATGATTATTGTGGTGATGAGAGTTGTCAACAGATTTAAGCAATATTTTAAACATGTAGGGGAATGGTTGAAGAATGTAATAAATCTTGTTTTTAATTAGATTATTTGAGTCTGGTTGCTTTTAAGATAAATTAATTGCGGTATTTCCTTGAAGGGAAAAACAACTTTCTGTGAGAGGCAGTCAGGGAGAAAACAGTACTTCTCCTGGGGCACTCAGGTGAGGCAGTCCCCTAAGAAGTGCCGCGTGCATTCTGGCTGAAGTGAGTAGGAGTACAAGGAAAGACAACTGAGGTTGATGAGTGGCAGGAATAGAGGCTCAAAAGTGACAACATACATGGAAAAAACCTGCTAAACACAGGGCATCCGAAGGATGCTCTCTCTCATTTGCATAGGAAACTATAATCCGAACGAAGGCACTGGGCTACCAATAATGAATTATTCTTTCTTTATATGCTAGGTGGATCTTGGCAAGGTTTGCAATCACAAAGTAAGATTGCAGGTCTTAGCTAAATTTATTGAAAGGGTTAATGAAGTGTTATTACCATTGATTACATTATGATTTTTAGTTATATTGCATGGGGTTTATTATTATGATTAATATAAGTTATTAATATTTCAATTGATTGAGATTATAAAATACATATTACTGCACAGTTGGGCTTTATAATGGAATAGCAAAGAAAGTTTTCTGCTTTATCTTTATCGTTCACTATGACATTGTTGGCATCACTGAAACTTGGTGGGATAATATACATGATTGGAATGTTGGTGTGGATGGGTACAGCTTGCTCAGGAAGGATAGACAGGGGGAAAAGGGAGGAGGTGTTGCCTTATATATTAAAAATATACACACATAGACTGAGGTGGAGATGGACATAGGAGACGAAAGTGTTGAGAGTCTCTGGGTTAGGCTAAAAGGGGTAAAAAACAAGGGTGATGTCATGCCAGGAGTCTACTACAGGCCACCTAACCAGATGGAAAAGGTGGGTGAGACTTTTTTTAAACAACTAACAAAATCATCCAAAGCCCAAGATTTGGTGGTGATGAGGGACTTCAACTATCCAAATATATGTTGGGAAAATAACACAGCGGGGCACAGACTATCCAACAAATTCTTGGACTGCATTGCAGACAACTTTTTATTTCAGAGGGTTGAAAAAGCTACTAGGGGGGAAGCTGTTCTAGACTTGATTTTAACAAATAGGGAGGAACTCACTGAGAATTTGAAAGTAGAAGGCAGCTTGGGTGAAAGTGATCATGAAATCATAGAGTTTGCAATTCTAAGGAAGGGTAGAAGGGAGTACAGCAAAATAGAGACAATGGATTTCAGGAAGGCGGATTTTGGTAAGCTCAGAGAGCTGATAGGTAAGGTCCCATGGGAATCAAGACTGAGGGAAAAAACAACTGAGGAGAGTTGGCAGTTTTTCAAAGGGACACTATTAAGGGCCCAAAAGCAAGCTATTCTGCTGGTTAGGAAAGATAGAAAATGTGGCAAAAGACCACCTTGGCTTAACCACGAGATCTTGCATGATCTAAAAAATAAAAAGGAGTCATATAAAAAATGGAAACTAGGACAGATTACAAAGGTTGAATATAGGCAAACAACACAGGAATGCAGGGGCAAGATTAGAAAGGCAAAGGCACAAAGTGAGCTCAAACTAGCTACAGGAATAAAGGGAAACAAGAAGACTTTTTATCAATACATTAGACGCAAGAGGAAGACCAAAGACAGGGTAGGCCCACTGCTCAGTGAAGAGGGAGAAACAGTAACAGGAAACTTGGAAATGGCAGAGATGCTTAATGACTTCTTTGTTTCGGTCTTCACCGAGAAGTCTGAAGGAATGCCTAACATAGTGAATGCTAATGGGAAGGGGGTAGGTTTAGCAGATAAAATAAAAAAAGAACAAGTTAAAAATCACTTAGAAAAGTTAGATGCCTGCAAGTCACCAGGGCCTGATGAAATGCATCCTAGAATACTCAAGGGGCTAATAGAGGAGGTATCTGAGCCTCTAGCTATTATCTTTGGAAAATCATGGGAGACGGGAGAGATTCCAGAAGACTGGAAAGGGGCAAATATAATGCCCATCTATAAAAAGGGAAATAAAAACAACCCAGGAAACTACAGACCAGTTAGTTTAACTTCTGTGCCAGGGAAGATAATGGAGCAAATAATTAAGGAAATCATCTGCAAACACTTGGAAGGTGGTAAGGTGATAGGGAATAGCCAGCATGGATTTGTAAAGAACAAATCATGTCAAACCAATCTGATAGCTTTCTTCGATAGGATAACGAGTCTTGTGGATAAGGGAGAAGCTGTGGATGTGGTATACCTAGACTTTAGTAAGGCATTTGATACGATCTCGCATGATATTCTTATCGATAAACTAGGCAAATACAATTTAGATGGGGCTACTATAAGGTGGGTGCATAACTGGCTGGATAACCATACTCAGAGGAGTTGTTATTAATGGTTCCCAATCCTGCTGGAAAGGCATAACAAGTGGGGTTCCGCAGGGGTCTGTTTTGGGACCGGCTCTGTTCAATATCTTCATTAACGACTTAGATATTGGCATAGAAAGTACACTTACTAAGTTTGCGGAGGATACCAAACTGGGAGGGATTGCAACTGCTTTGGAGGACAGGGTCATCATTCAAAATGATCTGGACAAATTGGAGAAATGGTCTGAGGTAAACAGGATGAAGTTTAACAAAGACAAATGCAAAGTGCTCCACTTAGGAAGGAAAAATCAGTTTCACACATACAGAATGTCTAGGAAGGAGTACGGCAGAAAGGGATCTAGGGGTTATAGTGGACCACAAGCTAAATATGAATCAACAGTGTGATGCTGTTGCAAAAAAAGCAAACATGATTCTGGGATGTATTAACAGGTGTGTTGTGAGCAAGACACTCACATTCTTCCGCTCTACTCTGGGCTGGTTAGGCCTCAACTGGAGTATTGTGTCCAGTTCTGGGCACTGCATTTCAAGAAAGATGTGGAGAAATTGGAGAGGGTCCAGAGAAGAGCAACAAGAATGATTAAAGATCTTGAGAACATGACCTATGAAGGAAGGCTGAAAGAATTGGGTTTGTTTAGTTTGGAAAAGAGAAGACTGAGAGAGGACACGATAGCAGTTTTCAGGTATCTAAAAGGGTGTCATAAGGAGGAGGGAGAAAACCTGTTCACCTTAGCCTCTAAGGATAGAACAAGAAGCAATGGGCTTAAACTGCAGCAAGGGAGGATTAGGTTGGACATTAGGAAAAGGTTCCTAACTGTCAGGGTGGTTAAACACTGGAATAAATTGCCTAGGGAGGTTGTGGAATCTCCATCTCTGGAGATATTTAAGAGTAGGTTAGATAAATGTCTATCAGGGATGGTCTAGACAGTATTTGGTCCTGCCATGAGGGCAGAGGACTGGACTCGATGACCTCTCGAGGTCCCTTCCAGTCCTAGAATCTATTAATCTTCTCACTGGAAAAATCTTCACAGTAATAAATAAAAATAATTTGGGAATTTAAGAAAGTGTGATTGTGAATTAAAAGAAAAACTGCAAATGTTTTAAACAGTGTTGTACATTATAAAGAAATAGATATATACATAAAGCCACAACAGTTTCATGTTTTCATGCAAATGAGCATTGTCAAATATTGAGGTGCACAGTAGTTTGCAAAGTGATTCAAGGTATAGTGGGAAGAGTGACATGAAATGAGGGGTTTTAGGTATCTGATTACTAAGGGTACGTCTTCACTTACATCCGGGTCCGGATGTAAGCAATCGATTTTCTGAGTTCGATTTATCGCGTCTGGTTAAGACGCGATAAATCGATCCCGGATCGATCCCGGAAGTGCCCCGGATCGATCCCGGAAGTGCTCGCCTTCGACGCTGGTACTCCAGCTCGGCGAGCGGAGTACGCAGCATCGACGGGGGAGCCTTCCTGCCGCGTCTGGACCGCGGTAACTTCGGACTAAGGTACTTCGAATTCAGCTACGTTATTAACGTAGCTGAATTTGCGTACCTTAGTCCGAAGTGGGGGGGTTAGTGTAGACCAGCCCAAAGAACTATAACAAGCCAAATTCAAGAAGAAGGCACACACAGTTTTCTTAAAGGGTTGGGCTTTTCCAGGAGAAGGGGTACTTTCTGGTCAGGGCCCATATTTTCAAAAGCAAGTGCAACTAATGATTTTCCCATGCCCCAGTTTTTGTGTGTTCAACTGGTGACAGCTTAAAGGGGTGTGGTTTTCAAGAAGGGAGTGATCATCACTTTCTGTAAATAAGGCCTTTTTAAAGGTGTCTCAGGTTGGACACCAAAGATGGAGGCATCCAAAATCAGTAGGCTCTTTTGAAAATTTGGATCTTTGGAGTCTGATCCTACAAACACTAACACGTGAGTTAACATGTTACTTGTGTGAGTAAAATTACTGGCATGTGGGTTTACAGAATTGAACCCTTAGTTAAGAACATAAGAACATAAGAAAGGCCGTACTGGGTCAGACCAAAGGTCCATCTAGCCCAGTATCTGTCTACCGACAGTGGCGAATGCCAGGTGCCCCAGAGGGAGTGAACCTAACAGGCAATGATCAAGTGATCTCTCTCCTGCCATCCATCTCCATCCTCTGACGAACAGAGGCTAGGGACACCATTCTTACCCATCCTGGCTAATAGCCATTTATGGACTTAGCCACCATGAATTTATCCAGTCCCCTTTTAAACATTGTTATAGTCCTAGCCTTCACAACCTCCTCAGGTAAGGAGTTCCACAAGTTGACTGTGCGCTGCGTGAAGAAGAACTTCCTTTTATTTGTTTTAAACCTGCTGCCTATTAATTTCATTTGGTGACCCCTAGTTACATTACACTTCAACATAAAATTAGTTTTGACTTTCAAATAGGTAAAAGATTACATTAGGTTACAGAATAAAATCCTCATTATGCTAGAACTGTGTGCACTTGACATTTTACACTTACCAGGACACTGTCAGATCCACTTACTGCAGAACCAAAACTTAGGTTTTATAATATCAAGGTTTTCAAAATCTAACATCAACAGAAGTATTTATAGATTTTAAATATTTCAATAGAAACTATTTTTTAAAAATTCCTAATACTTCCCTGCAAATATTGTAGCAACTTGGTGTTTTAATAGTACCACAAAGTGAAAATAAATGAAAACTGACTAGAAAAAAATTAAAGTAATCTAGTCTCATTGTCAAAGCATAATATAATGCAAAAAGTGAATAAGCAAATAAAGTGAAAAATACGTTAGATTTATCTACCACCTTTCATCCAAGGATCTCAAAGCACTTTACAGACATTAATCCACATATTAATTAATAGTATTTATCCAGAACATGACCAGGAGATAGCTAAGGACACTCTACATTTTACCAGTGGAGAAGCTGAGGCACAGAGAAGCTAAATGGCTTTACCAAGATCACACAAAGAGTAAGTGACTGCACAAGGAAAAAGATCCAAGCCTCAGTTCCAAGTCCTCTGCTCCAGCCACTAACCCATGCTTCCTTCTAGTGGCAAGATAAGCACAGAGCCTCTGCGCACAAAGATGCAAACCCTGTGCTGTAGGAGCCAATACAATTGCCCTCTGCTTGAACAACAGACCTTGTGCTAGTCTACAGCCCTTTACTCAAATTCCAGTTTGCACCTGTTTCCTCTTTTCATATCTAACTGATGACAGGTTTTATATAATATGTCCTACGCAAGTGTGGATTTAAAAATAGTATTATGCCATCTAAGGTCCATCCTGCTGGAAATTCAGAGGGTATTCCCCTGCTTTCATTCAAAATAGGGTGGACTCTCTAAAATGGAAGAAGTAGGGCCCCAATCATCAGCTTAATATATTCATTCCCCAGAAATATGAATATCTTGTGGCAATCAACACTCAAGATTCCTTATAGTGATAATACATTAAACCTTTGAAAATATTTATTTTCATTGTTGGAAGAAGATAAAGTTGGAGCTAGAAATGGTAAAAAAACATTTTTAGTTTAGATAGGCAATTCCCACAAACGTCATACCTCTTTAATAGATCCATCTGCCAGCAGTTGTATGTTTGTGTTCATTTAGATACTTATTTCAGATACAGTGAAATAGCCACAAACTTTTGCAATTACATTTCAGTTGAATGAAATAAGTTTTTCCATAAACAAATTAACAGAAATCTTTTTGCAAATGTATTTTTCCTATTAAACTAATTCAGGAGGTAAATATCTTGCATCCTGATTGGTTGGTAAGAATTCCAACCCAGAGTAAGTATTTCAGCGTATTTACACAAGACCGAACTTATTAGCACCATAACATTAGTTTAAGGCGTTAATATGCCTTATAATATATGGTAACAAAACAACCACCCTCTAAATTGAATGACTGAAATATCTCAGATTCAATAATTCCAGTCTCCTCTTTTCTGCTCAGAAACACAAATTTCTTCTATAGAAGCTCTAGAATGAGACAGCTGCAGAATGAAACTGACAAAGAATTTGACCTTAGCACATTGACAAAGTAGGCCAAAACAGCAGGAACAATATAAAATTATTTCATCAAAATTTTCAGTGGGCTCCATTGTACAAAGGTGTGCCAGGTCTGCATTATTCCACCTAGCACTCTCAGTAGTACTATTCCCTTACAAACCTGCTATTAACACTGTACAACAAACCAAACGTTCTAAAATACAACAGCAAAGAATTAACACAAAGAAAACCTTTATTCTACTGCTAGTATTCCTCCAGTCAGGGGAATAACTGTATGTAAAGTCCTTATAACAGCACCATGACTAGACCTACTAACACATAGTTAAAGAATGCAGGTAAGGATATCAGTAAAATTAAGTGCAACAAGCAAGTTTTTAAGTTACCTATGTGCGTATTTTATCCAACCCTATTAGTGTTAGAGTATGGCACTTATGCCAGAGGAGACTTATTAGGGGTGACCTGGAGTCACAAGGCCCCATGAGAATGACTGGAAAAATTATACTCTCAGGCAGGCACAATCTCTCCCAAACCTATTCCACGGGCATAAGGGAATGTACACATCTCCTCCACTCATTATGATGTATGGCTTGGTGATGGTGGTTGGGAAATAGTTCTTTGGCCTGATGGCTCCATTTTCTCTCCTGGCTGATGGCCCCATTTCCTGATTATATCCACCAGAGTGAGCATGGCTGGCTACCACAGCACTCACGTGACCACCATGAAGAGACTCCTCCATCCTTAAGCTATGTGCGGGGGTTCTGCAGCACAGAAACCAACTGGGCTCATAGCTGCGTTTGAGTTCCACGCTGCACGTATGCCAAGGCCAGGATTTAGCACAACTGATTTTAAAATGTCTTTGAAATAACTTCTAAAATGAAACTATTAAAAATTTTATGAGCTAAGTTTATGGAGATGCAATGTGTTAAATCTAGGAATATTCTTTAAAGTACTGGCACTAGATACAAAGAAATGAGCCAATTCTGAAAACCCTTACTCATGGGAGTAGCCCTTGCTCATGTACGTAGTCCCAATGGCCGCAAATGGAAGTACACCTCTACCCCGATATAAAGCGACCCGATATAACACGAATTCGGATATAACACGGTAAAGCAGTGCTCGGGGGGGGGGGGGAAGGCGGGGCTGCGCACTCCGGCGGATCAGAGCAAGTTTGATATAACGCAGTTTCACCTATAACGCGGTAAGATTTTTTGGCTCCCGAGGACAGCGTTATATTGGGATAGAGGTGTACTCAGAATAGTAGATAGCTAATGTGAGTAAAGGTGGCAGGACCTGGCCCAGAAAACTAAATAATTTCAAATATGATATCAGAATAACCTAAAAGCTTCAAAAATTATTTGTTTTCAAAGAAAGCTTACATCTGACATCTTTGAGAAATATTAGAAAATTAAGGATCAGATCCTGGGGTGCAGTTGAATTAAAGAGAATGCAGATCAGGGGTACACCTGCTCAGGGCTGCTCTAACTTAACCTGGCTTCAGGCTGAATACTTGCTCCAACAAGTCGAAACTGCAGCAAGGGATTGGTGTGATACAAGATCTGTGCGCCACTGGATGATCACCTGCATAGGAGGCTGATCTTCCCAAAGTCAGATTCCACCAGCAGTGCAATTCCAAGGGCAGTACCATACTTGAGAGCTTTGTCCTAACATCTGCAGGGTTAGCATTCAGGTTCCTTAAAAATGACAAGCATCCATTGGGATAAATAATACAGTGAAAAGATAAAGTAAGATTTTTATATTTTCTTTGCACGTAGCGGGAAAGATAGACTTAAGCAGGCTGAGGAGCCAATCCTACAAAACTTTTCATGTGGCTACTCCATGTTCACACAGTTAGTTCTTTAGGGCCTGATCCAGCTCAAATGAAGTCAGTGGGAGTTTTGTCATTGACTTAAATGGGATAGGAATGGGCCCATCGATTTCATAAGGGTAAGGATTGCAGGATCAACTCCTAATATCAGACTATGTCCTGAAATTTATTTTTATGCCAAACCACCACTGGCTTCAAAAGATGTTATACAAAAGGACTGATAGGAGGATTTGTCTCTAATCTGGAAACAAATTATTTAATTAAAACAAAAACTGATACCTTATTATCACAGATAAATCATATTTGAAAAACTGCATTCAACTGAAGGTAATGATAGTGACCCATGTGCATCCATGGGCAGAGTAAGGCTCAAAAATAAGGTAAAAATTATTACTCAGAGTAAGTATTTTACTCAGTAATTCCTTAAAATACGTATAATGAAGCTTATATTTAAAGATGTGAAAATTATCTCTACATTAGCTAATTCAAAAAGTCTGAATACTGTTATAGTCATTCACAATTTTATTGATTTTCTACTTTAGAATCAGAAGAAAACACAAGGAAAAAGTACGAATATTTGTATAAACTCATTTTATATATATATATATATATATATATATATATATATATATATATATATATATACACATAATCTGTTCAACAAATAAAAAATATCAACAGTTTGTGTATTCATGGTGGGATTTTAAAAAGCACCAAGCCACTTCGGATCAAAAGTACCATTGAAAGTCAGAAAAGTACTCCTCATGAAATTAGTGGCCCATTTAAGTCCATGGCAAAACTCTCACGGATTTCATTCAAGCAGGATCAGGCCCAAAAGAATTGTGTAAGCACGGCATATCTGCATGAACGAGATTTTCCCACTGTGTGCAAAGGAAATATTAGAATCATTTCTTACTTCCACTTTTTCACTGTAATATTGGATTATTTGTTCTAATGGACACTTGTCATTTTTAAAGAACCTGAATGTTAAACCTGCAGATGTTAGCAACCAGATTCTGCACTACAGTATAGCCATTGGAATTGTACTGTCAGTGGAATCTGACACAGTGTGGATGAGCCCAGGGTATGGGTGATTCTCCAGTGGGATTGAGCTAGTGGAGGGGCTTCTAAGATAACACCACAGTCAAGGGGATTTGTACCTCTTTGAGACTTTTGAAAATCCAGTAATATTTATGCCTGATCCTGCAACTCTCACTCGATCAAAGTTTAAAGTTCTAGTGACATGATCAGATTGCAGGATTGGGCTCAGATTTTGATGTGACTCTGCTCTCTTTTTGCCATTGACTTCAGCTAGAGTACAATAAGGCCTGTTTTTATAAGACAAACTATGGTCAGACAACATTTATGAAAAAGCGAAACATAAGGTAGTATAAATATAAAATATCTGAATGACGAACAATGACAGGAATTAAGATCAGTGACAACTAAGCTGTTATAAAAGTAGTTTTTATAATGAGACAATAATTTCATCATCTAAGGCAATAAATGGTTGTGTTTTGTCCAAAATAGTCAATATTTGTCATCTTCAGAGTTGAGATATACAAGCTGCTTTGTGACAGTTTTGTTTTTTTCCCAAAGTTGCTTACAAAATTCTACTGCCAGTCTTAGTTGATGTGGAAGATGGCTGAAGCTGAAATTTAATTTAAAAAGCTTATGCATTACAAAAACCACACTTACCACCCAATAATAGACAAAGAATTGTGTCTAGACTTGAAGGAGGTCAGGAAATTCTGCCATGGGAATGTACCCCCAGCTTTTGGGGAATAACTGCTGATGTGTTGGTTTACCTGCTGCTACAAAGTAACTTTATTATTGCTTTTCACAAATTTGCAGATAAGATTAGGTTGGGTTTTGGTTTTGGGGGGTTGATTTTTTTTGTTTTATTTTGTGTTAATTCTCTAATGGAAGCTGTTAAGATTTTATCTAATGACTCTTTTGGAGTCTTAACATTTCTAGCTATCCATAGAAAAGTGTCTATTAAAAAAAAGTTAATGGTTTTAGGCTAAGACTTTGTATGTTCCAATACTTTTTATAATCAGTTTATAAATCTGTGAAAACAGCACTTGAAAACAGAAATCATGCTGACAAATTTCTAGGGTGGCCAGTGCCTGTCCGAATGATTATTATAGGTGCGACCTTCACAGTAACTCTGGGAATGCAGAACAAGTAGTATAATCATTTGATACAAATATGCTTTCTGGTTTAAAAAGAGGTCTTCTTCATTTAAGTGCTGGATTTACTTTTTAACTTGAAAGTAGGTTCGCTTAGACTGATGTGTTCCTGCAATTCTCTCTTCCTTGTTTGTTGTCATCCTTTGATATGTTATGACTTATTTGGACCCCAGTTTTAAAACACTTGTGTACATGAGTTTATTCCCCTGAATATTCCCATCGAACTCAGCACAGCTACTTGAGTAAGAGAATTCACATGCATATTTACAGGACCGGGCTAGCTAAACTGCTCTTCTGGGCACTGACCATCAGCTTTTGATTTGTTCTGTAAACAAATCTTTGGCTGCATAAACAGCATTTATTTCTGGATAACTAAGTAAAATGGCAGAATTCTGTCAGCCAGAGATGGCACCTGTATCCACCTCTGCAAAGTGCTTTGGGGGGCTGGGATTAGAGGTGCTAGCGAAGGACACGGTATAATAAAATCACAACAGCGATCAATAATAAATGACACCGGTTCCTAGAGAAGTTGACCCCCTTTAGGAAATGGGCAGCAGCGCAGCCCCATGCAGGTGTCTGGGCTGCCACTAGCCCGGCTTTGGAGACCAGAGCAGCCCCTGTCACACACCAGAAAGAGAAGAGCCCCGCTTGGCCGCCCCGTGCTCACCACATTTCTGCAGCCCGTTGGTGTCGCTGGGTTTTGCAGCCGGCCGGCTGCTGTCCTGGGTCTGGGTCTGGGCGCTGCTGGAACAGCCCATCGCGCCTCGTGCCCAGCGCCTGGCGAGGCAAACGGGAGCCCTCGCGCCGGGTCCCACGGAGCGCAGAGGTGCTGTCAGAGGAAGCCCCGCCGCAGCCGTAGCCCCGGCGTCCGAGCCCTGTCCCGGTCCCTCTGCGCAGCCCGCGTGTTTACAGCTCGCGCTCCGTTGCCATATGAACAGCGCAACCAGCCGCCGCTTCGTTTTCCCAGCGCAAGGGCTCGCAGGTGTGCAGAGCGCAGGCGCAGGGGGCGCCGGCTTGGAAATAGGAGGTAAGTGGAGAGAGACACTAGTGTTCCCGCCTCCTTGGTCATCTCCGGGCAGGGGCTGGAACGAGGAGTGCTGCTGCACCCCTGGCTTGAGGCGGTTTCCATCAGGATGTACAGTTTGGTTCAGTGGCTCTCAGCGCACCCCCATTATACACATTCTTCCGGGACCAGCACCCTTCTCCCACCTCTGTTGTTGAACTACCCAGTGAGCGAACAAGCGCATCTCTGATAGCAACAGGAAGGCAGGAGCTGGCACCCCCAGGAAAGCAAAGCCCGTCTGGGACCCAGCTGCCCCCCCACACACACACTTCCTAGGGCGCTCACAATGGTTGCAGCGTTAAACATAAAATAGCAACAGATCCAAGAGCTAGAACCAGTCTGGAAACCAGCCCTACCAACACTGGGCTAGAGCAGGGGGGAAACTACAAGGAAGGGGACCCCTTCTAGTTTCATTATCGGAGTGGTGGGGAATGCAGAAAGTCAAACTTGCACAGAGCCAGAATGTGAAGAGTAAAGGTTTTGAAATTGTTTCAGGTTTAATGATCTGATAAGGCCTCTAAGCAGCATTTAAATACAAATAAAATGATGCACTAAATTTAATTTGGCTTTTGCAAATTTTTCATTAAAATCTTTGCCAAAAATATACCAACAGTAAGATGGTGTGAAATCTTGATTTAAGACAATTTATTCAAGTCTTTTCATTTGCCTTGTACAGTTTTCATTATACTACATGTGTATATATTTTACAATATACCCTTAGAAGGCTGAGCCTGCAAACTGTCCGCTCACAGCAGTAGTCTTTACTCACCCAACTACTCATATTCAAATCTCTTTTTGGAGGACTTTGTATGTAGTTCAGGAGCGCCGTCAGCTTTTCTGCTGCCCTAGGCGGCGGAAAGTCCCGCCCCGAAATGCCGCCCCCCACAGAGGCGGCGGAAGGTCCCGCCACCAAAATACCGCCGCGGTCACCGCCCCCCAAATTGTAGCGCCCTAGGCGACCGCCTAGGTCGCCTAATGGGTTGCACCGGCCTTGATGTAGTCTCATACAAAGTGCATCCCAAATCACCTTTAAATTTACATACTGTATAATCATTGACAGATGGTCAGGGAGACAAGATATGCTTTACAATGAGGTGGAAAAGAGCTGGAGAGTAGATTAACTAGACAGAGAGAAATTTTGTTCCAGTTGGTTGAAGCTACAGATTACCACAGTGATGAGTGCCATATAATACTCCAGGAGGAATTATGTGCCAAAAAAATAAAAATTCTGTGCACAATATTTTAAAATTTGCAAATTTTGTCAAAATAACACTATACAATCAGACCAGTTTCAATTATTTTGGTAATTTATTTCAAAATACCTGTCAGCAAGTATGTCTGTAACAATACAGACACACACAAAAATTCCCCCAGGAGTAGAGAGTTAAAGAAATCCCTATGACAACCCAGTTCCTGCTTCTTTGCCCCTTCCCCGCAGAGCCCAGCCGGGGAGCCAGACACTCACACCCTTTCCCCCCAGAGCCCAGCCATGCCCCCCCAGCCAAGAAACTCACACACACACCTGACCCCAGCTGTGGGCCCCCCTAGCCCAGACACTCACACCCTCTACCCCCCAGAGGACAGCTGCAGGCCCTCGGCCCAGACACTCACAGATAGGGTGACCAGATCACCCAAGTCAAATATCGGGACGCGGGGGGAAAAAAAAACCCACCCTTCCTCCACAAGCTCTGGAGGGAGGCCCCGGAGATGTAGGGGGAGCGTGGGGCCAGGGTGAGTGAGAGTCCGGCCTGGCCCCGAGCAGGCAGGACTCAGTCGGGCGGTAGGGAGAGTAGGGGGGCGGCGGCTGTTCTCCCCCCCTGGCAGCGGGACTCGGGAGCAGCCGCTGCTGCAGCTCCCACTGCCGCGGGGGGAGGAAGCGGCCGATGGCCAAGCTCGGCGGCTGCGGCTCTCGCGCCCGGGCCCGAACCCCCCGAGCCTGGGCCTGCTGCGGGGACCTAGCAGCGCGCACGCTGCGCCCAGCCCCGGCCAGTCGCATCTGGGCTGCTGCCCAGCTGGTGCTATCCCGCGGCGGCCCCGGAGTGGGGGCAGCAGGCCCCAGCCCCCCCATCCTGCTCGGGTCCCGCAGGGGAACGAACAGGCCTGGGCTGCCGATGCCTCCGCCCCGGGGCCGCTGCGGGATTGCTCCAGCTGCGCAGCAGCCCAGACGCGACTGACCAGGGGCTGGGCGCAGCGTGCGCGCTGCTGGGTCCCCGCAGCAGGCCCAGGCTTGGCGGGTTCGGGCCCGGGCGCCAGAGCCGCAGCCGCCGAGCTTGGCCATCGGCTGCTTCCTCCCCCCGCGGCAGTGGGAGCTGCAGCAGCGGCTGCTCCCGAGTCCCGCTGCCAGGGGGGGAGAACAGCCGCCGCCTGGCCCCGCGGGCCGCCCCCCTACTCTCCCTACCGCCCGACTGAGTCCTGCCTGCACTGGGGCCAGGCCGGACTCTCGCTCACCCTGGCACCGCGCTCCCCCTGCGTCTCCGGGGCCTCCCTCCAGAGCTTGTGGAGGAAGGAGGAATGGTGACCCTGGGGAAGAGGCGGGGATTCGGGGAGGGAGCCAATGGGGGGAGGTGGGGGCGGAGTCGGGGCGGGGTGGGGGCGCGAGCACTTCCGGGCTCCGGAGCATTTCCTTGTTTGTCCAGTGTCCCGACCGCACATCGGTCAGGACGCGGGACAAACAAGGAAATATCGGGACAGTCCCGATAAAATCGGGATGTCTGGTCACCCTACTCACAGACCCTACCCTCCTAGAGCCCAGGGATCCAGAGGGAGAAACAGACTGATGCTGGGTCCTGGGCTTACATGGAGTTTCCTGTGCGCAGCTGCCACCTCCTTCCTTCGGGGTGTGCTGGGAATTGTAGCTGCTAGAAACCCTCCAGTTCCCTCCCCCTCCCCGGCCTTGTCTTCATTTGCAACCTGGGCTCTGCCAGGTCCAGCAGCCCCTCGTGGTGGCCAAAGCTCTGCAGCCCATTTCTGGTGGGAAATTCTGCAAAATTCTGCATTGCACAGTGGCGCAGATTTCTCCCAGGAATAATATAAGAACCTACATTGATGGACAGAGTAGTAGTCTCTTGAACCAAGGGTGGCAAAATTGTATGACAGAATAATGAGGCAGCCATTGTTAGGGGAGAGGACAAGAGGCAAAATTACAAAAGAGGACAAGGTCCAGAGTCAATGGAGGGCTTCTCACCCTTTTTCTCACATCTTCTTCATGAAGTAGGGAAGCAAGATTCCCTTGATCCGAGGCAGCCAGAACACCACTAGGAGTGCTTAGGGGAACTCATGCCAGAGTGATCATCGCTACACTCTTTGAGTGAATGCAGCAAAAACTCCCCTCTTATGTGGGCTATATGGAGTTTCTTCTACAGCACCGTTAACCTGAATGCCCAGCTGTGACAGCTCAGAGGAAAGGGGGTTGGAGAGTAGGGCTCCACATTTTCCCTAACCAGCCCATTCTCTTTGTGTAGGCTAGAGGTCCTTTTGTTCCAGGTTCACAAAAATTAAGACTATGGCTGCCCTAGGTGTGGACATGCAAAGGGAAAAAGTTGCATACACCCCCTTCACCCTAACTAGAACCTGGGCCTAAATCTGTAAACATAAGTGTTAAATTCTGCTCACATTTATGTGTGTATGCAACCTCATTGATGTAAAAGGAAGGTGGTTTGGCCTAGAGACAATATTTACAGCAGGATTTTTCCTTCCAATGTGAAATACTTATTGCCATATGTCTAGGATTTATAATCTATAATGACAACTGGATTATCATAAGTGTCTTGAATACATAAAATGTAATGTAACACATCAACCTAAACATTTTTACTTCCTCCTGTTCTGTAGCTCATATTCATTTTTACATCTTTTTTTAAATAATACATATACTTATAGTAGATTTCTTTGTGACTGTTTCCTAAGCCTGTTAATATTAGGTAGTGGACAATGTAATGTTAGTAATTCTTTAACAAGCTGAAGCAATATTAATGTTTGTAGTATGCTGTTGTGTAGACATGAAGTATCCAAGGAACTAACTAAAGCACAGGAGCTTCTGCAAACACAATTGTTTTACAGAGAAAGAGGGGGGGAAAGCACTTCATTTTATCCCAAAGTGTAAGTCAGGAAATGAAAGCAATGAAAGAGAAAGGGAAAAAGGTGGGGAGAGCCAGGAGGTGTCAAACAGGAAGCATGAGCAACTGAAGAGGCAGTTTAGGCCGTAGACCCAGCAGGGGAGGCCGAACTCACCTAACTTAAACAAATAAAAATGAAGATAAGGGGTGCAGAGAGAAGGGGAGGAGAGAAAGGACAACTGAGGAGAAGGATAAGTTGTTTGGAGTTAAAAATGGATAATGAACAATTAGTGCCTTATGGAAAAACTTAAATCATTCCATTTAGTAAAATGCCATCTGACAGTAAAATACATGGTCTGAAGTTTTCATAGCCATTATTTCTAAAGGCATTTACATGGAAACAGATCTTTGCTTCCTTAGACTCCTATCCTGCTAGTATCTGATGATGGAGTAGATGCTTGTGGGGCAACTGACAGGACTGGGGCCAAAGAGTTCATTGGCTCCAACTGATGCTTCCTTACTTGAGGTCACAATCCGCTGGTTGTGACATTAATTACATTCACAGCAAAAAAGAAATACAGGATTAGGACATCAAATGGGCAATAAGCAGCATGGACAGAATTCTTAAGAAGCCAAGACTGATAGTTTATGTGTACCTTTGTCCCAATAATAAAGTAATTATATACAGAATATTATATAAGTGGAAGGGCTAGTCCATAAACAACTTTTTAAAGTTTTCCATAAGGTGTCAGCAATTTTTTAAGCTTCTTAGGACAGAACTACAGGACCTAACTTGTTTCACTCTTCCTGGAGCTCAGTAGCTAATTGTAATTTTGAACTTTTTAAGGCAGTGAGCCTGTTGCAACTTTAGACTTCCTACATTTTGATCCCCTATCCAAGTATTGTCCCAAACACCCAGGACTCACTAGTCTTTCAAATAAGTCTATGGAAGTAGAGCGATCTTTTCCTCAAGCCACAACTCCTTTTCCTAGATCCTTAGGCTATTCTGTACAGAAAGAACAGGATTGCATAGGCTGGACAGCAAATTGTTTGAGAGAAAGTGCAGGCCAGATCCTCAATTGGAGTAAATTGGGAGTAGCTCCACTGAAATTAATTGGGTGATGCTGATTTATATCATCTGAGGATCTGGCTCCATGAAATCCAACTTTTTTAGGTTGCCTGGGACAGCAAAACCTACAAGCATGGTTGACAGAACATGCTTCTTCATTGTCAAGGAAGGAATCTGAAGAGCTTTTCACTAAGTCTAACTACAATTTTTAGAAACCTGTAGATATACACATTTCCTGATAGAATTTGGCACTAGGAAAATGTAGATATATTTTTTTGGTTGGAGAGCTTTTAACAACACTTTAAACTTGGCATTTATGTAGTACTCAATAAGAAAAGCCTCCAATACTGTATGCTACTTTCCTTGCCAATTTAAACCTAGCTGCATTTAGTGTGCATATATCCAAATATCCACAAATAGGTATTTAGCTTCATGATTTTCCCTGTATCCTGGCCATTTCCTCTTTTTTTTTTTTTCTTTTTTTTTTAAATCTTTGTAATCATTGGATGGATGACAGACAAGAAATGTGAATGCTAATTCAGCAAATACGTACATTAGTAGGGTTCCAGACTCTAATGTTCTGAAACAATGAGATATATTTGTTTGCCTGACAATAAAGGGATAGCATAGTACATGACCCGATGCAAATTGGATGAACATGTTTGCATTTGCTTTAAATGTGATCATTATCAGAAAACACAGCCTGTCACTTTTAATACTCTTAGTAAGTGCAAAAGGGAAAGTAATGAATGCAGGTGCCCACATGGAGTTCTTATGTAACTGTCTATTAATTCTGGAGGGGAAATATTCAAAAACATTAACCTCATTCTTCTTGCGTATTTTTCCTTTATCAAAATAAGTCCAACACCTTTTACAAGATGCTCTAAAAATTAGGCTGTCACACTGCTAAAATAAAGATCATGGACCATATTTTTAAAAGAGCAGTTTCCATTTCTGAATGCATAATCCTAGCATTTGGGGCTAATTATAACTTCAGGCATAGCCCTGAGCAAGGAGTATTATATAAATAAACGGAACAACCCCAGAAGTAGCCCTAGGAGATATTATGAGTGGCATTTGGATGTTGGTGTTAAATCCCAGCAGTGGTTCCAAAACTGGTTTTCCAAGTCCCATTTGCAAGTTCCTCCCTCAGCTCAGGGTAACTTGTGCACCACACAGTCTGCCAATCTACTTCCAGGTGAAAGCCAAGGTGATAGTTACTATCTCCAATGCCTTGAATAGCCTGGCCCAATTTGCCTGCGTGATCACCTCTTCCTCACTGACCCATTGCTATTTGTCCAGTTTTCATGAGAACCCAGTTCACACAGAAATTTACGGAATGGTACATCTCTGATAACATATAGTACATATATATCAAGTATTTGACACTACAGGTTTAGAGTGTTCAGTGTAATTTTTTTCTTCTTTCTTTACTAGAGGGAGTTCTTTTCCATTTTTATTATTTTCTCTCTCAGTTGTATGCTACCTGGGACAGCACACATAACCACTATTTCCATTGTACATGCTTCTCATTACTGTTGTGGAATTACGTCATTATTAGGGCTCCATGGCTATCACTGAAGTCGCGGAAGTCACAGATTCCATGACTTTCTGCGATCTCCATGACTTCTGCAGCGGCCAGTGTGGCTGACCCCAAGGCCACCCAAGCAGCTTGTTCCAGGACCAGCTGCTCAGGTGGCCCCGGAGATACCCACAACAGCTACTGCTTGGGCGAGCCCCCAGCAGCAGTCCCCGGGCGGCTGGCCGGAGCAGCCGTGGTCCCTGGCCCCGGTAGCGGTCCCCGGGCAGCTGGCCAGAGCAGCTGCAGTCCGCTGGCCCAGGGCACCCACCCCAGCAGCTCCCCCGGCAAGATTTAGTCATAGGTATTTTTAGTATATGTCATGGACAGATCATCGGCCATTAATTTTTGTTTATTGCCCATGTTTATTGCTTCTATTTGTCATCAAAATCCAGTTTTGGCTTTTGAGATAATTTTCAACCCTTTCTCAATTTAAAATACTAATTTTCAAACTTACTTTAAATTTCAATCTGCTTCAGCACACAACTAAACCCAGTTCATTTGATCCCACAAATCACATTCTTTCATCCTTTCTCTGTGTCAGAACTTTCAGTGCATTACTACTGCTCTTAAATTGCACCTTTGCCTTTTTATGTTAAAAGCATTTAGAACATCATTTTGTCTTGCTATCAGTATGAGTCACTGTACTTGGCTAAAATTCTCATTGTCTCTCTTTTTACATGGTTCTTGGTGATGTTATATGAAAATGGAATATAAAGATACAATAGGAACAAATTCCTATTGTAACAACTGAACATACCCTATTTTGTTTTAAAAAAAAAAAAAAAAAAAAAAAAAAAAAAAGCTTTTTGGTTCCTACAGAGCAGGGGTCTCAAAGTACCGGTCTGCGGGCCATCTGCGGCCCGAGAACCTCCCCACTGCGGCCTGTGGAGAGACAAATGCAGACACGTGGCCGGCAATGTCTGCTGCAGGCACTGTCCCCCGCAGCTCCCGTTGGCTGGGGGAGAGGGAAAGAGATATCATCACTAGTCGCCAGGCAGAGTCAGCCATGGAAGCAGCATCATTAGTTGCAGGGCAGAGTCAGCCATGGAGGCAGCGGCACTTTTTTTCCCCACAATGAATATAAGCAAGTCAAAATACCGAACACAACTATCTGATGCACACCTTGCTGCAATCCTGAAGGTTTCAACTGCTTAGTCACTGAGGCCAAACATCAACAAACTGACAGAACTGAAGCGTTGCCAGGTGTCTGGCAAACACTAAAAACTCTCTGGCAGGCAAAGAATTGTATAAAGTTGTATGACAGTTTTATTATTTCTAAGAAATTCAAAATAAAAAATACTATATAAACGTTTTCTTTTCTGAACACCATCTTGAGCGACGTCATTGGCCCGCTGGGAGGATTTGACTTTGGTGGGTCAGTGGGGGTATGACGCGGGGTGGGGAAGTGGTCAGGTCCCACTTCCGGGCAGTGACCCCCCCCCATGGTACGCATGGTTGTGGGGCACCTCACCACTACCTGCCCTTAATGTGATGCAATCTTGTCTGTGCCCACCGTGGACCAGCTTCTTGAAACCAACAGCCTCTGGCAGCATAAGCACTGCCTTCCAGGCCTCACTCTCTCTCTACAGGTAGCGGTAGGCATACACCAACCCCCAAGTCCTCAGACCGTTCCCCACAGCGTCCAGCCACTTATCCACTGAACACTCTCAGAAATACCAGGCCTGCTTTTCCCAAAGGAAGAGTACACCATCAGCTTGCAAGATTCAACTCTGGATCACCTCTCTGCTTAAAACCACAGCAAGTAGATTGTATTTATAGTGAAAACAAGAGTAAGTTTATCAAAGAGCAGCAATTCAAGGGATAGTAAGAACATTGAAAACAAAGGCTTACATATAAAACAAAATCATAACTTGCTTTCTAGAGACTAAACTTAACAGGTTAGCCTCCGGTCTAAAGAAGTTCTCGCCAGTGTTTTCAACCAAACCTGACTACAACTCCCTCTTTCATGAAGCAAACTCACTGTCCTTTTACTTCCTCATTGAAGAGTTCTTGGATGTCTTCTTTATCCCCCACATATAGCAGAGCAAATATTTGATGTGCACTTCAGGGAAGGGAAGGAAAACCCTATCTTGATTTTTCTCTTACTGTTATTTTCTTTCTTTGAAACTCTCAAAATCCTTCATTAACATTCAGTACAGACTAGTAATAGGAGACCCTTTGTGAACTATACAATACTTATTTTACACGTGAACAATCAGCTAGGTAAACATTTCTTGTCTGACAAGAAACCTACACTGTGTCAGTCCCTAGACACGGACTTTATAATATTGTATATACTTAACTCCTTATACAACATGTGTTTCACACTAATATGGATAACCAATGTAACACTGGCTTTTATTTGGGACCTCACATGACATTCTTTGGTGAATTATAATGCACATACAAGACTCAGCAGATTGCTGTAACTTCTATGCCCCTCCACTGTACCCCCTGACAGCTGACACCAAGAGATTGCTGGGTCACAGGGAGGTTGAGTTGGGGAGAGCCCATACGGCACAGCTTCCCGCTCCAGCCTGTTAGCTCTCGCTAATGTCATGTGAGACACAGCCACATGCAGGCAGGGCCCTCTCCCCTGGATGTTCCCTTCTCCGATCTGGGCTGTGGCAAGCCAAATAAAGTGATCTGGCAGGCTGGAGGTGGTCCCCTGGGTTGCCAGTTGCTCATCCTCATTTTAAGTGATTTCTGTACAGGGATTTTATGCAAAACTGTGCTTGGAGAAATTGTTTAAACCATTTTCTAGAACAAAGGAAACTGATCACAGGATACAGGGGAGAAGGGAAAGGCAGTGGAAAAAAGATCACTTAAAGAGCAAGAAACAAATAAAAACCAGAGAGTTGGGGGGGTGGAAATTTCCCTTCTTCATCCCTCTGATGTTGAGAGCACCTTCCAACAGGGAAACCATAATGAACTGGGCCTCTGCCTCTCAGGGCAATCACATAACAATCCCAGGTCTGGGCTGAGACAAAGGACCAGGCCTCCACAGAATTACACCCCCCTTTCCCCCCAGCCAGAGAACCAGCCCCTCACCCTGAGCTACTCCCCCCACCCCACAGGAGCCAGCCCCCTTACAGAGCCCCCCTCAGCTACTCCCCCCACCCCACAGGAGCCAGCCCCCTTACAGAGCCTCCCCCAGCTACTCCCCCCACCCCACAGGAGCCAGCCCCCTTACAGAGCCTCCCCCAAGCTACTCCCCCCACCCACAGGAGCCAGCCCCCTTACAGAGCCCCCCCAAGCTACTCCCCCCACCCCACAGGAGCCAGCCCCCTTACAGAGCCTCCCCCAGCTACTCCCCCCACCCCACAGGAGCCAGCCCCCTTACAGAGCCCCCCCCAGCTACTCCCCCCACCCACAGGAGCCAGCCCCCTTACAGAGCCTCCCCCAAGCTACTCCCCCCACCCACAGGAGCCAGCCCCCTTACAGAGCCCCCCCAAGCTACTCCCCCCCACCCACAGGAGCCCCCCCCCAGCTACTCCCCCACCCCACAGGAGCCAGCCCCCTTACAGAGCCCCCCCCAAGCTACTCCCCCCACCCACAGGAGCCAGCACCCTTACAGAGCCCCCCCCAAGCTACTCCCCCCACCCACAGGAGCCGCCCCCCCAGCTACTCCCCCACCCCACAGGAGCCAGCCCCCTTACAGAGCCCTCCCACCAGCCAGAGAACCAGCCCACTCAACTACTCTCCCCCTACCAGGGAGAAAGCCGACACCCCCAACTACAAGTCCCACCCTCTGGAGTCTGGCGCAGTCGTATTTCAACCCGGAAGGGGCGGAGTAAACTAAGTTCTCGCGAGATTTCTCGCCGAGCCGCGGGGGGGGGATCTACGCTGCATTGTGGGAGTTTCTTCCTTTCTTGTTGCCCGGCCATCTTGGAGGCGCGTCTCGGGTGAGCGGGGCTCCGCGGGGCCGGGCAGGAGCGCTGCGGGCCGGCCGGCACGAGGCACTAACCTTTCCTCCTTGTGTTTCAGCTACCGCCGGACCCGACACGAGGCAGCAACATGGTGGCCGCGAAGAAAACGGTGAGTGAGCGGGGCGGGCCCGGCGCTCACGTGGCGGCGGCGGGAGGCTGCGGAGCGGCCCCGGGGCGGCCCCGGGGCAGCTGCCTTGGGGGTGGCCGGGTCTCCCGAGGCTGCTTTTGAGAGCTGGGTGGCGGGGGAGCGGCCAGAGGTTTCCGGGCTGTCCCGGCGGTGGGGACTGAAGGGGGAACCTGATGAATGAGGGGAGTGAAGCAGGGCGCCCCCAAGGCGCTTTGGGAGGCCGGCCACTGGGCTCCTTCAGCTCGTAGGGGGTGCTTGCTCCTGGCGCAGGGCGGTATCGGCCCCCTTGCTGTAGGAGCTGCCCCTCATCTCGCTGTCGCCTGTTTCTTCTGAGTCTCGCTATCACTGTCAGCCAGATATTCCCTCACGTGTCGATATCCTCCCCTCGAGGCGTTGCGAACTACCTTTGTGCGGTCAGGTTATTGCCTAATTATTCCAGAACACAGTTTGGGTGAGGGTCAGTGCATTTAAGCGTCTGCTCTTATATGTTGCTCTACCCTGTGATTATCATTGCATTTATTTTTGTACACTCGAAAGTATGGGTGTCGTGCTGTAAGATGTCCTCTGTAATTACAAAATTCACTACCTAGCTGCAATATGCCACAAAGCGTTACAGAAAAATCACTTCAGCATCGTGTTGATAGTGATCAGTCATTTTTTTATATTGCATGAAATGTATACACAGGACAGGGTCTAATGGTCAGACTGCAATTTAGAATGGAGTAACTTGATGCTTCTTTCTTAACCTGGCTTAGCCTTGGTAAATTGAAAAGGGACCTTTGAGTGTAGGATCCCACAAATATTCTGACACTAAAAAGGGTAGGGTCAGGCTGGAAGTTCAGAATAATTCAACATAATTTGTATAGTAGCTTTTTAAAAAATTGTCAGTTAATTTCTCCTTGCATTTAAGAGAGAGAAATAAGGGGACTAGCTTGAAGTCTGAGAAATGTTGTCATATTGTGTTAACACAATTTTTATTTTATTGACAAGCTTTTTCTTAACTTCTTGGATATTTAGATATGAGCTACTTAATATTTTGCACTGTAAATAGTAGAAAGCTTAGTTGAACCCAAAGACTTGTGTTTAGTTAAAGCTCTTTAAAATTGTTCATTCTCTGTGTTAATCTGCATTACTCCATATATTTTAACTCTGTTACAGAAAAAGTCGCTAGAGTCCATAAACTCAAGGCTTCAACTGGTTATGAAAAGTGGTAAATATGTGCTAGGGTACAAACAGACTCTGAAAATGATTCGGCAGGGCAAAGCCAAGTTGGTCATCCTAGCCAACAACTGTCCTGCTTTGAGGTAGGTACCGTTATATTGGAAATTGGACTTCCTGAAAACTGGTTTTAGAAAGATACTTTATCCGCATCTGCTTTATGCTGTTCACAGTGTGAACGTTTTTAGTACAGTGCACTAAACAGTCCTAGTTCTACAATGTTATAATATTTGCTGCAAAACAGGGCTGGATCTCTGGTGCAAGTTGCATGTGTAAACAATGCAGGACTGAGCTTGTAAAGTGCTTTTAAATTATGCTGCCCAGCTTCTGTACAGCAAAGGAAGCTTATACTAAAGAAAAAACTTTTTCTACAGGTGGTATGACTCAAATAAGGGCATAGCAAAGTGGTTGTTATGCAGGTGGGGAAGGAATCTTAAATGGCTTCTACTCTCTTCTCCTCTTCTCCCCCTCCCTCCCCCCCCCTATTTTGAAACCTCATGCTGCGTGGGCTGGATCCAGTCTGTCATCAAATAAGGGTTTGGTGGCTTTGAAAAGAACTTTTTATGAGGAGTTTCAAGATGCAGAAAAGGGATTCAGAGCCTGTAGTGGCTGGAGCTATTGGGGGTGGGGAGACAGGTTGATGTGGATCTGCACCTAATTTGGATTGCTGGAGGGGACCAGTGGTGGTTGACAAGACCTGCAGCTCATAGAGGCCAGGTGAAAGAGGCAAGCTAGGAATGTGAAAACTGGCACAATTCACTTTAATGCCTCTGTCACCACCAGAAGCCCAGGTTCCTGCTTCCCTGTCTGCTCAGCATCTGGCCACCTGCCTTCCCCAGCCCTCGTCAGTAAGGCTACGTTTCAGTCACAGGCATTTTTAGTAAAAGTCATGGATAGGTCACTGGGAGTAAACAAAAATTAATGTCCTGTGACCTGTCCCCTAACTAAATCTTGGGGGTGCAATGGGTGCTCTGGGGGGAGCAGCCTAGGACCATTGCTTGGGGGAAAAGTGTGTGTGTGTGGGGGGGGGGGGGGTTGGCGATGTCCCTCCCTCAGCTCCTAGGTGGAGGCGCGGCCAGGCAGCGGTGGGCTAGGAGCTGGGGGAGGGAGGGACATATCGCTGCTTCCAGGGATCCCCACTGAGGTAAGTGCTGCCCAGAGCCCTCACCCCATCCTGTGCCCCAACCCCCAGTCCTGAGCCTCCTTCCACACCCAAACTCCTGCTGCTGCTGCTGGGGGAGGGTGCGCATGGCGCAAGACTGCCCCAGCAGCAGCTGGCCACTGCAGAAGTCACGGAATCCTTGATCTCCGTGACAAACTCGCAGTCTTACTCCTCAACTACAGGTTCCAATGACCAACCCATCAAATAGTCCTGCTCACTCCCACACTCTGTCGGCAATCTACATTTGCCTCTCCTGTAAGCCCTTTTTCCCTGTACAAGGGAGCCTACCTGCTATTTGAGCAGCCCCTGGGGCCTCTCTTGGAAAAGATAACGGCACTAACCAGAGCTGCCAAACCCCATTCCTGACCAACAGAATCAGACTCCTACATCCCAAAGCTGTGATTGGGAAGTCAGACCTCCCCTTGGGGGAAAGATGGTGACTGCCCCCCAACACAAACCTCAAGTGGAGGAATAAAACTAACTTCACTGCTCAATCTAAAACTTTGGAAGTGCAGTTATGATTCAAACTGGTCTAATAACATCCCATTGAAGGATTCATTTGATGGGAATGAGTGAGTGTACCATTTTCTGATATGTAGTTCTTTTAATTCTCAGAAAATCAGAGATTGAGTACTATGCTATGTTGGCAAAGACTGGTGTGCATCACTACAGCGGCAACAATATTGAATTGGGTACAGCATGTGGAAAATACTACAGAGTGTGCACACTGGCTATCATTGATCCAGGTATGTATTCTAGCTTCTTTTGCTTACATATGACTCATCACCACAAAACGTTCACTGGACTTGCCATTCTGTTTAAAACCAGGATCCAGGGCCTGGACAGGACTTCCAAAACACAGAACATTTTATATTTTATTTATTTAATTATTTATTTATTTTATTTATATATATATATATATATATAAGTAAAGCTCATTTGCTTGACACAGCATGTTTTCTTTATTGGGCTTGCTTCACCTCAGCAACCTATTTTTCCCACCAGGAATGGGGATCTTTAGAATACTTTGCAGTCTGTGCTAATCCTGTTTAGGATTGGCCAGAATTGGCTTGGAAATATGATCTCTAATCCAGTTTCTTATTTGACATCTAAGCTTGAAAGTGAACAGGATTGCTAAAAACTCTAACCTTTTTCATTTAAAAAGATTGTCATCAGCAGTGAACAAAGATAATTACCATTGGCTGGTGATATCTCTGGGCCTAAAGGCGGACTGTTAGAACCTCTAAGATGAACTCTCTTAATTAAGCAATTTCTTGTCTTTATTTTCCCCACAGTATCTATAAACATAGTCCAATCTTGCTCTATTTTAGGCAGTGCCTCTGTTTAGTTGCTGCTTTGTCAGCCACTTTGAATGGCTGCTTAAAGATGGATTTCACTGCATTTCTATATGCATCTGTATGGAATTGTCACTGAGTGACAATTTGAATTTTCACTGTAGTTATCTGCTTATTGTGCATATGATAGGAATACAGTGTGATACTTTGCTCTCAAACTAACTCCAGCAAAACCTAATTTATAATGTTTCAGATTTGACTTGTGAATAACTGTTTTAATATAATAACTACATGCAATATTTTCTTAATTTTAGTTGTATGATTTAGCTCTTAAGTCTGTACAATACCTCTGCTTTTGAGTTGGTATTGCATATCCTGCAAATATTGTCGCTGTCCTGATAGTTCAGTGATCAGGCTAGTCACTTGCTATATTAAAACTCTGCAATGTGTCCCCAGGACTTGCTTATTTCTCTAGTTTTGTGTTTTAATGGCTAGTGACTTGTATGGAATTTTCATTTTGTGTTATACATTAGTATAATTTATATAGAAACAGTTTTGACATCTTGATTTTATAAAAGGAAAGCATTTATTATATTAGTAGTATACTTCTGAGTATGGTCTCTATCCTTCAAAACTATTAGTTGGTGCCAAAACTTGAGTTTTTTTTAATTAATGTGATAGAATTTTCAAAAGCCAAGATGTAACAGATTTGTAAGTGGAAGATATTGATCATTGTGGAATGGCAAACTTAAAATAGCTTCCAAATAGTTGTCCTGTATTATAAATGGATTTTGCTGTGGCCCCTTTCCTGAGATTTGATTATGGCTTATTTTTCCATTTACAGGTGATTCTGACATAATTAGAAGCATGCCAGAGCAGACCAGTGAGAAGTAAAAGCTGGAGAGCTGTCATCCTTTCTATAATAAAACTGGTTATAGACTTGTTTTAAAAAAAACCCTGTATTTTGTATTAATTATACTGTTGCTAGTTTGGGGCACAAGTTTGCAAATAGAGACTGATTACCATGGCTGTGCCTCCTTTCCTGTTAGAAATGTATTCTACAAAAAACAGTGAAACTTTCCAAAGGCTTTGGATTTGAATAGGGCAAGTAGAATAAGAATCCCTGAAAATCCTAATAGTTTGTGCTTTATTTTGTTTTGCATGGTTAATTTAAGAGGAGTAGGACATAAAACAGCCTAAAAACTTAATCTTAATTTCATTTAAAGTGAGTCTGAGGTAGGTAAGCAAAGTGCAGGGTTGGGAGAATTTTGTTTAAAAATATATAGAAGGAAGAGACTTATTTGAACTAAAATTACTTTTTTTTTAAGATCCAGGAAAGAGATGAGACTTTTTTTTTCTTCATTCCCAGGGAAGTGTTGGAATTATTTATGTAGGGTATCATTTAACCATAAAATCTTTTATTAAATCAAAAGACTGAATGGTATTTATAAAACTGCTCTAAATGTGCGTAAAAAGCCTAAACAAGCAGTTTACTACATTCAAGGAATAACAAAACATTTATAAGCATTTGATCAAGATACTTACAAATGATCTAGGCACCCTGGCTTTAGCCCTCTATTGGTTGGCTCCAACTTGGTCAGGCAGGTATTAGCAGTGAATCCTTAAGTTTACTTTTTTTATATATGCTTTAACAAATGTGAGATTATTACCAATTATCAGACCTTAACAAATAGGCTATAAAAGAAACTCCTTCATCTGGCCTTATTTAAGAGTTATTTCTTTGCTTTAGCCCAAACCTTAAATGAGGTAACACTGGTATTTTGAAGGGTCACTACAAGTTTGACACAACTCTTCTTTCTCATGATTTCATTCTTTTTGGTTTCATGTTTTGGGTCTATTCATGCTAATGTCCCAACTCAATTGAAAACCCTAGTTCACCCAAATCTAATGTGGGCCTATATTTCTAAAGGGAGAATTCATTTCGGTATATTAAAATAGTGTTTATAAAATCTAAGCGGCAATGAGATATAATTTTTTTAAAATAACTAGGCTGGGTGCCCAACTTGAGACCTCATAAAGGGATTTGTTGTTTTTTATAGAAAGTAACTATGCATCCGATCTGCAGATGATGCTTTTTTTAAGGAGATTTATTCAGATCACTGGTTATGCTTGAAAATGTTTGGTCTCTGCTTCTGGACAGGGACCATCTTTCTCTTTGTACTGTGCCTACACTGAAGCCCTGATCACTAGTGCTATTTTAATACAAATGAGTATTTAGATGTGAGCGGTTAGCTCTCTGCAGGCATCTAGTAAAAAGAATACACAATAAAAATACAATTTCTCTCATAGGTGGTTCCAACTTTTCAGTAATGTATCTTTAATAGAGCCATACAAAATACACATACACAGAATTGTAGTAAAGTGTGTTTCCCCTTTTGATGTATGCTGAATCAGTCATTGATTATTAATATTAAATCTGTTCTGAACTGTAAGAATCCCTTTAAGTGACATCCATTATACGTCACAATAAAACCTGAAGGAAGTTACTTAACTAAATCCTCTGATATTGGAAGAATTAACCCCATTGATCTTTGAATCTTAGGATCCTCTCTTGTTAAAAAGAAGTTTATTTTAAAAATGATTATGAAATGTACAATTTGCCTGTTTAAACTTGCATTATTTAAATTGGACAGTTTTTATTGGATACCACTTAGTTTGTATGCTAGACAGCAGTTAATTACCTATATGTAAACATTGAGATTTAAAGTTCTGGTGGGGGGTGGGGGGGACATTGTGTGTTCCAGGATCCATCAGCCACCATATTTGTTCAATTACAGGCATAATATTTGTATTTTGGGCGTCTATAAACAACTCCCATGAGCAGATACTAATGCTGATATCAAGCAAAACAAACTCTTGATGTATGCTAGGAAGCATTTAAGATGAAACTGCACTCAGTTCCCGGTTCTAGAAAGGGATGTGTGTGAGCTAAATGTCAGATTTGAAACCTCTTACTTAACTAAAGCTCTAACGGAAGCTATATAACTTTTTTTTATGACTAGTCTGAAGAACTAATGGATCTTTTGCGTGCGCACACACACAAACTGGATGCAATCTAACAGCATGATTACAGAATGCCATCACTTACTGCTTCAGTCTAGTTTGAGACTACCATTGTAAAACAGTCATGTTTTTCTTTACCAGTTAGCATGTTGCAAGGGGAGACTTGTATTAAGAATTTGAGTCAAAACAGTAAATACTTTTGAAAATTAAATTATTCATTCTCAAAAATGAATTGTACTTAAGTAGATATAAAATTAACAGGACATTACGAGATATGTTTACAAAGCAGTATAAGCTAAAGCTGTATACATTCATGCAAGAGTTACGTAATTGTCAAGTACCCAAAAAAATGGTCTTCAAGCTGCTGTGTTGTAAACACATGCAAAATTTGGAGGTACCAGGAACTGCAAACCATTACTCTTGAGTCTGCATGGAGGGATGTCACTTAACCCCATAAACTTATTACTGTAATATTTGCATCCTCCCAATGGATGAACTGCTCTTTAACAAGAATGTGCAAAAAAGGCTACTGCTTTTTTGGAAAGAAAAGCTAGGAAATGACTATTTTGACAAGCTGCAATCAAAAGGGAACATGTATACTTTGGACTAGATCTCCTGAGGTCTCTTCCAACACTAATATTCTATATTGCTTGTCTGTACTTTAAATTGTTACATTCAGAGCAAGAAAAAAGCAATATAATCCACTCTCCCAGGAGAGAGGATGGCAGCAACAACCTAAAGGATTTTGGGAGGGAGAGAAAACACCCTTCAGGTGTCTTGGGAATAGAGATGGTTTTCATCTGTAAAAGTGTCCATGTTCCCCTAGAGAACATCTGCTGTCACAGTTGTGGCCTAAGACATGTAAGTAGATTTACTCATGACCAAAAGGCTCCCATAGGTGGTGGTTTTTTTTTTTTCCCCCCCCCAGAGACTGGAAGAGAGGGTGAAATTGCAGTTCAGGAAAGCTTTTGCCCAGCACTGCTAAGTTGAAATCTGGGGTTTTGTTGTGGTAAGAAACAAATTCAGTGTCACTTTGAAACTAACTTTTTTTTTTTTTTTTTTTAACACCACCACATTGAATAATTAGTAATTTGCTCAGCTCTACTGTTGAGTTATCCAACAAGAGTAGGATTGTCCGGCCTGAGAGAATCTGCTTCAGAGAAAACAGTACCTTCTATATGGCTCTCAAATTGGAATATTTGAATGTAAATTCACCTGAGGACCATTCTCCCTGAAACATTTAGTGCCCCATATTCTGCCCTTTATCTGGAGGAAACTTGCATGTCTCCAACTGTAGGCTAGATAGAACACATAAGAAAAGACCCTTGACCTGAAGAGTTTACAATGTGATAGAGTAGAATATAGAGTGGGACCAAATAATTGTGAATTCTGCCCAATGACTAGAGTGCTAGGTGAGAGGACAGTGTGTGTGCGCGCGCGTTCTGGATGTAGAAGGCAGATGGCAAACTGTTACTTGAATGTTGCTCAAACACCTGGAATACTGCAAGAAAACACTGTAGTTGGAGTTAATGTATACATTTGTGATGCAAGTAAAAACCTATTAAGCTAGTCTACATTCCCTCATAGCTAGTTTTCTATAGACAATGTTTTATGCTAGGCAAAGGAGAGTATATATGAAACAATTGTTTCATAGTCGCATTTATGCAGCACACTTAATATTTTTAGTATGATGGGGGAGGAGGGGGGAGAGGTGGAGCACAACTAATGAAGCAAAAATGATTTACAGAGTATATTAAAGTAGAGTCATAGATTCCCAGGCCAGAAGAGGGCCATTGTGATCACTAGTCTGACCTGTGTAACAGGCCATAGAACTTCCCCAAAATAACACACCAGTAAGTCTAAAAATACCCAAACACAGTATGGAGGTTTCAAATTAAAAATAAAAGCATTTTATTAGATTGCATAGCTTATAAATTCAAGTGTTAAATTCTACTTAGAAATTTTGCTAGTTACTATAAAAATTTTAAAGTTCCTTTCAACATTTGTCTTACTGCAATCAATGCAAGAACAAGATGATGCTCTACCTCAGTATGTAAATATTGGGTCCAAAAATGTCCTTTTCCCTCAAACACAAAAAGATTTGTGCTACATAGCTTTGTACTGCTTTAAGAAAATAGCTTTGTTGCAACTTGTATGTATAAATATACAGTACAGTGTATACTTCTGTTAAGAACTCTTGATCAGTATCTTAGTCTGTTTTCCAGGGCTTCCATTCTCTTAGTTATTTCTTCCAGTATTAATAAGTTAAGGAAAAAGCTATCTGGAATACATAGTATTATACAAAAACTTGCCAGAAAGTCCTTCAAATATTAATTTGATTCTCAGCATACTGGAGGGAAGGTGAAATCATTTTTAAAATGACAGTAATTTGACAAACATGTCATGGCAGCCTCTAAAACTGTACACACCTGTATTTGTAACAAGCTAAATATTATAGTCTGTTGTATCCAGCACAACGCTGCATAGTTTTCTACTCAGCATTCTGGCATGTAATGGCTACATTTTTCTTTCATTATCCTTTAAGTGCCCCCTCCACACCCCCAACTTATTATGGAGGGAAGAGAGAATATAACTGCAGCAGATGCTGCTGGTTGTGGGGGTTTGTAGTCTGTTACGGACGTGCTGTCGCTCTCATTCTCCACTCCCCTCAATCCTTGTATTTCACAGCTCAACCCTATTTCCTCCTTTTCAATGCAGGGCTAGACAAAGGAACAAAGGGAGCTGTATGGAGCCCAATATGGAACGTTACAACTGGGTTTCTTTATCACCCCTAAAAGTTTTGTTGCTTAACATTTAAAGTGCTGTCCACTAGCGTTACCAAAAGTACCCATAGACAGGAGTTTCAGGTCACTGCTTATATCTGCTTCGCACAGTGATAGGAGAAAAGGGGCTTCTATTGGCATTTTAAAGTGAAGTGAAACTTTGTTCCTTGCTAGTGCAATCTTTAAAAATGTTTCAGCTACTTACCACTATGAAGCATTATTTATATATAAACATACTATTTACATTAGATTAATATAGAAGACACGAAGTCCCTAACCCACAAATAGATCTGGTACAATACAGGAAAACGTAGTTATGAGTACTGTACTATTTGAGCACCTCATGATCTTTAATATGTGTATCTTCAAAACTTATGAAATGCTATATCCCCATTTTACAGATGGGGAACAGAGAGGCTAAGGGCTGGATCCACAAAGGAGACTGGGCTCCCCATTTGTGAACTCCCCATTGTTGGAGGTTTTTAGGAATATATTGCACAAACACCTGCCAGGACTAGCCACTGGACTTGAGGACCTCTCAAGGTCCCTTCCAGCCCTCCATTTCTCATTCTTTGCAACACCTAACTTCTAGGTTCTCTGCTGCCTAGTGGAATCCGCAGGGGGGGAATTGTGTGCGTAAGAATGGGATACACAAAAGCCAGCAAGCTGAGCTGGGAGCTGTTTAAGCTACTGAGCAGAAAAATTGTAGAATGAGTGCAGCCTAAGCAAGCTTGCCCTTCAAAGGTAGTTAGGCACCTAACTCCAGGCTGCAGAAAGGTGGCTGTTGCTGCTTGGGATTCATAGCCATGAACCTTTCCCAGAGTTAGATGCCTAAGCCAGGTCAGCTTTTTCCTGCAAAAAAGAGGAGACTAAAAAAATGAAAATTGAAGCCAGAAGTGGTTTGTGTGTGTAAAATCAGTCATCATCACTGTTCTCTGTATAATATCCTGACATTTTAATTTGTAAATTATATTAAGTGACTGGTTGCATGTGGCTATTCCCTGAGCACAGCAGGAGACTTCTCTTCTGTATTCTGATACAAGAGTTTCCTGTTGCCAATAAACACTACTCAAAAATAGTATGATGGAGGATTAAAATTTCAGCCGAAGTGATAGCCAAATCCAGAGAATAGGATTATAGTCTCAAAATCAGTATCCATTTTCTTAGCCGCCCTATACCCTCTACTCACCTGATCTAAGATGGAGACTTGTCTTGCTATTCAGTGGTTATGAAACATTTAAGATGCATGTTTATGAATAAAAACTTTGGTCCGTTGATTGAAGGAGCTGTGTAAACAGTAATAGAATTATTTCCATTAATAAATTGCTTTTGGGCCCAAGGAGACATCTGAGACTTTGAGTTTTAAGTGTGTGGCCCTAATTAGCATTTATTGTAACTGTCTTCCCCCCCCCCCCCCCATAAATAACTTCCTTTCTACCTGTGATCCAGGAAACAATTATTCAGAAAGGATATATCGCTGAGTTAGTTTTTTTACTTCAGCGTTGGCATGGTTCTGGAATGTCATGAGATTTTCACAGTTGCACTGCTCCTTATCTTTTGAAGGGTTTGCTGGAAAAGCAGACAGAGGCATTCAGAGAAACTGTGACATATAATCTAAATATACTGAATCTGCAAGAGAATGTAGCCACTAAATGCAGAGCATGTTCAATATTTTCTTGGCATTGAAACATAGTATAATCACTATCAAAAGATGCACATATCAAATCCCAGTTAAATACTTAGCTGTAATCATCACAGAGGAGGAGGCACTTAGAGTGGGTACTATGAAGAAACAGGTAGGCAAGGAACGCCACTCTGTGGCCAGCATTGTTTATGAATTTCCAGTCTTGACATGTCTTTCTAACTTGTGTAATCAAAGGAGAAGGCTGGAATTGCCTAAAGATTACCTGAGCCCTGGTAACTAATTACCTGATCTTGCTGTTGACTGTGAAACACTCTCCTCTTCAAGAAGATACTTGTGATGTACTGCAAAATTGGAACAGGCAAGGAGGTCTGTGACGGCTATGCTGGCTGGTTCAGATCCTGCAGGAAACCCCAAGACAGAACTGTGGTCATGATTATGCAACACATCTATTGAATTTTGTATGTAACACCTTATTCATTTAAGGCCAGATTCTTCCACTCACCCACTGATCAGCACCTTAATCCAGTGGATTTTAGCAGGGACTTCTAATGGTGTAAGGTTCTACTCAGAGTTTGCATTTTACACAAAGAATCTGAGCTATTAGATTGTATACTGTAGACAGACTGTTTAAGTGTTGTATTCCAGGCCAGGAGAGGGACTTCAGCTCTGTATTGGTTACTGTTAAGTCAGAGCACTTTAGAGTCTATTAAGTAGTAAATGATCATGTAAATAAAAAATGTTTTAAAGTACATCAACGTACAAGGTTGCTGTGGAAGTTGCAGTATCCAAATAAACTACTCCGGGGGATAAGGCGGGAGCATGCAGCCATAAGCATGTTGCAGCAAAGCTCAGAAGACCAAAAAGGGTTTGTGGGGGATTTTGTTTTTTTGGTATGGGTATCCCTCTGGGTGAATGATGAACTTTCTATACTGGATGCCATGAGAAGAATGCTGAGTGGGGAGCCAGCTGAGGTGAAAACTCGACACAGATTTAAAGCATCTAACCTGAAGAATGAGAACCAGTCTTGTGAGGTCTCCCTGTCAGTGGATCCTGATGGGGATCTGACTCTTCCAAAGCTGGCAGAAACAATTTCCAAAAGAGAAAGATATTAATAGAAAAAATGATTTTATTACTTTGCACAGAACAGTAACTTCCAATGACAGGAAAATGGTATTTCTTTCCTGATGATTTTCTGTTAGCAGCTTCCCTCCTCCTTCATAACAAGTTGGCAATGGCTCTCCTGTGTGGAATTCAGAGGGGGCTCAGCATTATTGCTGGAGGCTCCAGGACTAAGCCCTGCCTTCATCTTAGGCCATCAAAAGAGTTCTTCTAAAGCTAGAAACACTTCAGCAACTGACAACTAATAACTTAAAATTATATCAACTAACCATAAGTCAGTTACAGAAAAATTTCAGGTCAAACCCGCCATGGCTGTGTGCGCGTGGCCCTGGCTTGCCAGTTTGACTCAAAGCCCCATGGCCTGGCAGAGTGAGCAATGGTGGCTTGCAGCAGCAGGGCATAACTTGCCCTCTGAGGCTCCTGAAAAGCTGCCTATAGCACCTCTTAGACTTGTCTTGATGCTTGAAGGGCTTCTCTGCTACTGGGCAGGGGGTACAAGGGAGCCAGCTAGAGAGATGCTGCACTGGAGGAATGAGGGTGTTAGAGCCAGTGATTCCTCAACTGAAGGGAGGGTGAGAGGAGCTTGCTGGAACAGTCATTGCTGCACAACAACAAATACGAATTAAACTTATAAATAAAACAAAGTGGTTGTGAGAAACTGAGCTGCCAATTTGTTCCATCACTTGGGGAGGAATTTCTGGTGGCCCACGTTAAAGTGTGGTGCTTAGTTAGGGTGACCAGATGTCCCAATTTTATAGGGACAGTCCCGATTTTTGGGTCTTTTTCTTATATGGGCTCCTATTACCCTCCACCCCCATCCCGATTTTTCACACTTGCTGTCTGGTCACCCTATGCTTAGTCCTGGAGCCTCCAGCAACAACCCTGGGCAGCCTCCCAGTTCTGCAGGTGAGAGGTATTACCCATTTGTAATGAATGAAGAGACAAGCTGTGCAGCAGAAAACCAGGCAGCAGACGGACACATCAGAATTTCTAGTTTGGAAACTGCCTCAAAGGGGCAAGCTTTACTTATTTTTGGTTTAGCAAATAACACATTTCTGAAAAGTAAATGAAATGTATGGCAAACAGCACTGCAGCTATCTAAGGATGTTTGATAGGGAGAGAGATTTATTAGAAGAGTTGCCTGAGAATTTTGGACTTGGAATCTCCCTATGCTTTTGAAATTGTCATCATCTGTTTGCCTACCTAGTCTGCAGGTGGATGAACAGAACTGCTTTTCTACAATCTCAGTATTTTGCATGTCCAAGGGAGCTAGCAATAAGCTCCTTAGGGTTGAGGCAGAGGCAGAGGATACACAGTCTGGCTGGAGGGTCCCCAGTCAGATTCTTTTTCCTGACTCCTCCCAAAGCCCGGCCTAAAAGGAGGAATGTGTTACTTCCTACCAGGCAATCCTGCACAGCAAAGAGCCCTCTAGAGTTCCCGGGCTTCATTCTCCTGTTACAGGAAGTGACTTCAGGCATCTATGTGAACGAGCAAGTAATACTGAGTGCCAGTTGTGTGCGAATGGGTGCAGGGACGTCATTGGGTCCCTGGTGAACAGGGGTCCATTCCAGCTCAGAATCCCCCCACCCCTTGAACAGATGCTATGGGAAGCAGGTCTAGAGTGTGGCTGCTAGTGACACAGTGGGAGCAGGGCAGGGGAATGATTTTGGAAAGTCAGGTTCTGCGCTCATGGATCAAAGGACTGGTTTGAAGCACAAACTGGTTGTTTTTCAGTTTACTTACTGGGTACATCAAATTATTTTGTTGCTGTTGTGAACACTGCACAATAGCCCATAAGAAGTCATCCTTAAGTCTTTTTTTTTTTTTTTCCTGCTGAGCCCTACCACTGACTTACATAGGGAGACATCGGCAACATTCCCCTACACTGGAGGTTCTCAAACTGTGGTCCGCGGACCACCAGTGGTCTGTGAGCTCCATTCAGGTGGTCCGCGGATAGTTCCCTCTAAGGTGTGCGCCTGGGCAGCTGCACACGAGACAATGAAGGGCCGCCCACGTAATTAGTGGAGCCGCGCAGACATGGGTCCACTAATTAGGTGCCTGGACCCTGGAGAAGACGCACATGTAAGGTGAGGTGGTGGCCTTGAGGGAAATAGGGGGTAGGGGTGTGAGAAGAGGGGATGGGGGGAATTTGGGACGTGCAGGGCTGCAGCAGCCAGAGAAAGGTGACTTTCCTCAGCTCCAGAGCTGCGGCTGCTGGGGAGAGACCCCCATCCTTCCCAGCCCCAGCTCTGTGGCTGCTGTGGTGGGGGTAGAGACCCCCCTCCTTCCCAGCCCCAGCTCAGGGGCTGCCACAGTGGGGTGACCTCCCCTCCTTCCCAGCCCCAGCTCGGGGGCTGCCACAGCGGGGGAGAGAGGTAGAGACCCCCCCCCTCCTTCCCAGCCCCAGCTCGGGGGCTGCCGCAACAGGTGAGAGAGGGGGAGACCCCCCCTCCTTCCCAGCCCTACCTCAGGGGCTGTGATGGCCAGGGGAGAAAGGGCACATCCATCGCATTACAAAGGTAAGACTACTGATATTAAAATATGAGTTTTGTTCTTCTATTTGTAGAACAAATTATTCTATTTGTAGAATATTAATTATTAAGTTTTTTTATATATAGTGCTTTTATCCAAAGCTCTTTACAATAGCTAGCTAACGGTACGAACAACATTTGGAAAGATCATTAAGTGGTCCACTGAGACCCTCTGCAATTTTCAAGTGGTCCGCAAAAAAAAAAAAAAAACATTTGAGAACCACTGCTCTACACAATTTTAAACATGACTCATATAGACCATAAGTGCAATTGTTCTCTCCCAATAAATCATCATTTGGATTTTCCCTCCCCCCACAACCAATATTCCTAAAGAAATAGCTCATGTTTAGCCTGGGTGGGGTTCACTGATCTAACTGCAGCCTGGAGGAAGGGGGGCAACATTACCAATCCTCCTGGGGTTTAAGTGTATATTTTATGCATCATTTATTAAAAACAGAAGAGAAGCAAAATATAAATGGCTGTTCACTTTTCTTATCTCTCAATGGAAGAGGCATGTGGTACCTTCACAGATTCGTTTTTTTAGTTTTTCACTTATCTCCCCCATGGTACTGAAGTCTTCAGCATAGAAGAGATGTTTGTCTGGTGGCTCAGAAGCAATTTCCAGTAATTCTTCCTCAATTGCTTTTCCTATTCCAACAGCATAGATAGTTATACCTGGGTGCAAGAGAAATTGCACATTATTACTACAGCAACATTTTTTTTAAATCCAGAGTTTCAGTGAAAGGAAGATGTATTATTGATTACTTATAGCATCATAAATGTGCATGCCATATAACTCCAAAGATTCTGTTGGATGAATAATCCTAGTTACACTGAGTTATATAACATCTGAAATGCTGTAGTAACTGACTGCTTTACTGTTGGTTTTATTAACAAACAAGTCTTCAGCTAAAGAAGCCATGGACATATGGTTACCACTGAAGATAAATGAATCCCAAAAGAGCACTGTGACTGCAACATACTGAGGGAGAGAGAGCACCTCTGATCAATTTAGCAGTGGCACTGAGAGACTCTGGAGGGACACAGAGCTCATCAGTCCCTTTTTTGATGAAATGATAGATAGACTTGATGTAGCAGCAAGGCAGGCGGGGCACAGAATCCTGAAAGAGATCAGTAGTTTGCTGAGAAATAGACTTAAACACAGAGTCTTCTCTGATAGAGTCAGCTAGGCAGATTAATCTGGAGCCTTGGAATCTAAGAGTTCTTGATCATCTAAGAGAAAAGCAGAATTTATGTTGGGAGAAGGGACTGAGAGAGAGGAGCCATTTATGGGGCTGGAGGAAAGAGATTAATGAGTCCTGGGGCAGGGATCCTGGGTGTAAGAGTCTCTCCTGCATTGGGTGTTCGTTTTTTTGTCGAGGGAGGGATGGGGAAGGAAGAGAACTGAGAGTAGGAGATCAGTTGTTTAAGGGGATTCATGCCATAGTTAGTCTTAATACATTCTGGTAGCTGGGCTGGGGGCAATGGCTCACATTCCTCTGAGACAGATTTTAAACATACACCACACAAAGCAGAACACACTTCATATTCCTGTTTTCCAACAGCTGGCAATAATTCTTTGCTTCTGGTTTACACATGATCCGAATATTCGTTTCTAATTACATCACTTCTGCCTTTAGAAAATGTACTCACCTTGCACTGACTGCTTTGGAATTTAAAAAAGATTAAAATTTGGTCCTTGTCCTGTCTGCAAAAGGTCATTGTGAAATGAGTGCAGAAGATCTGTCTGGGATCCCAGTCATTTTTTAAAAAAACCCACAACAATTATCCTTTTAAGGACTGAAGCAATTTTTAAGAGAGCTTCAGATGCCAATGACAAAAACTGAATTTTCAGCTCCTTGGTTTCAGATAAAAAGTAGTGCGTGGGGTTAGTATATCTGCTTTCCTTTGCTGTTCAGTGATAACATCTATGTGCTCACTATGAATAACCACTTTCAACCCTCCACTGGCAATGCAGGAGACTAGATGTGATGACATAGTAAATACACCTCTTCCATCTCCAGTGCCAACATTTTTATTAAGCAGAGTCCTGCTTTCTATCAAGACCCTGGATGACATTGTTCTAGCCAGGAAAGTAAAACATCCACCACATTACAGAGGTTGATTCAGTTTAATGAATGGACTGTTCATGCTGAGGTCTGCTGCTTTTTAAAGACATGGAGTTAACAGTGATAAAACATTCAGTGCCAAATTTCTGCTCAGCAAAACTACATTGCCCCCAGTGGGATTACACTGGGGATGTATTTGGCTCCTGGTGTCTCAGTGAAATCAATCCACTGCTGACGTTTCTCACTGAAAGTAAGTGGGGTTGGCTAGTACTTCTCTCCACATCTTTTACTTGTCAAGGTCTGTAACTCTTCCATACACTGTCCCAAATCCTACCTACTCACTCCTGTGCATGAAACCATAAGTTATTGGTTTAATTTTCAAAGCTTCAGAAAGAGGCGTGGTGTTGACATTTCTTTGTGAATACAAGTTTGTTAGCTCTGTTGCCTCCTATTCTGTATTTTTCCACACTGTTTCTTCCTCATCTCCTTGTACCATCACTTCTTCCCTTTTCTCCTTGGCAGAGTCATATCAGGACACACTCCAAACTGGTTGCACAAATGGGGGCCCCTGCCTGCATTCAGGTGTGCAACAAGCTATCATTGTGTCGATATGTCAAAAAACAAGGTCTGAAGCCTCTCTAAGGTCCTGGCAGCTTTATTTGTGCCACGGTCCATCAGCCCAGGTTAGTAGTAGGACTCTTGCAAAACATTTCCTGTTTTACAGACAAGTCCTTTTTTTGTTGAAAATTTTCGGTTTTTAAATCTCTAGCTGTTATTAGATACTGTGTGGGAAAAGTGATTTTTGCCAAGGGCGCCTTACAGAATTGATTTCTGCCACCTTGATCATAGGCTACAGTTTTATGGACTCCCCCCCAAAACAAACAAACCCCAAACAACAACATATTGTAGACCATGTTTACTGTTCAAAATCATCAGTTTCCAATTAAATCTGAACATGAGTTATCATCCTGCTAGGCCCACCTCTATAGCAAACAATGGGTTTCTTTTTCAGCAAGACCAGTGGGATATGGACAATAAAGCAACTGTCACAGGGTCAGCTCACCACTAGGGCACCTCCTCCTGACCGCTCTGGGGATTAGCTCCTTCCAGGCATAGGCACCAACTTTTCCCAGCGCAGGTGGGTGCTCGACCCCCCCCCCCCTCGCCCCGCCCTACCCCACCCCCTGCCGCCCCTGCCCCGCCCCATTCCAACCCCTTCCCCAAAGTCCCCACCCCAACTCCACCCCTCCCTGCCCCTACTGGATCCCTTCCCCAAATCCCCGCCCTGGCCCCGCCTCTTTCCCGAGTGCACAGTGTTTCCCCTCCCTCCCAGCACTTGCTGCCACGAAACAGCTGTTTTGCGGCAGGAAGTGCTGGGAGCTAGGGGGAGAAGTAGGGACGCGGTGCGCTCAGGGGAGGAGGCAGAGCGGAGGTGAGCTGGGGCAGGGTGGAGAGCTGCCCGTGGGTGCAAAGCACCCACCAATTTTTCCTCGTGGATGCTCCAGCCCCGGAGCACCCACCGAGTTGGCGCCTATGCTTCCAGGTGCTGCACCCATCTCTGGCAGTCTCTTCACCCGTCATCCTCTCTCACCATGCCGCCCCTCACTGCAGGAGCTGGAGCTTCCTCTTTGTGACTTGGCCCTCTGGTCTGTGCCACTTCCCTACTGGCTGTTAAGGGAACCCGGGCCCACCCTCTATTCTAGGTTCCAGCTCAGGGACCCTCTAGTCAGCAGCCAAGGACCTCAGTGGCTTTTCCCTGAGCCTTTCCCTACCTGGTTTGTTTAGTCTGAAAAAGAGAAGACTGAGGGGGGACATGATAACAGTTTTCAAGTACATAAAAGGTGTTACAAGGAGGAGGGAGAAAAATTGTTCTTAACCTCTGAGGATAGGACAAGAAGCAATGGGCTTAAATTGCAGCAAGGGTGGTTTAGGTTGGACATTAGGAAAAACTTCCTAACTGTCAGGGTGGTTAAGCACTGGAATAAACTGCATAGGGAGGTTGTGGAATCTCCATCATTGAGATTTTGAAGAGCAGGTTAGACAACCACCTGTCAGGGATTGTCTAGATAATACTTAGTCCTGCCATGAGGGCAGGGGACTGGACTAGATGACCTCTCGAGGTTCCTTCCAATCCTGATTCTGGCTTTCCCCCCATCTCTGGGTTTGCCAGATGCACAACTCCCTCCTCCTCCTCCCAGGGAATAACTGAAGACTACTTTCCTGCAGCCCCCAGCTGTTCGCAGCTCCTGGGTTTTATACCGGCCCTTCCTATCCTCATCCAGCTGAGCCTCATCTAATTAATCCTGTTCACTGGCTCTTCCTCCAGGTGCAGCCTGGGCAGTTAACTGGATCACTTAGTCACCTTAATCCTTTCTGGTCTTGTGCAGGGTGGACACCCAATCACAGCAACATATGATTGCTTCCAAGTCTATGCTGTATTTTTAAAAATTATAGCATAAAGCAAAGGCTCTGGAACAACATATATCTGATATTTTGAGTGCAGTGTTTTATATTAATATTATGTGTTAAACGGAATATTTAATAAAGCTCCTAATATCTGCGATCCTTTAGTGGAAACACGCAGGGCACAGCTCAGCATTCAAGCTATACAATGCAACTGCCTTGTGCTGATTTGGTTCTTCAGTACATAGACTCTCTCAGAGGTACTTATTCATTACTTCCTGAGATAGTAGTTGTAATGCAGTGCTTTGTGGTAAAGCCCCTAGACCAGTGGTTTTCAAACTTTTTTTCTGGCAACCCAGTTGAAGAAAATTGTTGATGCCCGTGACCCAACGGAGCTGGGGATGAGGGATTTGGGGTATGGGAGGGGCTCAGGGCTGGGGCAGAGGGTTGGGGTGCAGGGGTGAGGGCTGTAGGGTGGGGCTGGGATTGAGCAGTTCAGGGTTTTGGGGGGCTCAGGGCTGGGGCAGAGGGTTGGGGTATGGGAGGGGATCAGGGCTCTGGGCTGGGGGTGCGGGCTCTGGGCTGGGGATGAGGGGTTTGGGGTGCAGGAAGGGGTTCCAGGTTTGTGGGGCTCAGGGCTGGGGCATGGGGTTGGGGTGTGGGCTTACCTCAAGCAGCTCCCGGTCTGCCACGCAGCAGGGGTGCTAAGGCAGGCTTCCTGCCTGTCCTGGCACCGTGGACCGTGCTGCGCCCCAGAAGCGGCCAGCAGCAGGTCCGGCTCCTAGGCAGAGGCGCACAAGCAGCTCCGTGCAGCTCTTGCCCGCAGGCGGCACCACCCCCAGCTCCCATTGGCCGGTTCCTGGCCAGTGGGAGTGCAGAGCTGATGCTCAGGGTGGGGACAGTGCACGGAGCCTCGTGAAACCCCCTGCCTAGGAGTCAGACCTGCTGCTGGCCGCTTACAGGGCGCAGCGCGGTGTCAGAACAGGTAAGGACTAGCCTGCCTTAGCCAGGCAGCACTGCCTATGGGACTTTTAATTGCCTGGTCGGCGGTGCTGACCAGAGCCGCCGCGACCCAGTACCTTACATTCTGTGACCCAGTACTGGGTCACGACCCACAGTTTGAAAACCACTGCCCTAGACAGAGAACCAAACGTTTGGGAAAATATAATTCTCTCCAGCAGAGGGCAGTGCTACATGCACTGGCCAGTACATTAATCTTGTCTCTTCATTAATATACGCTGAAATACTTTTTAAAATAAATAAATATAAACATCCTTAAAGAAACAGTGACAAAGAAATACTAGATTACCATTCTGCTTTGCTTTGCTGGCCCACTCAGAGACTTCATCTTGGGCTCGTCCATCTGTAAACACTATAGACACCCTGGGTACTTCTGCTGAAAATGGCCTTGCCCCTTCTGCTTCAGTAAAGCTTCTCTCAAACATTTGTTTCAAGGCAAGTCCAGTCATAGAGCCTTTCCCCATGTATTTCATTTGGGATACTGCTTTTTTCATGTCTTTGGCTGTGCTGAATTGTCTTAATGTGAACTCTGTGCGAACTTGAGAGGAATACTGCAGCAAACCAACTCGAGCAGCTTTGGGAGAAATCTCAAGAGAATCCAAGATTCCAGAGACAAATTCCTTTACAACTTCAAAATTATCCTCTCCGAGACTTTTTGATCCATCAATCACGAACACCAGATCAATTGGGCCTTCAGTGCATCCTGTATAAATAAAATAAAAGCAAAGATTTTAAAGAGAGGAAGGATTTCTCAGTCGTTAGGGAACTAGCCTGGGACTTAGGTTCAGTTCCCTCCTGAGCAAGTCATTCACTCTGTCTGTGCCTCAGTTCCCCATCTGTAAAATGGGGATGATGATACTTTGTTACCTCACGGGCATTATGAGGATAAATACATTACAGAGTGTGAGGTGCTCAGACAACATGGTGATGAAGGCCATAAAAGTACCTAAGATAAAGGAAAATATGACTTCATGGGAGCCCAATAAAGGAGCATGACAAGATCCAGAATAGATTGAAACCACCTCCCCTCACAATCAGATGCTCGAGTTAACAGCTTGAATTCTCATATCCTGTTTTCATCATTTTTTGAAATTCCACAGTGAAAAAATGTGTAAAAGAAAACTGGACAGAACATAGGCCATATTTGGATTCAGGTCTGAGTAACTGTTTAATGAAAGTTAGCATTACTAGATGTCCGAAGCAGATTTCTAGCTTGTAGGCAAACGGTTATTAGAGTAAGGTCATCCACTTGCCCTAGACTTTGCCTCCACCTCTCAGCATTACTTTCCCAGTGTCATTCATTGTCCTGAGTACATGTGGAATGAGTGGATGTGTATATGTTGACAAGTCATTAATTATATTTAAACACTATGTTGTGGGCCTAAGCAGAAGTCTGCCTACCAGCTCCTTATCATATGGCTCTTCTTGTGTTCTATTTTCAAGAGACATCTGTTAGCAGTTACGAACGAACTGCAGTAAGACATGTACACTCTAACCTGGAATCTTCAAGACCAAGTAACTTATGACTACCAGGCTGTAACAGCTAATTGGCCTTTGAAGATATTGGGGTGTCCCCCTGAGGTGGAGGAAAGGGACACTGATCTCTACAAAGCACTCTAACCATGCGGAAGGAAGTGGAGGCTCTCTCACATCAATAAGACACCCAAAATTGTATCCTGCTCAATTTCCTGGACTGGCCATCCAAGGACGAAGACGAAAAGATTCTGACCCTCAGCTAAGCCAAGCCTGAAATCTACATCTGAGAGAGAAAAGACCAGGCCATCCCCCCCCCCCCCCCCCCCACGTCAAAAAGCTTCAAGTTTCATTTTATCATTTATAAAGATACAGGTAAATATCACCTAGGCTATGTCTCCATTACAGACCTTACAGCGTCGCAGTTGTACTGCTACAGCTGCCCTGCTTTAATGTCTCCTGTGTAGCCGCTCTGTGCCGGTGGGAGAGAGCTCTCCTGCCAGCATAATTAAAGCACTCCCAACAAGCGGCGGTAGCTATGTCGGCAGGAGACCATCTCCCGCCAACATAGCGCTGTCCACACTGGCACATTTGTCGGTGAAACTTATGTTGGTCAGGGGGCTGTTTTTTCTCACCCCTGGCTGACAAAAGTTTTACCAACGAAAGTGCTAGTGTAGACAAAACCTTAGTTCCAAAACTAAGGCCTAGTCTACACTTAAAATTAGATGGACCTAGCTATGTTGCTCAGGGCTGCAAAAAATTTCTCCCTAAACCTGTTAGTGAGAGAACTGTGGATTAAATAAGTGTCATTCTGAAACTGCTATGTGTGGGATTCTAGAAAACATTTTGTATCTGTGCAAGACTGGCAGAAAGATGCAGCCATTGTGTTAAAGTGGGGAGGGAAAATAGATTAAATAAACAACAATGTGATGTAGTTTCTGTGAACAGTGAAGTTTAATGGGAGAGAGCAGCTAAAGGAGGCCTGGTCTACACTAGATGGTTAGGTCAATGAAAGCTGCCTTGTGTTGACCTCGCTGTGGAAGTTTCTTCACTTAAATTTGGCTCCTGACGATGTAAGAGCCTCTCTACCCTGATTTAGTAACACCACCCCGAGCAGTGTAGAGTCACGGGCCATGTAATTAGGTTGACGCAGTGTCAGTGTAGACCCGTAAGTGTTGCTTACGTGGACTGTTACTGGCTTTCAGGAGCTGTCCCATAGTGACAATACAATCCAGACTAGCACTCCTGGTGAAGACATACACCACTGACACGATGAGCTGAGTTGCATACACACAAGCAATTTAATAACTGCTGTGGCTGTATGCCAATCTAAGTTAGGTTGACATAATTTTGTAGTGTAAATATGGCCCATGAAATCATTCTAAGGGCTGTATTTACTTAAAACCAAGGCAAGGACTAGATTTTTAGCTGAATGGCTTAACTTAAAGGGAACAGCTTCTCCCCTTAACCTTCCTGTAAAACACAGAGTTTTTTCGTTATAATTAATACAATCACTAATTGTAATACTCGGTGAGCCAAATAAACTGAACCAGTGACTTACTGATTATACTTCATTTATAACCTTGATTTGATTATTGCACTGTATTACTGTAAATTAAGTTAAGCAAGTTAGGAAAACTATAAGTTAAATTAGCTAATGACATATTTCATTTAAACATATATTTGTTTTATAACTGTTTGCTTAATGTTTAATACATTTATAAGAGATACACTGGACTGGCTTATCTCTCAAAATTTCAGCAAAGACAATTTCAACGTAGAGGTAAAAGGTGAAGCCATTAAAAAACATTGCTGAGACCATCCTGTATTTTAATTACCTAAAATACCACTCTATTATCCCTACAAAACTAAAAGCAATAAAATGGCAATGACAATGGCCAATCAACATTTTAGTCCTAACTTTATAATGACATGGGGGGTACAAAATGGATTTCTGAAAATAAGTACAGATTGTATGAAAATTCCTTTCCCCCTCCTCCTACCCCTCCCCAACACACATTCAATGACTATGTGCGGTAACGATGATATTATCACCTAGTCATGCCGCACCAGTAATGTGCTATCTAAGGGCAATATTCTGCTCTTCAGATCCACACTTCTCTGTGCTTGATTTCTCAGCAAAACTCTCACTGATTTTCACCAGCGTAGAGATACCAAGTGAAAAATATGCACTTAGGAAGGATCTGTACTGTGGACAGGAGAATAGAATTTTGCCCTATGTTTGACATCAAACACCATTCCCACTGCTTCTGGGATCTTCTAGTAGAGCCATAATTTATAACCATCTCTTGGAATGCAGCACAGAAAAAAACAAACGAACAAAACATGAAAACTAAATACTCTACTCCATCACACCATTATCAGGAAATAGCATTTAGTTTCTATTCCAGTATTGTCTAGCATGCCGTACTGTGACAGGAGCATTGAGGATTAACAGAAGCAGGGCTGGACTATGCTTGCTGGGCCTTCCTCTTCCTTCTAACAGCTCTCTCCATCCAAGTCTAAGTTTGTGGGAAAGTCTCAGAGAGGGGAGGGAACAGAAGTGGGAAGGTTGGTGGCTTTTCTGCTGAGTGGAAGGAGACAAGACAGAGACAGGAGCTGCCTGTATCCTTTAGTTTAGAGACCTCAGCAGGAATATTTTTGGTATTGTTCTAATTATTTAGTAATAGGATTTTAACTCTCAATCTCTTGGATTTGAGTTAATGCCCAAGCCATCTGATAAGGAACAATAAACTGAGGATTGTACTTTTTGCAAAGGATTAAAAAAACTCCAAAAATTTAATGTAAAACCTGTTTCAAATTTATTCCAAATCCATTAGATCCATTAAACAGAAAACTCTAGAGACAAAAATGGAAATGGTCAGCTAAAATGAGCAAAAATATTGCAAAGTGTATGTGTTTGGGGGTATATTGTATGGATATATACCTGTATTCTATATCAATCTCTCATACACACACAGCACATATGCAATTCACAGGTTAGTAGAAAGCAGTGGATGATACACAGTTTCTTTCACGAAGTAGGACCGGTTCGCCACAGTTCAACAAAGCAGTTACTATGCTTTACTGTGAGAAAGAAGCACATTTAAGGAATTTCTGGAATTAGTTTGTCTTATAAACAAAACAAAACTTGGTACCAGCATAAACAGTCTGTTCATGTAATCATGGTAAATAACTTCAAAATGCCAAACAATCAGGATACCTTTTATTTTTACCATACAGTCTACATTGGATTAAAAATGATACAAGCAAGAAGCATTTGGAAAGATTAATTTCTAAAAGGAAGACAAAACCACACTTATACCATACAACACTAGAGGGAACCAGTCATATCTAAATCACTACAGTCTCTCCCCCTGGGGTTCAAGAGAAGGGGTTCTTATTTGCTATGTTTTGATTCAAATGTTAAAAAATGGAATGGACTGCACAGGTGAGGTCTCAGCCTGCGTTTTTTTTTTTAATTATCATTGTCTATCTCTAATCTTAAAGCAATCAGAGTACAGAGACATGGAAGTGGAATCAGAAAGCAAATTTCAGACACCAAGAAACAGTTTACATTTCTGAAGGACGGTGTTGCAAGCTGGTTTCTTGAGGTGGGTCAGATCTGTCTTTGCCTACTGTCTTTTAAAATAAAATTTCTCCCTTCACCAATTATATTTTCCCATTATATTCATCACTTGACCTAAGTTCAAGCGCTAACAACATGTACCATGCTAACAGGTGGTACATATGGATGAAACAACTGCCTATACTTTAAGAAATGTTCCCTTATGCCTAGTCCAGTTCAAGGGCAGCTACAGTTCTGAAGAATTTAGTAAATAATAATACCTCACTTTGAAGATTAAGGGCCACAATATGATGATAGGTATATGCTGGGGAGGACTAAGGGTGGGGAGGAGAAGAAGGCACATTTCACAGTAGCCTACACACACAGGAGGTAGCCATAATTTTAGCCAAAGGCAGTGAGGAATATGAGGTGGGCTAATCCTGCTGGGAGTGAACCAGTGGGCCTAGAGGAGGCAGAGCATAGGTAGTGATGCTACTGTATCCCCAGCAAGGCCTGTACCTGATGGGTTTACCCGTTGTATAGGTGTAGAAAGCCCCTCTGCCACAGACTTCCTCTGTCCTTAAGCAAGACACTTAGGAGCTTCATCCTGCAAGGTACTGAAAATTTTAACTCCAATCCAGCAAAACACTTAGAATCATAGATTCCAAGGCCAGAAAGGATCATTGTGATCATCTAGTCTGAGGAGCACGGAGAGTCCTATTGGCTTCGTGTGCTTAAAGTTACACATATGGGAGTATTCATGTACTGAAGTGCTTTGGTTGGATCAGAAGCAGTGCTCAGAACTTTACAGGATTGAGCCTTTAATCTCTCTGTGCCTCAGTTCCTTATTTGTAAAATGGAGATAATAATACACCCGTACTTCACAGCTGTGTTGTGATGCTAAATTTATTAATGTATTTAAGATAGGTGTTTAGAAATATTACTCTGACCAGTGCCAAAGAATGCCTTGATATGAATGTACTAATTGTGCTGCATTCAGATATGTATTTGTCAGTTTTGTAAGAAATGAATGACCACCAAACATTTGACCTTATTCGGAAGTTTTCCTCTGTGTTGCAAATCTTACTAAAAACAAAATATATTTGTGGTTTCTTTTTTATCATCCGCTCTCATCTGAAACTTTAGGTTTTTCTCCCTAATTGCTTCCTAACACTGAAGGAACTTTAAGATAGATCAAATGTTGCTAGCTCCAACCTCATCACTGCTATAACCATGGACAGAAAAAAGAACACCTTTGTCTAGTTAACATTAGGCCAAATCCTCCTGTATTCACTCAGTCAAAATTCTCACTAACTTCTAAGGGAAATGTGACTGAGCAGGGACTGGAGGATTTGCACCTTTATTTCTTTCGGACTTTCAATGTCTCCTCTGACCACCCCAAATTAACTTTGATTTATAACTTTTACCGGTGTCAAGATCAGTGTGTACTTTCCTAGTTATAATTCATGATAGACAATATTCAAATTAGATGGAGATTTTTCTCTCTCCTTTGCTAGGTATTCTAAAGAAAAGGTTTATATAGTGTACCAAAACACTAAGCTCTGGTTAGCTGACCATGTGCCCAGTTTAGCTATGCTTTTCATAATAACAATAACAAACTTAAACTAATATGTTAATATCAACTAGTAATAAATCCAGTCTGCAACTTGGCTTAGTTTCTCAAAATACAAATACATACTGGGATATAGCTATGTTTACATTCCAGATGCCATTATCCTGTTCCTTTTCTCTAAGCAATTTAAAATATTTATTATTCTTTACATGTAAATAAAACTTAAAAGCCAACATCCATATATGTTTAGACAGTAATTGATTATTGCAGCCTAACATATCTGTAGGAAAGAGCCAAGAGGTCTTTTGTATATTTTGCAGCATTCTTCCATTGACAGAGGTCAGCAAGGCTACTTGCCTATGCTTTATAAGAGACTTCTAAAAAGTGTCTATTTTTTGTCACAGGCCCCAATTTGGGGCCCTACTCACATTACAGGAAAGGGTCTGTAACTTTCTTACCACTGTTTAGGCTGATTGCACACTGCATCCTGAAGGTGATCATCATCCTGGTGCATGAAAGAACTGAGGAATGGGGATCCTTGGCTGTAGGCTGACCAGATAGCAAGTGTCAAAAATCGAGACAGGAGGTGTGCGTGTGTGTGTGTGTGGGGGGGGGTTATAGGTGCCTATGTGAGAAAAAGTCCCAAAAATCGGGACTCTCCCTATAAAATTGGGACATCTGGTCACCCTACTTGACTGCCCTTGGCAGTGGGAGTTTCCCATTCCCTCAAACAGAACTCCACCGATCCTGCTTCTCCTTCGTTAAGTTCTGCAGCCCAAGCAGGGATTAATCCATTACCCATGGTCCTAGGCAATGAGAAGGTTTGGGCAGGTCCATGAGCATTATATTGCCCTTTGGGGGGCAGGTCTCCCAACCTAAGATTAGAATGGACATCCTTTGTTGCGGAGCCAGGCTGGGTCATGCAGCTTTGATGGGCTGAACACTGCAGAAGTTCCTAGGACTTTATATAGTAGTAGAAATGTACATGGTAGTTCATAGAATGGTGGAAGGGAAGGAGGGGGGCGGAGTTTCTGTCCCAAACACCTAACAATCTAATTTAGGAAAACATTGATAAATGGGACAATGGTCAAGGCTTTTCATGTTAGAAGACAGGAAAGTTAAGCCCGATGTTCTTTTAAATCAGGAAATGCAACCCTATGGTACATGAACCTAATTAAAGTGCAAGTTCCTTGGCAACTTGATTTTTACTTTTGGCTCTTTTCCTGATGTTTGGAAAGAATGATTGCTATACTCGCTGGCTTACAAGGACAATCATTCTTACTTTCTTAATAGCTTTTGCTTCCAAAATCTTCAGGTTAAGTGGTTCAACCTCAAATTTGATATGATTTTTGAAGAAGGGATGCTGGATCAGTTCATTTTAAAATCAAACAAGCAGCTGCTCAATGAATGAAATGTACAGTAAGGATCAGGTTACTTACTTCTGCACATTTTCCCATCTTCTTGTAGTACAAATCCCTCATGGCACTTGCAGACGTAGGAATGGTCATTATTAATGCAAATATGTTCACAGCCATGATCAACCGTTTTGCAGAGATCTTTATCTGAGAGAGAGAGAGAGAGTTGCTAGTTAAAATGCTTTTATAAACGGGATTACAAGGACAATCTGCCAGTAAATATCAGGTTACTTACTTCTACATGTTTTCCCATCCTCTCTCAGTACAAATCCCTCATGGCACTTGCAGATGTATGAACTGTCAGTATTAACGCAAATATGTTCACAGCCAGGGTCAACTGATTTGCAGGCATCCTTACCTGGGAATAGATTAGATATTTAATATTTTATAAATGCAAAAATTACAAGGACGATCTTCCAAGGAAAGGGCACTTAAGATTTTCATTCTCTCATGTAGTGATATCAGCATGAAGTGTACAGTAAATATCAGGCTACTTACTTCTGCATGTTTTCCCATCCTTTCTTAGTATGAACCCCTCATGGCACTGGCAGGTGTATGAAATGTCATCATTAACACAAACCTGTTCACAGCCATGGTCAATGGACTTACAGAGGTCTTTATCTGAGAATAGTTGAGAGTTGGCTGGTTAGAACTACTTTGCATTTATAAAAGATTAGACAGATATTTCTCAAGTAAGAAAGCAATGAAATTCCTTCTTTTTTTGTCCTCTGTAGACATAAATGTACTTCAAAGATCAAGCTACTTACTTCTGCATGTTTTCCCATCCTCTCTTAGCACAAATCCCTCATGGCACTGACAGGTGTATGAATTATCATTATTTACACAAACATGTTCACAACCATGGTTGACTGATTTGCAGACGTTCTTATCTGGGAATAGTTAAAATATTTAATATAGTTTGCTAGTTAAAACATATCTATAAATGCAAAAATTACAAGGACAATCTTCCAGAAAGAGAGCAATGACGTTCCTTCTCTTTTTGTCTGCTGAAGAAACAAATGTACAGTAAAGATCAATCTACTTACTTCTGCACGTTTTCCCATCCTCTCTCAGTACAAATCCCTCCTGGCACTTACAGATGTAGGAATTGTCATTATTAACACAAATATGTTCACAACCATGGTCAAATGATTTGCAGACATCCTTATCTGAGAATAGTTGAGAGAGTTCGCTAGTTAAAACACTTCTACAAATACAAACATTACAAGGATAATCTTCCATTAGAGATCAGACTACTTACTTCTGCACGTTTTCCCATCCTCCCGCAGTACAAATCCCTTACGGCACTTGCAGATGTAGGAGTTGTCCATATTAACACAAACATGTTCACAACCATGGTCAACTGATTTGCAGAGGTCTTTATCTGAGGATAGATTAGATATTTAATACAGTTTACTAGGGACATTCTTTCAGTAAAAGAGCAATGAAGTTCTTTCTTTCTTTGCCTGCTGCACACACAAATGTATGGCAAAAATCAGGATACTTACTTCTGCACGTTTTCCCATCTTCCCGCAGTGCAAATCCCTTACGGCACTTGCAGATGTATGAATTGTCACTATTAACACAAACATGTTCACAACCATGGTCAACTGATTTGCAGAGGTCTTTATCTGAGAATAATTTAGACAGAAAAGAAAGTTTGCTAGTTAAAATTTTTATAAATGCAAAGGTTAAAAGGTCTTAGTTTTCCAGTGAAAGAGCCCTGCAGCTCATAATCTTTCATGTGTTTGCTCAGTGGAATCCAGCAATGCATTTCCAACAACCTCTGACTCTTTCATCTTTTGTTTTTAACAAGCAAGCACATCTTCCTCCTCCTCTTAATCCATGGTTTCTTTATTAAGGGGAAAAAATCAGAAAGCATAATAACTAGGGGCTAGATTTTCAAAGTTGTTTAGGCGCCTAAAGATGCAGGTAGGCCCCTAGTGAGATTTTCAAAAGTACTAGGTGTCTAACTCTCACTGAAACCAAGGGGAATTAGGTGCCTAAATGCCACTGAGGAGCTAGGTATAGTGCTTTTGAAAATCCCCTAGGTGCCTAGGTGAGCACCTAAATACCTTTAAAAAAATCCAGCCCTGGGTCACTGGCCTCTAAGGAGTAAGAAGATTTTGAACTGTCAAGTTATTTACATTTCAATCCAGCTTTTCCTGTGAAAACAAGATATTTATCATCATCTTACTATCTTCAAGCAAAAATACCTGCTGAAACCCAGAACACCCAGGCTTTTTGCCTCTGTGGTTAAATAGATATTTGTCTTTTTGTAATAAAATAGGATTACAAAAGCTCAGTTTATGTGGTGTTTAAGGATGATGTAAATGATCTGTTGTATTATGTGCTGTGATGCCCACAGGAAATCGTCAGCTGATAATGGGCAGGCAGATGGCCAGTGAGGACTACTGATATTTCATTTAATTTTAGCTATGCCTTATACTGTGTTTAAAACAAAACAAAAATTAAAAGCTATACAATCATGTACTAAATATCTTTGTTATGCTCATTTTCCTTCCCCTTTTCTCTCTCTTTGTTATACTCCCTTGTTCCAGCTTGTTTTAAGTCCTGCACAGAGCTTGTCACGGGATCCACTCACCATTAGGGCACTTCCTCCTGGCCATTCTGGGATTAGCACCTTCCAGCGGCTGCACACGCCTCTGGTAGCTTGTTGCATGCTCCGTTGCTGCTCTCTCTCCAGGAGCTACAGCTTCCACTTTGTGACTTGGCCCTCTGGCCAGCTCACTGTGCTCTTCCCCTTGCAGGTATCAAAGTCTTTCAGGGCAAACTGTCTCAGGCAGTCTGCGCTCCACTGTCTGGTCTGTGCCACTTCCCCAGTGGCTTTGGGGAAACCGGGGCCCGCCCTCTACTCTGGCTTCCAGTTCAGGGATCCTCTCATCAGCAGCCAAGGTCTGCACTATCCTATTCCTTGCTGCTTTTCCTAAGCCCTTCCTATCCTTTCTGGCTCTCCCTCCTCTCTGGGTTTTCCAGCCAAAAATCCCTTCTCCCAGGGAGTAACTGTAGGCTGCTTGCCGTTGTGACCCCAAACACACCTCCCTTCTCCCAGGGAATGACTGCAGATTACTTCCCCACAGCCTCCTCTGCTATCAGCTTCCTGTCTTTATAAACCCCACCCAGCTCCTTCCTCCTCATCCCATCAGGGGATTATTCAGCTGTAGCCTGTCTGGTTAAATGGCCCCCCTCCTCATCTTGGCCTACATTAACCCTTTCAGGGCAAGTGTGGGGTGAACACCCCATCACAGAGCTCAATGCCAGTGCAGGAGTCCGCTTGCACGTAACTTCTTGCAGGATCAAGGCCTCAGGTTGTATATACTTTAGGGAAGGGAGCATGTCTTTCTATATGTTTGCATAGTTTAGCACAATGGGGCTCCAATTCTGATTGTGGTTTAATACAAACAGTAAATAATATTATCGATTTAATTTATCACAGTAGTACAGTGGTGGGCAACCTGCGGTCCATCAGCCCGTCAGGGTAATCCGCTGGCGGGCCGCCAGACCGTTTGTTTACATTTGCATGGCCGCCCGCAGCTCCCAGTGGCCACGGTTCACCTGGCCACCACTTCTCGCAGCTCCCATTGGCTGGGAACGGTGAACCGTGGCCACCGGGAGCTGCGGGTGGCCATGCAAATGTAAACAAAAAGTCTGGCGGCCCGCCAGCAGATTACCCTGACGGGCTGCGGGCCACAGATTGCCCACCACAGCTGTAGTGTCTGAGTCTTTTAAAAACTTTCCTAATAACATGCTTTTTAACATCAGATGAGAATCAGTTTAATGGATTAGACCTCAAACAAATGGGAATACAATTACATTACTATACACATTATATCTAGGTGACTTTTAAAGAAGTAAGATACAGTGACTGAGCAGTAGAGAGGGCTGTAATACTGAAGAAAATTTTGCAATGATTTTTTCAGATTTCATTACAGTCTTGCCCAAATTATGCAATCCCTTTTTAACGTTCTTTGTCACACAAGCAGGGCAAAGAAATGGAAACGCCATTCATATTGTGAGCTCCTTGGTTGCAGTACAAGGAGAGAGGCCGTAGAAATGTTAATCTTTTTAACCTAATTTGTGGAGAAAATTACTGTTGCCTGTTGCAAAATACAATTCTGTACTAATGTACCTTTGGTCCCCAGTTTCAGTCCCAGAGTCCAGTTTCAGAGCTACTCATTTACATTGCACATACTGATTTTATACTGTATAGATGCAGGCAACAAAAGATATGGTGCCATGTCACTTGGTCTGATAAAAACTTACGTTTACAAGTTTTCCCATCATCACGAAGCTCATATCCTTCAAAGCACTGACAAGTATAAGATTTTTCACTGTTTACACACAAATGTTCACAACCAGGGTCACTCAGTGCACAATAGTCCACTCCTGCAAATGATTGGAGTTATAAAAAGAAGTTAAAAATTCATGAATTAGCAGCTGGTCGTCTCTAACACAGCTGAATGGCATATGAACAAGCAAATACTGTATTGTTTGAACAATAATTCAGTTCTTTATAAAAAATAAATATACCTTTAAGAAACAACAAAGGAGTTTTTAGGTATGATTTAGAGTGGTCCCTGTGGGCAGAGATGAGAAAAGCTATCTTTCTGTTTGTACTAGCTCAGAAAAGAGTCCAGATACTTCAATATTTTTTTAATAAACTATAAAGATATTTTGCTAATGATGTCATACAATACACAGTTACAACCACAATTTATCAAAACAACAGAGGTTTTCTTCTAAACATTCACCTTTCATTGATGATTCTGCGTACATACTCGATGTGAAAGCATGAGGTGGGTGAGTCCCAGAACTCTCAGTGTACCTGATCTCATTGACTTCAATGGATTCTGGATTAGATCATGTGAGCTTTGATGCTGAACAATAATTGACACAAATCATTTTAATTCAGTTACATTTGTTGTTTTGACTTTCCTACGGATTTTCTTTTCTTTAACATGAGACCTAGTGCTCTCAGAGTTCCATACTTGGCATTCTGTTCAGCTGTGTGTGAGCTTTGCTGCATACGGAGTTCCATTTGCTATTGTTGCTAGAAGTCAGAGCAGAAGCCAGTTTATCACTAGGGTGTTCCCGGTATATATGACAGCAGTCTCTTGATTCAGAAGTGATATATATTAAATGAGCAGCTGAATAGATGTGTTTAACAGTTATCTGAAAGACCCAAAAATCTTTTATGATAATCTAAAAAGATTGCCCATGTGATTTTAACAGGGTCGTCTGGAGCTCAGGAGCAGAACAAAGTCTGTTCCCAAACAGGTGTGCAGAGAGGGGTAAATTGGCAAGTAGAGGAAATACTCAAGAGGGATCAAATTCAGTGCCCAGAGGAGTCCAGGAATCACTGTATAGCTTTAATGCTTCTGATGGGAATCCAAGTAATACCTGGAGGAAACTAAATCACCAGAGTTTAAAAACATCTTTTCTACTACCAAGGAAATAGGACTTTCCATTGGAAAGTTGATACACTCTTAAAACAGCAACTCAGCTGCTTCCCTATATCCATTGGTTCCGCTAGAAGCAGTGGAGCCATCCCTCTCCTCTTTCTGCACAGAAGGCAGGAGTTCTGTCCTGGTAGCATTAGTTACCCCTCTTCTGTAGGGGTGGATGGATCTCTGTGGACTTCAGGGGGCAGGAGAGGGTGGAGCAAAGGCATTTCCACCCTCTGATTTGCATTATCTTCCCCTGGATCCTCTCTGTGACTGCAGCTGTGCGGTTGCAGGGGGACCTTGCCAATGGCAGTTTGACTCTTGCTGAAACTTTGTTGCCCAATGGCAGGGAAAGCAGCAGATTCAGGAGTTGTCCATGCAATCAATGGCTCAGGGAGATGGGGAGGGGCTGGTAGAGTGCTGCCAAAATCGATGGTGAGGCCTGCCAAACTCCTCTAGTCAGTGGGGATAATTCCAGGAAGAGTCAGCAAGGCAAAATTCACTGAGTTTTCCTTTCTCATTGGCCCCTTCTGCAGATTTTTACACTAGAGCGGGCAATTTACCCTACTAACTCTATTAAACTGGACTGAATCTTAACTCTCATTAGCTATATTAAGAATAGAAACGTTGCTAGGGCAAGTTTAATTTCTGATGTATTGGGGCTCCTATGAAAGCTGCATTAGTGACATCTCTACCTAGGACTTTAAGTTCCTGAATAAAGAAGAAAGTCACTTAACATAATGTGTTCATCCACACGCAGGGCTTCCAAAGCATAGGGTCCATTGATTTGTACGTGTGTCCACACATGCAAGAGGGGTAGAAGATGATGAAAGCAGCAGCACAAAATTTGTGAAAAGGGCCAATGAGCTGGCTGGCTTTAGAATAATATCTACAATAGATCACTCACCAAAACCCTCCTCTTCAACAGCAAAGAGGACAGGATAAGAATGCCCAGTAACATCTTCCTCCCTGCCAGCAGGAGAGAAGAACAGACAACCAGAGATCCCAAGTGAAGGGTAAATGAGACAGAGGCCTTCCCCACCAAAGAGATTTTAGAACTGCAGCCTGAAGATGGACACTAAGCTGCTCTCTGCAGTGCAGTCTGCTATTGGTCACTGACCTACCTGTAGAGAGATCCCGGAGCCCAGGAGCTGAAGAGGTGTGTATGGGGGGGAAGGCACATGGAGCAAGAGCACTGAAAACAGATTTTCCCAGGAAGCACTTATTTGGTCTCTCAGAACACAGGAACACCTGACTGCAGATCTCTTAGGGGATGTGGTCTTTGTCGGAAGATACATATTTAATGGAGAGTGATGATGCATGTTCTTTGGAGGGCTTTGTACATACCTGTATTTTGTGGATGATGGATAGCATAGCCTATGTTGTGTAGGATACCTGACTAGATGATCATAATGGTCCTTTTTGGCCTTAAACATCTATAAATATGTATCGACAACCAGGAATGGGAGGATTTTTTGTACATATATGGGGCGTGAAGATACTTGGGGAGCATAGACTCTTGTAAGTATATTTCTATGGTCTGTACAGTCTTTTATTAATAGTTCAGCTGGGGTTTTCAAAGGAACCTGAAGGGAGTTAGGTGCCCAAATTTCATTGATTTATGCGCCTAACTTCCTTAGACTCTTTTGAAAACCCCAGCCTTTGTAATTTCATTGGCCAGACTTCTATTTCTAATTCCATCTTCCTGTAACTGTCCATGCACAGGTGCCAACTTCTAGTTTGCTCTGGGGGTACTCCACCCCTGCTCCGGCCAGAGACCCCACTCCACTCCACCCCTACTCCATAGACCCCCCCCACCCTGTCTCGCTCCACCCCCTCCCCGAGGCCCCTGCATGCCCACCCGCCACTCTATGCCCTCCCCCAAGTCCCTCCCCAATCTGCCAAACAGCTGTTTGGAGGTGGCTGCCGATCAGCTGTTCGTCGGTGTGGCCAAACAGCTATTTGGTGATGCCCCTGATTAGCTCATTGGGGGCACCACCAAACAGCTGTGGCTGGTGGGGTGCTGAGCACACACTAGTTTTTTTCCATGGGTGCTCCAGCCCCGGCTCACCCATGGAGTTGGCGCCTATGTGTCTATGAGTACTCAGAATTTGTTCTCACTATTCCATGCACTTTAAAAATGCAGAATTCAAGCACAAATTGAAGATTCAGCGCACTCCTTATATGACAACGTACACACTCAGCAATGGCAGAAAAAACGACTTTCAATTTGAGCTACTTCAAATTTACAGTCTCAGCTGCTCAACTGGAAGCATAGTTTGACGCAGAATAAGCTATTGTCTCTGCTTTTCTTAAAGTTACTAGGAGTTCTTAGTCATTGGGTGAGAAGCAAATATATTGTCTCGGATAAAGAAGTGGCTAGGAAACAGAAAGCAAAGAGAAGGATTAAATGGTAAATTTTCATCAAGGCAAAAGGTTAGCAGCAGGGTGCGTCAAGGTTGTTTAATATATTTACTAATGGTGAGGTAGCCAAAACTGCAGATTACTTAGTTATTTAGGTTAGTCAGGACCAGAGAGGCCTGTGAGGAACTTCTGAAAGACCAAAACAAGCTAGGTGAATGGGCAATATGATGCCAAATGAAATTCAGTGTAGCTAAATGCAAAATAATGAACATTGCAGGAAAAAAATCAAAGTCCTTAAGAATTTGTACACTTTACAGGATACTAAATTAACTCAAGAAAGGGACCTGGGCATCACTGTAGACGTCAATACATAGCTATGGTCTAAAAAGCTAACAAATGTTACAGCGCGTAAGGAACGGGATGGTGAATAATATGGAGACTATTGTAATGCTATTATATAAATTAATTGTGTGGCATCATCTGGAATACTGTGTGCAGTACTGGTCATGCCATCTCAAAAAGGCTATTGCAGAACTAAAGGAGATTCAGAAAAGGGCAACAAGAAAGATCAAAGGCCTAGAAAAACTCTCAGATGAAGAGGCATTGAAAAGATTGGGACTGTCACCTTAGAAAGGAGATGAATAAGAGGGAACAAGATTAAAGTATATAAAATAATGAATGGTGTATAGAGAAGACAGATCAAGCGCTTCTGTTCTCCCTATCTCATAACACAAGAGCAAGGGGACATTAAATAAAATTAAAATGTGGAAAGTTAAAAAATCACTAAAAGGAAATACTTTTTCATACAATAAGTAATGAAACTGTGGAACTCTCTGCCACTGGCAGTCATTGAGGGCAAGAACATAACAAGAGTCAAATTATTCAGAGTTGTCGCAATTAATGATAATAAAATTTTTTTGTAAGGGATATCAAGCCTCATGTTTTAGAGCTTATGTCAATCTCTAACTATTATAGACCAGGATGAGACCTAATGTGGGGGTCAGATTACCCCACATCTGTCTACTGCACGGTTCTCGCATCTTTCTCTGAAGCATCTGGTACTGGCCACTGTCAGAGACAGAATACTGGATTACATAGACCTTGGGTCTGATGCAGTGTATCAGTTTTATGTTCCTAGTGTTTATTTGCTTCCCTCCGCTTTAATTCTGATCAAAGAAATTATCAAGAAACTTACGTGTGCAGGTTTTTAGGTCTTCATTAATGATGAATCCTTCAGAACACTGACAGACATATGAGTCGCCTGTGTTCAGGCACAGCTGCTCACAGCCATGGTTGTTCTCAGCACAGTGATCCACTCCTAATGGTTTATGTTAGGAATTAAGAAAACACATTAGAGAGTTAAAGACCAAAACCATGACATTGTACTAAGTGCTAGAGAATCTTTGTACATATGATTATCAAGAAAAAAACCCATAAATGTTTGCACTTACATAGCTATCCCATCTAAGGATCCATTTGAGAAACGTGAGTTAATTTATCCTTATAACAGCTCAGTGAGGTAAGTATTTATTATCCCTATGTTACAGACAATGAATGTAAGGCACGGAAAGGTTACGATTTGCCCATAATCACACAGGGAATCTGCAACAGAGTTGGGAATAGAGAACCCAGGAATCCTAATAGTGTTGTGCCTTAACCACAAGGCCATGCTCTCTTTTTCACACACAGAAATCTTTTCTTTGTTCACCACGTGTTTTTCTCAGCCAGTAAATATGAGTGTTAATCATTTATGAGTTTCAACTTATTCCACAACAACTAGAGGATTATAAGTAAATTCTGTTTAAACTGACAGATATAGTAATTTAAAAATATTCCTTTGCTGCTAGGTTCTATCTGCTAAAGCCAAAATATGTGTGTGGTGGGGCGGCTGCCCCACCCCCATGTGAAAGGGGGCTAGAGTAGGCCAGAGCAGCTGTGGTAGGCCAGCAGCCAATCAGGGAAGGGCCTACTGAGAGCCAATCAGGGCTGAGATTAGAGCCAGCCAATCAGGGCTAGGCTGGGCCCTATATAAAGGCTGCACAGGAGAGCAGCAGGGAGTCTCTCCCAGATCTTCAGAGGGGAAGGTCTGTCTCCTGAGCGAGGAGACCAGCACCTGGGACAGCGCAGTGCTGGGCAGATTCCGGGGAGCAGAAGGGAACTCCAGCCCAGTACCTGCCAGGCTGGAGGCCCTGATAGAAGGGCCCACAAGGTGCAAAGGGGCCGAAGGGGAAGCGGCCCAGGGAGGAGAGACGGACAAGGGGAGCGAAGGAGGTCTGGGCGGCTGCTGCCAGAGGGCCCCTGGACCGGGACCCAGAGTAGAGGGTGGGCCTGGGTCCCCCCCTTACCCCTTGTATTGCACCTGGCTGTTGGAAGTGGCCATAGCGGACTGCACCAGACCCCTGATGAAAGGGGTTAGACTTTGGGGTGTGGTTGGCCACTGCGGCTGTGGCATAGTGAAAGACTGCTGTTAACCCCCCCTGGCCCCCCCAGAAAGGGGTGAGGATGGACTAGGGGGCACTGCCAGAGGGCAGTGGCCTGAAAAGGACGTCGCCGAGCAGGGAGCAACGCGGGTCCGGTCACTAGCAGAGAACAGATAACGGACGGGACACCACCAGCAGAGGGCATGCCCCATGGACTGAGCTAATTCCCGGAGCGACCAGCGGGAGGCGCCACAGTGGTGAGTCCCAACCCCGTCACAATGGGACACTTAAAAACGGAGAGTGTAGGGGACTTAATGTAACCACTTTGCATTTTATTGATTCTGTATTTGTGATGGAAATGGTCTCTATAAAAACCAAATATATGTGTGAATTTGAGTTTAAAGTCTGCACTGTATCTCCTAACAAGGGACAATTGAGAGGTATGGTTGATAGTTCATAAAGCAAGATATGTGCTTGTGTGAACGTGCAGTGTAACTTTGCTGAGTTTGTAAAAGTACAGAGCAAAGCACTTTTTAGCAAGAAAAAAATCTTAAAAGATTTTTATAGCAAGCTTCCCCCTTAACATTTTATAGTGGACATTCTTCACTATTCTTAGTCACATGGGTGAAATTCACCCTAGCTCAACTTGACTGAAGTCAGTGTTACCCAATATAAATGTTGTCTATTATGTCTCAATTCTGCAGAGCATTTACAGATGCAAAAATTTACTGGATTATCAGTCATATCCATATCCATTTGCTAAGCTGAATAATATTGTGTGAGATTTTTTTTTTTAAATTATATAAAATATATATACAGGAATCTGTCCCAATTTAACATCAGACATAGTTACAAATACTGTTGGCCTGAACAAGTGAAGCCAAGATTGAAGTTTTTTACTAGTTACAAGAAGTTCCAGTTGGCACATTCTCCTTTTTTCCATAAGTTTACATCATCATAAGTGGAGCTGTGCTTTGGGGCCATTGTACAAGAGAAATGCGAAACAACTAAAATAAACAAACCACTATCCTATTTGGCAAATTACATTCTCAGATCACCATCATCTGTTACAAAGAAGAGATGCCCATTGTAATATGTATTATTAATATCACTTTTAAAACCTAAACATTCTAGCTTCTCACACTAAATCTTTCCTTATGTTCTTTCAAGTAACAAAGTAATCACAAATCTGCCCATCACCAGGCTTCTGGAACTACAGTAACTATAAATTTAGGTCAACATGTTTTGATACCTAAATCTGCAAAAATAAAAACTGCAATGCTAAAAAAGAGAAAAGGGCCAAGATTTTCAAAAGCGACCAGTAAATTGGGTTGCCTCAATTGTGGAGTGCCCTATTTGTGACACCTCAAAGGGGCCTAGTTTTCAGAAAGAGCCAAGCACCTGTCCCTCTGAAAATCAAACCAAGTTGTATAATTTACTTTTATTACAATGTATCATAGTTTTCTTGTATGCTGCAGAATCCATCAACATTTTCTTTTGATCATTGAAGATAATAATTTTCTTAATTATACAAGTCTTTGGGTACTTTTTTCCAAATGGCGTAAGTAAATCAAGAAAAATTGCAGCTCTCTGCATTTTTAAAGTGCTGATTTAAATATGCAAAATGGTTCTGGGGAAAACAATATCTTTTGACAACTAAGTGATTGCAAATATACAGGGTTGGCATGATTTTTGGTAGAACATCATTCCTTTAGCAGTATTCTCATTACCATATAGCAAGGGATGTATTTATATCAGATAGACTTCAGAAGAAAAAAAAAATAAACCAGCCTTTGAGGGGAAAAATCATTAGTATTAGGTGTGTAAACTGTCTAAATATCAGCTAAAATTGGATGTATTTTTAACAAGCACTTCAACTAGGGTGACCAGATGTCCCGATTTTATAGGGACAGTCCAGATATTTGGGGCTTTTTTTTTTTACATAGGTGCCTATTACCCCCCTCTCCCCCCCACCCTCTGTCCAGATTTTTTTACACTTGCTATCTGGTCACCCTAACTTCAAAATATGTCAGGCACTCCTGTTAAATAAACAATTCCTGTTATAAGAATGTTATAAAACGATACACTTGTTCTCCACTGGGTGGACATATGCAGGCATTTTACCAACATTACCTCACTAGAGCTGGCTCTTGTTGGACTTTACAGTTACAGCAGCTTACATAGCTCTAAAAGATCCCAGAAGGGCCCCTGGAGAGTTCCCTTGTTCTTTTCAAAACTTAGCCCAATGCAAGAACTAATTGCTGCAGTTTGTGTGAAACACTCACTTCTGCACGTTTTGCCATCACGGTTTAGGGTGTATCCACTATGACATCTGCACACAAAAGAGTCTTCTGTGTTAACACATTCCTGTTCACAGCCATGTTTACCCAAAGCACAGAAGTTTATTCCTGTGGAGAGAGAGGTTAAAGAATACAAGCTAAGTATGTATGCTGGTTACTGAACAAAACATCATGCTTCTTAAATGGCACTAACTTCCACGTGACAGACAGTTAATAAAACTGTGGGAAGCAGCTGATCTGGTGGCCTATTAGTAAAAACGTGCAAGACTTTGCTTTGATCCCCATACTTTTTCTTTCCCCAGCCATCAGAAGTAACATCAACACTTTGGGGAGGAGGGGTGCCAGGTACTGCTCAGCAGTGACACACCCAGTTTGGCTTAGAAAAGAGGAAGTAGAAAAGTTGATGGATTGTTTTATTTTATAAGTCTGTTTAACGTGAACCATGAAGTAAAGTGTTTGGGAATGAAAATACTACCAAACTGAAGGGCTGATCCAAAGCCCACTGAAGTCACTGAAAAGAATCCCATAATTCACAATTGTACTCCTGGTAATAAACATTATGCTTGGAAATGTCTGCAAGATTGGATCCTTTGTTCCTGTGTTCCTCTAGGAACACCTGTCCTGTAAAGTCCTGAATATAATCACAATGCTATATAAAATTATAAAAATAGCAGCAATCCAGACTGCTGTTAAAAATGATACTGGTACATGAAAGCACATACCAAAACACACATTTTTTGTGAAGATGAAAGACATTTAATCGTGTTCCAAAAGAGGCTATTTCCTTAGTTTTACTCTATGTGAGTTTACAGTTAGAGAAATATTAATACTACCTCTTGCTCCTGGCTTTCATAGTGCTTAGGTACTAAGGAAAGCTAGCTGCTTCACCTGTGTGCAAGTTCTATATACGCCTTAAGAATCTCTCGTGATGCATCTGCTTTGACGCAAGCTTGCTGGGTCCCACACCAGAGGAGCTGCGTCATAGAAATGTAGGACTGGAAGGGACCTCAGTAGATCACCTAGTCCCGTCTCCTGCACTGAGGCCTGGTTTACACTACAAAATTAGTCCACCTAGCTGCGCTTCTGTCTACACTTAAATTTGTCTCCCACTGATGTAAGTGCTCCTTTATGTGAACATAGTAGCACCAGCTCCCCAAGCAGCGTTGAGCCAAGGTTGATGTATGGAGGTCAATGCAGCGCAAGTGTAGACACTGAATTACCTATGTTGACCCTAACTAGTCCTCCAGCAGCTGTCCCACAATGCCCAACACTGACCGCTCTGGTCACAATTGTTAACTCCACTGCCCAGAGGTCACATATATCACAAGCCCCCACTCCTTTAAAACCCCTGTGAATTTTTGAAATGCCTTTTCCTGGTTGTCCAGTTTGGTGAGCACACTTCTATCTGCTCTCCTTTGTTGTGTGCAACTGCCCAGCTGACCATGCCAGCTTCGTGCTCCAGATGCACTCCTGCCTGGAGTAGATGGGAGATATTGGATCTCCTGGGCCTATGGGGAGAAGAGGCTGTGCAGGCACAGCTCCGAACCAGCTGTAGAAACGTCGACATCGATGAGCAGCTTGCTCTGGGGAGGCAGAAAAAGGGCTATGACAGGGACCAGCAGCAGGGAGAGCCATGAAAGTCAAGGAACTGTGGCAGGCATATCAGAAGGCCAGTAAGGCCAACAATCGATCTGGTGCCACGCCACAGACCTGCTGCTTTTACACAGAGCTGCATTCCGGACTTGGTGGAAACCCCACCACCATCCCACACACCATCATGGATACCTCTGAGGAGCCCGAGTCACAGGCCCCTGCTGTGACCACAAGGTGGAGAAGTATAGGGTACAGGTGACGGGGGAGGTCCAGTAGTGCTGCGACCCAGGACCGTTTTTTGACTCCACCGCGGTCCAGCTAGTCCTCGCAGTCAAGCATGGGTGAGCCCGATGCAGGGGAAGGAACCTCGAGTAAGCATGTAAATGAAATTCCCATTCAAGTTACAGCATCCCCAGCTTAGCTGGACACAGCTATCAACTTTTCATTAATTCACTCATACAACAAGAGGTAGTGATACAACAAAGAGATGCAATTGCTATCTGCTTTTCATTCCCCTCTAGAGTTAGGCAGGGGAGGGGGCCAGGCGGAGCAGTTTGTTTATGTACACAGCGATCTCTCTTGAGTCCTCCTGAGAGATCTCGATGAAACTTCCCTGGAGGTACACTGCAATCCTCTCCCAAAGGTTTCTAGAGATGGCAGCCTTATTTTTTCCTCCGTGGTAGGACACTTTCCCATGCCAGTCGGCGATAACTTCAGCAGGCACCTTTCAAATACACAGTCTAGCAGCATTCAGACCCAGGTGACTTGAAGCCGCCAGCAACAGTTGTTCTCTCTGTGCCTTTGTTACCCTCAGGAGTGAGATATCAGCCAAAACCACCACCATCTGTGGAAAAGCGTGCCAGTATTCAGTGCCAGTGCCCTATACTCATAGTTTCATGCAACTGAGCAATTCCCTTCTCGTTTCCCTCACCCCTGGCAGCACATACTCACCATGGCTTGAGCAGAGAGTGGCACCAGGCACAAGCACTCCAAAGTAGAAGTGTCAATAAGCTCATTTTGTTTAACACTCTAGAGCAGCAAGGGAAGCAGGGAGTGCTGAATCGGAAGTTTCACTTTCCATTTCTATGGGTATGTCTACACTACGAGAGTAGTTCGATTTTACTTAAATCGAATACGTGGAATCGATATTACAAAATCGAACGTGTGTGTCCACACTAAGGACAGTAATTCGACTTTGAGTCCACACTAACGGGGCAAGCGTCGACATTGGAAGCGGTGCACTGTGGGCAGCTATCCCACAGTTCCCGCAGTCCCCGCTGCCCATTGGAATTCTGGGTCGAGCCGCCAATGCCTTCTGGGTAAAAAAAAAGGGTCGAGGGTGCTTTTGGGTAATTGTCGTCATCCGTCTGTCACTACCGCCCTCCCTCCCTCCCTGAAAGCGCCGGCGGGAAATCAGTTCGCGCACTTTTCGGGTCAGTGACAGCGCGGACGCCACAGCACTGCGAGCATGGAGCCCACTGCGACCATCGCTGCAGTTATGGCCGTTGTCAACACCTCGCAGCTTATCATCCACCTTTCCCAGAGGCAGATGCAGAGAAATCAGGCGAGGAGGCTACGGCAGCGCGGTGAGGGCCTGAAGTCTGAGAGTGGCACAGACCTGTCAGAAAGCACGGGACCCCGCGCCGAGGACATCACGGTGGCAATGGGTCATGTTGATGTTGTGGAACGGCGATTCTGGGCCCGGGAAACAAGCACGGACTGGTGGGACCGCATAGTGCTGCAGGTCTGGGATGAATCCCAGTGGCTGCGAAACTTTCGCATGCGGAAGGGGACTTTCATGGAACTTTGTGAGTTGCTGTCCCCTGCCCTGAAGCGCAAGGACACCCGGATGCGAGCAGCCATGACTGTCCAGAAGCGAGTAGCCATAGGCCTCTGGAAGCTTGCAACGCCAGACAGCTACCGGTCAGTCGCGAACCACTTTGGCGTGGGCAAATCTACCGTGGGGGCTGTTGTCATGCAAGTAGCCAACGCAATCGTTGAGGTACTGCTCTCAAAGGTAGTGACCCGGGAAACGTGCAGGTCATCATAGATGGCTTCGCCGCGATGGGATTCCCAAACTGCGGTGGGGCTATAGATGGAACTCACATCCCTATCCTGGGACCGGACCACCAGGCCAGCCAGTACATCAACCGAAAGGGCTACTTTTCAATGGTGCTGCAAGCACTGGTGGACCATAGGGGACGTTTTACAAACATCAACGTCGGATGGCCGGGCAAGGTTCATGACACTCGTGTTTGCAGGAAGGTATTTACTTCCCGGACCACAAAGTAACTCTTGGGGATGTGGAGATGCCTATAGTCATCCTCGGGGACCCAGCCTACCTGCTAATGCCCTGGCTCATGAAGCCCTATACTGGCGCCCTGGACACTGAAAAAGAACTCTTCAACTACCGGCTGAGCAAGTGCAGAATGGTGGTGGAGTGTGCTTTTGGCCGTCTCAAGGGGAGATGGAGAAGCTTACTGACTCGCTGTGATCTCAGCGAAACCAATATCCCCATTGTTATTGCAGCTTGCTGTGTGCTCCACAATCTCTGTGAGAGCAAGGGGGAGACCTTTATGGCGGGGTGGGAGGTTGAGGCAAATAGCCTGGCTGCTGATTACGCCCAGCCAGACAGCCGGGCGATTAGAAGAGCCCAGCGGGACGCGCTGTGCATCCGGGAGGCTTTGAAAGCTAGGTTCCTGAGTGAGCAGGGTAACCTGTGACTTTTAAGTTTGTGTACAGAGAAGCTGAACCTGCCCCCGTTTCTTTACCCACAAATGTTCAGTATCCTCTCCAGTTACATACCCCGTTCCCCCCCCCTTCCAACACACGTTTAAAAATAAAATCACTTGAATTTTGTTAATGAACACCGTTTTCTTTATTACTGTTTTCGCGGGAAAGTGTTGAACCTGGGACGCAGACTGTGGTGGGGAGCGGGTGTAGTGATGCAAATGACGCTTCTAAACTCCAGGAATGACAGGCTCCGCAGTGGTGGACTGGTTGTTTCAATGGAGCCTGCCACCCCTCCTGTTCGGGACTCTGTGTGTGTGGGGGCTATGTGACTTTGTGGCAGGGGGAGGACGGTTACAGATCCCCTGCTGCGAGGCTCTGTGATCCAGGATAAGGACCGCTGCATAAGATCTCTAACTGCCCTCCCCCGCCACAAAGTCACAGAGCAACACCCCCCCCCCCCCCGAACATGAAAACCACCTCCCAGACTGACCAGGGTAACTAGTGACTGCACTGTGTGTGTGCCCTGCTGCTGAACCTGCCCCCGCCTCTGTACCCTGCTAAAGGTGACTGTCCTGTCCAATTACCAACCCCCTTCCCCCCCCTCAGACAGACTCTCCTCTAAAAGAACATGATGGAAACAGTAATTAACAGAAACGTATTTTTTATTAGCAACTACACATGAAACTGGGGGGTGAAACTTGGACGGGGGCTTGGGTGAGGCGGGAAGGAAAGGACTTGTCAAATTTTGGGGAATGAGAGCCTTCTAGTACTAGAGCAGTCTGCAGGGGTGGAGTGAGAGTTTTCACGGACTCTGCCGTCCCTCCTTCTTTGGACTTTGGGTGAGGGGGGGTATGGGACTTGGTGGTGGGGGAGGGCGGTTACAGATAGACTGCAGCGGGGCTCTGTCCTCCTGCCTCCGGTCCTGCAGAACATCCACAAGGCGCCGGAGCGTGTCCGTTTGCTCCCTCATTAGTCCAAGCAGCGTTTGAGTCGCCTGCTGGTCTTCCTGCCGCCACCTCTCCTCCCGTTCCATGTGTGATCGGTGCATTTGGGACAAGTTATCCCTCCACTGGGTCTGCTGGGCTGCCTGGGCTCGGGAGCAGTCCATAAGTTCTGTGAACATGTCCTCCCGTGTCCTCTTCTTCCTACGCCTAATCTGCGCTAGCCTCTGGGAGTGTGATGCCAGGCTAGGTCGGGAGACAGTCGCAGCTGTGGGAAAGGGAAAAAGGGAGTGAATTCCTCAGAAAGATAAATTTAGTTGTGAACAAAGAACATAGTCTTTCTCTGTGAACAAGACCATGCACAGCACCTATCACATGCGCACTCAGGACAAGGTCGAATTTTCGGCCTTCGCATTCAGTGCCTGGGGTCTTGCAGTGCAGATCAGAGAAGCGGGGCAGGACACCGTAATTTGTGTAGCAGGCCGACATGGTAAGCCGTAGACTTGTGGCTGCTTAAAACTTTAATAGTAGCACTGGCCTCCTTTCACATTGAAAGCAATGCCAGTCCCTGCTGCCAGCAATCCGGCAAGCATGAACTCTGCCCCTGTCCCACCCCCTCGCGGCTGTCCCAGGGAAAGATCCCTGTATGCTGCCCCTCTCCCGCCTCCACCGCGTGGCTGTAAACCGCCGGTTACAGTTCTGTAAAGGAACAGGCAAGCAGTCCCAATACTAACATTCCCCTACCTAATTCAAAGCAGGTCACCATGAGCGACATCACTCTGATGAGGATTTCAGAGACGGAAAAAGAAAGGATGCTTCGGGAAAGCCTGCAAAGACCAGGGCCGTATGCCGCCATGCTCTGCAGGGCAATGATCCCGGAGTACTTGCTTGTCTCCTGGCGCGGAAATGTTTGCTACTACGGAGGACCCAATAAGGCCGCTCTCCCCAGGAACCTGATGCAAAGGCTTTCCAATTACCTCCAGGAGAGCTTCATGGAGATGTCCATGGAGGATTTCAGCTCTATCCCCGGACATATAGACCGGATTTTACTGTAGCTGCACTGGCAGGGACTAAACAGTAGAGCGGCTTGGGCAGAACAATCATGCTAAACCGGACATTGTTAGATTTTTTTCAGTAGTTGCACTGCCAGGGACTGAAAAGTTAAGCGCCTAGGGCAAAGTAATCATGCAAAACCCATTGTTCATATTGTTAATATTCCTGTTCTGTTAAAAATAAATGTTTAGATGTTTTAAACACTTACTGAGTGATCCTTCCTCTGATTCTGTGTCCGGGTTAACGGCTGGGGATGGTTGGTAGGGGATCTCTGTAAGGGTGATGAAGAGATCCTGGCTGTCGGGGAAATCAGCGTTGTAAGCGCTGTCGACTGCCTCGTCCTCCTCATCTCCTTCCTCATCTTCCCCGTCCGCTAACATGCCCGAGGAAACGGCCGTCGACAATATCCCATCCTTAGAGTCCACGGTCAGTGGTGGGGTAGTGGTGGCGGCCGCACCTAGGATGGAATGCAGTGCCTCGTAGAAACGGGATGTCTGGGGCTGGGATCCGGAGCGTCCGTTTGCCTCTTTGGTCTTCTGGTAGCCTTGTCTCAGCTCCTTGATTTTCACGCGGCACTGCGTTGCATCCCGGCTGTATCCTCTCTCTGCCATGGCTTTAGAGATCTTCTCGTAGATCTTTGCATTCCGTCTTTTCGATCGCAGCTCGGAAAGCACGGACTCATCGCCCCACACAGCGATCAGATCCAAGACTTCCCGATCAGTCCATGCTGGGGCCCTCTTTCTATTCTGGGATTGCATGGCCATCTCTGCTGGAGAGCTCTGCATCGTTGCCAGTGCTGCTGAGCTCGCCACGATGTCCAAACAGGAAATGAGATTCTAACTGCCCAGACAGGAAAAGGAATTCAAATTTTCCCGGGGCTTTTCCTGTGTGGCTGGTCAGAGCATCCGAGCTCGGACTGCTGTCCAGAGCGTCAACAGAGTGGTGCACTGTGGGATAGCTCCCGGAGCTATTAGCGTCGATTTCCATCCACACCTAGCCTAATTCGACATGGCCATGTCGAATTTAGCGCTACTCCCCTCGTTGGGGAGGAGTACAGAAGTCGAATTTAAGAGACCTCTGTGTCGAACTAAATAGCTTCGTGGTGTGGACGGGTGCAGAGTTAATTCGATGTAACGGCGCTAAATTCGACATAAATGCCTAGTGTAGACCAGGCCTATTGTACTGACAATAGTACCTCTGTGTGTTTTAGCTGCAGCTGTTGCGGCCTTGAGAGGTTCCCCCTCCACACCAGAAGTGGTGCTCCACCGTCTGCTGCTGCTCTGTGAATGCCACCAATAACCTTGAATTGGTTCTCGCTATGTCCCACAGCAAACTGACCACCATGTTCCCTGAGGCTCTTCTTGCAGCTCTATAAATACCGGAGAACGGTGTGTACTGTGTTTGCAGTGCTCATGACAAAAGTGCAGAGCTATGCAATCTTCATGCTTCTGCCAGAGACTCCAGGCAGCGACAAGTCCCATGCAGGTTCACAGGAAATTGAAAATAGGTGCAAAAATAATGGGATAAAGATGATATTATGGGATAGATAATAGTGCATTATGGAAAGTTGACCCCTGTTCCCAGTCACCCCTATGCGAGTTGTTTCTGCCAAAACTACCCAAAAGATAGCATGCTGAATGGTGGCAGGTTGCACACTGGGATACCTACCCATTGACACAAGCACTCCTGGAGAGTACACGCAGCGCCGACGCAAGGAGACAGGTATGCACATGCACAAGTGATATACTAACTGCTGTGACTTTATGCTGACGTAACTTGTGTCAGGAAAGCTTTGTAGTGTAGACATGGCTTAAGTATTATCCAGACCATCCATGATAGTTATATTTCTAACCTGCTCTTAAAAACCTCCAGTGATGGAGATTCCACATCCTCCCTAGAAAATCTGTTCTCTACCAAGGTCCATTCCCCATTTAGGAAGCTAATACAATGGAGGCTGTTTTCTAAGTTTTGTAAGAAACTGGGATGGTGATTTAAAGGAGTGGTTTTCAGCCAGGGCTCCGGGGCCCCCTGGCAGGCCGCAAGCTGGTTTCAGGGGGCCGCCAAGCAGGGCCAGCATTAGACTCTCTGGGGCCCAGGATAGTAAGCTGAAGCCCCACTGCTTGGGGCTGAAGCCCTGAGCCCTGTCACCAAGGGCTGAAGCTGAAGCCTGAACAATCTAGCTTCACGGGGCACCCTGTGGCATGGGGCCCAGGCAATTGCCTGGCTTGCTATCCCTTAATGCCAGCTCTGGCTTTTATATGCAGAAAACCAGTTATTGTGGCACAGCTGGGCCATGGAGTTTTTATAGCATGTTGGGGGGCCTCAGAAAGAAAAAGGTTGAGACCCCCTGATTTAAACTCTGTAGTGTTTAAAATATAAATGTAAACTGCTTTTAATAACTAAATAATACATCCCCTACTTTCCCAAAATTAGTCAAAGGCATCTGTCCTTGGCTACAACATAAATTTGAAGTATTTAGGCCAAAACCACTTGTGTTACTACAAGCCCAAATAAGAAAATTTCAAAGAAGTAATGAACGTCCTGGTTTTGAGCCATCATATGTCCAATAGTACTCCCCAGAATTGCTTCAAACTCTTCAGAAAAATTGTACTGTAGTGTAAAATCTGGTCTGTGAAATATCAAGGAGTTTGGTTTAGTTTTTGGCAAAGTTATGGGGTGAAGGAAGGGGCTGAGGTTAAAAATCAACCTTAAAATAGGTTTGTTTCAGCCTTCACTATGGAAGAGGCTATGATCTTTCTGTAAAGTCAGCCATATAGGTTTTCAGAAGTAAAAGCAGGTGAACTTTATTAGATCTAGTAGGACAACTTACTTTTGCAAGTTCTCTTATCTGGATTAAGAGTAAACCCGTGTCGGCATTGACAAAAATAGGAATCATTTGTATTAACACATTCCTGTTGACAGCCATGGGTCTGCAAAGCACAGTAATCTGGTCCTGTAAAAAGAAAAAAATGTGCAGCAATGAGGAACATAGACAAATAAATTAAATTAAAAACAATTACCTCCGTTTTTTTCAATGAGCATCTCTCTTTCTGGACACGCTCCTGACACCTTGCCATACTGTCTCAAGCTGTGAAAACAGAATGTTCCATTTTCACACAGACTATAATACATCAGACATATTTTTAATGAACCCTTGGGGGATAAGCTTTCAATGGGAGGATGTACAGAAATGAGTGTTAGTATTTTTGCGATTTTTGCAACTAAATACCCATAGAGCACACTGAAAATGTATCACTTGGTTTTCTAACAAATTACCTGGTAATACTATTTTACTGCATGCAAGTTAGATATGATTTATAAGAAGAAGTGTATTAGTGTGCTTTTGGGTGCCTTTCGCTAGATCAGAGCATTACTTTAGCTGAAAAGTCAGGGTCTGAACAACTCAGGTTTGTTTGCTTTGCAGTTCCCTCATTTAAGTTGCTCATGAGATGATAGTCATGAAGATTTATAGGTTTCAGAGTAGCAGCCATGTTAGTCTGTATCTGCAAAAAGAACAGGAGTACTTGTGGCACCTTAGAGACTAACACATTTATTTGAGCATAAGCTTTCGTGGGCTACAGCCCACTTCTTCGGATGCATAGAATGGAACATATAGTAAGGATATATATATATATATATATATATATACATACAGAACATGAAAAGGTGGAAGTAGCCATATCAACTCTAAGAGGCTAATTAATTAAGATGAGCAATTATCAGCAGGGGGAAAAGTCTGAAATGGGCCATCTGGATTATCACTACAAAAGTTTTTTTTTCTCCTGCTGATAATTGCTCATCTTAATTAATTAGCCTCTTAGAGTTGATATGGCTACTTCCACCTTTTCATGTTCTGTATCTATCTATCTATCTATCTATATATATATATATCCTTACTATACGTTCCATTCTATGCATCCGAAGAAGTGGGCTGTAGCCCACGAAAGCTTATGCTCAAATAAATTTGTTAGTCTCTAAGGGTAGGTCTACACTTACCCGGTAGTTCGGCGGCAAGCAAATCGAACTTTTGGGTTCGACTTATCGCGTCTTGTCTGGACGCGATAAGTCGAACCCGGAAGTGCTCGCTGTCGACTGTGGTACTCCAGCTCGGCGAGAGGAGTACGCGAAGTCGACGGGGGAGCCTGCCTGCCGCGTCTGGACCGAGGTAAGTTCAAACTAAGGTACTTCGAACTTCAGCTACGTTATTCACGTAGCTGAAGTTGCGTACCTTAGTTCGAATTGGGGGGTTAGTGTAGACCTGCCCTAAGGTGCCACAAGTACTCCTGTTGTTTTTTTTTTGAAGATTTATAGGCAACCACTACCACCAATGTATAAAGTATGTTAGAAAAGGAAGCTCACTGTGCAGTGATCAGTGGGATCCATGTACACTTAGGGCCTGATTCTACACCAGTGAAGTAAATGACAAAAATCTCATTTGGCCATTAGGACCTCACTGGTGACTTCAGTGGAGTTACTGCTGATTTCTACCAGTCAGAGTTAGTCACTAACATTTCATTCCTGGCAAAATTAGAGAAGAGGGCAGAGGTTAGTTCCTTAGGATCAAATTTTTAAAGATAGTCAGGCTGGCTGGAAAACATGAATCCAGTTTGTGAAAATTGTTGAGGTTTTGATATGTGGTTTCATTCCTCATTGGAAGAAAACTGAGACCCTTAAAAAATTTTCATGAAAAACACAGAGAGGCCTGCCCATGGCAGAAGAGCCAGTAGTTTGGGCACTTGCCTGGGAGAGACTCAGTTTGACTCACTGCTCTGAATCAGTTACTCTTAATCTCTCCTTCTAGAGGTCGTCCACTCTGAATCAGGCAGAGCAGGGACTTGAACCCAGGTCTTCCACCTCCCAGCTGAGTGTGCTAATCACTGGAATACTGACTATTCAGGTCCTGCTCTTGTCTCAGAAATTCCATCTTGGACCTCAGAAACATTCCCAAGGAACATTTCATCACAACCAATTTGTTTCCATGAAAAGTTTTGGTTTTGACAGATCAGCATTTTCAGATGGAAAAATGTTTTGCTGAAAAATTCTTGACCAGTTATTGTTTAGGCTCCTAAAGACAAAGGTAGGTGCTTTTGAAAATCCCAGTAGGTGCCTATCTGCATCTGTAGGTGCCCAGTTACCCTTAAAAATCTGACCCTTAAAGGTGAGTCAAAGGTTACCTAGATAAACTTTGTGGTGTAAAGACTGTCTTTTTGATATGTGTTTGTACAGAGCCTTGCACAGTGGGGCCCTGGTATATGATTGAGACTTAGAATGCAGGAGGCTCCTCTCCTCCCCAGAGGTAGCAGCTTGGGGTCCCACTGCATCCCACAGGTAACAAGAAGGGCTCCCCTCCCCTTAGAAGGAGCAGAATCAGCAACCAGGGTGGTGGCAGGAAGGCTCCTAATAAGTATTCCAGGAGCCAAGGTGTACACGGTATACCTGCTTGGGCTAGTGTTGGCAAACCCCCAGAGCAGTGTGTCTTGCTGTTAACTTTGAAATGGATGGGTAGTTCACACCTCTCAGCGCTTTTGTTTCAAGCTGTCTTGGTAACACTTATTTATGTTTCGGGCTTTTCTTTGTGACCATAAGGGGCTAGAAGCTTAATATTTTTTCTTTTTGTAAATGAAAGCCAAAATTATGATGTAATCAAATGACTCTGGGAGTTGGAGCCCTAGGCTTGGGCTTTAGTGCTTATGCCTTAATCCAGTCGTGCACTTATCAAAGCTCCCCCCCACCCCCCAAAAAATGCTTGTTTGACCATTTTAGCTCCATCTTTCTTAGCATGGGTTGAATCTTGGCTAGTTTTGCTGCTCTCACTGAGACTTACTTGTCAGGCCAAATTTTTAGAAAATAATGTTGAGTTTTAAACTTTGAACATTTAAAAATTAGTTGTTTGAAGCTTTTTCTTGTGTGTTCACACTGACCTAAAGCCAGTGTGACTTAGAACACAAGGGAACTCTGACACATCCTTGCTCTGAATCAGTTTAGTCTAATCCCAGGCTAATCTGAACAATGTTCTGACTTCAAAGCAATTGCAATTTGCAGTCCATTTTCTTCATTCTTGGTTTGGTTTGCAAGACATAAAAGAAGTCCAGTTTACAGAGAAGTGGTTTGGTAAGTTTTAAAAAAATAACAGGAGTACTTGTGGCACCTTAGAGACTAACAAATTTATTAGTGCCACAAGTACTCCTGTTATTTTTGCGGATACAGACTAACACGGCTGCTACTCTGAAACCTGTAAGTTTTAAAGTTATTTATGTTTAAATTCAGCAAGGGCATCCTGAACTGAGCTGATCTTAACCAATGCTGTCCTGGCTCCAGCCCATTCTTGCTTGGCTGCTGCTTCTTATTCAGTATTATATTACCTTCCCCACTACAACTATCCAACCTGTTTTTGTTCAAATTGTAGTTTTGGGAATGTTTTTTGCACTTTAAACTGATTTAAAGTATTTAAAGCATCTTAAACAGGTTAAAATGCTCGAGAGGTTTAGATCTGTTTAAATGCATACAACAGTTTAAAACTAATATCAGTTAATCCCCATAGCTGATGTAAAGATTTAACTTGCTTTAAGCTTTTTTATGATGTTTTAAGGTCTTTGATCAGTTTAAACTGGAAAAAAAAAATTCCACATTCTAAAATCCTCCACAATTTTGGGGTAACAATGGATCTGGATTGCTGCCCAAGCAGCGGGAGGCACTTATGCTGTACTGAGAATATTTCAAACTGCATGCTTATGTGGATATATACACACACAAGTATAGAAATATGTATTTCACTTAAAATTCTAATAGACCTGCATCTGACTGGCGCCTGCCAAGGCTACCAGGGCCTGCAAGTTGCCAGCTACATTGACTGGCACCAAATGTACTCTGACTAATAGTGTTTCATTATCATACAGCCTTTTATTACAATCACAGGTTGTCTTAGACACCCATGTGTTTCTAGGGTTGTATAAAACTCTTTGTCATATTGTACTGCATTATTTCATAAACTGTATTTGTTCACACTGTTAAAAATATGGGCTAAATTAATCACTGGTATAAGCAGTGTAACTCTACTGAAATTAATAGAGCTGCACCCACTCACACCCACAGCAATTAAGTTTCTTTATCATAATCCATATATAGAAAGAAGCAGAGTTAATGTTGTACATTCAACCTTTCCTTTTACATTTCCTGAATGTGGCATACTTAGCTATGCAACCTTAATAGTGCCTTAATACAGGGCATTTTGCATTTAATTATTAAACTTGTTTTATAAACAAAGAAAATTTAAGAATTGTGTTGTATAAAATTAATATGTTTTTCTGATCTACTGCACGAGGAAGGAGGACACTCAAAATAAAGGACTCTGGCAATCCAAAGGGATCATGCAACATAAAGGCTTTTGATTTTACTACCTAGGGAGAAGCATGGCCTCATGTTAAGAACTCCTTGTCCCCAGAGAAGGAGGAAACTTCCACTGCTTTTATTTCCTATGGCTCCAGGAGCTAGTCCATCCCTGACATTCTACTGAATGTCCTCAGCATCTTCAGGAACAGCAGTGGGAGAATCACCACTGGAAATTAGGACGTATAAGGAGAGCAAATTTATCATAGTACTTAAAAATTCATCACAACTTACTTCTGCAAGTTCTTCTGTCTGGATTTAGAATAAATCCTTGATGGCATCTACAGTAGTAGGAGTCATCCATACTTACACACTCATGTTGACAACCTTGGTTATCCAAAGCACAAAGGTCTACAACTGAAAAAGAAAACAAGAAGAGTACATAGAATTAAGATAAATGGAATCAAATAAAAATATGATTAAATATTTATATTATGGCAGTGGCTAAGAGTCCTGATCAATGTCCAGGGCTGTACAAATAATGAATTCTTATATAGGCTTCTATTACCCTCCACCCCGTCCCGATTTTTCACATTTGCTGTCTGGTCACCCTAGAAACAGGCCAACAAATTAGAGCAAAGTTGAGGGGAAAATGGAAAAACTATTTTTTTTTAAAGATTTATTATCAACGAGTAACATATGAGCAGACATGATTCAGACCACTTTATTTGCATTTGGTCCCTCATTCCTCTCTCTCTTAGTTGGTCTGTCTTTTTAGACTGATCTTTTTGGTGAAGGGATTGTGCCTTCTTATGTCTATACAGCTTCTAGAACATTGGGAGCACAACTGAAAAATAAATAATAATAATTCATACAGGACCTATATTTCTCCAGTTTTCTCACTAAAAGATAGACTGTGCAACCCTTATTCTTTGCGGTGAGCACACGCTCATAGGAGCAGTCCTATTGGCTTCTACCAGTGGTTAGCTTGCCAGTTTCTCTAGTGTAAACAAACCTTGGTGACTGACTGTATGTGGCTGAAGTGCTCTCTTGCCAAGTGCTCTTGCCAGTTGCACTGTTGTAATATTTTTCATATACAAATTAACCACACTCTAGGCCAGCGTTTCTCAAATGCGGCCACCAGGGGCCTTTCCTGTGGCAACAGCCTTCTAAGCAGTGACTGGGGGTGGGGGGAGCAATGGCCCCTTCCCCGGGACCCCAGCAGGGGTTGGGCCCTGCCCCCTTCTGGAGCCAGAAACGCTAGAGGAGCAGGCAGCCGGTAAGTTCCCCACCTTCCTGGGGCCAGTGGGGCTCGGGCTTCTGGCTTCAGCCCTGGGGTGGCGGGTGGCAGGTTCTGGTCATGGGGCGGCGGGCTCTGGTCCCTGGCTGCAGGGCTTCAGCCTGGACCCCAGGCTTTGGGCACTCTCCCTGAGCTCACCCCCCCCTTATCACCGCTGGCCCCTGCTGCCTCCCCCGTCTCCCCATCCATTGCCTCTGGCCCCTGCTGCCTCCTTACCCGCCTCCCCATCCAGGGCTTACTTTGTACCCCAGCTTGCTGGCATTGAGTATTTTGCTATGAAAAGTGATATTTGAATGTTTGTTAATATCGCTTTTCACTGCCTCCCAGCTAGCTAGCAAGTCTGCTTCTGTGAAAAATGATATTAACAAACATACAAATATCATTTTTCACAGCAGCACACTTACTAGGTAGCAAGTCTAAAACAAAAAAGCAACCAAAAAAGCAAAAGAAACAACCGCAGCAAAAGACAAGAACATGCGAAGCACCTTATTTATGTTTCTATTCTGTTTAGGTTCAGTAAAGAATAGAGACATCTGTACATTATTTTGATTGAGTTTGAAAAAAAGATTACATAAATAAATTACAATTATTTGGACATGTATATGGACATATTTATTTGTTTTTACTAAAGTTAATTACTGGTAAGTATTTTAGGAAAAATTGTCAGAGTGGTCACCAGCAAGAGGTGGTGGCCGCACTCTGAGGCCACCAAAAATTTTGTTTTGAGAACCCCTGCTCTAGGTAGGGTTAACCCTGCTGGGCTGTGTTGGTAGTCTCACTATTTATTCTTTTCATCTTCTTTTACACCAGCTATTAGTGGTACTTGCTCAGAATAGACATCTTCCAACAAGTTTTCCATTAGTAAATGGGATATTAAATCCTCCATGGAGTTAAATATCCATGGAGTTAAATATCCATGGAAAGACTGAGAAGAAGTACCAGGAAAGAAAGGAGAGTGAATCCAGCAGCCCCTGAAGGAAAGATCCCTCTCCCCTGAAGGGAGAGAACATGGTTTAACACAAGAAAGTATTTTATTGTAAGATTTTTGCTCATCTGAAAAGAGGCAGTCACCACAGGATGGTCTTTTGCCCTGCAGGCCATCCAGAAGACCGAGTTTCCTTTCCAACATGGTCCTGGGCCGTCTTGTTTCCTTGTCAATAAAGCCTCTAAGAGGTAGTCTGTAGCTCCTCTAGCTGAATATGGAACAGTGTTAACAGGCTTCTACAGGCACCACACCTAGAGCCAGGTGACTAATTCCCAACACACGATTTGGCCTGCAGATTTAACCTTTTCTTTGGCCCAAGTTGTCCATGAACAGACTGATTTTTTCAGTTTTGTTCAATGAATGTGGAGTGGACAAATGTCATTCTCTGCACTGTTGGTGAACTGCGCACAGTGAGGATTCCTTTGAGTATCAATATTGAAGTGTATAACTGGTCACCTAAGTTAGATGGTGTTGTTTCTGTTCCTTAACTGGATAATGTAAACCTTTCTAAATAGGAAGAGGGCCTGAATAACTCACTGGGCCCAGCAGATGATGTTTGTGTGGTCTGCTCTTTACCACTTCCTCTTGCTATGGTTAAGGTGCTGAGATATCTTGGAGAACCATCTCTGCCCCTTTGATAGTACTCATGTGTGTCCCATTAAATCCTTCTCTTCATCCCCTTAATCAAGAGCAGAGAGAATGTCAGCACCTGTAATGAAACCAATGTTTTATGCAGAAGTCTGCAGTGTTGTATTCCCTGCCATACATGCTATGTATCAGCCACAGCAGGGAATGCTGCTTTATTGGCACTCTGCTCTCTGCTTTGCCTGACTGAGCAGATCATTACCTTGGGTTTAAACCAGGTGAAGACTCTGTACTTTAGAATTCAGCAAGCAGTGATTCCTATTTAGCTCAATGCCTGGTGTTGGAACAGTGCTGAATTGCTGTGACTGATGTGAATAAATGTGGCAAGCATGAGTTTGATATGGCTTGGTATGTCTGAACTTGCTAGAGGATTCTGGGAGCAGGATTCTCTTAGCACTAGATAAATGAAGTGGAAAATTACTGAAAGTGCAGAAGCTGCACTTGAATGGTTAAAATAAGCTCAATATGTGCGTATGTTTCAACATCGAACTTTGGAATATCAGCAGGGGAACCAGCCCACAAGGTAAAGAACACGTAAAATCATGCGACCAGTGGGCTTGGTGCAAGCAGACATGGGTCAAAATGACCCTTTCTGGATGACGTCACGCTGATTGCTTAAGTGAATGATTTATGAGGGGGTAAATGTTGATTGAGTTTTGGTCTGGGTCTGTTGTGCAGCCCCTCCTTCCAAATTATTAATTAGGAGAAAATTAGTAATGACATGCCCACAAGGCATATTTCTGGGACATGAGACTCCTTTGAGAACAAAAGGGTATATATGCTAAGCAAAGTAAAGTAGTTAAGTTAGTGTTCCCCAATTAACATCTGAAGAGGTTCGAGACTGTGAGATAGAAGTCCTCGGGATGACCTAGACCCTGCTTCGGGGGACATTTAACAGACCAAGTACCTAAGAGGGGAAAGAAGAGAAGAAAAGAAGTCTTCATCTAGAATTGGTAGCTATATCTGCTTGTTTGCCAATCAGGATACTGTGCAAGGCCAATATAGTTACTGAGGATTTATGCTTGGGGCGGAGCTAAGGCTTGTAGGAAAAGAGGAGTAGTGTGTAACTTTAACTGCCTGTGTGATTCTTTCTCAAATAAATGACTATGCATTAAGCATATTGGTTTCCAAATTCTCACTGGTACCGGTAACACCTGCCCAGCTGTGTGCCATTTAAAGATCCATTTCAACACCTGGCATCAGTGCAAACCTGGTATACATAATCAGCTAAAATAAAAACATGGTACACACATCAGAAGGAAAAGGTTAAAAGATCTTTTTACCTATTATTTTTCTGTCTTTTTATTGGCCTATTGGTATTAGGGAAGTAACATCTTGGCCATCACATTTTGACCATTTGACTGTAAATCTTTAAATACACAGTGCATCAGACTTTTCCTTTGATCATGCCTATTTTGTAATAAATCATTTACCTAGTAAATACTATCCACAAAAATGAATGATACTTTAATATAAACTAATGAACACTGAGAGTTATAGCTCCTGATTGAATACTGCACATATTCACATTTACAGGATTTTCCACCAGGGATCAGCGTGCATCCTTGATGACATTTGCAGAAGCAGGACATTTTTCATAATAACATATCCATTTTAAAGTCTGAAGTTGCTCAAATCACAGAAATCAGTTCTTGCAGATCCACTGCTAACAGGAATAGCAAGTTAGCCAATCACTCTTTTCTTTGCAAAAAAATGTAGAATGGCTGATTTCTACATAGTTTTAACACTTTATGGAAACATTATTAATGATCGTATATTGACCCATGCATATGTATTGTAGGGATTCAAAAAAGTTAAAAGAGAAATCATGTATATGATGCAAAAAAATAAATAATCTACAAATAGAAGTGTAACTAGGATGCTTTGCGTTTACATTTGAACCTGCCAGCACTGGCATCAGCGTGAATAGCATGAGTTAGGGGATTCCACCAAAATAAGTATAAGTAAGCAGTACTTGAGAGATCAAGTGGATTTAGGTCAGAAGGAAAATGCAAGATATAAGAGGGAATACAAGTCAGAACCAGATCATACAAATAATTTGGAGTTGAGGATATGAATGCTTTGAACATTACCAAGAGAATTTGGAACTTGATTCTCCGTTTCAAAGGAAGCCAACACACTAGTGGAATGAAATGGGAAAAACATGAAAAATTAAAGATGCAGCTCAGTTCTGGGTAAAACATTAAAGACTTTATGGAGAAGTGGTGAAGAGACTGACAAGACAACAACTAGAATGTCGAGGCAAGAAATTACATAGAAATGTATTAATGTTTGAATAAGAAAAACATGTACTTTTTGTGTATTAAAGAAAGGATAGGAGCTGACATCAGAATAGAACCTATAAACAATCTCCAATGAAGCAGGTGCATTTATTTATATTTGTATTGCAGTAGTGCCCCAGGGTCCCAATAAGGATTGGGGCCCCATTGTGCTAGTTGCTATAAAAATACAAAGGAAGACACAGTCCTTGCCTTGTAGAATTTATAATCCAGTTTAAGACAAGATGCTACAAGTAGATGTAACAAACAATAGAAGAAATAGTGAGGGAGGATGAGGACAACAGTGATAATAATAATAGGGGGTTATATAGGTTAGTTAATGTGACTACCTTTCTGATTCAGAGAAACTTAAATTGAATCTTTTATGTGCTTAAATACATATATATCCACAAGTTCCACTAGCCCTCTGTATTCAGCATTAGTGAGACTGATACTGGAATACTGCATCCATTTCTGCTGACCACATTGTTAAAAAGATGTTGAAAAACTGGAAAGGTGCAAAAAAGAGCCACAAAAATGATACCAGGGCTGGAAACAAAATGCCTTACAGGGAGAGACTTAGAGAGCTCAATCAGGTTAGTTTATCAAAAAGAAGATTAAGAGGTGACTTGACTATCTCGTATAAGTTCCTTAGGCAGAAAATACTGGGTATAAAGGGCATTTTAATCTATTAGAGAAAGACATAATAAGAACCAATGGCTGGAAGCTGAAGCCAGACAAATTCAAGTAAGAAATTTGTAATAGTGAGCGTGATTTACCACTGGAACAAACTATGAAGGGAAGTGGTGGATTCTATATCTCTTGATGTCTTCACATCAAGACTGGAGGCCTTTCCGGAGGATATGCTTCAGTCAGACAACACAGGAGTAACTGGGCTCAACACAGGTGTAACTGGGTGAAATTCTATGGCCTGTTCTATACAGGAGGCCAGCTAGAAAGAATCCAACTTCAGAGGACAAGAACCTAAAATGGTACTTGAGTCCTAGGACCTATGGAGAAGCATCAGTTATGTAGCATGAAAAAATTCTGATGCATTCATTGTGAAACAAGCAGATGAATGTCCTCTGAAAAGCCAGACATGGATCTGAACCGCATCTGCTTATGGGTGAAAATGAAACCCATATGTTTTAGATCTTCAAAAAGTTGCAAATCCAGGAAAACAAAACAAAACAATGAGCTAAGAATACTGAGGCAAGTAAATATTCCCATATTTAAATCATGAGACCAAGTGTAATTGAAACATTTCAAAGGACTAAGCATACAATTGATTCCTCTGCAAAGGGCACATAAACCATAGCTCTCATAAAAAACAAAATGGGAAATGGCATGAAAAATGCCCATTGGTATGGGCAATTACTTGTTTTACATACTGAACTAACATCCTGCTTCCTAGGGCATTCTAAGAAATTACTTAAGGGGGCTGTCAAGATGCAGATTACATTGTGTTACGGGGCTTTAAACTGGCAAGAATTTAGCTGGAAAGAAGGTACAGCTGTGGAAACTTAGTTCTTACAACTTGAGAAGAATTGTGGTGGGATTGCGTATAGGGGCCTAGGCTCCAATTCAGGAAAGCATTTAGGCACATGCTTAACTTTAAGTATCTGCTTAAGTCCCATTAATTGCAACTTAGCTTGGAGCATGTGCTTAAGTGCTTTCCTGAACCAAGGCCCGAAAGAGAAAGGCAAACATCTAGCACTTATTAGTTCTTCGACAGAAGATACCAGAACAGGATATTCTCCTGAAATATAAGACCAGGAAGGAAGGCTTGTGAGAAGGAAAATAGCCTGAAGAGCTAGATTACTCTAAAACATACTGTGATATAAGTATGGAAGAAGGAAGAATGAATTATTTACAAAGTTTTAAGGACAAGTTTGTGTTTCACATTTAATATTTGTTTTCCTGAAGTTTCATTCTCTAGCTTTCATCTTGCAGTACCCTGGGCCTATGTTTGTTTCTTTACCGTCAATGGTACGAATTAGAGGCACAGAATGCCCAGTTCCTTTAAGGGAACTAAGCTTAGCCAACACATTCTACAGACAGACTTGATTCATAGGTGTAGCTTGACTTCTATATTTGGGGGGGCGGCTCCAGTCAGGCCAATGGGGCCACGTGCATGTGTGTGTGGCAAATTCTGTGCCTGCCCACAGGGGTGTCATTTCAGGGGTTTTTTTGAGGGGGAAGGGGCAACTTTCACCATGATTCCAGGAGCTACATAACTGAAAACGCTAGGTTTTTTTCCCAGATAATAGCTTAGAAATTATCTGACATGAGCACTGTATCTAATTCCTATATCAAGAAAGAAAATTAAATATTAGACCCACTCAGCTCTAATACTAACATGTTCTGACATCTTACGGCAAGTCACTTAAGAGACACTGGTTAGGTTTAAAATTGTAATGTATATTCTTACTCAGATACACTTATTAAAGTCAGAAGTGACCATCATGATCATCTAGTCTGACCTGCACCTTGCAGTCCACAGAACCTCACCTACTCACTCCTGTAATAGACTCCTAAACCCTGGCTGAGTTACTGACGTCCTCTAATCATGGTTTAAAGACAGCAAGTTACAGAGAATTCACCATTTACACTAGTTTAAACATGCAAGTAGCCCATATCCCATGCTGCAGAGGAAGGCAACCCCCCCCTCCCCCCCCGCCAGGGTCTCTGCCAATCTGACTTGGGGGAAAATTTCTTCCCAACCCCAAATATGGTGATCAGTTAGACCCTGGGCAAGTGGGCAAGGCCCACCAGGAAGACACCTGGGAAAGAATTTGCTGTAGTAACTCAGAGCCCTCCCCATCTAGTGTCCCATCCCCAGCCATTGGGGATATTTGCTACAGGCAGTCAACGATGGGCCACATGCTATTGTAAGCAGTCCTGTCATACCATCCTCTCCATAAACTTATCAAGCTCAGGCTTGAAGCCAGTTAGGTTTTTTGCCCCCACTGCTCCTCTTGGGAGGCTGCTCCAGAACTTCACTCTTCTGATCGTTAGAAACCTTTGCCTAATTTCAAGCCTAAACTTGTTGATGGCTAATTTATATGCATTTGTTCTGGAGTCCACATTGATGCTTAACTTCCATAACGCCTCTCTCTCCCTGGTATTTATCCCTCTGATATATTTATAGAGAGCAATCATATCTCCCCTCAGCCTTCTTTTGGTTAGATTAAACAAGCCAAGCTCTTTGAGTCTCCTTTCATAAGGTAGGTTTTCTATTCCTCAGATCATCCTAGTAGCCCTTCTTTGCACCTGTTCCAATTTGAATTCATCTTTCTTAAACATGGGAGACCAGAATTGCATGCAGTATTCTAGATGAGAGCTCACTAGTGCCTTGTATAATGATACTAACACTTCCCTGTTTCTACTGGATATATCTTTCCTGATGCACCCCAGGACCATGTTAGCCTTTTTTCACAGCCGCATCACATTGATAGCTCATAGTCATCCTGTGATCAATCAATACACCCAGGTCTTTCTCCTCCTCTGTAACTTCCAACTGATAAGTCCCCAGCTTATAGCAAAAATTCTTGTTGTTAGTCCCTAAATGCATGACCTTGCATTTTGCACTATTAAATTCCATCCCATTTCTGTTACTCCAGTTTACAAGGTCCATCCAGATCTTCTTGTATGGTATTCCAGTCCTCCTCCATATTGGCAATACCTCCCAACTTTGTGTCATCTGCAAATTTTATTAGCACACACACACTTTTTTTTTTGCCAACGTCAGTAATAAAAATGTTAAATAAGGTTGCTCCCAAGACTGATCCCTGAGGAACTCCACTAGTAACCTCCCTCCAGCCTGACAGTTCACCATTCAGAATGATCTGTTGCAGTCTCCCCTTTAATCAGTTCCTTATCTAACCTTCAGTTCTCATATTAATCCCCATCTTCTCCAGTTTAACTAATAATTTCTCACGTGGAACTATATCAAATGCCTTACTGACATCCAGATAGATTATATCTACCGCATTTCTTTTGTCTAAAAAATCAGTTATCTTCTCAAAGAAATATATTAGTAACTTTGTTACTACCTCTTGAATACAATTGAAACAACTGTAGAAAATTTTATTAAAGCTAATGTTAAAAAATTATATAGTACACAGGTTAAGAAAAGAGTGGCTGTACATCTGGGTATAGTGTTTAGATTAAAAACAAACTTTGTATTTGTGGATAAAGTCATAAGATACATAAAGTGCATAATCAGCAATAACCCAAATTTAGGTGAATAAATTTAAGAATACAGTTTAGATATTAACATTCAAGTATTCGGATACATCACTCATGAAAAGTTATACAGAGTTGGTTGTGGAAAGCAAATATAGCAATGAGTGAAGATTGTCCCTCAGTAATTGAGAATTTAGGGTAGGTTGTCCATTTAGAAAATACAATCCATCAGGGAAGTATTTCGGTTACTTTCCGATTTCGCTTCTCATCGGCACTCCATCTCATCTCGCCTGGTATTGCCGATGTCCGGTGATGTGTTCTATGTAGATGGCCCTCGACCACCTGATGGCGTCTGACTCCAGGAGTTGCCACATCAGCCGAGCGTAGCGCTGACCGATTCTACATTCTCTCAACACTCTCTTATTACTGGAGTCCCATGTGCCTAAGGCTCCGACGATCAGTGCATGTGTCTGAACCTGGTAACCCTTAGCTCTCAAGGTTTTGGCTAGAGGGACATATTTCTCTACCTTTCGAGCTTGGGTGTTGCGGAAGGCTGGGGTCCTGTTCTCGAAGGGCACTGTGACGTCCACCATCACGATCTTCTGGTCCTCATTGGTGATGACGATGTCCGGTCGCAGTTGGCTGTCGGTTCTGGGGATGGCGGAGTTCACAGCCACGTTCCCTATGGGTGGCAGGATGGCTCTGAGTAGGCGATTCTGGATGGCGTTATGCTGCAGCTGCCAGGCTCTGGAATGGGGCTTGCAGTTACACAGGATGTGGGGTAGTGTCTCGCTGGCATAGCCGCACTTCCTGCATCGCTTGTCCCGATTCCCGTATCTACAATTACTTTCTATCATTTAGGCTACTTACTTTTTGCAGTTCACCAAGCTTGGAACAGATATTTAACTTTAGGAGACATCCTAACAGCCCTTTCTTATCTTAATCACCTGTTAAACACTCTGTTTATAAACAAAATTCTGACTCCCTGCCTGCCTCAAGGGCATAAGCTCGGAGCAGTCTCCTGTCTCCTCTGCAGAACTCTCTATATAGCACACTAAGGCTGCCTCCCTGAGGCTTGCCATTTGCGGGGGGGAGCAGTGCCCCCCATGCCCCACCCAAAATCCGCCCATGACTTGATTCTCACACAACAAACCACTACATAGTGATCTTTTAGTGCCACCCCTTGGAAAACCTCCTCAGCATACCCTGGCATGGAAACAGATGTTTCAAGGAATGTCTACCTTCTCCCAGATTTTCCCAGGATCTGATTCCTACCTGAAGAGATAGCAAGCCTAGAGTAGTATTACTAGCACTCTGAGAGTAGTGTCTATGCTTTTGTTTGTTTTTATGCTACCAGTTTAAATACTACCATGCAATGCATTTCTGACAACCCACATGGATTCCGAATAGAAAATCAGGTACTTGATTTCAAAATGCCAGCATAACCCTGTGTGAAATTAGTTGGAGCAATTTTTCACCTTTTTGCTATTTCAGAGTTCATTGAAAAAAAACCCTAACAACAAATCTACATACAATATGTTATGCTTAAAATCTGTGTGAGAAAGGAGAATTTTCTATCAAGGCTTGTGGCTGTACTGTATATTTAGTAGAAATCTTTCTTACTATTTAACTTATCCTGACTGCAAAATTTGGTCACAGAAGTCAATGAGATTGGAACAAAATTAATCAGGTTGTTCGTGTCAAACTCTCTCCCCTCCAAAAACCAGCCCCCCAGAACTGAATCTTGTCTCCCATCTCTTTGGCTTGTGTGCCAACGGGAATGTCTAAGATAATACTTACCGATACACTTCTTTCCATCTTCATCGAGCCCATAGCCATCATAACACTGACAGACATAGGACCCAGGTGTGTTCACACAGATCTGTTCACAGGCATGTTTCTCCACAGCACATAGGTCCTGGGCTGCAAAAAAAATCACATGACTATGAGACTCCTTTACCTTCTATATTGCATAGGTTTATATATTGAAAACGCTGTTCAGGAAGATATGAATAAATCATCAGAGAATGACACATTCTAATCAAGAGCACATATTTCCTGGACAAAGTTTGAAAATTTTATGCTCTCAAGAGTGACCACATACTGCTTAGGGGCCTGATCCTGCACCCACTGAAATCAATAGCAAAATTCCCATTTACTTGAATGGGGCAGGATCATGCCCTAGTGGACTGGTCGGAAAATAAAAGTTTGGGTTTTTTTGTTTGTTTGGGTTTTTGCAATAAAAAAACAAAACAAAAATCTTCTGCAGGTGTCTGAACTTAATCAATGTTTCATTTATTCATTTTTTTTTTCATTTTTTGGTTTTACATTTTTCCTTCCTTCTCCTTTTCTTTTTTTCCTTTTCCCTTTTGCCACTGACAAAAGGGGTGCAGGGTAAAGGAAACAGGGGGAGAAAGGAAAAAGGAAACCAATAAATAGAAAAACCAAAAATTGAGAAAAAGGCCCATTTTTTTTCAATTTTGTCAAACAAAACACAGAAAATTTCTAAAATAAAAAAATCTCACAAAAATTACTAATTTTGAAAAAAGGCTCTTTTTGTTTTTACGTAAAATTTCAATAGAAAAATGTAGATCAGCTACACTGCTTAATTTAGTACATTTGACATATAAACATGACGATCTATATATAGCTCAAGAACAATGTGAGGGATTAATTTAAATAAACAAACACAATGTAAAATGAATGCAATATGAACATTGTTTGTTAAAACAGTTCTTTTCTAGAAATAGAAAGTTAAACCAGAAACTAATGTACAGGACATTAATGCTTTTCAAAGTTTAGGATACTGTTTTGAAAATATTATGCTGTGAAATAACAGTTTGCTTCTCCACAAAAGGACAACATAATGGCTATCCTGCAAGATACACACACACACACACATATATATATATATACACACACACACACATTATATATATATATATATATATATATATATATATATATATATATATATATATATATACACACACACACACACACACACACACACACAGAGGGAGAGATGTATAATCCAAGCACAATGCAGTTACATCACTTCAGTGTTTAATGCAGAATGTCAAGATTCTCCAATGGAAGGCTCCCAAACCTTTCAGTTATAGCCAATTTAATGCTATTTACATATTCACAAATGTATTAGGTACCCTGAGTGAACAGATAAAATGCTTAGCACTTCTATACCAGAAGCACTTTTCATCTTCAAAGCATGTTACAAATATTTATTATTTCTTCAAATGTATAAAATACAACTAAAGGTGCCTATACTCTGGGCATTTGTCTCACAAATTAAAAATCACAAAATAAATATAACCATAGAACTGCCCATAAATATATCCACCTCAACCCTCACCCTCCTCCACAGCTGTTAACAAAGAGGGGAAAAAAGAAAAATATTAACTAATTAATCCTTAGAACACTCTTTGGAGCCTGTGCTGATTAAATTATTTTTCATGAACAATTAATTTGGTATATGTTTCTGTTTGTGAAGTGTCACGGTTATTACAGATATGTTAGTTGTTCAAAATTGTTTGACAATTAATGGAAATAAATCCCAGCCTAAGGATTGCTCTCCAACTATTTATAGCAGGTATGGACTTGATTAGTAAATAGTCAGAATTCACTATTCAAGTTATGATTGTTCACGAAAATCATGTTTGTTTCCTTTTTGTTTTGTTTTGTTTTCCTGTTCCCTGATTAGATAACACTTACAAACTACTTCTATTCCCTCAAAATTCAGTTTAGTTCTAAAACATTTTACTTCTTGATTAAACATTTCTTGGTCAGTGAGCCAAAATTCACATCCCTCAAACAGTCATAGGACCAATATTTGCTTGTGCAAATATCTGTGAAACATTAAGGGGGAAAAAAGGGTGCAAACACAGTGGAATCAATATATGATTCAGAGGAAGAAGATGAGGCATAGAGGTTAGGTGATTTGTCTGAAGACATGGAGAGAATAAGTTTTTGCCTCAGACCCCTGCTCAGACTACAGCTCTACCTCATTCTGCAACATATTTCAACATAATGTAAAAACAACATAGACAGTAGTCAGTGATTTTATGAACCAACAAGGTACAGTTCTGTCACACAGTGAGCTATGACTTTTCACAACGTGCTAGAGAAATCCTGAGAATTTCTGAACACCCATCACTTTATTGTTAGCTGCTGACATGCAGTAAGCTACGTTCTACTGTCTTGATTTCCTGTAAGCTTTACAAAGTATTTTACCTTCTGCTGCTGCTTTTGTAAATAGGCACCAGAATTCTTGTCGCAGGCAAGTTTATATGGATGGTCTCAAAATTACAAATGCTGTCACTGCGATGAATGTGCTGAGCAGTCATAGGACAGCAGAACAAAGGAAAAGGTTTGTTGCATTTGTGAGGACTGTTGCTCAAGAGTGGGTTAGGTGTCATAGATGCAGTGCATCATTTGAAGGCAGTTGGGTTATGAGAGCTGGCGCATGGAATGTTACAGCTGCCCCAGAGTTGACTACTGAGTTGGACACCCCCCAAGCACAGGGGGAATAGTGTTCTGTTGGGAGCAGTCCAGGAGCTGCTGCATCAGCATAGAGGAACAACACAGAGGTGTCCCCAATGAGACCTACCCCAGGACTGCACCCTGACTGGGAGACCTGCAGGATACATAATCACCTCTAGTCAAAGGGGTGGAGTGGACTAAGAGGGGCACCAGTGGGACAGATGAGCCCATATCTTATTTTGGATGTCCCCTAGGAGCCAAGCTAGGGACTACTCTTGTCGTTTCATTGTAACTGTTGAAGCTAGCATACCTAGCGTATTTGTGACCTATTCTGCTACCCCTTGTCAATCATATTTTTGTTTGAGCCATGCATTGCAGTGAACCCACCAGGAGCTGGAGCCCATAGGGTCCAGCAGCTCATGCACCATTTATGCTTGCCTTTGAGTTGTGGTACATTAGGCATGCTACAATGTACTGTATGCCTTATTTACCGCAAACTATCTGAAAAGGGTTGATGTACGACAGTGATCCCACTATATTCCTACTAAATACACACCAACACATCATGTATTCTTTAAAGCTTGTGCTGTTTTACAAGAACCTATATCCTCATGCACTAATCAACGGATTTAAGTTTCTTTGAGAATTTGTTTTACAGAGCTCAGTCCTGCATTCCTTACTCAGGCAAAACTCCCGTTTGTTTTAGATAAAGTTTCCCTGAGTAAAGAAGCGAATAGTTTGTATTCTAATTAACTTGTAAATGTGTACGCTTACCAATCAGAACAGCCCTAGACATTATGGCTGTCCTAGACATTATGCTGGTGACAGCGGCTATCCTTCGTCGAAGTGATCTGAGCTTCTGTAGCAGGATGACATACCGGGTTTTATCCCCATTATTGCCATGAGGTTCTGAATAACTTGGAGTGCAGCACTGTGACTCAGAACCCTGATGCCTTGGATTTGCTGTGGGAATATCTTACAGTAAACTGTACTTCATCATCAGCTTTATAAAACTCACAAATATCGACAAAACAGAAATTCAATATTGTCACTCTGTAAAGAATGATTTCTTCTAATACTTTCTGCATTTATTACAAGAAATATTCTACTTACCACTTCTTAAACTGAATACAAACACATTCTGAAGAGAAATCCAATGCTGTATGTTACATGAAAATGTAATTCCAGGAGGCCAGAGTTTAAGTGATCTTATATAAAAACTACATTAAAAGACCGTTAAAGTTGCAGAATCAAGCACTCAAAAGTTAGGAAGTGCCAGAATTAAGAATGCATGTGGAACTGTAATTCAGACCTCTTGTGTATATGCATTCTGAGTAGGTTGGCAGAAACCATTTTTATTTTTGTATAATTTCAACAGATAATATTGATGTTTATTTTTAAGCATTTTTAAAAATTATTTTTTATGTATTTAAATTTTCACAGTTGCACAAAGTTATGTGGGGGGAGGTCAGACAATATTTATTTAATGACAGTAGATGTTGAGATTTTAAATGTTAAAGCTTTTAAACTATTAAAACACAAACTGTTAACATCACATGTCAAAATATACAAAGTAAATAGCCTTACATCAAACTCTAATAAGGTCTCAAGCAGCATTTTTCTTACTTTGCCTATCTGTAAATTTCAGTTATCATCGATGGAAATATTTTTCCGTCTGTTTGTGTGTGTATGGTGAAATAGACATTTATCGACATTTACCGATAAAAAGCTAGTTCTTCCAAGACTAACTATGAGACAGTCTTTAATTACATGATCACAAACTTTCTTTCCACAAGATCCCGCCTCATTCACTGCATGGGATGCATAGTACTCACTGAACTGCTAGCTATTCAATATTTCATTTTATCCTCATTGTTCAGCATGTGGTCCCAATGCCGTATTAACTGCAAACTATCCAAACCTTACTCTGAAGATAGAATGATTAATTTCCTCATGGGCTTTTCTATGGCACTCATCATTATACTATCTGAGTGCTTGACAAACATTAATCAATTTATCTTCACAGCATCCTTGTGAGTAATGTGGTATTGTTTTCCCATATTACAAATGGAAATCATTGCACAGGAAACCTTAATACTGGCATTTTCTTAATTTTGAGGGCTTGAATTTGCAAATATAATATTCTTTTAATGTAGTTTTTATGTACAATTTTCTAGGTTTTAAAAAAACAGAAATTCTATTACATGGAAGAATATTGACTCCCACATGGTTCAAATCAGCAGGCTCGGAACCTTTCGATCTTCAGAACAGACCTCTGGCACTTGAACTAACCAAGTAAATGGTAGCAGTAGTAGGCTCTCATCCTCTATACAGACACTAGCAACAAAATAATTGTAAGAATTTTTTATAGGGGCAAAAGAATGCATTTTCCCCTAATCCTCTGGGTTTGTCTATATGGCAAGTCACTGAGTGGCAAGCCGGGGTGTGAATCTACAGCACACCAGCTTGCTGCACAGTAATGTCCTGTATGAACCCTGCTACAGTGGAGTAAAATCTCAGAGTGAGGCTTGATGTACAACTATTTGAAACTGTAATATGCCACGCCGCACTTCAGAATTTCACTACCTTGTACAATGTCCACATGGAACATTACTGTGTGGCTAGCTGGTGTGCTGTAAATTTACATCCTGGTTAGACGTGCAGTAACTCGCCATGTAAACAAGTCCTCTGAGAAATGGCTGGCTATTTTTGCTTAAATTGATAATTTAAGATCTACATGCAGGAGATGGGTCCTTCTTTCTAATGGGAAATTATTCTGTGAAAACTGTATGTTAATTTAACAGTTTCATGATGAAATGTATAAAATACAGGAGTCAAAAAGACATCCATACATACGGGGGAACTACCACCTTTTCCAGTCTGCATTAAAATCAGTAAAACCTTGCTGACTGCAATTAATTTAAGGACTCTTAACAATAAGAGTCACCAATCTGCTGCATTCTCACAGCAGAATGGCACACAATAAAGAAAACAAACGATCAGTTCTTCTGAAATATGCCAGCTGCTGTTTGAATCCTCTTCTCCTAACGTAACTATTCACCACTTCTCATTTGTTAATTTAAAAAAGGTGTTAAAATATCTAAATAAGGAAACTATGCAGGAAAGAATGGAAAACTAAACTTATAAACTTAGATAAATACATCTGGTTCATGTTGATAATGTATTGCCCTAAATGTAAACATGACAGAGGTTTATTTTGCACAAAGGTCAGGTAGGGAATGTGTTTTTGTCTCTGTGTGCTTGTGAAAATCAGAGGCCAACAGCAATAGCTAGGGGTCAGGGTCTGTATAAGCTTCCCACACACAACTCTACCAATGCACTTAACACCAGAAGTACAACACATCTTCTCTTTCCATACTTGATCTCTCCAGCACGTACGGTGCTGTTTGCCTCAAACTGTTTGGTGATGTAAAAATATGTCTAGTAGGGAGTATCCTGAGAGCAGACTACATAATTCATTTCACTTTTGAGGTTAGCTAACTGGAACCAAGTGTCATCTGACTGACAGATGGATGGATGAATGAATGCATTCATGCAAGCAAGCAAATATGGAAAAACAAGAAAACACATATTTAAGACAAAGTATGGGAGAATAATGTAAAATTTAATCTTGCATATTTTGAATCACAGCTGGAGGAAGGAAGAACAGGATGAGGAGAAATCGGGCTCTAAAGAATGCTATTGCAGAAACAGCAGAGGAAATGCTAACACATTAAAGGCCATTGTGCGATGCTCCCCTTAGTGATTCACACACACAACTCCAACTGACAACTTTGAAGTCCCACTAAAGATTGAAAGCAGAGTAGGGTATATGTCTACACAGCATTCTGGAATAAGCCTCTCACCTGGGTCAACAGACTTGGCCAAGGAAGACTCACAATGCAACTTCAAAGGGCTGTCACACAGCTATTTTTAGAATGCTAGGGCGAGCCCCGCTAGCCCAGTTCTGTCGATCAGGGCTAGGAGGCTCGCTCCAAAATGCTGTACAGACATACCCATAGAGCCCAGAATCTGCAATTCCAGTTGAGTTCCTGGCGATACATAAGCGTATAACATAATAGAAAACAGCAAGAGCTAATAAAGAAAGGATCTTATCCAAAAATGAATAGCAATTAAATTCAGTTATCAGGTTCAATTTTTTGAGAGGGGGATAGCAGTGTGAAAGTGAGAGAAAATAAAATAAAAATGCTGAATTTCAACTAGTTTTCAGGAACTATGATCTATTCTAGACAGCCGGGGAAGAGGGAATATTTCTTCAAAAATACATTTGTTCTGTGAAAATGACGAGCTGTGGAAGGAGTGAGAGAATAGATAATTTATCTGATGTGATCATGACAAAAAAAATTAGCAAGTCTCAGAAGACTTCCTTTTCTAATCTTCTTTTTTGAGGCAGGGAAACTGGGAGAGCAGAGTAATTTAAACTACATTTTGGAATTGATTTTCATCAAAAGGAAGAATGGGATAAGCACAAGAATAGGAGTCAATAGATCTGGATTCAATACCTATATGCTGCCTGAGCTTGAACAAGTAACTTATAAGTTTCAATTTCCCCATGTGTAACACGAGAGCGCAGGAGAAGTAATACATACAAGTGTACATGGGTGTATTGTGAAGTTTAGTTTATTATATTTGCAAAGTAATTTGAGAGTCTTGGATGGAAGAAGTTGTAGAAGTAAAAAGTATTATTCTTAAAGTTTTGTTACAGTAAAGGGGAGACCCCACAGATGAAATCTCATTGTGAAAGGGTAGTCAAAAAAAGCAAACAAAATGATAGGGTGCACAAAGAATGGGTCAAAATAATATATTATTATCTTTAAATAATTGGTACCCTCACCTGGAGTACTGTAATCAGTTCTGATCCCCCTCTCTTAGAAGATAGATAGCAGATATAGAAGGCATTGACAGACTTCTATATGAGGAAAGGCTGGAGTGACTGGGACTGTTTCATTTAATATGGAGATGTTTAAGAGTGAACATGTGCCTCGCGCATAGTGTGTGGTACCACACATAATAAACATGATAGAGATATTTAAAATGGATGGATGGTACAGAGAAGGTAAATTAGGCACCTCCAATTTACCCTCTCACATAATATAAGAACAATTTGATATTCAATTACAATGAAAGGCAACAAATGTAAAACTGATAAAAATAAATACTGTTTATACAAAGCATAATTAACCAGTGGAACTCATTACTATACAGCAGTGGTTCCCAAACTTGTTCCACCACTTGTGCAGGGAAAGCCCCTGGAGGGCCGGGCCGGTTCGTGTACCTGCCGCGTCCGCAGGTTCGGCCAATCGCGGCTCCCAGTGGCCGCGGTTCGCTGCTCCAGGCCAATGGCAGCTGGTGGAAGCGGCGGCCAGTATGTCCCTCGGCCCGCGCCGCTTCCAGCAGCTCCCATTGGCCTGGAGCAGCGAACCGCGGCCGGTACACGAACCGGCCCAGCCCACCAGGGGCTTTCCCTGCACAAGCGGCGGAACAAGTTTGGGAACCACTGCTATACAGCATCATGGAGGCTAATTGCTTAGATTTAAAAAATATATTAGCCCTTTATGTGAATAACAAGAACATCCACAATTATGTTAGATAAGAAGAATTAAACAGTTTATTGAAAGGATATAAAACCTCATGATTTAGATAGGGGTTAGGAAGAATCTTCCCCTCAAGTTATTTCATCATTGTCCCTCGAGGGGTTTATTGCACCTTCCCATACTATCTGGTACTGGCTATGACCTGAGACAGGATACTGGACGAGATGGACTGTTGGTTAGAGCTGGTATGGAAATGATTGTTTCCTGTCTTGGTTCTTTCCAAGACCTCTGGCTTTCATACACCAACAAATATAAATACCATTTCACTTTGTTGCAGTACAATGCTACAGTTTTTAAAAATTAACTTAAAGCTGACAGGCTTTGGAAGGGCTCACAAGAGCTTTTCCATTTACCAAAAAAAGAGGCAAAACTTTGCCCCATCTAATTTGTTTTGGAGACCTCCAATGGTTTTATGCTCACTTGAGTCCTCTTTTTTCCCCTCGTTGAAGGTGAGAGAGTTTGCATGTGTCATGGGAATAAGAAAAAAAAAAAGAAGTTAGAAAAGATAACTTACTGCTGCAAGTCTTCTGGTCAGCGTTCAGAATGTATCCCTGTTTACATTTGCACATGTAGGAGCCAGGAGTGTTAATACAGAAGTGATCACAACCATGCTCAGTTATACTGCACACATGGGGCACTGAAAAAAGAAACATCAGTCATTACCATGATCAGTTAATGGTGACTATAACTAAAGTGAAAATAAATTGCTTGTTAAGGATACTATAAAAATCTAGAGTTTCTAAAATTAATTTTCAACAGCTGAGACAAACACAGAAATCTTAAATCTCCATGTGTTATTATGAAACATACAACAAAGCCATAATAAGGAGTATATATTTATGCCTGAAAATATTTTGTACTTAAGGTATTTCTGTGCCTTGTTGAAATTTATATTATGTTTTTGTGAATGGAGTTACCCATGTGCAAGTTTTCTACCTTAACAGTTAAAATTTTACATGGAGTTAATATAAATAAAACACAAATTATAGAAGAGTTATTTTCATACACAGTAAGTCAGATATCTTAAAATGTTGAATACTGTGGATTTTAAAGAGATATAGAGTCCAATAAAACAAATATATCACATTAAGCTAGTTCGAGAAATAAAATGACTTTAAATACATTCACTTCTATGGAGTATTTCATTATATGACGGTTGAACGAAGAAAATAACCCTACATCAGACTAATGAAATAGAGTGAGTAGCAGACAAACTGATGAGGAAACTTACACTATTCAGGTAATACAGTGCTGAATGTCATATAAGCATGCAGCTAGATTAAACTGAGGCCCATTCACCTGTAGTCCAATACACAAAAACTGAGCACTAGTATTTTTTTCCCCAGGAAAAGCAGAATAACAGCCTTTCTGAATTAAAAAAAAATATTTTTTACTTTCTCACCAAATTAAATTGCAAGTTAAAAGTAGCAAAACGCAAAAGAGTGGGAAAGGAAGAAGGAAAGAAAGCAGTTAGGGCTAGCTCTGTAGTGTTCATTGCTGTTTTATTGGGCTTTTGCTTTCTAGATCAGACTGACTCTGGGCATTAAGAATCCCCTACAATCTTTACTTTCCACTTGAACATTGCTTAGATGTCACTTCTGTCACATATGGTGAAACCCTTCCCAGTGAATACCTAGTTACAGATAAGTATACTTTGTGCAGTAGCCAGCTAAGAATTTAAGGGGTCTTCATTGTACTAGGTGGATGAACCTCTAAATTTATGGACTATATACATTTAACCGCCATATTTTTCTAATGGTCCCAACAGAAACCAGAGAAACAGCTCAGCGTGTGGTGAGTGTGGTACTTTTAAAGAAAAAACGTGGTTGAGAAACACATACCCTGCATCTAGTCTTTGGAACAGTCTCCAGCATTATGAATTCACAACCAATGTACAAACCAACACTATTTCTAACCCTCATATTAAAATGTTTGGATCATAATATCTGCTGTACTACAACTACAACTTTTCAAGTGCTTTCATTTATGTGGATAAGGATCTGCTGGAAGGAACTCCTTGTCTTTTTCTTTTGCATTAATACTCTTCTGAAAGTGAAATGTAAGCTCTCTGATGCTTCTCCAAACACAAGTCTCCTGCTGGCTGTATGCCACTAGCCACAATAATTAAATACTATCTTATTATGACAAAAAAAACCTTTTAAATCTGCCAATTGCTAAGCAGAAAATGAAGTCATTTTAATGTCCCAGGCATTAGGGAATCTTCCATTTACAAAGTGAGCAAATGCAGCACAAGCTGTATTTATAGACTATTACATCAAAAAACCACACACTACCTTAGAAGAACATCCAAGTTGCAAGAACATTCAAGTACTCAGAAGTCAGGAAATACTAGAATTAAGGTTGCCTGTGGGTATGTCTATACTGAAATGTAAGCCCAGGTTTAGACTCAGGCTCAAACCCAAACCCCACTTCCACCTACACACAGTTCTGTCTGACTCAGGCCCGGGTACTGGCCCCCAGGACCCTGCAGTGGGTGGAAGATTCGAGTCCAGCCCCATGGCAGCCCGAACTCCATCTTTTGCATTGTGATACAGCTCGGTCCTGGGTCCCCCAGACTTGGGACCTGAGAGTCTCACAATGCTATCTCACAATTCCATGGGCCGGTGTTCTTTATCCTCTCTATAGCCAGTTGACGCCCAGGAAATGGAAGCAACCCTCTTTGTTCAAGTACAGTAGCTCAGTGTTTAACCCTTCCATTTTATTCTGACCACAGAGCTGCAGACACATTGAACCTTCTCCTGTGTTTGCAATGGCCACCAACCAGAAGTCTTTTGCCAACAGCGCTGCTTCCTGATCACAGGAGCACAGCCAGATTTTGGTGAATCTCTGGTGCAAGGTGAGCAAAATGTTAAATTTTAGCAAGAGTTCCAGGAATGACCATGCGTCCCAGGAAATAGTGAAGAAGCTGGCAGCATTGGGGATTCACCAGACACATGTCCAGTGCAGGGAGAGGATTAAGTGGCTCAAGACCGACTATCGGAAAGCCAGGATGAGAACCGCACATCTGGGAACTTGCCATCATCCAGCCTCTTTTATGAGGGGTTTGACCAGGTGCTGGGTACTGCACCAAGCACAGAGCCACCAGAGCTTCATGACAGCCTGGTCAGCCAGGATGGCAACCTTCTCACCCCTGAATCCAGTATAGGACCAGATGATGCTACCAAAATGACTGTTCCTGAAACCAGTCCTGAAGGAGGCTTTGCTGCTGGAGCAGCTGCAGCACATCCTGGGTCTTTACTCGGAGGAGCTTTTTGATGTCTCCCCAGAGAAGCAGCCCGCGATGGAACTGGCAACAGAAATGGAAGAGGCAGAAGTTGTCCCAGAGCCTGGTAGGTTTCTAGCTCCATCTGTGTTTTTATTAATATAGTAATGGGAAGGATTTCTGGATTATGAACCAATGCAAAAGTTATTACAGTCACAGATAGCTGTGGCTAATGGCAGATTGCACGCTAGCGGCTTAGGAACCTGCCCCACCCTTTGGAATATAAAATGGACACCAGGGAGTAGAAACAGTGGAACAAGCATTTTTAAAAAGTTTTAATAGAAGTCCACACATTCTTGCTATGATGTGGAGGGATGTTAAAAATATGTACCTTATACTGCCTTCCCTGTTACTGTGCCGCTCCACTTCTCCCCAATGGTTTAACAAGCCTCATGTAAACAGTGAACCGTATGAGGGGGAGGGAAGTGAAATGTAGTCCACTTACAAATGTAGTCCATTTAAGCTAACTGTAGCCCATGTAGCCCACAAGTTATGAAAACATTTGTCTGAAATATAGCTGGAAGTTCGTATGCAGTCCAGAAATATGCCAGGAATGGGTGGAGGTGGCTGTTGAATTCTTGACCAGTCTGTATTAGCATGTGTGTTTGCATGCAGTCCTAACAGGCTGCACTGGAAGCCATGGGGAGGCAGTAATACATGGGGATGGTAATGCAGCATCCTGATTGCCCCATGAATTTTGACCCAATCTCAATTGCTGAAAGCGCCTCTCCCCCCAAGCTCTCTCTCCCCGCAGCAGCACCTGGGCTGGAGGGAGAGGCGCCTCACCCCGCAGCAGCAACTCTGATAGGCACCCCTCCCCCGGCCCCAGCAGGTCCGGGCCAGGGGAGGGCCACCCTGGCCACGCCTGGGGCTGTCCTGCTCCGGCTGTGCCTGGGGCCGCTCCGGCTGTGCCACCCTGGCCATGCCTGGGGCTGGGCCACTCTGGCCGCAGCAGAGTTGGGACCAGGGGAGGGGCACCCCGGCCACCGCAGGTTGGGGACCGGGGAAGGTGCACCCCTTTCCCAACCGGGTTCCCGGAGCGCCTGCGTGGTGCTAATAGGGTGCTGCGCCGCCACGCAGCTTACAGGGAACTTAGCTGATCACTATTCTCCAGGCAGTTCATGTACCTGTCACAAATCTGTCCATGGTAGAGCTGTATGGGGAGTGCACATACATAAGTCCAATTACCCCCACCCCAGCAGGCATTGTGGGGTATGTCTTTCTGGTGGGCCAGAGCTCAACCCTCCGCCTGAGCCTCTTGGCTGTTTCTTCCCCTCTTGGGGCCCCAGGTGAAACAACAAAACAGCCTACAGTCAACAAACAAGGTAACTCACCCCCTCCCCCTCTGCTCCTACACACACACACACACACACACACACACACACACACCCGTGGCAGCTCCTGGATTTTCATTTTAATAATGTATAGCAGGGGTAGGCAACCTATGGCACGTGTGCCAAAGGCGGCACGCGAGCTGATTTTCAGTGGCACTCACACTGCCCGGGTCCTGGCCACCGGTCCGGGGGGCTCTGCATTTTAATTTAATTTTAAATGAAGCTTCTTAAACATTTTAAAAACCTTATTTACTTTACATACAACAATAGTTTAGTTGTATATTATAGACTTATAGAAAGAGACCTTCTAAAAACGTTAAAATGTATTATAGGCACACGAAACCTTAAATTAGAGTGAATAAATGAAGACTCGGCACACCACTTCTGAAAGGTTGCCGACCCCTGATGTATAGCAAAACCTACTGAATCCCCTTAACATTAAATTAAACAAACCTTGGAAAAGACATTAGTTATGCAACTTCCACTTGCAAGAATGACAAGTTACGAATATCTCCCCTAATTTTCCCGTTTTGTCAAAAAATTCCCAATCAGCTCTATCCATCCTGTGGCCTAATAATCTACCACAGTGGCTCTCAACCTTTCCAGACAACTGTTCCCCTTTCAGGAGTCTGATTTGTCTTGCCTACCCCCAAGTTACACCTCACTTAAAACCTACTTGCTTAGAAAATCAGACAAAAATTGAAAGTGTCACAGCACACTATTTCTGAAAATTTGTTTACTTTCTTATTTTTACCATATTATTATAAAATAAATCAATTGGAATATAAACATTGTACTTACATTTCAGGGTATAGTATATAGAACAGTGCAAACAAGTCATTGTCTGTATGAAATTTTAGTTTGTACTGACTTTGCTAGTGCTTTTTATGTAGCCTGTTGTAAAACTAGGCAAATATCTAGATGAACTCCCTGGGAGACCTCTGTGTACCCCCAAGGGTACGCGTACCCCTGGTTGAGAACCACTGATCTACCACACCATTAAACAGACATGGGCTCAACTACTAGCCTTAGCTGCTCAAACCCTGAGCCAAGAAGTGCTGTGGAGGCATTCCCTGAGCACAGGAAGTGCCTTTTGTCAAGCAAAGGCAATCCCGCTCATCCTCCATATCTCTTCCTCTGGAAGGATAGCGGCTGTACCCCAGGGCATGTATGCTGAGGACTTAGAAGCAAACTACAAACAAGGCTTGTATTGTTTACTTGTCACCTACTACCCTGAGAAGTAAGTTACTAACCAAAGTAAAGAACACTTGTGCTGGCCCCACCTCCATATAATTTAAAGTAATAATAATAATACTTTTAAAAAACCAGTTGTGTACTATTTAATGTTCACTCTGTTTAAATTTAAGGTTGTCAATTCACTTTTTATTTATTTATTTTAATGTAACTCCCTACCATGGCTGATAATATAGCAGAAAAAAATTGTCAAATATATTATCTGATGAATTTCACTGTCAGTAGGTTGTGATATCACTGCTTCCACTGGAGTCCTGTTACAATCTGGAGTGGTTCTGGAAATAGTAGCTTCTCCACACTGCCCTACCCATATGCATCACCCCTATTCTGGGGGGATCACTTCTAGATGTGAGAGGGCATTTTGGTCTCCCCATCCATTCAGTCTCTCCTGAGAATGCCAGCAAGAACAACAAATTGTGATGGCTCACGTGAGGCAGATGCATATCTACTTGGACATGGGTTCCATACAATTCTGAACACACTAATTTGCATTAACATCTTCCAACGCAGTCTCTATGCATCAGGGTAAAGTAAAATAGAAAAACGTATTTTAACATATGGATTAGAACAGATCTTCTGCATTAATCTTAATATATTAGGTATGTCATAGGACTTTTTAAAAACCTGTCTAAATACATAATTACCTGATATAAAACTGTGACCAAGGGACCTCTTGGTGCCCATTAGCAGAAGGAACAGGGCTGCATAGGGTTACAGGGATCCCTTTGGTCTACAGAATAGTTTATCAACGGGTGTCATGTAAGGTCTCTATTGAAAGCCTGCATCACTGATCATCCTAATCATTGAGAAATGTATGTAGGGATAATATGTTATGTTATCTCTCTCTCTCTCTCTTTCTGTGTATATATATAAGTTAGGGTCTGAATTGGGGCTGGTCACCAGAACGTGATAAACAAGTTTTGTTCAGGCAGGACATGCTTATCCACCTGTCCGGCTATATGTAAATTGGATATTGTATAATTCACAATGAACGCCTATTTACAGCCTGAGCAAAACACTACTCAAGTGCACAAAATGCTAATCAAGATATTACAGGGGGAGATTCTCTACAGGAACAAACAAGCAGCAGGAGTTACCCTGTTTACAAGTGAAGACAATGGATCATCATGAACTATATCTGGGACTGCAGCAAGGGCAGGCTGTGGGGGCAGGCTGCCAGCTGTCTTATGAATGGAGGATCACAGCCAGTCTGACTGTTTAACCCTGGCAGAGAAACTTTGGGCAAGCTATCCTTTATGAGACAGGAGAATGACTTGTTAGTTAAGTTCAGGCTCTAGAAAGCATATTATGATTTTATTTGTGTCTATTAAATCTGTTTGCTTCTTCTTGAATCTCTGTTCTTTGTTAAATAAATTCATAGTATAGTATAGTATAAACAAATCTAAGTGCTGTGAGTTGAGTGGAGCCATGATGCGGAGGTGAAACTGATATGCTAGTGTGAATATTCCTTTGGGAGTAGCAGATGTGTGAATGTTGTGACTGTCTAGTGGCACAGGGGCTGGACATTCCAGGGGGACGCTCAGAGTGCTTGGGGTTTGGAGTGTGCCTATTGCTTACCTGCAGAGGGACTGCGGAGCCTGCATGAGCTGAGAAGGGAATGCTTGTGTGGCCTGTGGCTGATGGAGTTGGGGAGATTCATAGATTCATAGACTCTAGGACTGGAAGGGACCTCAAGAGGTCATCGAGTCCAGTCCCCTGCCCTCATGGCAGGACCAAATACTGTCTAGACCATCCCTGATAGACATTTATCTAACCTACTCTTAAATATCTCCAGAGATGGAGATTCTACAACCTCCCTAGGCAATTTATTCCAGTGTTTAACCACCCTGACAGCTAGGAACTTTTTCCTAATGTCCAACCTAAACCTCCCTTGCTGCAGTTTAAGCCCATTACTTCTTGTTCTATCCTTAGAGGCTAAGATGAACAAGTTTTCTCCCACCTCCTTATGACACCCTTTTAGATACCTGAAGACTGCTATCATGTCCCCTCTCAGTCTTCTCTTTTCCAAACTAAACAAACCCAATTCTTTCAGCCTTCCTTCATAGGTCATGTTCTCTAGACCTTTAATCATTCTTGTTGCTCTTCTCTGGACCCTCTCCAATTTCTCCACATCTTTCTTGAAATGCGGTGCCCAGAACTGGACACAATACTCCAGTTGAGGCCTAACCAGCGCAGAGTAGAGTGGAAGAATGACTTCTCGTGTCTTGCTCACAACACACCTGTTAATGCATCCCAGAATCATGTTTGCTTTTTTTGCAACAGCATCACACTGTTGACTCATATTTAGCTTGTGGTCCACTATAACCCCTAGATCCCTTTCTGCCATACTCCTTCCTAGACAGTCTCTTCCCATTCTGTATGTATGAAACTGATTGTTCCTTTCTAAGTGAAGTACTTTGCATTTGTCTTTATTAAACATCATCCTGTTTACTTCAGACCATTTCTCCAATTTGTCCAGATCATTTTGAATTTTGACCCTATCTTCCAAAGCAGTTGTAATCCCTCCCAGTTTGGTATCATCTGCAAACTTAATAAGCGTACTTTCTATGCCAATATCTAAGTCGTTAATGAAGATATTGAACAGAGCCGGTCCCAAAACAGACCCCTGCGGAACCCCACTCGTTATACCTTTCCGGCAGGATTGGGAACCATTAATAACTACCCTCTGAGTACGGTTATCCAGCCAGTTATACACCCACCTTATAGTAGCCCCATCTAAGTTATATTTGCCTAGTTTATCGATAAGAATATCATGCAAGACCGTATCAAATGCCTTATTAAAGTCTAGGTATACCACATCCACCGCTTCTCCCTTATCCACAAGACTCGTCATCCTATCAAAGAAAGCTATCAGATTGGTTTGACATGATTTGTTATTTACAAATCCATGCTGGCTATTCCCTATCACCTTACCACCTTCCAAGTGTTTGCAGAGGATTTCCTTAATTACTTGCTCCATTATCTTCCCTGGCACAGAAGTTAAACTAACTAGTCTGTAGTTTCCTGGGTTGTTTTTATTTCTCTTTTCCCCCTGGCAGACACAGACAAGACTTCTCACGCGAAGGGCAGGTTTTAAGGAGGTGCCTCACAACCCCGGGTACCCCCAGGAAGGATCACAGAAGCCATTTGCCTATTGCAAAGTAGTGTACATTAGCAAAGATTACTTTTAACTTTATTGCATGAATGAACAATACGGCAGTAATGGCTGTTCATAAGTTTTTGTACACAAAAAGGACTGCAGATGGAACAAAAGT